>NC_081311.1:50242500-51657500 GCF_026419965.1 Kogia breviceps
GGGATGTAGCAGTGTTTTTGTTTTTTGTTTTTTTTTTTTTTTTTTTGCTGTACGCGGGCCTCTCACCGCTGTGGCCTCTCCCGTTGCGGAGCACAGGCTCCGGACGCGCAGGCTCAGCGGCCACGGCTCACGGGCCCAGCCGCTCTGCGGCACGTGGGATCTTCCCGGACCGGGGCACGAACCCGCGTCCCCTGGATCGGCAGGCGGACTCTCAACCACTGCGCCACCAGGGAAGCCCAGTGTTTTTGTTTTATTTCAGCAGGGAGAGGAAAATGGTTTCCACTTTTCTCTTTCTGCCTTATTAGCCCTTAGTCGGTTTTCAGACAGTTAGGAAGTTTATCATATTGCTAAAGCTATCTATTCCAAACATTCACTTAGGAAATGGTCTGGGGTCCCTTGGACATTCCGTAAGGCTGACTTGGGTCAAAACCCAATTTTTTGTTTGATGTCCATTAGCCCCCACGCTGACTGATAGGCCCCAGCAATGTTCCTGGTTTCTAGGAATTAGGAATAGCCAAGATTGAGCATTCGATAATACCCAGTAGGTCATGGAATTTCCTTTCCTCCAGTGCAAAGTTATCTTGATAAATAGTTTCAGGTCTCTTTAAGAAAGGCGAAGAAGAATATTCACAATACTTAATTGTGATGCTCCAGGAAGAGTTCAGGTCCTCCTCTCATTTAAAGAGTACAGGGTCCATTCTCTACGTCTGCATCGTTATTCCTGTCCTGCCCCTACGTTCTTCAGAACGATTTTTTTTTTAGATTCCATATATATGTGTTAGCATATGGTATTTGTTTTTCTCTTTCTGACTTACTTCACTCTGTATGACAGACTCTAGGTCCATGCACCTCACTACAAATAACTCAATTTCATCTCTTTTTATGGCTGAGTAACATTCCATTGCATATATGTGCCACAACTTGAGGACACGGGGAGGGGGAAGGGTAAGGTGGGACGAAGTGAGAGAGTTGCATGGACGCATATACACTACACTACCAAATGTAAAATAGATAGCTAGTGGGAAGCAGCCGCATAGCACAGGGAGATCAGCTCGGTGCTTTGTGACCACCTAGAGGGAGGGTGGGAGGGAGACGCAAGAGGGAGGAGACATGGGGGTATATGTATATGTATAGCTGATTCACTTTGTTATACAGCAGAAACTAACACAACATGGTAAAGCAATTATACTCCAATAAAGATGTTAAATAAAAAACCAACTAAACACACACACACACACACACACAAAGACATATGCACCATTCATTGCTAAAAACCATAATATAATAAATGGTTTACTAGTCCCATGGGGGGAACAAAAAGAGTACAGGGTCATCCAAGGGGCTCAGGGTTTGGACATTGGATGAAAACAGTCTGTGCCTCCATTTTTATGGCTTAAATAAGGCCTCTTTCCCCACCCACCCCCGTTATACAAATTAAGTAAGATCTTGGTGGATCACCTGTCTACTTTTGTTTTGGGGACCTCAGAGTCAGTTAATCACAGTCAGCTCTCCCTGTGGGTAAGAACATTCCGGTGATAATCTGATCCTGCTGCTTCTTCCAGTCACCAGGCTCACCTTCCCTCTGGTGTTTGGATGCTGCCACTTGGCCTCTGCTCATCTGTGTTAAAATCAGGCATCCAGTTTCATGACTGCATTTGAACCAGAACTTTATAGCTTATAGACGTCAGGCACTGAAATGTTTAGACACAATGCTGGTGCTCTCCTCACCTTCGTATTTATCAGCACTTGGTGAAGGGCGTGGCGTGGCTTGTTGGAGTGTGCTTAAGGGTAAAGCAGAGGGAGATAACATAAAGGGATGTCGGTATTCTCTGGTCTTTGGGCTACTTCATCTACGTTATGCCAAAGAAGTTCTGGCATCTCAACTTCATTTAGAATAGATCATTGTTGAGTTTAGATTCCTGTTAAATAGCTGAGCAAACAGGGCTTCCCTGGTGTCACAGTGGTTAAGAATCCGCCTGCCAGTGCAGGGGACACGCGTTCAAGCCCTGGTCCGGGAAGATCCCACATGCAGCAGAGCAGCTAAGCCCATGTTCCACAACTACTGAGCCTGTGCTCTAGAGCCCAGGAGCCGCAACTACTAAGCCCACGTGCCACAACTACCGAAGCCCGTGTGCCTAGAGCCCGTGCTCCGCAACAAGGGAAGCCACCGCAATGAGAAGCCTGCTTGCCGCAACTAGAGAAAGCCCACGCATGGCAATGAAGACCCAACGCAGCCAAAAATAAATAAATTTATTTAAAAAAAAAAGCTGAGCAAACAATCAGAACCATTCCCAGCTGCTTGAGCTAGGACACTGAACTTAAGAAGTCTGGTGAGTGCCTCCATATCAATGAACTCAGTCTGGTTTGAGATTATGTTTCTCTCTCCTTGGTCTAACCCTCTTGGGGTCCGGTCCATACCTATACATCCATTCCTGCTGTAAATTACCTAAGTCCTGCTATATTTGTGTGTGATCAAGGCTTCTCCTCCCGTGCTTGACTTTGTAATTGTCCTCCAAGAGATGCTGGGATAATACTCTAGTTATAGATATAGAGACAGTGATGTGTGTGTGTGTGTGTGTGTGTGTGTGTGTGTGTGTGTGCACGCATGCACGTGCATATGTGTTGTGTTTTGGAGTTGTTAGAACATGATGAAAATGAGCTCCTTGTTTCAAAGTAGAAGCTGAAATCAAAGGAGTTTTGGGTCTTCAAATAAAGGAGGGTTGTGCTAACAGGGAAGGGAGGAGAAGCTGTTTCAGCCGATACGGGAGGCAGAGTGGGTTGGGGGTAAGGGCACATTGAGTTGTCTTAAAGTCTCCCATTAATATTCATTTCAGTTATCAGCTCCTTGTTTGTTCCCAGTCAATGCCCCCACTTCACCATAAGACATTTGGTGAGATTTTTTAAAATAAATTTTATTTATTTATTTATTTTTGGCTGTGTTGGGTCTTTGTTGCTGCACGCGTGCTTTCTCTAGTTGCGGTGAGCGGGCGCTACTCTTCATTGCAGCATGTGGGCTTCTCCTTGTGGTGGCTTTTCTTGTTGCGGAGCACGGGCTCTAGGCGCGTGAGCTTCAGTAGTTGTGGTGCACGGGCTTAGTTGCTCTGCAGCATGTGGAATCTTCCCAGACCAGGGCTCGAACCCGTATCCCCTGCATTGGTAGGCGGATTCTTAACTACTGCGCCACCAGGGAAGCCCCTTGGTGAGATTTTTAAATTAATTAATTAATTAATTTGTTTATTTTTGCCTGCCTTGGGTCTTTGTTGCTGCGCGTGGGCTTTCTCTGGTTGCAGCTAGTGGGAGCTACTCTTTGTTGAGGTGCGTGGGTTTCTCACTGCGGTGGCTTCTCTTGTTGCCGAGCGTGGGCTCTAGGCTTGTGGGCTTCAGTAGTTGCAGCATGCAGGCTTCAGTAGTTGTGGCTCACAGGCTGTAGAGCGCAGGCGCAGTAGTTGTGGCACATGGGCTTAGCTGCTCCGCAGCTAAGTTGTGGGATCTTCCTGGACCAGGGCTTGAACCCGTGTCCCATGCATTGGCAGGCGGACTCCTAACCACTGCACCACCAGGGAAGCCCCCCCTTGGTGAGATTTTAAATGCAACTAATATAATTCAGCACCTATAGGGCCTAAAGTTCAGAGATCTGAGTTTTTCTTTCGCTTTCATTCATACGGTACAGTTAGTAACTGCCTCTCTGCCTCACTCCATTGTCATTCATCCTTTATGCCTTTCATACTGCTCTTTGGGATTTTAGCCTTAGTTCCCCAAAGGTTTACCTTCTATCTAGCCATCCAACAAATATTTAATAAGCATCTATTATTTACTAGGTATTATTCTAGGTGTTAGGATATAGTGGAGGAAAAAAAAAACTGAGAAAAATCCCTGACCTCATGGAGTTCCCAGTCTAGAAGACATTTTATTTCAGATGATCACAAGTGATAAATTGATGAGTTATTTCATCATTGCAAAGTATTGGCTTCAGCTTCTCATCCCTGAATCCCAAAAAGATTTTCATTATTTTAGCTCACAATGGGGCCGGAATATCAGTCCCAGATATCTCTCATTGTTTCTTATTGCAATAGACTATTGACTTTTCTTCACATATTCACTTTCAACACCTCTAATCTTCATCCAGAGTGATTATTTTTCAAAAAACAAAATGCAGAGATAGTCTCCTGCACCTACTCTTTCTTACCCCAGATTCCTTTTAAGATTTCCATCAAATTTAAGGTTAAGACCAGAGTCTTAAACGTGACCTTCGTGGTCCATCTACCACCCAATTTTGCACACGTTTCCTCTGCCTTTTGGCTTCTCCACTCAAACACGTACATGTGCATGTACGCACGCACACACACACACAGACAGACATACACACACATACACGCACGGGTACTTCGTTTTCATTTTGCATACATCAAGTTAAACTGCACTTCCTAACCCCACTCCTATCCCTGCCAACATGATCTGGTCCCTCAGCACCTTGCCTGCCCTTCATAGCCCTTGGTTCAGATTGTAATCAAGCTTACAGTTTTATGACTGTCTGATGAAGGGTCTCTCCCTTGACAACAAGTGGGCCCAAAGAAAGCAGATGCCACGTTTGTGTTTGTTTACTGCCACATCCCTAGTGCGCAGCATGCTGTCTGGCGCGTAGCAGTATTCAGTGATATTCGTCTAATGAATGAACAGCATCGTGTTACCCGTTCTAATGACTATTCAGTCTCTAAGCGCCACAATAGGGATGGTAGTAATACTATTGTCACTTGGGTAATAGGTCCTTCAGGGCTTCCAGGGGCAATCAGGGATGGCTTCCTACAGGAAAGTTTAAGCCATGAAATGAACTGAGTTTGTTTCTAAGTGGGTGTTTGACAGTAGCCTGGGTCTTTTTGTTTTGGATCTTACTCTGCCTGATATGCAAACCTGAATGAGGTAATTGTTGGTTTTAATTCACTATTTGCAGTCAAGGAAGTGGAAAGAGGGAGTAGCATTTTTGTCTTGATCTTCAGACACCATTGAGACACAGGTTTTTGGCCTTGTAACCTCCCTGTTCATTCATCTGCTAATAATTATGACCCAGCTTTTGGGGGTTATCCCCTTTTTGTTGCTTCTGGTGTTTGTTTGGTTTTTGTGTGTGTGTGGTACGCAGGCCTCTCACTGTTGTGGCCTCTCCCGGAGGAGAGGCTCCGGACGTGCAGGCTCAGAGGCCATGGCTCACGGGCCCAGCCGCTCTGCGGCATGTGGGATCTTCCCGGACCAGGGCACGAACCCGTGTCCCCTGCATCGGCAGGCGGACTCTCAACCACTGCGCCACCAGGGAAGCCCGCTTCTGGTGTTTGAAACAGAGAATTAAGGCAGCTTACAGACCACAGCTTAGGTTGGGTTAGGAAACTTCTGGATAATGTGTCCATGTCCCTGGTTCTTCAAAATTCTTTAGAAATGTGAGAAAGCCTTTGCAGGGGAGGAGCATAAGCAATGTTTGGGAAACGAATCTAACAACAGCCTTTTCCTTTGTTCCAACTATATTTACCTACCTTCTTGGCAACGAGGTTACCTCTTTTATCATTGCTAGTTCATTTGTCCAATAAACTCCTGATTATCCATCTTTAGCAGCGTGGCCTGGCTTATCTCAGGTAATTGGTTCCAGCAGACAGACTGATTTAGAAGCCATTTCCTTCCCAAATTCTGTAGCTTGATGTTCCTGTTAACTTTTATCATCAGGACTATAGAATTCTCTTTTTGCTCTGCCTGGATGCATGCATAAATAAAAATGGCTGTAGTTAAGCCCCCATCCTCTGACACTTAAATCCCAATTTATCTCACTGTGGGATGCTGGTGTAGTTATTTCATTTACAGCATTGGCTTGAGGAATGTCAGGAAGGACTTGTTAAAAAAATTCTTCTGCCATAAACATTTATGCCCTTTGCAAGGATGAGATCACAGCATTTGTCTGACCAGGGAAGATAGGTGTCCTTTCAAAGATTTTTTTTCCCACTTTTTTCATTTATATTTTAGACCACAGAATTGGATTAATTGTAATCCCTGGTTTATGACATATTCTCATTATTACTACGTGTAGCCAGAATTAGTTATGTATTAGCATTTTGAGTACTATATAATATTACAATGGGATGCTGTTGAGAATGGTGTCTCCTTTTTAATCCATTCTCCTGTTGATGGGCATTAGGCAGGATGCCAAGATTTTGCTATTATGAACTGTGCTGCTGTGAACATTCTTATGCATGTTACCTGCTATACATGTGCAAGTGTCTCCTGGAGTGGCATTGTTGAATTGTCCGGGACTGAATGTTCAATTTTACAAGAAAATTACAAATTATTTTCTAATTGACTGTATCAATTTATCCTCCTACTAGCAACGTGTAGGAGATGCTCTTGGTTCACATACTCTGCAACAGGCAGAGACTTCTTAATCTGTGTTGACAGGATGTGTGTAAAACCGTATTTTATTATGGTCTTCATTTGCATTTCCTGATCACAAAGGAGAATAAGAATCTTACAGCTTTATTGTTCGCAGGAGTTTCCTTTTCTGTGAACTGCTCATTTTTGTCTTTTGCTCATTTTTCTATTGGTTTTGATGATTCTTACTGGTTTGTAGTTCTTTATATGTTATTGATATATTCATCCATTGTTATAATCATTACAAATATTATTTTCTTATTTGGCTTTTTTTATGTTATTGAAAGTTTCCATTGATAATCAGGAGTTCTAAATTTGGATATAGTCGAAATTTATCACCCATTTATTTTCTATAGTTTTTTTTTGAGGGGGTTTAAGAAATCCTTTTCTATCCCTAGATCAGAAAGATATTTACCGATATAAAAATATTAAAGTTGGCTGTTGTCATTAAGTTCTTAATCCAACTACAGTTAATTTTTATGTTTGAATTGAGTTAGGGATTGAAATTCACTTATTTTCCCAGTCTAACTCCATCTGTTGAATAGTCCCTTGTGTCCTGAAGGACCTGACCTGCCACGTGTGTCATCTAGAACATTTCCATATACGTATAATATCTGTTTCAGGGATTTGTATTTTCTTCTGGTTAATATATCTGCTACTGCAGTAGTACCACAATGTCGTAATTGCTATAGCTTCATAATAATTCTTGATATCTGGTAAAACGAGCCTCTCCTCATCAGTTTTCTTTCTCATAAGTGTATTGGCTATTCTTTATTCTTTCATGTAAATTTTAGAATCAGCCTGTTGGGGTCCATAAAAATCCTGTTGGACCCTTGAGTAGAATTGCATTAAATATGCAGATAAATTGGAAAAGATTTTACATCTACATAATACTATATATTCCTCTCCATAAGGATGGTATGGACCTTCATTTATTTAGGGTTTTCTTAGATCAGACAGGACCTTGTATTCCAATATTTCTCTTGCTTGCTGTCGTGGAAGCCCTCATCATCTGTTTCTCCATAGCATAACATGAGTTATGCCCCATAATTATACACTCCTGTATATTGTCTTAATTCAGTGTCTGCTCAATTGCTCAATTACTCTTAGGTTCCCTGGCATTTATCCCATTTATGTTTGATTGCTGGCAGAGCCAAGGTGCACCCACTATCTTGGCCCTTGCCATATGCTTTAGGGAAAGATGTGAGATTTGAGCATAAAAACACTTTGTCCCTTTCCTGGTGGGAGCTGTTGGGAAGTTCTTTAGCTTTTCTGAGCCTCAGTTTTCTTCCCATAAAATGGGATTAACAATAGCTACCTTGGAGTATGATGTTCTGATAATTAGTGGCTTCTTGTGGTTCTTTCTCTCAAGACTCCAAACAGGAGGGAATAGGAGCAACCCAGACAGGCCTTGTTCCATCTGTCCATCAGCAGTCGCCGTAGGGCAAGAGCTGGAGGGAAGGTGCATTAGTCAGGGAAGCAGCACCAATGGGAGAGAGATATATTTATTTATATCTGTCTATCATCTATATATATATGTGGGGGGGAGAGAGGGGAAGATTTTAAGGAGGAATTGGTTCACACAACTATGGGGTGCTGGCAAGTCTAAAATCTGCAGGGTGGGCTGGCAAGCTGGAGACCCAGGGATGAGTCGATGTTGCAGATGATGTCCAAAGGCAGCCTGCTGGCAGAATTCTCTCTTGCTGAGGTAGGTCAGCCTTTCATTCTATCCAGGCCTTCAACTGATTGGATGAGGCCCATCCACCTTCTGGAGGACAGTCTGCCTTACTAAGAGTCCATTGATTTAAATGTAAATCTCATCCATTGATTTAAATGTAAAACATCCTCACAGAAACATCCAGGATAATGTCTGATCAAATATCTGGCCACTGTGGCCAGCCAGGTTGAAACAAAATGAACCATCACACAGGGGCTTTGGAGATCTCTTTCTTGTAGTACTTCCCCCTCTTTTTCTGTAATTACATTGTTTGAACATACATAAACATCAGGAAGAGCTGCAATGTGCCTCCATGTCCATTCCACAGAGATAGGATTCTAGAGTGGTTAGGAGCACAGATATGGATCCACATGGCCTGGGTTTGGATCCTGGGTGGGTAACCTGAGGCATCCTCTCACTGCATCAGTTTCCCCACTGGGAAATGGAGGTAAATAATACATTTCCCTCAGAGTTGTAATGAGGGTTAAATGATGTAATGTATGCAAAGCATAGATCAGTGCCTGACACCTGGCCATTTTTATCACTCACCTTTAGAGTTAATACATTTAAACATTATGATATGATATGTTTCTGCCAAATAGTTAAATGAAAAATACTATATATAGTTAAAACCTCCTTTGTTTCTCTCTGCAAGTTCTTTTCCCTTTCTCCTTCATTGAAGGCAGCATTGTCCTAAGTGTAGCATTTGATTTGGCAGTTATTTTTTTTCTACATTTTAACTACATATCCATTAACAAGAGATAGAAGTGTTTTCTGTGTTTCAAATGATGGAATATGGTATCATAGTGTACATAATATTCTGTAACTTGCCTTATTTTTACTCAGCAGTATGTCGTTGGGATCTAACGATTCTGAATATATACAGAATTGTCTCATTTTAATGATGATTATTTTCCTTGTATGAATAGCTTACCTTCTTGTGCCCATACTGCTGGATGTTGGGGAGTTTCTAATGTTTTGATGTCACAAGCAGTGCTGTGATGGACACAGCCTGTGGCTCTCTTTTTTCCCTTGTGATAGGCTGCAAGCATGTTGGAGGTTCCCTGGGTATTGACAAATGCTGGCTAATACTTGGTTGATATTGTCAGGCTTTAAAGTCTTTGCCTGTCAGGTGGCTTTATCTTTTTTTATATTAAAAAATTTTTTTAACATCTTTATTGGAGTAAAATTGATTTACAATGGTGTGTTAGTTTCTGCTTTATAACATAGTGACGGCTATACATATACATATATCCCCATATCTCCTCCCTCTTGTGTCTCCCTCCCTCCCTCCCTATCCCACCCCTCTAGGTGGTCACAAAGCACTGAGCTGATCTCCCTGTGCTATGTGGCTGCTTCCCACTAGCTATCTATTTCACATTTGGTAGTGTATATAAGTCCATGCCACTCTCTCACTTTATCCCAGCTTACCCTTCCCCCTCCACCTCTCCCCAAGTCCATTCTCTACGTCTGCATCTTTATTCCTTTCCTGCCCCAAGGTTCTTCATATCCTTTTTTTTTCTTTTTTTAGATTCCATATATATGTGTTAGCATACAGTATTTGTTTCTCTCTTTCTGACTTCACTCTGTATGACAGACTCTAGGTCCATCCACCTCACTACAAATAACTCAATTTCATTTCTTTTTATGGCTGAGTAATATTCCATTGTATATATATGCCACATCTTCTTTATCCATTCATCTGTCAGTGGACACTTAGGTTGCTTCCATGTCCTGGCTGTTGTAAATAGGCCTTCAGTGAACGTTGTGGTACATGACTCTTTTTGAATTATGGTTTTCTCAGGGTATATGCCCAGTAGTGGGATTGCTGGGTCATGGTAGTTCTATTTTTAGTTTTTTAAGGAACCTCCATACTGTTCTACATAGTGGCTGTATCAATTTACATTCCCACCAACAGTGCAAGAGGGTTCCCTTTTCTCCACACCCTCTCCAGCATTTATTGTTTGTAGCTTTTTTGATGATGGCCATTCTGACCAGTATGAGGTGATACCTCACTGTAGTTTTGATTTGCATTTCTCTAATGATTAGTGATGTTGAGCATTCTTTCATGTGTTTGTTGGCAATCTGTATATCTTCTTTGGAGAAATGTTTATTTAGGTCTTCTGCCCATTTTTGAATTGGGTTGTTTGTTTCTTTGATATTGAGCTGCATGAGCTGCTTGTAAATTTTGGAGATTAATCCTTTGTCAGTGGCTTCATTTGCAACTATTTTCTCCCATTCTGAGGGTTGTGTTTTCGTCTTGCTTATGGTTTCCTTTACTGTGCAAAAGCTTTTTAAGTTTCATTAAGTCCCATGTGTTTATTTTTGTTTTTATTTCCCTTTCTCTAGGAGGTGGGTCAAAAAGGATCTTGCTGTGATTTATGTCGTAGAGTGTTCTGCCCATGTTTTCCTCTAAGAGTTTTATGGTGTCTGGCCTTGAATTTAGGTCTTGAATCCATTTTGAGTTTATTTTTGTGTATGGTGTTAGGGAGTGTTTTAATTTCATTCTTTTTCATGTAGCTGTCCAGTTTTCCCAGCACCACTTATTGAAGAGGCTGTCTTTTCTCCACTGTATATTCTTGCCTCCTTTATCAAAGATAAGGTGACCATATGTGTGTGGGTTTATCTCTGGGCTTTCTATCCTGTTCCATTGATCTATATTTCTGTTTTTGTGCCAGTACCAGACTGTCTTGGTTACTCTAGCTTTGTAGTAGAGTCTGAAATCAGGGAGCCTGATTCCTCCAGCTCTGTTTTTCTTTCTCAAGATTGCTTTGGCTGTTCGGGGTCTTTTGTGTTTCCATATAAATTGTGAAATGTTTTGTTCTAGTTCTGTGAAAAATGCTATTGGTAGTTTGATAGGGATTGCATTGGATCTGTAGATTGCTTTGGGTAGTCGAGTCATTTTCACAATGTTGATTCTTCCAATTTAAGAACATGGTATACTCTAGTAAGTCTGTGTTTTATTCCCATCCTACCAAGTGGCAGGGACATATATACACTATCAAATGTAAATTAGATAGCTAGTGGGAAGCTGCCGCATAGCACAGGGAGAACACCTCTGTGCTTTGTGACCACCTAGAGGGGTGGGATAGGGAGGGTGGGAGAGAGGGTGATGCAAGAGGGAAAAGATATGGGAACATATGTATATGTATAACTGATTCACTTTGTTGTAAAGGAAAAACTAACACACTATTGTGAAACAGTTGTACTCCAATAAAGATGTTAAAAAAAAAAAAAAAGAACATGGTATATCTCTCCATCTGTATCATCTTTAATTTCTTTCATCAGTGTCTTATAGTTTTCTGTCAGATGGCGTCAAGTGGTATCTTGTTATCATGTACAGCTCCATGTTTGCCAATGTTTGAATATGTTTTCAGATACTCATTGACTCTTGGTTTCCAAAGCCTTATAAAAAGAAAGCCACCTTCGCATTTGGTTTCTGTGAGGGCAGCTTCCCTCGTGTACCTGGGCATGATGAAGATTGGGAAGGTGGCCAGGCCGACCTGGGGCTCCAGCTCTGTGTCCTGTTGGCTGCTGGTGGCACTGGTAGCTTTGAGAAGCCACCTGAGCTCTTAGGAGTCCAGAGCAGTTGGGCTCCCCTGATTAGTGACTGAAGTAATATTCTAAGTGGGGCACAAGTGCCAGAGAGTTAAAAATGCTTCTTGCTTTTGAATAAGAAGCTGACAGGTTCTCAGAACATCAGGGCTATATCTGGATGAGCATCTGTTGGCTGCCTCATGGGCTCTCCCAGCCAGCTGATATGCTAAGGGCTCCCCATTCTTCCAGCTCCCTGGCTTCCTAGGAGCAAGTCTCGAGTAGATGAAGGCTCAGGGAGCACAGGTACCCTGTGGCTCTCTACCATCACTTAACTCCACTGCCTGACACAGCACTTGGCATATTGTAGTTGTGCACTTGCATTTGCTAAATGAGTGTGTAAGGTGTCTCTGGTTGCCCTGGAGGTTCTGGGCTGCATTAAGCAGAGGAGCTAGGAGGAGGAGAAGACATCTTTGTCCGTATGGGTTTGCCATGGATATGGTGAAATGAATTAAACTAGTTGGAGGGCAGTCACCCCTCACTCTCCGGGAAGAATTAGAGGCAGCCCGTAGATCCCAAGGAACCTTGTGCTAACCCCATGAGAACACTTAAAACTGAATTTTTATCAGTTTTATGGCTCTGCCCTATTTGTCTTTGTACCCCAGCACAATACATGGGGTGTGGAAGATAGTATGTGCTCAGTGAATATTTATTGAGTGAATAAATGAACCAATGGAGGAAGATACAATGATCCTTGCCAGCCATGGTTTTGAAATGCCACTTTTGTTTCTGTATACTAAAAATGTTAAATTTCACAGTCTTTTAATGTATGCATAATTCAACATAGTCCCTTTAAACAAAAGAACACAGCAATAAATATGACTCCTTCCTCCTAAAACATGTAGCTGAGTCTGGGGGGTTATGAGGGGAGTGAGATTTGTTTATACCCCTCCCAGACCCAGTAACTACCATGATAATTTTATGAAAAGGCCAGACGGTTAAACAAGAATTTTGCTGAGACTTGGGAAGTCGAAACACAGGAGAAATGCAAGTGCAAAAAAAAAAAAAAAAAAAAATCATTAAATTTTACATCTGTGAGAGCTGGTTTGAAAACTTTAAATAGTGGTGCAGACTGCATTATATAAAAACATACAACTCAAGGGGAGGCTCTTTTTCCCAGGAACTCAAAAAGGCAATTCAAGATAAGGAGAACAGAGACTTAATGCCAGTGAACTTCTTTAGAATCAACTGCTATTAGTACATCAAACAAACTAATGCCAGTGCTATTACTGTACCTTTCATTTCCTATATTCTATGAAATCTTGATATTATAGGTTAAATTGTATCCTGCCAAAAGGTATGTTGAAGTCCTAATTCCCCATACCTGTCAATGTGACCTTATTTGGAAATAGGGTCTTTCCAAATGTGATCAAATTAAAACAAAGTCTAATTAGGGTGGGCCCTAATCCAATATGACTGGATTATTCATAAGAAGGGGGAGATTCAGACACAGACACACATACGGAGGAAAATGTCATATGATGACACACAGAAAGAAGACGGCTGTATGAAGATGGAGGCAAAGAGTAGAGTGATGTGGCCACAAGCTAAAGAGTGCATGGGGCTACCAGAAACTGGAAGAGGCAAGGCAGGATCCTTCCTTGGAGGCTTTGGAGAGAGCCTGGCCTTGTCAACACCTTGATTTTGGACTTCTAGCCTCCAGAACTGTGAGAGAATATATTTATTTTAAACCAGTCAGTTTGTGCTTACTGTTACAGCGGCCCTAGCAAACTAATATATTTGAGGTAGCTGCAGTTTCAACAATCAAGCCAATTGTCAGATGTATATCCCACATAAGGGAACTTTCTAGATGGTTGGATGCTAAGCTGTATGGAAGAATCACAGACATTACTGAAGCAGAATTTCTGCATTTGTTAACACATGCTCTTCTGTCGCAAGGCCAAATTTCTTTAGGAAACCTCTTCGGACACTGTGTACAGGCAAGTTTGAGGACCAGTGCTATAAGAGCTCACCAAATTCAGGGGAAAGTGGCTGAACAGTTCTCCAGTCTCAGGAGGGGGCCCACATCTGCTCCTTTAATGCTTTTATTATCCTTCTGTGTCTTCTGGTTTCCAGTGCGTTTTTTGTTTTGTTTTAAGTTTTTAACTTAAGAAGCTTTCACCCAAGACCTTGGAGACTGATTGGGTGCTGCCACGGAGTCCCATCTAGTTTGTGTCATTGTGTTGTTGTTTGTTTCGTTTACAGTTCTCTGAATATTAACATGTAGAGATTTGTGACGTCACCACCCTAATCAAGATACACAACAGTTCCATCAAAAACTCCTTCCTGCCACTCCTTTATAGTTCCACCATTTCTCCACCCCGAACACCCGATCTGTTCTCCATCATGATCATTTTATAATTTTAAGACTGTTCTTTAAATAAAATGAGTTGGTAATGTAGCCTTTTTTTTTAAAAATTAATTTATTTATTTTTGGCTGTGTTGGGTCTTCACTTCTGTGCGAGGGCTTTCTCTAGTTGTGGCAAGTGGGGGCCACTCCTCATCGCGGTGCGCAGGCCTCTCACTATCGCAGCCTCCCCTGCTGCGGAGCACAGGCTCCGGATGTGCAGGCTCAGTAGTTGTGGCTCATGGGCCCAGCCGCTCCGCAGCACATGGGATCCTCCCAGACCAGGGCTCAAACCCGCATCCCCTGCACTAGCAGGCAGACTCCCAACCACTGCACCACCAGGGAAGCCTGGTAATGTAGCCTTCTGAGACTGGCTTCTTTCACTCAGATTAATGCCTTTGGGATTCATCCATGTGTGCACAAATAGTTTGCTCATTTTATTGCAGAGTAGGATTTTACTGGATATACCATGGCATGTTTATCCATTCATCTGCTGGAGGACATTTTTTTTTTCCAGTTTTAGGTGATTATGAATAGTGCTGTTAAAAACATTTGTGTACATGATTTTTTGTGAAGGTTTTATTACTCTAGGGTAAACACCCAGGAGTGAGTTTGCTGGGGCATCTGGTTAGTGCATATTTAACTTATTAAAACTGCCAAACTTTTCCAGAATGGCTGATCCATTTTGAGTTAATGTTAGTATAGTTTTGAGGCTTAGTACAAGGTTTTTTTGTGTTTTTTTTTGTTTTTTTTGGTATATGAATGTCTAGTTGTTGCAACAACATTTGTTGAAAAGACTATCCTTTAAGCATTGAATTGCTTTTGCACCATTAAAATCAATTTGCCATATGTTTTTGGGTCTATTTCAGGACTCTATTCCACTGATCTATTTGTCTGCCCTTTCACCAATATGTTGTCTTGATCACTATAATTCTTAAAGTTGGATAGAGTGATTCTTTCAACTTCTTTTTAAAAATTGTTTTAGCTATTCTAATTCCTTTGCCATTCAATTTACATTTTAGAAACCACTTCTTTATATTTTAAAAATCCTCCTTGGATTTTGATCAGAATTACCTTAAATCTATAGACCAATTTGGAGGAGAACTGATATTATTGCTATGTTGAGTCTTCCAATCTGTAAACATGGTTTGTTCTTCCATTTAGTTAGGTCTGTGATTTCCTCTCTCCAAATTTTGTACAGGTGCTTCACAATTTATGTTAGCTTTATAACTAATTTCTTATTTTGGAGCTACTGTAAATAGAACTGTTTTAAAATTTTGTTTTCAACTCTACATGGCTAGTATATCGAAATACAATTGATTTTTGTGGGTGGACCTTGTATTCTGCAACCTTGATAAACTTAATTTTTGATTCTAGAAATTGTTCTGTAGATTAATTAGGACTTGCTATACATAAACAATCTTGTTGGTTGTGAATAGGTCAGTTTTATTTCTTCCTTTCCAATCGATGTGCTTTAATTTATTTTCCTTACTTTATTGTACTGGCTGTGACTTCTAATACAATGTATAATAGGAATGCTGAAAGTGGTCATCGTTGCCTTTTCTTGATTTTAGGGGGAAAGTTTCAGTCTTTCAATATGAAGAATAATTTACTTTTAAATAATGAATTAGGCTTGCATTTCTGAGATAGCTCTCACATAGTCACGTTTATTATTCTTTTTATATATATTGCTAGATTCAATTTGATAATATTTAATAGTTTCTTGAGGATTTTTGTGTCTATGTTCATGAGAAATATTGATCTGCAGGGGTTTTTTTAAAATTTCTGCACTGTTTTTGGCTTTGGTAAGTGCTGACATTATAAAAGAGTAGGGAATATAACTTTCTCTTCTATCTTCTGGAAAAGAAGATTTATTTTTTTATTAAATGTTCAGTAGAATTGTCCAGTAAGATCATGTAGGACTGCAGTTTTCTTTTTTGAAGGCTTTTAACTATTTGTTAAATTTATTTAGTACTTATAGTACTGTTCAGGTTATTGATTGCATTTTGCATGAATTGTGGTATTTCTGTTTTCCAGTGAGTTGGTCTGTGCCATCTAAACTGCTGAATTTATGTGTGTAGAGTTATTTATCATATTCCTTTATTTTCCTTTAAATATCTGTGGAGTCCGTAGTCATGGCTCCTCTTACGTTCCTGACATTGGTAATTTATGTATTCTCTCTGTTTTCTTTGTTAGTCTTTCTAAAGATTTCTCAGTTTTGTTATCTTTTCAAAGAACCAGTTTTGGTTCCATTTATTTTATCTATTGTTTTTATATTTTCAATTTATTTGATTTCCATCTTCTTATTTCTTTCCTTATGCTTGCTTTGGGCTTAATATGCTCTTCTATTTCAAGTCTCTTTTGATGAAAACTTAGATTATTGCTTTGAGTTCTTTCTTCTTTTATAATATAAGTATTTCAATACTACAATACTTTCCTCTAAGTACTGCTTTACTTGCATCTCACAAATTGTAAAATGCTGTACTTTCAGTTTTGTTTTCTTGAAAATATTTTCTGATTTTCTTTAGATTTTCTCTTTGACCCATGGATTATTTATAAGTGTGTTTTCAAGTGTTTGGAGATTTTCTTGTAATTTTTCTGTTACTGAATTCTAGTTTAATTCCATTATGACCAGAAAACCTACTTTTTATGATTCAATTATTTAAAACTTTTAAAGATTTGTTTTATGATACAGTAAATAAAAATCTTTTGTAGGGAATGTTCCATGTGTAGTAGATAATAAAGTATATTCTGATGTGGTTGTGTGAAGTGGTCTATAAATGTCAACAAGATCTAGTAGGCTGATGGTGTTGTCTAGTTCTTCTATATTTTTGCTGATTTTCTGTCTACTAATCACATCAATTACTAAGAAAGTTGTGTTGGAATCCCTATAATTATGAATTTATTTCTCATTTTAATTCCTCCAGGTTTTCTTCTGTGTATTTAAATTTCTTTTCTGTATATTTGAATATATAATTTTTTATATAACAATTTAAGATTGTTATATTTTCTTGGGAAACTGACCCTTTTGTTATTATCCATAGTAATTTTCTTTGTTTTTATGTCTCCTTTGATATTAATATATCTGCTCCAAGTTTCTTTTGATTAGTGTTTGCATGATATGTTTTCCACCCTTTTATCTTTAATCTACCTATGACATTATATTTGAAGTGAGTGTTTTGTAGGTAACACATAATCACTTTGTGTGTTTTTTAAAAATCATTCTGACCATCTGTCTTTTGATTGGTATGTTTAGGGTATTTATATTTAGTGCATTTGTTGATATGTTTAGATTTAGGTCTTCTGTTTTTTTATTTGTTTTCTGTTTCATTCCTCTTTTTTATTCCTCTCTTTCTTCTTTTTTGCCTTCTTCTGTGTTATTTGAACATTTTTTTAGTGTTTCTTTTGGGTATATGTATTGTGATTTTGATTATATTCCTTTGATTATCTTTTGTAATAACTTCCTTGGAGACAATATATGTATCTGTAGTTTTTCACAGTGTACTTTGAATCAGTATTTTACAACTTCAAGCGAATATTTAAATCTTACCACAATTTAGTTCCTTTTTCTCTCCCCAATTTATGTTTTAGTTGTCTTATATATTATATCTACGTACATCAAAACCCCCACTGGACTATGTTTTGATTTTTCCTTTTAGCCATCAAACATATTTTAGAGAACTCAAGAGGAGAATAGTCTCTTATTTACATGGGTTTAACTGCCTTCAAGATTTTTTTTTAATTAATTGATTTTATTTATTTATTTATTTTTGGCTGCTTTGGGTCTTTGTTGCTGCATGTGCAGCAACAAAGTTGTGCTTTGTTGCAAAGTGTGTTCTTTAGTTGTGGCAAGTGGGGGCTACTCTGTTGTGGTGGCTTCTCTTGCTGCAGAGCACGGGCTCTAGGCACACAGGCTTCAGTATTGCAGCATGTGGGCTCAGTAGTTGTGGCTGGCAAGCTCTAGAGCGCAGGCTCAGTAGTTGTGGCGCATGGGCTTAGGTGCTCCGCAGCATGTGGGATATTCCTGGACAAGGGCTCAAACCTGTGTCCCCTACATTGGCAGACGAATTCTTAACCACTGCACCACTAGGGAAGTCCTGCCTTCAAGATTTTTATTTTATCTCTAGTTTTTAGCAGTTTGATTATGATGTGTCTTAACATACATTTCTTTAGGTTTATCCTGTTTTGGATTAGTTGAACTTCTTGGATCTATAGGTTTTTGTCTTTCAACAAATTTGGCAAGTTTCCAGTGATTATTTCTTCAAATGTTATTTTTTCTTTCTCCTCTCATTTTGAGACTCTTTCATAAATATTCAAAATATGTTTTTGTTTCACAGATCCCTAAGGATCTGTTTATTTTTAAAAATTCTTATTTCTTTCTCTTGTTTTAATTGTATAATTTCTATTGATGTGACTTCAAGTTCATTTACTCTTTCCTCTGTATCTTCATTCTGTTATTCAGCTGATCCAATGAGTTTTTTTTTTTTTAAGTTATTATATATTTCAGCTTAACATTTCTATTTGGTTTGTCTTTCTTTATCTCTTCTGTTTCTTTACTGAGACTTTTAATTTTCCCATTTATTTTCAGGGTATTCATGATTGCTTGTTGGAACATTTTTGAGAACACTTTTTAAAAATAGCTTATGCAAGAAAATTCCAACATCTGTTATCTTGGGGTCGATGTCTGTTGATTATCTTTTCCCTGTGAGTTGAGATTTTGCTCATTCTTTTTATTGTGAGTATTTTTGGTTTTTATCTTGGATATTTTGAATATTATGTTATAAGACTCTTGGTCTCATTTACATCCTATGGAGGATGTTGATGTTTAGCAGATTTGGTTAAAGCCACAAGTTCTGGTGTCTTCCCTGTAGACTGTTTCCAATGTCAGTTCAGTTTTCAAAGCTTTGCACCATGTGTGCTCCGCTGCAGTGGCCAGTCTGGAACTTAGATGGTAATCTGCCTTTAAATTCTGTTCTCAGAGTTTTTTATATCCTGATTAGGATCCTATCCATGCATGAGCAGGTCAGGAGTGAGCCCAGGAGTTCATAAACAACTTGATAGGGCTGTTTTCCTGAGCTGCTCCCTCTCTGTGACATCACCAGTATTTTCCTGTTCCTGCAGGTTCCCCTTTGAAAAGGTCTTTCAGCCAGATAGATGTGACCTTTGTGATCTTGACTTGCTGCATAGTTTCATTGCTGTACCTACCTCTAGGGTCAAGTGGTAAGAGGAACAGAGGATTAAAAACTTGGTAAATTTAAAGCCAGTTTCATGGTGTTTCAAATTCTTGTCCTCTTCCCTTATCTGCCTATGATTATTTACTCTTCAGATTCCTGCAGTAGCTGGTCCATGCATCTGGCCAGGTTTTATGGCTACATTCAAGGGGAGAATCATGGTGGGGTATGATTGCTCTGTCATGTCCCATCAGTGCTTTATCACCAGGTGTGTGCTTCTAACTCAGCTGGAGAATGTTTTCTCCCTTATGTAGTTTTTATGGAGCCCTTTAAGTGGGGTTTTGCAACCTTCCCTCACACCTAAGGCTGGAGACCCTTAAACAGTGTAGCCATGGTGGGAAAGTCTCTGGAAACTGAGACAGAGCCAACAGATGGGGTGAGACTGTCCAGCTGCTCGCTAGTTGGGGACTGCTCTGCTAGATGGATGCTCGTAGGACACTTCTATCTAGAAACAGAATAAGAGTACAGGATAGCTGATAGATGGCAAATCAAAGAGTTGGCTCTTGATACCGTAGAATTACTTTGTCCCTAGATGATGCCTCTACATTGAGTTGTCGTAAGTGAAGCTTCAGTTTCCCATGGACACAGTGTTATTTTGTATGGGTGCAGGATTCTACTTCTGGAAAATCACTTTGTAACATAAAACCCCCAAGTTTAACATGAAATAAATGAAAAGAATATAAAACACAAATATGTGCCTTTGAAAACATTTATGGTAAGTTTGTGAAACCAGACAGGGTCTGTAAAGGTTAATTTTACATTTGCATATGTTTCAGCCAGTCCTGGGTTGGGCTAGCAGAAATGTTTAAAAATGTAAGCCCAGTGGCATTTGGACTGAAGATACCATTTTCTCTTCTTAATAAACCTCACACATGAAGTGCTTTTTTATTGCTCTAAGAACCTTTAAACTGCATTAAAAAGTAGGGGACTTGTCAGTAGAAGGCTCTCTCTTTAAAACCAAAGCCTGCTTTTCCTAATCCTGCCTGGGCAGCTGAAGATAAGGTTCCAGCCATGGTTCCTAGACTGTAGGGTGACCATCAGGGTGACCTCAGCATTTGGTCCACTGTCACAACTGCACACAAGTGTGCAGAGCATCCAGTGGTTCACCAATAAATGAAGAGCATGCCTGGTGCTCTGGCCAGGACAGACTTCTATTTCTCCATTCCAGAGTCTCCCATTATCTCTTGGATTTAGTCGGTTTTATAGTTACACAGGAGTGGGCAGCTGGGGCTCTGTGTGGTCCTCAGTCTCTGATTCTAGGTGTGTGATTCAAGGTCAGGGATGTCTGGTGCAGAGATTGCAGTTATTGACAGTTATTGGCTGGACTTCAGGCCATTTCAATCCTAGTCAACTTCTGCCACTGGAAACCACCCTACATTACCTCTGCCTGCTCACAGATGCTGTCACCGCAATCCTCATACCTGCCGCAGCAGACCAGGCTGCCATGCTGTGCGTCAGTGCAAAGCATCTGTAAGCCCAGATGGAGGGCCTGTTTCTTGACTGGAGGAGCTATTTGAGGGCATTGGGTCGAGGCCCTTTCTGGGTCCAGTTTGCTCATTTTTCTTTCCTGTTGTTTGTTGTGTTTGAAAAATTGAAACAGCTTTCAGTCCCTGACCCGGTACATGTCTGATTAGCTGATTCATCACGGGGGATGGCTCAGCAGGGCCAGAGTCCAACCTGGTTAAAAGATGTGGTGTCCATCTCTGTGGCAGGGGCACCTGCTCTGTATATAAGCTGGTCTCTTGATGGGGCAGATGCCTGACAGAGCTTGGAACAGGACTCCTATGGGCGGGCTGCCATGCAAGGACACATCATCTGCAACGGCAGAAGGGGGTGCCTGCCTTTGACTTTGGGCAGGACTCATTACTCTTCAAGTCACAATTCCATCATCTATAAAATGAGTACATAATGTAATTTGCTTTATAATTTTGTCATGAGGATTAAATAAAACAATGCATGGAAAAGCAATTAGCCACAAGTCTGCTGCAGTAAAGCTAAATGATGCTCTTCTTCTATTACTTACAAGTTGTAGGCCCTGGGTGTGGTACCTAATTTCTCTGAACCTTTCCCTCAGGTGTAAATTGGGAGCAGTAATATTTTCTCTGCAGATTGTGGGAGGATTAATGGGACACAAATA
Organism: Kogia breviceps; assembly: GCF_026419965.1. Classification (NCBI taxonomy): domain Eukaryota; kingdom Metazoa; phylum Chordata; class Mammalia; order Artiodactyla; family Physeteridae; genus Kogia; species Kogia breviceps. The sequence goes on from NC_081311.1 coordinate 50,263,929, forward strand.
ACTTCTTCTGGGACCAGTGGGTTTCCAGTATTAATTGCTTCCCCAGTACTCCTTGATTAATATACATGTCTATGCTTTGGAAACATTTTCTAATGCATAAAGAAAGACTTGTGTGCAGAGAATAGCCAAGTGAGGTAGTGTCCTGGGATTAACCACACCATCTACTAGAGAATTAGAGACCTCAGCTCCAGAACTGGGTCCCTTCCCTGCTACGCATCTGTCAACTACAATCAACCCTGCTTACCTCAGTCAAAGCTGCCCCAGAACCTGCACAACCTCTGCCTGCTATCACTTCCTCTCTCCATCTGTAACTGCTGCCCTGGGGCCAGCAAACCCTCTGACCTCCTTTTCTTCTCTTTTCTTACTTACCTTGGTTCATACCTGGTTGTCCTCTTGGGACAACCTGTCAAGTTGAAGGTCTTATTCCCCTTACATTCCATGCTTCCTAGGAGGTATCTTCCTTATTTCACATCACCACCTGCAAACCATTTCTTTTCTTTCTTCCGCCAATACCCAGCTCTTTCTAACTCACGCCATTGCCTCCACCACCCTCTCCCTATCCTCATGTTCAACTCACACCCCTTCACACCCCTTTCCTACCATTCACTGAACCCTCTGGCTCTCTCTCCATCCCAAATCTGGCTCATTCCTAATGACTTTCACATCTTGGCCTTTTATTTCCTTAATCTCTTCATCTCCATCTTCTCCCCTTACCCGAGCCTTCTGCTTTCGTGGATATACCACTCTAGACATGCCCACTAGTGATAACCACACTGTATCTGAAATCACAACCTCGATATACTATTCTCCAACCAGTTCTTCCACTGAAATATTCTTCGACCTTAGTGAGACCTCCAACCCCACAATTTTTTTTATTACAAAGCCCTTGTCTTCATATCTTCTGAGTTAAGCTTCAGAATTTTGTTCTAGAATAATCCCTCCCTTGCCTGCCCAATTTCTTTGATCCCTTTCCTTTGGGATATTCTTCAGGCAAAACTCCAACAGGACCTGAGCCTGGCCACCACCTTGGCATCCTGCACAGAAAAACTGAGTGTTGCTGTAGAGAGTCACAGAACTAGGCAGCTGGTTTTGCTTTGCAGTATTCATCACAAATCACAGTTTTTGCTCTTCCTCCCCAAACCCATATTTCATACTTTGTCTTCTGTTCTCAAACCCCCATCCTCCTCCTTTCCTACTTCTCAGCCATTGGTTGGGAGGCCCCTCATTTCCTATCTCCAAATTTATAGGCCCACCTGCATCTGCACCCTTTGGCTCATGACCCCACCCTGTCACTCTAGAGGAAGTAAGTGTCCCTTCACCTTGCAAAAGCCACTTCCTCCCCTGGGCTCTGGATCCACCCCCTTTCCCCTCACTAGGATTTTGCCTTTCCCCTTTGCACATCTCTCTCCAGCGTTATCAGTTGCTGTCTCTCCGGGCATTCATCGCTGCCTCCCTAGAAACTTGTTCTAGAATCTTCCGAGAAAAAAAGCCCATGAAATTTTCCACACTCCCTTGTAGTGACTTTCCTGTTTCTCTCATCTCTATTTTCTCTCTGTTTGTCTACTTTCAACCCACTGCAGTGTGACACTCTCCCTACCCTGAAACTACCTTTGTCATGGCCGAGAGCATAGACATGTATGTTTTCGTATTTCCAATCCAGAGCTTGTTCCCATTTCCTGGCCCTCTCTGTAACATTTGACAGAGTTGAGGCTGGGAGGGAGGGAGGTGAGGTGGAGAGGGAGGCAGGTAAAGCCTCCCGTGAGTAAGGTAAGGCTGAGAGGGAGTGCCTGTTCCTCAGGAGTGGGCCTTTAAAAGATGGGGACAGTGACTCCATTCGGTGTGGGCTTTAATTAGAAAGACCACTCTGGCTGCTGGTCTGGGGAGCTGGCAGGCTGGGGACAATTCTGAGGTCTGAGCATTGAGTGGCTGCTATGTCCTCTGCTGGAGTGCACCCCTGCTCTCCCAAGACAGACCTGGATGGGAGAAACAGTTAGGGTGGGGCAGGGAGAGAAGTTCTGGCCCACTCTGGATCTCAGGCTGGCAGTCCTCACCTAGGAATAAGCACCCGTGGCTGGGAGATGCCACCGTGCTGGGATGGAGCTACTCTGGGCCAGGGTACTGAGCAGGGGAGTGGGCAGAATCCTGGCTCCGTTGAAACTGACCAAATGGGTCTGTTGTTCACTTTCCCACTCACATGAGAGCTGAGAGAGAAGAAAGCTTTACCTGTGTTGTCCTTTGCTCTATCTTCAGTACTAGAGTGATTCTTTGGTCTTCGTGCTCAGCAAACACTTGTTGAATATATGATATTCCATATATGTTAGACTTAGGTGCAGATGCTGGCCGAGTTGACCAGGGGCCAGGGCAAGTTTCAGAAAGCCCCAGCATCCCTGCCCACTCCCTCACCTCCATGGGCCTGGTGCTGACATGCTTCTTTTTTTTTTTTTTTTTTTTTTTTTTTTTTTGTGGTACGCGGGCCTCTCACTGTTGTGGCCTCTCCCATTGCGGAGCACAGGCTCCGGACGCACAGGCTCAGCGGCCATGGCTCATGGGCCCAGCCGCTCTGCAGCATGTGGGATCTTCCCGGACCGGGGCACGAACCCATGTCCCCTGCATCGGCAGGCGGATTCTCAACCACTGCGCCACCAGGGAAGCCCTGACATGCTTCTTTCTGCTTGCTCACACCTTTCCCTTCCTCCAGTGTGGCTGGCAAGTGGAGTGTGTTGATATTACGGGCGGGATTTGGCAGTGATGCCGAGCTTTTCCACATGTTGTATCTCCCCGAGGCTCCCCCCAGCTGAAGCCCCTGTCCTGCCCGTCTCTGCAGCTAATGCTATTTTCCCAGCAGAATGCACAGGCAAATGCCTTGGACAGCAACCTGTATTATTATTATTTTTCTCTTAGACTGACTGCTTTGTCGCCCACCAAGGGCCCTCCCCATCTCATTTGGAAATATTCTGGGCTTGCTCTCTGCAGGAGATTGCCTTTAAGACCACGGCAGTCTGAGACAACTTCATTACCTTTAAGGTTGTTCTCTATTAAATTGGGGCTGCCTCAAATACGGGAGCCTGACTTATCATGGACTTCTTAGCATACATATAGGTATCCAGCCAATCTATCTGTGAGTTCAGAGTCACCTGGGAGGCATGCAAAGCTTTTCTTCTGGTCGTTCTTAATGTTTCATAATTTCATTAAATGAATGATTTATTGAGCACCTTGAATGCAGCAGACACTGTGCTGGGCATTTAGCCTCCAACGTATGGTTCTATTTCCATTCTTTCCCTGTGAGACCGGTATTATTATTTTTGTTCTCTGAGGGAGTAAATGAAGGCTTTGAAAGGTGAAACCATTTGTTCAGAATTTGTCAGGATTTGTACCAAGAGACCAGACCTTGACCTTTTCCCTTGGTGAACCTGACAGTGGGTGAGACAGGCAGACGGCAGCTGACTTGTCCTACTTTTGCCTTTCCCCGTGGGCCAGGCAGCCAGGTCTGGGAGGTCAGGTGGGGCTGTGTCTGGAGATGGGACCTCCTCCAGGCACTGGTTTAGGTCCTGCAGATAGAAAGATGGATGGAATGGAGGAGCACGGTGGGCACAGACAGAAACACCTGCTCAACCAGGTGGGGACTGTGGAGGTAGCATTTCAGGGGCTCCACAGGCACTGAACAGCCATCCCGGGACCTTGGGAATGTTCATTCTTTGCTGAGAGTGGCTCCTACCAGGTGGGCCACCCCATGAGCTCCCTGTACCATGCAGTGAGCCCTACCTCTGACCTCTGAACGCCATAGTCTAGGTCCATACACGGAGGTTACTTATATTTTATTGATGGAATTCAGATATTTTCCTCTTGCTTATAGGAGGGGAGACTGAAGAAGGCAGGGATTTACTGTTGCTCTTTGCATCAGGAGATAGAGTTATATAATGGAAAGTGCCCTGCACTTTAAATCAGAAAGCCCTGGATTCACACATGTGCTCTGCCACGAAACCTCTCTGAGTCTCAGCTTTCTCACTTGCAGCTTGGGATAGAAATATCTATTGCTAGCGTAAGGATTAAATGGTGTGTACCAGTGGTTCTCAACTCAAGATGATTGTGTCCTCCAGGGGGCATTAGGCAATGTCTGCAGACGTTTTTGATTGTCTCGACGAGGGGGATGGAGGGCTGTGGCATCTAGTGCGTTGAGCCCTGGGATGCTGCTCAATGTTTTACATTGCAGAGGCCAACCCCCCACCACGAAGCATGATCTAGACCAGAATGTCAGTAGAGCTGAGTTTGAGAAACCCTGGTGTGAAGGATGAAGCTTCACCTAGTGCTTAGCACCCAGGAGGGTGTGAATTAAGGTGAACTGAATTCAATTCAGGGTGTTAAGAGCAAGAGACCTCTTTGCTGGGACTCCTGTTAGGCACCCGGATGCTCCATGTCTGGCCTCTGGGACCCCAGGCAGGGGTGCTATGATTGGGGGGTATTCTTTGTCAGGGAGCATGAGTGGTCCTGAGCCTGTTGCTGATGGAGGACACTTCCCTTCCCCTTTCTGGGTGTCACTTTCACTGCCTGTAATGTCATAGGTCTGACACCTTCTGAGGGCCATCTGGCTCTGATGTTCTTCCTGGGCTCTGGACTGGACCAGGGCTTTTGCAAGCTTTTCACAGAGGTCCTGTCACACACACCCAGCCCCCAGCTGTGGGTTCTGGACCTAGTTCATCCCTGCTGCCTGCAGCTGCTGGAGAGGAAGTACAGCAGTTGGGGGAGCATGCTTTTCCCCAGGACCCTTCAGCATGGGGCTTTGTTCTTGGTGTAGCTCATGCCTTGGCCCCGGGCAGCCAGGTGGTAGATAGATACTAGATCCCTGCAGGTTTGGGCTTCAAGGAGCTCCTCAGGCTGGGCGGGGTGTGGTGAGTCCACAGGAAGGAAGAGAACCCTTGTGTCTCTTCCAGATCTTTCTGTGGCCACCGGGATGGGGAACCAGGAACAAAGGGTATCTGTTAGGAGCCTTGTGGCAGAGTTGCTGGCAGCACACACATAGTGAGATTAGCGGGGCAGGAGGAGGCCAGAGGATGTGCTAGGGCCTCTGTCTGTGGTCAGGGAGAGGTGATGAGGATGCTGAAATGTCATGGAGGCAGGTGGTGAGGAGGGCTGGATTGGGGCAACTTTCCTGGAATCCCATGGCCAGATGGGGGCGGTCGGCTATGGAGGAGAGAGCCTGACCCCAGGAGTCAAGAGGGGAAGGGAGGGGAGGAGAAGTGACAGGTGTGGGGAGAAGCTCAGTTTGGGCATGCTGAGGGTTACGAGCCCTGGGGCCACAGGAGAGAACAATGTTGTGCACTGCAGGATGCAGAGAAGGAACTCTTCTCTAAGCACTTCCCAAGGCCTTGGCCTCAATGACGAGTCTTGGTCCTCCCCCACCACCTCCCGTAGATGGGGACTCGGCCAGGAAAGCAATGGAGCATGGCCTTGAGGAGGAGCTGAGCACTGCTGTAGAGATTCCGTGGGGCCTTTCTTGGCCCGGCCAGTTCCTGCTGATAATCCACAGGGTCCAGAGGCCCGTTCCAGTCTGACAGCCGAGGATGTGACCCACTGGCCCAGGAGAAGTTGGGCAACTGGGACTCCTTGGTCATTTTTCTTTTAACATATATATTGGAGTATAATTGCTTTACAGTGGTGTCTTAGTTTCTGCTATATAACAAAGTGAATCAGCTATATGTATACATATATCCCCATCTCCCCTCCGTCTTACATCTCCCTCCCACCCCTCTAGGTGGGCAAAAAGCACCAAGCTGATCTCCTTGTGCTATGCAGCTGCTTTCCACTACCTATCTATTTTACATTTGGTAGTGTATATATGTCCATGCAACTCTCTCATATCATCCCAGCTTACCCTACCCCCTCCCTGTGTCCTCAAGTCCATTCTCTACATCTGCATCTTTATTCCTGTCCTGCCCCTAGGTTCTTCAGAACCACTTTTTTTAGATTCCATATGTATGTGTCTGCATATGGTATTTGTTTTTCTCTTTCTGACTTACTTCATTCTGTATGACAGTCTCTAGTTCCATCCACCTCACTACAAATAACTCAATTTTGTTTTTTTTAATGGCTGAGTAGTATTCCATTGTATATATGTGCCACATCTTCTTAATCCATTCATGTGTTGATGGACACTTAGGTTGCTTCCATGTCCTGGCTGTTGTAAATAGAGCTTCAGTGAACGTTGTGGTACGTGACTCTTTTTGAATTCTGGTTTTCTCAGGGTATATGCCCAGTAGTGGGATTGCTGGGTCATGGTAGTTCTATTTTTAGTTTTTTAAGGAACCTCCATACTGTTCGCCGTAGTGGCTGTATCAATTTACATTCCCACCAACAATGCAAGAGGGTTCCCTTTTCTCCACACCCTCTCCAGCATTTATTGTTTGTAGCTTTTTTGACGGTGGCCATTCTGACTGGTGTGAGGTGATACCTCACTGTAGTTTTGATTTGCATTTCTCTGATGATTAGTGATGTTGAGCATGTGTTTGTTGGCAATCTGTATATCTTCTTTGGAGAAATGTCTATTTAGGTCTTCTGCCCATTTTTGGATTGGGTTGTTTGCTTTTCTGATATTGAGCTGCATGAGCTGCTTGCATATTTTGGAGATTAATCCTTTGTCAGTTGCTTCGTTTGCAACTATTTTCCCCCGTTCTGAGGGTTGTGCTTTAATCTTGCTTATGGTTTCCTTTGCTGTGCAAAAGCTTTTAAGTTTCATTAAGACCTATGTGTTTATTTTTGTTTTTATTTCCCTTTCTCTAGGAAGTGGGTCAAAAAGGATCTTGCTGTGATTTATGTCATAGAGTGTTCTGCCTATATTTTCCTCAAAGAGTTTTATAGTGTCTGGCCTTAAATTTAGGTCTTGAATCCATTTTGAGTTCATTTTTGTGTATGGTGTTAGGGAGTGTTCTAATTTTATTCTTTTACATATAGCTGTCCAGTTTTCCCAGCACCACTTATTGAAGAGGCCGTTTTTTCTCCATTGTATATTCTTGCCTCCTTTATCAAAGATAAGGTGACCATATGTGTGTGGGTTTATCTCTGGGCTTTCTATCCTCTTCCATTGATCTATAGTTTTTGTGCCAGTACCAGACTGTCTTGGTTACTCTAGCTTTGTAGTAGAGTCTGAAATCAGGGAGCCTGATTCCTCCAGCTCTGTTTTTCTTTCTCAAGATTGCTTTGGCTGTTCGGGGTCTTTTGTGTTTCCATACAAATTGTGAAATTTTTTGTTCTAGTTCTGTGAAAAATGCCATTGCTAGTTTGATAGGGATTGCATTGGATCTGTAGATTGCTTTGGGTAGTATATTCATTTTCACAGTGTTGATTCTTCCAGTCCAAGAGCATGGTATATCTCTCCATCTGCTTGTATCATCTTTAATTTCTTTCATCAGTGTCTTATAGTCTTCTGCATACAGGTCTTTTGTCTCCCTATGTAGGTTTATTCCTAGGTATTTTATTCTTTTTGTTGCAGTGGTAAGTAGGAGTGTTTCCTTAATTTCTTTTTCAGATTTTTCATCATTAGTCTATATAGGAATGCAAGAGATTTTTGTGCATTAATTTTGTATCCTGCTATTTACCACATTCATTGATTAGTCCTAGTAGTTTTCTGGTATCATGTTTAGGATTCTCTATGTATAGTATCATGTCATCTGCAAACAGTGACAGTTTTACTTCATCTTTTCCAGTTGGGATTCCTTTTATTTCTTTTTATTCTCTGATTGCTGTGGCTAAAACTTCCAAAACTATGTTGAATAATAGTGATGAGAGTGGGCAACCTTGTCTTGTCCCTGATCTTAGTGGAAATGGTTTCAGTTTTTAACCATTGAGAAAGATGTTGGCTGTGGGTTTTTGTTGATGTAGGTTCCCCCTGTGCCTACACTCTGGAGAGTCTTTATCATAAATGGCTGTTGAATTTTGTTGAAAGCTTTTTCTGCATCTGATGAGATGATCATATGGTTTTTATCCTTTAATTTGTTAATATGGTTTATCACATTGATTGATTGCATATATTGAAGAATCCTTGCATTCCTGGCATAAACCCCACTTGAACATGGTGTATAATCCTTTTAATGTGCTCTTGGATTCTGTTTGCTAGTATTTTGTTGAGGATTTCTGCATCTATGTTCATCAGTGATATTGGCCTGTACTTTCCTTGCTTTGTGACATCTTTGTCTGGTTTTGGTATCAGGGTGATGGTGGCCTTATAGAATGAGTTTGGGAGTGTTCCTCCCTCTGCTATATTTTGGAAGAGTTTGAGAAGGATAGGTGTTAGCTCTTCTCTAAATGTTTGATAGAATTCGCCTGTGAAGCCATCTGGTCCTGGGCTTTTGTTTGTTGGAAGATTTTATTTTGTTTTGTTTTTTGTTTTTTGTTTTTTGTTTTTGGTATGCGGGCCTTGCACTGTTGTGGCCTCTCCCATTGCAGAGCACAGGCTCGGACGCACAGGCTCAGCGGCCTTGGCTCACGGGTCCAGCCGCTCTGCGGCATGTGGGATCTTCCTGGACCGGGTCACAAACCCGTGTCCCCTGCATTGGCAGGCAGATTCTCAACCACTGCAGCACCAGGGAAGCCCCCTGTTGGAAGATTTTTAATCACAGTTTCAGTTTCAGTGCTTGTGATTGGTCTGTTCATATTTTCTATTTCTTCCTGGTTCAGTCTCGGCAGGTTGTGCATTTCTAAGAATTTGTCCATTTCTTCCAAGTTGTCCATTTTATTGGCATAGAGTTGCTTGTGGTGATCTCTCATGATCCTTTGTATTTCTGCAGTGTCAGGTGTTACTTCTCCTTTTTCATTTCTGATTCTATTGATTTGAGTCTTCTCCCTTTTTTTCTTGATGAGTCTGGCTAATGGTTTATCAATTTTGTTTATCTTCTCAAAGAACCAGCTTTTAGTTTTATTGATCTTTGCTATCATTTCCTTCATTTCTTTTTCATTTATTTCTGATCTGATCTTTATGATTTCTTTCCTTCTGCTAGCTTTGTGGTTTTTTTCTTCCTCTTTCTCTAATTGCTTTAGGTGTAAGGTTAGGTTGTTTATTTGAGATATTTCTTGTTTCTTGATGTAGGATTGTATTGCTATAAACTTCCCTCTTAGAACTGCTTTTACTTCATCCCACAGGTTTTGGGTTGTCGTGTTTTCATTGTCATTTGTTTCTAGGTATTTTTGGATTTCCTCTGATTTCTTCAGTATCTCTTGGTTATTTACTAGTGTATTGTTTAGCCTCCATGTGTTTGTATTTTTTTTACAGTTTCTTTCCTGTTATTGATAGCTAGTCTCATTGCCTTGTGATTGGAAAAGATACTTGATACGATTTCAATTTTCTTAAATTTACCAATGCTTGATTTGTGACCCAAGATATGATCTGTCTTGGAGAATGTTCCATGAGCATTTGAGAAGAAAGTGCATTCTGTTTTTTTTGGATGGAATGTCCTATAAATATCGATTTCGTCAATCTTGTTTAATGTATCATTTAAAGCTTGTGTTTTATTATTTATTTTCACTTTGGGTGATCTGTCCATTGGTGAAAGTGGGGTGTTAAAGTCCCCTACTATTATTTTGTTACTCTCTATTTCCCCTTTTATGGCTTTTAGCATTTGCCTTATGTATTGAGGTGCTCCTATGTTTGGTGCATAAATATTTACAAGTGTTATATCTTCTTGGATTGATCCCTTGATCATTATGTAGTGTCCTTCTTTGTCTCCTGTAATAGTCTATTTTAAAGTCTATTTTGTCTGATATGAGACTTGCTACTGCAGCTTTCTTTTGATTTCCATTTGCATGGAGTATCTTTTTCCATTCCCTCACTTTCAGTCTGTATGTGTCCCTAGGTCTGAAGTGGATCTCTTGTAGACAGTATATACACGGGTCTTATTTTTGTATCCATTCAGCCAGTCTCTGTCTTTTGGTTAGAGCATTTAATCCATTTACATTTAAGGTAATTATCAATATGTATGTTCCTATTACCATTTTCTAATTGTTTACAGTTTATTGTTGTAGATCTTTTCCTTCTCTTGTGTTTCCTGCCTAGAGAAGTTCTTTTAGCACTTGTTGTAAAGCTGGTTTGGTGGTGCTGAATTCTCTTAGCTTTTGCTTGTCTGTAAAGGTTTTAATTTCTCCATCGAATCTGAATGAGATCCTTGCTGGGTAGAATACTCTTGGTTGTAGGTTTTTCCCTTTTATCACTTTAAATATGTCCTGCCACACCCTTCTGGCTTGCAGAGTTTCTGCTGGAAAATCAGCTGTCAACCTTACGGGATTCCCTTGTATGTTATTTGTTGCTTTTCCCTTTCTACCTTTAATATTTTTTCTTTTTATTTAATTTTTGATAGTCTGATTAATACATGTCTTGGCATGTTTCTCCTTGGATATTTCCTGTATGGCACTCTCTGCGCTTCCTGGTCTTGTTTGACTATTTTCTTTTCCATATTAGGGAAGATTTCAACTATAGCCTCCTCAAACATTTTCTCAGTCCCTTTCTTTTTCTCTTCTTCTTCTGGGACCCCTATAATTCAAATGTTGCTGTGTTTAATGTTGTCCCAGAGGTCTCTGAGACTGTCCTCAGTTCCTTTCATTCTTTTTTCTTTATTCTGCTCTGTGGTAGTTATTTCCACTATTTTATCTTCCAGGTTACTTATCCGTTCTTCTGCCTCAGTTATTCTGCTATTGATTACTTCTAGAGAATTTTAAATTTCATTTATTGTGTTGTTCATCATTGTTTGTTTGCTCTTTAGTTCTTCTAGGTCCTTGTTAAACCTTTCTTGTATTTTCTCCATTCTGTTTCTAAGATTTTGGATCATCTTTACCTTCATTACTCTGAATTCTTTTCCAGGTAGACTGCCTATTTCCTGTTCATTTGTATGATCTGGTGGGTTTTTACCTTACTCCTTCACCTGCTGTGTATTTCCCTGTCTTCTCATTTTGCTTAATTTACTGTGTTTGGGGTCTGCTTTTCACAGGCTGCAGGTTTGTAGTTCCCATTGTTTTTGGTGTCTGTCCCCAGTGGGTAAGGTTGGTTCAGTGGGTTGTGTAGGCTTCCTGGTAGAGGGGACTGGTGCCTGTGTTCTGGTGGTTGAGGCTGGATCTTGTGTTTCTGGTGGGCAGGACCACATCCGGTGGTGTGTTTTGGGGTGTCTGTGAAATTATTATGATTTCAGGCAGCCTCTCTGCTAATGGGTGAGGTTGTGTTCCTGTCTTGCTAGTTGTGTGGCATGGAGTGTCCAGCACTGGAGCTTGCTTGTCATTGAGTGGAGCTGGGTATTAGCGTTGAGACGGAGATCTCTGGGAGAGCTCTTGCTGAGTGATATTAGGTGGGGCCGGGAGGTCTCTGGTGGACCAGTGTCCTGAACTCGGATCTCCCACCTCAGAGGCTCAGGCATGACACCTGGCCGGAGCACCAAGACCCTGTCAGCCACAGGGCTCAGAAGAAAAGGGAGAAAAAAAAAAGATAGAAATTTTTTTAAAAGTCATTAAAATAAAAAGTAATAAAAAAGAAAGAAGAGAGCAACCAAACCAATAAACAAATCCACCAATGATATCAAGCATTAAAAACTATACTAAAGGGCTTCCCTGGTGGTGCAGTTGTTACGAATCCACCTGCCAATGCAGGTGACACGGGTTCGAGCCCTGGTCCGGGAAGATCCCACATGCTGCGGAGGAACTAAGCCTGTGTGCTACAAGTACTGAACCTGCCCTGTAGAACCTGCGAGCCACAACTACTGAGCCTGTGTGCCACAACTATTGAAACCCACGTGCCTAGAGCCTTGTGCTCTGCAACAAGAGAAGCCATGGCAGTGAGAAGCCCGTGCACCACAACAAAGAGTAGCCCCCACTCACCACAACGAGAGAGAGCTGGTACCCAGCAACAAAGACCCAACTCAGCCAAAAATAAATAAATTTATAAAACAAAAAACAACAAACAAAAACTTTACTAAAAAACAAAAAAAGAAAAAGAAAACGGACAGATAGAACCCTAGGACAAATGGTAAAAAGAAACCTATACAGACAAAATCACACAAAGAAGCATACACGTACATACTCACAAAAAGAGAAAAAGGAAAAAAGAAATATATATATATATATATAAAGGAACAGTGCAACCAAATCAGCAAACAAATCTACCAATGATGATAAGCTATAAATACGAAACTAAGATAAACATAAAACCAGAAACAAATTAGACACAGAAAGCAAACCCCAAGTCTACAGTTGCTCCCCAAATCTGCCACCTCAATTTTGGGGTGATTCATTGTCTATTCAGGTATTCCACAGATGCAGGGTACATCAAATTGATTGTGGAGATTTAACCCCACTGCTCCTGAGGCTTCTGGGAGAAATTTCCCTTTCTGTTCTTTGTTAGCACAGCTCCTGGGGTTCTGCTTTGGATTTGGTCCAGCCTCTGCATGTAGGTTGCCCTCTGGTGTCTTTTGGGAAGTCTGAGGTCTTCTGCCAGCATTCAGTAGGTGTTCTGTAGGAGTTGTTCCACATGTAGATGTATTTTTGATGCATTTGTGGGGAGAAAGGTGATCTCCACATCTTACTCCTCCACCATCTTGAAGGTGCCCTCTCCTTGGTCATTTTGGAAGCAGGTTCCATTCAAGGCTTCATATCCTGTCTGTCAGCACAGAGGGGAACAGATTCTCTCTCCTCTAAAATGGAATAATCATTTCTGCCCTGTCCATCTCATAAGCCAGCTGTGAAAATTAGCTGGGCTCCTCTCTGAGGCTATGCAGTACTGTGAACTCAGGAGTCACTGCAGGGCACAGTCTCACCCAGTGAACTTTCACACGCACCCTGCTCCCATCTTCCCGTCCCTGACTTCTGCATGTGGCTCCCCCAGCCTTCCTGGTTTGAACTGAGTCCTACCCCAGGCCCAGGGCCAACCAGCACTTTGGGGAGAGACCCCATTTCCTCACTTATCAACTCAACAGAGGTTGTCCAGTCACACTCACTGCAGACAAGGTGGTGGGGGCACAAGAGGGCCTGCCCACCTGCTCCCCTGGAGGCCTGCATCCAGGTCAGGGCCAGCATCTGCTCCCACTTGGGTAGCTCCCTGCCTCTCTGGGGGCCACCAGTCTCTGGAGTTCTGTCTTGTTTCCAGGCCCCAAAATGGCTAATTGGATCAACAGCAGAGGGCCTCGAGAGAACGTCACGTGTGTTTCTAAAGTGTTTTTAGGGAGCCATACAACTGGAAGGTTGTCTTTTTTATAATGGTTTTTTTAGGTCCTGATTTAAGAAATTTTTTTGAGTTTTCCTGTGTTTTGCCCATAGGTTGCTCTTGCTGAGAAACTTGGGCCTCCCCTGAGGGAGTATCTTTTCCAGCTGTAACAGCCACTGTGGGGAGACGTTCTCCCCCCAGAATAGAGATGATAGTGGAGGAAGAACGAAAGTCCTGATAAGAGGCAGGCACTGTGCAAAGCCCCTTACGTATGTTATCTCATTACGTTCTTACTCGGAACCCATGTGATCCTGGGGTTGTCCAGAGGCAGATGCTGAGGCTTGGAGAAGCCCCCCCAACTTGTCTCAAATCAGACATCTGTCAAGGACTGGACTCACCAGGAGTCCCCTCCCCTGCCAAGAACACTGCCTGTGCCACCCTTGTTCCTACCTAATTAACCACAGCTGCAGGACTCCTCACCTTTGACCTCTAGAGACAAATTTCCATAGAGTACCCATAATGACCCTCGTAAGTATAACTCAGATTATTTTTGTTCAAAATGCTTTCAGTGGTTTTTGTTCTCACTTAGAATAAGATCCAAAGTCCTGTTCGTCACCTCAAAGGCCCTCATGAAATGACTGTTGCTCCCTCTGGCCTCATATCCAGCGTCTACCCCCTGTGTCACCTGGCACCTCCTTTTTGGTCCTCAAACATGTCAAGCAGGCTCCCCTCTCAGTGCCTTGGCACTGGCTACCGCCTCTAACTGGATCCCTTTTCCCCCAGATAGCCTCAGGTTCACCTCCTTAATCCTGCTGGTCCCTCTGAACGATGCTGCCTCATCAGAGAGGCTGCCTCTGACCACCATGTCTAAAACAGCATCCTCTCTGCTCCCCTCTGGCCCTTCCCTGCTTCACTCCATAGTATTTGTCCTGAACTGACATTATATCATATACTAGTTTGGTGCTACGTTGATTGTCTCTCTCCTGCCAGGCTGTGACAAAAGGGTCTATGTCTGTCTTGCCCCTATCACACCCTCCTCCATACCTGCAGTGGCAGCTGTCACACAGTCGGGACTCTGTGTGTTTGGTGAATGAAGCACTCCTTGAACAAACACCAGGATCAAAGGGGCAGTGGGGTGGGAAAACACAAAAAGTGACAGTAAAGGAAGAGAAGGCCAGGTCTTTTAGACAACACTTCCAAATGTGCACATCTGGCCATAAGGCCACCAGCCTGCCAGGGACCCCAGGCAAGGAGGCAGAGCTTAAAGGACCTTTGGCACTATTTGAAGGAGACAGACGTGAAGTCCTTTGCCAAGGTTCCCAGTGGCTGCCATGCTCCCATTTAAGGCTGGACAGGCAATGAAGCCCTTGTGCAGTTAGCAGCCAGGTGCTGCCAGGTTTCTTTCTACAAAGGCTCCTAATCCTCAAGGGCTTTTCCCTGGAGTGACTGCAGTCCATGGCCATTGCCTGCACATTTCCACATGTACAATAGAGCACAATCAAACAGGTCTTGCCTTTTCAGCTGTGCGTCTGACCGAAGGTGGTGCTTGCAGAGATGAGGGTGTGGAGTGACCACATGCATCTCGTTGGGTTACCGGTGGTCGTGTCTTCCAGGGGTTGGACTGGAACCTGCAGCCTATTGGTCAGTTCTCAATACTCTGTGCTCATTGGCTGAGTACAGAGTAGTGAGTATATGAGATTTATCCTCATACAGCTCTTTGTCCCACAGCCTTAGTGGGAGCCAGTGGCCCCTTTACACTGGGGCTCCCCAAGCTACAAGTCACCCTGGTGGAAGGGAGAGACAGCTGTCATTGCCTGGGTGCCTGCAGTGGCCGGCATCCAGCAAGGCATTTGTGATTTCCAGAGTCCTCGCTGTGAAATGGGCTTCAGTATTCCCTCACATTTTTCAGAGAAGGAAAGGGTCCAGAGAAGCCATGTGACTCTCCCAAGTTCCTGCCCCCCAGAGTAGCAGAAGCAGGATCAGATGCCTCATTTGGGAGCTCCAGATCCAAGGTTCAGTTCATTACAACGTGTTCAGCAGGCAGATCCCTCTTCTGACCCTGCTTGGGGCACGGCCAGCACTCTTGCCTGTTTTCATTATTGCTCTCTTATCAGCCTTTAGCCCCATAACTTCTGGGTGGGAACATGAGGGTATTTCTGTGGAGAAGGAGCAGGGAGGTCTCTCTGCTGGCCAGGAAACACCCAGAGGTGAGGTGCAGAAGGAAGAAATCAGGCCTGCCCTGGATAATACCCAGCCTGGGGAGCCAGTGGAGCTTTGTGGTCGAGAACTCAGAATCAGGAGTCAGATTGCATTCGCTGTGTGACCTTGGACGGTCATTTCCGGTCTCAGAAATTCAGCTTCCTCATCTATTATATGGAAATAAAAGTTTTCTTTGTATCTCAAGCTTCTAGTGCAGTGCCTGAAGCCTAGCAAGGATTTAACAAGCATTCACAAAAAGAGAGACAGTAATCCAGGATAATACATTTAAATGAATCACTGTCACACTTGGTCTTCACTTAACAAATATGGAACCGCCACCATGTGATGGGCAGTGTTCTAGGTGCTGATTGGCGGGGGGGGGGGTTGGGGGGGATTTCAGTGGGAGCAGAACAGACTTGATGTTGTTGTGCTGGGGGCTGTGGTCTGATACAGGAGACCCTGGAGGGAAAAATTTTCGAGCTGGGATCTGGCGGTTGAGAGGAACTTAACTGTGAGTCCCAGGTAGGGAAGGGCGGAAGGGGAGTGTGTTTCAGGACCCAGGGTGGTATTTGGAAAGTAATAAGGATGGAGTGGCTTTGGTCTCTCTTCTGAAACTAATGGGCAGCTTTCTGAGGGCTCTTAAACAGTGACTGTTGTTATCAGATCTGTGTTTGATTGAAAAGTTCATTCTGGCTGCTGTGTGGAGCCCAGATGGGGATGGCAACTGTGGATGAGTGAAGACCAGCCAGGAGGCTCTTGATGTTGTTTTGGCAATGGATGAAGGTGGCTTGGAGCAGCAGTGGATAGACCTGGAACCTGGCGGGGGGCCAGTTCTCTGCTTGGCCTTCTGACCCTTCCTGATCCCTGTGGACCAGCCCTTGTCACAGACCACACCTGTCTGGGCTATAGCCTTCTGTTATGGACTGAATCCCCACCCACACCAATAAAAGATCTGTTGGAGTCTTAACCCCAGTACGTCAGCATGTGCGCTTATTTGGAAATAGGGTATTTATAGATGATGAAGTTAAGACAAGGTCATTAGGGTGAGCCCTGATCCCATATGACTGGTGTCCTTATAAAAAGGAGAAATTTGGACACAGAGGCAGACAGAGGAAAGATCATGTGAAGATACAGGGAGAAGACATCCATCTATAAGCCAAGGAGAGAGTCCTGGAAGAGCTTTTTCCCTCACGGCTCTCAGAATGAAGGTAACCCTGCTGACACCTTTATCTTGGACTTCTGGCCTCCAGAACTGTGAGAGAATACGTTTCTGTTGTTTAAGCCACCCGGTCAATGGTAGGTTGTTACACAGCTCTAACAGGCTAATACACCCTTGTCTCTTCATATAGAAATTTGGGGCCCTTTGAAACATCAGCACACGTGGGTCCCACTCTTGGCGACACAGATGTGTGGTGGTGGAGAGGGCTCTCCATGTGATGCTGATGAGCATTCTGGGATGTGGGGAGAGACGGATGCAGAGCCTAAGTCTCACACAGGTCTCCCTCTGTACATTTTCACCTTTGGTCCTCAGTTCTATCCTTGGGGGAAGCCGGACCACCACAAAGCTCTGCACTAGGCCTTCATTATGTCCCCAGACTTAGAGTTCCCTACATAAAAGTGGCAGTTTTTGTCAAGGGTCTTACAGGCAACAAAGCAGTATGGAATTTGCCAGTGTCTGTGGCTGACACTGTTATTGGTATATAGTAGAAAGAAGCTGGATATGGGAGTCAGAGAATGCAAGTGTCACTCACTGACTTGAACTTGGCCGAGACATTTAAAGATTCTGAGTCCCAGTTTCTTTATCTGTGAGGTAGAACCATGTCCTTGCAGAGTCATGGTGAAGATGCAGGGAAGATGTGCATAACAAGGCCGCCACATACAGCTGGGCAGGTTGTGTCCTGCACAGGGTGGCCAGGGGGTGAATCAGAGCTGGACTTGGTCAGCACGTTGCTCACCACCCCTTCCACGCTGGATCATATTTTTCTTGGCCCCTTCGAGCTGGGGTGGCCCCGTACATCAAGGGTCTCATCGCATTCCCAGCATGTAGTCGATGTCCAGTGAGCATTTGCTTTTTCCCTTGAAGAAATTGCCCATTACACCATTTGTAGGGATATTTTTCAGAATTCAGTGAGCATTTGCTTCCTCCTCCCTGGCATCATGATCCATGTAACTGGATGTATTTCCTTTTTTTGCTCTCACTGCCAGAAGGGTCAAGACTATTAATTCTTAGGCTTGCACGATTATATTCTCCCTTTCCCTCGTTCTAATTTATTATGCTTTATTTATGTTGTACCAGTTGATTAAATACATTCTTTACGATAAGCCATCCCAGTTCCTTTCGAGAAAATGTTCATAAGTAGATGCAACACATTTTTAGACTTTGGCCAGCACATCTTGTGACCGTTCTGGGTCCTTTAGTCTGGCAGACGGTCAGAGGCTAATAGAGCAGCCCTGGCAGCTGCATGGTGTTGAGCCTGAAGCCCAGGGATGTGTCTTCAGCCATTTTTCTTTGATCACAGAGTGAGTGGGATAGATGCTACATGGCCTGGGAAGATGCCCATCCCTGCATCACTTGTTGGTGGCTTTACTTTTTACGGAGAGCAAGAACTACAAGGATAACCTCAGCTACTTGGGGAGTCCTGGAAGGTTAGCAAAATGCTTTCAGAGAGGCGAATGAGTTCCCTGGCCCTTTGGGCCTTCTGGTCCAACCTGACATGGGTACCCTCTTGTGGGCCCTGAAATGGCTGACTGTTATCATACCTGCTCACCCTCCAGTGCATTGATTGGATGGGCCAGGTGTCTTCCTAGGCTCCTGGGCATGGTCCATGATGGCATACTGGGGTCCAAGCCTTGGCACTCTGTGTAAATATGGGTTGGGATTTCACTTTCGGTGGAGGGTCTTTATGGAATTGTGGGTATTTACCACATGTTTGTTGGCCTGGCATTTCTGCATGGGAACTGGGACTTGTGATATAATCCAGGGAAGTGACGGAGACCCCTTGATGGCATTGGGTCCTGAGGGGGCAGCCTTGAGTGTGTACATGCAAGAGGGTGAGTGTCTAGGTTCAGCAGGTGCACATGATCTGCTCCCTTTATGTTGCTAGAAATGTTCTACAGCTATATTCATTCCCTTGTTTTCCAGATGTTTCTCTCCTCAGAGTTGAAAACTTACTGCCTCTGGGCAGCTCAGAAATGTGTTTGGGTCACTGGCATAGTGGTTTTTGCAATATGCACTGGGGTGCCTTTAGGTGGGGTGTGCATCCTTGGGGTCAGCCCTCGGGGTCGTGGGCTCCTCCCTGCCTGTTCCTCTCCCTCCTCCCTGTATGACCCAACTGGGACAGAGTCTGTGCTCCTCCGGCATCTGCAGTTTGACCACAATAGGCTGTAGGATGCAAGAAAAATATTTACTGAATCTCTACCACGTACCAGTCACAATTCTAAGCATTAAAAAATACTCTAGTCATCTTCAAATTATATCACACCTACCGTATAGACACTAACTGCATTTTCAGTGGAGGGGGCTGGACCCCCACATCAGATGTGTAAGCAGAGTATGTTCCAGGATTTCCGCATCACTGGTTGCTACACAGGCTTCGTGGGTTTCACGTCTCCCCTGGGAGCTGGACTTTGTCGGTGGGAAAAGACTACTTTGGAATCCAGGGGCCAGTGCCCCTGTAGAAATGAGTCCTCCCTCAGTGCCTTCCATGTGGACCAGGGGAGGGAGATGGTTCCTTTGATGATTTCAGATCATTTATGGTTGCAGAGCATACAGATCAGTCCCGTTATGGCTGGAGCAAATCTGTGGCAATGTGTTATATTTTCCTGGGTCCTCAGTAACTCTGTGTTTCTGTTTTTACCTGTCATCTGGGGCTTTTGAAGACCATCAGGCCTGAAGGTAGACATTTGCAAAAAACGTACACAGAGATTAGGAGAGATGGGCTCTGGCTGAGAGAGAAGCTGCTGTTTCTCCTCAGGCTGCTCTAGGGACAGGAGGGCTGTGTTTCCTGGGTGTCACCTGGGATGTGATCACTCCACCTGTTGGTTGCACACACATGCGAGTGTCTGAGGCAGCAAGGGGCTAGCTGGGTGGGTCAGGTTTTATAAGACAAGGAAGCAGTAGTTTGTCCCACTGGTGAGTTCTGGGAGGAGCCAGAATCTGGAACCTTCCTTTAAGGTCAGTAGGAGCTGCTAAGGGGCCTGCCTTCTTTGCAGAGAACCAGGCGCGAGTCACGTGAGCATTAGCACAGACTGCCTTCACCCAGTCTGGAGGCATCCCCGTTCCCGGGGCAGTGATTCTAAACAGTTGACTGCGAGCCACTCTGGCAATCACACTGTATTGATGGAACACGGTCTCGAGTCATGATTAACGGGGATCAAAGTGCTCAGCAGAACACGGCCTTAAAGACAGATTAATTGCTGCAGGAAATGATCACAGTTTGATCTCTGGTCATTTTATTTTCAGTTGAAAATAGAACAAAAACCTGATAATCAAATTAGAGAAATAAATGCTTTTACATTAATGAGGAAAAAAAGGAAGAGAATAACACAAATATGTTAGGATTCTAAGAAAGAGAAGACACACAACACAGAGGCATTAGCAGCTATTAGACAACATTTGCTTAACTCAGCAGTCAGCTGACAAGTAAACAGAGGCAAAGAGGACCCCTGAACCTTAGGTGAGCTCTCTCAAGGCTTCCTAGAACATATGGCACACCATTTTGGATAGATAGATTTTGGAAGAATAGTAAAGAAAAGACATATAAATATGTTAACTTTTCATGTGGCGAAATATATTTTATAGGGGAAAAAATTGCTATTGTCTTTTTTGGAGAACACAAATTCAGATGGTCTATGAGAGAGCTTGGCTGTCAATCAGCCCTTGTAAAGAAAATGGAGAAACACGGACTTTTAAGCAGGACAGTTAGGTGGATATGTTAACTTTAAACGCAGGTACCCAGAGGTTATTGATTCACTGATTTCTGTCAATCGAAAGAGGACTTCAGGATTGTCCTGCCTCGCTGAACTCATCCACCACCTGTGAAGAGCAGTGGCACAGTGATTGAACATGCAAATTATAGCAAGTCAACAGGGAAAGTTATTTCATCAGCACCGCATAAGCCAGCCAGGTAATATATGGGAACCTACTTAGTGTAGCACTCTCAGAATTTATTTACTTGATAGACGATGATTCCAAATACCTCCAATGACTGGAACAATGTGTCAGAGATAAAAGGATGAAATCTGATATGGAAAAATGGAACGTCTCCACCTGGGTTCAAAAGGTTAACTGCAGTATCTGCTCTAGAATTAAAAACAATCATAATATTGGACATTTATTGTGCTCTTGCATCAAGTGCAATGCTGAGTGGTTTTCAGACATTATTCCATTTAGTCCTCATGGCAGCCCCATGAGATGAGCAAGGTTTTACAAAAGAAGGAAACTGAGACTGGGGCTTTAAGTGAACTTGCCTAGGTCATATGGCATGGTGGACTAGATTATTGTACAACAAAATATTCATTCCCTTTCCTAAATATTCATTGATACATTTAGTTCCATGTACCATTGATGCTGGACCTGGCCACAGATTTGCTTTGGCCAATGACATACAGGCAAATGTGAGTGTGCAAGTTATGAGCCTAGGCCTTCAGTGGCAAGGCATGTTTCCACCTGTTGCTATGCTTCTGACCACATGCAGATGAGAACATGCCCCAGGTGCTAACTGCCCTCATGCCTGGATCCAAGAATGAGACACACAGAGCAGGGCCATGCAGCTGACCTAGAAACCTGCCAGTGTGAGAAATGTGTCCTCAATGTTGTGTGCTGCTGAGCTAGATTTTATGGTTGTCTCTTAGCAGCACTGACTGATTATATCTATCTATATCTATATATCTATATCTGTTTGTAGCCAAGCTGGGATTCAAACCTAGATAATATGACTCCAGAGCCCATGTTCTTTGGTCTTTCACCATATTTCATTGAAAGAAATAGGGAAGAATAATCAAGGAGACTTACTGTATTCCTGGATGGAGTCTTTGGCTAAATATAAAAAAGCCTATTCTCAATTTATAATTGTAGCTCAATCTCTATCAAAATCCCAATCAATTTTCTTATTGGACTTTTACAAAATCATGAGAAAATTACTCTGGAAGGAGAAGGATGGTTAATAAAAAATACTCAGGGAACAGGAAATAATGAAGAGGACCAGTATTAACAGATTTTAGGACATATAAACCAATAACAATTAAATCAGAGAGATACCAGTGCAACACAGAGATTTACAGCTAAAAAAGATTCTATTATATAAAGTAATTTATGTAACCAATAAAGGAGAAATCAAACACCATGGAGAAAGGAAGGATTGTTTAATAAAAGATGTTGACAGAATTTATTAGTTATTAGGGAAAAAATAGCCACACACCTCATAATGAGCCAAAAATAAATAATAGTCCTATTAAGGAATTAAATATTTTTTAAATCATGGAAAACTAGCAAAAAATAGACCACAAAATTTTTCAGATAATTTTCTAAATTTTAAATGGTACACCTGAAACTAATACAATATTGTAAATCAACTATACTTCTATTAAAAAAATATAAATAGATACAACTTCATAGCAATTATAGACGAAAAAGAAAGAAATGATGGAAGGAATAGCTTTTGTTACAAATATGACAAGTTGGAAATATTTACCTTGCCTCATTCAAATTAATGAGACAAAAAGTAGAATCCTGATTTTAAAATGGACAAAAGGCATGCGTGAACACTAACATCAGAAGAGATAAAGTTCAGTTCACTCAAAAGATGTTTACTGAGCTCCTTCACCGAGCCTGACCCTGTGCTAAATACCAGAATTTCAAAAACTAACATGGCAAAAATGGACAACTACTGGAGTACTCATATAATTGCAAAATGAGACAAAATCCATAAAATCATCTAAAATCAACTGTATTTGATTAAAAGTTATAATACTCCTGTCAAGTTAGTGATAAAACTGTTATCTTTATACATTTTTGGTGACCATGTCCATTAGGAACCATTTTGCAAAACGTACCTAGAATCATACATTTGACCCAGTGATCTCACTTCTAAGAATTTTGCCTAAAAGTATAATTTAAATGAGACAAACGAATATATAAGGATTTTATTGTGGTGTTATTTATCACACTGAAAAACTGGAAACAACTTAAAAGTTCATTGCAGAGACTAGCTAAGTAAATTATGGGTGTAGCCACACAATAGACTATTCTGCAGCCAATAAAGATGATAAAGACGATGGGAAATATTTATGATATAACAGTATGTTTATTAAAAGAATAACAAAATTGTATCTAATGAGGTGATTATAAGTGCATAAAAATTAAATATATAAGTGGACAGGAACTGGAGGGCCCTAGAACTTGATGATTCGTGGGATGGCAAGCCTATGGGAAAATTTCCTCTTCCCAACTGCATTTGATTTTCATTAGGGTTGTTATAATTTGCAGTAACAAGTGATAATAATAACACTAACAAATTTTTAAACATGCATAAGGGCAGAATGAGGACAATAGGTCCTAGCTGTGCATGGGAAAAAAAGAGAGTCAGGAATTTTAGTTGACTGAAAATTCACTATGAGCCATTAATATTTTAGGTCAGTAAAAAATGCTCAGGAAATCCTTGGCTGCTTTTATTGAGACAGCAGCTTGAGATCTACAGGACATGGCGACATAGACGTGATGTGTGCTGGGGCAGACTCAGTCTGGAGTTCTGGGTGCAGTTTTTCTTAATATAATTTTTATTTTATTTTGCTCTTATTCAATCTATTTTAATTTTATCTTTGATGATGTGATTAAAATTTCTTTAAATCATGGTTTGGTAAAGTGCAAAAAAATGTTAATTTTAACTGTAGAGCTTGGTTTAATTGTATATATGTACACTCTTATGTAACTACCACCCAGATCAAGATATAGAACATAATGGTATTCCAGAAGTTTCCATGGTGCTCTAGTCTCAGTCAGTTCTCATCTGTTTCTCACTGGGAGGTTACCACTGCTTTTTATCACCATCAGTTAGTTTTCTCTGAACTTCATATAAATGGAATCATATAAGGAGTACTCTTGTTATGTGTGGTTTCTGTCATGCAACATAATGTCTTAGAGATTTTCCCATGTTGTTATGTCTTCCATGGGTTTGTTGCTGTGTAGTGTTCCATTGTATGCATGTATCACAATTTATTTATCCATTCCCCAGTTGATGGACATATGTATTATTTCTAATTTTGTGGTAGTATTAATACATCTGCTGTTAATGTTCCTGTTCATGCTTTTAGTGGTGTCCATTTCTCTCATACATATATATAGGAATGGAATTGCAGGATTATAAAGTACGTCCATATTTAGCTTTAGAAGATACAGCCAAACATTTTCTTAAAGTGATTGTAGCATTTTTCACTCCCACCAGCAAGGTATGAAAGTTTCAGATATTTGCATTCTCACCAACTCTTAGTCTTTTTAATTTTAGGTCTACTGAAGGGAATGCAGTGGTGTGTCACTGTGGTTTTAATTTTTATTTCCCCAGTGACTAAATATGTTGAGCATCTTTTCACATTCTTACTGGCCACTTGGATATCCTCTTTTGTAAAGGACCTGATCAGCTCTTTTGCCCACTGTACTTTTCCAATGGGTTGTTGGTCTTTTTCTTTTTGATTTGTAGAATTATTTATAATATGTATTCTGAATGAGTCCTTTTTTGGTTATATTTTGGATATTATTAGATATATTATTTGCAAATATCTCCTCATGGTAAGCTGCCTTTTCATTTGTTGATAGTTTCCTTTGCTGTGCAAAAGTTTTCAGTTTGAGTAGTCCCATTTGTTTATTTTTGATTTTGTTTCCTCGAGGAGACATTTTTTTTTTTTTTTTTTTCCGGTATGCGGGCCTCACACTGTTGGTGGCCTCTCCCGTTGCGGAGCGCAGGCTCCGGAAGCACAGGCTCAGTGGCCATGGCTCACGGGCTCAGCCGCTCCGCGGCATGTGGGATCTTCCCGGACCGGGTCACGAACCCGTGTCCCCTGCATTGGCAGGCGGATTCTCAACCACTGCGCCACCAGGAAAGCCCTCGAGGAGACATATTTAAAAAAAATATTGCTAAGACTGATGCCAAAGAGTGTTTTATTCTTGGAGCTCTTTGGTGTCAGGTCTTCCGTGTAATTCGTTAATCCGTTTTGAGTTGATTTTTTTATATGGTGTGAGAAAGTAGTCCAGAGAAAGTAGTCCACATGTAGCTATCCAGTTTCCCAGCACCATTTACTGAAAAGGCTGTCTTTTCCCCCTTGTATATTCTTGCCTCCTTTGTCATAGATTAATTTTTCATATAAGTGTGGGTATTTTGACAGGGATTGCATTGATTCTGTATATTGTCTTGGGTAGTATGGTCATTTAAACAATATTCTTCCAATCCATGAGCACAGTATATTGTTCCATTTGTTTGTGTCATCTCCTATTTCTTTCATCAGCATCTTATAGTTTTCTGAGTACAGATCTTTTACTGCCTTAGATTTATTCCCAAGTATTTTATTATTTTTGATGTAATTGTACATGAGATTGTTTTCTTAATTTCACTTTCTGATAGTTCATTGTTAGTGTCTAGAAATGCAACAGAATTCTATATATTAATTTTGCATCTTTACTGAATTTATTTATTAATCCTAATAGTCTTTTCTGGTGTCTCTCTCTATATATATTATATATATAGAACTGTTACATATATGTGTGTATATGTGTGTGTATGTATGTAGTTTCATGCCATTTGGAAACAGTGACAGTTTTACTTCTTCCTTTCCAATTTGGATTCCTTTTATTTCTTTTGTGTGTGTGTGTGTCTGACTTGCTATGGCTAGGACTTCCAATACTATGCTGACTAAAAGCAGGGAGAGTGGGTATTCTTGTCTCTTTCTTGATCTTAGAGGACATGCTTTTGTCTTTTAACCATTGAGCATGATGTTGGCTGTAAGTTTGTCATATATGGCCTCAACATAATAAAATGTTGAGGGATTTTCGATCTATAGCCACTTTATTGAGAGTTTTTGTCATAGATGGATATGGAATTTGTTAAAAGCTTTTGCTGCATCTGTTGAGGTGATAATATGATTTTTACTCTTCAGTTTGTTAATGTGTGGTATATCACATTGATTGATTTGTGGATGTTGAATCATCCTTGCATCCTTGGGATAAATCCCACTTGATCATGGTATGATCCTTTGAATGTATTGTTGAACACATAAGTGGTTGATAACTAACTTTACTGAATGTTTGCCTTTACCAATGAGATTTTTTTTCATAAGTTTTATATTTCTAGTTGTGGTCTTTTCTTTTTCACTCAGGGGACGTTCCTTAAACATTTTATGTTAAGCCAGTTTAATGGTGCTAAACATTTTTAGCCTTTGCTTGTCTGTAAAACTCTATTTCTTCTTCAAATCTGAATGATAGCCTTGCTGGGTAGAGACTTTTTGTTGTAGGTTTTTTTCCTTTTATCACTTTGAATACATTGTGTCACTCCCTTCTGGCCTGCAAAGTTTCTGCTGAAAAGTCAGCTTAATCTTATGGGAGTTCCCTTGCACACAACTAACTGCTTTTCCCTTCCTGCTTTTACGAGTCTCTCTTTAATTTTTGCCATTTTAATTATAATGTGTCTTGGTGTGGACCTCTTTCAATTCATTTTATTTGGGACTCTCTGTGCTTCCTGGACCTGGGTGTCTGTTTCCTTTCCCAGTTTAGGGAAGTTTTCATCTATTACGTATTTTTTCAGATTTTTTTTTTTGCCTCTTTCTCTCTCTCCTTTCCTTTTGGGACCCCTGTAATGAAAATGTTAGTACACTTGATGTTGCCCAGAAGTTTCTTAAACTTTCCTCATTAAAAAATTGTTTTATTTTTTCTCTTCAGCTTGCGTGATTTCCACTACTCTGTCTTCCAGTTCACTGATAATGTTCCTCTATATCATCTAATTTACTTTTGATTCCTTCTAGTGTATTTTTTTCTTCATCTCTGTTTGGTTCTTCTTCATATTTTCTAACTCTTTGTTAAACTTGTCACTATGTTCATTCATTCTTCTCCCAAGTTCACTGAGCATCTTTATAATCATTACCTTGAACTCTTTATCAGGTAGATTGCTTATCTCCACTTTGCTTAGTTCTTCTTCTGGGGATTTGTCTTGTTCCTTCATTTGGAACATATTCCTCTGTCTCCTCATTTTGCCTAATTCTCAGTGTTGATTTTTATGTATTAGGTAGGTCAGTTACATTTTCTGATCTTGGAGAAATGGCCTTATTAGGAGATTTCCTGTGGGGCCCAGCAGCTCACCCTCATCTGGTCACCAGAGCCAGGAATGCCCCCTGTGTGGGCTGTGTGGGCCCTTATTTTATGGCAGAGTCAACAACAGTGGGTGCACTGGTAGGTGGGACTGGCCCCTGGCCAGTTTGGCTCCTAGGCCCTGCCTTGTGCAGTGGCTACTGGCCTGCTGATGGATGAGGCTGGGTCTCAGTGTGGCTGGCTGTGCAGCCTGGGGGGGTCCCAGGGCTGGTGCCAGCCTGATGGTGGGTGGACTCAAGTCCCCATGTGGCTGGCTGCTCAGTTCACTAGTGGGCAGGTAAGCCCCCAGCACTAACAGGCTAGAGGGAAGACTCCAAAATGGCATTTGCCAGCACTAGTATCCTCATGGTAGAAGGATTTCCAAGAAATAGATGCTACCAGCATCTCTTTCCCCAGAGGGAGTTCCAGGTGCCTCCTGTCTCTCTAGAGGCTCTCCAGTATCATCAAGTGGGTCTAACCCAGTCGCCTTTCAGATTACTGCCTCTGCACTGAGACTTGGAGTGTGTGAGATTTTGTTTGCATCTTTTAAGAGTGGAGTCTCTGTTTCCTACCGCTCTTTATCTCTCCTATATGTCAGTCCCACTGGCCTTCAAAGCCAGACATTCTTGGGGTTCACCTCCTAGTGCTCCACACTGGGGAGCCTGATGTGGGCCTTGGACTCTTGCTCTCTGGGGGGAACCTCTTCCATAGTGATTATCCTCCCACTTGTGGGTCACCACCTGGGGTTGTGGGTCTTGACTGTACCACATCTTCACCCCTCCTACCTGTCTCCCTGTGGTTCCTTCTTAGTATCTTTAGATGTAGCAAATCTCTGCTAATCTTCAGGTCCTTCTCATAGATAGTTGCTGTGTAAATAGTTGTAATTTTGGTGTGCCTATGGGGAGGAAGTGAGTTCAGGGACTTCCTAGTCTTCCACCTTGGCCACACCTCTATCTTTGAATCTAAAGTTTGTTTCTTGTAGACTGCATCTGGTTGGATCTTTTCAAAGATTTGTATATGCTGATCTCTACCTTTGATTGGAACTGTTTAAGCTATTTACATTTAATATAATTACTGATAAAGTGTAATTTTCATCTTTCATTTTGCCATTTGTTTTCTATAATCCTTATGCATTTATCCCTCTATTCTTCCTAATGACAATGTGCATTAATAGATATTTTCTAGTGTAACCTCTTTATTCTCTTGTTTGTATCTTTTTTATATTTTTGAGTTATTTTCTTAGTGGTTGCCCTGGGGATTACAATTAATATCCTAACTTAAAACAATGTAGTTCAGATTAATAGTAGCTTAATTTTAATATTATATAAAACTTTACTCCAGTATAGCTGTTTCCTCCTCCTCCTTTGTACTATTATTGCCATATAAATTGTGCAGAGAAGTGATGGCCAGTACATGGACTAAAGCAGTGGCAGTGTACAAGAGAAGGAAGGGGTGGAGTGGGGAGAAAATTCAGCAGTGGTATCCATGGGGCTTAGGACCCAGCTGCATGTGGAGGAAAAAGTCAGAAGAATCATTTTGTGTCTGGAAGATGTAGCTCATTCCACATGAAGAATGCCACAGACTCTAGGCTTCAACTGCCTTTAGGAACATGTTCCAGAATCCACGATACATTTACAGCAGGAGAAATGAATAGAGGAGAAGCAATTCCTCGCTCAGGTAAGCTCAGGTATCAGCAGCACAGACCATTTTTCCAGACTCTCCTGGCTGGGTTGGAAGGCTGACACAGAACCTGTTTTTTATCCCCAGTGGAGTACTTAGCACAGTATTTTAAAATTATCTGCTTATGTGCCTATTTTTCTTATAAACTGTGAATACCTCAAGATTAGGAACCAAGTTCGTACTCATCATTATATTGCTAGCTTGTCCCAGAGTAGGGGCTTCACAATTTGTGCATTGAACTGAATTTGGGTGTAGGGAATTGGGAGGAAAAGGGAATCTGGCAGGCTATTACGGAGTGGTTCCATCAATTCCTAAATCCCTCTCTAAGTTCAGGACCTCCCAAGCCTGAGCAGTGTGTTCAGTGTCCTCTGTCCTCACCACAAAAGAGCTTAGAGTTCATAGACTGTGGTTCTGGTGCCCAGTGATCAGTGTGTCCAGATAAAACAGCATCATAAATACATATTGAGCAAGGAACTTCAGCCTCCCAATTCAGGATGGCCAATTCTGACTTGGCCATTCCTCAACTTGCATCTGCCAATCTTGTTCTGTTTAGCTGCTGAAGTCAGGTGAGACTTCGGCCCCTCTCCCAGCTTCTATTGACTCTTTTTTTGTGTGTGTGTGTGTGGTACGCGGGCCTCTCACTGTTGTGGGCTCTCCCATTGTGGAGCACAGGCTCCAGACGTGCAGGCTCAGCGGCCATGGCTCACGGGCCCAGCCGCTCCACGGCATGTGGGATCTTCCCGGACCGGGGCACGAACCCGTGACCCCTGCATCGGCAGGCGGACTCTCAACCACTGCGCCACCAGGGAAGCCCTCTATTGACTCTTTTCTCCCAGGCACTTGTGAGGTCCCCTTGCTGACCTGGGAGGGGGATGGGTTCACTGATCTTGGGCTCCCTTTCTTGTTACCATGTGCTTAGCAGAACTGTGGCCACCCTCTGGGACTAGGCCCTTTCATACTAACTAGGCATGAGGTTGACATAGCCCTCCTTAGTGTTTGAGACACCCAGCCTCCCTAGAGTCAGGGTGACCCCTGATGCACAATGGTTTCTCCAGAGCCGCCATCTTGCCTTCTGGGATTCCTGCTCAGAGCTCCCTGTGTGCCTGGAGGTCCAGACTGTACTGGGAGCAACACTGCAATGGTATATTCTTCCCTTTCTCCCCATTTGGGGAGCTGATTTGGCTCAGGGCAATACAACTTCCCTGGGCATCAACTTTGAGTGGAGCTTTTGAGTAATCATGGAGTTTTGCCTTGCGTTCAGCAGTACCACTTTGCTAAGCTGGGGCTTTTTTCTGATTTTAGAGACTGGCAGTTTCAGGTTGTCTCCTAAGTGGAGAAGCAAAGTGGAAACTTGGAGAGACCTGTAGGGAGGAGGATCCATGCCCAGCCTCCAAGATCCTAAGTAGCTTTGTGGCCAAAGAAGTAAGGAACACAGGGAAAGGAAGGAAGGGAGGGAAGATGGGAGGGAGGAAAGATGGAAGGAAGGAAGGAAAGTGTAACCCATAGGTCCTGAGGCTTTGTAACCCTGCTTCCTATCACCTCAGAGCCCCAGTGATGAATGCCCCCTTACCTGGTCTGGCTCTCACTGTGCTCATCATACAAGGTCACTGTGGGTGCTGATGGTGGGTCTGTTCATAGCTTTTTGAGACTGACAGATACATGAGTACTTGCTCAGCACAGCTGATGAGTCTGGTGGTACCGGCTAGGGGGGCATGCAGGCAGGGTGAGGCGAGCCAAATGCCACATGACAATAGGGACTTATATTTGGGGAGCAATTTAGTGTTTTGAAAGCAATTTCATATACATTATCTCATTCTACCCTCAGAGCAATGCTGTGAATGTATTATTACCACTGCTCTTTTCAGAGGAGAAAATCTGGGCTTAGAATGACCCTGCCACTAACCAAGGTGGGGACCACTCCTGAGATGCATGAGACCCAGCTCTGGAGCCCTCACTCCCAGGACCAGGACAACCACATACGAGAGCTGTGTGCCAGCCTGTGTGTGCAAAAGATGAAAGACCCCACCAGGGGGACCTCCCTCTGTTAGTCCTCAGGGAGAAGGCAAGCGCTGGTAGCGAACTCTGCAGAAGCCCCCTCTCCCTCCCCAAGCCATCAGGCTTAGTGTTCTTCTCAAAAGACTGAAGGAAATGTATTCCCTGAGAGAGGTCAGTGCTCAAAATTGTGCATCCAAGTGGAGAAATCAGTGTTCCAATTGAGTGAGGCAGGCACGTGATTAACCCAGGCTCCATTCATTTATTCATTCATGCAGTTGTTCATCACACATGTACCAGCAAATGGTAATGCCAGGCATGAGGAAAGCTTCTCAGGGGTGGGGGTCAGGAGGAGAGACACCCAGGTAGATAAAATGGAGCTCTGCCCTTGAGCCCTGGGCTGGTAGAGCATATGGTGCTCTCTCTACCTTCGTGTGGCCAGTGCTGTGTGGACACATGTCACTGCGAGCACTGGAGGGACAGAGAGGAGTTCAGACTTGAGGGCTAGAGAAGGCTTCAGCACGGAGGGCCCTCCAGACCTGGCTGGGAATTCCTGTCCCACTGTGATACCGTCACCTTTTCCAGCCTGCAGAGCCTGCAAGTCCCACGTGAACACCTCTTCACCTGTCTGTGGGGGCAGAGTGATACTCAAACTTTGCTCTGGGAATGGAAGGTGCTATAGTCACTTCAGAAGATAGTCTGTCCCTTTCTTATAAAGTTATGCATAAATTTACCTTATAAGCCTACTATTTGGTGCCTAAATATTTACCTGGAAGAAAAGAAGATATATTCCCACACAAAGACTTGGATGTGAATGTTTAGAAGAGCTTTAATCTTAATAGAAAAAACTGGAAATAATCCAAGTGCCCATCAGCAGGTGAATAAAGAAATTATGATGTATTCAGGTAATAGAAAACTGAGCAGTAATAAAAGAAAACAGCTTATTGATAACTGCAGAGACAAAGGTGAATCTCAAAAACATTATGCTGAGCAACAGATATCAGATTTTAAAAAGAGTACCATATGTATGATTGCATGTATATGAATCCCTAGAAAAGACTAATCTGATCCATGGTGATATAAAGCAGGTCAGTGGTTTCCTGGGATGAAGTGGGGTGGGAGATTGGCTAGGAAGGGCAGAGGTGATGAATATGTGCTACATAATGATTATAGTGGTGGATGCACTCGTCAACTCATTGACCTACATACCTCAAAGCAGATTCTGTTACAGCATCGGGCTGTGTCCTGGAGGCTGACTTCCTGCTCTGCCATGTCTTACCCCTTTCATCTTCCAGAACATGGGGAGGCCTTGAGCTTCCCAGGGGAGGGTATAGTGTGGCCAGGACAGTGAAGAGGTGTTAGAGGGGTATTGTATTAAGGTGCTCCAGAGACACAGACCAATAAGATATATATATGTATTACATATACCTATAATATATGAAGAGATATATTATGAGGAATTGGCTCACACAATCACACAATTATGGAAGCTGAGATGTCCCAAGATCTGCAGTCAATCAGCTGGAGACCCAGGAGAGCCAGTGGTGTAATTCCAGTCTGAGTCCAAAGGCCTGAGACCCAGGAGGAACTGATGTGTAAGTTCTAGTCTGAGAGCCAACAAGCTGGAAACCCAAGGAAAGCTGATGTTTCCATTGGAGTCCGAAGGCAGCTGATGTCCTAGCTCAACGGTTGGGCAGGAGGAGTTCCCTCTTATTCAGTCTTGTTGTTCTATCCAGGTCTTCAACTGATTGGATGAGGCCCACCCACAGTATGGAGGGCAATCTGCTTTACTCAGTCTCCTGATTGAAATGTTCATCTCATCCAGAAACACCCTCACAAACACACCTAGAATAATGTTTGACCAAATGTCTAGGCACCCCATGGCCCAGTCAAGTTGACACATAAAATTAACATCACAGGGGTCACCAAGGGGCCTTGGAGCAGCAGACAGATATGGTTTTACTTAGTGTATGCACACAGGCTCAGTGTGTGCATACCAGAATCTGATTTGCTCTTCTGGGCACACATGCTTTCCATGCCCCCACTCCTCAATCCATGTTTAGAATCACTGCTGCATTACTGAATAAAGCCAGTATCTTCTACAGAACCTTAGCCACCATGAGGTAGGAGTGATATTACATGAATAATTGGGCTGTGGAAAACAAGAGAGTCAGGCTTAGTGCATTCATTCATTTATTCATTCAGTGCCTAACACAACACAGATGTAATGAGTTCCCGCTTCTAAGTACCAGATGCTAAATGCTGCTGACATTTGTGGGAGCACACATAAGACCAGACTTGGTCCCAGTGCTTTTGAAGATTGTGCTCCATTGAGAGAGACCTTTGCCAATAAGTAGTTGCCCAAGGAAGTAAAATGCAGACTGTAACAGTGTCCATGAAGGAGCTGTGTGGGATCCCGGAGCAGCCCTGGGTGACCTGACTCAGCTGGGTATCAGGTGGGGTTTCTAGAAGACGATGGCCCCAGCTCTGTGAGGTTTACCTTTGTTGTCTACTTTCTGGGTTCTGCCATCACCAACCTAACTAGCTAGCACATTTCCTGACCTCCCTTAGAAGTACTTTCACACGTTTCATTCTCATTTTAACTAAAAGTAGCTCAGTTTGGGGAAAGGTCCCTGCTTCCAGCTGGTCTCACTGTGGCAGATGACAGCTGGGTTTGCAGAAGCACCTCTGACTGGCAGGTTCATTTGATGAGACAGACAAGACATCCCAAGTCTTGCTGCCTTTCCATTAACCCCTTGTCTCCCAAGCCCTGGGGAAGGGTTAACTTGGGAAGCATGGCTCACCTTTAGGATGAATGCAGGGAGAGAGTCTGCACAGAAGACTTGGGGTCTTGCCAGGCCAACCCTGGCTGGGAGGTAGGATGTCCAAGGCAGGGTGTCATCCTTCCACAAGGGCTCTGGGTGTTAGGACATCCTTATCTTTTTTGTGTTTTTCACCAGAAAAATTTTTAATGAAGATATGGAAAATAATATGTCCATAGGATGCTTTGCAAAGCTCTAACATATTCTTGAGAATCTCTGGGCTACATGCATGCCCAAGGCTGTGAACATGTCCAGGGCTGTGTGATACCCAGGGAAGACTTGAGAAAGCCTAAACTCTCACCTCTTGCTAACCTTGAGGCTCTGTGCAAGCAGGAAGTAAAGGCTAAGGCAGAGTTGTAAACTGTCTGCCTGAACGTTCAATTAGAAGGCATGCCCCAATACATGGAGCCTCTCAATAAAGCCTGGGAAACTTATTGGTTCCAGGCATTTAAGGAATTTCTAAACAAACAAACAAAAAAATGGATAACTGATAAGAACCTGATATATAAAAAATAAATAAAATTAAATTTAAAAAAAAGGAATTTCCGTACAGACATCAGCTGACCACTGATCTAATCAAGCAAAACTGCAGTGGCCACAGTGAAAAACAATTACAGACTTACAGAATTAATTCAGGAAACCCACTAAAAAAACAAAAGGCAACAAAAACAAACAGTAAGAACATCAAACCCTGGAGTGGGCGTAAATATGATTTCCAGAGTTGCCACATGATTTCAAAGGGACATACTTATCTTCATTTTCACTGGGGGTATATTCACGCTCTCCTCCTTCCCACAGCTCTCTGATTTCCTTTTGGAGAGATGACTCTTGCCTCTGTTTATAGTCTGGGGAGATTTTCCCACTAAACAGGATGCCAAAGAGACCTAATATTTCTTCTCCCTCCCTAGTACAACCAGAGGGAACACCAAGATCTAACGTGGCCAGTGACATACTTTCTTGTGGAGCTTTGGAAATTTGAGGACCAAAGGCCCAGCTAGAGTTCGTTCATCTGGGGGCATGGGACTAAGGGACAGTCTGGTTACAACGTTCCTGCTCTAAGGTTGTTTCTCTAATTTATTCTCCAACCCCCTGGAGCTATCTTATATCCCAGCTTTATTTTCCAGCTTTTGGCAGTGATTCTGTGAACTCCCAGACTCCTTCCAATAATTCCTTAACTTTAATTAGAATTAATTTCTGTTGCTTGCACTAAAAAAACCCAGTGGTGGTGGTAGCTTCCTGGACCCACTTCAAATTGATGCTTTTCATTCCTACCTCATTCCTGCACTGATCTCATCAATATGAAGAAGGGCATTTTCAATTCAGCTCAGTTGGCCTCTTTTAATTAGAGTTTGTAGAATGCTGGGCTCCGAAGGGGCTGTTCTTGTGCTACTACTGAATGTTTGAGAAGCATATGGTAATCAGACCACGCACATGAGCACAAATCAGGCTAAGATGGTCCCTAGGGGTCAAAACTGCATTTAATCCCCACCTGCTCCCATTTGAAAAGAGAAATCCTGAATATGTATTTTATACTTTCTTAATATATGACATTATGTAATATACTGAACTTGCAAACATCTTCCTGAATTTTCAAAGGACTAGCCATCGGCAGCTCAAGAGTATCCAGAGAAGAGTGTTGGGGAAGTTTGGGCTAGAAGGAGCTTGCTGGAGTAGGAATTGTTCTGGAAAGCAGTTGGCATAGCCAACTAAAGGCTCAGGTGGTCAGTGGTACCCAGTTGTAAGGCCCTTTGTCTGGACCTCTGGAGCCCAGGATTTGCCAGGTAGGCACAGACCATTTGAGACAGTAGCATATGATCTGATTTGGGAAATTATTTTGGTTAAAATGAAAATAAGAAAAATATGTGGATAATGGAACATGGGCATATAGGATGTTGAAGGGAGAAAGTACAAGATCTCTTGCTGACTAGTGAGGCTGCTTAGTAGCTTGAGCATCATGGATCCTGAGCAACCATATCTGGACTACAGTCCTCCACTTCGAGGGACAGAATTGAGACTCTGCCAGGGTGCCTGGAGGTGACTCAAGCCAGTCACACTCACAAGAAACTGTCGCTCATGTCAGATCCCAATTCTGTTACTATACTATGAATTAGACAGGGCTGGGGAGCCCACAATGGCTGGTATCTGGCCATCAGGCCCTCTTGTGGAAGCTGAGCTGGAGGAGCTTCTGTGGGGGTCTGGCAGCATATGGGTGTTGGGGAGTGAGAAGGAGAGGTACCCACTGCAGCACTCAGGGAGAGGCCAGCTGCACTGTCCACCATGCCTTTGGCAGACAGAGGCAAAGTGTTGGGCACATAAGATGCTCCGTAGAGACAGACTGAGTGAATGAATGAATCATGGTGTCCTGAAGCCTCCACTTGTCTGTTGATAGAAACCTGTCTGACCCACTGGACCCTTTTCATAGCTGGCTAGAGCTCTCTTTGTTTCTTATCCCAGACAAGACTGGAGGCCTGGAAACATTTTTCTGTCTTTCACTCTGCCCTGTGTCTTTCAATAGAGCAATACCCTTAATGAGTTCCTGTTCCCAGGCCTTGCTGTTCCTGATTTGACTGCAGAGACTCTCCTAGGCAGGGGGCCAGGTAGGGAGCCTGTCAGACCCTTCTCCACAGATTTCACCAGTTTTACTCCGAAAAGAGGCCTTTGCATGAAAGTTCTTGGTACTTACTCCTATGGCTAGAGGTTTGCCACCTTGGTGCTGACCTCTCGTCCCTGGGGGCTAGGACTCTGGGGCAAGGTCAGAAAAGCTTCCGTTGCCCCAGTTCCCGCTGAGTGAGCACCATCCAAGGGACAGGGAGATGGAGTCTCTCCTTCAAGTCCCAGCAGCTCATCATCTGAAGGTGTGAGTCACTAAGTGGGTGTCAGTGGTCCTCTTCACTCCATCACACGCATGCTCTGCCCAGGGAATGGGGCCAAGCTGACACGCATGTGCCAGAGTATTTAGTATTCCTGGACCCGTGGACTCCAATCCTTTACACCTATTTCAGAGCAGGTACTAGAAAGGAGAAAAACTAATGTTTGACAGGCGCCTGCAATGGGTTTGACACTTTACATCCATGACCTCATTAACTTTCACAACAACACGGTGGGGAACTGTGGCTCAGAGAGATTAAGTGATTTATTCTAGATCACATGATTAGTAAGTGTTTGAGTTCACATGACTTCAACACTTGTTAATGTAATTTACTATCTTGATCTGCATTTAGGGGGTTTAACACAGTTCAGCAAGCTTGTGAGGACCTGGGAAGCTGGTGTAGGGAAACATATCATGCAATTTTGTTATTTTCTGCTTATACTAGGAGCACACAGTTTATCAGAGGAACCACATGTACAGTAATGTTGTCAATTGGGGGAAAGCTTTTTCAAATATATCAAAGGTCAACTATCTGTATTTCATTAATTAATTCCTTTTAAAATAAAAGGTATAAGGATTTTTTGCATGCCTAGAGTGCTGCTAAGAGGATCATTTTTATTTCCTATATTTACACCTTAAATTTTCATGTAGATTTAATTTTGGAAGATTTCCCATTACTGTAAGTTACTCTCAGTTCATTAAATAGGTAGGGCACAGGATAAGGAGAGATGATGTTTATACTTGTTTGATGCAATAATTGGCTGCCATTGATTTGCAGTTCTTTCTGTTAGAGTTTATATTTAATTGAACATCCTGCCCTCTCTTGTTGTCACCCACCTATTCTGAGAGTGCCATCAGATTATGGTCTTCTTTAATGGCATTTTATGGCATGGCTTTCCCGGGCCAGGGTTTCCCACTGGCTCCCCTTCTTTCCTCCATTTTGTGCACTTGTTAATTTCAGGTCAGTTTCAGCTACTCCCTGTAGTTTGTGGAGCAGCCATAGCCTCTCCTTCTATCTGACTTGGTTGTGAAGTGCCAAATTCCAAGGTTCAGAAGGATTTGTTATTTGGAAATTATTTTGCCCTCTTTTGTAAATTAACTTTCTTCCCCACAAAGACAGCCAAAGCACCACAGTGATTTTCTACCATGGAGAGGTAATGAGGCTTAGGGGAAACTGTTTAATAGGAAAACATTGTTCCACAGTGAGAATTAGGAACTCTGGGCAGAGATGAAGCCAGTGAATATTAAAACCAGAAAGTGTGATGTCTCTGTGTG
Organism: Kogia breviceps; assembly: GCF_026419965.1. Taxonomy (NCBI): domain Eukaryota; kingdom Metazoa; phylum Chordata; class Mammalia; order Artiodactyla; family Physeteridae; genus Kogia; species Kogia breviceps. Next base: position 50,301,257 of record NC_081311.1, read on the forward strand.
AAGGTTTCTGTGAGTGTGCATGTGCTGGTTACGCCTGTGCCTTCAAGCATACTGCCAGTGGACCTGAAAGAGAGGCTGTGAAGTGATTAAATGCTTAACCCGTCAGGGGCTGAAGCAGAGGAGGGAGGGGTACTTGATAGAACTTAATGTTGGGAAGCCCGGAGTACCCCAGAGCCCGTGGATTCTGCACACCGAGGAAGCCTTTTTAGTTATATTAGTCGGGAAGTTTCCTCTCATGAAATATCCTAGAAACTGTACAGTTCTCCCAAGGTGATAGTCCAGATCAGTGGAGGAAAAAAATGCATACCAGGGAGCCCACAGAACTGAGTCAGTTTGTGAGGCCCTGTTCCCAGGGTTTTCTTTGATTTGTTTTGTTGGTGGTAGAAGACTCGTTTTTTCTTTTTTTTGGAGAGGAAGGTGAGCTTGGAGGAAGACAAATCTTAAAAAACAGGTTTTTGTATAGGTACTGAAGGCATTGCAGGAATATTGGGATTGATTTCTAAGTGCCCATTTCATCAAAGATGAATTGGGGAATTTAGATGAGTTGGCAATTTACTTGAGTGGGGGGATTTAAGAAATGTTGAAGGAGGATCATTTAAAAAAAAAAAAAAGATTTTCAAATTTCTGTGTCTAGATTTTCCTCTGGATTGAGCTAAAAAAAATATGCCATTTTTGTTGTTCTCTGAATAGTTTTGGCTTGTTCTAGAAGTTTGGCTTCTTTATGCTATGTTCACAGGTTTGTGTCATAACATTTATTCCTCCTTGTTTAGTAAAAATTATTAACTCCATGCAGTTGCTCCCTCACTCCTTCATTCATACAACCCCCTTCTGTTTGTTTTTAGAGTGCCGGGAAGGCACTGAACTACAGGAGATAGAAGGGAGAATTGACATACATCTGGCTTTTAAGAGATTTGTTGGGACGTTGGGATGTTACCTCAGATTGGATTTCTTAGAAGCAGAGACTGGCAGGGAGACGCGTGAGCACTTTATTTATTGAAGAAGGGAGACGCTCGGAAAGGAGTGAGGGACTTGGGGTAGAGGAAGGTGTGGAGCTACTCAAGAATGTGGTTTCAGGAGAAATCTAGCTTCAGCCGGACTCTCGAGCATGAACGGTGCTTCAGAGTGTTGCCCTGAGGTGAGAGGCCCATCTTTTGTTCTTCAGCACATTGGCTGTGGGATGGGGATGTTGGCTCTGTGGGTAAACTCTCAGGCACGCCTGGGCTTCAGTAGCTCTAGGGACATTGTGAGAGCGTTAGCCCAGCACCTGTAGCCTCTGGGGCAGGGTCATAGCTGCTGGACCACTAAAAGGGATCCTGGGGTGCTTCTAGGTGGGGCACCAATGGTGTCTGCTGCAGCTGTGTAAGCAGTCTTAAATCAAGATAGACAAATAATAAATGTTACTAGAAGGTTTACATAACATACAATTGGAGTTGGAAGGTATAGAGGGTACCTTGACCTGGGAGCATCTGGGAAGACTGCATCACAGAACTAGTATGTGAAACAAATCTGGAGAGACTGGAACTTTTGAGCATGCATAGGGAACGGTCTCTTGGTTGTATGTGACAGAAGCCCAGCTCAAGTTAGTATAAGCAGAAAGGCAGACATGGAGCATGTGAGTGGACTTAATTAAGAGGACCAAAGGGCACACGTTCAGAACTTTCTCTGCACACTGGCTCTGCCTGTCCTGTTATATGCCTGCTGATCTAAATTGATCCCGTCACATTCAGTTATTCATTCAACAAATATGCAGGCACTATGTGCCAGAGGGGAAACCCTGCCCTTATGGAGCTCAGAGCCCAGTTTTCCTCCGTCGTGGGCAGGAGGTGGGCTGGCAGCCTCAGCCCACATTTTAATGGCTCTGATCCCAAGGCAAATAGAGTCTGAGTCTGTCCCCACGTTCATCTGTCACCTCTCTTAGAAAGGCTGGCTTTGGCCTGGCCTGGGTTGTGTTCCTATCCTCTGGGCTAGTCACTGTGAACAGGAGGATGTAAACCTGCCATGGCCAGGTATGAAGTGGGGTCTTGTGAGTGGTATCCAACCGGAACCAGACGCCATCATATCGGGACCATTTCCAAATAGAATGGGGGTGCCAACAGGTACCTAAAACTCCAGGTGTCCACTATGTATACTCCGGGCCCAGGGTACGGGTCAGGCCGTCGCTGCCACGGGAGGGGACTCCTGAGTGGTGGTGCGATCAGAGTGTAGGGTATGTAGAGGGGAGTGGTGCACGTCAGGCTGGGACCAGATTTGGGAGGATCCTGGACTTTAGACTTTCTTCTGTAAACCACAGAGGACTAGAAGGCCTGACTTCATCAAAAACAGGTTTAAGATGATCACTCTCGTGGAAGGGTTGTATTGGACATAAGGTTTATGGGATTTGGGAACAGATTGAATTAGAGGATGAATCAAAGGTAACTACAAAGCTATGCTTCTGATTTTAAATATTTTGTTGCCTCCTAGGCCTTTGTGATATTCTCTCCTTCTGCTCCTTGCCAGGATTACTTATTATAGTCTGGTCAACTTTGGATTCTGAGAACCTTCCACATCTGTAGCTGTATCTTTTTTTTTTTTTTTGTGGTATGCGGGCCTCTCACTGCTGCGGCCTCTCCCGTTGCGGAGCACAGGCTCCGGACATGCAGGCTCAGTGGCCATGGCTCACGGGCCCAGCCGCTCCGCAGCACGTGGGATCCTCCCGGACCGGGGCACGAACCTGTGTCCCCTGCATCGGCAGGCGGACTCCCTAACCACTGCGCCACCAGGGAAGCCCCTGTATCATTTTTAAGAATCTTAGTTTTGCTTTTCTCTGGGTATTTTACAATGTCTCTGGCCAAAGGCTGGGCTACATTTCATCTGCGATTCTGTAGAGCTTGACCCTCCCTGGCTACCCTGCTATTAAAATGACAGGGACACATTTTCTCAATGTTCTTGCCACTCCTGTTACCTGAGCCACTTCTCCTTAGGTCCAGCGTAATGCCATCTCCTCCACTGCTTCCTCCTCTCTCTGAGTCAGGCTACTGTCACTTCCAGGTACGCTGCTCAAGCAGTTACCTTAGAGGATCTAACTCTCCCATTGCTTCTGTGTTTTGTCTGCTCCCTATTTCTGTGAGTAGACAAGGAAGAGTGTTAAATTTATTGATCACTAACTTATAAAATTTCCCTTATGCCCTGTTAGTGAGGAGCAGGTCCTGCTAGGCATCCTTACCTACCACGTATCTATCCACTTGTTTTTCTATCCGTCCATCCATCCATCCATCTGTCCTTCCATCTTTAATACATCCATCTCGCTCTCTCTGTTTCTCTCCCTCCCCACCTCCATCTGTAGACACACACATATCAGGGAAACTACTAGACATTTTCATATAATTTCACTCATTAATATACACTGATTTAATCCATACACCTCCCTATAAAGCAGATATTATCTCCAATTAAAACGAGGGCACTGCATTTCAGGGAGGTGAAATAATCCATCCCAAAACACAGAGTTTGTCTTTGGAGGTGCCAGGATAGTAGCTCAGAGGGCTTGTAAAGATTATGCTCATCAGAGCACAAACAATGTGGCAGCTCCATCTATAACAGCAAGAAACTGAAAACACTGTAAGTGAAAATCAATAAGAGGCTGGGTAAGTAATTTAAGGTTCATCCATAAAATGGAATATGATGCAGCTTTTCAAAAGAATGAATTAGACCTGTATACACAAAGGGTAGAAAAATGTCCATGATCTATTGCTTCATGAAAAAAAGAAGCAAATTATACAGTAGTATGTAGAATATGATCCTATTTCCATTAGCATCATCTCTCTATTTTTATATATGCGTAGAAAGAGTCTGGAAAGCTGCCCAAAAGTATGCAGCTATCAGCAGTTACTTCTGGGAAATGAGATTGGGGGATAGAGAGGAATTTTCAATGAAAACTTTTTTGAACTTTTTATAAATATTATTATTTTAATAATAGTTATTTTCATCATAAATATTTTAAAGCCTATTTAAAACTACCACACCCTGATACCAAGGAAAGACTGGTATCTCTCTCTCTCCCTCTCAAGCATCTCTTCTTTTCTCACAGTGAAGGCTTTTCCTTTGTCCTTTATGCCCAGATTTAGCTATGGTGTCCACATGGTTTCACTCCTTTCCAGTTTGTGTATTTCTGTATGGGCTTAAAGTTTCTTTCTGTATACCTTTTCCTTATTATAAAAATAATAACAAAAAATGTAAATTAAAACAACAATAAAATACCATACTATCTTTCAGAATGGTCAGGGTATTTGGGGGGAGGGTTATTATGTTTACATTTCTTTTTGTCCTTAAAATACATTTTTATTTAATTAAAAAATATATATATACTTCCAAGCATTCAGAATGTCGACAAGACAGTTGAAACTTTTTAAAAATTATAAAAAATAATTTATTCAGTTCACAGAGCAATGATTTAATATAAGCTGTGTATCAAAAGCAAAACTACCAACCCATATATAATTTGTATTATACACGACCTGCTTTAAACTTCTGTGCCAACGTACAGCCCCATACTGTACTATACAAGGTTAATGGCTATTGCAAATCTCACTGAAATACAGGGTTATCTTAATAGTAGCTTTACTGTGCAAAAAATGATCTTACGTATCCTTGTGATTTCAATAGTCAATTTTTTTTTAAACAAGTGAGATGTATATTGGGTAGTTTATTCCTTTCGAGGAAAACCTTCACTAGAACCAACTAGTGGATTAACTTATCTTCAGCTACCTCCTCCTCATCTTTCTCTTCTGGGTCTTTCCCTTTTTATCCTTGACAACTTCTCTTTTTTAAAAAATAAACTCTATTTTGGAATAATTTTTGATTGTTAAACATAGTACAGAGAGTTTTCATATATCCCCTCACCCAGTTTCCCCTAATGTTAACAATCTCCTTTAATCAAATCTTACTTTATTATAGTACATTTGTCAAAACTAAGAAACTAACCTTGGTGCATTACCATTAATGAAACCCCGGACTTTATTTGGATTTCACCAATTTTTCCACTGATGTCCCTTTCCTGCTCCAGGATTCTATCCAGGGTACCACACTGTAATTAGGACAACTTCCTTTCTTCCTATGCCAGATTCTCCTTTAACCCAGTAAAGCAATGTCATTTTCAAATTTTTTCCAGCTTAGCTGACTTCTAATACAGGTATTCATCATCCTTAGCATTATTTAACATTCTCCCAGTTCTTTTGCAGCATGTCCAAGGTGCTCTCCCTTGATGTCTGGGCGATAGGCAGAACAAACAAGAACAGGTCGAAGGAGGCTGTTTGGTGCATTGGGATTCTTGAACCTCTTTTCTTTCCCTTCAGAGGGAAATAAGGCCTCCATAACAGGACTTTTGTATACTTTTGTCATGTCTTCAAGTTTCCCTCTCTCCTTTGGAGACATGGTGGGCCTCTTCCATGCTAAGCATTTTTATTTCTTTTTTTTTTTTTGCGGTACGTGGGCCTCTCACTGCTGTGGCCTCTCCTGTTGCGGAGCACAGGCTCCGGATGCGCAGGCCCAGTGGCCATGGCTCACGGACCCATGTGGGATCGTCCTGGACTGGGGCACGAACCCGTGTCCCCTGCATCAGCAGGCAGACTCTCAACCACTGTGCCACCAGGGAAGCCCCGTGCTAAGCAGTCTTGAGAACATTCTGTGAAGCTGACTGGTCCTGCTTTTTGTGTCCTTTCCTGTGGCACAGCATCCCGTAGAAATGTCACAAGGCTTTCCATGCAGGACTGCTCTGTGGCGGCCTGGGGGCAAACCACAACCCCCCAGGACAGGGGCTGGTTGTTCTACAGGAGTCTGTGACCACAGCTTTACTCACAAAACCAGCCAGCGAGCCGGTAATCGCTCTACATGTATATTTTATGTTATATTTTATCTGAATTACCTAAGTTACAAATGGCCACCAGATCAAGTAAAACGATGTAAAGAAGCATAAATTAGTGATTCCTCCTCCACCCTATGCCACCCTCCGATCCCAGCCTGCTGAATTAACCCCCTGTTCATAGCCTGGAGTGTATCCTTGCACATCTCTGTATAATGTACAACATGCATAGTGGGTGCTTACCTCAAACCATAAATTCAGAAGTGGAAACAATGTAACTTTTGATGTCTGTGGGTGAACTTAATGTTTACCTTGAGCTTCCCTTTCTGCCTGGGGGTGGAGAGAGCAGTCATAGCCATGATGAATTTCCTCTCTTCCCTCCCCATGGAGTCTCTCTGATTGGTGGTGGAAATGGTGGTGATTGATGGTGGGGACTGCTCTGGTCCGGGGTCATCATCTGTCTCCCTTCTTCTGAGCTATACACTATTCCTTCTTGAATTTACTGGCTGTCATCTCTCCTGCTCTATTCGCATTTCCACGTCTTTAGTTTTTGGCAATTGTACTGTGTCTTTCTCATCAGCACCTATGATTGCCCTCGTCCAAGACTCTCAGGTCACCAGGCAGCTCTAAGCATCACACTGCGGAGTGTGATCAGGGTTCCATCAGGGGCCCCACATCCTTCTTCCTAGATGCCTGGGAACACTAGGCTTCTTGGCATCATAGCCTCCCAACAAAAGGGAAGACCAGCTCCTCTTCATTCAGAACCACCCAAGACTGTCTGGGGCTTCCCTCAACACCCACTCCCGAGACCTGGCCTTGGGCTGTGGGCCAGGACCCAGGGAGCGGAGACACCACAGCTTTCAGAGACCCTATTGACTCTATTCTCAAGTGCCTCATGCTCTCGCTAATTGCCCTAGCAATGTGTTTTTGTCTCCTTGTGGCATAGAAGGTGTTTTTCCAAATGGCTTATTTAGGGCAGTCATCTCCAGAGTGGGTTGCACAATTGATCCCCGGGTTATGAGAGGAAAATATTAAAACATCTGTTTCTCTCTCTTTTTTTTTTTTTTTTAAATCAAAAAGGAAAGGAACTAAGCTTTCCTAATTTGTGATATGAGTTGGCACTTGGGCCGACTGGAGTGGACAGTGAGGAGTGTTTGGAGTGGGGACCACTCCCGTCCGTCTGTCTTCAGGGTATCACAGCACATCCCATGTAACGTGCCATGGGTACCATTAGCTGATTGCTTTGATAAAAACAAGACTTTTAAACGGTAGATTCTTTACAGTACTTTGTAATGAAATGGGGAGACATTTTGAAATCTTTTTTTACCACCCAGAGCTTCAATGATTATTTCATGGCAAAGTGCTTAAAAGACTCGTTGAAATAGATGTTAAGATACCTTTTCTTTCACAGAAAGACAGACATTCAAGTTTACCGACCTTTGTTTGAGATGAAAATATTAGTCAAATGGTACCTGGCAGGTATTTTTGAGAAATTAAACATACTTAATTTGTTCCTTCAATGGAAGATAGTGTTTAACAATTCATGAGAAAGCAATTGCTTTTTGAAAGGAACGCTTGCTCTTGGAAGGCATTTTGAAAGTGAATGTTTGGAAATATTTCTATTATTTTGCTGTTGTTGCTGCAAACAGCATATGTCACCCACAAATAGTAATTAACCCCCTAAAAACATGGAATTAACATTACATTCTGAAGCCTTTGCAGGGAGCACTGATTAACATCTTTGGGTGGATGAAAATGTTCCAGTGAGCTTTTGACATATTTGATTGAGAAACCAAAGCCACCAAAGATGAACTTCTTTAATTTGGACCCATGAAATTCTGAAATTCACCTCTTTCAGCTACAGTTACCATTAAAATCAAGCATTGAAATAAATGGAAACTGGAACCAGGTCTTTGAATTACTGTATCATGCAGGGTTAAACCAAGATTGTTTTAAAAAAATAGCATTTCCGGTTACTCTGCTTTCACTAAAAATTGTTTATGATTGAGGACATATATTTTTAGTCATAGCAAAAAGATTTTGTGCTCAATGAATTGTATATAATAATATCACTGATTACAAATAGTTTATATCCTCTTTTGGCTCTCCCCTTTATAGTTATATTTTATATGTTTTATACTCTACAGTAATTCATGTACATAAATTTCAAGTAGCTAAGTACATATATAATGGGGTACCTGCTTCAAAGGTTTTACTGATAGGTGTACACAGGACGTTTAGGAGTTATGGTTTAGACAAAGACTTCAGAATTTGAGACTCAAAGCCATGAATTAACTGGTATTTCTGTAATCTGCTATGGCATGTGTTATTTCCGAGTCTTTAGGAGGGCCACTGGATAAGTGGAATTAGTGATATGAAAACATGTCAATATTATTCTGCTAAAACACATGCACATACATCTTTTATTTTAGAAAAATAGGATTATATTATATACATTATAAGTTGCTTTAAAAATTCAACAGTCGGGCTTCCCTCATGGTGCAGTGGTTGAGAGTCCGCCTGCCAATGCAGGGGACACGGGTTCATGTCCGGGAAGATCCCACATGCCGTGGAGCGGCTGGGCCCATGAGCCATGGCCGCTGGGCCTACGCGTCTGGAGCCTGTGCTCCGCAACGGGAGAGGCCACCACAGTGAGAGGCTGGCATACTGAAAAAAAAAAAAAAAAAAAAAACAGTAAATCAAATTAATCCCTCCATATTAGTAGATATATCTCTAATTCATTCCTTTAATATTTATATGATAATCTATAATATGCATGGACTACATTTTATTAAACATTTTCCTTTTGAGAGGTATACACGTTTTCTCAGGGTTTCTTTTCTTCTTTCTGTCCTTCTTTCTCTTTTTCCTTTACCCTTTCCTTCCTTTCTTCTTTTCTTATTTCTTTGGTGATTTCTCCTCCATCCCCACCAATCCAGACAATGCTCCAATAAATATCTTTTTACATTTTTAAATTTCTGTAAGATAAAACCCCCCAAAATGGTCAAAGGTATATATGTATTTTCATTGTTAATCGGTATTTTCACATTACTGTTCAAATAAGTTTCCAGCAGTTTACACTCTTGTCAGCAATGAATGAAAGTATTTATGTCTTCACATCCTTGCCTGAATCGATTATCATTTTTGTCAATTTGATGGGTAAAAAATGATGTTTTGTTTAAATGTGCTGCTTGTGAGTTTGAACATGTTTTTATTTATTAGCTGTTTCTGTTAGCTTTTGTTGCATAACAAACCAACCCAAAACTTAATGGTCTAAAGCAGCGGTCCCCAACCTTTTTGGCACCAGGGACCAGTTTCATGGAGGACAGTCTTTCCATGGACTGGGGTGTGGGGGGACGGTTCAGGCGGTAGCGCAAGTGATGGGGAGCCATGGGGAGCGGCAGATGCAGCTTTGCACGCTTGCCTGCCGCTCACCTCCTGCTATGAGGCCCAGTTCCTAACAGGTACGCGGCCCGGGGGTTGGGGACCCCTGGTCTAAAGCAACAGCTGTTTATCCAGCTTATGGTCAGCAATTTGGGCTGGGTTCAACTGGGAAGTTCTGCTACTAGTCTTGCTTCAGCTCCCTCATGGGTCTGTGGTTAGCTACTGGTCAGTTAAGTGGCTCTGGTGCATGGTAGTTGTCTGGCTGTTGGCTAGGGTGAGGGGGGTCCGTGGGCCATGTGTCTGTCATCATTTACCAGGCTAGCCTGGACCTGTTCACAGGGTGGTTGTCACAGGGTTCCTCAGAGCAGCAAGACAGGGCAAGCCCGAATATTAAGCACTTTTCTTTGCTTGCATTATATTTGTTAATTTTCCACTGGCCAAAGCAAGGCACATGGCCAATCCAGACTGGGCTGAGGGGTGGAGAATTAGACTCCACCTCCCGATGTGAAGGGGAAATTGTGTGGCCATTGTTTGCAATCTACCTTTCCAGTTTCTTCTTTGTGTTGCTTTTTGCAATCTTTGCCCTCTTTTTTTTCTTATCAGTTCTAAAGGAGATCCTTGTTTTGTGACATTAACCAGTTTCTTGTCATATGCTTATAAATATATTTTCTAATCTTTGATTTATCTCTTGGCTTTGTTTGTGGTATCTTTTACTGTATTAAAAACTATCTTTCTTAAGAAGTTCTTCCTCATTCTAAGGTGAGGTAATACTCATGTTTCTGGTATTTCGTACCACTTGGTTTAGCCATTTTTTTTCTTTCCTATTTAGAGCTTTAGTCTGTCTAGTGTATCATTTTGTATATGGTATATGTCTTAGATATCTTTAACTTATCCTGATTTATTCAAGTATTTTTTATTACACTTATTTATTAAATAAAGTATCATTTTTACATGGAATTGAATTTTTAACCTATAATATTCCCATATATATTTTGCTGGTGGGAGGTTATCTAGCAGTATCCTTTGACATAAAAAAAACTGGCCTCCAGCAGTTTATCCTCCAGAAATAGTTGATCAGTTGAAAAAAAGATATGAATAAGCATGTGCATTGCAGCATTATAATAGTGAAAAATTGGATAGTACTCTCTTTTTGAAACAGAGGATTAGATAACCAAATAGGACAATAGACTATCACTCAACTGTTAAAAAGAATGTATTAGCTCGATAACTCCAAGACCTATTGCTCAGTGAATAAAAGAACACCGTGGAAGTATGTGTTGTCTGATCCCACTGTGATACTGTTATTATACTATGTATCTCACACACCCAAAGACACAAATACAGTAAGTTAATATTTTAAGACATTCACAGATGTGTTTTTCTGTCCTTTCTATGCCAAGCCCACTGACCCCTCCAACTTCAGGCAGCAATTAGGTCCTTTCTTGCTCCTGCTGTAAGAGAGGAATTGTCATGCTAGTGCAGAACATGAGGCCACAGAACCGAAGTTAGATTACAGCTTTGGGATTTTAAAATAGACTTCTGGACTCCACGATAGAGATACTGTTTAGAAGTGAAGACTTGTGTAGTCTCCAGGCTGAGGCAAAGGATTCCCAACATCGGATTTACGTCATACCCCTCAGATACCCAAGCACGCTGTCCATCTCACACAGAGGAGTTAAAGGTCACAGATCGCACTGGCCCCGGAGAGGAGAGAATCTGAGCAGAGGTTAATCTCGGAGCATGGGGGGTGGTGAGGGACGTCTGAGAGGGACTCTTTGTCTTTGGGGCTCTCCCTGGGTGAAGAAGGTTGGTGATCTGAGACCACACCAGAGCTCAGTGGGGGTGGTGGCCCTCAAAATGTCCCCGGAGCCAGGTTGCTGCAGCATTAGAAGACTAGAAATTTCTCTCAGAGCCTGAGAGAGAGCCTGAGAAAGCCCCTCCCAGGGATGAGTGGAAGAACATCCAGAAGTTTTCCATGTGGCCTCTTGAGAGGGGTTTTGAGAAATGGAGAGCACAGAGCTGTTAGACCAGAAGAGGGCTCCCAGTTGAGAAAGGGGGTGCCCCAAGTGTTAGACATGGTCGGTAAGTAGATTTGGGAAACGAGGTCTTAGAGTCTGTCAGCTGGGGTACATTCTACAGACCAAGGCCAGGCAAAAAGTCTACCTCGACTAGTTACACTAACAAGATTGGCTGATAAGTGAGCACCAGACACTCCCACACACCTGGATACCTTGTCAGCCCCCCAGGATGAAGGTGCAAGTCCAGGGAGGAGAACAGGTAGGTAAGTGAAATCCACGGAGAGAACCCTTATTTGCCCGAGCTTACTCTCCGTTGCTTAAAATGAAGTTTCTGCCACTAGGTGGAATGGGAACTCGAAACAAAATTCATTGACAGAAAACTAAAGCTGCCCTCTTTTGCACATCTAAATTTGTGGCCTGTGAAATACATACCCTGTACTTATGTATTTAGATATGCATAAAAGAAATATCTGGAAGGACTCATAACAAGCTATTCCCAGTGGTGACAAAGTTTAATTTCCTACACTGAATATGGATCACTTTTGCAATAAAAATGCAAATCCAGAAAAATATTTCAAAGTATGTCATGTTCGTTGTGGGCAATTTGGAAAATGTGAAAAGTATATTTAAAAATTAAATCATCTGAATTCCCACCATGAAAATAACCATCATTAATATTGTTATATATATTCTTTCATATGTATATGTGCAGATAGATTCAAAGTATATATATTCTTTTTACAAAGTCAGAATTGTATTGGTATTTGTCATCTACTTTTTTTCCTTTTAATGTTGTTAATGAACATTTCCCCATGCTATTAAATACTCTTTGAAAACACACTTTAAAAGGTGCATGCTCCGTGAGGTATACTATAATTTATATATACATATATAATAATTTCTAAATACAAATTATATATGTATGTATATTTATAATTTCTAAATACAAATGAGAAGCTGAGGGTCAGAAAGGTTAATTAACTTACCCAAGGACACCCAGCTAGCATATGGTACAGTTGGGAATTGAACCTATACCTTACTGATTATTAAGACCCAACAGTCCTCCCAAGGTTAGAAATATACATGAATAAATGTCATAGGTTGATGTAACGTACCTGACATGTGTGGGTCCTTAATAAATTTTTTCTCTACCTGCCCTGCCTTGCCTTCCTCAAGGAGGGCAATTCTTATTCCCTACCAGGGTTCCTGCCTCTGTCAGTCTTAGTTTATAACCACCCTTCCACAGAAGCTCTCATTGCTAGAGCTGCTGTTTCCGAAGCTCTTCCCTTTGGTACCTGAGCCTCTGCCTTGATCTGCCATCCTTGGTTCTGGCTGGCGCCCTTCTCCAACCCTCCAGCCCGGCTCTGGCTCTGTCTCCTCCACTGGCGCCATGTTTTTCCCATGGACCTGCCGTGCTTTGTGTCCAGGTCATCCAGAAGTATAACAGAACCCTTCACAGAGGACAAGATCTAAACAGTTCAGGCAGCCAGAGTTCTCCCAGTGCCCCTTTAAATTTAAAGCAATCAATGAGTTATTGTGGAATCAGTAACTGCGTTTCAGCTGGGTAAAGTCTAGGGTCTATAAAATTTGGATAAATCATTCCATATATATATATATATATCTGCATATATATGCAGACTGAGATTTCCCTGCATATCTATATCTATATCTATATATATCTATATATCTATATCTATATATATATATATATATATATATATATATCACCCAGACATCAGTAGAAATGAATGCTTCTCCAATTTCTTTTTTGGAAATCACATCAGTGTGTGTGTACCCCAGGATCTGCATTTGTTATTCACTCCAATAGCTTTTGAGAGCACTGCAGATGGCATGGTGCCAAGGATTCTTGGGGTCCATTCCTAAGATCACTCCTAAGAGAAGAGCCTAAGCCAAGCAAGACTGGCTCTCTCTTGACTTTTTATTAGACTTGGGTTGGAAAACCCAAATTCCTCCTTGATTCAGGCAGATAATGTAAATGAGGGCAGAGGGTGGAGAAAGACAATCAAGAGTGGTAGGGACTGAGCAAACTGGAAAGGGTGTGTCCCATAGAAAGGCTTTCAAATTCAATTAAGAAAATATCCTGTGGGCCAAAGTCCTCTGACAGTTTGCTACCCTATCCTAGAGGTGGTATGGTAGGCAGAATAATGCCTCCCCAGCTCCCCCCAAGTCCATATCCTAACCCCTGGAACCTGTGAATATATTAAGTTACATGGCAAAGGAGAATTAAGGTTGTAGATGGCATTAAGGTTGCTAATCAGCTGACTTTACAATAGGGAGATTATCCTGGATTATCCAGATGGGTTGATGTAATCACAATGGTCCTTAAAACTGGACAGGGAGACAGAAGAGTCAGAGGAAGATGTGATTACTGAAGAAAGGCGCAGGGAGATGCAATGTTGCTGATTTTGAAGATGGAGGAAGGTACTGCAAGCCAAGGAATGAAAGCAGCTTCTGGAAGTTGGAAAGGGCAAAGGGAATGGGTTCTATCCTGGAGTCTCCAGAAGGGAATACAGCCCTGCTGACACCTTGATTTTAGACCAGTGAGACCCGTATTAGACTTCTAATCTATAGAACTCCACTATAATACATTTGTGTTGTTTGAGCTGCTGAATTTGGGGTAATTTGTTGCAGCATCCATAGAGAAGTAACACAAGTGTTATCTTTTCTGTGAACCAATAAGAGGGAAATCTCAGTCTGCATCATGGGGCCCAACAAGACCTCCTTGGGTAGGGTGAGGTGGGAAGGCATAGACTTGACTTAGTTGCTGACTCAGGTGAGGATTATGGTTCCCTGAGGCAGTTCAGGGGAGTTGACTGAGAGGTGATTCTACAGACCGGGTGCCAGGTTGGAACGGGGGCTGAGCAATGACCATCTGTAGAAGGTTGGCTGGAGGGCACAGCCATTGGTAAAGCCCAGCTTTCCAGGGGGCCACAACTGTCACTGTCCATTCTTCAAATAACCAGCCCTTGGCAGATTTGAATAAGTGTGCTCAAATATGTTCGATTAATTTTTGGTTTTTGAGGAAATTAATTTTAAAAAGGGATTTTACATAATGTATTTCTGTGTGATTTCTTTGGGTCCAATATGAGAGATTATTTTATTGCTGGCATTAACATGCTTTAATTTTTTAAAGCTTTTTGCATCCAGGGTTAAGGTGACTATCTTCAGTGGTCCAGCTAGGGGCTAACAGAACTGGTTTCTGGCCTATTTCCTATCTGTTGCTCTGTTGTTATAGGTGGTGTCTCATAGAGGACTGGGTTGTTGACAGTTGTTTGGCTTTCTGAATTCTGCTGATTAGAATTAGAGAGGCTTTTGTACACTTTCAGTATGTTTACTCACTATCCCTGAGGTGAAATCCTGTCTGTGTTGTATAGTGGTGTATTATCATATGTTTGAGCCTCATTTTTCTCATCTGTATAATAGACATAATGATAGAAACTACCCACAGAGTTGCTGTGAGCATTCCAGGAGTTAAGCCATATAAAATTCTGAGCACATCGCGTAGTGCATAGTAAGTGCTCAAATAAAAATAACTGTTTATCTCATTGTTATTATAAACTTGAATGATAATATGAACAATTGGAGAATACTGTATTGAGAGGCAAGGCAAGTGTAGAGGATGGAGTTTAATCCCACTGGAGCATTTAGATGCTGGTGATCCAATAGGGGTGTCATGGGTGTGGCTGGAAGCTCCCCTTCAGTATTCAGCCCTAATTATAGATATATGTGTCCAGATATCTTCCTCCTTAATTTATGTGGACTTTCCTGGAGAACTGGTCCTAGGGAGCCAGTCTTTCCCACCTACATCTCTTCTGTCAAGAGCTTTGGAACTGTCATTGGAACGGAGGCATTCAGACCTCCTGAAAGAACTCTGCTGATTAATATATTAATTTAAAAGCTTGTCAGATTGAGGGCAGATAGCTAACAAATCTGCTATGAGGAGTCTAGACATTTATAAATCATGATGTCCTTATCTGGATGATGTGGGAAAAAGAAATTTCTTTTGTTTTAAATTGAAGTATAGTTGACTTACAATGTTGTGTTAGTTTCAGGTGTACAGCAAAGTGATTCAGTTATACACACATGCACACATACACACACACACATTCTTTTTCAGATTCTTTTCCATTACAGGTTATTATAAGATATTGAATATAGTTGCCTGTGCTAGACAGTAGATACTTGTTGTTTATCTATTTTATATATGGTGGTGTGTGTCTGTAAATCCCAAACTCCTAATTTATCCCTTCCCACCCCAAGCAGAAAGTTCTTGAGGGCAATAGCTTTCTGATATTTAGTGTCAACTGTGTCAAGTGTTAGACTAAATCAGAGTTTCTCCCCCTAGGTACTGACACTTTGGGCTGGATAATTCTTTCTGGTGGGGGATTTCTCTGTGTATTGTAGGATGTCTAGCAGCATGATTTCTACCCACTAGATGCCAGTAGCACCCGCTCTCTGAGTTGTGACAACCAAAAGTCTCCTGATATTCCCAAATGTTCCTGTGGATGGGGGGGCTACATTGCCGCTGGTTGAGAACCACTGGGCTAGGAAATGGGGTTACAAACATTAACGAGACTCAGCCCTTGCCATAGAAGCTCTCACAGTTTAGAGAGGAGATGCTCATGAACAATGGGCGATGACAATGCAGTCAGGTTAATCCCTGGGCTGAAGTGGGGGGAGATAAGCAGGACAATGGTGAATGAGGGGGGTGGGCAGTGCCCCTCCCCACAGCTGCTTTGTTATATACAAAGACCAAGGAGACTTTTCTTGTGAATACAGGTGAGTATTTTGAATATCAGTTTTGGTTTCCTGATGCCACAGGGGCCAATCAGAGGGTACTACTCTTTGACCCTACAGCAAATGACCCCTTACCACACTCTACATTTTGACTTTGTGTCTCTGTTGGGCAGTTTTCACTTCTTATCGTTCGTAGTCTGTCTCTAGCATTCTTATTCTTCTCTCAAAGTGCTAAGGCTTGCTCAGGCCCCTTCCAGAATAATTAAGTCAGAATTGTGAAGGGTGGAGCCTAGACACAGAATTTTTTTAAGCTTCTCATCAGGTTGAGAACCATTGGTCTCAAGTAGAGAGAGGAAACTGAAGGAGGGTTTGCGCAAAGCAGAGCAGGATGTGGGCTTGCTTTCATTTCTCAAAATGAAACCACTCTCCAAGGCTGGGCTGGTTCACATCAGTAAAGTTGGGGAATGGCCACTTCTAGAAAACCAAATCTTTGTTCTAATTTATAAGATTAAACTCCATTGATTGGCAAAACAAATGTGAATTAAAATTAACTTATTAAACCAATCTTTAAAACTAGTACCAGAAGAGATTTTATGAATGTCATTTTAAAGCACACTGTCTTTTAAACAAATACTTTAAATTGAACATCAAAATAGCTCAATAAAAATATTGAATGTCAGCTTTTTCTCTCAAACTAGAGTCAAGTTCTTCTCTTGAATGGATTCTACAAGCTAGTTTTCAAAAGATTTAGTTTTCCTTAACATAAACTCAGAAATAAGGAGTGATCAGTATCCAATGCAAATCATTTCAGTTGTACTTAGTTCAATGCAGCTCACTTCAGTTTAACAGACCTTGTGGTACCTCTTATGTGTCCAGGACAATCCTAGCAGGTGGGAAGCAGATGAGTGAGGAACAGTCTCTAAGAAACGTACACATAAGACGCAAGGTACATACACTATGGGTTTGGTCTGGTCACCCATCCATCTACCGAGTGCCAGGCCAGGAAGTATGTTGAATAGGTAAGGGATCTGAACATTTCTGAATGGGGAAAATAGAAGACAGCTGGGTTTAGCACTGCCATGGAGAGGGATGGAATGTTATTCGTATAGGGGTTGCATGAGGACCATACAAGCTGTGGTCAAAGGGAGGACACGGAAGAAACTTGACCAGGGTCCAAGTATCATGGGAGCCAAATCAGCCAGGCAGGACCACCAGGACCTCACCTAGTCAGGAAACCACCCACCAACCCTGCCAGCAAGACCAGCGCATGGAGTGAAGGAGCAGACCAGACCAGAACAGCTGGGTCAGAGGATAGTGCTCCGTAACATGAGGTCGTGAAACCTCTCCACGGGAAAAAGGAACAGGAGCAAGGGGAGGATATCTGGAAGACAGAGCATCTACCAAGGAGACCATCTAAACCTAAAGTGACTGAGACACAGTGTATGGACAGGTCTGTTTTCCTGGTGCCCAAGGGTGGGGATGGAGACTTGTGAAGAATGTTCTGGAAAATAAAGAGGCTATGTTATCTTTGCACACCTGAGTAAAAGGAGGAGTAAAATTGCAACTTGGCTTTATATCATGTCAGCTGTTCGAATCTGTTGTTTGTCATCACTGATTCATTTAAGCAATATTTATCCAGTGAGTGTTGTATTCTAAGACTGAGCATCTGTCTGGTAGCTCCTAGGGCCAGGATATGCATTAGGCACTGAGATTGAGAGAGTAAGATATTCACAGTCCTCACCCTCACAGAGACCATACTCTAGCATGGAGAGAGCAAATGACGATGAGATAACCTTTGTAAATTGCCTGCTGTATGTCAGGTGCTGTATGTCAGGTGCTGTATGTCGGATGCATCATAGCGATGCTTGTATGTACATAATGCTTCATAGCAACGTCACTTTGTGGATGGGGATAAAAAAGCACTGGTCATGCCAAGACGGAGCATGAGAGTTAGGGTGGATTCGGGCATGCACAGGGACACAGACACACACGCCGACACATACATATTCTGAAAGATGGCAGTGCACCTCCCTTCACCAGAGTTAGCTCAAATGCCTCTCGGCATCTGGCCCTGATGCTTGGAGTTCCCAAAGAACATGTCTTCAGAGCTTTCTTGAAGTCCTGGAGGGGGTCATGCCTGGAGAAGTGTGAAGCACAACTCTTTCTTCTGTTCTGAGAGGACCCATCCCCCAAGTGGCAGATGGGAGCTGTTTTGACCCTTTCCTATTTGACTGCAGATCTGTACTCATCTGTAGGTATCAATGAGTTGGGGAGTAGGGTGGCTCTGAGTGTCAAGCAAGCAAGCCTATCCAGCTGTTTTCCGTATGCTGCGCTGTGTCACCATAGTACTGATAACTAAAATCTAGTTACAAAACAATATAAACCCCTCAATCCATTAAAACAATGTTAAGAGCCAAATAACCAAGGGCAATGGGACCTTTAGGCCAGAAAACCTAGGCTAAGGGAAGCTTTTAATATTGACCTCAGTTCTGAGCTTCGTGGTAGGCGAGGCAACAACAGAAGCTGACAGAATGCATAGCCTTCAATGCTGACTACAAAGAACAACACCGATCCATTGGGAAAGAGGCTTCTGTTTCTTATTTTTTTTAGTTTAGTTCTTTGGGAGACATTTATCACATGCGTCTCTAGATAAGGGACATAGAACAACATAATGGATACTGTCTTTGCTCGCAGTTCTACAAACAATGCAAATGTGATGCATATGGCTGCTTCTTATATCAGCCTTGGTTGAAAGCCAAAGGCATAAACAATGTGATATTCCAGTTCAGTGCAGACTTTTCTGTGAAAAGCCAAAATGATATCACCCAGACTCGGAGCTTCCTAGGGATTTGACTTGGCACAAGGAAGAGCTTAAAAGCTTTAGAAGAATTAAAAAGTGGTGTTTCTTAGGTTATCTTGCTGGCTCGCTTCTGCTTCCTTTTTAAGATGTAGCTCCAGCATCATCTGTTCCAAGAAACTTTCCCCGACTCCTTGAGGTTGAGTTAGGTGCCCTTCAGTATGCTCCCCTAATGCCCTGTGCATCCTTCCCCTCCATAGAGCCCCTATCTCATTATACCTGGTTATGTGTCTGTGTTAAAGATGGTGGGATCCTGAAAGGTAGGCATGACCTCAGTTATGTTCATATCCCCAGCTCACACAGTGGCTTTGGCATCTAACGGGCCTTTGTGAGTATTTATCAGGCATGCCAAAACTCAGAGCAGTTCTTGGTATAGGAGATGTGGTGTACAGAATGGTTAAAGTCTGGGCTTTGGCACCAGGTTGCTGGGTTCGGATTTGGGCCTCTACTGCTGTCTAGCTCTGCTACCTTGGACAAGTTAAAGAAATACTCTGTGCTTCAGTTTACTCATCTATAATACGAGTAAATAATAGTACCTATGTCGTAGGATTGCTGAGGGAATTAAGGGAATCGATACATGGAACATACTTAGTACAGTCCCTGGTGCATCGATATTGCTTTGTGTATAATTGGCCAAGATGAATAGCGTCTGGTGTCCCAGCAGCTCTGGGCCAGTGTTAGTAGGCAGATGTGCTGAGTTGTGGTCTGTCCATACTGGGCCTGGCAGACGGCCACTTTTTGGTCACTCTAAAGCAGCTCTTGGGCACGTGGGGAACCAGGCTGACACTCTGCGCTCATTGGCTCTCCTGGCTGCCTCTGTCTAGAGGTTGGGAAACCCCATGCATCCTTCTCAGAGCTCGCTGTGCTCCCACAATGAGGCAGGTTTGTGGAAGGATATTTGTGATTCCAAGGTCAGAACTCCACCTCTGAGGCTCTCCAGCCTTCTTCCGGGGCTTCTCACCCTGCCTCGGTTTCCTCTGGGAAGCGACTGAGGGGTCTTTGGCCGCCAGCAGACTCAGGATCCTCTCCTGGCTCCGTCTCTTATTTCCTGTGTGAACTAGGGTGGGTCACGTGACATCAACTGTCTCACCTTTAATAATAGGGATGATGGTACCGCCTGGAGGGACGGCTGTTGTAAGGATCCCGTGAGGTCATCTATGTACAGTGCTTGGCCAGGACCCAGCATGTGATTGGCACGCACTCAGTGTCAGATGCAGTTCCTCTAGGCTTTGGGAAACTCACTTCTCTGATGTCTACACCCAGCCTTTTTCTCCATGACATGAACTCACTTTAGAATTCATCTTTGTGAAAATAGCCAGAAAGACTCGGGAAGCCTTAAAGTTCCACGGTGGCTTTATCTGAACCACGGTCCCCAGGACTTAGTTGTGGGCGGAGACCAGTGTTCGCCAATCAGATCCTGGAGTTACAGGAGCCTCTGCACAACCCCTTCCCACCGGGCCCTCCTGCAACAGGTAGGCTGCCTAGCACTTGGGCCCAGGCCTGGCCCGTGACCGCAGTCAGCCTCACTGGCCTCCCATCTGCCTGTGTATATCCAGGCCAGGATGGGCTTCTCAGTGCCCTGTCTATACTAACTGCATTTTCTGCTCTAAAAGACACACAAATATTTTGCTAGAAAAGGATTCAGAAAAAAAAAAAGAAATACTTTTCATCATACTTGTGCAGAAAGTGATGTGTGAAATGGTTTTTTCTGAGAAGAACATATGATTTTGTTAATGTAAATACAGTGTACTGTGTACTAGAGACAGAAAAGAAGCCCTAAGTTTAGGCTTTGCAGAAATCTTAGCCCCAGAGGGAAACATACGCACACCCCGAAGTATGCATGGTGGAGGGGCCGCACATATGAATCTAGACTCTCAGAGGTATTTTCCAGACTCTAGCTTGGACCCATCCCTGGCCTGGTGGTACATCCTTTCGGTTGAACATGCTCCAGGTGAACGATTATCTCTGCTGTGGTTTTCTTATGTTTTCTGTCTCTGTCAGTAGAGGTACCCCAAGCCACTATTTTGGGGCATACTATGGGCACTTTGAACTCAGAGCCATTTGTCTGTATCTTTATTGTTATTTTTGAGGACAGGGGCATGTTTTGCACTCTGTTGCCTTCACTGTTTTGCTCATCTTCACTCTTCCTACCTACGGCTTCTTTCTTGCTTTGAGTCTATCCAAACTTTCTCACCTTTCCAGGCCAGTCCCTCCAAGAAGCCTTTCCCACGTCTACTCTCACGTCTCCCTGTCGGAGGCCCCTCGAGACAGCTCATCCATCCACAGGCTGCGTGCACATCTGTCCTTCATACCTCTCTTCCCAACAGAACTGGTCTGATTGGGGTAGAGACATCGTCCATGGCTTCCCTTGTTGCCTTCGGCGTCAAGGACATGCCTAGGAAACCCTCAGCCTGGATTTATGTTGAAGGAGTCCAGATTCCTGAATTCTACAGATTCTTAAATCTTTCATTCTTCTAGAGAGATGTGTTGATAAAAGTGAGCCAGTATGTTTGAACTATTCCTTTGAACAGGCTATTATAAATCCCCAAATCTCAGACACATCCGATTGATATCATGTCATTCCTGAGGTTGCTAATCGTCTCCTTACCTTGGGTTTCCTGATGTATGGTTATTTAAATGGGCTGTGAAATGAAGTTGTTGGATAAGAATCTGACATCCTTCCCCTCTAGGAGTGATAAACAGAACATGAGCCCAAAATGTGCTTGTGGGTTTGATCAAGAATTCTCTATGAAATTGTACCTTTTCAGTTGCATGATCGCCCAAAGAACACACTGCCCCAGACAGCCTCCAGGGGCTGTAGATAAGAGCAGAGAAGAGAGCTGTCCCTCTCTCATCACAAAGTCTGGGTAGGCAGTCTTACCCTCCCAAAGCTTATGAAAGTAAGTTCTTTGTGAGCAGTTTTGGAGTTTGGGTTCTCAGCTAGCTTTCCAGGCTAACTGCAGAAAAAAAAGATGTTCCTTTTAATTCTAGTTTTGCCTGCAACTTGCCCTTTTTCATCAGTCCTGGCACAGGCCATGCTTATCCCTACTGTGCCCTCCTACAACCTTCTTGGATCGGTCAGTGTGCTCCATTGCCAACAACAAAAGCCTACTCTAGTTATCTTGAGCATACAATGGACCTACTAACCTCTGACTGACTTCAGTTTTATTGATTTCCGATTGATGAGACAATTCTGATTTGTTGCCCGTGTTTAATCCCTCTTTCCCTCAAACTATTTTAAAATGACAGTAAAGTTAAATGTTAAAAACCCACAAGGTCAAAGACTACATGGGAGGAGACAACAGTTGGCGAGATCTTGGGGCTAGTTTTTGGAAAGTAGAGAGTGGGTGGAGGAGAAGGGTAACTGATTCAGCTGAGGTAAGGATGTTACAACCTCAGTGCCTGATGATAAAGATGCTCATGGGAAGTGAGTTGGTTCTACCTGCTTGAGAGCCTTAGAACCCAGAGACCCCAGAAAGTAGGATGAGGCAGGTGGCAGAAACCAGCAGAAATTAAGCAGAGATTTGCATGGCGAGTAGTAGGACCTTTACTTCCTTTTCCTGATTTCAGAATGCCAGCAGCTGGAAGATACCCTTCAGGCAGGTTATTGGAAGAATCTTTTCGGGAGAACCTGAGCTAGAGAAAACACCTCCAGGAGCTGAAATTGTGGAGGAGAGAGGTATCTTCCAATGCAAAAGCAGGGAAGCCCACCAATCCATCCATCCACACGCCACATTCATGCCCTTCAGTGAGCTTTTGAATGCCCCACTTTATTTTTTTTTATTGAAGTATAGTTGATTTACAATGTTGTGTTAATTTCTGCTGTACAGCATAGTAATTCAGTTATACATATATATACATTCTTTTTAAATACTCTTTTCCATTATGGTTTATCAAACATACTGAATGTAGTTCTCTGTGCTATACAGTAGAACCTTGTTGTTTATCCATTCTTTGCATAAAAGCTTACATCTGCTAACCCCAACCTCTCACTCCATCCCTCCCCCCAACCCTCTCCCCCTTAGCAAAAACCAGTCTGTTCTCTATGCCCGTGATTCTGTTTCTGTTTCGTAGATAGGTTCATTTGTGTCATATTTTAGATTCCACATGTAAGTGATATCATATGGTATTTGTCTTTGTCTTTCTTACTTACTTCATTTAGTATGATAATCTCTAGTTGCATCCATGATGCTGCAGATGTCCCACTTTAAACATGAAAGAACAACCAGGTATTATTATGCATTGGAGGAATGTCTCTTATATGAAAGAGAGAGTACAAAACAAATATGAAAAAGGAATCCAGGGCCAAACTTAGTTTAGGGAACAGAAGAAAACATCAAAAACCATATCCCTGATAATCTTAAAGAGATTAAAAATAGTTTTTGCTTAAGACATGAACAGGATACTATGTAGAAGAACAGAGAGCACAAAATAGCAACTGAAGGCAAAAAAATAAATTAACTGAATTTTTAAAAGTCCAATAGAAGTATTAGAGTTGAGGAAAGTAAGATCAAAAGTAAAGAGGTATAAAATTGGAGAGTAAACTTGACAAAAATGAATGGTTTAGTCTAGAAAGTTCAATATTCTAACAGAAATCCTAGAGAAAGAACAGATAAAAATGGAGACAAGGCACATATCAAAGAAATAAACAAGAAAATGTTTTGGAACAAAAGGAATGTGTCTTCAGACTAAAAAGTCCTATCAACCATTTATCTCTTAGCCAAAATAAAGGAAAAGAACACCCACATCAGGCTACTTCAATGGCAAGTTTCAGAGCACCAGGGAGAGAGAAGGGATGCAGAGAGAGAGAGAGAGTGAGTGGGAGAAAGAAGAAAAGAAGGAGGAGGAGGGGAGGAGGAAGATGGGCAGGTGACATAAAGGGCACATGAATCAGAATGACATTGGGATGCTTAGGAGTAATAATGGATGCAAGAAGATACTAGAGAAGCACTATTTTTGTGGATAAGTTAGTACCACCCTACCTATTATGTCTAAGTGAAACAATCAATCAATGTGATAGAAAAATTTTTTTAAGAAATTTCTGTACATGCATAGACCCAAAAATTTACAGCCCATGCACCTTTTCTTAGGAAGATGCTGTAGGATGAGCTTCAGAAAAAGAAAATAAAAACTAAAAAGATAGAAGTAAGTAATAACAAGTATAGAGAATCCAGCCAGCAGAACAGATAGGAAAGTCTCAGGGCAGTCCCTGGTCATCCAGCTGGAGAGCAGGGGTCCATACAGGAGCAGGGGAGAGAGGGCTCTGAGAGGCTGTCTCTGGGGTGAAAGGGAACTGAGAGATGCTTTTGTATGGCTGAGCATTTGGACAAATATATTATAGAACTTGTTTAAATACAAATAAAAGTAATTGCTAATGCAAGAAAAGCAGTTGTATAACCAAGAAAATACTATAATCACAGTCTACTACTTGGCTTAATAGGGAACAGTGTTTTCATAATATTGTCTCACAGTTCTGGAGGCTTGAAGTCCAAGATTAAGGTGTCAGCAGGGTTGGTTTCTCCTGAGGCCTCCCTTCCTGGATTGTAGATGGTTGCCTTCTTTCTTTGTCCTCACATGGCCTTTTCTCTGTGAGCTTGCATCACTCATGTTTCTTACTCTTGTTATAAGGACACCAGTCAAATTGGATTAGGCCCATCTTAATGGCCTCATTTTAACTTAACTCTTTAAAGACCTTGCCTCTAAATACAATTACATTCTGAGGTCCTGGGGTTTGGGGCTTCCACATATGAATATGGAGGGCCACAATTCAGCCCATAACATTCCAAGGACATTTCTGTTAGTGTCCTTTTGTGATTCTTCAAGGTAGGGATATAAATACAGTATATCTCAAACTTTCTCAGCATAGACTTTTTTTTTTACAGGAGAACTTAGCATCTCCTGAGCCTTTTCCATTCCATAGAACACAACCTGGAAGCTCCCAATTCACAGGGTAAAAGCCAGGCTCCACTGCATAGCATAAGGCCCTGCTGATTGGGACCTGGCAGTATTTCAGTCCATAACTCACACTTCATGCTACTGACCTTACATCCCTGATTTTAAGCCACAGCATGACCACCAGTGGGGATGGTCCAGCTGATAGGTACTTGGGCCAAACAGTGCCATAGACTGCCTCACCAACAGGCCCTGGGCACAGTGAAGCTTGACATAGTGAGAAAGAACCTGCTGGAAAGAATGGGTGTGTGGTCTCAAAGGCTTCTCCACATGGCCAGTCTGATCTCTCTGGAATGCAGATCTGACCATATATATACCATCCTAACTTGCAAGGCAAGAAGAGGTTCTGGTCTGGCCATTTGGATAGTGCACTGGCGTGACAGGGCAGGGTAGGGTGCATGGCATTCCAGGTCTGGGCAGGTGGGTGATGAGTTAGTCAGTACACTCAGGGAAGAAATTGAAGCTTTAATTAAGGACCACCATGGAAAAACATTGATTAATAAAGGTTAGAGGATCGGCTACAGGGTTCTTTATACAAATTATATTTTGTGTACTATATCCATGAGCTAAGAAATCTCCATGGCTAATTTTGATTATAATTGATTTTTGCCTCATCTAATAACCTTAGAACCAAATCCTTATTCATAAGATGTGAAGATGTGACTCAACCACCATTCTTAGCAAACTGAGTGCCCCTTTTCACCTCCAGGATTATACATGCTGTCTCCTTAGACTGGAAGACCTTCCCATCCCACCACTACCCACCCCCAGCAGGGGGCTTCTACTTGCCAGGCAAGAGTTGGTATCTGGTTCCTGATTCACTGAAAGCTTCTCTATCACTGCACTTTCTCCCTTGGTCTGGTGGAATTCTCTCTCTTTGTGGCTTTGTCTCTCCCAGTCAGCTGGATTTATTCAAGGGTGGGGCCCAAGACTGCCTCATCTCCATGTGCAGTATCCTTCATAGCACCCGGCACCTAGTAGGAGCCCAGGACATGCTTGTTAAATGGGTGGGTGCGTTCTGCTGTTGTCTCCCTCCCACCTGCTCATGGATTTTCCAGAGGGTGACACCTGCTTCTTTGACTTTTCCATCTCATTAATCCATGAAGTGGAGAAGTCAGAGAATCCTGCTCTCCTCCCTGGGGCCTGCATCATGCCTTGCTCTTTCCTCAGGAAACCTATGGGTGGGTCCCTTTCTAGCCTGAAGCCTCTTGCTTTGTGCCGATGGCCCTTCCCCTGGGCCCTTTGCTGCCAGCTGGACACTAGCCAGCACTTGGCCCTTCCCTGGGCCATGGCCAACTGGTACCAGGGAGGACAGAGTTAAGATGCATCACGCCCACACTGAATGACCACCAGGGGATGGGCTGAGCCCCTCATGAACTTCCCTGTCCTTGGAGTCTGGTGGGGACAGATGGCTAGTCCAGACATGGGGACAGGCTGTCTCGTGCCGTCATGATTTGAGCTGTACACTTGGGCTCTCCCACCTGGGCACAGATGATACTATTCCTGTCTGTGACTCCAAAGGGCTGACCATGTAGTTATATACTAGTTTGTAAGCTTCACTTTCTTGTTCTATTAATAGGGGATCATAAATGATCACCTTCCATGATTGTTGCAAGAATTAGCGGCAATGTAGATTGAGGTTTACATTTTAGAATAAGCACCTTGGAGGCCGTATGAAAAATCATGGAAAGACGAGTGTGGATTTGAGGCAAGAATTTTTGAGAGCTACAATAATGACTGTGCTGGGCATTTTTGTTTGTTGATTCATTAATATTATTTTTATTTTTGCCCCGTTTTCTCCCACAAAGTGAATGAAGTACAGTTATTTATGTGTGTGTGTGTATATATATTTGTGTATGCACACACCCACAGGAATAAGAATGTTTGGAGAGCTTAAAATTTAAAATTGCCGTGGGGGTCAAGGTCATGCCTAATACCAAGATCAGTAGATGAAACCAGTGGGGTGCCTCAGATCAAGGAAGGTTGCAGGATGTGATTGGTGGCAGATTCATTGTTTTTTCCACTCCAGGCACTGAGCTTGGAAGCCTTGTGTTCAGAGAGGTTTTTTTTCTCCAAATGATGCGACCCCATGGGTAGGGCCTTTCCAGGTCCTTTGTGCAGTAAAGGTGGAGGGTGGGGCAGGTGGGCCACACCCCCGAGGATGAAGCACAGGAGTATTTGGCTTCTGTATCTACTCTGCAGCACAGTACAGAGTGACAGTGGCTTTACTGTTGGGCTCAGAGGACTTTGCATAAAAACTAAGCTCCTGGCCATGCCCACGTCTGGGCCCCAACTGTACAGAGGCTTTGTGTTTGGTGAGAATTTACATTGTGAATTCCTCCTCCCTCTTTTCTTTTCACTGAGTTTGCCACATCCTTTCTTCCTTACTCCCCAAGACCTCGGAGCCCCACCCATGGACTCTGAATCATTTTCAGGGGATCCAGAGTCCAAGTTAGCCCCAAGATGAGCAGCTGTTTATACCCCAGCTCCCCAGCCCCCTGTCCCCACCCCAGCACAGGGTGTCTCCCTGACTTTCCTGGGTCACAAATCAGTGACTTGTTTCCTGACAATTCCTGAGCCAGGGAACTCCTCCCCAGCACTCAGAGAAAGAAGCAGTTCTTGTCTCCAGAACTGATAAGAAGAGATTTTTCTTCCTATTTCATTCTCCCAAAAGTCAGGCTCATAAAAAAGAATACAGGGCTTCCCTGGTGGCACAGTGGTTGAGAGTCCGCCTGCCGATTCAGGGGACACGGATTCGTGCCCCGGTCTGGGAGGATCCCACGTGCCATGGAGCGGCTGGGCCCGTGAGCCATGGCCGCTGACCCTGTGCGTCCGGAGACTGTGCTCCACGACGGGAGAGGCCACAGCAGTGAGAGGCCCACGTACCGCAAAAAACAACAACAACAACAAAAAAAAACAAATTACACCCAGCAGCTCTTATCAGCTTGGTAAAGAATTGCTACTTTCAACATTATTGCCTTAAAAAGAATTCAAACGCTTCCATCTTTTAAAAACAACTTAGGTTGAGAAAAGGAATTAGATACGTGTACAGAAATGGCTTGCCTGGCACAATTTGAAGGGGTCGCGGTATTAACCATGAACGATGATGCTTTAATTGAGCAGCAGAGAGAGTGTAGTTATTCTCCCAGTGGATGTCCCGCTGTGGGTCTTGGTCTCTGGGGCTGACAGCCACACATGGGGGCAGGCCTCTGAGGCATTATGTGACCCAGTGGCACTAGGAGGGACTTTTTTTTGCCCCAAACAGTCCCCACCCCCTCCTTCAGCAGCATCTGATGCTGTGGGTCCCCAGAGCCACTGTTTGGATGCTCACAGCGCCAGCTCAGGCTCCAGTATGAACGTGCAAATACCCGTGGGAGGGAGAAAAAAACATTTCTAATCAGTTTTAGACTTTTATTTGCTTATATCTGAAAATCGCTTGAAGCTGGAGCTGGACAGCAGAGTATATGAGAAATGGTTCAGCGTAGCCACCTGCCACCCAAGAGCAGCATCCCCTGCCCCCTCGGGGACCACGTGGTGAGACTGTTCACAGCCCACTGCAGAGACTGGCGGCTGCTCTCACCAAACCAAAGCAGGTGTAAATAAACTCAGAAGCCATTTGTTCTATTGTACACCCCAGTCTCCCCAAATGATTGTGTGGTAGCCTCCATGTGGCCAAGGGCCAGATATACCTTTCTCTTCCATCAAATAAGATTGACAGAAAAGCTGGCTCCCATTCCCTCCCATCAGAACAGCTTGGGTGTCTGTGAGAGTGAGAACATAGAGGGCCTTATTTGGCTTCTCTGCCTTCCAGGTGGCAGGGAAGTTATGGACCATTGATTAAAATCCAAGTATCCATCAGTTTCTACTCATCAGCACTGCCTGGCTTCACTTCTCCAAGTTGATCTTATTAAACAGATTGTGCCTGCAAGCAGACTCCATTTCATTTTTCTGCTGATATTAACGCTTCCTCATAAATTGTCCACATGTAGCATATTCTTACTTTTTATTACAGTCAATTGCACTGCCTGTACAGCCCTGGAACCTGTCTCTGTTTCTTCTGAAGGATCCCCAAATGATCTGTAATGAATCTTCATCCCCCAGAGGCCGTGAGCTGGCCCTTCTGCCCTCTGTACAAAGTGGGAAGGTGGTTTGGAAGAGCTGTTTATCTCAAACTTGGTAAACAGTGGGGACTGAGGGCAGGGAGGTCTCATGATTGACTAGAAATTGTTTAGATCCATCAGATTTTTACATGTACTTAGTCAATTATGCTTTCTTTTTTTTCCCCCAGTAGCAACATAATGGTTTTTTTGAGATCAAAGCAAGTGTAAGAAACAAATCTCATGAACAACACGCTCTCTCAGGTGTGATGGTAATATCTTTTTAAATGCCATCGATGGACCAAACTAGTCCAGAACTTATTGTGTTGCTAAGCAGGATAGATGGGAACTTTCATCAGGAGGTTCAGAACTCAGCACAGGACTTCCCTGGTGGCGCAGTGTTTAAGAATCCTCCTGCCAACGCAGGGGACACGGGTTTGAGCCCTGGTCCAGGAAGATCCCACATGTCATGGAGCAGCTAAGCCCATGCGCCACAACTACTGAAGCCTGCATGCCTAGAGCCCGTGCTCCGCAACAAGAGAAGACACCACAGTGAGGGGACCACACACTGCAATGAAGAGTAGCCCCCACTCGGACAACTAGAGGAAGCCTGTGAGCAGCAATGAAGACCCACACAGCCAAAAAAATAAAAATAAAAGAACTCGGCACAAATGAAGAAATGATTACATTCCCACAAAAAAGTTCTAAAATTTGATCATGTTGGCATCAGCTTCTAAAGGTCACGATATCTTGCATGTATCCACCTTTCACATTCGCTTCACTTCATTCTCAGGTTCTCACAGATGTGTAGAAAAAGGATGCTACTTTCAAATACAGGCAGGACTTACTTTGCACAACACAGTGTTAACTGGAATTTAAGTGCGTATCGATGTCGTGGGAAGCCAGGACACAGACCCCTCATGCGTGGGTTTCCATTAGTTCAGTACCTACTGTGCAGAGTGATGGCTGCCTGTATGTCAGTATCCCTTTTTGCACTGTACTGGGCTTCCTATTTATGCCCTTGACCTTCCTCATACTGAGCACCAGGGAAATATGCAGGCTTGTGAACCCACCATTCATTTCTTCCATAGACATCTTCTGAAGTTCACTGTCTGTCAGGGTTGCATGGTAACTGCACCAGACCTCGGCCCGTGAGGAGCTCACCTCTTGGTGATGGACTGGAAGCTGCTCTCCATATACAGAAACCCTTTGGCAACCAGAGGACCACCTGACCCAGGGGTTCTGGGGAGGGGTGGTGGCAGGAAACTCCAGCATCCAGGACCTGACTTCACAGAAGTCCCTGTGGCTCCACACACCAAGCCTCACCACTGTCTGCATCGTCTTCCAGCTCAGCTCTTGGCTTTTCATTAAACATCTACAACAAGTGCCAAGAATGAGATTGTCTTTGTTTGGTCCCCGAGTCAGCATGATACACTCAAAAGTGCGTGGGATCTGGCATCTGAAAGGCTTGATTATGCTGCCTCGGTTGCACTGACTTGTTGGGAGACTTTGGGTAAGTTTCCCCATCTGTAGGCTCAGAACCTCTGTCAGTGGGCTGTTGTGAGACTCAGGGAGGTTTCATGTGCAGAGGGCTTAGCTCCGGGTCAGGTGGCAGAGTTGTTCAGTGAGTGTCAGTGATTGGACTCAGCCTGCAAGCAACCCTCACCTCCATCCAGCCTCTCCCAGCCAGAGCGTTCCCTGAACTCCCAGGCCACAGGCTCAGCTCTCCCTCAGCAAGAACACCCTCTTATTGTCCCATAATTATGTTTGGAAGCTATGCAAGATTAATTCTGCCACACCTTCTCCAGATGGCCTTGTGTAGCTGGGGTGATTTCCTTGTCTCCACCATCCTCCAGCAAAGTCCCCTTCTGTCCCCCGACACACACACACACATGTGCTCAGGTGGCTGACTTTCCTGCTCCTACCAAGGGTGAGGGCCCTGGGCTTCAAGGAAGCTCTAGCAGAACGAAGGGTGAGGTGAGAACAGAAACCTCACACTTGGTCAGGAGGTGCCATCTATTGGGAAGGGTCTGGGAGAGGAAACTGGAAAAGAGACCCACATAGGGCCCAAGATTCCCCAATCAGCTCTAGGAGTAAGGATGGAGCCAGAAGTAGGAGCCAGGGGAGACTGGGGGAGATCCTTAAGGCAGTTCTGATAAAAGGAAGGCTCCAAGAGGTTCTAGAGAAAAGGCTGGAGTACGGAGGGCCAGAAAGTATCTGAGCCAGAAGTTCAGGCCCGTTTCCCAAGAAGGCAGCCCCTGGGAAGCATGGTGTGCCCTGACCTAGTGATAACTGCCTTTTATGGGGTTCCTCGTGGTGGTTCTGGGCATATCTGTTGGAACTCGGGCCTCATGGTGGCTGCTTTGCTGATTTCCTTATAAATGGGCTCCTGAAATTGTCCATAGTCTCTCCATCAGCTACTCCCCTTCTTTGCAAATCGGGGGCATTGCACTCCCTCGTGCTTCAGAGGGGTGACATTGCACAGAGAGAATTGTTCCTAAATAGCATGTTGTTGCAAAGGCAGCAGTGGGTCTTTTAAAGTTAGCTCAATATCTTTCCTGGGAAAATGCCAGGCCCCAGGCTCCATGGGGGGAATGTTCTGAAATGTTAGAGTTGGGGTTTTAAAAAGATGCTAGTCGTTGACAAGCTTTCATTATCTCAGGCTGCCAGTGTCGGGGGGTGGGGGATGCTGGATAAGTGGCCAACAATTAACGTGTACATGAATAGTCAGTGGCATTTGCACTTTGTAAAATAAATCCTCAGCGATGTTGCTGGAAGGCTTTCATGTGGAGGTTTTTTCCACTCCATTTACTATTCCTTGAGGCCAAGATCAAGTGAAACAGCCTCAGACTTGAGAATGGCAAGTGGTACAATGGTCTCATACTTAGGAGGATAAGTTAACCTGGGAAGGAAGGCACCGTGGCTAGTAAGACCATTTTCTTAGATTTTGTTCCCATAGTCAGAGGGCCAGGCTCAAAGGCTCATACATTTGCTGTGACGGCTGTCCAGGCCTTTTAGGAAGCCGCATTATCAAGGGAGAAGAACATAGGCTTTGGGGACACATGGACCTGAGTTCAAATCCAGTCTCTACTAACAGAGGGGCTTGTGCAAGATCCGAGTCTAGATCTAGATCTTAGTTCCTCGGCTGTGAAATGGGGATGAGAACCTACCTGGCTCCTTAGGGTGTTGAGAACCAAGCGAGACCTGTGGCTTGTCAAGTGGACGGGTTGTACTGAAGTATCTGGCTGGTGCTTGATAAAAGCAGGCTCTTGTCACCCTTGGAAATGGCTGCAACTTGGTTCTGCATGAAAGACTGAGAACATAGAGGAAAGGGAACAGGCTGGAGATGCTTCCTCTGATCCCTCAGAACTCCTGTCTTCTCTGCTTCCATCCAGATGTTTGCATATTAGCACTGATCCTCACTTCCACGTGGTCCCAGCCCCTTCCAGGCGAACTGCCCCACACATCCCATTCTTGGCAGTGCTAGGGGCTGCTGTCATTTTGGGAGCCAGGAGCTGGGGTTTGGTCTGCCTCTACTACCCTATGGAAACTGTGGGATCAAGGAGGCTGGGTGTTCAGGACAGCATCTAAATGTCCCCTGGCGCCTGGCAAACCGGCAGGGATGGTGTGTCCTGCATCACTTATCCTCTGGCTCCATAGATGCGACCGGTCATAGGAAAAGGCACCCTGAGGTTCGGACAGGGGCTGCTGCTCACGGACGAGGGGACACATTCCCTCCTCCAGGTGTGGGTGTGGGAAGAACAGCTGCCTTCCGCTTCCTTTAACAGGGGTCTACCTATGACAGTGCACTTATCTCTCAAAAGGGTGGTATGTGGGTGTCAGAACAAGGGCAGATATCCAGTTCTGCCTCTGCAAGTGATGTCCCTTCCCACTGGCTGTCTCTGTCCACCATCCCAGCTCTTAGCCTGGGCTACATGCCACCTGAAGCATTTTGGGTCTCCTATTCAAAAGGGGCTAAAACAGGAGTCAGCATGATTCTTTAGAAGCTCCTGCCTCCTCAGTTCTTCTTCTAAAGTTCTCCACTTGCCACTCTATTGAGGGACCCCAGGAGTCAGGCCTTTGGGTTCTGATGGTCTGGCATAGCCTTTCAGGGACTCACAGCAATGACCTAAGCAGGGCTGCCTGTGCTGTGCCGAGGCATTGCGCCACTGCGGGCATCCCTTGGGTTCATTGAGACCTAGTTTTCAGGGTCTGTGCAGAGCTCCTGAAGTTGCTCAGGACTCTACCACCCGCCACTGCATTATTTAGTGGGGAGTTTCACAGCCATGGTGCCCCGTTCCAGGACAGAAGCCCGGTTGCAGGAAACCAGCCTCCCTCCCTGCAGTGAGCAAGTGACCAGGAGCCCAGACGGAGCAGAAGACCAGCTGCACTCCCTGCCTACCCATGGAACGAAGGGCTGCCCTTATTTGTCTAGTTGGTCCACCACTCCTCTGCAGATGCCAGCGGTGTTTTGCAGTGGTAAACCCGCAGCGTGGCTAGGATGAGGGGAGGCCCCACTCTGTTGTCCTGAAGGGTCTATGGACTCATAGAGGAGGCAGTGCCGACCATACCTGCGTGTTTGTTATTGGTCTGTTGGCTCCACAGAGACACGGATGAGACTCCTGGCTCACACCCGTATGCAGGAGAGTTAGGGCAGCTGCTGTGTGTGTCTGGTGCCGTCTGTTGACTGAAAGAAGGAACGCATGAGAGATTACCCACTTCTCCACATTCAAAAGAGACCATCGAAGGACAGCCATGCAGGAGATGTGAGTGGAAGGAGTAGGGAGGGCCTTCGTGGTCACTGATCATCCATAGTGAGCTTCTTTCTGGGCTGGAAGCTTCACCTGTAATTTCATTTAATTCTCACAATAACTTTAAGATAGGAGGTGTTTGTCTCAGGATGGGTCCCCCGAAGCAGACTTTGGGGCAAGAGTGTGTGCGACAATGATTTAGTAAGAAGTGTTCCCAGGGGAATTAAAAAAAAAAAAAACCTGGCTGGGGAGTGGGAACGTGGAACAGGGACGTGAAAGCAGCCAGCGAGGGTGCATGAGCGAGGTCGTGTGGGCTAGCCCCGCAGAAGGGATCTGGAAACAGCTGAGCTCACACTCTGAGCAGTCCCCATCAGGGAACAGGGCAGCTGGGGTTTGGATATATGGCACCCTCAGTCCTTGATGAGGGTGTACATTTTCCCGAGTGCCAAGGAAGGTTCGGACAGCTGGCCACAGTGCCTGCCATTGGCAATGAATGCATACGGGGAGCCACTGGGCTCCAAATTCCTAATGGGCTTTGAGGGGGACCAGGGCAGAGTGTCAGTAGTACTGCTGGCCTCCCAACACCCTGTATGTGTGGGACTGCCTCTCAGAGAGGTGGAATAGCTCACCCAGGAGCTCTCAGCCAAGCAGAGGCAGACCTGGGATTCGACTGTCCTGTGCTTGCCTGCCCCCTCCTTACCTTGCTGGCTCTGAGATGAAAGGGAGGTCTTGGGGGCCTCCACCTGCCTCAGACATGGCTGGGGAGGAACAGGGAAAGGATGGCACTTAGAAGGGGACATGTCCACTGGGCTGGGAACATTTAGGGCTCTGCCCACAGAGCTGGCAGCTCTCCAGCCATCAGGGGGGAGGGGTGTTCTTGCTAAATCTGCAGTCGCTTCTCCTCACCATCTATCTCAGCTTCTGTGGGAGTTGCACCCTCTGGAAAAGGCTGTAGCCAAGTGCTGTTTATCTCCGTGTGGGGAAAAGAGGCTTAACAAATTAGCTAATTGCTAATTGGTGAGGGAAAGTAGGACAGGAAAGTTGGCCAGTTGTCCTGTGGGGCTTTCTGATCAGTTCTTTCCATCATTATCTTCCACGCATGAGGATGCGACCAGGCGGGAAGATGCCTTAATGTAGCCAGGGCTCCCACCTGCTTCCTGGGATGTCCTGGCAACTGAGTCAGGTCCTCTGCACTGCTGGCTCCTGCAGGGACACTGGAGGACCTCTCACCTGTACAGGTGCACCTATAACTTCAGATTCACAGAACTATACATTCTGGAGTAGAGCTCTCAGCTCCAGAGGCTAAGAGTCAGGGTTCAGAGCTCTGAAACAACACAGCATGTCAGGCCCATGACTATTCCCAGTGATTTAGGAATCCAAGGAGTGCGGCCCAGGATCTGCATTCTTAAAAGCTCCCTAG
Organism: Kogia breviceps; assembly: GCF_026419965.1. Classification (NCBI taxonomy): domain Eukaryota; kingdom Metazoa; phylum Chordata; class Mammalia; order Artiodactyla; family Physeteridae; genus Kogia; species Kogia breviceps. Next base: position 50,336,330 of record NC_081311.1, read on the forward strand.
GAGGTTCTTACATGCAGCCAGACTTGAGACTCATGGCTGCAGAATGCCAGTGCATGACGGTGTGTTACCCCTCACCTGTGGTCAACCTCCATGTTGATACTTACATACATATATGGCCCCGCTATCTGCCTTCCATGCAGGCACTTCCACAATAAGATCTTGTTGCTCCTGCAGCAACCCATTCCATCTTGAACTCCTTGGAAAGTCGGGAGCTTCTCTGCTCCCCTGAGTACAGGAGCCCTTGGTCCTAAATCAACTCTCAGAGGCTGCAAAGAGCAATTCCAGCCTCTCTTGCACACCTGCACTGTCCCTGGTGACTGTCACTGGCCATCAGTCTTCACTGTCCCATGCTATGACGGCTTCCAGTCTGGAGTGCCCCCTATCATGCAGGGTGGCCCAGTAGTCAACCCCCCAAGGTGTAGCACAGACCCCCAGCCCCCTGGGTTACTGGAGCAGGGAGGCTCCTTACCACTCTGTAACTCATCTGTTAAGAAGAATGAATCAGATCTCTGTGTACTGAAGAGGGAAGATACTTTTGATACACTGTCAATAATGACAGTTGTAACCTGATGTGTATTTCATGATCCCATTTTAATAAAAACATCTGTCTGATAAGTGTATGTAGACACATACCTGCAGGTGTAACTGAAAACTTCTGGAAGGGGCCATTTGGAACGATCTCTGGGGGATGAATTTGGAGAGATACATGGGGTGTTTTCACTACTTTAGTGCATTAAAAAATGGGGCAGGTTTATGGGATAATTTTGAACATTTTAATTTTTCTGTATTTTTCCAAATAAAAAGAGTGACAAAAACTACATTAAAAAATACCAAGAAAAGTAAAAATAAAAGAGGACTACAATCTGAGCTCTCTCCCAGGTTCATAGATGGCCTGGAATAGTGCCTGGCACTCAACAGTATTTGGCTTGTGTTAACTGTGAGTATTCTTACAGGACAGGCTTGAAAACTATCAGTTCCTCCTCTTTTTCAATCTGTTGGATTTCCAATTAAAAAAGGGAAAGAGCACTCATGAAAACATGAGAAACAAAATAAGTAACTGGGTCCTATCTGCTTCGCCCTCCTATATATACTTCATTCATATCTTCAACAACAGTATTCATTTATATATTGAACACCTACTGTGTGCTGGTTATAGTGTAAGGTTTTGAGACACAAATGTGACAGCCACAGATGTGGCCCCTGACCTCATGGAGACCCCCAGCTTGGTGAAGGAGATAGATAATAAAAAATAAATAAGCTGATAATGATTCAAGTACAGACATGGCAAGTGCTATAAAGAAATAGAACAAAATGCACTAAGAGAGAATGATGGAGGTGGGGGGGTCACTGCCCCAGAGCAAAAAAGAGCCAGTTCTAGGGTCCTTGATGGGCTCTTTAGAGCTGAAGGCAGCTCAGAGCCCCAGCTGTAAGCTGCCATCTTCCTGGGTGTTGTTTAGCTAGGTTGGACAAGCTGCTGTAAATCCCTTGTTCCAGATTCCTGATTCTCTAGCCTCAGGCAGTGATGAGACATTCCTCCCTGAGCACCCCTCCAGAAAGGTGTTTGCAGGCATTCTCCAAGAGGAGAGAGGGGAGGGATGTCCCCGCCCATGGCCCTGTGACGCCTACTGGAACTGGACTGGCGCATGAGAGCTCTGAAGAACAACAGGAAATCAGATGTCCATGTTCAAATGATGTGTCTTGTAGCTAAAGCAGCCAGAGCTGGCCCCAGGGGTCAGCGTGTTTTGTGCGGAAAAAATTTTCCAGAAGCAATGTTTATCAGACTCCGTCTCGGCAGTCATCCTGTGCATCTGCCAGCTTCTGGCTTGCTTCTGGTCATGTTTTTTTTTTCTCTCTCTCTCTCTCTGCAGGCCGTGGAGACCAACCTGGCTTCCAAGGACAGCCACTGGGTCTTTGTGAATGAGGTAAGAGCCCCAGAATGGTGAGGGGCATGGCCTTCACTGAGCCCCCGCCCCTTGGGAGAGTACAGAGTGATCCTTGGTGCTGGAATAGATTCCAGGGCTCCACCGTGCAAGACAACAGGTGAGAGAGGTAGACAGAACTTGCCAAGATACTCACCCGGAGCAGGTGGAAACCAGGGGAAGAGTGGAGATCTGAGTCCAGGAGGAAGTCAAGAGTCAATGAGAAGTGGTGTCAGGCATTAGATGTACAGGGTGAGGGGAGGTCGCCAGTCAGGGGTCAGAGACCGGAGAGATGAAGGCGGGTTAGAAAATGGGGTGCAGAGGGGGTGGGCAAAGGAATGCAGAGGGGATGGAGGCTGCATTTCCTGCAGGAGGTTGAAGGTATGTGTGTTATGTGACTCTGTGTGAAGGTGTGTATATAAGAGTACATGGGTGTGAGTGTGTAACTATATATTTGTGAGAGTGTGGATGTGTGTGTGCATGTCAGTATGTGTATGAGTATATGTGTATGTGTATAGGTGTGTGTGTGTATGTGTATGTGTGTGCATACCCCCCATGCAGCTGGTCAGGGCACAGTTCAGTGGAACCATTTAAAGGGGGTAAATGGGAAATCTCTCCCATGACTGGCCATTCCACTGGTTTGGGTCCTGGGAGGAATGGGCACACCAAGGTTTCACTGCAGCCTGGTCTGCTCTCCACCAATTACACCGTAACTTGTCCTGGCCACCTCCACGCTGCAAACATTACACGGGAGTGGCCTGTGATGCCATACCCTCTGCCCGCACATCCATTCAGGAAGCACCCACCAGGGCAGCCTGGTGACCCTAGCCAGCTATTAACACAGCTGACTCTAGAAAGTGCTTCCTAGCACGGGCTTTCATCAACCCGGTGGCCTTCCGTTGCTCCTAAATTAACTGATCGATTTCTAATGGCCACATACTAGAAGATGCAAGGTTTATTGTGCAGGGAATTTATGCTTTTATGATGTGTGTTTCTTCATCAGCTCAGTGCTACTATGGCTGAAAGAGCTTGGGGTGGCTGATTTTATAATTTTACAGGTAGTATCAGATAGTAACTGCTTGCAAGGCCCACTTTTCGAGGTTTGTCCATAAATTCATATCTTATTAGCGCCACGTCTACACGGGCCAGTGGGAGACATGCGAGGTAACTGTCCCTTTCCCTCGGGTTGCAGATGGTTGTGCTGGTGATTAGGAGAAGGGACATGACAGCCACCTCCCCTTTCTTCAGAGTCACCCATGGTCCCTGGGAAGTTTGATCCTCTGGGCTTTGCCATCGTCTTTATAGGTTTCTTTTGTTTTGCGGGAAGGATGCATTCTATGTACCACTTAAGGCAAATATCTAGTGCTGGCTTTATTTTAGGGCGGCTCCTCCGAATTGGATAGCCAGTGTTTCTCTATTGCCAGTCTTCAAAAAGTGCTCTGTTTTTACATTTCTAACTTATTTCCTTTTTACTCCCCAGCATCCCGACCCACTCCCAGGTCCCTCTTGTCTGTCCCTCTTATTCCCTTTTCGAGGGCTGGGGTTAACACTAGCCAATGTGAAGTGCCCCCAGGGCATTGCCAGGGCGGCTGGAACCCAGGACTGACTTAGTGCCACTGGGAGGCGTCAGATGTGGGCGCACCTGTCAGAGCCACACTGGAACAGCCTCACCCAAGAGGATGGCTGTGTTCCACCCCAGTCATCAGTGCACCGCACTGTGAGCCGGCACACCGATCATGTGACTGTCCCTGGGATAAGTGTGTCCTCCTCCAGAAGTGACCTCCCTCTTTCTTGGTTTCCTTTCCTTTGGGGAGGCCAAGCACTTGTCAGGGCATTTTGTGTTTGTTAACATCCTTATCCTCATCAACAACCCTGTATGTCAGTTATTACCATCCTCATTTTGCAGATGGGAAAAGGGAGGCTCAAGAGGTTAAATCACTTGCTCAGGGTCATATAGCAATTGAATGGTGCATTTGGGATTCTGTATGATGACTGTCTGGTTCCAGAGCCCTTTCTACCAAAGGACACCATCATGCGTGTGGCCCTGACAACGATCCTTAACCTATGGTCAGGGTCTAATTCAATAAGGTCAGTCAGTAGGGCTCAGGTATGCATACTGACAGGGACACTCTTGGGCTGGCCTTGGTGTCAGCTCATGGACATTCCTGAAGCCTGCGATCTAAAGGTGGGTCCTTTTGTAAAGCTTTGACCCTTAGACCCCAGTGTGGCCTCTGGTTAATGGCTAAGATGTTCTCTAAATTGACTTATCCTTAGGAGCTAGTCATATTCAGAACTGCTGTTTCCTATTACAGCATGGCCCCATCGGGAACAAGTCCTGTTATTCTTATGACAGTTAGATTTCAAGGCTTTATTCAAAGAGCCACAGACAAATATTTTCCCAGTTGCTTTTCCATTTATCATATGTAATGGCTAGGAAAAAATAAAATAGGATAAAAAGAGGAGCAGGCATTTGGTAGCTCCAACATGGTCTCCAGAATCCAGCATCGACACCGGGGCCCCATCTTCCCTCTTCCTGAGCTGCTTCCCACTTCTCTGGAGGAAGTTCAGTCCATCAGATGAGCTCAGGTCTGTGCCTCTTCCTACCACGTTTTTCTCCAAGGCAGTCCTCCGGCTCCACCCCCTGCTTCCCTCATTCCTTACAGGCTCTGTCCTCCAGTTTCTCTCTCTGTATTTGACTTTCTTAATATATATTCCTGGATTCAAGATAAACATTCAAGGGCACATATTTTTGTTTGCTTTCTTCTTGCAGTGGTTTTCTTAATATATCTACCTCTTCACCAGTGAATATTGGTGTTGCATGTTACAAGCCTGTGTTATTTGGAGAAGGGGTAATTGGATACAGAGAAAGGTTTGTGAGTATGTGAGCCTCACTGACAATTTCTACAGGTCTCTGGGCTCCACTGTGGGGACACTGGCAAGCAGGTGTGCTTTTGAGTGTAAACTCTATTTTTATTGATTGGTTAAATTACACGTTAATTTGGAGGAGGATGGGGGATTCAAAAGAATGTGTGGAAAGCAAATTTGAACATTAGTCAAGGGGGCCACTAGGCCGTGAGTCCCTTGAGGACGTGGTCAGAATCCAGCTCACCACTGAATCCCCAATACCCCATGCAAAGAGTAGATTCTCTAAAAGGTTTGGTTGAAGGCAAGTCTATGTACTTAGGATAGGGTAGAACAAGTTGCTTTCAATAGTACTTCCCAGCCAGCCTCCGAGAAAAGACAAAGGCAACAATTAAGATGGGAGGCTCAGGGATGGACGGGACAGCTCTGGGTCATTCATTGGAAGCTGCCAGTTCAGGACCAGTCAGACTTAACTTTGGCTCTCAGAACCTCTTTATCAGCTGGTCTGGAGAGCTTCGTGTCCACGTGGCTCTGGCCCAGTGATGTACAGGTGTCCTCAGTGCTGGGTGGAGTCAGGACGCAGTGGAGAATGCCCTCCTTGAGAGGCTCTGTGTCCAGGCAGGACACATCTGCCTCATAGCCTGGCCTCTTGGGAACTTTTTGGAGGAAATTCTTTTATGGAATATGTCTATCTCTCCAGCCTCTTCCAGAACCATCTGTGAAGGGAACTTGAAGCACTCCGTTTGTTACTGGACAGCTCTCATGGTTAGACTAATTCCTCCAGACATAGAAACAAAAGTAAGCTTTGATGGAAATGGTTCAAGAAATGCAGAAGCACATGCGTAACCCTGGCACTTAGGTTTTGTCAGCAAGTGATGCTCTGAGATGTGTTCTGTGGCTCAGCAGGGGACCAGGGGGAGGTGGGCTCTAGGAGGGAGGAGTCACATCCAGCAGGCCCTCACACCCTGCCTCCTTGCCAGCCTTTGTCCATGCCCCCCACATCCCATACCTTTGTTCTCTGAGCTCCAGACCCACGGATCCAGATGCCTTCTGGACTCAGCCACTTGGAAGCCTCATGACCACCTCCAGCTCAGTGCGTCTCTCTCTGAACTCTGACCCTCCCCCTAACCTGGTTCTCACCCAGTGCTCCAATCCCAGGGACCGGTGTCTCCATCCTATTTGTTGGCTCCCTAGCCAATGGAGAAAAGCCCACATGCTGCTCCCTGCCTTAGAACCTGCTCCAGGATCACCCCATCACACTTTTCCATGCTTTTTTATTTCTTACCCTCTGCCCACTCTCCCATGGCTCATCCGTGCAAGCAGTGGGTGACTTGTTGTTTCCTCTGTTTATTTTCCTCTCTTGGATCTGGACCTTTGCTAGGACTTTCCTTTATTCCTGGAATGCCTGTCTCTGACTATCAAGGACTTACCTTTCCTGCAAGAGTTTGCTAAACATTGCCTCTGCCAAAAGGTCTTCCTGCATTTCCCAGTAGGGTTATTCCTTCTCCTGGCGTCCTGTACTCCTCACCCCAGTTATGCTGTGTTGGGGCCTTGATGCATGTGCCTGGCTTCCAGAACAGCCTATAAATGAGGGCTGGACCTCCTTTCTATCAAGCTCCCTAGAGCCTCCAGCATGAGGGGCTCACACACAGAGGAGGTGCTGGGTTAAGCCTCCTGCTCTGTATCTGCCTCCTGCTCTGCATCTGCCTCCTGCTTCCTCACCTTGACTCTGCTTGTTTAATTGCCTACATGTAGAGGAAGAGGCATTTATAACCTCCCAATCCTTCAGGAGCTCAGAAAGCTGTGATCCTGCTTCATGAGCCACCGCTGTCAGCACCTCATGTTCCATTGCATCTCCTTTTCCTGTGCCTGCATTTCAAGTCCTGTGGGGTACAAGCTCTTCCTCTCGGGCACACAGGCTCCCCTGTGCCCTGGACAGGCCATTGGCAGGTGGTGGAGCAGCCAGGGAGGAGGGCAGGGGAAGCACTGGCCAGGCTTCCTGCAGCAGTCTCCACACTGGGCTCGGGGGAGCACATGTTCTGCTAATTCGTAGGTGCTTTGTGGCAAAAGGATTCTGTGATCAAAGAGGGTGGATAAGTTAAACAGCAAGAAACGAGTGTCTCCTGCAGGCATCTTCCATCTCTAATGCATACTGTGCTTTCCAAGGATGAAGTGGTGCACTCTGGCTGCCACATGCATTTGTGTTTCAGACACACTCAAGTGCTTTTTCTCTCGACATCTGCTCACCTGTATGCTGGAATAGGTCTTTGGCAGGTGGTGGGCTGCCAGGGTCCATAACATAGAGTTCAGATTCCTCCACGTGGTCTATGAGGCTGTTCATGAGCTGACTTCAGAGCTCTCTCTGGTCTCAGTTCCTACCATTGCTTGTCATCTAGAGCTGCTGTGCCTGTATCATAAGACATCTCTGCCCCACCCCAAGCGCAGGGTCATCCCAGTGTCTGGACCTCTTCATAGCCCCCTCTGCCCAGAGTGTTCTCCTGTTGTTGCCCCTCAGGCCCCGGCCCCCACCTTATCACCTTCACTGGTTTGCCACCAACAAACATAGCATAAGGACCCTCTGGGTACAGACCTTGGCCTGCCCCAGAGGAGACTACTCCCGTCAACAGTCCAGAGAACATCACTCTAGACTTGCAAACCATCCCTACCCCCAAACACACACTGAGTTAAAGCAAATGAAAGTGAGATTAGGCTACACATGCATAATGTAGGGGAGAGAAATGCTAATATACTAATTGAGGAAAACAAGAATAAATAGACTATGATATGCATGCTGAATCAAACAGCTTTAAGAAATCTCTATTTGTGGCACAGAGGAAGAGAGGGAGGGTAAAGATTTAATTTTTTTTCTTCCTTTCATTTTGAAGATTCCAATTCTGTTTGGATATTAAGTCCCTGTACCATTTACCGTCTGCAAATTTCATTTAGCAACACTCCAAAACAATTATGTTTATTGTAATCGCTTCGCTTGTTTCTCTCCCCAGCCCCGCTGAGGAGTCCTTGAGGACAGGGGCCACATCTTAGCCAGCGCTGTAGCCCACTGAGAGCCCAGAATGAAGAGTAGGAGCTGCTGTTTATCAGGCATTAGATGGAGCCAGGCACTGTTTTTGAGCATCACTTTTCAAATCTATTTTTTACTTAAAAATTAACCACTGTATTGAGGTTTAATTCGCATACAATAAACACACATATTTAAATGTACAATTTTTCTTTGCCATATGTATACACCTCTGAAACTGTAACCACAATGAAGATGGTGAACATATACATCACCCCAACAGTGTCTTCATGCCCCTTTGTAATCCCCACCCATGTCCTGCCTTTCCCACTCCCCAGGTAGTCTGTTTCTGGCTCTACAGATTATTTGTATTTTCTAGAGTGTTATGTAAGTGGAATCAGAGTACATACTCTTCTTTTCTTCTATTTTGCCATGGCTGTTTCCCTCCAGATAATTATTTTGAGATTTACCCATATTGCAATATACAACGCTAGTTCTTTTTATTGATGAGGCATGTTCAGTTGTATGACTACACCACAATTTGAACATACATTTACCCCTTGACGGGCATTTGGGTTGTTCGAGATTTTTGCTGATCACAAATAAGGCTGCTGTGAACCTTCATATACAAGTCTTTGTATGGACAAAGGCTTTCATTTTTCTTGGCTACACATTTACAAGTGGAATTGCAATGTTGCATGGCAGATGTACGTTGACTTCTTTAAGAAACTTCCAGTTGTTCCACATCTTCTTCAGTACCTGGTTTGATCAGGATTTTTGATATTAGCCACTGTAGTGGTGTGTAATGTCACCTCATTATGGTTGTAGTTTTCATTTCCCTAATGACTAACGATACTGAGCATCTTTTCAGGTGTTTATTTGCCATGTATATCTATAGCTTCCTTGGGGGGGAAGCTGAAATCATTGATTTGAGAACTTTATTTTTCTTTACTGCTTTAAACTTCCTTTAAGTGATTTAATGGCATCTCCCAAATTTTGATATGCTGTATTTTCATTGTTATTCAGTTCAAAATACTTTCTATATTACCTTTTGATTTCTTCTTTGACCCATGGGTTGTTTAGATGTGTATTATAATAGTCTCTAAATATTTGAAGATTTTTCAGGGATCTTTCTCTTATTGATTTTTAATTTAGCTCCATTGTGGTCAGAGACCATAGTTGAATTACTTGAATTCTTGAATATTACTTGAATCCTCTTAAATTTATTGAGACTTATTTGATAGTCCAATATATTGTCTTTGCTGATAAATTTTTTTTGTACACTTGCAAAGGATGTGTAATCTGTTGTTGTGAGGAATGTTCTAGAAATGTCAATTGGGTCAATTTTGTTGATAGTGCTGTTTATGTCTTCTGTATTGGTGATTATATTTTGTCTGTTTGTTCTATCAATTATTAAGAGTGGGATATCAAAATATTCAACTTTACTTTTGAGTTTGCCTACTTCTCCTTGCAGTTTTATCAGTTGTTGCTTAATATATTTTGAAGCTTTGTTATAAGAGGCATAAATGTTTAGGATTTTTATGTCCTTTTCATTAATTGATCTGTTATCATTACAGAATGACCTTCTTTGTCCCTCTGCTCTGAAATGTCCTCTGCTCTGAAATATACTTTATCTGATATTACTGAAGCTATTGGAGATTTATTTTGACTAGAGTTAGCCTAATATAGTTTTTTGCATTCTTTTCCTTTTAACTTATTTGTTTCTTTAAAGTATGTTTCTTGAAGGCCATTCCTATTTGGATCTTGCTATTTTATTCATTAGGACACTGTGGGGTTTTTGTGTTTAAAAAATTTTTTCAACATCTTTATTGGAGTATAATTGCTTTACAATGGTGTGTTAGTTTCTGCTTTATAACAAAGTAAATCAGTTATACATATACATATGTCCCCATATCTCTTGACACTGCATTTTAATTAAAGTGCTTCGATAATTTAATATGAGTATTGATATGGTTAGGAGAGGGTGGAGTCCTGGAAGCCAAATTAAGAAATTATTACAAAGAGAAGGGAGAGCTCATTGGTGTGAGATGCTGCTGCCTTGAGGATGTGGTGACCTTGGGGGTGAATATTGGGAAAGGGTTGGAGGACAAGTTGCCAGGTACTTCAACTTATATCATTCCATTTTACAGATAAGGAAACAGACCAGTATCACTTAGTAAGTGGTAGAATCAGGATTTGAACTTAGGTGTGAGTGACTCCAAATTTAAGAAACATGTTCCCTGGACTTCCCTAGTGGCGCATTGTTTAAGAATCCACCTGCCCGGGGGTGGCTGTGGCTCACCATGGGGAAAAGGACACTGACAGCAAAAGTTCTGGGAAGTACTCCCTGGCGTGAGCCCTCCCACAGTCTGCCATTAGCCCCACCAAAGAGCCCAGGTAGGCTCCAGTGTTGGCTTGCCTCAGGCCAAACAACCAACAGGGAGGGAATCCAGCCCCACCTATCAGCAGTCAAGCAGATTAAAGTTTTATTAAGTTCTTCCCACCAGAGCAACAGTCAGCTCTACCCACCACCAGTCCCTCCCATCAGGAAACTTGCACAAGCCTCTTAGATAGCTTCATCCACCAGAAGGCAGACAGCAGAAGCAAGAAGAACTGCAATCCTGCAGCCTGTGGAACAAAAACCACATTCACAGAAAGATAGACAAGATGAAAAAGCAGAGGACTATGTACCAGATAAAGGAACAAGATAAAACCCCAGAAAAACAACTAAATGAAGTGGAGATAGTCAACCTTCCAGAAAAAGAATTCAGAATAATGATAGTGAACATGATACAGGACGTCAGAAAAATAAAGAAGGCAAAGATCGAGAAGATGCAAAAAATGTTTAACAAAGACCTAGAAGAATTAAAGAACAAACAAACAGAGATGAACATTACAATAACTGAAATGAAAACCACACTAGAAGGAATCAATAGCAGAATAACTGAGGCAGAAGAACGGATAAGTGATCTGGAAGACAGAATGGTGGAATTCACTGCTATGGAACAGAATAAAGAAAAAAGAATGAAAAGAAATGAATACAGCCTAAGAGACCTGTGGGACAACATTAAACGCAACAACATTCACATTATAGGGTTTCCAGAAGGAGAAGAGAGAGAGAAAGGACCCGAGAAAATATTTGAAGAGATTATAGTTGAAAATTTCCCTAACATGGGAAAGGAAATAGCCACGCAAGTCCAGGAAGCGCAGTGAGTCCCATACAGGATAAACCCAAGGAGAAACACGCGGCAACACATAGTAATCAAATTGGCAAAAATTAAAGACAAAGAAAAATTATTGAAAGCAGCAAGGGAAAAATGAAAAATAACATACATGGGAAGCCCCATAAGGTTAACAGCTGATTTCTCAGTAGAAACTATACAAGCCAGAGGGAGTGGCATGATATACTTAAAGGGATGAAAGGGAAGAACCTACAGCCAAGATTACTCTACCCGGCAGGGATCTCATTCAGATTCGATGGAGAAATCAAAAGCTTTACAGATAAGCAAAAGCTAAGAGAATTCAGCACCACCAAACCAGCTCTACAGCAAATGCTAAAGGAACTTCTCTAAGTGGGAAACACAAGAGAAGAAAAGGACCTACAAAAACAAACCCAAAACAATTAAGAAAATGGTCATAGGAACATACATATCGAAAATTACCTTAGACGTGAATGGATTAAATGCTCCAACCAAAAGACACAGGCTTGCTGAATGGATACAAAAAAAAAACCCATATATATACAGTCTACAAGAGACCCACTTCAGATCTAGGGACACATACAGACTGAAAGTGAAGTGATGGATAAAGATATTCCGTGCAAATGGAAATCAAAAGAAAGCTGGAGTAGCAATAGACATATCAGATAAAATAGACTTTAAAATAAAGAATGTTACAAGAGACAAGGAAGGACACTACATAATGATCAAGGGATCAATCCAAGAAGACAATAGAACAATTATAAATATATATGCACCCAACATAGGAGCACCTCAATACATAAGGCAGCTGCTAACAGCTATAAAAGAGGAAATCGACAGTAACACAATAATAGTGGGAGACTTTAACACCTCACTTACACCAATGGACAGATCAACCAAAATGAAAATAAATAAGGAAACACAAGTTGTAAATGACACAATAGACCAGATAGATATAATTGATATTTATAGGACATTCCATCCAAAACCAGCAGATTACACTTTCTTCTCAAGTGCGTACAGAACATTCTCCAGGATACATCATATCTTGGGTCACAAATCAAGCCTCAGTAAATTTAAGAAAATTGGAATCATATCAAGCATCTTTTCTGACCACAATGCTATGAGATTAGAAATGAATTACAGGGAAAAAAACGTAAAAAACACAAACAACATGGACGCTAAGCAAAATATCCAAGAGATCACTGAAGAAATCAAAGAGGAAATCAAAAAATACCTGGAGACAAATGACAATGAAAACATGACAATCCAAAACCTATGGGATGCAGCAAAAGCAGTTCTAAGAGGGAAGTTTATAGCTATACAAGCCTACCTCAAGAAACAAGAAAAATCTCAAGTAAACAATCTAACCTTACACCTAAAGGAGCTAGAGAAAGAAGAACAAACAAAACCCAAAGTTAGTAGAAGGAAAGAAATCATAAAGATCAGAGCAGAAATAAATGAAATAGGAACAAAGAAAACAATAGCAAAGATCAATAAAACTAAAAGCTGGTTTTTTGAGAAGATAAAAAAAATTGATAAGCCTTTAGCCAGACTCATCAAGAAAAAGAGGGAGAGGACTCAAATCAATAAAATTAGAAATGAAAAAGGAGAAGTTACAATAGACATCGCAGAAATAACAAAGCATCCTAAGAGACTACTACAAGCAACTCTATGCCAATAAAATGGACAACCTGGAAGAAATGGACAAATTCTTAGAAAGGTATAACCTTCCAAGACTGAACCAGGAAGAAACAGAAAATATGAACAGACCAAGCACAAGTAATGAAATTGAAACTGTGATTAAAAATCTTCCAACAGGGCTTCCCTGGTGGCGCAGTGGTTGAGAATCCGCCTGCCGATGCAAGGGACACGTGTTCGTGCCCTGGTCCGGGAAGATCCCACATGCCGCAGAGCGGCTGGGCCCGTGAGCGATGGCAGCTGAGCCTGCGCGTCCGGAGCCTGTGCTCCGCAATGGGAGAGGCCACAACAGTGAGAGGCCCGCGTACCACAAAAAAAAAAAAAAAAAAAAATCTTCCAACAAACAAAAGTCCAGGACCATATGGCTTCACAGGTGAGTTCTATCAAATATTTAGAGAAGAGCTAACACCCATCATTCTCAAACTCTTCCAAAAAATTGCAGAGTGGGCTTCCCTGGTGGCGAAGTGGTTGCGAATCTGCATGCTGATGCAGGGGACATGGGTTCGTGCCCTGGTCCAGGAATATCCCACATGCCGTGGAGCAGCTGGGCCAATGAGCCATGGCCGCTGAGCCTGCGCGTCCAGAACCTGTGCTCCGCAACGGGAGAGGCCACGGCAGTGAGAGGCCTGCGTATCACAAAAAAAAAAAAAAATGCAGAGGAAGGAACACTCCCAAACACATTCTATGAGGCCACCATTACCCTGATACCAAAGCCAGACAAAGATACCACAAATAAAGAAAATTACAGGCCAATATCACTGATGAATATAGATGCAAACATCCTCAACAAAATATGCAAACATCCTCAACAAAATACTAGCAAACAGAATCCAAAAACACACTAAAAGGATCATACACCATGATCCAGTGGGATATATCCCTGGGATGCAAGGATTCTTCAATATACGCACATCAATCAATGTGATACACCATATTAACAAATTGAAGAATAAAAACCATATGATCATCTCAATAGATGCAGAAAAAGCTTTTGACAAATTCAACACCCATTTATGATAAAAACTCTCCAGAAAGTGGGCATAGAGGGAACCTACCTGAACATAATAAAGGCCATATATGACAAACCCACAGCAAACATCATTCTCAATGGTGAAAAACTGAAAGCATTTCCTCTAAGATCAGGAACAAGACAAGGATGTCCACTCTCACCACTATTATTCAACATCGTTTTGGAAGTCTTAGCCACGGCAGTCAGAGAAGAAAAAAATTAAACGGAATACAAATTGGAAAAGAAGAAGTAAAACTGTCACTGTTTGCAGATGACATGATATTATACATAGAGAATCCTAAAGATGCCACCAGAAAACTACAAGAGCTAATCAATGAATTTGGTCAAGTTGCAGGATACAGAATTAATGCACAGAATTCTCTTGCATTCCTATATACTAATGATGAAAAATCTGAAAGAGAAATTAAGGAAACACTCCCATTTACCATTGCAACAAAAGAATAAAATATCTAGGAATAAACCTACCTAGGGAAACAAAAGACCTGTATGCAGAAAACTATAAGACACTGTTGAAAGAAATTAAAGATGATACCAACAGATGGAGAGATATACCATGTTCTTGGATTGGAAGAATCAATACTGTGAAAATGACTATACTACCCGAAGCAATCTACAGATTCAATGCAATCCCTATCAAATTACCGGTGCCGTTTTTAATGGAACTAGAACAAAAAATGTTAAAATTTGTATGGAGACACATAAGACCCCGAATAGCCAAAGCAGTCTTGAGGGAATAAAACAGAGCTGAAAGAATCAGACTCCCTGACTTCAGACTATACTACAAAGCTACAGTAATCAAGATAATATGGTACTGGCACAAATACAGAAACATAGATTAATGGAGCAAGATAGAAAGCCCAGAGATAAACCCACGCACCTATGGTCAATTAATCTATGACAAAGGAGGCAAGGATATACAATGGAGAAAAGACAGTCTCTTTAATAAATGGTGCTGGGAAAACTGGACAGCTACATGTAAAAGAATGAAATTAGGACACTCCCTAACACCATACACAAAAATAAACTCAAAATGGATTTAAGACCTAAATGTAAGACCGGACACTATAAAACTCTTAGAGGAAAACATAGGAAGAACCCTCTTTGACATAAATCACAGCAAGATCTTTTTTGATCCACCTCCTAGAGTAATGGAAATAAAAACAAAAATAAACAAATGGGACCTAGTGAAACTTAAAAGCTTTTGCACAGCAAAGGAAACCATAAACAAGACCAAAAGACAACCCTCAGAATGGGAGAAAATATTTGCAAACGAATCAACAGACAAAGGATTGTGTCCAAAATATATAAACAGCTCTTGCAGCTCAATATTAAAAAAACAAACAACTCAATCCAAAAATGGGCAGAAGACCTAAATAGTCATTTCTCCACAGAAGACATACAGATTGCCAAGAAGCACATGAAAAGCTGCTCAACATCACTAATTATTAGAGAAATGCAAATCAAAACTACAATGAGTCATCACCTCACACCAGTTAGAATGGGCATCATCAGAAAATCTATAAACAAAAAATGCTGGAGAGGGTGTGGTGAAAAGGGAACTCTATGGCACTGTTGGTGGGAATGTGAATTTATACAGCCACTATGGAGAACAGTGGAGCTTCCTTAAAAAACTAAAAATAGAATTACCATATGATCCAGCAGTCCCACTACTGGGCATACACCCTGAGAAAACCATAATTCAAAAAGACACATGCACTGCAATGTTCATTGCAGCACTATTTACAATAGCCAGGTCATGGAAGCAACCTAAATGCCCATCGACAGACGAATGGATAAAGAAGATGTGGCACATATATACAATGGAATATTACTCAGCCATAAAAAGGAATGAAATTGGGTCATTTGTAGAGACATGAATGGACCTAGAGACTGTCATATAGAGTGATGTAAGTCAGAAAGAGAAAAGCAAATATCGTATATTAACGCGTGTATGTGGAACCTAGAAAAATGGTACAAATGAACTGGTTGCAGGGCAGAAGTAGAGACACAGATGTAGAGAACAAACGTATGGACACCAAGTAGGAAAAGCCGTGGGGGGTGGGGATGGTGGTGTGATGAATTGGGCGATTGGGACTAACATGTATACACTGATGTGTGTAAAACTGATGACTAATAATAACCTGCTGTATAAAAAGTAAATAAGATAAAATTCAAAAATTAAAACAAAGACCAAATAAATTTTTTTTAAAAAGAACAAGAATCCGCTTGCCAATGCAGGGGACACAGGTGCAAGCCCTGGTCTGGGCAGATACCACATGCCACAGAGCAACTAAGCCCATGTGTTACAACTACTGAGCCTGCACTACAGAGCCCATGAGCCACAACTAGTGAAGCCCACATGCCTAGAGCGCATGCTCCGCAACAAGAGAAGCCACTGCAACAAAGAGTAGCTCCCCCTCACCACAACTAGAGAAAGACCATGAGCAGCAACGAAGACCCAAAGCAGCCAAAAATAAAAACATAAGAAAATAGATAAATAAATTTATATAAAGAAAAGAAATATATTCCCTATGCCACACTGCCTCTCTCTCACCTTTCCTTTTCACACTCAGCACTAATTAAATGCTAAATACATGACTGAATTCCAGCAATATTTGACTTCTTAAAAATAATCTTCAAGTAGTAATATAATCTTGTGTGGAAAGTCTTATTACAAAATTTTTATTATTTATTATTAAATTTCTTCCCTTTTTGTTATTTTCCATATCAGCACCTTATTTTTAAAATTTCCTGTGGGAATTCCCTGGTGGTGCAGTGGTTAAGAATCCACCTGCCAATGCAGGGGACGCGGGTTTGAGCCCTGATCTGGGAATATCCCACATGCCGCGGAGCACCTGAGCCTGGGCACCACAACTACTGAGCCTGCGCTGTAGAGCCCGTGAGCCACAACTACTGAGCCCACGTGCCACGACTCCTGAAACCCATGCGCCTAGAACCCATGCTCTGCAAGAAGAGAAGCCACCGCAGTGGGAAGCCCATGCACCACAATGAAGAGTAAGCCCCCTCTCGCTGCAACTAGAGAAAGCCCGCGCACAGCAACGAAGACCCAATGCAGCCAAAAAAAATTTTTTTAATTAAAATAAATTTTAAAAATAAAATAAAATTTCCTATGGAAAAGGTGAAAGAATCCTGGAAAAGCCCACACAAATAAGCTAATGAATGTCACATGAGTAGTATCTGAAAGGAACAAACCATGTTTACTGGAAATGTACTTCCATTTTTTAATCAGAATATATCTATTTTCCTTTCTCAGCCCAAAAGGAATCTATGAGAGTTAACACTTATGGTTACAGATAGATGAAGAAATTTTTGTTGTGTAATATCATTCTTCAGCCCTTTTCAAAGCCCCATGTGGGGTACTTGGGGCTACACAGATAGTGCCTTTGGGCAGCAGTATTGAGAAAGCAGCAAGGTACCATTGTGTTTTAGATCAACCTTTGGGAACACACCATGGATAGGATTTGACTCCAGTGCTGACCACTTCTTTGACTTCGGCAAATTGTTTTACTTCCTTCCTTCAACTTTATTGTCCTCATGTACTCAATAGGGTTTGTGATAAACACCTCATGGGAAATTTATGAAGACTAAATTAGATAACTCACCAGAAATGACACTTCACAGGGTCTGGCATAGAGCAGGAACTCTTAAAAGATAGCTCTTCTTATTAACAATCAACTAATGTTCTGTGGGCAAGTTTGTTTTTGGAGCTTAATCAAGGAAGCATCCAGATTTAAGGACTTGATAA
Organism: Kogia breviceps; assembly: GCF_026419965.1. Classification (NCBI taxonomy): domain Eukaryota; kingdom Metazoa; phylum Chordata; class Mammalia; order Artiodactyla; family Physeteridae; genus Kogia; species Kogia breviceps. Next base: position 50,353,824 of record NC_081311.1, read on the forward strand.
CAGGTCAATGCATGTCTTTATGAGAAGTGCAGGGGGTTGAGGACATAGCTTGGTTCATTGCCTGGATGAACTTGAATTGCAGCATTTATAACTGTGTTTTAGCTTGCCTAGACCCTAGTTCTCCCTATCTCTGTCTTTCAAACTCCTATGCATCCTTTAAGACTCAGATCAAATTACCCTCTCCCTACTTTGCAATACCTATTGATTTCTTCCGTAAACTTTCCTTCTTCCAATACCCCAGAGAACTCAGGCTGTGATTCTTCAGTGGTCCTTAACTTCTTCCTCTATGTCCTATTTCCCTTCCTGGATCTGTAACTCTTGACCATCTCTCATTCATTTAGCATCCATGTACCAAACACCTATGAGGCACTGTGGGTGCTTATGAGAATTAGAGAGATATGCTTCTCACCCTCACAGAGCTTATATTATCATGGGTAGGAAATGTGTGCCTGGATTATTAAACTACAGCTAGGCAATGATTCTAGGAGCCACTCCAGATCCTCTGCAATTTGCAAGAAAGTTAACTCCCTGCAGACAGAACGGCTGAGCCAGACCCCATTGCTGTGGAATCAGACTCCATGTTTTAGACGTGAGTCAATTGTTTCCAACAAGTATATTGTTATTTTGCAGAGTTTTGACAGAAGAATGCTTGGGAAAGGGAGTGCTGACACTTAGGGAGTTATAAAAATAGCTTTAATTACCACTTGCATTAAATATATCTGAAAAGTAAAGGTTAGCGTCTCTACCTTTCTGCATTCCTATCCATCTCTCTTCCCACAAATGGATTCTGGTAGATTCAGATGAACTCGTTGCTTGTGCCAGAAAGACCCTATTATCTGTGCCTTCTACCCTGTTATTACAACTCCTTTGCCAGGCTGGATAATCATCAGGCACCACACAGAAAAGTGAGAAGCAAGCGTGTGTGTACACACGCCACACACACACACGCGCACGCACACACACACACACACACACACACACACATATGCAAAGACAAGGCTGCTGCTTTCATGTGCAGCTCCTGTAGGAGCTCCCAGGGAGAGTCCTTTCAAAACTGGAACATGAAAGCAGAAATGGAGGCAGGAGAAAATTCAAGCCACCAGAGCTTCTTTGAGGTGTCTTAAATCATGTGTGAGGGCTCATAGAGACAGTAGACTCAGCTTTGGTTCTTTTTACCACTGTCTCAAGCCAGAGGGTATGTGCACTGAGGCAGCCTGTGTCTTAGAGCTGGTTGAAGAATCCAAAGTGAGTATTGTGCAGTTTCAGAAAGGGGAGGGAACCCTTTAATTGTCAGTGATCAGAACTGTGACATAGTTTCCTACAGTCTGGGAGACTGGCTTGTCAGTTACCATGGCAATGAGAGACTGAGGACCAGATGCTGCCTCCATCGTGTCTGGCACTACTCCTAGCCAGGTGTAGAGTTGGCCTCCTGGTCAAGAATTGCTGAAGAGCCCACCTTGTGAGGCCAGGGAGTTCTAAACAACCTCCTCCCTACCCTCAGATCTCTGCTTGTTTGCTGTGGGGCATTGCAAAAACAGTGAGCCAGGTGGTTTGTCCTCAGAAGCAAGGAGACTCACATTGTTGAGTACCTACTGTGTGCCAGGCCCTGCTTTGGATGCTTTATAGACAAAACAAATGACATCTGCTCATGAAATCCCATTTAAAGAGATTGCAAGAAATTTGAAGCCATTATAAAAGGATAGCTTCCTCCTTGTCCTCAGGAAGTTGTGTAAATGTCCCTGGGTTTTGCACTGTCAAGGTCAATCATAGAAAGGTCTCCATGGACACTCGGAGAACTCGGAAGTTCCAGTTCACTTGCTTAGGGATGGTGATCTTTTTCTCTGAGCCTGAGACACCCCATGCTTGGGACCCAGCCTTCCTAAATGGCCACCAGCCATTTCTCTCTGATATCTCACCCTGTGACTAATGTGGATCAGGGATAGGTAGACCACAAGCCTTTCTTCTGTCACCTCTATATCTTCTGGAAGCTTCCTGGCTCAGGCCACTTTGACCACCTCCACTCTCCAAGCCACAGAGGGCTTTCCATCCAGCCATCATTGTCAGTTCACCTGTACTGAAAGAAAATATCTCGGGAGGAAGAACAGCACAAGAACAGCTGTTCTAGGAAGAACAGCTTCCTAGAGCATAAGGTATTGCTGACCTCTGTGTGGGTATGTGTGGGCAGGTTCATGGCAGAGTGGGGTGACAGGGATAGAAGGAAAGTGCAGAAAAATTGTTCTGATTCTTTCTGATTCTCCTACAATAGTAAAACAAAATACAAAAAAAATCAATATAAAAAATCAATAAAATTATCTTTTCTAACAGCCTTATATATGTAGCTTGTTTTGCCAAATTGAGGTTTTCCTGTTTGGTTTAGTGTTATGTCCTACTGTTTTCAATTAATAATATATCATTAACATTTTATCAGCTCAGTAAATAGCATTTGGGGTAATATTTAATGGCCTTGCAGTAGTCTGTCACTTGGAGGAATCATAAGTTATGTAAATCTTCACCATTTTTGGAAACGTAGGTTAGTTAATGCTATTGCAAATAATACTGCGATCAACATCATTATACCTAGATCTGCTGACGTCTCTCTTATTTCTTATGATAGTAAAAATATTGTTTCAGGGTATGGGAGCTCCCAAAGAACTGAGCTCCTTTTTTCAGAGTGCCTGTCTCATCCCACCCCTAATTATGTCTTGTGAACATGAATATAATCTACATAAACAAATATATATTGTTTTTTCATTTTTACCAATATTTTGGATGAAAAAAGTTCACACTGCCTTGTTTTAATTTGCATTTCTTTGCTTATTAGTCAAGTCAAACACTTTGAACATTTATTGGTTGATCATGCCTATTTCTAATTTTGTGACTTGGTTGCTTCTGTCCTTTGTGCAAATGTATGTCTTTTGTTATATGACTGGATCTTTACAACAACTCTCTAAGAGATACATTGTTAAGACCAGAGTACAGATAATAAAATCGAGGCTCTGAAAAGGTCTAAGGTATAAAGACAAGCTGGAATTTTAAGCTCAAGTTGATCTCATTTCAAAGCCTGTGCTATTTCCACATAGTACTGCATTTGAACCATCCCAGCCCTACCTTAATGGGAGATACATTATTGATTTATGTCTTTTAAGGGTCAAAATTTATGTGCCAAAGCAAGTAAATATTCCACTTATTCTATTGGATTAGATTATTTAAATATCTGCGTCAAAACTTGGTTTTGCAACTTAAATAGAATTTTCTATTAACCTTGGTTAGTGAACCGAAAAGTCATGAAACTTTGCCTAATTTTCATCCAATAGAAGGGAATGAACAGGGTCAAAAGGCCAATGGAAAAACAACATTAAGTAGCTTTTATGATTAAACCGAAAGAATCCTGCTTGTTCAAGGCTCTGGCTCTATTCTGTGGGTGTCTTTGATGACCCCCATGTGAAACCCCTCGAAGAAGACTTTCAGGGAAAGGGTGGGCACCCTCCTTCCTCTTACACAGAGTGGAAGCATATCCAAATTCTCTTTTCCCCTCAAAGAAGTGTTCCTTACTAAATCCTCTTTCCTTCAATTTTGACTCTTCTGGCCTTTTTATATCTTCCTTGTGGGTGAAAATGTTTGGAGTCAAGAAATTGATTCTCAGTCATTTCCCTTGGCCCATCTGCATATGCACCAGGCACTTCACTATGGAATTTCATATCATTAAAGCTTGGTGCCTCCAAGGGAAATTCCAGTTTAGCGTAATGGGTCAGTTTAATATAAAATGCCATTTCCTCCCACAAATATTGGCTTCAGGAGGAAGGGCTCTATCATCCATTAGATTTTTATATCTCAGCTCACATGACACAGCCCTGGGAGGGGTGCATACCCCAGTTGAGAAGCAGTCACAGCAACTAGGACTAGAAAGTGTGGTGACAATGGGGCATGAAATTATGGAAAGTTATCTACTCCAATGACTTGGAGTAGAAAGTGGCAATATGTGAGGGAGGGTGTGAAGAGATTCTGCTGCATCTCTTTCTACAAGGACTTTGAATTTTACTCTGAGCGAGCTGAGGAGCCACTGGGACATTTTGAGCTGACAAGTCATGTGATCTGAATTATGCTTTAGAAGGCCCACCCTGACTTCTGTATTGAAAATACACTGGCAGGGGGTTGGGGTGAAAAAAACTTTAAAAATTAAGGCCTTTAATTAGAGATGATGGTGGCTTGGTCTGGGGTGATATGAGCATAGGAGGTGAGATGTGCTCAGATTTTGAAGGTGGGGCTGACAGATATTGCTGACCAAACTGATGTACAAAAAGGGCAAATGACTAGCCCAAGAGCAAGCTCCTGGAAAGCATTTAAAGCTGGGAAGGGGAGATGGATATTTTAGGGTGTGAGTCAGGTGAGTGGTAGTGTATGTAGGGTGCTCTGGCTTTGAACCCAGGCATTCTAGCTCACTTGCTTATACTCTTATTATTTTGCAAACTTTTTAAAGTATAATTGACATTAAAAATACTATGTAATTTGACGAGTCACAATTTGGAGTTTTGACATATTTACTTGTAAAACTATCACCACAGTCATGATAATGCACATTTATATTACCCATGAGAGTTTCTTCATGCCCCTCTGTAGTAAATTTCTCTCTCCAGCTGATCTCAGGCAACCTCTAGTCTGCTTTGTCACTACAGATTACTTTGTATTTTCTAGAATTTTATATCAATGGATTAATAAAGTACAGATTATTCTTTTTTTTCCAGCTTATTTCACGTGGCACAGTGATTTTGAGATTCATTTATACTGTTGTGTATATTGATGGTTAATGTTAGTATATGGTGTGAGGTAAGGGTTGAGTTCAATAATTTTATTTTATTTTTACACATGGATATTTAATTGCTTCTGCACCATTTGTTGGAAATAGTATCCTTTCCCCTTTGAATCCTTTGCTGAAAATCAATTGGCCTTCAGTATTTGGGTCTTTTCCTGGACTCTTTATTCTGTCCCATTGGCCTTAATGTTTATCTTCACACCAGTGCCACCCTGTCTTTATACTGCAGCTTTATAGTTAATCCTGAAATCAAGTGGAATAAGTTCTCCACCTTTTTCTTTTTGAAAAATGTGCTTCTACCCTTTTAGGTTCTCCACATTTTCACAGGGCTGGGACTAGGGTGAGGCAAATGAGGCACAAAATTCAAGGAGGAACTCACTCTCAAGTGTGTGCATATATTTCAGCCTAGTTCTGGCCTGCATTTCCACACACATTTTATTTTTAAAAAATTTTTATTGGTGTACAGTTGATTTCCAATGTTGTGTTAGTTTCAGGTGTACAGCAAAATGAATCAGTTATACATATACATATATGCACTCTTTTTTAGTTTCTTTTTCCCATATAGGCCATTACAGAGGATTGGGTAGAGTTTCCTGTGCTATACAGTAGGTCCTTATTAGTTATCTATTTTATGTATAGTAGTGTATATATGTCAATTGCGATCTCCCAATTTATCCCTCTCTCCTCTTTACCTGGTAACCATAAGTTTGTTTTCTACATCTGTAACTTTATTTCTGCTTTGTGGATTAGTTCGTTTGTACCCTTCTTTTAGATTCCACATATAAGCGATATCATATATTTGTCTTTCTCTGTCTGACTTACTTTACTTAGTATGACAGTATTACTCAGCCATAGAAAAGAATGAAATAATGCCATTTGCAGCAACATGGATGGACCTAGAGGTTGTTCACATACATTTTAGAATTAACTTGCCAGTTTCTAGAAAAAGACTTACAGAGTATTAATTTCAATTGTGTTGAATCTAGAGATACTTTGAGGGACAGTTAAGATCCTCACAATATTAAGTCTTCTGATCCATAAACAAGGTATATTTTAAAAAATTTATTATATCCTTCTGAATTATTTTTAGCAATGTTTTGAAGTGTTAAGTGTACAAAATCTTGTTGTTAACTTCATCCTTACATATCTAATCTAATATTTTGATACAGTTGTAGATGATGTTGCTTTTTCAATTTAAATTTGCAATTGTTTGTTGCTATCATGCAGAAAATACAATTGATTTCTGAGTACTAACCTTGTATCCCCCAACCTTTCTAAACTCACTTAGTTCTACTGGCGTTCTTTTGTAGATTTCCTGGGATTTTCTATATAGACAGTCATGCCATCTGTGAATAAAGACAGTTTATACTTCTTCCTTTCCAATCTGGGTCTCCTTTATTTCTTTTTCTTGCTCTATTGTACTGGCTAGAACCTCCAGTACAGTGCTGAATGGACGTAATAAGAGTGGATGGGGCTTCCCTGGTGGCGCAGTGGTTGAGAATCCGCCTGCCGATGCAGGGGTCACGGGTTCGTGCCCTGGTCCGGGAAGATCCCACATGCCGCGGAGCAACTAAGCCCGTGAGCCATGGCCGCTAGGCCTGCGCGTCCGGAGCCTGTGCTCCGCAACGGGAGAGGCCACAGCAGGGAGAGGCCCAAAAGAGTGGATGTCTTTGTCTTTTTCCTGACCTTAGGGAAAAATATTCAGCTTTTCACCATTAATTATGTTAGATGCATGTTGATCATAGATACCCTTGATTAAGTTAAAGAAGTTTTACTTTTATTCCTGAGGGTTTTAAAAATAATTGGAAGTTGGATTTTGTCAAATGCTTTTTGTGCATCTATTGAAATAATCACATTCTTTCTCTTTTCTTTTTCTTTTTCAAACTTCTGTGAATACAGAGAACTAAGGAGATTCCTTTGCAAATGTGAAACCAACCTCACAGGACTGGAATAAACCTCACTTGATCTTGATGCTTTGGGGTTTTTTTTGAATTGTTGGATTTAAAGTTAGCTAAAGTATTTTAGCTAAAGTATTAGCTAAGATATTTTAAAGAAGTTTTGTCTCTATGTTCACAAGGGATGTTAGTCTGTAGTTTTCTTGTCTTGTAAATCCTTTGTCTGGTTTTGTTATCAGGGTACCACCAGCCTCCTGGATGGGGTGTGTTTACTTATCTTCAGTTTTTTTGACAGGGTTTTGTAGAATTGATATCATATCTTTAAACATTTTAATTTGAAACATATTTTGAATTATTTCTTATATTTTTTTCTGTCCCGCCATTTCTCTCTTCTTCATGGACTTAAATGACATGTATATTAAGTTACTTGAAGTTGTTCCACTGCTCAATATTAGTGCTCTGTTGATTCTTTCCAGTCTTTTTTTTTTTCTTCCTATGATTCATTTTGGAGGCTTTTTGTTTCCACACTTGCAAGTTCACTTATTTTTCTTCTACAGTGTCTAAATTCCTGTTGATTTCATCTAGAGTACTTTTCATCTCAGACACTGCATTTTTATTTGTAGAAATTCAGTTTGTGTCTTTTATTTTTCTCCCTATCATACACAAATTTTCCTCTGTCTTCTGGAACATATGGTGTGTATTTATAATATTTACAATTTCTGTTTTAATGTCCTGTTCTACTAATTCTACCATCTGTATTATTTCTGGGCCTGTTTCTATTGACTGATTTTTTCCTCATTATGGGTTGTATTTTCCTGTTTCTTTTCATGCCTAGTAATTTTTGAGTAGATACCAGACTTTGTAAATTTTACATGGTTTGTTGCTTGAATCCTTTTTATTCCTTTAAACACTTCTTTTCCCCCCTGGGACTCAGTTAAGTTACTTTGGAGCATTTTGATTTTTCAAGACTTGCTTAGAAGCTTTGTTAAGCAGGACAAAACCAGTCCTTAGTCTGTTGCCATTTGACCAATTTTTGAGGATTGTTAAACCCCAGCCTTTCAGGTGGTCCTTTCCCTGGTAGTTTCCTCATGCACATATGCTAATCTATACTCAGCTCAAGACTCAAAGGGAACTTTCTACACATTTCTAGAGGACTTTTACTGTGTAGCTCTCTCTTCTCTGGAATTCTGCTTCCTTGGCCTTCTCAAACCCCAAACTCTCTCTTCCACTCATGGAGACCATCAAGTTCTGCCTAGGTTTCCCCTTCCTCTGCAGCAACCTGGAAAGTCTGTTGGAGCAGTAAACTCAGGATTATTTCATTTATTTCTTTCTTCTTGAGTATCATTTTTCAGCTATGTCTGTTGTCCCACGTCTGAGAACTATCGTTTCATATGTTTTGTTTGTTTTTTAGTTACTTAAGGTGAGAAGTAAGTTCAACCTGTATTAATCCATCAAGGTCAGCATCTATACACTTAACTACCATGCTGTATATCTCTAGTCTTCTGAATTTATATTTTCAGATTTTTACACTTGGGTCTACGCAGTTGGATCCAGTTCAGATGTAAGGGCTTTGGTATGTTAAATACAGGCCTATAAACTTCAGAGCCATCCATTCTAGGGCTCTGTGCCATGCAATTTTATTTTAAAATCATCTTTGGAATTTGTTTTTGGTAATATTTCTAGATTTTAAATTATAAGTGCAATTAAAAATTATAATTTTCTGTCAGCTCCTTGGGGTTAAAAAAAACCATGAGGTGTTAATGTGAAACATAAGGTCTCATTTCCTAGTGGTAGGGATAGTTGTACACAAATAAAAGTAGAATTAAATATTCTTCTGAGGTGAACAAATAGATATTGCAAACAGAATAATTAAAGTGGTTTGTAGCCAGCTAGCAAATGAATGCTGTGAAAGATCAGCCGCTATTATATTTATTTTTTTTCTTTTTGAATATCTGCCTGGGGAGTAAGCTGCAAATTGAAGCCTCAACCAGCTTTTAAAAGTTTAACAACAGAGTGAAAGCATTGGCTTTGTGTTATAGAGATAGTTACGTAGGTCAGAGCTTTAAAAGTTAAAATTTTTGAGGTCCTCATTTTTTGTGTGTGTGGAATTCTGAAGAACTCCTTCCTTCCATCCCTCCCTTTCTCTCTCTTCTTCCCTCCCTCTTTTCTTCTCTCTTCTTCCTCCCTCATTCCTTTACTTCCTTCCTTCATAAGTATTTGCTAGGCTTGGTGCTCAGCGCTAGGAAGGCAGCAGAATATGAGAGATCTATGCCCTGTCCTGGAGGAGCAAGTTCTAGTTCCAGCTCTAGCAAAGATGCAGTTATAGACAAACACCTGCAGTTTCCTCCAGTGCAGGGAACACTGAGAATTCATAGTGCCCCGGATCTGGATCAGAGTTGTGGGTACACAGCGAAGGACCAGAGGATCTGAATAAATGGAGTTTCTTTATGTGGCTCGTGAGACCCCCTTTCCGGGGTGAGTTCTGCCCTGCTGGAGGCATAGGATTGCATGAAGGACCACTTCTCTGCCTGTGACTGCAGAGTCCCTGTTACATGGAAAATTTCTACTCAGACTCTGCCCTGGGTTATTGAACTGGGCAGACTTTGATTTGTCCTGCTCTCCAAATGGCAGACCAAACTATTTTTAGCCTGTCCCTACAGTTATTTTAGTGCTTTTAATGCCCAGGTCCAGACCTACAGAAATATACATTTCAGGTCCAACTTAGAGCATATTTCAGGACTATCACATCTGAGAAAGAGAGGGTAAGATTAGCAAACACTGAACCACTTCTGGGAATTGTTTTGACTTACCTTAGGGTTTTCTAAGTTCACTGGAATTAAGGGAAACTATGAGTAGAGGTGGGTGACATGGGGCTGTAAGAATTCAGAACTTGCAAGGTTGGAGGAAGCAGGAAGGCTGAAGATGGAGGGAAAAGAGGGGGAGAGGATGAAGAGGGAGAGACAGAGGAGACAGTGGAAATAGGAGAGGAGAAAGTGAAAATCAGAGACAGGAAGGAAAGGAGAGGAGAGAAAGGGTGGATGACTCTCACCGATAACCCACTCAAGCTGTCATCCGTAAATAGCCAGCCAATCAGAGGAGCTTTAGGGACTGTCCCCAGTAAATGCTGGGGACATGTGTATGTCCCCTGGCTCATTGGAGGGCAGATATCCACCTTGTGCTCGTGGCCAAATAAAATAGAGTAAAATGTGATGAAGTAAAAACTCAATTAAATGAAATAGAATAAAAGAGCCACTAAAAATGCAAAGCTCTGGGCAAATTTAACATTCTCAGGCAAGACGGAAGATTCTCCTGGTAAACGAACAGGCCTGGGGAGGGTTTCCCAGAACTTCACAGAGAGACTGAGGGGACATCCGTCCAGCCCTCTGGCCACAGGCAGCTGCAGGTCTTTAGGGAACAAGTTCAGCTGCTTATTGCTGGCTGGTCTGACTGGACAATTCATGGGAATGGGCTGTGATGGAGGAGGTGGGTTGGGGGAGAGCCCTGCCACCTGTACCCTCGGCAACCCTAGTATAAAGGGGCTGGAAGAGTGTGGGCTTGTGATCGGAAACTGTTTGTGCCATTTATAAAAATAAAAGAAGCCATACAAATTTTCAATCAGTGGGCCATTTTAAAGAAAATGATGGAGTGCTTGAGTTCAGCGAGTCAGGTATATGCTGGGGTCTCTTGGAGATGGGGAGCAGGAAAGAACTCAAAGCAAATTGGGGTGGTCAGCTATGGGCTCCTTTAGGGGTGAAGAAGAGGCTGCAGGAGCAATGGGGTGACAGGAAGGGCAGGAAAAGGGCTGCTCTGGCTTGCTTGGAGGCCAGGCTGATGCGGGTCTTCTGTTGGCCTTCTAAGGTTGTAGAAAGAGCTTTAGTTTTTGAGTTAGAAGGATAAGCGGTACTTGCTGCAAAACTTTGTGCTAGAAGTGTTGGATCCCTTTGTGCTAGAAGTACTGTTGTCCCATGAACTGATGACACTCAAAGAAATTAAGTGCCTTGTCCAAGTTACAAAGCCAGGAAGAGGAGAAGCCATGGAAGGAACTCAAACCCATCTGATTCCAGATCCTACAGCCTCTTCACTTCACTGTATAATATCTTAGCCCAGAGCTTCTCAAACATAACATGCCTATGAATCACCTGGGGCTGGTGTCAAAATGCAAATTCTGGTTAGATAGATCTGGGAGGAGTCTGAGAGTCTGCATTTCTAACAAGCTGGCAGTGATGCTGATTCTTTTGGTCCATGGGCCACACTGGGAGGAGCAAAGGGGATCCTCTATGGCAATTTTCTATATACTATGTAAAATAGGGAGACTCATGCATGCCCCATGAGTTCTTAGGGGACGAATAATGAGACATGGTATGTCTCTGATTAAAACAACCTCTCAGAAAGTGCCCTTCTTCTCTGCCTTCTGTCCTGCAAATGGAACCAGCACAAGTTTTGGCAGCTTCTTCCTGCCCTCTCTTCCTCACCAGGATGTCTTTGTCTCCTTGGAGCCTTAGCGTGCCTTGCCTTAAGCGCTCCATAGGGACCCGAATACAGCAGGCATTCTGAAAAGCCTGTTGACTTCGCTGGGAGTAATTCTTTCATCACAGCTTTATTGAATCCTCCTATTTTCTCAGCTTCTCTCAAGCCAGCCTTGTCTGTGAAGTTTCTCTATGATCATCAACTTTAAATTACTGACACCATCATTTTTATGAGGAAAATAAACTTTATTATTTTTCCAGAGATGGAATAATGCTGGTATCACACAGATGTTTGATAGATCTAGGTCTTTCTAAGGAATAAAAGGAAATGACTGCACAGCCCTATGTAAGTTTAGAACTCTAAATAAATATTTAATAATAGTTTCCCCTGATATCAGAAGGTTCAGAAATTTTACTGAAGTCTTAAAGATCAGACAAAAACTTAACTTGTGTATAAGGTTCGCATCTCGTTTGCCAAAATGTATATTTAGAAAAAGGAGATCCTTATCATTTTGCTATTTCAAAGATTTTGCCTCATTATAAAAATTTATCCTCTTTGCTATTCAGACTCGAAGTGAGACTTCTGTAGTGATTCTCCCTCTGTTTTAAATAAAATATTTTTAAGAAGTTTAAAAGATACAGAGCACGATATAACAAACACCTACATGTCCACCATTCAAATTTTGTATTATTTGAGATCTTAATTTTTAAGAAATTGACCATTTCAGACAAATTTGGAGTCTGTTCTATACCCAGTTACCTTGGAGTCTGTTCTGTACCCACTTACCAATCCCATTAAATTCTGTACCAGACAGATTGATGTTGGCTATAAATTACAGAAAAATCTGAATCTAATTTCCTTAAGTGGACCGAGATTTTATTATCTCACCTTAGAGAAGGCTCAGAGATATGTCATATGGTTACAGGGCAAAGTGATTCAGAGGCTGACTAGTACCCTCAGGGCCCCTGTTTGGTCTGTGGTCCTCAGTGTGCTGGGCCTGCCCTCACAAGGAATCTCCCTGTGATTCAGACCTCCAGAGGCAGAAAGTTGCTGTCTCTTCTAGGGCTTCTTAATACTGAGCAAACCTCAGAATCCCTCAAAGAGAAAACCCCCCTCACATCTCAGCAATCAGAAATGGAGTTCACATACCCTCCCTAAAACTTCTGAAAGTAGTAGGCCCACGCAGGTTGGCTCAGACCAAGCAGGATGTACCTCTGGTTCTGGGCACAGGGGGTCACCCCGACTTGGAATCCCATGGTGGAGGGCAGGGCACCTGTTCACATGAGGGCTGTGCCAGCACAGAAGAAGGGCGGCGAGACGGTCAGGAAGGCAGCAGATCTGTTTGTTGCCCAGTGGCAGCCACTCTCCTGAGGTCAGTGCGTGTCCTTCACAGTTACGTTTGTATTGTCCCATTACATACATTTCTACTGTTTGATCTGTCATTCTGTAACTTGCTCTTCAGTGTCTTCCTTTCTTTTTCTGTTTTCCTTCGCTCTGTTATCTACAGCTGTACAGGTAAGAACGTAGTACTGTAGATTTATTCAGTCTTTTTTATTCCTGCAGAGTAGCTCACCATACAAATTCCATTGCTTCTTGGATTCTATTTTTGTTGTCTTCGTTGTTGATTTTACATCAGAGGCCTGAATGGACGTGAGGAAGAAACAGCTAAGTCTGACAGATACTGAAACTCCTCTGTCTCCAAAGTATTCTGTCAGTATTGTCATCATCGTTTATATCCTCACAGTTGGCAGCAAGGAAGACTTGAAAAACCCTTACTAGCTTCCATATCAGTTGTTCATCACCTTTTTGGAGTCAAAGGCTTCTTTGGAAACCTATGGGCTTTTCTCCACGGGAAAATGCACACGTACTTGTATAATTTGGGGGGAAAGGTGGGCCCCCCTGAAGCCAGCCAGAGACACTGGCTGAAGACACATGTTACCTCTGAGTGTTGACTATCAGTTCCCATTCTGTTCCTTTTTGTGCTCTTTAAGAAGGACAGTTTTGGTTTTGATCAGTGAATTAATAAGCATGTCCTGTCTGGGAGGTTGTGAGGATTGGATTTTCTTTAGAATTTTTCTAATTTTTCTTCAGTTTTAACTCTTTGTAAGTGGAGATTTATAGAGGTTTCCTAATAATTTAATTGAGCCAAAATAAAGATCACCTAAGCTTCAGTGTGTATTCCCAGTACAAATTTAGAGACAGCAAATATTTTTATTATTCAGTGCATGATGCAAGTCTCACATTTTATTGTCTTCATAGAAATCTTTCTATAGGTATGCTACAAGACTCAAAAGAGTCTTTTTTCCCCCCTGATGACTGGCTGTAATGTTATTAATTACTGGCTGTAATGTAATGTTACTGGGAACGCCATCCCTGATTTCTTCACTACTTCTTTTAGTTGTTACAATATTTTTGTTACCAAAAATATTGTAACATTTTGCTTATAATTCTTCCATTGAAAAAGAAGGTAGTTCCAGCAGTAGTTTGCTATCTCTCTGTTTTAATTCCACAATAAATATGTGCTCCATTTCCTACATTTTACCATCTTTAAAGATGATCCATTTGGAACCACTTTAGTCCAAGACAGCATCATCTCTCACAAAGATAATCTCTTGAGTGAGCAGTATTGAGAGAGGATTTATAGTGGAGCCTTCTAGATTGCAGGAGAGGAAGGTAACAGAAATTCAGGGGGCATATTTCTGGAGTAACAGAAAATAAATAAGGTGGAACCTGCCAAATATTTACCTTCTTCCACCTATAATAGTGAGATGATTCAATACAGTTGGGATTTAACCAAATGGAAAAGGTTGCACGTGCTTCTCTTGGGGCCCTCAGAACTAGGCCTCCTTTTAATATTAATGACAGTGAACTTTGGAGAAGGCAGGCAAATGAAGCAAATGGAAATTGTAGCATAAGAACTGAGGTTTAGTCAATCACACAGCCAAGACACATAGAGAGGGATTTGGGAGATGGATAGGTATCCCAAGAAAAAGGCAGGGCCATGCCTTAAAGAATTAAAATTCTATATACAAGGTTGAGTAGTATGTCTTTACAGAAGAATAATTATCTTGAATGACACTCCCAAAAGGAAAAGAACTAAAAAAGGTGGAAGTAATGTATTTTAAAAATAGGTCACAGAACAGTCAAGAGTAATGTCCACAAGAGCCAAATATAAAGTGAAAATGGAAACTCTGGGAAATAGTTGAGCTTCAAATTAGGTTTTGCCTTAAATCTATTGGTCACGCTGTGGAGACCTTGAGCTTTTGTTCTTCTGGCTGTGTGGGATGTAGAACACATGAGGTCCAGTGTAAGGACCAAGCAAATGAGAGATTTCCACATACAGCTGGAGACTTACATCCTCAGTATAAGGGTTGATGAGAAGAAAACCCACTGTGCAGAAGGGAATAGGAAGAGAAATTTCCTGCCTTGACTTGGAGTTGCCTAGAGGAGGGATATTTTCTTGAGAAGTGATAACTCTCATGCAGGCTTGTGATCCAAGTCACACCACCTATGGTGCCTAACAAAGCACAGAGGAAAATCTCATGTTAAATTATGTGGTTATAGATTGGGCGTGATCCTAACTAGGTGGTAGAAACAAGCATAAATATTTTCCGAAGTAATGGCAATTGCGTCAAACTTCAAAGAATTCCTAAGGAAGTTCTAGGAGAATAAGATTGCATGTGAGAAAGAAAGAGAGAGAGGGAGGGAGGGAGGGAGGGTCGAAGGAAGGAAGGGAAGGAGGGAAGGTGAGAGAGGAAGAAAAGCCATCATGAGTGAAATCCCAGGAAAAAAAAAAGGGGGGGACAGCTTCATCAGATCTGAAGTGACTTTAGATATTAGAATTATCTGACATAGAGTATGAAATAAATACACTTAGATATGTTTCAAAAGTAAAGAGATGCTGGAAAATATGAGCAAGGAATAAAAACACATTTTAAAAAGAAGCAGAATTAAGAAAGAAACAGCTTCAGGAAATTAAAAACCTAATAATTGAAGCTAAAAAAAAAATCAAAGTGGACACATAGAGAAAGAATTAGTGAAGTGGAAAATATGAAGAGATTATTTGGGATGTAGCCCAGAGAAACAAAGAGATGGAAAATATGAAAGAGAGGTTAATAAACATAAAAGATAGAATACGATCTAACATACTGTGGGTTGGATTTCCAGAAGGAAATAGGAGATGACAGGGAAAAATAACATTAAAGGATATTATGGTTTAGACCTCTCCAAAATTATTGAAAGAAACTAAACCCCAGATCTAGGAAGCCCAAGGATCAGGAGCAGAATAAAAATAAGAAATCCACACCTCATAGTGTGACTGCAGAACACCAGAGACTATAAAAAGTCTGAAGAGCATCCAGAGAGAAAACACAGGTCATCTTCAAAGGAATGACAGTTAAACTGATTCCTAATAACTGGAGGTTGTGGCCTGAATAATGGTCCACAAAGATATCCAGGGCCTAGTCCCTGGAAATAGTGAGTGTTACCTTATATAGCAGTTTTGTAACATGATTAAGTTAACAGTTTTGAAATGGGGAGATTACCTTGGGTTATCCAAGTGTACCCTAAATACAATCCCAGGTGTCCTTTTAAGAGGGAGGCAAAGGGATATTTAACTATACAGAAGAAGAGAAGGCAATGTGACCAGGGAAGAAGAGATTGGAGTGATGTGGCTACAAGCAAAGAAGTGCTGGCAACCACGAGAAACTGTAAGAGGCAAGGAACAGATTCTCCCCTTTAGAGCCTCTGGAAGGAGTATATCCTTGCCAACATTCTGATACCAGCCCAGTGAGACTGATTTTTGGACTTCTGGCCTGTGGAACTGTGACAGAATAAAATGCTGTTGTTCCAAGCCACTAAGTTTGTGTTAATTTGTTGTTGCAACCATAGGAAACTAATACACTGGACAAAAATAGAAGCAAGAATACGGTGTAATATTATCTTCACTGTG
Source organism: Kogia breviceps (assembly GCF_026419965.1). Lineage (NCBI taxonomy): Eukaryota > Metazoa > Chordata > Mammalia > Artiodactyla > Physeteridae > Kogia > Kogia breviceps. The sequence continues at coordinate 50,369,947 of NC_081311.1, forward strand.
CTATGAAAAATAGTGTTCAACTTAGAATTTTCTATTTCAAGAATGAGCTAAATAAAAGATATTTTCCAATAAACAGAAACTTAGTTTATCACCAGCAAACCCACATTAAAGGAAATCCTAAATGATATACTTCAGGGGGAGAAAAATGATCTCAGATGGAAGGTTTGAGGTCCACAGAAGAATGTTTAACAAATATATTGATAAATATTGGTTAAGTAGATAAATATTAACTGTATAAAACAATGGAAGTTATGTGATAAGAGGGCACAAAGAAAGATATAATTAAAATACTAGATATCATTATCACATTAGTTGAAATGATGATTAGAGATAAAGATTGAAGAAGAGAGTAAAAAATATTGATTAATTTTACACTTTTATGCATATTAAAATATCTGATATCCAATGAGAGAATAATGGATAGTATAACTTCTAAAAGAGGGTAAGAAAATGAAAATAGGAAAAAATCATTCCAAGAGGAAGCTAAAAAGAAGGAAGAAAAAAGAAATGGTAAAATATGTAAATAATATGATAAAATTAATCCATATATATATATATAATCATAATCCAATGTAAATGGATTAAGATTTCTACTCAAATGTCTAGGATGGATATAAAAAATCAAGTATATTTTGCTTACAGCAGTCCCACCTAAAATGTGAGACAGAGGAAGACTGACAGCAAAGTAATGAGAAAAAAGCAGGCAGATTCTAACCAAGATAAAACTGGTGTAGATATGTTAATAACAGTAGACTATAAGGCAAGGTGCATTACTAGAAATAAAGAGGATATCTAAATAATGATAAAAGGTTCAGTTGAGCAAGGGGTTGTAATTCTAAACTTACATGTAATTAATAAAAGACAGTATGGTTTTTGAAAATATAGGCTGAATACAAAGAGAAATAGAAAAATTCCTCATCTAATTGGACCTAAAAACAGACCATTGAAATCAACAACAATTGGACAGTGAACATGCATGAAACGTTCTTGCAAACTGTCACAAAATGAGGCTCAATAAATTTTAAAGGATTTGTATCGCACGGTCCACATTCTTGGGTTACAATGCATTTGAAGTGAAATCAATATGAAGATTACTAAAAAAAATAATAACCTCATGTTTGGAAAATTTTGGAAAAAAAATCTCTAGTAAACTACTCATGAGTCAAAAATAAATCAAAAAGGAATTTTAGAAATAATGATACAGTTAATACATGTGATAACTTCTGGGACACAACCAAAGCAATGTTTGGGTGTAGATATAGAGTCTTAAATACTTCATTAGGAAAGACAAAAGCTTTCCTAAGCTTCATATGAAAAGATGTTTGAAAAATAACCACTTAATAAATCCAAAGAAAATAGAAAAATAAAAATAATAAAGATGAGTAGACATTAATGAAATAGAAAACCAACACATAAAAGAGTATCAGTTAAGCCAAAACTTACTTTTTAAAGAGAATTCATAAAATACACAAACTTCTAGGATCAAAGTAAGAGAGAAGACACAAATACAGATTATTAGAAATGGATGATGGCACACAACTTTAGATGCACTGGAAAGAATAGAAGAAGTAGAGCAACATTGTGAACAACTTATGCCATTAATTGGAAAATTTGGACAACATGGCTGAATTTTTAGAAAAAAGTGACTTAGGGCAAGGAAGACAAAACAATCAATATTCCTATAAAAATAAGGAAATTTAATTAGGAATAAAAATCCTTCTACAAAGAAAACACCAGTTTAGATGAATTTATAGGCTAGTTCTACCTAACATTCTGGAAGCTGGAGAAGATATTTGCAGAATGTGACAAAAGCTTAATATCCAGAACTAAAGAAAAAAGTCCCACAAATCAATATGCAAGATATCCAGCCCAGGAAATTGGACAAAAACACAGATATAAGAAAGGAAACACAAATGATTCATGAATTTATGAAAGATATTTAACTCTATTCAACATTAGGGAAGTGGAAATTAAAGTCCAGTGATGTACCAGTTCATTCTCACCAGACTGGCAAATATTAGGAAGTCATAGGATATTAGGAGCAGGGAACGATGCAGAGCAACAGGAACTCTCTTCACCACACACAATTATAAGTGGATACAAATCACTTTGGAAATTTGGTATTACCTAGTAAACTTGAACACGTACATATTCTCCCATGGAGGAATTCTAATTCTAGGTATATAGAGAAATTCTTAAAAGTGTGTGTACCAAGACACACAGGCAGGAAAAATGTACATAGAAGCTTTGTTCCTAATAGCAAAGAAGCAAAAACATTCAAATGGTAATCACAATAGGGTGAATACATTGTGGCAGAATCACACAGCACAATAGTACAGCTGTGAAAATGAATAAACTAGAGCTGCCTCCATCACCATGAATAGATCACAAAAACTTAATGTTAAACCCAGTGGGTTTTTAGACATTGGTGAGTCCTGGAATTGTCTGGAGAGCCAGTGGAGACACAGAAGCCTTGCTTGTGGGAAAGGGACTGGACTGTACCTCTGTAATTTTGCCAATTGCCCAGGTGATCCTGATACACAACAAAGTTTGAGAACCACTGTGTTAAAACACAGTTGTAAGAGGCATGCAGACTGTTTAGCTTACACAAAGGTGAACAAAACCTACAAGGCTAAGATATATATTATTTAGGTTACATGTATAAGTTATAGCAAGACAAAGGCAGCTCCTGGTGAGGAGGAAACGGTAAGCATTTGGGGAGGAGGCGTCCAACCAAGATGCAGGTTATTTTTTGATGGAAGATACACTGAAATCATTTTATTATTCATACTTTATGTTATGTTTGTGCATTAAGATATATTTCACAAGGCAAACTTAAAAAGTAATCAAACAAGCAAGATTTATTTTGAGCCTGTGCCCTTCAGCACTTCAGTGAGCTTCTGGGTATGATGTGTTACTGTTTCATTGCTGCCTTGATGACTTTGGTGAGGTCAATGGAGATCACACAGCATATACACTTGTCTTGTTTCTTCTGCTCATCAGCAGCACTGTCTGGAAGGAATGTTCAACTGGGGCAGAGGGGAAGTTTGTTCTCCATGTGGGTTGTGTCGATAGGCTGCTTGCATTGCCCTCTGCACCCTTAGGAAGGCCCGGAGTTTGGTCCTGTTCACAGTGGTCCAGAGGCTGACCTGGTGTGCAGCCCGGAGGCAGTGCCTGCCTGACAGCAGTGAGCAGAGTGGGAGCAAATACCTGTGTGCAGCCCATTGGTACTGAAGGGACATGGTGGGGCCAACAGGACAGGAGAGGGCCTGGAATGAAGCTGCCGGAACTGATTGATGATGCAGTCTTGGAAGTCTCCAAGGGAAGGATACATTCCTAGGAGAAGAAGTGACCCTTCTTCTTGCCTCCAAGCGATCCAGGGGAGTTGCTTCCATGGATTCTTAGAATGTGATTGCAGCTATCTCTGTACTAGATACTAAGGATAGGCCCAGAAGTGTGGGGAGGTGGGTAGGAGTGCTTTGGCAGACAACACTATGTGTTTCAACCCCGAGTGAGTGGGTGAGAACTGGGCCACGGGAGATGGGAGGTCTGCAGAAATCCAGCTGATCCTTACTCTGAGGAAGGCTTATAGCAGCTAATGGGTTGGAAGAAGCTGTACCAAATTCTCATCTCTGTCCTGGGTAGGCAGAATTGAAAAGGAATAGTCTGGAGATCAGGGCTACTTGGGACAGGGACCCAGCCCCCTTGATTACGTCCTGGCTGCCCTGGCTTCTTTAGCCATTCATGCCAGGGACTGCTGCATATGGCCAGGGAAGGTGAGGGTTACACCTATTAGGAAGGTACTGTGTTCCCCCATCAGCCAGGTCCCCTACAATTTCCAGGATTCTTCTTGGGGCGCAGTAGGGAGGGTTCAGTGCCACTGACTCTCCCATCGGGAAGTTGAGGGTGCAGGAGAGGTTTAATAAAAGAACTTCTATGGTGACCTCTGCTATGAAGAGTAAGTGAGAAAAACAAAAGGTTTGTAACATATCCATTTCCTTTCCATGGTGTGCTGGCTTTGATAAACCCCCTTATGCATAATTCAAATTACATTCTTCATGACCTCATGATTTTTCTAGGTTAAAAAAAAAAAAAAAACCCCTCTCCCCCACCTCAAAGGCCTCTATATTCCTTCTCCAAGTAAAGCTGACCACTCTGCTCATTGCTCTTTCTTACAGTCCTACTTACTATTAGATCAGAATATGATTTCTCTCATCCTACTATCCTGTGCTTGGGGCAAGGCGTCCATTAGCAGGACAGCTAAGAGCAGAGCACAAACGTCCAGGCTCATTCCAGCTACATTCTCTGCTTCGTTTCCTGAAGCCCACTGGGTCCTGGGCCCGTCTCACTTGGTGGTCCTATATGAACATTCTGCAGTTTCCTCACCATTGATTGTCAGTTGGTCCCAGTCCAGCAAGATCATTGTCCCTTAAACAGACTTCTGTCTGAAATACAAAGTTTAAGTGGCTTAAACCCAGATTCAGTAGGTAATAGCACTTTAATTCTTTTGAAATGCCTGCAGTTCTGCATACTTGGGAATTACTGATCATTCTAAAAGGATGCAGTTCTTAATTTCTTCCTTTCTCCCAGATCTAGCATATGGCTACAACTGACCAGTCTACACACTCATATTGAGTACCTAGGACATTCCTGAAATACTTTGTTTACCCTTATACCCTTAAACATGTTATGTTCTTGTTTAAGTGATTTTGAAACCCCTGATCACTCATTTCTAACCTCATTAGGTCCATTTATACCATCTCATTGTCTCAACTCTAGACTGTCATCTGCAAGGAGGAAGACTTAAGACCAATTTTAAAACGCAGTTGTTCACAGTTAAAATTTTGGCTTGCAACCAACACTGATGGAGTCGCTTCTTAGAACCAGCGAACCAGGGCTTTCTTAATCTGACTCTCTCCCACCGCCAAAACCCTTGGTGAATGTCCATTTCTTGTAGTTCCTGTGTTGATCTCAGACATGGAGCTGTTTTGTTCCTCTCTAATCCTCGCTCCATATAGCAACCAGAGATTTTCTAAAATGTAAATCTGATTGTGGCCTTTTGGTGCATAAAATCTTTCAAGGGCTTCTCATTGTCTCTAGTGAGGATGATTTAGCAGGATTTACTGAACCCCCACACCCACATCTGGCCCAGGACACAGATCCCACGCTGCCTTTGACCATCCCTCCCCCCTGCCAGTGGCCCTGCCCCTCCCTCCACTACCTGTACCGGAATAGGGTACCACAGGGTGCCACCTGTTGCCCACATCTTCAGGAGCATGGCCAACAACTCAGCTCTGCACTGCCCCCCCCCCCCCCCCCCCCCGCGCCAGCACTTTGCCTAACAAGGTCATCCTTCAGGTTCAGCTTCAGCGCTAATTCCTCACACAAGGCTCATCCTGGAAGGAGCTCGCCTTAGCCTGCTCCCTTGGCTATTCCTATGCTTGAGAGTGCTCGTTTTAAATAGGATAATGATAGGATCTTCCTCATAGAATTCCTAGCGTTGTTGTGAGTACCAACTGAGAAAATGTATGTAAAGAGCTTAGCAAATGGTTTCATGTGGAAGCACAATGGGTTTCCTTTGCCCCTAGATTTCCATATGACATCACTCAGCATATTTCATCCTATGATGAAACCTTGAGTTTCATCAGACGGGATTAAGCCTGACTCATTCACTGCTATATGCCCAGTGCTCAACAGAACAAATCACAGAGGAGCTGTTGGGTAGATTTTGTGCAATGAATGAGTGGACATTTTTTAAACTTGTATGCAAATCTTTTTTAAAAAATCTAATTTTTTTATTAAAGAATTAGGGGAAACTCATTGCATTTTGGTCATCTATGCCAGAGAAAACCCGTTTTCCTTGTCTAAATCAGATAGATGACTCCCAACAGGAAATTTAGCCTTTAATTCCAGCTAACGCCTGTTGTGACATTTGACAGCACTGGTTCTTTTTGAGTTTGACTCCGTGGAAGCCAGTGCATTGGTGGTTTAGCTGCAGATATCTTTTCCTGTCCTTCAGGGAAGGTGTTGAATAATCCTGTTTGCATTTTAGGGTAAGCAAGTATTATTTGTAAATAAGCAACAAATGAATTCTTTGACCTTGGGCCCAAATTCATAACCCCTTTGGCATCAGCTATTTAGGCTGTAGACTTAGACAACTACTGGTAAGTCTTTTGCAGAGATCATGAGTTCATGAGTCAATGGTAAACATTTCCGGTTATCTTCCCAGGAAATCAGTGACCCAGAGATCCTGGATCTGGTCCACAGCGCCCTTGGCAGGATGACCGTGGTCCGGCAGATCTTCCCATCTGCAAAGGACAACCAGAAATGCATGAGGAACAACCACCGCATCTCTTCCCTGCTCTGCGACCCCCAGGAAGGCTACCTCCAAATGCTGCAGGTCAGTGCTTGTCTCCCAAGCTCCCTCCAGGAGGGAGTCTCACCCATACACTTGGCCTGTCATGGTCAACGATATGCCTCAGCTCTGGCTGAGTGCCCTTGCTCACCAACTTTAATAACTAGAACTCTGTCATTTGCTGAAATTGAAACCAGTCAACTGGGCAGTGCCTCTAAGCACATTAGCAGGCAGTTATGGCCATTGTCAGCAGACAGGACATATGAGCTCACTGGGTGCCTCTAATATTTAAAAGTTGCATGCTAGAGCTTCCCTGGTGGCGCAGTGGTTGAGAGTCCGCCTGCTGATGCGGGGGACACGGGTTCGTGGCCCGGTCCGGGAAGATCCCACATGCCGTGGAGCAGCTAGGCCCGTGAGCCATGGCCACTGAGCCTGCACGTCCGGAGCCTGTGCTCCGCAACAGGAGAGGCCACAACAGTGAGAGGCCCGCGTACCGCAAAAAAAAAAAAAAAAAAGTTGCATGCTTAGGGAGTAAGGAGAGTCCTGTGTCTTAGGCTTCTGTGATGACTGTTTTGTGGGGCATGATTTCATCTGGCAGGACTGGGGGTAGAGCCTTCCTGCGGGGAGTCATCATTTTGAACCTGTTTTAAGTTCTTCCGTGTAGAAAGTCAATAATATGGAAACAACTGGGAGCTGTCCCGGTTCATCTCCTGAATGCTGAGGCTTAGGTCAACCAGAACATGCTGGATTCCCAGCTGATCAGGGAGGGGCAAAAGGGTAGGAGCATCACTTGCTCACCTGTTGCATTCCTTCCAGGATGAGAAGTGCGGGGTGTATGGTGAGTTATTCTGCCACTCTCTTGACATAGGCTCAATCAGGGTTAGCTCCTCTTGGGCCTGGGAGGAGGATGTAGAGCTGGGCACCTGTTGTGAGAGGTGGTTTTCTCCCTGGATGTGGGGGGTAACAGTGAAGCACTGTGGAGACTGTCTGTTGGTAGCCCGGCATCTCCACTAGGAATATAGCACCCAAGAAAATTTTCATTTGACACTTGGAAATTTCTCCCAGTTGGATTTATGAAAAGTGCTCAGAAGTTTGTGCATGGGATATGCTTGCCACTCAGCATTTGAAATTAGTCACACCTTCTTTACTTAGACAGGCGTAAGGATTGTAGGGCAGAAATGGGCTGTGTCTGCCACCTGGGTATCAGTGCCACCCCAGAACATCTTGGTATCATCTAATCAGGGGGCGCATATTTTGTGGAGGGGGGTTATTAGAATCTCTAGGGTAGGCTGGGTACATGTGTGATTTGCCAAGGTACCAAATTCAGTCTATAATCTTATAAGGGTGGGGGGCGTGGGGAGAGGAAGCACACTCCAACAGACGGCAAATGCTAGAAATATGTTCTTGGTTGCTAGGGAAACACAGAAGACACTGGGATTTTAGCTGGAGTCACTCCCTCTTCCCCAAAGCCCATGGCTCCAGGGAGCCATCACAAAGTCTGGGGTCTTTCTAAAGTGGTGAAGGGTTGACCGAGAGAGTGGACCAAAGTCCTCCACAGGGCCATGGACTTGAGAGCCCTGGGCATATGGACCAGACGTGGAAGGTGCTTAATGCAAGGATTTGTGGTTTTGGATCCTGCCATGACCTGTTCTGCCTTCCTCTCTTCTGGAGTTTGGAAGAAGAGGTGAGGGGCTCTCATGGTGCCTCTGTATTTACCACCCCCCTCTCCATGTGGATGCAAGTGCAGTGCGACCATGTGGCCCAGACAGTGTGTGCTCATCCCCACCAGGGGCAGGACAGGGAAGTGCTGGCCACTCTCTGTGGGGGCCAGACCCCAGGAGGGCCTCACTCCTAGGAAGATCTCCCCAGGTTCTCTCTCCTCAAAGGGCTTCATCCTCCTCCAAACGTGCACCAGCCCTGCTGCGCCCCGCCCCATATCCCCCATCCATTTTTCTCAGTTCTTGCTTTACCATACTGCACTCCTTCTACTCCAGGAGAAAGGAGGGCTGCTTCCTGTTACACCAGCACGTGCTGCCCTGATGAGGTGGAGGGAGAGGAGAAAGTACTTCCTGTCTAGGTCTTGATTACTCATTTTTGCCCTGGGCAAAAGGCTCAGGTGAGCTCTTTGGTTGCACATCAAACACATTGGATACAAAGAATCTGTCCTGGAGGCCAAGAGAGAAAAGGAGACTGATGGTAGCAGCCAGGAACGCAGTAGAGGGCTTTCTGAAATGACACACACCCATTAGGAGGATGAACAAAGCCATGGCTCTGAGGTGGGTGGCTAGTCATCATCAAGTGAGGTCAGTGCAGTATCGAACCTAGAATCCTGGCCACCCTACCTCTCTTTGTTCCTTCTGAGACCCAGGCACTACATAAAGTGCAAGATTTAAGAGTGACATCATAGAGATCTTGTAGCAGCAGTAGCAGCAGTAGTAACAGTAACAGCAGTAGCAGTAATAGTAGCAGTAGTCACAGTAGCAGCAGCAGTGGCTATAATCGTGTTAGTAGTAGTAGCGGTAGCAATAGTAGTGATGGCAGCAGTAATAGTAGCAGCAGTAATAGTAGCAGAAGGAGTAGTAGCAGCAGCAGTAATAGTAACAGTAGCAGCACTAGCAGTAATAGTAACAGTAGCAGCACTAGCAGTAATAGTAGCAGTAGTCACAGCAGCAGTAGCAGTGGCTATAGTAGTGTTAGTAGTAGTAGCAGTAGTATAGTAATAGTAGCAGCGGTAATAGCAGCCCAAGTAGTAGCAGCAGTAATAGAAGTAATAGTAACAGTAGCAGCAGTAACAGTGATAGTAGCAGAAGTCACAGTAGCAACTGTAGTACCTGTAGTAGTGTTAGTAATAGTAGCGGTGGCAGTGGTAGTAATAGCGGTATCAGTACTACTAGTAGTAATAGTAGCAGTAGCAGCAGTAGCAGTATTAGTAGCAGTAGTCACAGTGGCAACAGTAGTACCTATAGTAGTGTTAATAATAGTAGTGGTAGCAGTAGTAGTGATAGCGGCAGTAGTAGTAATAGTAGCGGTAGTGGTAGTAGTAGTAATAATAGTAGCAGTAGTAGTGATAGCAGCAGTAGTAGTAATAGCAATAGTGGTAGCAGTAATAGTAGTAGTAATAGCAGCAGTAGCAGTAATAGTAGCAGAAGTCACAGTAGCAACCGTAGTACCTGTAGTAGTGTTAGTAATAGTAGCAGTAGCAGTAGTAATGATAGCAGCAGCAGTAGTAATAATAGTGGTAGTAGTAGTAGTAATAGTAGCAGTAGTAGCAGAAGCAAAAGCAGCACTGGCAATAGTAGAAGTAGTAACAACAGCAGCAACAGTACAGGAGCCAGCTTGCTTGGATTCAAATTCCAGTAACTCTAGTTACTAACTGTTTATTATTATTTGTCATTCTGTGCCTCTGTTTCCTTTTGTGTAAACTGGAGATTAGAACACTACCTACCTCTCAGAGTCATAATGAAAATTCAAGGGGAGAACATATAGAAAGCAATTTGAACAAGGGTGAGCTATTAACAATACTGCTCTGGAAGAGGGAGCCAGGTGTGTTCAGTGTTTCCACGGAAAGGCTGAACACGGCCTCGTTATTTTTTGTATGTTGTAGTCCGCTCCCTTCTTGAGCATGCTCTTGGAAAGCCTCACAGTGGGTGGGAGAGCACTTCCCACCTGTCCAGCCCATGATCACCGGCATCCAGCACCACTTACTGTCCACATCAGTCACACAGGAACTCAATCATCACTGCCTTGTGTGGGAGAGGAGAGGCCTTGTCTTTGCGACCCGCTTAGCTCTTCAGACAAGACCCTGCTCCTTGGAGACTCTCGATAAGGACTGATGGGGTGGATCTTTTAAGAATGCAGGTCTTAACATAAGTTAAACTGTCTCTAGAAGTCTCTTTATAGATCCATAAATAAAATACGTTATTAAAGCAATCTGTCTCCATTCATTGCATCTCCTTCCTTGTGTGGGCTATGACGAGAGGCAGACGTGGATTTATTTACTCATCCAACCCAACAACCATTTGGGCAGATTCATCTCATTTACAAGCCATTCCCTTCAAGTTTCCTCAGTAGCTATTACAACTTCTTTCTTTCTTAATGACGGTGTAGAAGGCAAACTAATTTCTACTAGCCTCTAGCTGTGAGATTTATGGAGAAGATTCTAACATGTTTAGCACAAGCAACTGAAGGAAGAAAAAAAAACAGCATTGATGTTGTGGATTATTAACTTTGTCTTGATAAAATTAATGAAAATCCTTTTGGAAATGGAACCCTCAAGTCCATCTTTAGTTCCTCCCCCAGATGGCTGCTCTTGGGATGATAATTCTGGATTAGAAGTTTTCAAGTGGACCATCAAAAACAGGGAATTTTTACAGGATCATTCATCTCTCCGCTTCTGTACTGAGCTGGCCTCAGAAGCTCCATCTTCTTGTATTAGGCCTGTGGTCAGGGCTTTCTGTGCTCCAGAGCCAACCAGGCACTGTTATAGCAAATGACTTTGGTTCCTATTTAGTAAAGAGAACATCTTTTGGAAGAAAAGTACTTAAATAAGTGGCTTCTAGTGGCTCCAAAAGTATTGCCTTTGCCAGTGTGCAGTGCTGTTGTTTATTTTTCCCTACAAAGCACTGTCTTATTTGGGTGTTTCTGATTCTTGTTTTCTCGACAAGTTAGTTTAGGGCCTGTCTTACTCAACCAGTAATAAAAGTGACAACCAGACCTTAAGGACCCCCGAGACTTTGCTCAGATTTCATGGGTAGCCTTGGTCAGAGAAGCATCCTTGGTGTCCAGAACTGCATTGCCTGGTAACTTCAGGGCTATAATTGACCTAACCGACACATTGTCACATTGTTACCCCATTTCTATTCAGATGTGTTTCCAAGGCGGGACAGGTGAATGAGAGAAGCTGTGTTGTCTGGTCACTGTGAAGCCTTATCCTTGAATTAGGCTGCAGGGGCTAATGTGGTGTTATTATAAAATGCTCCCTGAGGTTGGAATTTCTCTTCTTTATGTATTTTTAAATTGTGGAATGGCTTGATAGATGGAATCACTCCTTCCTCGCTCAATCTGTTAAAGCATTTCACCCCGCCCCTTACATCCCTGTTTCTTTAAGACTTCCTGGACTCTTCCCCAGCTTACAAGTTTTTTGTCAACCTGCCTGTAGAATTCTTTCCTCTGGAACAACACTGAGCCTCCTCACATCAGAGCTACCTTGGACTTCATGTCACTTTCTCTGGTTTTCTTCACCCTAAAGACCCAGATGGAACATGTAGGGGCCAGACTGGGGAAGCGTGATCATCGATACCTTTGTCAGGGCCAGTTGAACAGGTGGTCTGCTTGGGTGCAGCTGGTTTAGTTCTGGCCGTCGGTGGCCATGTGTACAACTGGAGTCCACAGAGCCTCGGCTATAACAAATGCTCCTCCACAACTTTCCCCCCTCCCCCCTTCTTGGATTCAACATGAGCAGAGATCCCCATCCTCTTGGCCCCCTGCCACCATCGCTCCCTCCTCAGGCCTGGCCGTGGCGCCCTCTCTCAGGACGGGTGGGCTGGCAGCAGGTTGGCAGAGAGCTCTCGCCTGGAGATGGATTTCTCAAGCTGTGACATCTGAGCGTCAGCTTGTCCTCCCAGCTGGACCCTCTGCCGGCTGCTTGTCTGACTTCGCTGGATGGCTAGAGCCTGTCTGAGGATCTGGTCAGAGGTCAGTTCCTGCTGTTTGCCTCTGTGAGGTCTCCCTGCACTTTGACTGATTAATTACTTTGCTTGATTAATGATGGAGGCAGGAGAAAACTGGGCTCTTTAGAAGCCTGGAGGAAATGCAGCCTTTCTTAATGAACACATTTCCCACATTTTTAGCTTTGGTGTTGGGTGGATAATGGTCTGGTGGCAAGATGCAGCTGGCCTGTGTGGCTGTGACCCTGGCCTTCCATTCATCTTCCTTTGCCTTCCAGGATGATTTATACCTTGATAATGTGGATGCACAACAGTTCCCTGGGCCCCCGGAGTGCAAGGGAGGCAAGGCTGGAGCACCCTAATATGACTTGCCTCAATTCTCAGATTTACTGTGGAGAAACGTGCACAGAGCACTGGGAAGGCAGACAGCCAGTGACCTAGCAGGGCCGTCATCCTCCGGGGCCTCTCCCTTCCAGCCTGATGGGGGTGGGCATAGGTCTCAGGCCCCTGAGGTCCAGATAGGATTGGACGCATACAGGTCTTCTGAAGAGCTCAGCACATTTCACAGGGGACTTCTATTTTCATTACTCCTGGCCCTAATCCTGCCGCTAGGGACTCAGTAAGGAAGTAAACAAATCATCTGAGCTTCTGATGGGGCTGCCTCTACCCCACCCAGTACCGATCCAGATGGAAAATCAATGCCTTTCCTGGTTTCAACAAGACAACAAATCCAAGTCTCAGAGATGGTGTCACATACGGTGGAGGTTGAGGTGGGACTTTCGCATTGCAGCTGCACAAACAGCTTCTAAGGTTTGAAGTCTTCCCTGGAGAAGGCATGTGTGCTTCTCCACAGCCCCACCCCCTCCACCCAGGGCCTCATCCTTTCTCCACATCTTGCTGGCTTCCCTTTCCCTATCCACCCTCTCTTTTCTCCCTCTGGATCTTCACTCCAAAGTAAATTCTCCTCATTTTCTCATGAAGATCAACTTAACAATTTTACTGATAACCTTTGCTCCTGCTGACACAGGTATTTTCCTAAATAAAATATAGTTACTGATGTAATGGGGATTCTGGGTGTTAACTGTTCAAAAAAATGTTATCTTTCCATCCTTGGTCCTCTGGCTTCATGTGATTGGTCTTTAATTATCCAGCAGCCAGGAATGTCTGCCTGGGTTTTTCAAGAGCTGAAGCCGCAGTCAAGAGCTCATGGCTGAATTCTCTCTTCCATTTCCTACAGATGTGAGGACCTGCCTCTTTTTTTTTTTTCTTTTTTTTAACATCTTTATTGGAGTATAATTGCTTTACAATGGTGTGTTAGTTTCTGCTTTATAACAAAGTGAATCAGTTGTATATATACATATGTTCCCATATCTCGTCCCTCTTCCGTCTCCCTCCCTCCCACCCTCCCTATCCCACCCCTCTAGGTGGTCACAAAGCACCTAGCTGATCTCCCTGTGCTATGCGGCTGCTTCCCACTAGCTATCTATTTTACGTTTGGTAGTGTATCTATATACAAGCCACTCTCTCACTTTGTCCCAGCTTACCTTTCCCCTTCCCCATATCCTCAAGTCCATTCCTAGTAGGTCTGTGTCTTTACTCCCGTCTTACGCCTAGGTTCTTCATGACCTTTTTTTTTTCTTAGATTCCATATATATGTGTTAGCATACAGTATTTGTTTTTCTCTTTCTAACTTACTTCACTCTGTATGACAGTCTCTAGGTCCATCCACCTCACTACAGATATCTCAATTTCGTTTCTTTTTATGGTTGAGTAATATTCCATTGTATATATGTGCCACATCTTCTTTATCCATTCATCCGATGATGGACACTTAGGTTGCTTCCATCTCCTGCCTATTGTAAATCGAGCTGCAATGAACATTTTGGTATATGACTCTTTTTTTTTTTTTTTTTAACATCTTTATTTGAGTATAACTGTTTTACAATAGTGTGTTAGTTTCTCTTTTACAACAAAGTGAATCAGTTATACATATACATATGTTCCCATAACTCTTCCCTCTTTTGTCACCCTCCCTCCCACCCTCCCTATCCCACCCCTCTAGGTGGTCACTAAGTACAGAGGTGCACTCCCTGTGCTATGCTGTAGCTTCCCACTAGCTATCTAATTTACATTTGGTAGTGTGTATATGTCCCTGCTACTCTCTCACATCGTCACAGCTTACCCTTCCCCCTCCCCATATCCTCAAGTCCATGCTCTAGTAGGTCTGTGTTTTATTCCCATCCTACCACTAATCTCTTCATGACTTTTTTTTTTTTTTTTTTTTAGATTCCATATATATGTGTTAGCATACGGTATTTGTTTTTATCCTTCTGACTTACTTCACTCTGTATGACAGATTCCAGGTCTATCCACCTCATTACAAATAACTCAGTTTCATTTCTTTTTATGGCTGGTAATATTCCATTGTATATATGTGCCACATCTTCCTTATCCATTCATCTGTTGATGGACACTTAGGTTGCTTCCATGTCCTGGCTATCGTAAATAGAGTTGCAATAAACATTTTGGTACATGACTCTTTTTGAATTATGGTTTTCTCAGGGTATATGCCCAGTAGTGGGATTGCTGGGTCATATGGTAGTTCTATTTGTAGTTTTTTAAGGAACCTCCATACTGTTCTCCATAGTGGCTGTATCATTTTACATTTCCACCAACAGTGCAAGAGTGTTCCCTTTTCTCCACACCCTCTCCAGCATTTATTGTTTCTAGATTTCTTGATGATGGCCATTCTGACCGGTGTGAGATGATCTCATTGTAGTTTTGATTTGCATTTCTGTAATGATTAATGATGTTGAGCATTCTTTCATGTGTTTGTTGGCAATCTGTGTATCTTCTTTGGAGAAATATTTATTTAGATCTTCTGCCCATTTTTGGATTGGGTTGTTTGTTTTTTTGTTATTGAGCTTCATGAGCTGCTTGTGAATCTTGGAGATTAATCCTTTGTCAGTTGCTTCATTCGCAACTATTTTCTCCCATTCTTAGGGTTGTCTTTTGGTCTTGTTTATGGTTTCCTTTGCTGTGCAAAAGCTTTTAAGTTTCATTAGGTCCCATTTGTTTATTTTTGTTTTTATTTCCATTTCTCTAGGAGGTGGGTCAAAAAGGATCTTGCTGTGATTTATGTCATAGAGTGTTCTGCCTATGTTTTCCTCTAAGAGTTTGATAGTGTCAGGCCTTGCATTTAGATCTTGAATCCATTTTGAGTTTATTTTTGTGTATGGTGTTAGGGAGTGTTCTAATTTCATACCTTTACATGTAACTGTCCAGTTTTCCCAGCACCACTTATTGAAGAGGCTGTCTTTTCTCCACTGTATATTCTTGCCTCCTTTATCAAAGATAAGGTGACCATATGTGTGTGGGTTTATCTCTGGGCTTTCTATCCTATTCCATTGATCTATATTTCTGTTTTTGTGCCAGTACCATACTGTCTTGATTACTGTAGCTTTGTAGTATAGTCTGAAGTCAGAGAGCCTGATTCCTCCAGCTCCATTTTTTGTTCTCAAGATTGCTTTGGCTATTCGGGGTCTTTTGTGTTTCCATACAAATTGTGAAATTTTTTGTCCTAGTTCTGTGAAGAATGCCAGTGGTAGTTTGATAGGGATTGCATTGAATGTGTAGATTGCTTTGGGTGGTAGAGTCATTTTCACAATGTTGATTCTTCCAATCCAAGAACATGGTATATCTCTCCATCTATTTGTATCATCTTTAATTTCTTTCATCAGTGTCTTATAATTTTCTGCATACAGGTCTTTTGTCTCCTTAGGTAGGTTTATTCCTAGATATTTTATTCTTTTCGTTGCAGTGGTAAATGGGAGTGTTTTCTTAATTTCACTTTCAGATTTTTCATCATTAGTGTATAAGAATGCCAGAGATTTCTGTGCATTAATTTTGTATCCTGCTACTTTACCAAATTCATTGATTAGCTCTAGTAGTTTTCTGGATTTCTTTAGGATTCTCTATGTAGAGTATCATGTCATCTGCAAACAGTGACAGCTTTACTTCTTCTTTTCCAATTTGGATTCCTTTTATTTCTTTTTCTTCTCTGATTGCTGTGGCTATAACTTCCAAAACTATGTTGAATAATAGTGGTGAGAGTGGGCCACCTTGTCTTGTTCCTGATCTTAGTGGAAATGGTTTCAGTTTTTCACCACTGAGGACGATGTTGGCTGTGGGTTTGTCATATATGGCCTTTATTATGTTGAGGAAAGTTCCCTCTATGCCTACTTTCTGCAGGGTTTTTTTATCATAAATGGGTGTTGAATTTGTCAAAAGCTTTCTCTGCATCTATTGAGTTGATCATATGGTTTTTATCCTTCAGTTTGTTAACATGGTGTGTCACGTTGATTGATTTGCGTATATTGAAGAATCCTTGCATTCCTGGGATAAACCCCACTTGATCATGGTGTATGATCCTTTTAATGTGCTGTCGGATTCTGTTTGCTAGTATTTTGTTGAGGATTTTTGCATCTATGTTCATCAGTGATATTGGCCTGTAGTTTTCTTTCTTTGTGACGTCTTTGTCTGGTTTTGGTATCAGGGTGATGGTGGCCTCAAAGAATGAGTTTGGGAGTATTCCTCCTTCTGCTATGTTTTGGAAGAGTTTGAGAAGGATAGGTGTTAGCTCTTCTCTAAATGTTAGATAGAATTCGCCTGTGAAGCCATCTGGTCTTGGGCTTATGTTTGTTGGAAGATTTTTAATCACAGTTTCAATTTCAGTGCTTGTGATTGGTCTGTTCATATTTTCTATTTCTTCCTGATTCAGTCTTGTCAGGTTGTGCATTTCTAAGAATTTGTCCATTTCTTCCAGGTTGTCCATTTCGTTGGCATAGAGTTGCTTGTGGTAATCTCTCATGATCCTTTGTATTTCTGCAGTGTCAGTTGTTACTTCTCCTTTTTCATTTCTAATTCTATTGATTTGAGTCTTCTCCCTTTTTTCTTGATGAGTCTGGCTAATGGTTTATCAATTTTGTTTATCTTCTCAAAGAACCAGCTTTTAGTTTTATTGATCTTTGCTATCGTTTCCTTCATTTCTTTTTCATTTATTTCTGATCTGATCTTTATGATTTCCAATTTGATCAAAGCCTGAGCCTCAGCTCCCAGCCCTCGCCTGCCCCGGCGAGTGAGCAGACAAGCCTCTCGGGCTGGTGAGTGCTGGTCGGCACCGATCCTCTGTGTGGGAGTCTCTCTGCTTTGCCCTCCGCACCCCTGTTACTGCGCTCTCTTCTGTGGCTCTGAGGCTTCCCCCTCTGCCACCTGCAGTCTCTGCTCTTGAAGGGGCTTCTAGTGTGTGGAAACCTTTCCTCCTTTACAGCTCCTTCCCACTGGTGCAGGTCCCAGTTCCTATTCTTTTGTCTCTGTTTTTTCTTTTTTCTTTTGCCCTACCCAGGTATGTGGGGAGTTTCTTGACTTTTGGGAGGTCTGAGGTCTTCTGCCAGCATTCCGTGGGTGTTCTATAGGAGCAGTTCCACGTGTAGATGTATTTCTGATGTATCTGTGGGGAGGAAGGTGATCTCCGCATCTTACTCTTCTGCCATCTTCCTCAACTCCTGAGGACCTGCCTCTTATGTAGGTATTGACTTTGGAAATGCAAGCCTTGCCAGGATGCCCCCATCTCATGGGAGCACATAACCCAGATTCTGACTACAGATGGGCAGTTCCACATGGAATATACCCATGTGGAGGTCCTGTTTCCTTTCCCAGGGTGGCTTCTGTCCTTCCGTCACTCCTATTCTAAGAGGCATCCTCTTTCCAGACACTTTGACATCTGTTTACATCGGTGTTTTTTCCTAAGAGCAGATTTAAGACTATTTATTCAACATCCATTAATTCCACAAACATCCCTTAAGCACTTATTATAGGCCAGTTCCTATGTTAGACGTTTCACAAATGTTGTCTCTCCGAATTCTCACAAACTCCAAATAAATTGAGAATTTTAATCTCCATTTAGTAGCACGTTCCAGTTATGGAGAATGGCATATGCAAAGGCCAAGAAGCCAAGGAGAGCAGGGGCTGAATTCAGTGACTGTGTCAAGGGGTGAGAGGCCAGAAGTGTTTGGAAATCAATCATCAAGGAGGGCAGCTGCAGGGCACCGAGGCTTGGGGTGCAGCCCTTGGAGTTGTGACAGGGCAGGATGTGCATCTGAGAACGACAACTTGGTGCAAGGTGGAATTGGAGGGCCTGGGCTGGGAGACGAGGTAACCAGGGGTTACCATCTCCCCAGGGAGAAATGAGGGCACCTGAACTATGCGGTGGCCGTGGGAAGTGACCCTGTAGAGAGGATGTTAGGAAGCTTCCCCAGGGGTGAAACCCCTAAGCCTGGGAAGGGGACGGACAGCCGGTGACAGTGTTCAGGGCATGGCACCTCCCACAGGTACTGGGCTGCAGCTGCCCCTAGTCACATCCTGCCTGCCTTCTCCTCTCCCCTGTACACCCGGTGGTCTTGCTGCAGGACTGGCTGCGCCCCAGGCTCCCGTGGCTGAGCCAGCCCTGCGTTGCAAATGTCAGGCCTTTGAAGTGGGCCAAGCCACTTCCCTTTCAGGAACCTGGGTCAGGGTATTGTAGACGCCCTCACTCTGGGCCTTCCTGTATTGGCAGCTTTTATAGAACACCCCGGGAGCAGAGAAGTGGCCTTTTCCTCAAAGGGCAGCTCTGCAGCACTTCAGAACATGCAGACCTGAAAGGCCCGGATCAGGCCCAGGGGGGCTATGGCAGTCGTGACCTTGCTGCCGGGCCAGGAGGAAGCCAGGGACATGCTCTCAGGTGAGCAGATTTCAGGCAGCGCTGGGGATGTGAGACTCAGGGCTGATCCTTGTTCAGTCTTTTGACCCAGAAGCTACAGAAACCAGATATGACCCCTGCTTGCCCTTGAAAAGCTTTCGGACCAAGGGGCATTGGAGGAGAGGGTGAGTGGTGGTGGAAGATAGAAACTGCTTTTCACGATAGTCCCCATACTTCTGTGTGCAAGACCCACGCTGGGCCCCAGCCGCCAGAGATACCCCTGGACACGCTCTCAGCTCATCCACATTGAAGTCAGGAGCCTGCTTGGGTCCTTCATTTCCCCTTCCATTCCTTTCTGTCCCTGTTACCCCCCAAAACAGAAATGCATGCAAAGAGCTCAGGATGGTACTAGGCATCCAGGGTTATCACCGTCTGCATTTCACAGGGCGGGTAAATCAGGGCTGCCCCACTGCACCTCTCCAGGGCCACTTGATCGCACTGTATTTTATTGTCATCAAGATAAGGCAAGAGCTTTAAGTGACTTGTTCAACATCACCTCGCAAGTAAGTTCAAGAGGAGGTTCAGTTCACCCATACAGTGAGCGTTTATCAGGCATGTGCTGTACCCATGTGCTGCTGTCCACTCTGGGGGTTCAGCAGTGAGTGGAGCTGGCCCAGGTTGTGATGAATCCAAAGCTCTCGCTCACCCTCCCAGGGCCCCAGCTAAGCTCCCCACATGGGAGAGTAAGAGTTGTACTGTATGACAGCAAAAGGGGACCCCAGCATGCATCTCTAGGGTGGCTAACTGAACCAGCTGGGCCCCTTGCAGCTGTGTATCCACTTAGAATGGAGGCCACAGGCTCCCAGGAAAGCCTCTCCCAGCTCTGGCTCTTGTCTGCCTCTGACTTTACTCCATCTAGCATCTCTGACCTGGTCCCAGGTCTTTTGTTGTGCATCTGGGTCTTTCCTCTGCCAAGCCCTTGGCCTCAACACCTGGCCTCTCTTTAGCTTCTCAAGTCTGCTCTTACCTGAAATGCTTTTTACAGTCTTTTGTCACTTTAGCGCTTCAGTGTTCCTAGGCCAGCCAGAGCCCAGGGCTTCTGCCAGCAGAGGGATGAGGTGACAGTGTCTGCTCTGCTTGTCTGTCTCTTGCTAGTGAACTCTGTGCGGGACCTCATCTGAGATGTGAGGGAGAGAAGCAAGGACTCTTTCAGGCCAGGGCCCCTTCTCTGACCCTGTGACCTGTAGCTCCAGCTTGGGCTCTTTGCCCCTCGAGACCAGCAATGAGTGAGGGTCCATGCAGCTGAGAGCCTCTGTCCTTCTACACTTCTCCTCTTGGCTCAGGGTCCTGGCTTTACCAAGCCGGGACACTGGGACACTGGTCTTCACCCACCCACCATGAGGAAAGGCTTTTCTTACGTTTGTCAGGACCTGGAGGGAGCCCCAAGCAGAGGCTGCCTTTTTACTCTATATATGTTCTTGATCTCTTCCCCTAAAAGTCCCTTCTCTGGACAGCCAGACTGTGAGGGTAGCATCCCTCCCTTTGTATACCCACCAGTGGACCTGGCAAGTCACCTAAGTGAGGATGCTGGGGTTGGTGAGCAGACCGTGTAGCCACAGGTCGGTACTGGACTGTTAGCTTCTGCCAAGGCAGGGAGAAGTATTGAGACAGCACCCTACAAGAGAAGGGGCAGGAGTGAGTGGAGAGATGGAAACAACTCCGAGTTGACTCAAGAAGGCTCAAGCAGACGTTCTGAGCAAGCTATAAAGGAGAACCAGATTTTTGTTTGAACAAAGGAGTTACCCTCTCAAGTCAAAGTTAGAGGCAGAAAATCTCTTTTTCGTGCTATTTTGTATGTTTTCTCTTTTTGTGAACCAAGATCAATGTGTACATTCTTAGCAGAGATCCATCATCCATCCATCCATCCACCCATCTTCCCCACTCACCCCCACATACCCATCCATCCAGACTCATCCACGCATCCACCATGCATCCATCCATCAAACATGCATTAAGCACCAACCGTGTGTCTTGGTTGGTGCTGAGTTCTAGAGGTAGTGAAAATATATAGACCTGGAAAAGAGCATTGCTCAAACCTGTTCTTCCTTTGGCCCTTCTGAGTCACATCCTGTTTTTTCCTCTTCATGACAGACCTTTCTGCATTCATACGTTTGTATCATATGAATCACTTATGTAATTAAGTACTTTAATTTATTGTGACTAGAAGTGCTGGAGGGAAAATAGGAAATTCCACTGGGCGCTAGTCTGGGCCACTGCAGGGGAGGTGTTGCCTCGTGTGTGTGTGAATGAACGTATAGGCGGGAATGTGGGTCAAAGGGTCCCAGCTGGTTGAATAGTATTGGCTGTGAGTGGGTGGCCGGGAGATCCACAAACGTCTTGAGAAGAGAAATCTTCACATCATCAAGGACTCTCAGCTTTGAGTTATACTTTTGGAAGAAATAAAGTAAAAAATAAGACCAAGCCAACTCTAAGTGGCTTACGTCCTCTTAGAACACCTCCATTATTGGTTTGTATTTCAGAGGGGAGGTACACATGTCAGAAATAATTTTGCAGTGGTAGAGGCTCCTGAGAGCTGGGGGCTGACAAGAGCAGGGAGTGGGTTTGTCTTTCTCATCAAGGCAGTGATCCCCCAGGGTTCAAGGAGTGGGAGACAGTGTTCTGTCCTGTCTGTTCCCTGCAGGACAGGGGGTGAATTCCCGGTGGTGGGAGTGACTTCTCTCTGCTGTCAGGTAAGCACCTGTGTAGCGCAGGACCCTGAAAAAGGTCACTAGGCACTGACCTGCCTGCTTCCCTGTGGCCCGAGGACCTTGTTTAAATCAGCAGTGGTCGGTCACACCAGGCATGCTCCTGGCCATCTTCCACCTACCGAATGGAGAGGCGTCAGACATGCAGGCCTTAGTGACAAAATCCCTGTACCCACTGCAAGGACACCAGTTGAGGGTGGAAAGGACAGGGCTGTGCAGGAATGGTCAAGCACAGGGACATCCATGGAGGAAGAGGTCAGCTCTGCTCAGACATGTCACAGCAGAGATGACCCCCAGAGGTTAGCATGAGTTGGGGAAAGGGCACGATGGAGCAGATGTGTGTGATACTCTGGACCAGCTCCTTTAAGCCACCTCTGATATCAGTTGCAGAGGACAGTTCCTAACACCCAAGTTCCTGTCTGGGCCTCTGCTTTTTGGGGGTATCCCATCTAAGACTTGTGGGGAAGGGAATTGCAGGCTGAGAACAAGATATGGAGGTGTTGAGAGCGTGAGGGACATACTGGGGAGCAGTGGGAGGCGGCTGGAATTCTTCCCACAGCCCAAGGATCCTATTTGATCCTCCCAGGAGTCCTGTGAGGCCAACACATTCTCCTGTGTATATCCGGCGATTTTGTTTTTCTGAAATATTTTTAGCAGACACCTTGCTGCTGAGGTGTGCAGAGAATCATCCCCTTGACCCACTTTGGCTAATGGTTGTTTGTGCAACAGTTACCCGTGAGGGGTCACAGACCTGACCGAGGGTGGGTGTTACTTCCCCCGACGCCACTTCGTGCTCCGTGACAACCCCTTGGAGGAGCGGGGTGGGGTGCGGTGGTGGTAACCTCGGGAAGCAGGGCTGCTCTCCTCCCCACCAAGAGCTCTTGTGACCCCTGGAGTCCAGGCTCACACCCATCCGGGTCTTAACCACAGTCATGAGGGTGGCCCAGACCTGTCCCAGCCCTGCATCTCACCACTGTGGTGCCGCTTTTCTCACTGTTATTACAAACTTTCCCTTACTACCGTGCTCTCGAGAGTTCTGAGAGGGACTGTGTCTCCTCTAAGATCCAGCTCTACTGTGGACAGCTAAGCAAAGGAGTAATTCTCAGAGGCTCATGGTTGCAAATTCCAAATGCATCCCCTAGCCAGCAGTGATGTCACTGCAGCGCAGGCTCCGTGGCCTCCAGAATCTCACACAAGCTGCCAGTGTCACTCAGGCCGCCATCTACCCTAGGCTTGTCCAGGGACCAGAGTGGTCTTTCTAAGGCACATATCTGATTTCAGGCACAGATCCTAAAGCCACCTATGTTGTTCCTCTTTAGCATGACCCACAAGGTCATGATCCCTGCCTCCATACTATCCCCTTGATGCAGACATCTTGAACTGTTTTCAGTCCCTCTAACCCAGGGGTCAGCCAGCTGTGGCCCACTGTCTATTTTCTAAATAAACTTTTCTTGGCATATCCTCTGTGTCTGTACCATTTGGAACAGCTTTCCTGCTAGAACAGCATGGTTGAGCAGTTGCAAAAGAGACTGATAAGGCCCACAAAGTCTAAAATCTTTACTATCTCGTCCTTTGCCAAAAATGCTGGTGGAACCTCCTCTACCTGGCCCAGCTTCTTTGCACCTCCATGCCTCTTCACATGTGGTGCCCTCTCTACGACGCTGCCCACCCTTTATCCTAATCCTTCCAGACTGAGCTTTCTACCCATCCTTCCCTCCATCCTTTGTTACCTAAGTGTGACGCCCCCCCCCCCTCCAGTCTTACACAGAGCTGTGTCCAAGCCTCAGTCATGGCTCTGATCGCACTGGTTCTGTTGATGTACAGATCCACCTCCTACTCTAGTTCCTGAAGCAGGGCCAGGTCTGATTCTACTCAGGACTCCAGCACCTGGCTGGGTGCTTGGATGACCAACTGGAAGCCGAAAAATCATGGCCTAGGTATTGGACCCCACTTCTCAGCGTTAGCATCGTGGGTCACTCTAGTCCTCTACTGGTTTCTCCCTGTCCCTGGAAATGCACCAGTGGAAAGGGTTTCACCATCTTTGTCTTTGCAGATCTCTAACCTCTACCTATACGACAGTGTCCTGATGTTGGCCAACGCCTTCCACAGGAAGCTGGAGGATCGGAAGTGGCATAGCATGGCAAGCCTCAACTGCATCCGCAAGTCCACCAAGCCGTGGAACGGAGGGAGGTCCATGCTGGACACGATCAAAAAGGTGTGTGCAAGGGGTACCCTCCAGGCCAAGGCCAAAGACAAGCCCCTTCTCACACCCCCACCCTCTTCCCACTCCAGGAGGCTGAGCTCTTTCTGTGGTCACCCAGCCAGGTCCCTCCCAGGCCTCTCCCCTTGCCACGCTTCCTGTCCCGGTATTTGTGTGCTGGTGAGCTGGGGTTCATGGATACGTGTTATTATTATCTTCATTTTATATAAGGAGATTAGTATCAGAGAGGTTATGTAACTTGCCCAAGATCACAAGTTAAGTAGAAAAATGGAGGCAACCAGCTTGCTCATGCCTGCCAGATACCCCACTCTGCAGGCTGCCGCTGTCCCCAGGAGAGTTTGTCTCAGTTGGCAGTGCACGTGCTACTCAGCAGGACCTCACCTTGTGTGTGTGGGTGCATGTGTGTGTGCATCCCTGTGCGTACATCGGCATACCTATGACTTGGTGGATTTCGTGTCATACCTTAGCGTGTAGGACATCATGTGTCCTATATGCTTAGGTGTGACAGTAAATCCATCAAAAGACTGGATCTGAAGTGAACTGGGTAATCCACAGAAGATGTGTTAGAGTGAATTGGCTTTGAGAGGCTTCAAAAAGACATTTAGGGAAATCTATAGTGCCAGGAGTCTTAGTCACAGTAAATTCTGCATGGTTTCCATAGCAGTGAATGGAAGTCTGATGTTGGTTTGAATCTGCTGCAGCCCAAGCCCGAGCGGGGGCCTCTTTGGGGCCAGCTCATCTCTGGGACTCTCCCCACTTACAGTCTGTGGGAGATCAAGGCTGGATGTGATCCCCCACCCCAGGCTTGAAAAAAGAGAAGGGCTCAGCACAGGCTCACTCAGCCCCTCTGCCATCTGCTACTCCAGAGCCCACAGAGCGACCAGAGAGAGGCACAGGGCTGGCACGCCCCTACATCCGGTGTGTGCCAGACACCACGCTTTGTACACATTTTCTCCTTCGGCCCTTGCAGGCTCTGTGATGTGGGTCTAATGAACTCCAGGCCGAAGCTGGGAGCTGGGAGATGACTTGCCCAAGGTGGCAAAGCCAGGACTTGAGCTGGGTTTTAGCCTCCAACGCTCACGCTCGCTGCCCTGCCCCTTTCCACCACCTGTGTGAGATGGCTCTCGCTGACCTTGGCCTTCCCTCTTGGCTCAGGCTGAGGTGAGCCCCTAGAGCAGGTTGCAGTGAAAGACTGTAAGCTCCAGGAGGGTAGGGACAAAAGCTGCCCCTCTCTAATCTAAGGACTGGCACGGTGTGTGGCATAAAGCAGATGCTCTAATCATATCATTGGCATGAATGATGGGGACAAGCCTAGGAGCTTCCCTTGTGAGCAAGGGCCTGAGAAGTGTTGACCCTGCTCCGAGGCCCCAGGACTGCCAGCACCTCTTGCCTTACTGCAATGCATCCATTGTTTCCCAGATGTTGGCGACCACTTCCTTTTTCTTCCTTGCCTTTGGGATTCCATCCCCTACCCGTCCACGTTTGCCCTACCCTCTCATGGTTTTTCCTTCTCTCTCGCAGGGCCACATCACTGGTCTCACAGGGGTGATGGAGTTTCGGGAAGACAGCTCAAACCCCTACGTGCAGTTTGAAATCCTGGGCACGACCTACAGCGAGACCTTTGGCAAAGACATGCGGAAGGTAAGCATCGGGGCGCGCATCTCCTGCTTTTCCTACTGCCACGCGTTGGGCCTGTGTTCCAAGCAGATGTTAACCGGCACGGAAGTCCCCTCTCCAGTCTTTCTCTGCAGATGCTGCTGTTGATGCTGGTGTTCGTGGGGCATGGTGGGGAGGAGGCTCCAAGGGGTTTCGGACAGAAAGTGCCACTAATTGAGCTCTGAGTACAGCAGGGGCATCTGGTGCCAGTGGGTCCTGCTGCTTGGGCCTGGAGGACCAGCCTTGTGGTCCTGGACAAGGCCGGAAGGGGTGATGTGTTTTCCTGGAGTGACTGAAATCAGCCCAACGTCGGGGACAGGTGTGACTGTTACTGAGGCAGGAGGCAGAGGTTATGGCCAGAGAGCGTCCCCGATCCAAGAGTGAGGCAAAGCCATGGCCAGAAAATGAGCTCCGCGGAGCGTGAGAAGCAGGCAGTGCAGGCGCCCGCTGGAGACACAAGTGAGAGACAGGTGAGCCGCAGAGTTCAGGGTGGCCTTTGGTGCTGATGCAAGTGGCAGGCCTGGGGACTCTTTTCAGTGATATTTTGTCTCTTTCTTCCCCACCCCATGGGGGGGATTTTCAGAATTGAGGTCTGGTGAGGTCGCCTTTACCCAGAGTTGGAACTCCCCAAACTGAAGGGGAGGCCTGTGAAGTCAAGAGTCAAATAAGGTGTTAGGACCAAGAGGTCAGTGTGGCAAGCAAGGGGATGGAACAGTTATCCAGCAAGGGACCTCAGATGCGGTGCTTATGAGTAGGTGTGGAGCCAATAGCAGGGGTGCAGGTAAGCGCAGTTGCTGGCTCTCCAGGGATGCTCTCCCACGAGTGGCCTGCACAGGAAGACCACATGCTTGTTGGAGCCAGATATGGGAGCACCCATGATGTAAAGGGGTCACAGGGCTCTGTCTAATCAGGAAAGCACTAAAGCATGAGCTGGTTGGCATGGACTCAGGCAGAGGCTCCTGCAGTCTCTCTCTCTCTCTCACACATACACACACACACACACACACACACACACACACACACACACACACACATTTCTATACATTTGAGAGGAGACGTCTCTATGAATGATAGTGTACTGGAGATGAAGGACATGGTGAGTTCTCAGCAGGTGGGCTAAACCTCTAATAGAGAGCCCTCTAGCCTGGCCTCTAGCATTGGCTGGGGGCAGCAGAGGGGCAGGAAGGGGTTACATGATGTTGGGGTACTGAGAATCTGGATGAAGGCACTCTCTGGCTGTACTCCTTGAGGACCAGATGGAAGGATGCATGTGTGAAGTCATGGAGGGTGTGAGAGCTAGAAAGCACGGGGGAGCCCTCATCAGTTAAAACATGGGGAGGTGGCCTGGCTTGCTAGGGAGAGGCTGGGTTGACTGGGGGTCCATTTGTGATGTGGAGATGGTGGACTTTCAGCCCGTTCTGTGACAGAAAGTATAGTCATGAGTTGGTCAAATAATAAGAAGTTCAATAATTGGTTGTGAGGCGATGGTGACACCCAAGCTTTGATGACATTTGGGAGCTCAGAAGATTGTTTGTGGCATCAGAAAGGGGTTTAGTGACTATGGTGTGAAACCTTGGGAAGCCAGGGTGTGGCCTGCAATGTCAAGGGTGTCAGAGATGACCTGTGATGTCTGTTAGGGATGCCCAAAGCTGTGAGGTTTAGTGGGTGGGAGCCTGGGGATGGGTGGTCAGCGTTGGTCTGGGTCATTCATGGCCACAATAGAAACTGGCCTGTGTTGGGACTCCCACCTGGCAAGGGGAAACCAGGACCAGGGAGCCCTTTCAGTCACTCTGGTATGAAAGGAGCTGCCTGCCTCAGTGACCATTCATATTTGCCACAGTACTTGCCTTCATCCCCAAGTCTTCCTCTGAGGTTCTAGAAAATCAGGCCCTGCCTGCTGGCTCCTTTGCTACCCCCCTTCACTTTCTTTTAGCTCAGCTCTAACCCCAAGGTCCCCCCATTGGGTGGGAATGTTGGCCGTAGGGCTCCCTGCCTCGGCAGCTGACTGGGGTCATGCTGGCCACTCCAGGTGCCTGAGAGAGGGGAGGTACTGTGTCCTCCACTTCCCATTTCAGGTGTCTAGGCCTTCCGTGTTGCCATGGCAACGCTCCTCCAATACCCTGAAGCCAATGGGAGCTGGAATCTCTCGGTGTAAGGAGCTGCTGAGCAGGAGGTCTGAATGTGATTGAGTTGGAAGGGAAGCTGATTTTCAAGTGGGCTTTATTTTTAAATGTAATCATTTGTCATTTTAAAATTTGCCCTAATAACTGCATATCCCAGTTGTTATCTGTCTGCCTGGCAGCTTATCTCTGTTAAGGAGAAGTTATCTGGAAAGCAGGGAATGGGATTTACCATAGCAAATGTTTGCTATTCAGGCCCAGGGTGCCTTAAAGCAAGGCCTGGGGGGGTTCAGGATGAAGCAAGGAGAGCGCATTGGGACAGAGTGGCATGGGTCTAGGAGAGCATTTAAAGGCACAGCTGAGCTGTGGTTCCTGGTGGAAGATGGGGCTGGGAGGGGTAGGGCTGGGAAATTGGGGCAACCTAAAAATAAAGTTAAGGGTGGGCAGCAGATGTGATGGTAGGGTTAGGGTTCAGAGACACACAAAAGGCAGTGCAAAGGTCAGTCATCCTTAGGAGGCAAGGGCAGCTCTGAGGAGGCCCCCTCAGCTGCATCTCTCTGTGGATAGAGGAGCCAGCTGCACTGACGGCAGGATGCTCTCATGGTGGAGCAGTGTCAGGGGGTCCCTGAAAAGATGATAGGTATCAATATATGAATATATCGTCTATCTATCTATCTATATTGAAAAACAACAGTAAACAAACACAGACACAAAAACAAAAACCGGGCTTCCCTGGTGGCGCAGTGGTTGAGAATCCGCCTGCCGATGCAGGAGACACGGGTTCGTGCCCTGGTCCGGGAAGATCCCACATGCCGCGGAGCAACTAAGCCCGTGAGCCATGGCCGCTGAGCCTGTGCGTCCGGAGCCTGTGATCCGCAACGGGAGAGGCCACAACAGTGAGAGGCCCGCATACGGCAAAAAAAAAAAAAAAAAAAAAAACAAAAACCAAGTAGTTTCTTTGAGATTTAAATCTAGAGGAATCGTTTAAATTAAGGAGCAAATGGATGTTTTATTAAAGTGAATACCCTGGAGGGAACTCTCGGGGAGAGTGAGTCACCCAGACATTTTAGATTAAGAGGCATCAAGAGTCTAGATTACTCAGCCCCTCCAGAGGATGGAAGGAGTGGGTGATCACCTTTCACTGCAGGGTGCTGGACAAATACTTATTAAATTATCTCATCCAGGAAGCGTGTTCTTGTTGAGGGAGTGTGGGATGGCAAAATCAAAGGTCTCTGTCACCCGCTTGCTGTGTAACTCCAGGCAAAATATTAATCATCTTTGTGTTCCGCTTGGAGCTGTCCGGCATGGGTGATTACCAAGCAACCCCGCCAGGGGCAGGCTTTGCTGGAAAGTCTTGTCCAGCTCCCACAGGACTTGGCTTAATATTTGTCCTGGGGACCCATGCTTGTTCCTATTGGAGCCCTACACTTTTCTCTTTGGCTTGCTCTTTGTTCGGACGGAAGTCTCCAAAGGAGGGTCCCATGGGTTTGTCCTTGCAGATGTCCTCAGCTTATGACGTGAGCTGGGATGGGATTGGTGGAGACCACGTGTAGGAAAGTTTCCAGAGGTGGGGGCAGGGAAAGTTGTTTAAAGCACGGGACAAGAGGGAGCCAAGGAGGGACCACTGAGCACCTACTATGGACAAAGATGCATCACAGCACGTGGTCTCCCTGACATGGTGGCCTTTGTGATGCTCCTGGCTCTGGTCTCCTGAGCTTTTGCAGCCACTTCCCTTTTTTTTGAATTTTCATGTTCTCAGATGGAAGGTGCAAACAATAGGAACCTCGTGGTCAGCCAGAGTAATGACCCTCATGCAGCACTTGGCAGTGAGCGCTCTCCCGTGTGGCCTGGGCCATCAGCTTCGGGCGGTTGGAGCTATCTATACACCTTCTCTGAGTATCTACCCCAGATCCCACAAGAGCAGAGGCACAGGGAGGCTTAGAGCATGGCTTTCTGCCTGCAGGTGCCCTGGATAGGCAGCTTCTCTCCACACCCGTGTGCCAAAGCCTGAGGCCAGAGACAGGAGCAGGGCTTTGCATGGTGGGCAGTGCCCATCCCCCCTTCCATGCCTGGGGGCAGATTCCGCTCCTTATAAAGACCAAGGGCTGAGAGGGAGTTGGGGGCTTCACCTCTGATGAGATTTTGTTTTTAGGACTGTTTTGATACGATGAATGGAGGAAGGAAAATATGGTTATCGTCTTCTCCACAAGCATGACTTGCCTGGAATGTAACGTGAACCACAGCCCAGCAGAAACATTCTTCCATGACATGATTGCTGAGGATGTCTGCCCTTCTCTGTCCTAAAGATTCCATTGTGGGGGAATTATTCCTTTCCACTAACGAGGTTCCCTGGTACAGTGAAACTCTGGGAAAATTTCCAGATGCCTGAAGGCCCTTTGAACCTCATTTCCCACGGGCACCATCCACCTAATTCACTAGCTCGGTGGAGGTTAGCCTGTCTCCTTGGGCAGGAGGGTAGGGAGGTGGGCGGGAAGCATCTGGAAAGCTGTGAAGCTGCTTTATGCTTTGACATTCCAGGACAAAGGACACCCCGGTGTGATGAGAGAGAGAAAGGGACTATTTTATGCTGCTTTCCATGGAGTAGAATTGAGTTAGGACCAAGAGACTAAGAAAGGATTCAGCCCAGTGGTTTTCCAGCTTTTCTCTAGTCCTAGAAAATCTGTTGCAGCAGTACCTTACTGCAACCCAAATATATTAAACCGTCATGGAAGCAGACATGCAGTGGTTACGATGGTGGGGAATTGGGGCAGGGGGTCTCGAGCTTCACCCGAACGGTATCCCTGGTCCCCAGCCTCTCCATGGTGTTCTGTGCAGCTCCATTTGGGAAACTGAGGCCCAGAGCCTGGGGAGACTCAGTTAGGTGGTACCAACAAGCAGGTGGCTGCGCTGGGACTGGAAGCCAGGTTTCCTGGGGTGGGTGTGGGGGGATGCGTGGCAAAGGGCCTGGAACATCGTTTCTGAATTTAGGATGATGCAGTTCTGTGACTCCCGCACTCCCCTCAGCCTGTTTTCCGCTGGCGCCCACCTCACTCCTCCGGCCAGCGTTAGGGCCCCATAGTCCTTACCCATTGCTCTAGAGCCTGCTGACATGAAGTTCCACCAGTGCCCTTGGCCCAGCCTCCCTGTTCCAGCAGTTACCCAGGGAGATGGGAGGCCTTCCTTCTCCTTTACTAGTTTAAGACTTTTCTTCTCTCTTCTCTGTCAATTTTGATTCTTCATAAAAGCTGGCTTGGACAAGAATCAAATGCCTCTCTTGATGTCATGGCCCCAGCAGGGCCTTGTGGCTGCTGTGAAAATAATTCACAGGTAATAATTGCTCATCATGGAGTGATTGTCATGCTATAGGACCCCAGCCCTCCCCAGGCTTGGAAGTGCATCATTAACATTCTTACCCAGGTCTGCTGCACTGTGTTACAAATTGTCCCACAGACCCAGGGTCCAGGAACTCCAAGCAGTGAGGCCAGGAGGAAGGGGTATCAGCCAGCGGACAAGAGAGCTCTGGTAATGAAGCAGGAGCTGCCTCTTAGAGCCCAGGTGGGATCCTTTACCTGGTGGTTCCTGCCGCAGTGCCAGGAGCCTCGCAGTGGGTTCAGTAATGGGGAAGGGGCAGTGGGCAGTGAGTGGTGGTGGGCTGGGAGGAGCCAGCCTGAAAATTGTGCAGTGTCTATTAAGCTGCTCTGATAGAGACTCCGGCCATGCACAGGGAGTCACAGAAGAGAAATAAACTTCAGTCTCTTCGTGGATTAGCATTCCTGCAGCGTATTTCCCAAGTAAAATGTCAACCCTTCCAAACCCTTGTGCGGAACCCTTTGGATAGAGCTGAGACCCAAAACAAACACTGCTGCTTCATCTGAGTAAAGGGATAAAGAAAAGATACGATTAAATATTTCATTTTAAGTGACATTTCTTCGTTTTGAAGATAGCATCGATACATGCTCATTTAGGGTAGAATGTTTAGAAAATACAGATAAATGAAAAGAAGAATATAAAAGTCAGCTATAATCTCTGAACCAAGAAATAGATACTGTTAGCATTTCTGGTGCATTTTACTTATTTTTATTTTTTTCTTTTTCCCATCATCCTGCACATAGAGATAGTAATATGTATACTAATCGAATTGCTATTTATTGTACATAAATTTTACATCCTGACTTCTCCACTTAATTCTGTCTTGGGAGTATTTTCTCACTTCTTTAACTATTCTTTACAACTATTTTTAGTGGAAACACATTAC
Organism: Kogia breviceps; assembly: GCF_026419965.1. Classification (NCBI taxonomy): domain Eukaryota; kingdom Metazoa; phylum Chordata; class Mammalia; order Artiodactyla; family Physeteridae; genus Kogia; species Kogia breviceps. The sequence goes on from NC_081311.1 coordinate 50,401,721, forward strand.
TCAACTTATAGGGAGCCATCGTTAATTTTATCTTTCCATATGATGTATCTTTAGGCATTTTCACCGTATTATTTTAGAATAGTATTGTGACAGATATCCAAAATACATATACTTTTATTACATCTATATTTCTTTAACTTTTTTTAGTAAGTGGAGTTACCAAGCCATGAATAATAATTTTAGGTTCTTGATGTACTTGATACGTACATATTTTCAAATTGATTATAGAAAGATTTAATAATTTACACATCCATCAGTAATATATGGAAGTCTCTGTTATATCCTATACTCAAAAATTGAGTGATATATTAAACATTTTTGCTAGTTTGGTAACAGTATGAAAAAAATGCTACTAAATTTGCATTTTTAGGAGATTGTACATTTAAAAATGTGATCATTGGTCATATATATTTCACATTTTGTAAATTATACCTCAGGTCCTTTGCTTTTTTATATCAGGAGTGAAATTTTTCTTGTCAACTCATATAACCTGTCTTTTGGAAGGGAATTGATAGTTATTTGTGTCAAATATGTTGTTCTCATATATCCTTTGCTTGCTTGCTTATTTATTTATTTATTTATGGCTGTGTTGGGTCTTCATTGCTGCACATGGGCTTTCTCTAGTTGCAGTGAGCAAGGGTGCGCAACTCTTTGTTGCGGTGCGCGGGCTTCTCATTGCAGTGGCTTCTCTTGTAGCAGAGCACAGGCTCTAGATGCGTGGGCCTCAGTAGTTGTGGCTCGTGAGCTCTACAGCGTAGGCTCAATAGTCGTGGTACACAGGTACAACAACAATAGTTTGTTGCTCCACAGCATGTGGGATCTTCCCAGACCAGGGCTCGAACCCGTGTCCCCTGCATTGGCAGGTGGATTCTTAACCACTGCGCCACCAGGGAAGTCCCTGTCCTTTGCTTCTGAATTAAAATATTTTCACATAGAGACATTTAAAAATGTATGTGTTTATATTTTTTTGGAAAGCCATACCCAGTATGCAAAGTAGATACTCTTCATCCATACTTTCTTCTAGTATTTTTATGGTTTGATTTTATTTCAATGAAATCTGCCATCTACTTGGGATTAGATTTGGGGTAAATTGTGAGGTTATGGCCTATCTTTTATATTTTTTAGTACTGGCTCCTTCTGTCATTTATCCAGTAATCCTTCCTTTCCCCCATGGACTTGAATGTCGTATTTATCATACGTTCTACTAAATTGTATGCATTTCCTCAGTGATTTTAAAAAAATTCTAAGACTCTTTTCTCTCTTTTCTTCCTCTGCTTAAATGTAATTCATCTTTGTATATTATTAGAATGTACTTGTCTGCAAGTTACAATGCTCACTTTGAGTGGCTTAAGGAATAAGGAAGACTTATTATCTCAGCTGAAAAGAGGCCTGGAGCTAGGGTGGCTCCAGGGTTGGCCACTTCAGATGATCAGTGCCCAGATCAAAGGCTCTGGTCTTTTTCATCTTTCTTCTTGGCTCTCCACAGGGCGGAGTCTGAGCTCTCCTCATAGTTTTAGGATGGCTGTGGCAGTTCCAACTGCCATACCCAGAAGGACCGCAGCACAGGGAAGAAGGGGGTATTCTTTTCTGTGTTTCCTTTTTATAGGTGGGGAGAACTTTCCCAGGAGTTGGCCCTGGCTTTCTGTTTTTATATAATGGTTGTTTTGCTTTTTTGTTATTGCAGTTGAAGTTTTCCACCTAGATGCATATGTGACCGTGACCAATAGTTTCTCTCTCAGATGCTTGTGTTCAGCTTGTATTATGGTTTACTCCCTTCATGATGTGGATGAGGAATTAATTGCTCATTCTTTTGCCCTTGTATGTACAGAGCTCTTGAAAGTTGGAAAAAAATTCAACTGTAAAATTATGTGGGCTAGATGTTGGTCTTGGAGCTATTACTTAGATATCTTGAAAAATTTATTTTCTGGTTCCTACATTTCCTCAAGTCATTTTTAGTAACCTGCTGTACAGAAAATCTTAGAAAACACTGGCATTTTCAAATGTTTCTTTAAAGCTCAATATAGTATTTGTAAATAATTTAAAAATATCTACCTGTTGAAACATCTTTCTCTTCATTGATACTATTGTGTTTTTGTGTTGTCTTCCTTTATTTCTTGATTAGACTTGACTGAAGTTTTTTAAATTGATTTCTTCAAAGAACTAGTTCTGATTTATTTAACCAATTTTGTTGCATTTTATGTTACTCTAATTGATTGTTTTTCCTTCTTGTCTCCTTGCTGCTAGTATTCTTTTCATCATTAATTTTTAAACTTATGATATAAAGTGTTAGATAATTTATTTTTATTCTTTCCAGTTTTGGAATGTTCTTATTTTATTCTGAATATAGTTGTGGCTGACTCCTAGTGGTTTTTCTAACATAAACTAAAGTGTAACACTCATATAGAAAAGTGCCTAAATCATGAATAAATCACAGTGAATTTTCTGAACACACCCATGCAATCAACACCTACAAGAAACAGAACATCACCAGTGTCCCCAGAGGGCTCCCTCATGCCCCCTTCTGGTCATTACACTCATGAACGGAAACACTACTGATGTCTAACGCACTTATTCTGGCCTCTTTTATAATGGCCTTCTTTTGCATAACATCATGTTTGTGAGATTTACTATTATTATCATCGTATATAGTTTTAGTTCATTCATTTTATTGTGTTTTAAAATATAGGTTTTATTATACAGGTATGGTGAGGCCAACAGGTCAGGAGATCCCTGCTATTGAAAAGATAGTTTGTTACAATTCCTAAGAGAAGGGGGCACACCACACCATACGGGGACACATAGGGACGCACCAGGCTGAGTCAGGAGGCAGAAGCAGCAGGGTAAAATGTGAACAAGAGCCTTTATTGTGGTTTGTAGGAAGGAATGGGCAGAAAAGATAGACTTGGCTACTTTTGGCCCTTTGCATTTTCTTATAAATTTAGGATTTTGACTGAAATTGCATGGGCTCTAGATCAATTTAGGGAGAATTAACATCTTACTAATATTCAGTAATCCAACTCATGAACATAGTATCCCCTGAATTTATTTAGGTCTTTAATGTCTCTCAAGAGAGCTTTGTAGCTTTCACTGTAGAGATTATAATAACCTTTGTTTGATTTTTGCCCCCAGATATTGACATTTATGATAATTAATATAGTATATATTAAATTTATTTTTCTACTTGTTCATTGTGTGTATATAGAAATATAGTTGGTTTGTATATGAAACTTGTTTCTAGTGAACTCTAGTTATTGTCTTATTCTAATAGTTTGCCTGAAGATTCTTTAAGATTTTCTATACACACAATCATATCATCTATGAAAAATGAGAGTTCTTTTTCTTCTTAAATTTTTATGCCCTTTATTCCTTTCTCTTTACTTATTGCACTACTTAGGGTCATTAATTTAAGTTGAATAGAGGTAATGATAGTGGGTATCCTTATCTTGTTCTTAATCTCAGAGGATAACTTTTTATAATGCACCATTTTTTAAAAAGATATTTTATTTATTTATTTGGCTGCATCGGGTCTTAGTTGCTGCATACGTGTTCTTCGTTGCGGCTTCTCTCTAGTAGTGGTGCATGGGCTCCAGGGCACTTGGGCTTAGTAGCCCCGCTGCAGTTCCCCGACCAGGGATTGAACCCACAGGTGGATTCCTTTTTTTAAAATTAATTAATTAATTAATTAGTTAATTTTTATTTTTGCCTGTGTTGGGTCTTCGTTGATGCACGTGGGCTTTCTTTAGTTGTGGCGGGCAGGGGCTACTCTTCATTGAGGTGTGTGGGCTTCTCATTGTGGTTGGTGGCTTCTCGTTGCAGAGCATGGTTTCTATGTGCAGGGGCTTCAGTAGTTGTGGCACCTGGGCTAACTAGTTGTGGTTCGCAGGCTCTAGAGCGCAGGCACAGTAGTTGTGGTGCACAGGCTTAGTTGCTTCGCAGCATGTGGGATCTTCCTGGAACAGGGCACGAACCCATGTCCCCTGCATTGGCAGGTGGATTCTTAACCACTGCGCCACTAGGGAAGTCCCAGGACGGCAGATTCTTAACCACTGGACTACCAGGGAAGTCCCAATGTGCTTGGTAAGTGTTCTTTTTTCAGATTGAGAAAATTCCCTTGAACTTCTAGTTTGCTAACAGCTTTGTCAAAAGGGGTATTAGTGAAAGGCATTTTTACACTTAGTCAAAGACTCTTTTACACCTATTGAGATAATTATATAACTTATATTTTCACTTTTTACTCTTAATGCAGTAAATTGCATTGATTTATTTTTTTCCTTTTTGATGCTAGCTTATTAATTCTCTATTTTATATTAATACTATACCTTGCTGTTTTGAATATTATTATTTTACAGTATGTTCCAGTATTTGGAAAGGTTGGTACCTCCTAATTTCTCTTTCTTTTCGTAATATTCTTTTTTTAAGTTAAACTTTTATTTTGAGATTAATGTAGATCCACATTCAGTTGTAATAAAAAATACAGAGAGATCCCAAGATCCAATATACCCTTTATTGTTTCTTTCAATGGTAGACATTGATCCCATGCATGAATCTGACTCACTTTCAGATTTCCTCTGTTTCATTTGTGTGTGTGTGGTGTGGTGTGGTGGTGTGTGTGTGTGTGTGTGTGTGTGTGTGTGTGTGTGTGTGGTTGCTCTCGGTATTACGATATACATATGTGACTTATCAGTCTATCAGTCAACATTTTACCACTTTGAGTGACATACGGAAATCTTACTTCCATTTGGGTCTCTTTACTTTCTTCACTTTTAAATTTCATTGTCTTGAGTATTAGTGTTATAATTTCTGTTTCAATCATCAAATATGATATATAAAAAACTCATGAGGAGGTCAATCTATTGTATATTCTCATATTTCTACTCTTTCGTTGTTCTTTATTATTTCTGATCCTCCAAGAATCCTTTTACCATTTCTTTTCTGTTTAATAAACTTCCTTTAGCCAATATTTAAGGATCAGTCTGTTAGCCACAAATTCTTTGCATTTTCTTCATCTGGTAATGCCTTTATTTGTTTTTCATTCCTGAAAGATAGTTTTGCCAGATACAGAATTTGTGGTTGAGAATTCTTTTCTTTCAGCACTGGAAACGTGTTGTGCCATTTCTACTGCCCTCCATGGTTTCAGATTAGGAATCTGCTGTCATTTAATTTGGTTTTCTTCTGGCTAGTTTCTCTCAGTGTGCTTTCAAGGTCTTGTTTTTCCTGTGTTTGTTTTTCAGAAGTTGTATTATGATGTATTGTGTTATGGATTTCTTTGAATTTACCCTGTTTGGGCTTCCTAGATTCTTGCATCTCAAAGTTTAATTCTTTCACTGAATTTGATAAACTGCCGGCCATTATTTATCCAAATACTCTTTCATCCCCACACTCTTTCTCCTCTCTTTCTGGTATTCCAATGAAATTAATGTTAAATATTTTATTATTATTCCACAAGGCCCTGAGGCCCTATTCATGTTTTTTTCAGTCTCATGTTATGTAAATTTTATTGTTCTATTTGCCAGTTCACTGATTCTATCCTCTGTCCTTTAAACTCTAAAATAATCCCATCCAGTGAGTTTTTTATTTTTGTTAATTTGCAGTTCCATAATTTCCATTTAGTTCTATTTTATACTTTCTCTTTGCTGAGATTTTCTATTTTTTCATTTGTTTCAAGAGAATTTGTAATTGCTTGTTGAAGCATTTTTATAATGAAATTTAAAATCCTCATCAGATAATTCTAACATCTGATTGTCTTGGTCTTTGCATCAGTTGATTGTCTATTTTTTTAAATCTGAGTTGTGATTTTCCTGGTTCTTGATATGATGAGTAATTTTTTTAAAATAAATTTATTTATTTTGGCCTTTCTCACCTTCTGAGATGGCCCACACTCTGTCTGTGGAGTGTGTTTCCCTATAAATAAATCCACTTGTTACCTGTCACTTTGGCTCTCACTGATCAATGAGACATCAAGAAGCTGAGCTTCATTAAGTCCTGAAACCAGGTGCTGACCCTTTATTCCCAACTTACACTAGACCAACTCCTGCTCATAATCAACACCACTGGGGATGTCTTCTGTGCCGATTCTTTGTGAGAACTTTTTGGACACTAACACCTGGTTGGGAGACTACCTTGGAATGGATAGCATCTAAAATCATACTGAAACCCCCACCAGGTGGGAGAAGTTAATTTTATGCTGCCCACAAGCAAGCACGTAGACCCCAGACCAGTTGGAACCAGAAGGCTGATGATGCTAACTCCTGCTTACCTACCCACCAACCAGTCAGAAGAACGTCCACCAGCTGATCATGCCCTTCTCTTTGAACCATTGCTATAAAACTCCACACTACCCCCTCCAGGTTGGGACACACAGTTTTGAGGGCATGGGCCTGCTGTGGCCCCCTTTGCCTGGTAAAGCAATAAAGCTATTCTTTTCTACTTCACCCCCCCAAAAAAATTTTTTTTTGATTTTATTTATTTATTTTTGGCCGCGTTGGGTCTTCGTTGCTGTGCTCAGGCTTTCTCTAGCTGCGGAGAGCGGGGGCTACTCTTTGTTGCAGTGCGTGGCCTTATTGTTGCAGTGGCTTCTGTTGTTGCAGAGCACAGGCTCTAGGGTGCATGGGCTTCAGTAGTTGCAGCACGCGGGCTCAGTAGTTGTGGCTTGCAGGCTCTAGAGTGCAGGCTCAGTAGTTGTGGCACACGGGCTTAGTTGCTCCGCAGCATGTGGTATCTTCCTGGACCAGGGCTTGAACCCATGTCCCTTGCACTGGCAAGCAGATTCTTAACCACTGCGCCTCCAGGGAAGCCTGAGTAATTTTTATTATATACTGAACCTCATGGTAATTATCTTAGGAGACTGTGTTCTATTTAAGTCTTTTGTTTTACTAGGGATTTATCCTGTTTAGTTTAAGCATACATGTCTGGCCTATTTTTGTCTGCTGTGCTTACAATGACTACTTAATTTTAAGAGCTGGTGCTATTTTGTGCTGCTGATTTGGTCTGCTTGGTTTACCTGGTGCCATTGGGCGCCTATAGCTCCCTCTTCATGCTTCCTGAGGAAGGTGAAGGGGTTTCTCCAGGATGGACCCCACCTGGTACCTCTGGCTGAAGGAAGAGAATCTCTGGCCTGTTAAGATGAGGAGCACTTCCCAGGCTGGGCACCTGAGGCCAGACCACCCTGCCTGTGGGGAATGGAGAGCACTTCCCTGGCTGAGTCCAGGTTGTGGCAGGATGCACCTTGCTAAGGCCACCTGGTGGCTCTTGGTGATGGGGGGCATTCTCAGGCCTATGGGGAAAAAGAGGCTTCATGTACTGAGCACTTGACGTGGTGGAATCTCCCTTGTTGATCCTGCCAAGCTGCCTCAGTGTCTCTTGACAGGGGAATAGAGTCTTGTGCCCACAGCAACAAAAGGAATGCCTGGGCTATATGCATGTGGTGAGACCTCCTTCCTAGTGCTGCCCAGCTGCCTGGTGTCTTTTGGTGGATCAGGCTGGTGCAAAAGGAGAGTAGTTTCTAGACCAGGCCATTTGTTGCCAGACAGGTTCTTGATGGATCTCCCTTTCTAGTGTTCTTGGGCTGGGCTGGCTGGGCAAAGAATGAGCCTACATGGGCCACCTTCTGTTGCTAGATGGTAGTTCCCAATTCAAGGCTTTGCTTTCTTCTGTTGTTTGGGGACCATACGGCACTCTATCACTCTGCTGTTCCTCCAGTCCTGGGTTCTTTGACCAGTTTGCCCCCTTTCTATCTTTCAAAGTTCTCCTTTGGTTGCCTCTTGCATTATTTCCAGGGTGTATAGCTGTACTTAACAGGGAGGAGGAGGGAGAAATGAGTCTGCACCATCTTGTTCAGAAACTTTCACTTTGATTGATTTTTGAAAGTTAAGCAATTTTTCATTGCTCAGATAAGCCCTGCTAGGTCATAATTCCTTATCCTTTTTCGTATATCACCACATTTAATCTGCTAATATTTTGTTGATAATTTCTTTTTTTTAATGGAAATGCATTTCTTTTATTTATTTATTTATTTATTTTACTTTTGGCTGTGTTGAGTCTTCGTTTCTGTGTGAGGGCTTTGTCTAGTTGTGGCAAGCGGGGGCCACTCTTCATCGCGGTGCACGGGCCTCTCACTATCGCGGCATCTCTTGTTGCGGAGCACAGGCTCCAGACGCGCAGGCTCAGTAGTTGTGGCTCACGGGCCTAGCTGCTCCGCAGCATGTGGGATCCTCCCAGACCAGGGATCGAACCCGTGTCCCTTGCATTAGCAGGCAGATTCTCAACCACTGCGCCACCAGGGAAGCCCTGTTGATAATTTCTTTAAGTTCATGGAGAGTTTGTAATTATCCTGTGTGATAATGTCCTTGTTAGGTTTTAGTATCAAGATTATCAAGGGCTGAGGTTCTTAAAATGAGATAGAAAGTGTTTGCCTTGTTTCTGTCTCTGGAAGAACTGGTGACATGGGTGTAACTTCATTCTTAAATGTTTGGGAGATTCCACTAGTGAAGCAAACTCATGTTGACCACACATACACATGCAATGAATATATTTCGATTTTATATTATTTCTTGAGTCACTTTTGTTAAGTTGTGACTTTTAAGGAATCTCTCCACTTACATTATGTGAGATATGTTGAAGGGTCTGGCTTGTATTATCTTCCTCTGATGATTGTAATCTTTCCCTCACTCTTAAAATAGAATTCTTACTCTTAGGACACAGCTTCTTGGGGTCTCAACTGAAAGTGATTGATATTCATCAAGATGTTTACAGTTTGCTGAGCCTAAAGTTTAACATAGCTCCAGCATCCTGAGACTCTGAAATACCTGCTTATTTCTCCATCCTCCTAGCAGGTCAATCACATCCTCATAGATTCTTTGCGGGCTGGATACATATCCTAGGAGACATTCAAGAAGATGCATGCAATTCTTGCAGAGATATTTTGTACTTTTTCACTGCAGCTCTTCCTCTCTCAACATGCTTCACAAATTTGTCTCACAAACCATTCCCTCCACCTACTGAGACTCCTAATCCGTGCTTTTGTTTGATATATATGCAAAATGGATCGAAAAATGTCTTTAGGTAAGAAGATCTAGTGTGACTATTGGGTTCTTCTCATGTTTTTTTCATTATCTCAAATGTAGTCGTGTACTGGTTGATATATAAAAGCCTGAAAACAGTTATTCTATACATTTTAATAAGTTTTATAGTTATTTATCATGGTACGTTCCCTTATTTTTATGATTCTATCACATATTTATTTACATGCCACACTCTTCCTGTTCGAAGCATTGTTTAGTTTAAACGATTTTGAACTTTAAATAAGGATACCATGTTGTAAATATTCTCCTGGGACTAAATTTTAATTTCATCATTATGTTAATAACGTTTGTTCTGTGTAACAAAGTTGTTTAATTTTCATGGGTGTACAATATTTTATTTTCTGAGTATATGATTTATCTACTTCCCTGGATTTAGACACGATTTATTTACAGGTTTTTATTATTGTTATTATAAACATTACTGTCATTAACACTATTTGACTTATACAAGTGCTCATGTACAAGAGTTTCTCTTGACTATGTACAGAGATGGAATTGCTGGGTTGTGAATAATCAACTTAAAAATCAACATATAGTATCATTTTGTTTTCCAGAGTGGTTATATTAACTCATGCCCCCAGTGATGTGTGTGATATTCCACTGATCCATGTCTTCTTTACCCCTTACTATATTTTGGACTTCTTATCTTTGCCAGTCAAGAAAACAATCTTGATTTGCATATCCTTGATCACTATGAAGATTGAGTTTTCTTCACATGTTAATTTAGCATACATTTTTCCTGATAATGTTTACTTCTTTTGCTCATTTTTTGCTCTCTTTATCATTGATTATTGAATAATTTCTCTCTTTCTCATTGATTAATAAGAGTTCTTCATGTGTTCCTGGAGGTTATAACTTTTTGGTTTCAAGTCATGCAGTTATCTTCACGATTTGTATCATGTTTTATTCCTCCATCTCTTTAAGGTGTCTTTCAAATAATACTTAATCCTAATAAAGCAAGATTTCTCTCTCTTACTTTTAAAATTAGTACTTTTTGTATCAATCCAAGGTAAAAATATTTTCTTTTATTTTCTAGCAAAAGCTTTAAAAAAAAGAACTTTGCTGAGATGTAATTTACAAGTAATAGAGTGCACCCGTTTAACAGCACAATTGGATGAGTAATGTTAAATGTATTCAGATAATCACCAGTCTATTTAAGGGATAGAATATTTCCATGACTCCTCAAAATTCTCCCATGCCCCTTGGAATTCAGAGCCCCTCTCCATTGTATACAAATGATGACCTGATATCTGTCACTATAGATTAGTTTTATCTATTCTGGCACATTAAAGTACATAGTCATCTTGTATATCAACTTTCTTTTACTTAGCCTAATGTTTTTGAGTTTTTCTATGTTGTTTTATGTATGAGTGGTTTGTTGCTTTTTTTAATGAATTGTATTATATTTATTATATGAATATAAGCACAATTTTATGGACATTTAGGTTCTTTCCAATTTTGGATCACGAGTAAAGCTACTAAGAACATTCATATACCATTCCTTACGTGATGTGGACTTACGCTTTCATTTCTCTTGAGTAAATTTCTAAGGGCATGGCGAGTGTGTGTCTAGCTTTACAAGAAATTGACAAACTGTTCTCCAAATCATCTGTACCATTTTGCAATACCGCCAGCAATGTATGAAGGTTCTAGTTGCCCCACATTCTTGCCAACACTTGTTGTGTGTATTAAATTTTTGTCACCCTAGTGGGTGCATAGTAGTGGTATCTCTTTGTGTTTTCAAATTTCTCTTCTATAATGACTAGAGAATGACATGGAGTACCATTTTGTATGTGTATTTGCAAACCCTAGTATGTTCTTTTCTGAAATGTTTATTCCAATCCTTTTCCCATTTAAAACATTGGGTTGCGTTTTTTTCTTTTATTGAGTTGTATGATTTCTTTAATATTCTAGATATCAATTATTTGTTGGATATATTATTATTAATATTTTCTCCCAGTCCATGGTTTGCCTTTTTATTTCCTTAATGGTGTCTTTCAAAGGTTTTAAGCCTTTAATGGTTATGGCATCCAGTTTATCAAAAATTATTTTATGGTCAATGCCTTTTGTTTCCTATATATATAAAAAATCTCTGTCTACCACAAAGTTACAAATATTGTCTCCCATGTTTCCTTCTAGAAGTTCTGTAGTTTTAGGTTTTAGTTTTCAGGATCCATTTTGAATTATTATTTTGCATATGGTATGAGGTAGGCATCAAGGTTATTATTTATTTACATGATATCTAATTATTGAAATAGCTGCCTTAATGAATTACTTTGGGATTTTTTGCTGAAAATCAATTGAGCATGTGTATATGGATCTATTTTCTGGGCTCTGTTTCATTTTTTTATACATCTATTTTTATGCTAATACAAATCTTTATTACTGAAGCTTTACAGTAAATCTTGAAACCAGGCAATATAAATTCTCCACCTTTGTTTTTCTTGGTGAAAATTATTTTGTCTATATTAGATCTTTTAAATTTTTAGAATAATATAATTTCTTTCAAATCAGATTGTCAATTTCACAAAATACCTGCTGGGATATTTTTGAGGATTGTTAATTTTTTGACCAATATGGGGTTTATTAGACAATATGTTGGTCAATGACCTATCCCTGTACCAATACTGAACTATTATAATAATAATATAATACATTATAATATAATTATAATATATAATTATAAATATATGAAATATACTATCTATTAAGTTGGGTTCCCCTCTCCCAATTCTTCTTCAGAAGTGGCTTAGCTATTCTTAGTTCTTTATTTTTCCAAGTTCCTTGGGAAATATTGCTAATATTTTGATTAGCATTTCTTTGCTTATATAGATCAGTTTGGGAAAATTGATATCTTTTTTTTTTTTTTTTTTTTTTTTTTTTTTTTGCGGTACACGGGCCTCTCACTGTTGTGGCCTCTCCCATTGCGGACCACAGGCTCCGGACGCGCAGGCTCAGTGGCCATGGCTCACGGGCCCAGCCGCTCTGCGGCATGTGGGATCTTCCCGGACAGGGGCACGAACCCGTGTCCCCTGCATCAGCAAGCGGACTCTCAACCACTGCGCCACCAGGGAAGCCCAAATTGATATCTTTACCATATTATGTCTGTCTTTCCTTGTTCTTGAGTTAACTGTTCACTTTTTTTAGTTCTTTAATCACTTTCAGTAATTGTTATAATTTTCTCAATACGGATCTTTCACATATCTTGTTAGATTTATCTGCTATGTTGTTGTAAACATTCTTTAAAGATTTTTAAAAATTATTTGGTGTACATACAATTGACTTTATATTAAATAGATTTTTTAATTCATTTTGCTAAATTCATCTCTTATAGCTAAAGATTTTTCTCAAGATCATTTTTGTTTGTTTTATGTACACATAAATATGTAATCTAAAAATAATGACTCATTTTCTCCTTTAAAATCTTTAGGTCTCTTTTTTCCTTTCTCTTATTGTAAACACTAGATAGAACCTCTAGTATCATGTTGAATAGATTTGGTAATGATGAGCATCCTTTCATCTTTCTGATTTTAAAGTAATTGCTTTACTATTTCCCCATTTAGGATTATGTCTGTTAAGTATACTTTGTAGTTACCTTTCATCAGATTAAAGAAGTTTCCTCCTATTCTTATTATATCATGATTTTCATCATGAATAGATATTGAGTATTAGGAAAAGCTTTTTCCGCCTCTGTGAGGTGAATATGGGTTTTCTTTGTTAATGTATTTAATCTACTTTATATGCTTTTGTATTTAGTTGTTCAGAATTTGTTTCAGGTATTTTCATCTGAATATTTTGCATCTATATTTATGAATGAAATGGTCCAGTAAAATTTCCTGCTTGTACTATTTTTGTTTCTTTTGGGATCAAATTTAGAGTGGGTCATGAGTTGAGTTAGGACCTGCTCCTTCTTCTTATAATTTCTAAAAGGACATTTCTTTATAAATTTACTAGAAATTGCTTATAAAGCTGTCAAGAACTTATTTGTGGAAAAATTTAACTACTGTTTTATTTTTTTTATTTTTAAAAATAAAAAAAAATTAAATTTTTTATTGGAGCATAGTTGATTAACAATGTTGTGTTACTTTCAGGTGTACAGCATAGTGATTTAGTTATACATGTATCTATTCTTTTTCAAATTCTTTTCCCATTTAGGTTATTACAGAATATTGAGCAGAGTTCCGTGCTATACAGTAGGTCCTTGTTGGTTATCTATTTTAAATATAGTAGTGTGTATGAACTTATGGTAACCAGAGGGGAAGAGTGGGGGGGAGGGATAGATTGGGAGTTTGGGATTGACATGTGTACAAACTACTGCTTTAAAATTTGTTTAAAAGCTATAGGAATTTTTTTTTTTTTTTTTGGTGGTACGCAGGCCCTCTCACTGCTGTGGCCTCTCCCGTTGCGGAGCACAGGCTCCGGACGGGCAGGCTCAGCGGCCATGGCTCACGGGCCCAGCCGCTCCGCGGCATGTGGGATCCTCCTGGACCGGGGCACAAACCCGCGTCCCCTGCATCGGCAGGCGGACTCTCAACCACTGCGCCACCAGGGAAGCCCGCTATAGGAATTTTTGTGTTTTATTTCTTCTTAAGCCATTTATATATTAGTTTTAACCAATATGGTTTTTAACTTTTAAAAGTTACTAGCATAAAGGAATTACTAATATTCTCTTATTTTTTAATCTCTGCTATGTTGGTAATTATGTCACTTTTTCATTCATAATATTTGTTTGTACCTTCTCTCTCTCTTTTTCTGGAAAAATCAATAATCCCAGAAGCCTATTTTGTTATTCTTTCTTTAAAAAAATTCACTTTTATCTCTGTTTGATTGTTTCTGTTTTAACAGAGCGCAGAAGCCCAGACCTTGTAACCAGATCCTGGCTGCAGCAGTTGCTGGCCATGTGATCTTGTGTAAATCATTTAAACTCTTTGTCTTTTGGTTTGCACCTTTGCCTACATGGTATGATTGTTATGATGACTAGATGAGTTACTAATTATAAAACACTTAAAGCAGTGCCTGGCAAATACTTACATATAAATAATTTTTTAGTAAATAAATATTTTGTTCACTTCTGTTCTTATCTTTATTATCTCCTTTCTTATATGTTTTTGGAATTATTATTATCCTCTTTCTAAATTTTTAGGTCTTGCTGCTCTTCTAATATAAGGATTCCACAAATTACCACTTTTGCCACATTCTATAAACTTTGCTATGTGGTGGTTGTATTATTAATTAATTTAGTTCTAGGTGGTTTTGAACTATCCACTATGAATTTTTCTATGATCTCTGAGTTATTTAGAATTAATTAATTTTTCTTTCATACACAGGAATACCTTATTTATCTTTTTGTTATTAACCTGTTAACTTTTGGTCAAGAACATAGTTTATTCATCTTTAGTATGTAATCAGTTGTCCAGTGCATAATTATATGTTCATTAAATCATGTTGTTCACAGCTTCTGTATCTTTGGCGATTGTGTGCTTGACCAATGATTAAGAAAGCTGCTCAGATATAATTACTACATTGCTAGAGTTTTACATTTCTCTTTGCAATTCTGTATGTTTGCTTTATACATTGTGAGGCTGATTATTCATACATATATGTTTAGACATATAATAACCTTTTGATTCAACTTTTTGACATTCTTAGTGACTCACTATATTCTTTATACTTTTTGCCTTAATGTTTAAGGCAAAAAGTCGCTATTTAAAAATTTTTATTAACATAATTTCACACATTTTTTCTTACCCTTTTACTTTTATCCTCTCTGTGTCCTTAGAGCACAATTTGTAAATAACACACAGCAGATTTTCCCCAAATCATTGTTTTTAAACTGGGAATACTATTTACAGTGATAAGAAATTTGAATTTTTCTATGATTTGAATATTTGATTTAAATTATCCAACTTTTTCTTCATTTTAAAAAGTTTTTTTTTTTCCTTTTAGAAATGTAGCTGCTCTGTACTATTAATGTTTACCATCACCCACATCATCTTGCTATTTCTAGACTTTTCAGTTTGGTTAGTTATGGAGCTACTTTATCTTCTCTTTCTGGGGGTGCTTTTAGTCTTTTAAAGACAGAAGGAAACTTTACAGGTAATTTTTTTCACCCCTACTTCATGAATCTCCTACAACATCTGCTAGATATGTTCCTTTTTTTATTTGAGTACTTTCTCATGAAGTCTTTTTAAAATGGGACTTTGTATGATAAGCCAAATGAGACCTTGTATGTCTGACAATTATTTTATGACATTGGAAAGGCAATTTGGCTGGGTATAAAATTCCAGGTCTAATGTATCTTTACTGCAAACACCTTAAAAAAATATTACTCCACTCTCTCGTGAATCTGGTGTTGCTGTTAAGAAGTCTGATGTCAAATAATTGTGATGGGTTATTGGCTCTTTCTCTCAGGAAATAGTTTGAATTTTTTTCTTTGTTTAGGATATTTTACAATTTCATTATAATATCAATTCTTACATTTTCTTATTTCCCTGTATTTCATCCTGTGGCACTTTCAATCCAAGTTCATTCATCTTCTTGAAGTCTTGGAAAATTTATCTATAGAGTTACCTCATTTGTTTTCTCCTCTGCCGTGCCTCACTCACAGACTGCTTTTTTTCTCTTTCTTCCTTTATAATCCTCCTCTGCTTTTCTGTGGTACCCAGTGGTCCAGGGATGTTTCTACTACTATCTAATACCTTGCATTCTTGTGTTCCAAACAAGGGAACTTAGTATTGCTTCTTGATATTCTATCTACTTTTGAGAGGAAAGTGACAGGTTGGCATTTAATTATCAGAAATCCAAAACTCAGAATTAACACATGTAAACTATGTGCTTAAATTATTTCAGTGTTCAGCATCATTGCCTTTGTAGCATGATTTGACTATCTTGGTTTCTGAACTCTGTTATTTCTTTCAGGTGGCTGGATTGTATATTCATGCTATTTTTCCAACCTGCTGGATTTTATATTTATGCAGTTATTCCAAGTATGTCACTTTTTATTAATTTCTGGACCTTTATATCCAGCAATACCATTCTTAACCTGGAATCCACTTTTCTTGTGTTATTACATAAGCTGGAGACATTTACTCCTTTTTCTCTGTTTTTAGTGTAAGAAAGGAAAAATCCGAAATAATCTGATTTTAGTCAACATCACTTTTTTTCTGTAAGAATTTGTTGTAATATGTACTCTTTGTTCAATTAAAATATCTATTTTACCAGAAAATATTTAGATTTATTTGAAATAATTTTGTTTCAAGTACTGTAGTTTCCTTTGATTTTTCAATTGATTCTTCTAAAATTTAAAAAATATACCTTCATTTGTATCTTCATTTGGTTCTGTTAAAGTTTTTGTGTATTTGCAGATTTGTATTTTCTAAGAATCTTCTGTAATTCTGGCCTTGCTCCCCATCCTTGGTCCTCTCCATATGTTTCACCCCTTGCCATTGCTATTTCTGTCATTGCCCTCACATAGTCAGGGAGAGGAGGCGTCATCTCACCAATTCAGTCTTCTCTTTGTCCATTCCAATGTAGATTTGAATATTGGAATTAGAAGTTTGGTTCTATTGGCACCCCTTCTTTCCTTAGCTCACCAACTGCCTCTTAAGCTCAGCTTATTATTATTCTGTCTCTTCCTGTGACTTTCATCTTAGTCTGTTTTCTTTTAGTTCTTTGTAAGTTTCATAAAAAAAAAAGTCCTCTGAATTATATTGCAGGTTGTGTTGTTTACCACATTGTACGTTGTTGTTGGTTTTTTTTTTTTTGCGGTATGCGGGCCTCTCACTGTTGTGGCCTCTCCTGTTGTGGAGCGCAGGCTCCAGACGTGCAGGCTCAGCAGCCATGGCTCACGGGCCCAGCTGCTCCGTGGCATGTGGAATCTTCCCGGACCGGGGCATGAACCCGTGTCCGCTGCATCGGCAGACAAACTCTCAACCACTGCGCCACCAGGGAAGCCCTGTACGTTGTTTTATCCATGGTCACTTTCTCTGGCACTCTAAATATATTACCCGGTGAGCAACTTCAATCCCTGCTGTAGGACTAAGCTTCTTTCTAAATCTGTCTCAGCCCAGTGTGCTTTGCTGGGGGGGACTACATTTCCCAGAATTCAGTGTGTCCTTGCCTGTCCCCATACTTCTCCACTTCTTGCTCTGTAGTTCTCTGGAAACTGTTTTTCCTGGATGGATTTAGAACATTTTCTGAAAATATGTTTCAAGGAACAGTAGTTCTTCCAAATGGGTGTTAGACATTAAGTGAAAAATAAAATTATTCAAAAGCATTTAAGAAATAGTGAAACAAAACCATAAAGGATTCTTTACTGAATGGCCTCTTTGAGGCTTTGATGGCTCTGTAGCTCCTTGTGATGGGGCTAGATGAGGCTCTTTGTGATACATTTTATAAGACTAATGTTCTGCAGATCACCTTTCAAGAACCTTTACTGTCATATGTTTGGGAAGATGGGAAATTTGTCTGGCTGCCTAAGAGCAGGAACCACATGCTCATGGAATTACTGTGCACTCTTCAGGTTAGCTTAGACCCTGGGTGCCAATCTCAAGAGCAAGCAAGGAAGGGAAGGGTGATGTTACAATATCTGCCTATGCCATTTTAGAAGGGCCAGACTGTCCTTTCTTTTGCCAGAAAACATAGGTAGTTATATTTCTCAATCCATATCCATCAACCTTATATTCAATGGAAATTCCCCCAATATTTACAATAGGATAATTGCCAAATTGTCTTCATCTTTTCTTCTTTGATTAAAAAAAATCATTTATCTGTATTCATAAATATTTTAGTTAGGGCTTCCCTGGTGGCGCAGTGGTCGGGGGTCCGCCTGATGATGCGGGGGACGCGGGTTCGTGGCTCGGTCCGGGAGGATCCCGTGTGCTGCGGAGCAGCTGGGCCCATGAGCCGTGGCTGCTGGGCCTGCGCGTCTGGAGCCTGTGCTCCTCAGCGGGAGAGGCCACGACAGTGAGAGGCCCGTGTGCCGCAAAAAAAAAAAAATTTAGTTAGAATTTGGGGGGAAATGTGCCATGTGCCATTTTAAACCAGAGACTTAGGTAAGTAGTGCAAGGGGTTGGTAAATAATCCACACTGAATTTGCTATCTCTTTAGGGGCAGGGAAAGCAATCATTTGGAAGCAAGCCAGCTTTACACTTCTCCATGAGCCTTTGACCTCAAGGGCATGGCTATGTTGTCTCATGATGACAGCAGGCAAATGCAATGTCTTACCTCTGGCTCAGCTGCCTTTCCTAGCACGTGGCTATATTGGCACCCAGTGGTGAGTACTGGCTGTACCCCAGGCACTTGTTTAGAAGTAGAACTTTGAACTTGCCACTGCTTAATCCCCATCAAAGAAACAATACTTTTAGTAGATTACCTGAAAGCTATTCAATCTGTCAGTCCTTTGGACACTCTAAGGTTTATAATCCGATAATGCTGGCATCAGACGAGCTTCCTCTATTGAGAATTGCTTTCCTCCATGGAGACCCATTTCATCCAATATTTTTGGTGTTATGTCATTGGCTGTCATGGAGAGACATGGTTAGAAATACACTTATGAAACTCATTATTGACTTTATTATGAGCCTGATCTTGAAAACATTTGCTGCCTGAAACGTTTTCTCTATAAGCACTGATGCACAGAGATTCAGTCTCAGCGATAGAAAAATCATGCTTGTTCTTGTCCTATGATATTATAAATCATGTAAATGATTAGGTTACTGATCATATTAAGTAGCTAAAATGATGGGTGACAGAGTTGATATTTAAATCATTAGAGAGATTGGTTCAAGATGGTGGAGTAGAAGGATGTGCTCTCACTCCCTCTTGTGAGAGCACCAGAATCACAACTAACTGCTGAACAATCATTGACAGGAAGACACTGGAACTCACTGAAAAAGATACCCCACATCCAAAGACAAAGGAGAAGCCACAGTGAGATGGTAGGAGGGGCGCAATCACAATAAAATCAAATCTCTTAACCGCTGGGTGGGTGACTCACAAACTGGAGAACAATTATACTACAGAAGTCCACTTGCTGGAGTGAAGGTTCTGAGCCACACATCAGGCTTCCCAACCTGGGGGTCTGGCAATGGGAGGAGAAATTCCCAGAGAATCAGATTTTGAAGTCTAATGGAATTTGATTTCAGGAATTTGACAGGACTGGGGGAAGCAGAGACTCCAGTCTTGGAGGACACACATGAAGTAGTTTGTGCATCAGGAACCAGGGGAAGGAGCAGTGGCCTATAAGAGACTGAACCAGAGCTATCTGCTAGTGTTGGAGGGTCTCCTGCACAGTTGCGGGATGGCTGTGGCTCACCACGGGGACAAGACTCTGGCAGCACAGGTTCTGCGAAGTACTTCTTGGCATGAGCCCTCCCGGAGTCCACCATTAGGCACACCAAAGAACCAGGTAGGCTCCAGCACTCGGTTGCCTCCAGCCAAACAACCAACAGGGAGGGAACCCAGCCCCACCCACTAGCAGAAAAGCAGATTAAAGTTTTGCTGAGCTCTGCCCACAAGAGCAACATCCAGCTCTACCCACCCCCAGTTCCTCCCATCAGGAAGCTTGCACAAGCCTCTTAGATAGCCTCAGCCACCAGATGGCAGACAGCAGAAGCAAGAAGAACTACAATCCTGCAGCCTGTGGAACGAAAACCACATTCACAGAAAGATAGACAAAATGAACAGGCAGAGGCCTATGTACCAGATGAAGGAACAAGATGAAACCCCCAAAAAACAACTAAATGAAGTGGAGATAGGTAATCTTCCAGAAAAAGAATTCAGAATAATGACAGTGAAAATGATCCAGGACCTCAGAAAAACAATGGAGGCAAAGATCGAGAAGATGCAAGAAATGTTTAACAAAGACCTAGAAGAATTAAAGAACAAACAGCAAGAACAATTAAAGAACAAACAGAGATGAACAATACAATAACTGAAATGAAAAATACACTAGAAGGAATCAATAGCAGAATAACTGAGGCAGAAGAACAGATAAGTGACCTGGAAGACAGAATGGTGGAATTCACTGCCGTGGAACAGAATAAAGAAAAAAGAATGAAAAGAAATGAAGACAGCCTAAGAGACCTCTGGGAAAACATTAAATGCACCAACATTCACATTATAGGGGTCCCAGAAGGAAAAGAGAGAGAGAAAGGACCCGAGAAAATATTTGAAGAGATTATAGTCGAAAACTTCCCTAACATGGGAAAGAAAATAGCACCCGAGTCCAGGAAGCTCTGAGAGTCACAGGCAGGATAAACCCAAGGAGAAGCACACCAAGACACATAATAATCAAATTGACAAAAATTAAAGACAAAGAAAAATTATTAAATGCAGCAAGGGAAAAACAATAAATGACATACAAGGGAACTCCCATAAGTTTAACAGCTGATTTCTCAGCAGAAACTCTACAGGCCAGAAGGGAGTGGCATGATACATTTAAAGTGATGAAAGGGATGAAGTACAACCAAGATTACTCTACCTGGCAAGGGTCTCATTCAGATTCATTGAGAAATCAAAAGCTTTACAAACAAGCAAAAGATAAGAGAATTCAGCACCACCAAACCAGCTCTACAACAAATGCTAAAGGAACTTCTCTAAGTGGGAAAAACAAGAGAAGAAAAGGACCTACAAAAACAAACCCAAAACAATTAAGAAAATGGTCATAGGAACATACATATCGATAATCCCCTTAAATGTGGATGGATTAAATGCTCCAACCAAAAGACACAGGCTTGCTGAATGGATACAAAAACAAGACCCATCTATATGCTGTCTACAGGAGACCCACTTCAGATCTAGGGACACATACAAACTGAAAGTGTAGGGATGGAAAAAGATATTCCATGCAAACCGAAATCAAAAGAAAGCTGGAATAGCAATACTTATATCAGATAAAATCGACTTTAAAATAAAGAATGTTACAAGAGACAAGGAAGGACACTACATAATGATCAAGGGATCAATCCAAGGAGAAGATATAACAATTATATATGCACCCAACATAGGAGCACGCCAATACATAAGGCAACTGCTAACAGCTGTAAAAGAGGAAATCGACAGTAACACAATAACAGTGGAAAACTTTAACACTCCACTTACACCAATGGACAGATCATCCAGGCAGAAAATTAATAAGGAAACACAAGCTTTAAATGACACAATAGACCAGATAGAATTAATTGATATTTATAGGACATTCCATCTGAAAACAGCAGATTACACTTTTTTCTCAAGTGCACATGGAACATTCTCCAGGGTAGATCACATCTTGGGTGAAAAATCAAGCCTCAGTAAATTTAAGAAAATTGAAATCATATCAAGCATCTTTTCTGACCACAATGCTATGAGATTAGAAATTAATTATAGGGAAAAAAAACGTAAAAAACACAGACACATGGAGGCCAAACAATACATTATTAAATAACAAGAGATCACTGAAGAAATCAAAGAGGAAATCAAAAAATACCTAGACAAATGACAATGAAAACACATTGATCCAAAACCTATGGGATGCAGCAAAACTGTTTTCAAGAGGGAAGTTTATAGCAATACAGTCCTACCTCAAAAAACAAGAAAAATCTCAAATAATCTAACTTTACACCTAAAAGAACTAGAGGAAGAAGAACAAACAAAACCCAAAGTTAGTAGAAGGAAAGAAATCGTAAAAATCAGAGCAGAAGTAAATGAAATAGAAACAAAGAACACAATAGCAAAGATCAATAAAACTAAAATCTGGTTCTTTGAGAAGATAAACAAAATTGATAAACCTTTAGCCAGACTCATCAAGAAAAAGAGGGAGAGGACTCAAATCAATAAAATTAGAAATGAAAAAGTAAAAGTTACAGTGGACACTGCAGAAATACAAAGCATCCTAAGAGACTACTACAAGCAACTCTATGCCAATAAAATGGACAACCTGGAAGAAATGGACAAATTCTTAGAAAGGTATAATCTTCCAAGACAGAACCAGGAAGAAATAGAAAATATGAACAGACCAATCACAAGTAATGAAATTAAAATGGTGATTAAAAATCTTCCAACAAACAAAAGTCCAGGACCAGATGGCTTCACAGGTGAATTCTATCAAACATTTAGAGAAGTGCTAACACCCATCCTTTTCAAACTCTTCCAAAAAATTGCAGAGGAAGGAACACTCCCAAACTCGTTCTATGAGGCCACCATCACCCTGATACCAAAACCAGACAAAGATACTACAAAAAAAGAAAATTACAGACCAATATCACTGATGAATATAGATGCAAAAATCCTCAACGAAATACTAGCAAACAGAATCCAACAACACATTAATGATCATGATCCCATGATCAAGTGGGATTTATCCCAGGGATGCAGAGATTCTTCAATATATGCAAATCAATCAATGTGATATGCCATATGAACAAACTGAAGAAGAAAATCCATATGATCATCTCAATAGATGCAGAAAAAGCTTTTGACAAAATTCAACACCCATTTATGATAAAAAAACTCTCCAGAAAGTGGGCATAGAGGGAAGCTACCTCAACATAATAAAGGCCATAGATGACAGACACCCAGCAGACATCATTCTCAATGGTGAAAAACAAAGCATTTCCTCTAAGATCAGAAACAAGACAAGGAAGTCCAGTCTCGCCACTAGTGTTCAACATAGTTTTGGAAGTCCTAGCCATGGCAATCAGAGAAGAAAAAGAAATAAAAGGAATACAAATCGGAGAAGAAGAAGTAAAGCTGTCACTGTTTGCAGGTGACATGATACTATACACAGATAATCCTAAAGATGCCATCAAAAAACTACTAGAGCTAGTCAGTGAATTCAGTACAGTTTCAGGATACAAAATGAATGCACAGAAATCTCTTGCATTCCCATACACTAAGAAAGAAAGATCAGAAAGAGAAATTAAGGAAAAAATCCATTTACCATTGCAACAAAAAGAATAAAGTACGTAGGAATAAACATACCTAAGGAGGTAAAAGACCTGTACTCAGAAAACTATAAGACACTGATGAAATAAATCAAAGATGACACAAATAGTTGGAGAGATATACCATGTTCTTGGACTGGAAGAATCAGTATTGTGAAAATGACTATACTACCCAAAGAAATCTACAGATTCAATGCAATCCCTATCAAATTACCAATGGCATTTTTTACATAACTAGAACAAAAAAATCTTAAAATTTGTATGGAGACACAAAATACTCCAAAGAGCCAGAGCAATCTTGATGGAAAAAAAAGGAGCTGGAGGCATCAGACTCCCTGACTTTAGACTATACTACAAAGCTACAGTAATCAAGACAATATGGTACTGGCACAAAAACGGAAATATAGATCAATGGAACAGGATAGAAAGTCCAGCGGTAAACCCACACATCCATGGTCAACTAATCTATGACAAAGAGGGCAAGGATATACAATGGAGAAAAGGCAGTTTCTTCAATAAGTGGTGCTGCAAAAACTGGACAGCTACTTGTAAAAGAATGAAATCAGAACACTCCCTAACACCACACACAAAAATAAACTCAAAATGGATTTAAGACCTAAATGTAAGACTGGACACTATAAAACTCTTAGAGGAAAACATAGGAAGAACACTCTTTGACATA
The DNA here is from genome assembly GCF_026419965.1 of Kogia breviceps. Lineage (NCBI taxonomy): Eukaryota > Metazoa > Chordata > Mammalia > Artiodactyla > Physeteridae > Kogia > Kogia breviceps. The sequence goes on from NC_081311.1 coordinate 50,425,408, forward strand.
AATCACAGCAAGATCTTTTTTGATCCACCTCCTAGAGTAATGGAAATAAAAACAAAAGTAAACAAATGGGACCTAATGAAACTTAAAAGCTTTTTCACAGCAGAGGAAACTATAAAGAAGACGAAAAGACAACCTTCAGAATGGGAGAAAATATTTGCAAATGAATCAATGGACAAAGGATTATTCTCCAAAATATATAAACAGCTCATGCAGCTGAGTATTGAAAAAAACAAACAACCCAATCCAACAATGGGCAGAAGACCTAAATAGACATTTCTCCAAAGAAGACATACAGATGGCCAAGAGGCACGTGAAAAGCTGCTCAACATCACTAATTATTAGAGAAAAGCAAATCAAAACTACAATGAGGTATCACCTCACACCAGTCAGAATGGGCATCATCAGAAAATCTACAAACAACAAATGCTTTAGAGGGTGTGGAGAAAAGGGAACCCTGCACTATTGGTGGGAATGTAAATTGATACAGCCACTATGGAGAACAGTATGGAGGTTCCTTAAAAATCTAAAAACAGAATTATCATATGACCCAGCAATCCCACTCCTGGGCATATACCCAGAGAAAACCACATTTCAAAAAGCCACATGCACCATAATGTTCATTGCAGCACTATTTACAAGAGCCAGGTCATGGAAGCAACCTAAATGCCCATCAACTGGTGAATGGATAAAGAAGATGTGGTACATATATAGAATGGTTTATTTCTCAGCCATAAAAAGGAATTACATTGGGTCATTTGTAGAGACGTGGCTGGACCTAGAGACTGTCATACAGAGTGAAGTAAGTCAGAAAGAGAAAAACTAATATCGTATGTTAACGCATACATGTGGAATCTAGAAAAATGGTACAGGTAAACTGGTTTGCAAGGCAGAAAGAGAGACACAGATGTAGGGAACAAATGTATGGACACCAACGGGGGAAGTTGAGGGGCGTGGTGGTGGTGAGATGAATTGGGAGATTGGGATTGATATATATTCATACCAAAAAAATCATTATGGCAGGCTGGTAAAGCCTAACAAAATAACCTCATCAGAGGAAAATCTGCAGCCTTCATTGGGTAAAAACAATCAATTGAAACACATGCCCTGACTGTGAGATTAATTTCGCTTTTCCAAAAGTGTGTAGTGAGTAACCATATTTCCAGGAGATGCTTCCCAGAGGAAGAGCCCTGAGGAATACTAAGTATGGGAAACGCTGTATGTCAAATATATCTTACGATCATTCACAACACATATTAGCATAGTAAAAGTTTGTAGTAAAGAAATGTTTAATTTTTGTTGTTGCCATTTTTTCTTCCAATGTTCATTGACCAGAGGATTTCATGTGTTGTTATTGTTGATGTTAGTCCTCACAGGACCTCATACTATTTAAGGAGTTCTCGATAGAATTCACTTTAGAAAATGCTGGGTTAAGTCATTTAACCTAAAAGGCCAGTGCATTTTTCCTCATACTATTGGCTGTCCCCCACTATCATAGCACTTCTATTTTTTCATATACTCTTCATTATTTTCCTGGAACTTTTTCTTTACAATAGTAGCAATAGCTACCATTTATGGGGTGTCTGGACACTTTATACAGTGTATACATTTAATAAAAAGCAGCATACCAAGCATGCTGAAAGGTGGGGCCTTGCATTGTAGATGTTGGAGGACCTCATGTGACAGCTGGTGGTCCAAAAGCAGGACCTGACTCCTTCATTCACATCTTGACTGACCTTCTTCCAGGCCTGTGCTAGATTCTGTGAATCAAGTTACGAATAAGATATAGACATGTTCTCCAAGGGCTTAACATCCGGAGTGGTGACAGAGGAGTGAACACACGGGGCCCAGCATATGACAGTAGCTGGGGTAAGAGACTCCAGAAGAAGAATTGCTTAGTCTTGGTTCATGATTGAGGAGCAGTCACCTGAGCTGCTGGATGGACAGGAGCTGCCAGGTGGGTGGCAGGCTAAGGATTTCTAGCAGGGAAGCCAGGCCACGTCTCCACAGTGTGTGGCCCAAAGATTTGTGTAAGGAACTGCCAATAGTTGCTTCTGCTTGAGGCAGTGAGTGTAGTGTAGCCAGATCATAGAACCTCTGGGGAGAGGAAGATGGAATATGGTCCTGGAGAGATTGCCAAGGCCCATCCTCAGGTACTGAACTACAGCGAGTGGGTACCTATGCAAGAAACACTGGGATCTAACATCTGGCACTTGCAGACATTTAATCTTGAGAAAACTGCTTAGAGACTTGATAAAGGCCTTTTTTTCTTCACTTGTTAAATGGGGTTAGAAGTGGAGCTTAAAGGCTTAAATGAGATACCGTAGGCTTTGCCTGGCACATCCCCTGAGTTCCATATAGGTTACACGTTCTAGAATAGCTAGCTATCCATTATGAACATCCCTACTGAGAAATGTGGGGTTTGTCCAAAGGCAATGGGGAACCATCGAAGGATGTTAAAAGGGGTGATGGCGGCATAGTTAGGTTTCTTTTTAGAAGGATAATTCCATGTGATGAGGGGCTGTGAGGAAGAGAGATTGGAGGCATGAAGGATGGTGAGGAGGCCATTGAAATAGTTTAGGAGAGAGATGTTGAGAGTATGGACCAAGGCTCTGGCAGGGAGGCTTGGAAAGGATTGAAGGACTCGAAAGAATTGTAGGAAAGAGATGGGATTTGAGGGCTGCTTAGGTGGACTAGGTGCCATTGATAATTGAGGCCTTGCCTTCTAAAAGCACATATGACCCTTGAAGTAGTCCTAGGACAGTACGTCATATAGAGGTATGAGGGTGTGCTCTGTGTCATTCCGGAAGGAAGAGATTATAGGGAGACAGCTTGCAACAAAAGTAAGCTTCTAACAGAGCTGTCAGAAGACATCATGAGCTGCTTTGTGAGGTAGGGAGTGCCCCATCCCTGGAGGTATTCAAGCAGAGTCCAGATTCCAGATACTATGGTGGGGGTTTCTGTTGTCAGTGGGATTTTTGAGTAGCTGGCCTCCGAGGTTCCTTCCCATTCTAGGTTTCTGAGCCTCTTCCAGATTCTGAGGTATTCAGTAGTTCCTGAAACCGTAGTCCTAAAGATGGAGACAGATTTAAGACCGTACCACACAAATGACATGAAGCACAGTGCTTTCTTTTCTGTTGTGATCAGTGCGTATTTGGATCCAGACTGTATCAGGTCCTGTGGGTGCTTGGTGGCTTGATGGCCTTGGAACCCAGGATGGCATGCACGTACTCCATTTTTGGGACCCCAGTCTCAGTGCTTGTTGAGGACCAAAACTGGGTATGTTGAGTTCCTGTCTGCATCTCCCTAGAGATATGGATACAGATTTCCTCCATTGTAGACTCAGCATATGGGGCATATTATCCATTAACAAATGTTTCATTTGAAGGTGATAAAAAGAAAGAACCACTTTGACAGTCCTGGAGATGGTGGGACTTCTCTGTGGCTGGGCCTCCAGAGACCTGGACATCTTGACTCACCATTGACCATGGCTAGTTCTCTTACTTGCCCAGTGCTTGGCTGGAGTGGGACAGGTGTGCCAGAGCCCCGAAGCAGGCATCTGACTAAATCAGACATTTTGCATCATCCTCACTGCTGTCTTTCTGATAAGGTGAGGGCCTCCATCACCCTCTGCTTTGCCGCTCCACTGTCTCACGAGCCGTGCGCTCTGGTATAGTTTTGTTGGAAGGGGAATCAGACCCAGGATCCCTGTGGCTCACCCTGTAGAACTCCAGGGTGTTATTTCCATTGTTCCATTGGGGTATCAAGGAGGGCTTCAACTTACGGGGAAGAAGACAACCTCCTTTGAGAAGACCTGGAATGTCCCTGCCTTTGAACTTGCCCTGTGAATCTGGGCGCGCAGACAGAGCTGCCGCGGTTGCTTTATTCAGTCCGTGCTGTGAGAATATGGCAGAGGAGGCCAGGGGCCCGAGGCCTTCCACAGCGCTCAGCTTGGATCATGAGCTGGATCCCAGAGTCATAAACCTTGCATCCTGCCAGAGAACAAACCATTGCAGCAAGAAAGAGAATGCTGGCTTCCAGTGTCTGATGGCTGATTATGAAGTACAGCCAAGAGGAAAAATCATTTTAAAAATATTGAAAGGCACCTCACCAGGGCTCCGTCCGCTGGTGGAAATATCAGTACAAGATTCATTTGAGGCCCTGAGTCCTGTGGCATCATCCAGAAACAGGGACACTGCTGTATGCCTTTCAGAAGTGACAGCTACAGCTTGTTTCTCCTGCTGCTGCTGCTGCCGTCCTCAGGGACTTCACAGAACAAGATGGCTCTCTGGTGGCACTGATAGTGGGAACATGATGGTCCAGAGGGGTGGGCAGCGGTTCCAGGGCAGCTGAAGTCCCAGGCCGGTGGAAGGAAGATTGGGGGAAAGCCCTGCTCCACGATTTGGCAGGGAGTGGACAGAGAACTTTAGTTATGCCCTAGCCTGTAAATGCGCTTCTCTGATCTGCTCTTCTGCCCGGCAGCAACTTTGCTGCCTAGGCTTCAGGGACTAGGCTGCTCCCCTCCAGCTAGTGCTGCCACCCTCCCCCTAACTGAACAGCTGGACCCTCCCCTCTAGCCCTCCCGCCGAGCCCCCAGACAGGGTCTCCTGGCTTCTCTTTCCTCAGCTCCACTGTTTGTTCTTTATCTCCGTTTGTTGTTTTATAATCTCCTCTTTGAACTCTCATCTCTCATCCTAGCTTTCTTTTTCCTTAGAGAGACCATGTTATCTGTAATTTCTCTGAGACTGGGGAGAACATTTGTCTGAACTCTTCATCTTTCTTTTTTTTTCTCTCCCTGAGAGATAATTCCTGGTAATGGATTTTACATTTTCTTTATCTGCTCTTTCTGATGATCCTTTCTTCCCATGCCTGCTTCTCCCTCTCTTAATCCATTTTGGGGGAAATTCTGCTCATACATTCATTATTTGCTTCCTTTCTTGTTGTTACCCATCTTTCAGGACCACTAGCTCCCTGTTAAAATACGCTTGGGGAAGAATTGGGGCTGGGGGCAATCCTGGACCTCCATCCAATTCAGTGATGTTCTCATGGAGTCCTGGGAACTCTCTCCATGAGAGAGTTCTCACTTTGTCCTGGGTGTGTGTGTCTCTGTACTTCTCAGGATTCAAAATGTGAAGGGGCTTTCTGAAAATCACCTTGAGGTCCACGTTATCCTCGTTGTGACTTGCGGGGGTTCTGCCCTCAGCTCCTTCACTCCACCTCTTCTTGGGGCATCTCTCCTGGCTGAGGTCTGGCTGGAAACCGTCGCATGGCCTTTCTCTTGTTCGGTCCCCTGCTGTGTTTGGGGGCTGACCTGGTCTGTTCTGCGACCTCACTTCTTCCATGGGCTTCTTGCCACACTCGTCTGGGGACACTTGTGTTCTGCTCATTAGCATCTGTCTCCCCACTCAGGTATCACTCCCAAACAGGTGTGCTCTGACCACTGTGGTTTGGAGTCCCTGGGGGTGAAGGTCCCTTGTTGTCTTTGAGAAAGTCAGGATTAGAAGGGGAGCTGATTAAGGGGGACAGTAGAGTGTGTCACCCCCATTCCCTCAGGAAGACCAGGAGCCAGTGAGTTTCTCATCTCTGCTTCCCACAGTGATGGGATGTGGCTGGCATCTTGGAAAGCTCCCCTAACAGGAGAGCAGGATCTGGGACACAGAGGACTCTGTGCAGCCCCTGATGAGGGCTTCTTCTGGGCAGTGGGTGAGGGTAGAAATTACGGGTTTGAAGAGGAGGAATTACCAGTTGGATGTCCCTACAACAACAAGGTACCTGACTCTTTTATTTATTTTTATTTTTTAAATTAATCAATTAATTAACTAATATTTATTTTTGGCTGTGTTGGGTCTTCATTGCTGAGCATGGGCTTTCTCTAGTTGAGATAAGCAGGGGCTACTCCTCGTTGCGGTGCGCGGGCTTCTCATTGCTGGGGCTTCTCTTGTGGAGCACGGGCTCTAGGCGTGCAGGCTTCAGTAGTTGTGGTTCACGGGCTCTGGAGCTCAGGATCCGTAGTTGTGGCACACACGCTTAGTTGCTCTGCAGCTTGTGGGATCTTCCCGGGCCAGGGCTAGAACCCATGTCCCTTGCATTGGCAGGCGGATTCTTAACCACTGCGCCACCAGGGAAGCCCAACTGACTCTTTTAAAGCCTGGTGTCTATCAGCAGCCACCTCTGTCCTCTACCTCTGCATGGCTACTTATCGAGCAGGATGGTATCCATCCCCAGGTGTGCCTGACCAAGCCAGAAAGCAGATTGGACCAAGAGCCACCCCCTGCTAGGTACCTCCTGATCTGACCCAGGATAGGGTCAGGTGCAAAGCCAGTGACCCCAGTGTGTCCTAGTCCCCTGTCCTAATGGGGCTTGAACCCTCCCTACATCATCCCGCCTGTTGCCCCACCTCTGCCCACCTAGCCCATTTCCTATGACAGAGCTTCCTTTCTGCCCAGCTCTGAATCCCCGCCATGATTTCTCTGTCCCACCATCTCCTCACAGATGTAGACCTTGTTTGTTTTTTTGCCAATTTCCCTTTTGCAAGGCCCAGAATGGCCCCTGGTTATAGAGCCAGGTCCCCTGAGGACAATTGCCTAGTGACAAACTGCTGGTGCTTGGCAGACTGAGTGTCATCTCATTTAATCATCTTCTGCTCAATCTGTATTTATTGAGTTCCTGGTATCTGCCAGTTATGGGCTTTGGTGCCAGGGAAATGACAGGGGACAAAAGGAGACATAGCCTTGCCCTCTCTCCAGTGTGGTGGCCGGCCCTTACCCCATCCAGCGGACACGTTCAGTGATGCTCTGAGTGCTGTGACTGGGGGAGGATAGGGTGTTACAGGAGAATACGCAGCAGGGGTCCCAGCCCGGCTAGGGGGTGGGGGGCAGCAGCAAGGAAAGCTTCCAGACAAAGTAACATCTAAGCTGAGGCCTGAAGCAGGGTCAGGGTAAGGAGTGGAAAAGGGAGAGGGCTCCCTGCAGATGGAGGAGCAGATGTGAATGCCCTGAGGCGTGAGAAAGGCGGGTGCTGCTGTCAAAGAACGGGGGGCTCTTAGGGTACGTGAAGCGGGAGAGAGCAGGGGCCAAATCACTCAGACCCTCAACCTGCACTTGTGTGTTCAGACTGTATTCTGAGGGTACTGGGAAGGTCTGCATTTTGTGAGATCATTCTGCCACGGTGTGGGGATGTTTAGGATCGGCTGAGGCTGGAGCCTGGGGTATCGCTACACCTCTGCTCTGTACCTCTTTTCATCCCGACCATGAGGCCCCAGAATTGTGTGGGTGGCTTGGGGATCATCCACTTTATGGGCAGGTCTGACATCAGCTCCGTCTCTCTGCTCTGTTCTGAACCTTGAGAGTGTCTGCTGCTTTAATTGTGGCAAAGAGCAGGTAAGGCTGAGCCTAGAACACAGCATCTAAAGACCACCCGTGCAAGAGAAAGGGCTGTAGATACCGGGGACCATATGTTATCCCAGACCCTGCACGAGGAGCTCTGCGAAATCCCCTTTCCACCCTCAGAGATGCTCTTTGTCCAAACCCCCCATTTCCCATAAGTTCAAGCTGAGGCCCAGGAAGAGATGTGACTGTTGAAGGGGCTGCCCAGGTCCGGCGTGCTGACAGTCCCTCCATGGAAGGTCCAGCATCTTCCCCAGGCCTCTGAGCTGCTCTCAGCTTGTACTTGGGCTGCGGGGCTCCATGGATTGGCAGCTTAGGCAGGTGTCTCCATCCCAGAGCCAGCCCTGTGATTTCTGCTTACACAGTCAGAATCCAGCAATTCGAAAATAGATCACAAATAGACACGTGGATGACCTAAATCCAAGTGGAGTGGGGCACCCTGGGGGAAGATGGAACTTATTTATTTATTTTTATTTATTTATTTATATCCTGCCTCATTCCAAAAAGGGACTAGTGGCAGTTTACAGAAATACTTAATGTACAACTGAAGTTTTTTTTTTCTTTTTCTTTTTCTTTTTTTTTTTCCCCCTAATCAAGAAACTGGGGAAATCAGGCCAAAGAGAAAAATGAGGGCAGGGGTGTAAGCTGAAGACAATGGAAAGATGAGTTTATGAATTGCATGTACCCACTCTACCTCCCCGCCCTGCATTCTCTAGCCCAGTTCTGTTTGCCAGAGGAGTCCTGACTTGGGCTGGGGCCTCTAAAGCAGCCAGAGCCCTCCAGGCTCCTGTGGTCGGTGCTCAGTGACTCATTTGCTAAGAATGTGATCAGTTGCTAGAGGTTAGCTCCAGATGCTCCTTATGTGCCTGGGCGCCTCCTACTGGTCACAGTGAAGAAGGAAACAAGTCCTGGTCAAAGTGCCAGGCTGCCCTAAGGCAAAGACAAATCAGGTACCCCAGGAGAAGTGAGGCTTCCCAGATACTCAGAACTGAAGAAATCTTCCAGTAGGTGATTTATATTTAGATACAAATAGTGTTTGCCTTTCAACAGAGCATAAATTCACGTGATCAGTCAACACGTCCTTACTGACCTTACTGTGGGCCAGACACTGTGCTCGTTGCTTGAGAGGGGACATCAGGGAGACACACCATAGAAAGAACACGTAGTAATTGAAGGTCCTGGTGAGTTCTAAGAAGGGAACGGGAGGGGTTCTGATGGGGAAATAGGCGGTGCTGTTGGTAGGGCTGTGTTCTGTAGAGTTCTTTCCGAGGAGGTAATACACAAATTGAAACCTGAACGTTGAGAGGGAGAAAGCCACCTGAGGAGCCAGGGAGAGGAGAGGAAAGGACAAAGACGCCAAGGTGAGACAAACCTTAGAGAATTCTGGGGATTAAGGGAAGTTAGTGCCGCTTCAAAGATCTTTGACTTCGCAGTTCATGTCTCTACCCTAGGGCTCCCAGGGCCTCAGCCTGAGAGCCTGACTCCGACACTAGTCCAGGTGAGAGTCTGGGCTTTCTTGGAGGCAGGAGCGGCTCTGGAGGTTTCAACGGTTTTGCCTCTTAAAGTAAAGGGAGCTTATCAGGCCCGGGGGCACACTGAGTTAGGGCAGCTAGGTTTCAGTGGGGGACTTTGTCTTCTGTGGCTAGGATTGACTGTATCTGCTGAGAGCGGGGAGGAGCTGGTATAGGAAGGAGCCTGCATGGCTGAGGGGGACTTTGAGGATGTGGTGATAAGGATTGTGATACAGGACCAAGGGCAGGAGACCAGGCATCCTCTAAGAGGTGCCCCCATACTCCAGGGATCAGGTGGTTCCTCCAAGAAGTGCCCATGGCTAGTAGTTTTCAACTCATGATCTCTCTGAGGATGGCATGGTAAGAAAAGGCACGCAGGGACCCGCTAGTCATTGCCTCAGCTTACCCATTACTGGGGAACACCTGGTCCTCAAGACAGAGGAGGGGTATGGGGGCAAACTCAGCAGTATATTTAGGACCTGAAGGAAAGTGACCTTGCCTGCCCCCCCCACCAGTGAAATCTAATCATGAGCATTACATGGTACAGAAGGACCCAGATCAGACTTACCCTGCTTTCATCTCATCAGATATTGGCTTTAAGAGAGACCAGTAGGGATGTTGGGTGGATGTGGAGGGTATATAGAGAGGCCACCTTGGGTGGGCCCTGCCTCCATGGGAAGCAGAATCCCAAGATTTTCCACTTGAGTGGTTATCCTCCTGAGGTTCTATGTCACTAGAGATGCTTCTGGGTCAGATTGTGGCAGTGGGACATGGGAGTGAGAGCTTGATTGTTGGGGTGATGTAGCCAAATGGCTGATGCTCTTCGTTTATGGATACATCTGCACTTTGGTTTTCTATCCAGAGGGCAGGGACCAACAGGCAAACTGTGGAGCCTGGAAACAAAATCTGGCCTGGTAGCAACTTGCAGATTTTCAGAAAAGCATTTCATTTAGATTCGGCTTTTCTTGGTAAATGTAAGGAGCAGAGATAATAATCTAGCAGCTGAAGCCAAGCTGTACAAGCCCTCATGTCAAGTCTTGGGGTTTCAGCTCTTGCAGGAGTGACTGACTGTAAGGTAAGAGGAGACCATTTGGAATCTTGAATCCGCTAGCTCACTTACATTGACCAAGACTGTGTCTCCAGGGGGTATAATAAGCCAGACACAGGTAAGGTTTTCCAGTGCTTCCAGGCCTCCTTCCTGACTTGCTGGGCCCATGTCCTTATCTAGCAGTGCACTAAGCACCTGCCTCTTCTGGCCAGATTCATGGCACCCCCTGCCCCTGACCATATTCCATAAGGAAAGTTTCCCCCCACAGAGAAGGAGTAAATCAAGAAAGTAAAAAAAAGGCTGGCAAGCTTCTAGGCATCAGTACTTTCTTATTTTTTTCATTCATTCATCAGCTCTTAATTGGTGTCTACCATGTGTCAGACACTCTGCTAAGGGGTAATTAAAAGGCAAAATAACTTTTTTTTTTTCATGAAGTTTATAGCCTCCTGACGGTGACTGATGAGGAAGCAGATACTTAAGATGTGACAGGTATTTTGCAGGGAAATAGGAGATGAAAGCAAAGAGCGTAACAAAGAGCCAACCCTGGGGAGTGATTTTGGACTGGATTCTGGGAGCCGCAGGGACCCTGCTCAGACCCAGGAGCGGAAGTGTCTGCATAGGAAGCAGCTTTAGTGGGGACTGCCTGGCCGCATGGGCCCCCGGCGGACGGGCATCAATTGGACAGAGCATCGGGGAAGAGCGGCGCCGTGGCAGTAACACACCTATTGAGACTGGCTGAGGGATGGTCTGGTCTGGGAGATGGTGGAGATCCGGCTGGTGGGGCAGCGCCCTTGGCTGGGCATGTGCCTGGCTCCATCCGTGGTTCAGACAAATGTGTGGCCCTGGGTGTCCAGGTAGTGGTAGGTGTCACTGAAGCCGGGAAGGCTCTGGGAAGGGAAATAGGGTTGTCTGGGCAAGAGATGTTCCTGACTTCAGCTCCCAGTTATCCCACCCCAGGATTCAAAATAGGGCCATAATAACATTAGGAGAGATGAGTGAGAGGGAGGGGTGCCTAGACACTGGAGGCTAGCACTGATGTGGGTACCCGGTCCAAGGACAAGCCAAGAGCTGCTCTGGTGGTAACCTTACCCATGGGACCTTTTATGAATGGGGTCCAGGTAGACAGCAGAGCCGTGACTCAGAGAGCAATGCACATTTCACGGCCAAGGCAGTTGTAGGCTAAGTCCTTCTACCAAGGTCAGCATTGTTCAGTTGTAGGGGCCAGGCTGGGCATGAGGATAGGAGCACCAGCAGGTCCATTGGGGGCTGGAAGTGTCCAGGGCAGGGGAAGGAGCAGTCACATTGACCAGGCCCTCCTCCTTGCCAGGCAGAGTCTGTCCTGGACGCTCTATGTCTGTGATCTTACTACAACGTTATATGGATGGGAGTGGTCTCTTCATCCCCCAAGGAGGACAGCGAGGCTCCAAGAGAGTCTAAGTCACTTGCTAGTATCCTGGCCATCCTTGGTAGATGCTGTGCTCCAGGCAGGCCTGTGTGGCCCCGATGGCAGAAGGCCGACCAGAGCTGGGAGGTAGAGGGGAAAGGCTTTCCATAGCAGGAGGACTCAGTCCCTGAGTCACGGGCCACAGCGGGAAGCCCAGCTATATGACTCTGCCCCTCATAGGGGCAGTGGGGTTGTCTGGTTGTGACCCCCCAGGAAAGCTGGCGAGAGGCTTTGTTCTCTCGTGGCTGGTTTATTTACAAGGTTGAAACCTTCTCCCTCCCACCGCCCTATCAGGGCGCCCCCCAGTCAGCCGCCCTGCCCTTTGCTGCCTGGGCGCCGGGAGGCCTAAGTGACATCGAATGCTCACAGCAGGTTCATCGCCCTCTGCACAAATCTCCCTCATGTCAGCTGGGTCCTGGTGGGGGGTGGGGGTGGGCGTGCTTATCTAATCAGCCCGTTCCCCCTCTGTAATTACTGTAATCTATAGCAATAATTACAGTCCATTTTATTTTAGTGCCACTTATCTAAATGTGGAGGTGCACTGCTGAGATCGCCAATGGAAATAAGCCCCTTGGTGAGGCGGCAGGCTGGGGAGGGCTTTGGGGGAAGGTGCCGCCTCCGCCTTTGTGGGTTACTGCCCCCAGGCTGCCCTGGGACGTCCCCACCTTCCCCTGGAGTCCGGCTTGTCTGCTGGTGGGTGGGCCATTCAGTCGTTGGGAAAGAGGCAGGATGGTCACGTCAACCTCAGGTGGACTGACTCTGCAGGGAAGGGGTCGTCTTGGATCTGAGAGCTAGAATGACCACCGGCTACAGTGCCCGGGAGGTGGCCACTGCATTCTGGTTGCAGAATCCTTTAAGGATGAGGATGACAGCCCCTACACACAGTTTCTCAAGTGCCTAATGGGATGTTTGGCACACTGAAGGTGCAGAATGAGTGTTCGGCAAATGATGTAAAAAGCATTAAAAACAGATACTGTGTCATTTAGGCTGGCTGTTGATATAGGCAGCTTTCTATCTGGGAGTCGGGACTCACTGCCTCTGTAATCTGGGAAAGATGATTGCTTGGGGGAATAATTTATGAAAAAAAACATTTCATTTTGCATAGCATGATGTATGTAGTTGGGCTAGAGGTTGTGAGTGTGCGTGTGATGTGAATGTGATGTATTGCATGTGTATGTGCACCTTGTTGATGTACTTTGTGACCATTTTCCCTTTTCCTTCTATTGAAGGGGAGCTAATCTGTCTTCAGCCTTACCCTGAGCCAGACACATTTCCTGACTTTTTTTTTTTGCAGTACGCGGGCCTCTCACTGTTGTGGCCTCTCCCGTTGCGGAGCACAGGCTCCGGACGCACAGGCTCAGCGGCCATGGCTCACGGGCCTAGCCGCTCCGCGGCACGAACCCGCGTCCCTTGCATCGGCAGGCGGACTCTCAACCACTGCGCCACCAGGGAAGCCCACATTTCCTGATTTGATTCCAGGGTTTGGAAGTCTTGGGGATGGTGGTGGTCGTTGTGGTAGAAAGTTGGGTACAAACCATTTATTACTGGGGGCTTTGTCATAACGTCCAATGGGGTTCATTTGCTGAAGCACCAGACATCAGGAACACAGAAAAAGGAAGTCACCATCCCTGTCCCTGGGGACCAGTGGAGATAGCTTAGTTCATTTCAGCCCACAAGCCTCAGACTCTGGAGGTCATGCTTCTGTCCATATGTACAGATGGCTGAGTTTTCATCCACATTATGGTGGTAACTGCACCCCCTGCTCTGGACATCTCAGAGGAGCTCGCTTCTCCCAGTCACCGTCTTTCTCGTCGTTGCTCTACTGCCTCCAGGGAATTCATCTCCTCATCATTTTATCTCTGCCTGTGAGTCTCCTTCCTCGGTGTTGCTCTGAACCACTGTGGATCTGAACTCTTTTCCTTTGATTTACAGAAGTGACCCCAACACGGGGCTGTTGCAGTAGCAGAGTTTTAGTGAAGGATCAGGGGTGTTCAGAGAGCAGCATAAGGCATTCCTTACCTGAGTATTTAGCCCTTGAGTTTAAAAGCCTCTGAACTGCACTCAAGTTTATTTCTCTTTCATATAAAATCCACAAGGAGTGTGTGTGTGTGTGTGTGTGTGTGTGTGTGTGTGTGTGTGTGAGAGAGAGAGGGGGGGGTCTGCTCCTCCCAGTTGTGTGCTGTGCCCCAGACTGAGTGACTGATTCCAAAGCAATGCTAGGTGAAATGATCCCATCTGCAGGGGAGGGCATGGGGGGTCCCTTGAAGAATCATTGCCAGGCTTAGAAGTGTCCGTCCCCTGTCACATCTCATTGAGCAGAACTCCATCACACGGCCAGGCTGAAATGGAAGGGAGGCTGGAAATACAGTCCAACTGTGGGCTGAGAGAGAGAAGAAAGAGAATCCGGTTACCATCCACTGTACACTGCCACACTTAGCCCATACAGTGTTTCTTCTTTCTCCCCGCACGTGGAACATACACTCTCCATGCTCAAAGGAGACAACCCCCAAATCTGGTCCAGCTCTGGATCTGGTCCAAAGGCCATGGGTTCTGGATTCTATCAGCTTATGATGAGGTTCTTTGTGGTTCTGCCTCTTAGGAGCTAAAACAAGCAAAGCAATACCTCTGGTTGTCTGCTTCACTCTCCCCAAACCACATCATACACGGTCCTGGAATCGGGACAGGATAAGTGCAGTAAACACTCCCACTCAGGAGAAAGAAGAAAGGGAGAGACGCAGCAGTCATTCAAAGCGATGCAGAATTCCTAGAAAGCCCTTGTGAGCTCTTCTTCCCTGGCAGTGGACAAATTTCCCTGAGCAGAGGCCAGTTCTACTCTCTGGGGGAAACTTCCTTGACCCATGTCCTCTGTGGCTTCTGATTCCCTCTCTAGAAGTTGCTCTTTACCCATCAGCCTTTGTGGCCACATCTGAGGTGGGTGCTGTGGAGTATGTATATAGGTTTATGGGCTTGAGGATTGGCTTATATAGTCAAATCTCTTGTTTGATATATGTTTATACATATAATAATAGATAAGCATGAATCCAGCTATTGAGATGAGAATCAAAAATTATTTCACATACAGCTGACATGCTTTTATCATCTTGAACTGGAAGATTCCTGGTCAGACAGTAAACCCTCCAAAATGATTATTCCAAGGAAGGTCCACATTTCTTCAGGCTTCCTAAAATTTATATTATCTTTGCTAGATGTCCCCCAGATCTTTTTTCACCTGTAGCAGATGTTACTGAAGTTTTGACAGGATGGAAGGCAGTCGTATCCCAGCGCCACACAGGAAGCTGCACAGAAATTGAATATCGCATGTGCACGTTCTTAAAAGGCCCTTGGCCCCCCTGATGCTGGGGTGTCCCTGACCTCAACTAGCCCCTTCCACACACACACACACACACACACACACACACACACACACACACACACACACACACACACACACAATGTGGTTTCCTAGGTGCGTCCTGGTGTGGCTATCCTTGCTCAAAGCCTGCTGTTTGCTGCGTGCTCTTGGGAGGTTTTATTCTGGCTCAAACAAGTGTCTGGTGGCAATGGCTTTATGTTTTCTCAGAGTAAAATGATTCTGGCCATGCTAGATGAAAGGAAACATTGGATCAGTCCCTGACTGCCCATTTGTCCATGTTTTGAAGCAGATTCACAGCAGTCTTCTGAGGTGATTCTTGACCCCACCGGGAGTAATTCTCAGCTCACCTCATGACACAGGTGGGATGCATTCCTATAAGGATCCGTAGATTCTCCAAAAGATGTCACCTCTCCCTGGCTCTGTTTCCTACTAAGTCTCAGAGGTCCCTACTCAACTGGCAAACAGAGAGCTGCATCCGTGGAGTTTGCTGGGTAGTTCCGGACAGCCCCAGGCTCACCATAGCTCTTTCTGTCTATAATTCAGCTTCAAGAAACCCCATTCAGCGACGATTACGTGAAGAACAAGAGGCCTCACCTCTCTTCTTGATAGAATACATTGTAAAGTCAGTCTACATGTCTAACATGTCTACAGTCTACATGTCTAACACGCTGAAACGCCCAGCCCTCCCAGCATCCTCCTCAGAACTGCTTTGAGTACCTTGCAGTTTGCTACCTAAGAAACAGGGTCTGGGAAACTTCTAGCTGCATTCATTGTGAGGCTACTGCTAATGATGTTGTCAGTCACTTTGTTTTACACAGCCTGGGTTTATGATCCCCCAGAAGATAGTCTTTTCTGATTATAATGCCAAGAACCTTTGTAATCCCAGAGAGCACTTTGTTTGCAAGTATCTTTTGGAGGTGAGGAATTTGGTCACTAACAGTGTTTCTGTCCTCCTGCTGGCTCCTAGGAGGCTGACAGCAAAAGAGAGGGTCACCAGTTGGAGATATGGAGAACATCTTTGATTTCTAGTTAGGTCTGGCTCCAGTTTATTTCCATCCTTATTTATTTCCTTCCTCCTTTTGATATTATGTCAGTGTACACTAGTTTATTGCAATGAATTTTTTAAGGTGCCCAAAATCCCTTATGGAAGGATTGGACATGCACACACAAACACACTGACGTTTACATGAATCATTTCTAGAGTAGGTCCCAAGGCCAATGCAATCTATCATCCTTGACTTCCCTAACTCCACCTGCAGCTATCGTGGCCTCCTTGCTGCTCTCTATGCCTACCGGGCATGCACCTACCCCAGGGCCTTTGCACTTGCTGTTCTCTCAGCCTGGAATGCTCTTCTCCATGATATTCACTTGGCTTATTTCTTCAAATCTTTCAGATGTTCACTCAAATATCTCCTTTTCAGTGAGGCTTTTTTGGGTCCCCTTTACTTAAAATTTTAAGCCTCTCTATCCCTCTTCTCATATAAACATTTGTATTAGTCCACTAGGGCTCTCCATGAATATATATATATATGAATTGGCTTACATGATTATGGAGGCTGACAAAGTCCCAAGATCTGCAGGGTGAGTGGCCAGCTGGAGACCCAGGAGAGCTGATTGGTGTGATTCCAGTCCGAAGGCTGGCAGGTGAAGACCCAGGAAGAGCCAATGTTTTATTTTGATCTCGAAAGCAGGAAAAAGCTGACCTCCCAGTCTGAAGGCAGTTAACAGGAGGACTTCTCTCCTACTTGGGGAGAGTCAGGTCAGCCTTTTTATTTGAGTCAAGCCTTCAGTTGATGAGGCCCACCCACATTGGGGAGGACAATCTGCTTCACTCAGTCTCTAGACATAAATGTAAACCTCATCTAAAACACCCCCAAAGAAACCCCCAGGGCTTCCCTGGTGGCGCAGTGGTTGAGAATCCGCCTGCCGATGCAGGGGACACGGGTTCGTGCCCCGGTCCGGGAAGATCCCACATGCCGCGGAGCGGCTGGGCCCGTGAGCCATGGCCGCTGAGCCTGCACGTCCGGGAGCCTGTGCTCCGCAACGGGAGAGGCCACAACAGTGAGAGGCCCGCGTATCGCAAAAACAAAACAAAACAAAAACAAACAAACAAACAAACAAAAAGAAACCCCCAGAATAATTGACCAAATATCTGGCCACCCTGTTGCCCAGTCAAGTTGACACATAAAATTAACTGTCACATTATATAGCACGTTCTTTATTTTGACTTGTTTTGCTTTTTGTCTGTCTCTCTCCACTAGACTATAGCATACAGGAAAGCTGTGATTTGTGCTTGTTTTGTTTACTGCTGGGTCCCCAAGGTTTAGCACAGGGCCTGGCATGCTCAATCAACATTTGTTGAATGAATGACAAAATTCTGTCTTCGAGCTGTCAATAGACAATAATACTGTCCGTCCCACAGACTCCTTGTGAAAGACATTGATTGTCAATAATTCAAGCACTTCCTTGACATGATATCTTATGCTATAGATTCAGACTTGTGTGTGTGTATGCGTGTGTGTGTGTGTGTGTATGTGTGGTTCTGGTCTGAAGATTAGTTGTTAAGTGTAGGAATTAATATTGTTGCTGTCATTATCATTTTGTGCTAACTATTGTGGCTCCCAGACCTGGCTGGCTTTTAGGAGTGTCAGCTTAGGAATGTCATGAAATTCTTAAAAGAATATTAATTTGGATTCATTATAATTAAACTTTTATTTGTGCCTTGAGGAAGATTAATTTTGAGACAAAGGACTAACAAAAGAGGTCAAACCAATGCTGAACTATTGAGAATTCCTGACCTCCTTAATAACCAGCAAGGTCTAGAAGACCTTGTCAGGGGCTTAGTGACTAATTAAGATCATGGCTTCTGAGACCAGATATTTTAGAGTTCAAATCCAGGCCCAACCAGTTAGTGACTGTGTGAAAACTACTTTGAACTAGTTTTAATGCACAATAAGTCTATATTTCTTTGCTGGAAAATGGAGACAATGGTATTTACTTTACAGACTTATTAAATAAATCCTTTGTGTATAATGCCTACCACAAGGCCAGGCATGTAGTAGATGTTCATTAAATACAGGTTTTACTCAAGAGGCTTCAATGACTGAATCAGCATTCCCTGAGCCAAACCCTCTGGCTAGAAAGTGAAGCTTAATAACCTGCCTACTAACTATGTCACACCATTTTCACCTCTGAACTACATGTTTATACTGGTCGAACACCACTCTCCTATAGCTTATGTCATCAATTTTACAAAATTTATTCCACATTTTACAAAAGCAAAGATTCTTCATTTGTCAGAGATACACTATAAAAACATAACGGTATGGATTTCAGAGGACAAAGAATTAACTTTTGTTGGTGCCAGAAGTTCTTACGTGGCACAGTGGAAGCATAAAGAGGTGTCTCAATATTTGAAGGGAAATGTTCTTTCCCAAATGATATTATGGCTCGGGAGTCCAGGGGAATTAACTTTAGTTTCTTTCTAGCGGAGGAAAAATCATCCTTGATTTGATATTGATTTTTTAAAATTTGGGTTCTGCTGCCTTCACACTTAACCTGAGAGCAGAGATTCAAATGCTGGCTCTTAATCCTCGGAGCACCCACGTTTTCATCTCGCCTTCTGGTTGGGGAGCCAGAAAGAGTCTCCTGCTACTCTGCGGGGATTGGGGGAAACACTTCCTGTGATACAGAGAATCATTTACTTCCCTTTCCGCCTGGGTTTCTACGCACACCCGTGGAACCACCTGCTGGGCCAAGCAGGGCTTCCATGTCTCTTGACAAGACCACATACTCTGGAAATCATCACAGCAACCAATCTTTATTAAGCACTTAACTACATGCCAGAAATTATTGGAAGCACTTTATATCTGATAACTAATATAATCCTCATAATACCTCTGTGACTTAGGAACTGATGCCGGCCTCCAGTTTATAAAAGAGAGGCACAAGGAGGTATAACTCAGCCAGAATCACAGCTTAACAGGGGTGAAGATAGGGCCTGACCCAGAGGGTCTGCCTCCAGACTGGGTGTTGGGGAAGTCGGCTCATGAGTGTCATTGATAATAGCTCATTTCACATCGGGCTTGCCGTGTGCCAGGCACCTTGCGCATATCACCTCTCTGTCCTGCCAGCTACCCTCTAGGAGGGATTATGGTCCACATTTTACCAGTGGGGGAACTGAGGTTGATGGAGGTTGAGTAATGTGCTCAAGGTCCCACGAATAGTAGCTGGGAGAGACAGGACCTTGGCCCGATGGTGTAGGTTGAGAAGCAGGCTCGCGTCCTCTCTGTAACCGCAGTGCTCGCCGGTTCTCCCCCCTCAAGCCCTCCCCGACGACCTCCTCCAAGCACACCTTGGTTTGTGGGTCTGTCGGGATCTGTTGGCCATTGAAGGTCAGCGTGTTGCAGAATCCCAGCTGCTGGTGGCCTTGGCTTTGAGTCCATTTGGGCTGCAGCATCCAAGGGAGCAAAGCAGTGAGTGGACAGGGGTCTAGCAGACCCTCCTTTCTTATATAGAAGATTTGCTCTGAAACCCTCGGGCTGGGTACAAGTGAGGGGCCTGCACTGTCCTCCCAACTCTGTGCAGTGACACAAAGTAGAGCTGCTTTTCTCCTTTTGTTCCATCCAGTCCAGACCTGGCACCACCTGAGTTGTAACAGAGCACACCATCTGGGCTCATGCCTGTGGAAAGTAGATAAAGTGTGAATTTGTCCAAGGCTGCTCCTGGCCCCAGTCAGCTCTCCCTTCCTGGTCCCCGCAGGCATCTTTCCATCACCCACAGGCTGTAGCCAACCAAGTCCCGATGCAAAGGACCACGGGAGCCGCACACCACTTCTGCATTTCACTCTCCTGTTTCTCTTTCCATCCTCATCTCAGCGGCTGCCTTGCCAGTGTCTGTTGTATGAGATTAGCTGCTATTATTGACTGCTCTCTCAGGGGCAAACTGAGAGCAGAACATGCCTGGAAGGGGCAGTTAGGACCTCTTTAGACGATGTAATTAACCTCATCACATTTCTGCTTGTAGAGTGGATAACGCTGTCAAACGCTGTCCGATCTTTTCTGGTATTCAACATGTTTTAATTAAAACAGAAAAGCAGGGGCTGCACAGGGAGAGGAGCAGTTCAGCCTGTGGTTTGGTTTTTTTTTTTTTTTTTTTTTTTTGGATTTGCCAAGCAGTTTATCATCCTCTCGGGCTCCATCCTTCTGAAACATCTGGGAGTGGTGTCTGCTGGGAGCACTGGGCTTGGCACAGAGTAGGGGCTTAAGCGGTGCCTGAGCCGAGGGGCAGTGATGAAACTCTGGCAGGAGAACTGAAGAGGCTCCCACTGGGGAAGAGAGATTTCACGTCCCCAGGGCAGGTTTTAGATTTTTCTGACAGGGTAAGGCAGGGAAATAAAAACTGAGTCTTGTTTCCATTTGATGTGTTTTCCTTGCTTGCCTGGAGGCCTTTGTAGAGCGAGAAACACCAACAAATGAGACAAGGCGTCCCCGGGCCAGGGCCTTTCTAGGTGCACATTTCCCTCACGTGAAAGGCATGCCAGCTTTGCCACCCAACTTTCCTCCCACGTGACCAGCAGCTTGGTCACGTGAACAGCAGGAAGAAAGAGCGGTATTGTACTTCCCTGAAAATATTTTGAAAAATGACAACATAAGAATGTTTCTGTTTAAATAGACAGCTCCCTCTCAGACTTCTCAGGCGCTTTTTTCTCCTCTGCATCCCTTTAAATACTGTTATTTCCTGGGGATATTGTACTGCTTCACACTCTCCCCAGTTACTATCTGTCACGGCCCAGCTTTGAGGAACTTTCATTTTCTTCATCTCCAGCGTCCTTCTAAAGTTCATTGCTGAGGTCTTTCTTTCTGCTGGGAATGTTTGGTTTCTTACTGTCAGTTAAAATCCAAAACGTCAGTCTGGCACACGTGGCATGCTTGTCCGCATGCCCTGAAATGATCTCTTATGGGTCCTTCCCATCCACTAGAAAGTGAGCTTCCTGAGGTCAGGAATTGCATCTTTTTGTGTTCATGGCAGTATCCCAGGGGCCTGTAGTGACTAGCGGAGAAGAGAAGCACACTATGTTTTTTTCCGTATTTACGGTTCTTGACAGGCTGGCCCTGGAGTAACGTTGCCAGCTGTCATCCTCTGCCCTCTCACCTTGGCTCCCCTTGGCGCCTGCACCTTTCGTCCCTGAAACACCTGTTCATCACCGCATCCCTCCATGCCCTGCTCCCTGTCCATAAGCCTCACTGGGTTTCCCTCCCGCCTCACAGGATGGAAAGGTGTGCTGGATGTGGGCTCATCCCACGAGCCTGGGGTCTCGGCTTTCTCCAGCACCCCCAGGACCCCTTCTGCCAGGGCTGGTGCTCCCTGTGCTCTCTGGTAACCTGTAGTGCTTGCTTGTTTGTGTGGGAGGATCCACGTGTGACAGCCTGAGCTGAGGTTCTGGCCATCATGCTTGGTAGAAGACCTCCATCTGGCGGTCTGGCCTCCGGGAGTCGTCTCACCTCCTGTCACTTCCTTGCAGCCACTTGGTGCCATAAGTCATGCCCATGCTCTGCATAGGTGACCTTAGCTCTGCCCCAGCCAGGACCACAGCATTGTCTTGTAAAGGTGTGTTTCTATTTTCCTCATAAGTGAAGGGGTGGGGGGTGGGGGCAGCCTTTCTTATTTATGTATTTATTAACCTTTTGTATTTTATCTTCTGTCAATTCTCTGTTCCATGACCTTCATTGAGGAAATCATGAAACTGATCTAAGCCTCACTTTTCTTATTTGTAAAACAGGATAGACTTGAGGATTAATTGTATTTCGTACACACATGTTAAGTGCTCATTCTTGGGCCTATGGCATCCAAGTCTGCTTGCTAACTTTCTATAGCTTCTCTCAGAGCAACAGAGGCCTTACCCACCATCTCCTCCAACGCGCAAGGCCCAGGGGTATTGAGTAATTTGGCAGGATCGTGGAGGGGGTCAGTGCCAAGGTCAGGATGCACACCCAAGGCTCTCAGCTCACAGCTTCTAACTGGCCACCTCGCTAATGATGCCACCAACAGAAAGTATTTGGCTGTTTTTCTGATGGTATAGAACTCAGGCAATATCATTTTTAAAGTTCATCACGTAAGAATTTTTTTAATTTATAGGTTAATTATGTAATAATTCACATGATTCAAAAAAACTTTTTAAGTATTAGAACAGTATAGACTGAAAATTCTCCTCTCCACCCTCCGTTCCCCCTCTTTGACAAGTAACGTGGCTTCTGTGTGTTTACTTCTCATTTCCTTCCTGCCTGAATAGATATCTAATATTGTTACTTTCCTGCCTATCTTTTTTTAAACCACATACAAACAAATAAGAATATATAGACCTTAACCCCTTCCTTTATTCACTGATATTCTTTTAGTTAATAATTCAGAAAGTACTTCATGATTCACTTTTTACGGGTACATGACTACAGGTTTTTTATTTGTCTGTTTACAACTGCAGTACTTTCCTGTGAGTGAATGGAGCATGATTTATTTTACTAGTACCCAGTTGAGGGACATTTAAGCTATTTCTAATCTTTTGCTATTGAAAACATCATTGAATGAATAACACTGAACGTATATTATTTCACAGGTGTGTGAGAATAGCTTTTAAGATAAATAACTAGAAATAGAACTTCTGATTAAAAGGATGTGTATGTGTGTAGTATTGCTAAGTATTTGCCAAGTTGCCCTCCATAGGGGTCATGTCAGTTTCTACAACCACCAACAATATATGGAGCTACCAATTTCCTATAGTCTTGTTAGGACTGTGTCTTACCAAACTTTGATATGTTTGCCAATATGATAGGTAAAAAATTGTAACACAGAATAATTGGAATTTACATTTATGTTATGCTGCATGAGGCTGTGTATCTTTCTAAATGTTTTAGATCCACTTGTTTTTCCTTCCTTGTTAGCTACTATTCATGTAACTTCTCCATGTTAAAAATTGGGTTTTGATGTGTCTCTTTCTTGTTGATTTGTAGGTGTTTTTATACATCAGGGAGATTATTGCCCTTTGTGCTGTGCACTGCAATATTTCCTCTAGAATATTGTTATCTTTTTACTTTACTTATTGTCATTATTATTGTCATCATTATTGTTTTCTACCACATGGAAGGTGTTTATGTAGTCCATTTACCATTTCTTTTCCTTTTATGGGCCCTAGATTTTAAAATAATTTTTCCGTGTTTTCTTCTAGTATTTTTTATAGTTTCAATTTGATCCCTTTGAAGCTATGATCCTTTTGGAATTCATCTTCGTGTATTGTGTGCCTTGTGTGAAGAATGGATCCCACTTAATATTTTTTCAGATTGTCGCCTAGTTGTTCGAACACCACTTATTGAATAATTCACATTTTCTGTACTTTCTCAGGGTTTGGTTAAGGGCAAAACATTCTCAACTCTCATTGGCTTTAATGGATTTTAGCCTAGGATTTCCTAGGAAGGTGATAAATCTCTTTGTCAAGGTCCCTGGTGTGTGTATTTCCTGTTCTGTTTGGGATTACTATGTACTTCTTAACTCTTGTCACCTGCTTTCCAAGCCTTAACAAAAAGGATTCTTTACCTACAAAACGCAACTAAAGGCCCAATGTGTCTGATGTGCTTATATGGTGGTTACAACTACAGCACTAGTCATAGCCATCTGCAAGCAGAGTGTTCTCAACAAGTACCTCACGGCTTGCTAATTTCTCCCAAATGATTGTGCCTTGGCACAGGATGGGTGCCGCCAGCCAAAAGAAATATTGACAGGTGGAATAGAGGCTACATTTGGGAAGTAAAAACATAAGGGTGGAAGAAAATATCAGCCATCAAGCATATGAAGAGATAACTAAAGAAATGCTTATGCCCTTCCCCTGAATTCCACCTTGATCCCTTTCCATCTCCCTCACTCAACAATTCTTGCCAATGGGATGATTAACCACAAGCTGAAAACTCCAGCAAAATGTAACTGACTCAGGACTTCTGGGTCCTGTTTGTCTCTGTATGCATTTCTATATAAAGTTGATTTCCCCATATAAAAATAAGCCTGTTCTTTGTTTGTAGATATCCCTTTTAACTTTGAATTTTTAATGAATCTGATTCAATAAAGAATTTGAAGCAGCTAAACAAACCACAAAAGATAAGAAAAAATAACTGGTGGAATTTGATAATGAAGGGCAAGAAAGCCATAAAGCTAGGGTGTTGGGGATGATGGTGAGAAAGGAAATGGGCTCATAGAAGTGTGACTTATATGAGTTGGTACATTGCACACATTATTTGGCTCAATATTTCCTAGCAGGCAAAGCAAAAAAGGGTAATGTTAGTTACAACCTTTACAATAAGATAAAGAGCTGCCCATGAGAAGTCCAACTTCAGATACCAAGTCCTGGGGCCTTGTTCTCTAAAAGATCCAAATGCTCGGGCTTCCCTGGTGGCGCAGTGGTTGAGAGTCCGCCTGCCGATGCAGGAGACACGGGTTCGTGCCCCGGTCCGGGAAGATCCCACATGCCGCGGAGCGGCTGGGCCCGTGAGCCATGGTCGCTGAGCCTGCGCGTCCGGAGCCTGTGCTCCGCAACGGGAGAGGCCACAACAGTGAGAGGCCCGCGTATCGCAAAAAAAAAAAAAAAAAAAAAAAAATCCAAATGCTCTTTGGGATTGCCAATCATGTATGTGAATTTGATTACAGAGGAAACGGGCATAGATAGATCTTTACGCTGTGAAGGAGAAGATCCTTCACTTCTGGTTAGCTTTGCAGGCAGGTTGGATCCAGGTTTTGTGAGACAGGAAGTGTATGCAATTTCAGAGCACTCTTTAAGGAAAAGAATATGAAATTGTGAATATAAAATCAGACATGAAAGTGAATATATATTTACTGAGAATATAAATCATAACACAAATCATTAAAAAAACATGAAAAAGATGACAAATACAACAAATCACACATACACACATATACACACATGCACATAAACTGCCTGGTACATGGTCTATAAACATTTCCCCTGTCTTTTTTTGTTTGTTTGTTTGTTTGTTTGTTTTGCGGTATGCGGGCCTCTCACTGTTGTGGCCTCTCCCGTTGCGGAGCCCAGGCTCCGGACGCACAGGCCTAGCGGCCATGGCTCACGGGCTAGTTGCTCCGCGGCATGTGGGATCTTCCCGGACCAGGGCACGAACCCGTGTCTCCTGCATCGGCAGGCGGATTCTCAACCACTGCGCCACCAGGGAAGCCCTCCCCTGTCTTTTTTTGACTACTGTTTGACCCTCTCTTCATATGACCAACTCTTTAAATTTAATTTTCTATGGCAAGAATAGAAAGATAATTAAATCTCTCCTCTAGTATGGTTGATTGAAAGGTTTTTTAATTAGCAGTTAGAAAAGTTTTATGCAGATTCTCATCATTAATAAGGTCTTATAAATTTAAGATTATTGTCAAATTTGGGTTTCCACATGTGAGTTATAAGATTTGGAAGATTTTTCCATGGCTAGCTTTTGACTTGGTTTATTTCAAACCCTGTTTCTCCTCCACTGCCACAATACTTCTGGTGCCAGGGGCTGCAGGATGTATATTGCCATGACACGACCTCACCTGCGCACCTTGGTGGCATGAGGCCAGGTGAGTTCGCCCACAGGGTGGCTTAAAGAAATCCTGGATTGCCCCCTGGGAGAGCTGGCAGTAGGTTAACTACGCCCAGAAGTAGCCTTAGACCGTGAAAATGTGTCCCACTAAACTCAAACCAGACATACTAAAATTTAGCTTCCCCAAGTTTCTACCAGCTGCTCCAACAGTAGTAGACATAAGAGAAAGTGTGGCTAAAGGGATTTGGAGTGAAACAGTGGTCTTAATGGATTTCAGTTAAGTTTTGCAAATTTTCAGTTACTTTTGCAAATTTTACAAAGGGGCATGGAAGCACATAGCTAGGGCCCCTCCTTAGCAATTTGACCAATTTGCTAGAGCAACAGAAGGTCCCTGAGACCTAAATGATCCCCTTTAGTTAAATCTCCCTCTGCATGCAGAACACCACGGGGTAACCATGATCATTTCTCATGCCTCCTGGAGGGTTTCACATATGGGATTTGGAGGCAAACACCAGGTCCCACTTTATTGCGGTGTGACCAAGCACTAGTTGTTTAACGTCTCTGAGCCTCAGTTTCATCAGGTTGAGAATTGAGATCATCATAATAATACTACGAAAGTATGAGATTGTTTTAAGTGAGACATATTTCAATTGCTTTGTACAGCACCTGGAACATCATAAGCTCTGAATAAATACCACGTATAAAGGTACACTGGACATCCTCAAAAAGACCATCTAACCACTTGCTTTGTCCTCTTTGGGACCAAATCCTTGCTGTATTTTTGTACTATACAGTCCGATGACCCTTCGTATTTTAGAATTATAAAAGTCTCACCTTCAGACAAGTAGTATTTTGAATTTAGTGATTCTGATTTTTGTTTTCAATTTTCCTCTTCTCTTCTCCTTGAGTTGTGCTTGGGTTCAACATTAACCAGAGGTGTAAGCTACAATGAGAGCAGACTCTAGCTGCTTTATGTGAGTGGAGCGAGGGTGCTGACCTAGCATAGGTGGGGGAGGACTCACTCGAGGACACGGGTTTGCTAACCTAGTTGGAGTAGATTCAGAACCGAGTTGGAGTAGATGCGGGAATAAAGTCTAAGTGTGTTTTCCAGTGTTCCCCCATAGCACAGGTTGGACATTCATCCGCCTCTGTCTACCCATCATGTCCTGGGCTGTAGCTTGCTCTGGACCATATGGTGTCTACGGATTACCTACATAAATCCTACGTAAATCCTAAGGATTTCTCCGGGTGTGGAGAAAGGCAGGTGGCTGACAGAAGGCTGACTCTTAAGGGGACCAGGGAACCCTTCTTTACCTCTGCGTGCTCTCTCTATCTCTATAGGGTCTCGTGGAGGGCTTGTGATCCTGCCAAAAATTGCCGTGTAGGGCCAGGCAAAAGGCCTGCATTTATTTCTGAGGCTGTGTGGTGTGTGGATTTGCCAGATATCCCCCTACCAAAAATGACTCTCATTGGGCCACTCTGTGATGCCCTTTTAGAACCATCACTTTGCAGGGCAGTGCCCAGCAGTGTAGAAAGACAGTGCATCTCTCTGATTATTAAACATGCCGCGCCTTGGTCCAGGAAGGATTTCTTGAGCGTTTAAGGACCACCACCCCTCACCCTTCGTAGAAGGGCTCACCATTTCAGAGCCTCATTGGCCTACTCCTGAACAAACTGGATTTCTGTGGGCAGAAAACATATTTATTTAACTTCTATTGTGAACTAATGTGGAAGCACCCAGCCGTCTCCAGAGGTCTTCTCTGTGGCCTCCTCTGTAATTCATGTGTGATTTAATCTTCAAATTCAGTCTCACAGAGACTTTGCTGGATTTTCCTCATCTGCGGCCCCACACAGAGATGAAATTATTCTCCGAGCGTCTTAGATCACAAAATGCTACCTTTTGGAAATGAAAAGATAATACTGTTTATGTATGAGTATGAGAGAATTACTTTACTTGTCTGCAGTAACACTGATTAAATTGAAATGTCAGAGCTAATGTTATAGTTAATAAATGTTATACATATTCAAATCTGTCTAAATACTGAAGACTCTAACTAATGCAGGGGATGCTGTTTTAAATTGCAGGAATACCCACATCTCCTTGTGATTGCCATTTTTGCTATCCATTTCCAGTAAATAAGGTAAAAATGTGTGTTATAAATGAGACCCATGTTTGTGATATCTGTGGGTGGTGTTTACTTAACCAGATAAATTGGTACTATTATGAGAAATCAACCTAGCATTTGGGAAATGTTTTATGAGATAAGTTGCAGTATGTAAATCAGAAGGTGATGGGGTAGGGGTGCGTTGTCAGGGCATAATGGGAAAATGGAGTGTCAGACGTTAGTCCACCAGGGGGCCTTCAGTGAGAGGGAAGGCAAGTGGGCGTCCCCAGATCTTCCCCTCACACAGTCTTGCAAAGGTTTATCGTGGCTGCTTCTCTTCTTCATAAGAGAAAATGTAGCCAAGAACTGTCATCTCAGTGGGCATCCCTGACCAGGTAGCCATAGCATCCTTTTTTTCAAGGAGTGGAACAGACAACGTGATGGGGTAGGCACACAGAGGAGAGGGGCTTAGTGGCTGCAGCGGGGGGTGGGCTGGGGAGGGGACAGCTGGTGTGGGGTCATTGACGACAGAGACCAAGATTCTAGCGTCCCTCCTGTCATCCCGAAAGTCGTCTTGATTTTTGAAGAAGGGCAGCACCTCTTGCTCGGGCCACAGAAGGTCTTTGCCAGTTTGCTGTCCACCCACCCCCTCTCCCCAGGTACTCTGTGGTCTGCTGTGGTTTCCAAGTTTCCAGAAAGAGCATGAGATTTCTAGCCCCATAGATACATGGTAGTTGCAAATCTAGCCCTGCCCCATGCTAGCTGTGTGACTTTAGTCTAGGTTTAAACGCTGAGGCTGCTCAGGGAGCTCATGTGTTAAAGCGGGGTAGAGAAGCCGTCTCCTGGGATCATTCTGCTTAATCAGTGAGCTAAGATTTTATCAGGCACCTGGCACATCACCTGGTTCATAGCAGGCACTCAGTCCTCCCACTGGCTCCAACCTGACTGCCATGCGTTTTTACAACATCAGGACTGGGGGTTCCCTTTTCCTCCCCACCACCCTCTCTCTGTCCTGGCAAAGCCCCAGTCAGTCACTTTTTTGGTTCAGCAGGAAGGGAGCAAGTGATCTATTCCCTCTCCCTGGCCCGTGGAGTAGTCCGGGGCCTAACTAGAGAGAGGAAGCCGATTGAGGCACAGTCCCTGCATCAGGGCACATCCGGGGAGGGACTTGCAGTGGAGTGTCTGTGACAGTGCAGCCAGCATCCGTGGACAGGTAGCTCATCATCCTAGGAGAATTCTAATTTGGCAGGATTTTACCAGGAAATGACTGCAACAAAGAAAGGGTATATTAAAGTGTGCATTAGGGATTGTGGTTACTGTAAATTACATTCTTTGAAATCTCATATAGATCCAGGAAACAGACTGCATAAGGAAGGCTCTGAGGATTAATACTTTTGGAACAATGGAGTGTGAGTGATCATCTGGAAAAGTAATTATGCCAAATTTAATTATCACGCACATGCATTTTGTGGCATCACCATGCACACCCAGAGGACAGTGGGGAAAAGACTGCCACAGCACGGGCTCTTGATTGAGGAACGTGGTGCAGGATTATACATGCTGTAATTGAGTGTCGCTAAATATGAGGCTTGATGGATACAGAGATGGTGGGTGGAGCGAAAGGGAGGGGGCGTTTGGCCCACTCAGCAGATGTTTGAGATATTTGGAAAGGCTTTTCAATGTCTTCAACGTATTGGAGAGGAGCAAACTACATTTCAAGTAGGCCGATAAAAATGTTTCCCCGTCTTTAAGCATTTCTTTTGTTCTCTGTTCTTGTGGTAGCCTCACCTCTTCTGAATTGCAGAATTCAGCTTGAAACATTCAAGTGAGCTGCTGAAGGGGACTTTGAAAGGGTGTGTGTGTTTGGGGGAGTAAATGGGGGTGGCACAAAGAGTATCTGGTGGACAGGTGGACCAGGGCAACGTGGATCCCAAGGATTTCAGAGAGTGATATTAGACGCAGACCTGTTGGGGACCCACATCAGGATTATCTGTCTCCTGGCCTCCATCCTACATTCCTCCCTTTGGCTGGCTAACATCTACCCTTTAGAACGTATTGTCACTGCCTCGCTTTAACAGGGCTCCCCTAAAGACAGATATCATATGATATCACTTATATGTGGAATCTAAAAAATTATATAAATGAATTTATTTACAAAACAGAAACAGACTCACAGACATAGAGAACAAACTTATGGTCACCAAAGGGGAAGCAGGGGAGGGATAAATTAGGAGTATGGTTTTAACAGATACAAACTACTACATATAAAACAGATAAACAACAAGGATTTACTGTATAGCACAAGGAACTATATTCAATATCTTGTAATAACTTATAATAGAAAAGAATTGAAAAAAAGACATATATCTAACCGAATCACTTTGCTGTACACCTGAAACTAACACAATATTGTTAATCAACTATACTTCAATTAAAAAAAAAAAGAGGCTCCCCTGACGACCCTGGGTTGGGTTGGGTGCCACACACTTACTCGCGTGGGACAATGACATCAACATATATGCTAATTTGTGCGCCTGTTACCCGTGTACACTGTGGGCGCCCACTGTGAGAGTGGGGACCACATCCTCTGTTCAGCCCTGGCTCCCCCGTCCCCAGCACGGCACCTGCAAAGAAAGGGCTCAGTAAATATCTGTTTGAATGTATGATCAAAAACTGCACAGAACAGGAGTCAATTCTTCATCTCCACACATCCCTAACTGTGCTGAAGCCTAAACAAGCTGTCCTCAAAGACGCTTGGTTTGGGGGTGTGATCTATAACACTCTGGAGATAAAACCATTAGTGTTTGAAACATGGACCTTCCACTTGATGCAGGACCAGGAGCCAACAGATTGGCTTCTTGGGGGTCGACGAGGATTCTAAAGCTGGTCTCGGGCATCTTTGAGAGGACAAACTGAAAGAGTGTATAGTAGGTGCCTGGAGGTTGGCAAGCCCCCTGTCCTTCTAGGATATGCATAGAAAGTTACTTTTCATTCATTCATCTGACCTCAGAGTCTCTTTCTTTATCCATTGAAGATTTGGCCAAGATTTTATTAAGGATCCAAAGGGCAGGAGGTTTAACTCCAGGCTAGAGGCGTTATTGTTGTATTTTCAATGCTGTGGGCCCAAAGCCACAGCTCATGGGTGTCAGTGGTCAGTGGGCAAAACTGCCCATGTTGAAGAAAGACCTTCTGCCTGTGCTTTCAGCTGAGAACATTGCTGCCACAGGTGGAGTTTGATGGCCTTCCTGGGGCTTGGTATCCATAAGATGCAGCTTTCCCTGCCCCGGAAGATCAATAACCCTCAAATTGCTACTGCCAAGCAGAACGGCTACCACACAGGAAATCCAGGGATAACTTCATGGAGTTCTTAGGAGAGAGAAAATGGGAAAATTGGGGAGGTTGTGCTTGAGAAACCATAGAGAGTATTGCACATACAAACTTACTGTTGACTTCTGTCTCCCTAGCTAATACAATGAGTGTGCCCAGCCTCAACTGCTCTTCCAAGATGTGGGCAGGCTTAAAGATAAAGGCCTGCAAGGCGCCTATGGCTTGTTGAGTTAATTCTGTTTTCCTGGCAGCAAATGAATGAAGCAAACCGAAAACTGGCAAGGGCAGTGAACAAAATTGTTTTGAAATTGGCTGGTGTGCTGGGCAGGGTACTAAGCACCTCTCTCTCATACAATTCCATCTGCTTTTCCCAGCTCTCCATTTACAGATGAGTTGCCCAATCATGCAATTAGTAACAGCAACAATAATATTAATAATAACAATACCTGACATCTATTGAGCACTTGCCACATGTAGGCATTTCATAAAGCTGAACCGTGTGAAATTGTCATCTGTGTAGGTAAAAAACAACGGAAAGTCAACACTTTCCATGTATCTTATTTGTGACTGAACTAACTTAAGTCAGACAGGCCGTGTTGACTCCAGCTTTCCTATTGTGACACTACCTCCTAAGGAGATAAGCTACAGGGCTCCTGCCAAAACGGATGTCGGAAAGCCATGTTATATATTCATAGCAACAACGGTTGTTACTATCAAGGGTCCCACCGAGATGGCTTAGGCCTGGGAATCGGAGGAGGTAGGCGTGTTGTGAGGCAAGTGAGCAAGTTCCCATGCACCTTGCTTTGGGGACCATTTCTTTTCTTTTTTTTTTTTTTTTTAACATCTTTATTGGAGTATAAATGCTCTACAATGGTGTGTTAGTTTCTGCTGTATAACAAAGTAAATCAGCTATACGTATACATATATCCCCATATTGCCTCCCTCTTGCGTCTCCCTTCCACCCTCCCCATCCCACCCCTCTAGGTGGTCACAAAGCACCGAGCTTATCTCCCTGTGCTATGCGGCTGCTTCCCACTAGCTTATCTGTTTTACATTTGGTAGCGTATATATGTCCATGCCAGTCTCTCACTTCATCCCAGCTTACCCTTCCCCTCCCCATGTTTGGGGACCATTTCTTTCTTGTGCTCTTTACCTGCATGTCAGGGTGCCCTCAGAGGTGGAATGCTTTTGCTGTATTGTTTAAAATGTCATCACTAGGGCTTCCTTGGTGGCGCAGTGGTTGAGAGTCCGCCTGCCGATGCAGGGGACACGGGTTCGTGCCCCGGTCCGGGAAGATCCCACGTGCCGCGGAGCGGCTGGGCCCGTGAGCCATGGCTGCTGGGCCTGCGCGTCCGGAGCCTGTGCTCCGCAACGGGAGAGGCCACAACAGTGAGAGGCCCGCGTACCATAAAAAAAAAAAAAAAAGTCATCACTAGTTAGCTAGGATTGCAGGCTGGGGTGATGCAGCACCAGGGCTGGGGACTTAGCTTTATAGACATAGAATTGAAGGGAAAAATACATTTTCCAAACTCATTTAAAAATAGTTTCCCTTGGAAATTAAAACCATTAAATGTACATCATTATGTAGATCAGTATTCATGCTTTAAAGAAACATAATATTGCTTTCATTTAATTTGTTTCTCCAAGACCTAATTATGGATTGGATAAAAAATATTATTCTTCTGTCACTGTGCAAATCGCCTTTTACCACCCAGGAGGACAGTTCTCTCTGGTTATGGAGGGTTGTTTCTATGCAGTGATTAATCACGGAAAAGTTAGGGAGACGTATTCCAAGGGAGGGTTGGTTGTTCACGAAGGCGAAGAAGCACAAGCGCTCTCCTTTGCAGGAAGACAGAGTGACGGGGATTGTCTTGTCTGGGGCTCCAGGTCTTTCGCCAAGAGCAGATGCCTTCAGCTGTTTGACCAGGTCCTGGGGACGTAAGGACGCAGCAGGCTAAGGGCTGGTCCAGGAACCAGCAGCAAATCCCATCAGAGTGGGCTGCCTGGCAGAGAGCAACAGGGTGGCAGAAGCATGACGAGCACTCGGTGACCTTGACTACCATTCAAGGATGAGGCAGAAGACAGTGGCTCTGTAGAAGTCACTCTGCATACTGGGAAGTGCTGATGCTACTGATAGGATCCAGGGAAAGGCTCAGAGATTGGAGTGGGCTTGGATTAGTATTACAAAAGCAGCAAGCCCTCTACAGTGCGTACTATGTGTCAGGCAGCTTCGTGTTGTTAAACACTAGTGTTTAAACTTCAGTGTTGCTCAGTGTTGTTAAAGGGTGTCTTAAATACTTTACAAACATCCACTTGTCTAATCCTCCCAACAATTCTAGAGGCAAGTGCTGTTATCACCTATATTTTATAGAGGAGGACGTTGAGGTACATAGGGGTAAAGTAGCTTGTCCTGGGTCACATTGCCAGTGACAGGGGTACCCCAGCAGTGTGTCTGTATTCCCTCGCTTTGACCACTCCATTCTCCCACCTCAGTACGAGCAGGTCACTCGTGACTCAGCCAGTGCCATCGATTCACACGTGCACTTAATCCTCTCAGTAGCCTTACGAGGGAGAGGGCACTGTGGTGAGCTGTGATTCTGGTGGTCCTCAATGAATCACGCTTCCAGGTATTCACACCCTTTTGTAATCTCCTCCCTTTGAACCTGGGCTGGCCTATGACTTGCTTTAATCAATAGGATGTGGCAGAACTGACACTGGGACCATTCTGGGTCTCAATCTTATGACACCTCTTGGCCTTTATTTTATGCTCTGGGGGAAGCCAGCTGCCATGTAAGACATCTGACTACCCTGAAGCCGCCATCCTCAGCAATGAGAAGAAGCTATGTGGAGGGAAACTGAGGCCCCAGCCAATAGCCCCTGCTGAGATCCCAGCTGATAGCCCCAGCACCTTGCCAGCCAGATGAGCAAAGCCATCCTGGAAGTAGGCCCTGCTGCCCCTGTGAGCTTCCCCGACTGATGCAACGTGGAGCAGAGACGAGTGAATGCTGAACTCTATCCAAATTGCAAAGGTGTGAGCAGAGAAATAAAATGATTGAAAATGCTTTTTATCTTAAGCTACTAAGTTTTGCAGTTGTTTGATAATGCAGCAAAACATGATTGAAACACCTACTCACTTCACTGATAAAAAATGTGAGGTACAAAGAGGCTGTAGAACATGCCCAAAATGATACAGCTAGGAAGTAGCACATGCAAAATTAATCAAGGAGTGTGAGTGCAGAGATTCACTCTATTCCCTGCTCCCTATGTTGGTACACGTTCAAGGATGTACTAAAGGGAATGGTGTTATAAGTGAGTCCCCGCCTACTGGGCCTTCTTGGTCTGGATGGAGCTTCCATTCCGCCTTTAGAATACCTCCCAGCCTCGAGGTATGCTACAGACTTTACTGAACTCCAAAAACGTACTAGACACTTTTTAGCAGCCTTATCATGCCGTCTTACCACAGTTAAGAGGATGGTCCCCAGCTTGCAGATGGGAAAACTGAGGCTTGGAGATCTAATTTGCTCAGGTTAACACAGTATGTTTGGAGTGCAGCTAGAATTTGAACCTGGTTGAGCTCCACCTCTGTACACAGCCCCTGATCCAGCTCTACCTCCGTACACAGCCCCTGGTCCATCTCCACCTCTGTAACAGCGCCTGGTCCAGCTCCACCTCTGTAACAGCCCCTGGTCCAGCTCCACCTCTGTAACAGCCCCTGGTCCAGCTCCACCTCTTGCACCCACTAGTCAGTGTCCCCAGCAGGCGCTGCCACACCTTCAAGCTGTTGCTGAACTCTGTCTAAATTCAGCCCCCTCCCCCTCTCCCTCCTTCAACATCAAGGTCAGCCACTACCCCAGAGATGCTTTGAAAGTTTTTAAGACAACCCAGGCTTGGTAACCCCTCCTCACTCCCCTGATCAGAGACCATTATGTTTGTTTTTCTGGGTATACCCCCCCCCCCAGAAAACAGATGGGGGGATTTCCTTTGTTCACGGTGGGCATCGGCTCCTCTCTGCATCCTGGACACTGTCCTCAGCACAGCAGTACCAGGGCCAGCTTGCTTTCTTGTGGCTCTTTTGGGATCGCGTTCTGGCTGGGCCATGGGCAAGTGTCTTTTTCTCACCCACAGAGAATGAGCAGGGAGGCATTCCTAAGTGAGGGCTGGCGCTTCCCAGGGAGCGGGGACAGCAGAGCCTTGATAGGGAGGTAGAAGCATCTGCTGAATAGGTGAGCTCTGAGCCTCCGGGCTCTCCTCTGTGGGGTCCGTATGTTTTTCACATCTTAGGTCCTGCACGTAGCTCAGGGCACATTCCAACAGCTAGATCCCTGTGTACAAGTAGCCAGCAGACTACGAGCATATTTGATCAAAAAGTGCAGCCACCTGCCCTTAAAGCTTGAAAACGACTCCCTGCCTCTCTTTCCCATTGTACTTGGGGTTGGTAATGGTGCCTACCTCATTAGGTTGTCATGAGGACTGGAGGAGCTCATATTTGTACAGTGCTCAGAGCAGAGCCTGGCATAACTTATATAGTTGTTGATTTAATCAATAAAGAAATGATGGCTACCTCAGTGTACAGGACAGATGGACACATGGCTGGATGCCCATATATACATGTAGGTAGGGGATGAGAGAGGGATGGAGAGAGTGGGAGAGAGATCACCATGATGAGGGTTGTTTCGGAGCTTCTTCCACTAGTGTCCCGTGCATGGCAGGGTCTCAGTAAGTCCTTGTGGTGATGGAAGGGCTCTGAGAGGTCAGGATGCTACCCCCTCATTTTAAGATGAGATGACTGATGCCCAGGACCAGGGGAGAGACCTGTGTAAGTTTGTATCAGATCTTTCTGTCCACATCACCAGGTACTGGGTCCTGGGAGGGGCCCGGGTGTCGGGGCCCCCATCATGTGTGTTTTCAGGTCTGTTTTGCCTTCTGGGCTCACTGCACAGGTGTCCCTGAGCAGACGTGCCACGTCAGAGCTGACAAGTGAGAACGGCTCCATTAGGTTCTCTCACGGTGACAGATCCCTGCGTTCTGCATGTGTGCTCCTTGGCACTTGCCTCCGTTGCTTCTCCTTCCAGACAGAGAGTCTCTTGCTCTACCCTGGGAATCTGGGCTGGCCAGTGTCATGCTTTGACCAATAAAATATGGCAGAAGCGATGTTGCAGAAGTTCCAGAACATCAGGAAGCCACTCAGCTTTTGCTATGCACACTTGGATGCTCATTGTAGCTGTTTCCAGCCACTTGGTTTTGGTGTAGTGTGTTTTGGTACAACAGATCATTGAAACACCTGCCAAGGTCAGACCAGGCTTGGAGCCCTGGACCCCTTTCTAGCTGCCCCTCTACCCACAGATGAAGTAAAACTGGATTGTGTTTGGAAGAGGGTGACTCAGAAGCATGCTTCAATCAGGAACTGTAGGAGGGGAGCTGTTGAGAAGAAAGACTAAAAACCCCCCAGGCGGCCCGTTAGGCTGCTTCAAATACCAGGAGGGCTGTCCTGTGCTAGAGATGAGACTGATGCAAAAACATCCCAAGTGCTTTAAGAAAAATCATAACAATGGTGAAAAGTAAGAACTTCCAATAAGCCAGTCATTTTACATGCATCCTACCCTAATCCTGTAAAAACTCTTTAAGGTAAGAATTCATTATTTTGCAAGTGGAGAAACAGAATCAAAGAGGTTAAGTTACTTGCCCAAGATCGCAGTGTCTAAAGGGGAGACACTAGAAATTGAGCCTAAGTTCGACTCCCAAGACGGACCTCTCTCCAGTATGCCTTGCTGTCTCTTTCTTGGCCTACTGGATGGAACTCGAGGAAAGGGGACATTTTGGGGGGGAAGGGGCAATCTCTGGGCATGGCATGCTCTCTTTCACCTCTACTATGTTGCATATGCTCTTCCTTTAACCAGCAATGACCCTTCTGTTCTTTGTTTGAAGGAATCCTATTCACCCTTTAATATTATATCTCACTCTCTTTGTCATAGGTTTCCCTAGGCTTCCAGGCTCAGAGGGCCGTTCTTCCCTCTGTCTTTCCACAGTACAGTCTACAAACCCTCTCATATGTAACCCATGATTTTAATTACTTTCTGTCATTGTTCCTTTCTCCCTTCTAGATCATAGATTTCTCTAAGACGGATGAGATGGGGCTATATCTCATCCATCTTTGTGACCCCTGCCTGTCAGGTTCTGGCATGTGACAGGCTTCAATAAATGTTTATTTAGTTAATGGATATATTGATGAGTCAATAGAAGAAATAACTCAGTGAATTGCCCATATTTCAAAAATGACACCTGGGATGGAAGTGAGCCCCTTCCCCTCCATCAGTTGAGTGCCTAAGTAGTCATTTAGGCTGCTGTTATGTGGATTCTGACATCATATGGGGATTTCACTAGATGAGTGATCTCATGAGTTAAATGGACCATCGGGTGACAGAGGATAAAAGTATAACGGTTTTTTGTAGGTTTTTATTTCCTAAAACTTAAGAAGAAAATGAAGCTTTACAGTATTTACGACATAGATTGACAATGGTGCTTGTAGGGGAGTGGTTCTGCCATGATGCTCTGACAGCCTTGCGTGTATCCGGAAGGGCCATGTAGGCAAAGGCTTGAACTGCAGCTACTGTGAGTGTTGGTGGAACACCTTGTGATCCTCCTGGAACCTGAGAGGAGAGGAGGCCTGTGAGGAGTTCGCTATTGTCATCTCCCATCCCCTCCCTATTTCTCCTGGGGGGCTGTCCTGAGAGAGTTTCTCATTGCTGCTCAGGTTCTGATGAGTTGGGAGGCTTTCTGAATACAGAGTATAGCTGTGGGCTAGAAAACTGCTTAGCTGAATCTCGAATTGACTCCATAGCAACGGAGTATCCCACCATTTGTGTTACAGTCGTCTAGACCCTTTTGTTTCAGTGCTGTCATTTTTGGTGTGTGGTAAAAGGACCCAGGAAGCTAGTACATTTAGCCACTTTTCCTTTCTCTGTCTATAGACGTAATAAACTGTCTGAATCTAAAAGTAGCTTGTTGTAGCATTACCATCCAAATCGTTCAGACTTTGGTCCTGGTCTTCTTACCTGTGTGCCTGACAGCGCCCTCACTCTGTCTACGTGTCACCTATGGCAGAGCTTCTCAGCTGTCTGCAAAGAAGGACCACGTATTTTTATTTTCAATCTGCCACTAACCAATGTTTTCATGAAGTACCATAAAATGAGTTTCTAAAAAGATAAAATGAAATAAAAGACCTACAAACATAAGTCTCTCCCTCTTTGTGTTAAATTAGACTACAAAGGGTGATCTGTCAAATTGCTAGATGTGTTTATACACTTACTTTTGACTTCTCTGCTTATCTCATTAAGGACTAGAAATAGCTTGAGGGCTGGCATTGGTCCACAGATCACACTCCAAGCAGTACTGATGTGTAGAATGTGGGGTACCCCGAGGGAAAAGTAGGGATTTTAGAACACAGATGGTTGTCCTGAATGCCCAAGTTTTAATTTGATTTCAATAAATTATAATGTATTATAATTCATATCTGCCTGTTAAGGGATTTATAGATAATATTGAGTTTTAAGTAAAATGATCCTTAGAGAATGGGGGAAAATGGCTTAAAAGGCTACCTATTAATCATTTTCAGATTGAAGGCAATACAAATTAGATAAACAACATGAAAACAGCAAAGTGGACATTTCTCCAAATTTTAGTGTGAGCTCCTTGTCAGCTATATTATAAGATAAAAACAATGACAACATGTACTGATGTTGTAGGAAACTGGTTAAAAAAATTCCAAGTGGGCTTCCCTGGTGGCGCAGTGGTTGAGAGTCCGCCTGCCGATGCAGGGGATGCGGGTTCGAGCCCTGGTCTGGGAGGATCCCACGTGCCGCGGAGCGGCTAGGCCCGTGAGCCATGGCCGCTGAGCCTGTGCGTCTGGAGCCTGTGCTCCGCAACCTGAGAGGCCACAGCAGTGGGAGGCCTGCGTACAGGAAAAAAAAAAAAAAAATTCCAAGTTATCAGTAGAATTATTTAAGATATCAAATTAAATTTATAGTGGTTAATAATGAAGCTTTCCTTAAGTGTATATTGGATCTTGAAATATTCCCTAATGAAAATATGATCTACCAAGTCTGGCAGGACATTTAACAATAATTGGTAACATCTGTATCTCCACTTGTAAAATTCTACTTTACCTATTTTTTATAATATATGCAGTATGTTAGTATATATGTATATTTTTCATAAATAAGCATACACATATTGTCTTGGGGCTTAACATTCTTTCACTAAAGTAGTAATGCCCAGGAAGTGGGGAGACCATGGCGTGAGATCACCTCCAAGGCCTTCCCAGCCTTGGAGAAGGTGGCCAGACATGTCTCCACATTTTACCCTCCAAGTGTGGGTCAAGATTTCTGGTCTTTCTCCAGCTGGAGTGTGTCTCCAAGAACATGAGCTCAGGGCTGGTCCCGGGATGTGTTTCCCAACAGTTCTAACTCATAAAGGGCCTGAGGGTTGGGATTGTGTGTGCTTTGGTCTTGTACCAATTACAAGGATCATGAAGATATGCTCAAGGGGCACAATGACTCTTTCTACAGTTTGTCTATTCCAAGCTTCATTAAATAATGTGGATTAAAGAAAGGCCATTTTGGGAAGGCCGATGTGGCTCTGTCTTGGCCAGAATAGGCTGATTAGCATAAATAGGAGGATGATGGCTTTCAGCTGGTCACTGGCATGGAAATACCCCTGGGCTTCTCTGCCAGGGAACACTGAGCCTTCTTGTGTAAAAGCATGGCTTAATTTCATATTACAGTTTATTTCTCTCATTATAAAAGGAAGGCAAGCTCATTTTAGAAAGGTTTTTAAATGCACTGAATTCTAAAGAAAGTAATTTCATTACTTAAAAGAAATCATTATTAAGTTTTGTACCTATCTATCTATCTATCAGGTACTATAGATCCCCATACTATATACCATATACATGGTGTATATTTTCATATATACACATATATAACAATAAGAATATATTTATCATATATCTTTCTTGTTTCCTTATAAAATCGTGTAATCTTGATTCCCTGCCTTTGACCTGTACTGACCCCCAAAACCACAGACTGAACAAGTAAAGGCCTGTGGACTCCCTGCTGTGATGGGACCACCTTGGTGGGAGTGACAGAAGATCTGATGTTTTCAAGCTTTGGCAGCAGTTCATTGTTATTTTGACTGTGACATTGTCTCTTCTTAATGTCACCTTTTGTTTCCTGCACATACTCTTCCCAAATTCTTCCCCAGACCTACCCCAAAGCAGAACATCTTAGAGTCAACCCTGCTGTTCCCTAATACTGCTTACTTCATTTGCATGTGACTTGGCCCATTTATAATACCATTGCCAAGAGAAAGAGGCCTGTAACCAGGGCAACCAAAAGAGGTGCTTTTGCAATTCAGACTTAAACAGACTTTCTGCTCCATTTAGTTGGATTCTGATCCACTCTTGACTCCCTTCTCTCTTGAGATTGTAAGAGTGTAAACACCCAGAATCTGCCTTCATCTCGTGTCCTTTTCTCCAGGGCCTCCCCTCAACCCACGGGCACAATACATATATTCTATTTCTACTGACTAAACAGTTCTTCAATGGTTACAAGAGTCCCCTTCTGATTATCACTACCCAACATTTAGGGTCATGATATTTTCTAATGTTATTACCATCTCTAATAATCGTTTTTAGCACTGCATTATATTATATCTGGGGGTGGACCATAACTACTTAACAATTCTCATGCAATTGGATTTTAAAGTGTCCTTTTTTGTTTGTTTTCACCATTGTATTTAATTATCTGATGATCATCTATGTGAACGATTTTTTTTGTCATTAATGCATAGAGTTGCTTCCCTATGAAAGTCCCCTAGAATTGAAATGACTAGTCAAGAGGTATATTTGTTAAGCTCTTGAGGCAGACTGTCAAGTACCTTCCACAGAGTATCAATTTACCCTGTATTATGATGGTGCTCATTTCACTGTATCATCAACGAGGTATTTTACTTTTAAAAAATATTTTTATAAGCAAGAAATAGTATATCACTACAACTTTGTCTTTTTATGTTATTAGATGAAACATATTTCCATGCTTGTTAGGTAATACTGTGGAAGTATTTGTTTTTATTTTTTCCGTATGATTACTGGTTTTCTTTCTTTTCACTTTTTACAAGTGTTTTATGATGCAAGGCTTTCTGTCAATGAGGCTGGGGCAGATGCCCTGTTTTTGACACTAGAGTATCATACCTTTCAACCAATCATGACAGGTCATCAGATGCTTAAATTCTTACCTGATAATGAGTCAGAAGAGTCGTGTGCTTCTGAGCATAGCTGAGTCTTCCCTGAATTTGGGGGTGAGGGAACATACCATATGATCTTATATTAGGATTCTTCCAGATCCACACTCTAGTCATTTGTCTGCACTGGGATAGATGTTTCTGTTGGAATTCAACTAACTATAGACATAGGCATGCATATCTGCATTATTGGATATGATGATAGTATTAATCATTAGCTTTTATTGAGTGCCTGCTCTGTGCCAGGCATTTTAATAAGTGCTGAGGGCACTGCTGAAAATGTGTCAAAAGTATTCTGTCCTCATGTAGCTTATATTCCAGTGAGGGAAGATAGACTATACCTATATAAAATTTTTAGCAATTACATAATAAAATAAGTTGGATAATTTTATATGGTCACATATACTATTTGGAAATGAAACAGGAAAATAGATAGAGAGGGACTCAGCAGGGGAATCTGCTGAGATTGACAAGGAATCTCTTTAGAGAAAATGGGGACCAACTGAAAATGATGCAAAGAAGCCAACTCAGAATAGTTCTACAGTAAAAATGTTTCTAGAAGAGGAACATGTACAAAGGCTCTAAACTAGGAATAGTTGTAGAATGTTTGAGAAGGAGAAAGAAGACCAGTGTGGCTGTTTTAGGTAACTAGGAGGAAGTGATAGTATGTTATTAGAGAAGTAATAGGGATCAGATCGTGGAGAATGGCATAGGTCGTGCTTAGGATTTTGGATCTTATTTTAATTGGGAGCTAAGGGAGCATTTCAAATGAAGGAGTGATATGAAATCATTGATGTTTCTGAAATGTCACTCTGCCTGCTATGTGAAGGATGGACTACAGTCAGGATAAGCTAGACTGTGCTGTTGTCAGAGGCTTAATACAAGTTTATTTTTTGTTCACACAGAGTGAGATGCTTTCGCAAAGACTTCAGAGTCATCTTTGATTTCCCCTCCCGCATAAAAGCCATATGCTAGTCATAAGGCCATGTGCCTGAGTTCTAACAAATGGGAATGTTTGCAAAAGGGATTCTTACTTTTGGTCCAGAGCGCATAAGAGTTTGTATGCTTTCCTTTTCATCTCCTCTTTGTGTCATGGAGGTCACATGTTGATAAGAGATTATCACTGGATAGATGTTGCCTGGATCCCTGAATCACTGCATGGAGAAGATATTCCCTAGAGGTAGCCCCAACCTCCCTGAAATAAGACTTGAGAAATTTAAGGAAACATAACTGATAATCTGATGAACAGTAATTGCCTGTAATCGCATGAGGCTGGCATGGAAATAGTATTATTAGGGATACCAGTTACAAAGCAGTTTCAGTGATCTAAATGATACTGTTGGCCGGGACTTGGGAGGCAGCAACAGAGATGGTTCAGTTTCAGGACATATTTCAGAAGCAGATAGCTTTTATGTGGGAGGTGAAATCAAAGCTGACTCTGATGTCTTTGGCTTAAGCAACTAAGTGGATGATGGTGCTTGTAATTAAGGGGAGGAAAATAAAAGACTAGTGTATGATGCATATTTCAGGAGTTTGGGGATCAAAAGTTATGTTTTAGAGATGTTTGACTCTGAGTTGTCTATTAAGTATTCATATGGAGATGTTAAGTTGGAACCCCAACATTGGAATCTGGAGCCCAGGGAAGAAACCTGATCTAGGAAGAAAAATTTGAAAGTGATCAGATCATTGGTGGATTTTAAAACTCAAAAGAACCTACCATCAGTGCTATTATATTCTCTATTTTAAAGAAGGCTTGAGGCTGAAAAGGGTTAAGTAGCTTGATCAAGGTCATAATTAGCATGACTGAGATAGGGTTCAAATTCAAGTCTGTCCAAACTCATTCTGCCAAAGATAATAATTGCTTTAGTTTTATTAATGCAGCATTAACTTTTTGTTCCGTTTTGTAGCTCTCAGCCCTCTTTTTTCACGCCTGCTTTCACTAGGGGAAAGAGTCAATATAAAAAATTCTTACCCCCAATTTTTAGGTGATGACTATGGGACATAGAATATTCAAATTAATTGGCTAAGGTCATATGATATATTTCAGGCAGTCTTACTCTTGATTTGTCAGTTTTTCAACCCTACTACATTGTACTGCACTGTACTGCCTCTCAATCAATAAGGAGTCATGTGAACATTTTACTCCATTCCATTTATTTCAGTTCAGTTACAAATATCTCCCCTGAGTATTTGAGCCCAGGGCTTTGGAGGCCACAAAGAGGTAAATACTTTCAGATGCTG
Organism: Kogia breviceps; assembly: GCF_026419965.1. NCBI lineage: Eukaryota > Metazoa > Chordata > Mammalia > Artiodactyla > Physeteridae > Kogia > Kogia breviceps. The sequence continues at coordinate 50,468,712 of NC_081311.1, forward strand.
ACCTTCTGATGCACACAGTCAAGATGGCTAGGTACCCTTTATTCCTATGATTCATTTCCCTGCTCGTAGCCTTAAAGCTCATCAGAGCCAGAGTCCTCTTACAAAGTAGTGTACTGATCATTTCTGGTTTTACTGTTGTAGAAATAAAGATGCTTTATTTGGTTACCTTCAGATCCGAGTTACATGTATAATCTAAAGAAAAACCCCTGGGGCTGGAAGCAAATATAATTTCCCTTCTGATTGTGGACTATGAAAGGGAAAATGAAAAATGAGAAGAACCATCTTTCTTCTCCTAAACTGTCCCTGTAGCCAGCTCAAGTCTTCTTCTATCCCCCATAACATAAAATGCTTTTAAAATCTCTATCTCTTGATTCCTACTGCATAAAGCAACCACTTTCAGGGGTAGGTTTTAGCTCTCTTATTATCACCCTTATATATAGTTTCTGGGTGATATTAATTCTTTGACTCTGGTGCTGAGGGGAATTAGAGCTCATTTGCCTTCTATGCAGTTGGAGAGACCTCTAAATTGTGAGGGTAAGAGGAAAAGATAGGAGAAAGGAGATCTGAGGCTGTGAAGTTTCCAGATTGCACCAGAATAATGATCTGGCTCCCAGAATGTCAATAAAATGTTGGGAGAACGGGAGAATGCTGACCTCAGGAAAGTGTCTGTGTTCTGCCCCTCATCCATAGCCCTGGAGTCAGAGGAGATTCCATCACCATGGAAATTAACAGCCTTGGAGACGTGTGTCCTTTCTTTCTTCCTTTATGAAATAAGGAGATGCTTATGAAGGCCCTACTCTGTGCAGAGGGAACATTTTACAAGAAAAGTCCAGTGGGCTGGGATTCAGAAGTCTTGAGTTTACTGCCTCCCTAAACTCTTGATATTTAGTAGACACACAACAAGTCATGTTAATTCTCGGAGTGGCAGTTTCTCCACTGGCAAAGTTGAGAATGCTAATTCCTGTCCTGCTTAACTGACAAAGTCTTGGTGGAACTCAAATGAGATGTATTGTAGGATGATGCTTTGTAGAGTAAAAAAAGTCCACTTGATGTTTGGGAGGCATTACTTTAGACACGTGAAGAATACAGAGAGAAATAAATCAGCCGATGCCTTTAAGATGAGCACAAGGAGGGAACTCCCTGGTGGTCCAGTGGTTAGGACTCCACACTTTCACTGCTGTGGCCACGGATTCAATCCCTGGTTGGGGAAGTAAGACCCCGCAAGCCTCGTGGTGTGGCGAAAAAAAAAAAAAAAAAAGATGAGCACGAGGACAAATGCAGGGGAAACTGTTACTATTGATGTGTAACAAACTACCCCCAAATTTAGTTGCTTCAACAGCAATCATTTTATTATATCTCACCGATCCTGCAGGTCAGGATGTGGAGCAGGGCTTGGCTGGGAATTTTTTTGCTCCTTGTGGAAACAACTGAGATTTCTTAGTTGTACTCAGCTGGCAGATGGACTGGTTTGGAGAGTCCAAGAGGACTACACTGTTATGTCAGGTACCTTGGCAGTGGAGAGGGAAGGCTGAGCTCATCTAAGACTATCTTCTAGGGAACACACATACAGCATGGTAGTCTCAGGACTGTTGGATTTCTTACAGGGTGACTGACTTCCCCCAGAGCAAGTGTCACAAGAGAACCAAGTGGATGTTGCATGATCACTTAGAATGTAGCCTCAGAAATCAGTGTCACTTCTACCACAACTTATAAATTCCAAGAGAAACCAGTCACAACTCAAGGGGAAAAGGAGGAATTAGGCTTCACATATTGATGGGGAAGCGGCAAGGCCACATCCTAGAAGAGCATATGAGATAGATGACTTTGTTCCTACCCTTCGAAGATAAAATCTTCTGTGATCTTTCCTCTGGACACAGCTATCCTCACCCCTCCCAAATGAGAAATACTCCCATTCCTTCCCTCAAGGACCCCAGAGTCTCAGCACATTATGGCATTGGCTCAAAGTCCAGGGTCTTTCATTGACATCAGGTCAGGGTGAGGATAAAGCTCTTTGGGTACAGATTCTTGCATGCAGCTTTCCAGGTATAAGTCTTCCCAATCTGAAGACCTCAATCTAAAGAGGTAAGTTTTCTGGCCTCCCCACACTCAATATATGAAGATAAGAAGGTGATAGGATAACTGCAAGAAAGACTTCCATCCCTAAGGGAGGGCAGTATCTCCTATCTGGAGGCACATAGTGATTACTGGTCCATAGCAATTTTGATATCCACGGGGGCTCACATTAGTAGCATCTTGATTAGGACCTGTTAACGGCTTCCTGGGAATGATTCTGTCTGATCAATCCTCTGAGTTCTCAATTCTGCCTTCTGATTCATCCTTACTTTTCCATAAAAATATATACTCCATTTTAAGCTTAATAGTTTTCTCAGCTGCTTCTTGCCCATAGAAGTTTAGAGGTCTAAAAGGCTCTTTCCATTTTGCATCTTCTGTGTCCCATTTAGTCTGTGCTTCTATGTCCCCTGGCTGTGCTTCTGCCATTGCAATTCTTTAAAAGAATTGTGTGGGTGTTTTATAAAGTTTATTGGTTGTTTCACTATATTAGATGAAAACCACGCCTACAAATTTATTTGAGACAGGTTCTTTTCTACCTCAACTTCCCTAACAGTTTGCTATGGAGTTTTAGAAACTTTATTGTTTACCACAGAGGGCCTGTGATACATACCTTTCAGATTGCAGAAAATGCCATTTGTTTCTCTGAAAGGTCTACAAGACACTACCTTAAGCATTTCTGAGATCTTAAGGAAAGGTTTTACTGTTGCACCCTTGACCTCATGGGTCCATATTTTCCAGGTAACTTATGAGATTTCTTTGCATCAAGGACTTCTTTCATTTTGGGATTTTCTGCTAGAAGAGACTCGGGTTGAGAAATAGTTTTTATTTTTGAATCCAACAAATCATGACTTCTATATATTTTCTCTAAATTTTGCTTGAAAACAAAATCTCTTCTTTAGTCCATCTGTGAACTATCTATGTGTCTATGTTTACATTATGATATACAGCTAAGAGAAAAGACACTTCAAATTCTGCCTGACATTCTCTTAGCCAAATCTATCTGTTTATTAAGTAGATTGTTATTTTCCATATTACTGCAGGCGACTGTTTTGCTTAATTTTCTGCCATTATATAACAAGGGTACTCTTCCTTCTAGCTCCCAGTAATACTGGGTTGGCCAAAAAGTTCATTCAGGTTTTTCACAACATCTTATGGAACAACCCAAATGAACTTTTTGGCCAACCCAGTATTTTTCCTCACCTTCCTTTAAACTCTCACAACCAGTCTCCTCAAGGCTCATTTTGCTTCTACTAAAAGCCTCCTTAAGGTCCTTCTAGGTTCCTCCTGCTACACAGTCCCAAAGCCAATTCCACATATTTTATATTTTCCTTATAGTAATGCCACCATACTTCCAGGTACCAAATGCTATTTGAGATATTACTGCTGCATAACAAATGTCCCCAAATTTGCTATTTTAGACAATGATATTATTATATCTCATGTATTCTGCATGTCAGAAATTTGATCAGGGCTTGGTTTGGTGATTCTTTTGACATTAACCGAGATCACTTGCTGGTACTCAGCTTCCTGATGGGCTGCTCTTAAGGGCCTAAGATGGCCTCACTCACATGTCTAGTGCTTTGGCAGAGGAGGTTGGAAGACTGGATTCATCTGGGACTGTTGACTAGAATACCTGCATGTGATTATTCCAGCATGGTAGTCTCAGGGCTGTCGAACTTTTTGCACGGCAGCAGGCTTCTCCTAGATAAGAGGTTCTAAATGGGAGGTGATTCTGTCCCAGGGGGGAATATTTGGCAATGTCTGGAGATATTTCTGGTGGTCATCCTGGGGGAGGGGATGCTACTGGCATCTAGTTGATAGAGGTCAGGGATGCTGCTAAACATCTTACAATGCACAGGACAGACACCCCACCCCCCGTAACAAAGAACTATCTGGCCTCAAATGTCAATGTTGTTGAGGCTGAAAATCCCTTTCCTAGAGCGAGCATCCTAAGAGTCAAGCAGAAGTTTCTGACCTAGACTCAAAGACATGCAGCATCAGATTCAGACCAGATTTTAAGAGAGAAGGGAATTAAACGTCACTTCTTGATAGGGGGTGGTGAAGTCATATTATAGAAGAGAATGTGGGATGGGAAACATTGTCACATCCATCTTTAGAAAATACAGCCTGCTGCAGGAACTGTCAGGGAAATCTGAATGTGATCCATGCCATGAAAAAGGGGCAAGCAGAACGCTTTAAGGATGCAGGAGGATCTGCCACTTCTGGTTGGAGGGATAAAATAGGATGTCTGGAAAACATGACAGTTAAACAGGTTTTTAAAATGACAAATTAAACCTTGAAAGAAGTGTAGTGTTTTGAAGAGTTCAGCTGGAGAGGCAAACATTTTAGATGGAAAGAACAATAGAAAGAAAAATGGAGTTGGAGGAATCAGGCTCCCTGACTTCAAACTATACCACAAAGCTACAGTAATCAAGACATTATGGTGCTGGCACAAAAACAGAAATATAGATCAATGATACAAGATAGAATGCCCAGAGATAAACCCATGCACATATGGGCACCTGATTTACGACAAAGGCAAGAACATACAATGGAGAAAAGATAGTCTCTTCAATAAGTGGTGCTGGGAAACTGGACAGCTACATGTAAAAGAATGAAATTAGAACACTATCTAACACCATACACAAAAATAAACTGCAAATGGATTAAAGAATTAAATGTAAGACCAGACACTATAAAACTCTTAGAGGAAAACATAGGAAAAAACACTCTTTGACATAAACTACAGCAAGATCTTTTTTGACTCATCTCCTAGAGTAACGGAAATAAAAACAAAAATAAACAAATGGGACTAATTAAACGTAAAAGCTTTTTCACAGCAAAGGAAACCATAAACAAGACAAAAAAGCCTTCAGAATGGGAGAAAATATTTGCAAATGAAACAGACAAAGGATTAATCTCCAAAATATATAAACAGCTCATGGAGGTCAATATCAAAAAAACAAACAATCCAGTTACAAAATGGGGAGAAGACCTAAATAGACATTTCACCAAGGCAGACATACAGATGGCCAAGAGGCACATGAAAAGATACTTAACATCACTAATTATTAGAGAAATGCAAATCAAAACTACAGTGAGTTATCACCTCATGCCAGTTAGAATGGCCACTATCAAAAAATCTGGAAACAATAAATGCTGGAAAGGGTGTGGTGAAAAGGGAACCCTCCTGCACTGTTAGTGGGAATGTAGATTGATACAACCACTATGGAAAACAGTATGGAGTTTCCTTAAAAAAACTAAAAACAGAACTACCATATGACCCAGCAATCCCACTACTGGACATATACCCTGAGAAAACCATAATTCAAAAAGAGACATGTACCACAATGTTCATTGCAGCACTATTTACGATAACCAGGACATGGAAGCAACCTAAGTGTCCATCGACAGATGAATGGATAAATAAGATGTGGCACATGTATACAATGGAATATTACTCAGCCATAAAAAGCAATGAAATTGAGTTACTTGTAGTGAGGTGGATGGACCCAGAGTCTGTCATACAGAGTGAAGTAAGTCAGAAAGAGAAAAACAAATAACGTATGCTAACCCATATACATGGAATCTAAAAAAAAAATGGTACTGATGAACCTAGTTGCCAGGCAGGAATAAAGGGGTAGACATAGATAATGGACTTGAGGACATGGGGTGGGAGGGGGAAGCTGAGGCGAAGTGAGAGTAGCATCGACATATATACACACCTAATATAAAATAGCTACCTAGTGGGAAGCGGCAGCATAGCACAGGGAGATCGGCTCGGTGCTTTGTGATGACCTAGAGGGGTGGGATAGGGAGGGTGGGAGGGAGGGAGACTCAAGAGGGAAGAGATATGGAGACATGTGTATGCATATAGCTGATTCTTTTTGTTGTGCAACAAACAGAAACTAACACAGTATGGTGAAGCAATTGTACTCCAATAAAGATCTATTAAAAAAATTTTTTAAAGATATTAACTATTAAGGATCTGCAGACTATGGGTTTTGGATCAAATCTAGCTTGTCATTTATTTTGTAAGTTAAATTTTTTGGAATCAAGCCACACACACTCAATGAGTAGCTGACCCCAGGGACCATATTACCCAACGAGCCTAAAATATGTACTTCCTGGTCCTTTATGGAAAACTTTGCTGACCCCTTGGACTAGTTCATTGATTTATTTGCTTATTCAACAAATACTTATTAAGTGCCTTCTGTATGCTAGAAATGTCTCAGAGGTTGGGTATCGGATGGTGAGCTAAACAGAAAAAGAGTGGAGCAGATAGAAACAAAAAAAAATTTCTGGGGCTTCCCTGGTGGCACAGTGGTTGAGAGTCTGCCTCCCGATGCAGGGGACACGGGTTCGTGCCCTGGTCTGGGAAGATCCCACATGCCGTGGAGCGGCTAGGCTGTGAGCCATGGCCACTGAGCCTACGTGTCCGGAGCCTGTGCTCCGCAACGAGAGAAGCCACAACAGTGAGAGACCTGCGTACCGAAAAAAAAAAAAAAAAAATTCTGTCATGGAGGGTGGTTTTAACAATTACAATATTTGAGAACTATAAAGAAAATAACAAAGTTCTGAACTTAAGAATATTGAGTACTTAGGAAGAGTGAGCTTGACTTTATCAAGAGGATAAAGGTAAGACTGCCAGATGAGAAAGAGCCAAACATGAGATGTGAAGGACAGAGATAAGAATTATCAGGAAAGTGAAGAGTATACACAGAGTTGCCAAGGCAGGAAATACCTTGGCTTGAGAGAGTAATTGAAAGGTGATGTGTTTTGGTGGAACTTAGTAAGCAAGATGGAAAGCATGGCAAGGGCTGAGGTAGAAGGGCAGGCCTGGGGCAGGTCCTGGAAAGTCTTATAAGCCATGAAAAGGATGTATACCTTTAAATCCAAGTTTAACAGAAAATCACTTGAGAATTTTAAGAGAGTGAAATAAAACAATTTTTATTGGAAAAGGAAAGGAAAGGGACTTCCCTGGTGGCACAGTGGATAAGACTCTGAGTTCCAATTGCAGGGTGCCAGGTTCGATCCCTGGTCAGGGAACTAGATCCCACATGCATGCTGCAACTAAGAGTTTGCATGCCACAACTAAGGAGCCCGCCTGCTGCAGCTAAGACCCAATGCAACCAAGTAAATAAATAATATTTTTTAAAAAGGAAAGGAAAGACAATTCTGGCTGCTGAGTGGGGATTAGATAGCAGGTGGATAAGAGGCATTGAGTGATAGGTAAAGCACCTCATAAAGATTCTAGGCCAGAAATCATGGTGGCATGATCGAGGAATATGCTTCTTAAATTTTTCTGTGCCCACACGTGACCTGGGAATCTTGTTAAAATGCGGATAGTGACTCAAGAGACATGGGATACAGCCAAGATTCTTTGATTTAAACAAATTTCCAGGAAATGTGATGTCCTGGTCCACAGACCACACTTTGTGCAATGAGAGTCTAGAGCTAAAGACATAAAAAGCGGGTTTTCACAAAATGCCTTTTGAATCATTCACTTTACCAACATTTTCCCATGATTAGAAGTCTTAAAAGTAAGTATACAAAACAAAATCATGCAAAAGAGAAAATCCAGCTCAGGCACTCTCAACCATTATAAATAAATCAGAAGTGAGTGAGAAAGCCGTTTACAGAGCTTCAGATATGGGATGTATCCTGGGAGTTAGAGTTTGAGAAAAGCATGAAATTTCAGCCCAGTTAATGAGAAAGTGCCCAGGGGATGATAAATTTTATTAATTTTTCTAATAAAATTTTATTGAGGGAATCAAAATGAAGAAAAGAGAGTCCCTGCTTTTAGAGAGATAGGGTATATTTGTGAATAATAGACATGCAATTATAATATATCGTAAAAAGCATTTTCACAGGATCAAGGCTGTAGTGCTATGGATTGGGATTTGCCAACGGGAGACGTACTCTTGGTGAAAGGTGCAAGGAAGGATCTCTAGAATGATCTTCAAAGGATGACTCAGAGTCAGAAAACAAAGGACAAGGAGAGTGTTCTAGGGAAAAGAGATAGCCCAGAATTTAGACAGAGTATAATGAGAGACACCTGCTCCTTTTTCAGTGCAAAGACTCATACTACTGGCTGTCAGAAGGTATCTTATTGTACTTCAGACTGATGTATAAAGTGTATAGTGCCGGGGCTTCCCTGATGGCGCAGTGGTTGAGAGTCCGCCTGCCGATACAGGGGATACAGGTTCGTGACCCGGTCTGGGAGGTTCCCACATGCCGCGGAGCGGCTGGGCCCGTGAGCCATGGCCGCTGAGCCTGTGCGTCCGGAGCCTGTGCTCCGCAACGGGAGAGGCCACAGCAGTGAGAGGCCCGTGTACCGCAAAAAAATAAAATAAAATAAAAAAATAAAGTGTATAGCCCCATTAATTCTAGTCAATTCACACTGGCAAGAATTTCTTAAGCTGCTAGCATGGACCTGAGCATAGTAAAGACCTGAAAAAAAAGTATTGTCAATAACACTAACTAATGCCTATTAATAACCAATAACAGATGTGCACACTTGAGCCCAGAAAAAGAATATGACCAATTCAAGTAACTTGCCAGAGGTCGTCCAGCACACAGGTGGGAGAAACAAATTCCATCCTGGCTTGTTTCACTATGGATATTGCCTCTTGTAGAACTTGCAGTTTATTTAGAGAGACAAAACCAATAAGCCTAAAACAATTAGAAGAGAGATATGAAATCAACATTACAGTTATAAGCCATATTGCGATACAGCTTCAAAATGAAAATAGCTTATTGTTTTTCTTCTGATTACAGAAACAATGTTTCCTCTCAGTAAAATAATTCAAACATTACAGGATTGTATTGGGCAAGAGATGAGCATTCCGTGCAATCTCATCGCTCTACCTAATTCCAGAAATAGCCACTTATAACTACCCTTTTGTGTCTTAGGTATGCACATGCACCATCTCACAAAATGAAATAAGCATGAAAAAATTGGATCATACTATATATAATGTTATGTAATCTATTTTTTCTCCCACACAAACCCACAAACCAAGGAACCATTTGAAGGTAAAACTGCCCTAATATTCTTCCTAAACCTTTATAAAGATGAATTCAATTCTTCTAGATAGATAAATGATTTCTTGGCCACTTGATATCCATCTAGTTCTAACTAGTTCAGGCACAATTACATGAGTGTCCTAACACTGCTCATCATGTTATTTTGGGAATCCTCCCCTCTTACCATCCTTGCCAAAAGGTCATAGTTGGGTCACATGACAAGTTAGTGCCACTAGCCCACCTCGCTAGCACATGGCTCCATCCTTTTCCAAATCATTATCAAGATGTGCATGTGTGTATAAAACAAGTCAGGGTTATTCAGATTATCTGCAGTAGATTCACTGGTTTAGGTGTACAGTGTGATCAGCTCTGGCAAATGTAAATGGTAGTATAATCACAAGAACACTCAAAATATAGAACACTTCCATTACCCCCAAACAGCCTTCCTTTTACTTTGCATTTGATACCCTCCTCCCATTCCTGGCTGCAGGCCACCACTGCTCTATCTTCAGGACCTAGAATAATGCCTTTTCAAGGAAGTCATATAAATGGAATCATAAAGTCTGTGGTCTTTTGTGTCTGGCTTCATTCCCTTGGTGTAATGCTTTTGAGCTTTAACCGTGCTGTTGCCTGTGTCTGTAGCTGGTTGCTTTTTATTGCTGAGTAGTATTCCATTGTATAAGTATACCCCACTTTGTTTATCCATTCACCAGTCACCATGGTTGACAGGTGAGTGTTTCCACTTTGGGGCTGTTATGAATAAAGCTTCTACGAACAGCCACATCCTGACCTTTGCGTTGGACATATTTTATATTTTACTTACATAAATAACTAGAAGTGGAATTGTTGAAAGGTATGCTCAGTGTATGTTTAACTTTCTAGGAAATTGCCAAACTGTCTTCCAGGCGGCTGCACCTTTTGCATTCCAGATCCTCATCAGCACTCAGTAACATCAGCCTTTGATTCTAGTCATTCTAGTGAGGTATAGTGGATGTCCATGTGGTCTTGTTTTGCATTTCCGTGATGACTCCTGATGTTGAGTTTTCATATGCATATTATCCATCCATATATATTTTTTGGAAAAATAAGCTCTTTCTCTATTTTTAAAAATTGAGTTGTTTGCCTTCCTGTAATTGAGTTGTAAGGTTTCTTCACATAAATCAGACACAAGTCCTATGTCGGATGTACATGTATCTGATATTGTCCCATAACTTTTGGATGCTCTGTTGTTTTTCTTTCTTGTACTCCACCCAGTGGAAGCTTGGTGGAAAGAGCTGATGAGTGGGTGTGGCCCCCCTGGGGGCCTCCCTCGCTCGAGTCTGGGCTCCCAGGGAGCATCACTCTCATGCTGGCCTACACATGGCCTTTAAGAATTTGGTAAAACTTCAGTTATTTTCTTCTTATCCACTCATATAACTACCACCTCTTTTGTCCCATTTTCTGCCAAAGATGAAATATTTCTTATGTGCTGTCTCTCCTTGGAGGGGCTTCTCGTCCTTTGACATTCAGTTCATCAGAGGGTCTTAGGACCACAGGTTTCTCAGAGGATAATTTTTAAAATATAGTTTTATTGATGCTCTGACTTTTTGTTTGTTTGTTTGTTTGTTACAATGAGAGCAACATCATCTTGCTTTCTGTATCTTAAGCAGAAGTGGAACTGCCTCCATCCTCCCTGTGAATGTGACGGAAGAACTGCATTGCTGGCAGCACTAGAGTCAGTCAGCGTGGGCCCAGGGAGCCCTCTGTGCTCCCAGAAAGGAGAGGCTAGAGTTTGGGCCTGCCTGTGGCCTCCATCATGAATGACCTGGTTGCCAGGGTCAAGGGCACTTCTAGTTTTCCTCGTCCTCCTCTGTAATACCACTGGGGGAGTATCTTTCTCTCATCCTTGCTAAAGGTTTTTCATGAAGCCCCCATATGTGATATCTCTCCAGCCTATTTCACTTTTCTTTCACTTTCTAAGGGCTCTTCCCTTTGGACATTTAGCCTAAGTTCTGCTGGGGCTTGTTTTCAGAAAGTACAACTTTCACCACATGCTTAATTCCCTGTGCAAATGCTCCTGGGCTGAGATTTTCATTTATCCCATGTCTCAGAGTGAGTCCCCTCCCCTCTCATATAGAGCACATCTGGAGCCTCAAGCGTGGTCCTGGCCCCTTTCTCCGTAGATATATCTAATCCGATGGTCATCTCCTATGGTTCATGCTCTACAAAGCCTGCCCTTAGTAACCCTGATATACTGGAATTCCCAAAATGAATTCTCAAAGTAGGGCTTCCTTCAGGAACCCTGGCTACAAATATTAATATCCTATCCTCAGATGCTTGCACTCTGCTCCCAAGATGCCCTGTTTGTGTCTAAGCATGTTGCCCTTGCATTTAGTCAAAGTTTAAAATGTGCAATTTCCTGACTGAAGTCAGTGCTGGCTGAATCCCCCAGTGCATGCTGATTCAAGATGTGGGTTCCCCCTTCACCCCACCCCCACCCAAGGCTCTGATTCTTTGAAACATACACCAGACAGTTTTGTTTTCCAATAAAAATGGGCCAAGGAATAAAAGCTAATAGAGGGCTGATTATTTCAGAAAAGCCCACGTACTGACATGATGATAAACCCATGTGCCATCATACTGAATCCTGTATGCCAGCCGAAGATGCCTGCACTCGGCTGATGGCGATCACTGGTCAATGAGGATACAGCTCAGATGGAGCTCCAGCTACAGCTGTGAGATCTGACTGGCATGGTCATAAAAACTTCACTTCCAGCCTCCAGTGCTCTCTTGAGACAAGCTTACCACCAAAGTATTGCTCACTCGGTTGCGAAATGTGACGATAGAGGTTATTGATCTATTGTCTTGTTGGATATAGCTAAGTATAAGCTTTGGGGGTAAGCAAACCTACCTTCCTTCTTCCCTTCCTCTTCCCTCCCAAGGAATTGGCAAGGCTCAGTGTATGAAGCTGGTCATGTTCTGGGCTGCACAGCAGTTGGATTGCCTCTTCTCTCCTTCGCCTCTGCGCCCCTGCCATGAAAAGAGAACCAGCACTTAACGACACGTCTATAACTAGATGACAGACCACAAAGACCAATCTTCCAAAGGAGGTCTGTCCCATTTAGGGTTAATAGTCCTGCATTTAATAAGGACAGGCCACAAAGTCCCCAACCCCCCCTCCATCTCACAACTCAAACGCAGACATGAAGAACACCCTGATTGACTCAGGAAATATATTTTCCTGAGACCAATGGTTTATGAAATTTATTCTCCAATTGGCTGATCTCTTGAACAGTTGTTTGTCATCATCAGATTTGGAAACCATTTATCCCCTTTCAAGTGATGATTGTGCTGTAACCTCTGGCTCCATCCACGCTTCCGGTCTGGGTAGAGCAGATCTTGGCAATGAATGAAAACCATAGCTGTCTTATCAAATAGCGGCAGTTCTCGTTTTGTTTAACAGTGCTGGAAATTAGTTTTTCAGGCACTGATCCTGACAGGTCAGCAGTCAAAAGTGGGTTTCTGTGGCCATAAATTCATTGATCCCATAAACAAAATTCTGTCTGCAAAATACAAGAGGAAGTCAGAGTAGATGCACTTATGTACAAATGAAATGGTCTGCAGCTGTATGACTAAGTGTCAGGGCTTCTTTGGGTGAAAGGTTTTTCTGGCTTCCCATTTATCAAGCCTATCAGCCTCATTTGGCTTTTATTATCTGAAATTTTTTCTCCAGCATTCTGGTCCGGGAGCCCCAGCTGTCCTCAGGAGGGAGGCAGAACACAGTCTCTCCTAATCTTGATGGGCGGCAAGTTTGGGAATCCATTTAAAGGCTTTATTTTATTTTTTAAAAATTCCACTTCAGTCTTTTAAACAAAAGATTTTGTTTGAAAAGGATTGTGATTTTCTCTGCTCTGGTCTTACATATTGAGTGCTCAGAGGGACAGCCTCACTCAAATGAAGGTTTACCACTCTGGTCTTAAGATTTGGACAAGAGCCAAGGCTTTGTGGAAATAGGGAGATTCACTCAGCCTAGGGCACTTGGCTTCAGGCTGATGTGAGGGAATAATACACTTTCCTGACCAACTCAAGGCTCCCAGATCCTGGAACATGGTTACTCTGATGTGTTTGAAGGCAGAATTTTGGTTTCTCTTTGAAGCATATTTTCTTTCTTTGTTAGACTACAGGATGCCTGAAGGCCAGGGAGAGAGAAGTGAGTATTGAAAAACAATAAACTAAAAAACCTTTAAGCCCTAAGTACTTTCAGACAAAAGAAATAGGAATAATAATGACAGGTTGGAGGAGTTTTTTTTCTTTCTCTCAAGAAGTTGCACTTTGATTTAAATGACTTTGCCTTTGGATGGTCTGAATAGTAACTAATAGGGTTTGATGCCACCCGCCCCTCTTCCTTAGTGGAGGAAGACTGCCTGTCTTCATGGGGCTGGGCCCCAGGAGGGGCCACTGCCCTGGCTCCAAACCCAAACAGGCTCATGGGGCCCTACACAACCTTGGAGGTGTCTTAGAATGTGAGATGCTGTCCTGGAAGACCTTGCAATGTGCCTCTTCTAGGAGATGGGCACCTCGGCCATAGCTCCTTGCAATCAGAGAACTGATGTATTCAATATTAAGTTCTGACTCGTAGACTGGCCTTGACCTACCGATAGATAATTTGACTCTGATTGCTTCCTTCCATTCAGCCCTCAGTCATACAAGTGCATGTGATAGGATTTTGCCTTATCACCTGTGCTAGCTATTTTTATCAAAAGCGTATTTTCCTTTTTGTGAAAGTAATGACAAACCTGTTAAAAACATAGGAAAGCATAAAAAAAGTAATCATGGTTATTCATAATTCTACCACCAAGATAAATCCAAATATTACATTTAAACACATTTCCTCCCGTTTTAACCACTGCCTTTAAAAAAAGACATAATTAAGGTCGCATGGTACACACCTTTTAATATCTTGATTCTTTACTCTGTGATTATTATTTAAGTTATTTTATTACATATTATTTCAAAACTGTTTTTTCCTTTGAACAGCCCCTCAACATGGTAGGCAGGGAAGGTATTTTTATTCCGTTTTATAGATAGGAAAATGGAATCTCAGTGAAGTTTAATTTATTCAAAAATATTTGTTGCCTCTTGTAATTTAACTACTGTGCTGTAAAATGTGCTGAGGTCACTCAGGTAAGTGGTGGAAACACACCTAGAACGTAGATATATTGGCTCATAAACATATGCTAATTTAATACCTCCGAGTTCCCAAACCATACCAGTAATAGGGAGCTGATCGTCTAGAGGAGAAATGGCATTCAAGGCAAGGTTAGAAACTCTGAGATGGGAATAAGCAAGGCAAGGTCCAATCCAAGTGCCCAAGACTCTAGACAGTTTATGAAGACAGGGTTTGGATCCCAGGGAACAGGGTAAGAAACCCAAATAGCACAGCAGAATCACAGACTTAGGTCTAGAATGGAAGACACTGAAGATCATTTCTACTGCAGCTTTGTATCAATGGTGGAGATTGAACTAAACATTTCATTACTTGGGAGGAATGTATCATACTAATCATACCAATGTAACATCTTAACAGGGGAAACTGGGTGTGGGGTATATGGACGGTCTCTGCATAACCTCTGCGACTTTTCTGTGAATCTAAAACTACCCTGAAGTAAGAGCTTATTTTTTTGAGAAATTGAGTAAGAGTTCACCAGACCCAGCCAGAGAGAGATGACATTCCAGGGAGAAGAAACTGGATGTAAAGAGTCAGGAGGGAACACCATGCGCTTGAGAAAGGTGAGGAATTTGGTGGGGTTGGAGTGAACTGAAGCTGACAGTCAAGGCTGGGTCTCGATCAGGAAGGCCTTTTCATTTGGGCCAAGTTTAAAAGTGTTAACCTTTATTCTTTAAGAAATAGGAAGTAATTAGAAAATTTTAATTAACATAGTTTGTATTTGAGTTTATGATAAATATCAGCACAATGGAGGAGGGCTGTTAAGAGAGAGAGGTTGGGGTAACAGTGGGGAGGCTGTTGCAGTCCTTCGGGGCAGAGGTGCTGCTGCCTTGAGCCAGACAGCGGGCTGGAAGCAGGGGATGGTGAGGGCAGAGATGGAGAGGCAGAGCACTTCTCACAGCTGAGCTAAAACCCTAGAAGGACAGGGCTTTATCCCAACTGTTTCTCCTGCTTCCATTCCCATGACTGATTACAATCCCAATAGAAAGACAGGTAAAGTCGGTTGATCAATGCCAAGCAGAGCCTCATTCCAGGTGCTCATCCAAACCAGGGCAGCACAAAGTCGAGATGCCCCTTCACCAGTGCCAAGGAGGTTGAGCAGCAGGTGTTATGAATTCAAGTCCTGGTACAGAGCAGAATATCCAGTCCCTGGAGCTGATACGTGATCTTTGCTTCCATTATGACTCTGTAAGTCGTTGAGGTAGTAAAGGGGACCTTCATAACACCAGCCAACCCAGGGGGTGCAGCAGATCACACATAGAGTTAAGCAGCCCCAATGCCTGGGCTAAACAGTTATGGGGATGAGATGCAGACTGCCCAAATACACACCATGAGTCCCCCGAGTCTGATATCGAAGTGTCCAAAGAATGCAGGGAGTCAACACCTTGACTCCGTTTGTCTGAGTCTGTCTTTTCCCTTTGACCAGCATTGGAATCCGGCTTCAGGAATTGATCCCAAGTCCCAGGGCTATTTCCTGAGACCCCACAGAGAAATAGCCGTGAAGTTTCCTTCTCACTATACCAGTTCCAAGAGTGTGGCATCTTTGATGTCCTTGAACAGGACTTTGGATAGATCTTAACTTTGTTCTTTACTGCAGTGCCCCTCAAATTAATGAGTGGTGGCTGTAGGGAGTTTCCTTAGAGTATGTGACTGTGCTCTTAACCAAGTGATTTATTCCTCACTTCCAGTCATCCTATTATCTAGGGTGAAGTGTTTTTTTTTTTTTTCTTTTTTTAACATCTTTGTTGGAGTATAACTGTTTTACAATAGTGTTAGTTTTTCCTTTACAACAAAGTGAATCAGTTATACATATACATATGTTCCCATATCTCTTCCCTCTTGTGTCACCCTCTCTCCCACCCTCCCTGTCCCACCCCTCTAGGTGGTCACAAAGCACAGAGGTGATCTCCCTGTGCTATGCGGCAGCTTCCCACTAGCTATCTAATTTACATTTGGTAGTGTATATATGTCCCTGCCACTCTCTCACTTCGTCACCGCTTACCCTTCCCCCTCCCCAGATCCTCAAGTCCCTGCTCTAGTAGGTCTCTGTTTTATTCCCATCCTACCACTAATCTCTTCGTGACATTTTTTTTTCTTAAGAGTCCATATATATGTGTTAGCATACGGTATTTGTTTTTCTCCTTCTGACTTAGGGTGAAGTGGGTTTTAGCTTGTATCATGTTGGAAGTGATGGCAGGAGGTTCCAGGTTCCTTTAAACTTGTTCTAGAACAACATATCTCATTCTGATGTTCCTGCTTTAGGCCTCAGGGTTCTAGTATCTTCCAGGTAGAGCGGCCCCACAGATTCTGGAACTGTGGCCTCATAGTCAAGGCTCAGGGTGCCGACCTTGCTGCAGATATCAGGGCTATGGGAAATGCTGGGAGAGTAGAAGTGTCTGTAAGCGGCACTATTGGTGGCTCCTTTAGGGCACCTGGTGGCACTTTTCCACAGAGGGGTAGTTCTTTTGCTCAGCCTAACTAGGTCTTGTGGGTTTTCCCTGGCGAAGGGTAGGTGCTACCTGTGACAGTCTGAATTTTAACCCCTTGGTACTGAACTGATGGTCCATGGATCAGCAACAGCAGCACATGGGAGCTTGTTAGACAGGCATAATCTCAGGTCCCAGAATCAGAAAGTGCATGCAAAATCCCTGGGTGATTTGTCTGCATATTAAGGTTTGAAGATCACTGCTTTCATCTGTAGCAGTGGTTCACAATCCTGGCTGTGCATTAGAATCACCTGGGGAGCTAAACGACCCATATCCAGTCCACTACTGACCAGTTAAATCAGACTCTCGGGCAGGGGGGCAGGCTTTAGTTCGTTTTAAAAGCCCTCTTAAGAGACTCTAATGTGCAGCTACATCAGAGGCCCAGTGATCTAGAAGAGCAGAGGTTTTCAACGAGGATCGCTGGGGAAGCATTAACATTCCTCATGTCCAAGTGCTGAGACCCTAATTATGTTGGCTTTAGATGGGGCCAACATCTGTATCTTTTTACATCTCACCAATTAATGATTAAGAATCACTGTTTGGACAAAGGGTTCATCGTTGTTGCTCAGGCCCTGCAGGGATGCAGGGAAGGGAAGCAGTCCCAAGAGCATCTGTGTCTCCAGTTGTTTCTGAGCCAAGATAGGGTCTCCTTGACCATCTTAGATGGTCTTAGATGGTCTTAAATGCATCTATTGGACAGATCCTGCAGGCTCAGGAGGATGTGGCAGACCCAGAGCACATGTATTCTTGGCCTCTACCTGCCTATCAGGGAAAATTATGAAGTTTGCACTACAGTGAAGACAGTGAGCTCTTGGTCCTGTTTGCAATTGGCATCAGGGTGTAAGACAACTGTAAATTGGGGTCTTCGTTACCTGCTTCACTTCTGATATCATCCTGCTCTGGTGATGAAAGCAGCTGATCTCAAGGACCTTCTGGCCCGGGCAAGTCAAAGGAGTATTAAAGAAAGAGGGCACTTTGTGCGAGACACATTGACATGGCCTCAGTAGGTGGACAATAAAATTGGACATAAATGTTCATTCCAGAAACAAGTTCCTACCAATTGGTTTCATTTCAAGGATGAGGCAAGTCCTCAAGCTCCAGATGAGCTGCTGGAGGAAGTGGAGCTCTATCTGTCTCACCTTTATTCTTTCTAAGGTTGTAAGATGCCTCTAGCTCTCTGGGAAACTCCTAGGGTTGTTGTCTACCTGTCTGCCTGATTCAGGAGCCCAGTTTAGGAGTCGATTCCTAAGGTTTGCACAGGTGCCCGTTCTGTCCCTCACACTCCCTTTTTCCTTCACAGCTGGCGACGTGGGACTCGGAGAAGGGCCTGAATGGCAGCCTGCAGGAGAGGCCCATGGGCAGTCGCCTCCAAGGACTGACTCTCAAAGTGGTGACTGTCTTGGTAGGATCATGGGCATATGGGGGATGTCTGCCATTCAGGCTTTGAGTCAGAGGCTTCTCTCTGTTTGGCTTGATGCTGGGTTTAGAGAGAAGGGGATCTTAAGTAGTGGCTTGAGCTTTCAAAAGGCCTTTCACTCAAACAATTTTATGAATAGTGAAGGAAGAGTGAGATTGGAGATTCTGCCCCAAGCCTCTGAGACCTTCCATGGGAGGTCACTGGACTGCTCTAGAGAAGGACCACTAATCCAGATCCAGTCCTGAGCTCCAGAGTGGGCATAACAACTCTACTTGTTCTTGGATGTAAATGATCTTGACCTACTGGTGGTCCTTAGGAGAGCCTTGCTGGTAGCTAGAGTCCCCAGAAGGATGTTGGGAGGACACATCCTTCCAGAACCCAATACCGCTGATGGGCCCATGTGACACAAAGTTCATAATGAAGACCATTTGTTGCAATATCTCTGCATGGTTGTCCTGGAATCAGACTTTTACATATTTAAGATACCTTAGAAGCATCTTCCTTTCCATTTCTTTCTTCATCTCTTTAGAACTGTAGGAGACATTTTAGATTTATCTCTTATTAGCTGGTAAGACATGGTGCAAACATTCCCCTCTGTCCCAGCAGCACTGGCGTCTCTTGGCTCTAGAAGCCTTTGGCAGCCACGTCTCCGCATTCCCCATATGTCCACCAGGAATAAACATTATACCTTATTTCCCCCCAAATTTAAATTAATGAGATGTAGTCTCTGGAGCTGCTGCCAAAAGGCCCCTTCTTGTTCAGTTTCACAGGGTGGTGGTGGGGAAGCCTGAGGTGTTTTCCAGATGATCACGTGCCCTACAAGAGCACATGTGACACAGCACAAAATGTGGGAATGTGCACATGGCCTGGCTTTGAACTTTCAGACCGTGGGGTTTAATACTATCCTGTCCCTGACGTGCAGTGTGGCTTTGTCCTGTGACTCAGCATCCATTTTCTAGTACAATCTGATAGATGTATTACTGTCTTCCCTCAATCCAGTATCACAGAGCTCTGTTGTCATTTAATATCCTGGATGAGAGGGATCCACATTTCTTTTGTGGATCCTGAAGAATTATGGCATTTCCAAAGGACAGAGTCCTCAATGTTACAAATGAAGGAATGAAAACAAGCCCTGCTATTCTGGGAGATGGGGCTCTGGGCCGAGTCTGGTATGACACAGGACAAATAAATCTGTTCCTCCATCAGTATGCTGGCTGGAGGGATTTTCCTGTACCCTGTATCCTGAGTGTCCACAAACTGCTTTAGAAAAGGGCAGAGAGGTTCAGACTCCAGGCCTAAATTGGCTAAATACAATGCACATGTCCACAAACGTTCTGAAATTATGGTTCATCAGATTGGTCTCTCTAATAATACCCTGGCAAGATGTGTGTTAATGAACCTGTGATTTAGTTGAAGAACATTCATTTTGTTGTCCTCAGGAAGAGCCTTTTGTGATGGTGGCTGAGAACATCCTTGGACAGCCCAAGCGCTACAAAGGGTTCTCCATCGATGTCCTGGATGCATTGGCCAAGGCTCTGGGCTTCAAATATGAGATTTACCAGGCCCCCGATGGCAGGTACGGTCACCAGCTCCATAACACCTCCTGGAACGGGATGATCGGGGAGCTCATCAGCAAGGTAGGTCCCCAAAGCAGGTCCATGCGGAGGGGTACCCCAGTCTGCCTCTGGGGTGATGTCTAAATTGGGCCCATTATGAAGTTGGAACCTTGGGACCAGCTAGACAGACCACAGTTACCACTCTTCACACACTAAGGATCTCTTTTCCTCCACCCCCCTCCTCCCTGCTATACCCATTTTTGCTCGTTTATTTTCTAATTCCCTGGCACTTTGTGTTTTCCTTCTGTACCCATTGCTCTCATTCCTTTGAAACGTGTCCACTGTGCCTGTTCTGTAATCCACACTTCATGAAATCCACTCCCACATTTGGGCTGCAGTAGGAGCCCAATTCTCACGAGGGGTTGTTGGGGGGAACTGGTGCATGCTTATTCTCTTCTTCAAGGCCCACAGGTGGGCGTGTATATCGTGTGTGTCCACATGCATGTGTGTAGGTGAATGAGTGTGGGGGTGTGTCTGCATTGCTACGTATAAGTGATACGGCATTCCCCAGCTCCTCAGATTAATTTCAAATCATTAATCTTCCTCCTTCCTGTAGAACCTGGGTCCTCATTTAGATTCATGGTGTGAGGCCAATTTGCTGTGTCCCCATCCTTGACCCTTCTGCCTTATGACCTCTAGGTCATTTCCTGACAACCATTTACATTGGTGGATCTGCTCAAGCCCTCCCTCTCCAGTATTACTGTTGCCATCAATCTTGATGACATTTCTGACATTCCTACAGGCCACCCTGGACTTCGAGTGCTTTGACCCCTTCACCTCCAGTGACCTTTGAGGACCTGCCCCCGTGCATCCTGTTAGCATCTTGCATGTCCCTGTCACTGTCCCACTCCATGACTAAATCCTGTCGTCCTTCTGACTCTTTCTGGCCTAAAACACAGGTCTTCTGCTTTATAACCCATGAATGCAGACACAAGGCTTGTATTCTCTTGTATTCTCTCCGGTTTCTCCTAAGCTTAAAAAACCAACCAACAAAAAAAACACACACAACAACTTTATTGTGGAAAAAGTTATATATAAAATTCACCCATTGCAGATGTATCATTCCGTGATTTCTAGGAAATCTAGTGAGTTGTTCAATCTTCACCATACCTAGTTTTACAGTACTTCCATCACCCCAGTGAGATCCCTCATATTCATTTACAGTTAATCCCATTCCCAACCCCAGCCGGAGGCAAACTTTAATCTACTTTCTAGCTCTATAGATTTGCTTTTGCAAACATTTACTATAAACCGAGTCGTATACCATATGTGGTCTTTTGTGTCTGGCCCTTTTCACTTGGCACATGTATTTGAGGTTCATTCTTCTCTAAGATTTCTGTGCCCTTCTGATACTGCATCCTTTCCTGGTGCATCCTCTGTGGTTGTCCAGATAAACCCCTGTTCCCTTCATCCTGTATGATTCTCCTAAATTATTCTTGATTTCTAGTTACATTGAAACCCTGACCTGGTTCTATTATCTACCCTCTGACTCTGACATCCAGCTTGCTGTATGCAGCTAGAGGAGAAAATCACAAATTCGTCCAGATGGATGTATGAACAATGTGTGGCCTCCCAACTCAACTGGGCCTTCGGGACGGTTCCTTAACATGTCCTTTAGTGGGTCCCTTGGCTACATTCCTTAGAGACTATTTCAAAACTTTATCTTTCTCCTCAAGCAACCTAATAATCTTCTATCTTAAATTAGAAAACAGGGCTTCCCTGGTGGCGCAGTGGTTGAGAATCCGCCTGCCGATGCAGGGGACACGGGTTCGTGCCCTGGTCCGGGAAGATCCCACATGCCGCGGAGCGACTGGGCCCGTGAGCCATGGCCGCTAGGCCTGCGCGTCCGGAGCCTGTGCTCCGCAACGGGAGAGGCCACAGCAGTGAGAGGCCCGCATACCAAAAAAAAAAAAAAAAAAATTAGAAAACAAAGTGCTCTTATATTAGGGAAAGAAATGGAGACATCTGGGCAAGAGATTCTACTTCAACTTCCTATGAAGTTCATATCTGCAGACATGTGCCCTCACCTCCAGTTTCAGGGTAGGGGGAGTGTTTTTCCTCCTGTTACAGCTCACCCCTCTACCAGCATCCCGAGTCAACTCTCTTGTGCCTCCTCTGGACCTGGTTTCATAAATTAGTTTCCCTCCATCCTATGTTGTTAACCTGTCCTGATCCCCTCGATTTCTTTCTCTGTCATTAAATATGCTCCAAACTTAAACAAAACAAAAACAAAACAGACAAACAAATAAACCAAGAAAACCAGAAAACCTCCCTGGATCGTGGGTTTCTGAGAAGAGAAGCAAGAACCAGAGATGCAAATGTGGCAAGTCTGAGATCTCTGGCATGGCCACCTCCACCATTTTTTCTCTTTACTCTAGGTATGTTGTTGGATTTCACAGTTTAGTAGTCAGTATATTTGCCCTTCTAGCCCGCATATTGGACCTGATAAAATCCTTCTATATAGTTTTCCCCAATTTGAATATGTAGTTTGGATCAGCTGTCGCAACTGGTCATTCCAAAATAAACCTAGTTCTGACGATGCCTCCTACTTAAGAGACACCAGAGCCAAGATAGAGATGATCACTGTACATTTTAATGCTCTTATGGTAACATCCACCTAGGCATAAGGATCCTAGTCTCCACCAGTCTTGGCAGCTTTAACCTCACAATCTAGTTCCATCTTAATGGGGTCTTGGGTGCCCAACTAGCTCAGTTAGTAGAGCATGAGACTATTAATGGGTCTTTGTCTATTTTTTTAAGGTATTTTAAATTTATTTATTTTATTTATTTATTTTTGGCTGTTTTGGGTCTTTGTCGCTGCTCGTGGGCTTTCTCTAGTTGTGGCGAGGGGGGGCTACTCTTCGTTGCAGTGCACGGGCTTCTCATTGTGGTGGCTTCTCTTGTTTCAGAGCACAGGCTCTAGGCACCTGGACTTCAGGAGTTGTGGCTTGCGGGCTCTACAGCGCAGGCTCAGTAGTTGTGGCACACGGGCTTAGTTGCTCCATGGCATGTGGGATCTTCCCGGACCAGGCCTCGAACCCGTGTCCCCTGCATTGGCAGGCAAATTCTTAACCACTGTGCCACCAGGGAAGCCCTCTTTGTCTATTTTTAAATTAAGCTCATCTTGGAAAGCAAAAATCTTGGGAGGTACTTTTGAGGTCGCAGCACAGGATGCCCAGAGAGCTCCTTCATAGCATGGCTTTACTAAAGGACGAAGCAGCCCATATGTCTGAGAAGCCATGAGTTAAGGCAGGCAGAAGATCAAAGGAAGTGGATGACCCCTATTTTCTTGGAGGATGTTACTCTCTGACATAGAGTCTGCATATAAAACAATCTAGGCCTGATACACTAATGAGATTCAAGGTAGTTGTATACTCACCATATAACTTCTAAAGTATTTTAGAAAAGAGAGGGCTAATGGCATTTGGAGAGGTTTGATGGAAAAATGGAGTGTTCCTGTGGCCTTGAAGTATAGGAAGGATGTAGATAAGGCCAGAAGAAGATAGAAGGGAGTTGGGGTGGGGATGGGGGTGGGCGGTAAGAGGGAAATACCAGCAAAAGAAAGGAGATAGTTCACTAAGGGGACTGTTAAGAAAGTGAAGAAAAACTGTAATTCACACAGGAATGAAGATGGTTATAGAGTCTTTCCTCCAGAAGTGGTTTCCAGGAGTTTTTAGGGTTTGGGAGAGAAATTTGTAAGGTGAAAGAGGTAATAACAGACACCTTAGTGCTGGATTTTCCTTACAACATTCAAAGTCACGAGGTGTCAACTCTCGAATCCATTTCCTCTGAACTGAAACCCAAAGGGCAGAGGACAGGCCTTGACCCAGGGTAGAACCTAGTGGTAAACTGAGGACTGCTGTCTGATGAGATGGGTTTGCCTTTCAGAGAGCAGACCTAGCCATCTCCGCCATCACCATCACCCCGGAGAGGGAGAGCGTAGTGGACTTCAGCAAGCGGTACATGGACTACTCAGTGGGGATCCTCATCAAGAAGCCCGAGGAGAAAATCAGCATCTTCTCCCTTTTTGCTCCTTTTGATTTTGCCGTGTGGGCCTGCATTGCAGCAGCCATCCCTGTGGTTGGCGTGCTGATATTTGTGTTGAACCGGATACAGGCCGTGAGGGCTCAGAGTGCTGCCCAGCCGCGGCCATCTGCTTCTGCCACCTTAAACAGTGCCATCTGGATCGTCTACGGAGCCTTTGTACAGCAAGGTACCCTCCTGGTTTCTCAATGTTGGAAGAGCCCCAGGGGCTTGGAAGAACTTGTCCATTGGCAAAGTTCTTGAACGCATTTTGCCAAAGTCATTTTAAATGCAATTTTATTTAATCTCTAAGGTAGTCCTAATATCATGCTGCTCCCAGTTTCTCTATGAGTAATACCAGGTAGGAACTAAATGAAATGACAACATGGAGCTTAACTTCAAGTCCTGATTTTCCACTTTAGATAAAATTAACCTCCGAGTTCTGCTTTGCACTTTCCTTAACTCCCACATTAGATTGATTGTTATGCAGACAGGGTTGTCAGATGAAACTCTATCTTGTTTAAATTTGAAGTCTTAATGGGGTAAAAAGTCAAAATTGTTTTGCAATCATCTAAGCGGTACTCCAGCCATTCTTGAGATACAAAGTCTCCTGTCTCTGAGACGTCTGGATAGCACTTGGGGAGTTACAGGATTGTGCGGTTTTGACTGGAAACAACAAACTGCAGAGTTCCTAATGTGAGTCCTAGCCTTATTTGCAGCATGGCAAATGTATGTATTATTTGCTTGAGAGGTTATATAAGAATAGTCAGTGAGGAGTTTTCTTCTGTTACCACCTAAGGGACCAAGGAGAAACAATTGGCCTCAAAGAGGCAGCTTCTGACTGCAAGACACATGCAGTGATTTCTGAAAATCATAGGGAGAAACAAAGGTCATCTAGTGAGGGCTGAGTAATAATAGTGATATGGTACATCTCATTTCTTAAAAGAAAGCCAGGAAATCCTCCAGGTAGGAGGTAATTTTACATTTACAGAATTCCTGAGACTGTTCCATGTGAATTTAAAATGGAAAGGGACATTGCATAGGGTTGCAGCCCTGAAAGTTCTCAACACAGTGAGGTAGAATCTTCTAACTAGAAGATTTTGATATTCAGAACTCTACTGTTGACATTTTGACAAACATCCTGTCACTAAAAATGCCAATCCTAGCTTTTCCATATTTTGTGGTCTGCCATCCCTTTCCAAGATTGGTGGTCCTAGCATTTTTTCCCCAGAATTGTCAGAGCCCACCATAACCAGCTGGCAGTCACTTTCCTGATCCCCAGCTCACCGCCAGGGGTGGTTCCCTATGCCTGGCCGCAGGGCAGAGAATTTCTCCAGAGATGCAAGCAAGAGCAGAAGCCCAGGACCAATCCCCTTTTCCTGCCTCCTGCAGGTGGTGAATCCTCAGCGAACTCCATGGCCATGCGAATCGTGATGGGCAGCTGGTGGCTCTTCACCCTCATTGTGTGCTCTTCCTACACAGCCAATCTTGCTGCCTTCCTCACAGTGTCCAGGATGGATAACCCCATAAGGTAAGATCCATTACTCCTTCCAGAAGGCTGTAAAGAGAGGATGCAAACCTAGCCAGGGCAGCCTGGTGTCAAGGAGGCAGAGAAGGACTTAGATTCCAGATCTGCAGTTTGATGACAGTAATCTTTAATGCATGAGGAGCATCACTCCTGTTGTATTTTATTTCATGCACAATTAAGCAATGTATAAATTCCTTAAATAATATTTCTTTGAACATTTAAATTCTGCTTATAAGACTATTAAATCAAAACATTAAAAATTAACAAATTAAAAGTCCTCAGACCTTTCAATATTGATTACAAACTTATTTAATCAAAATTTTGAAACATTTAATTAAAATTAGTTAAAACCACAAGTCTAATATATTTTTCCAATCTTCAAACATCTAAAATTTATTTTTAAAAACATGCCAGTTATCACAGTGATTAGAAAATTTATGTCACTTACAGTTACAAAATTGTAAAATTATTGAAACCAAGGACTAAAAATGTTTCATTTTAACCAAAATGTTAAAAATATGGCATAAAAGAATTCGTTCAACATAGTGAAATAACTTGGAAATGCCTTTGCTTTATAGTCAGATTCTCACATACTGTGTGAATTACAAAAGAGCTTGGACAAAGTGAATGTCTGTTGGATATGTCATCCCTGAACTGACCAAAGGCAAAGATCTAGTCCATACTTCCTTGGGTGCAAAACTCTCTTCAGTATCACCTCTTATGGTTTTCTGTGTCCCTGCCTTCAGTAATTTCTCCTTTAATTCATCATACTTACTATCATCATATTGATTCTTTTGATCCATAGCCCTATAATCAAGTCATCCATACTCAACCAGCTTCTATAGCTCCCAACTGCCTATTTGAAAGAGGTCAGATTCTTGATTAGGATTCAAAATTCAGGATGACATTATCTAGTCTTCATTTTAATTGACATTTTATTGAGATAATTATAGATTCACATGCAATTATAATTAGTAATGCAGCGAGATCTCATAATATCTTTTAACAAGTTTGCCCCAATGGTAACATTTTGCAAAACCAGGATATTAATGTTGATACACTTGACTGATTCTATTCAGATTTCTCATTTGTACTTGCCCTCATTACTGTGTGTGTAAGAGTGTGTGTGTGTGTGTGTGTGCATTTGATTCTACACAATCTTATTGTATGTGTAGATTTGTATTGTTCTTTTATAACCACACTCACCTCCTTTGCACTTCTTCCCCTCCACGTCCTGTTCTTAACACCTGGAAAACACTAATGTGTTCTCCATCTCTAAAATTTTGTTGCTTCAAATATGTTAAATAAATTGAATCACACTTTTGGGATTGACTTTTTCTTTCAGTATAATTCTGTGGAGATTCATTCAAATTGTTATGTGTGTTAATAGTTCATTGCTTCTTTTTGCTTGGTAGAAGCCAATGTAACACAGTTTATTTAACAATCCACCCATTGAAGGACATCTGGGTTGTTTCCAGTTTTGGGCAATTATGAATAAAGCCACTGTGAACATTTGTGTGTAGGTTTTTGTGTGAACATGTTTTTATTAATATGTGATACATATCCAAGAATGTAATTGCTGCATCTGTGGTAATAGCATGTTTTATTAAAAAACGATCAAACTGCTTTCTAGTGACTGTACCATTTTACATTACTAGTAATGTAGGAATGATCCAGTTTCTTTGCACCTTTGCCAATATTTAGTGTTGTCACTATTTTTTATTTTACTATCCTGATAGGCATGGTGAGATAGCGCATTGTGATTTTGTGTTTCCCTAACGACTAATTATATTGAATACCTTTTCATGTGCTTATTGCTATCTGTGTATTCTCAGAAAACACATGAAATACCTCTTCATGTGTTTTGCCCATTTTCTCACTGGATTGTTAATGTTGAGTTTTGAAAGTTCTTTATATATTTTAGACACTGGTTTCTTGCCAGATGTGTGGTTTGCAAATATTTTCCCCCACTCTGAAGTTTGTTTTATCAACCTCTTATCAAGGTCTTTCACAAAGAGTAGTTTTTAATTCTTATGAGGTCTAATTTATAAATTTATTCTTTTGTGGATCATGCTTTCGGTATCAAGTCTAACTCTTTGCCTAGCCCTAGACCCTGAAGATAATCAGGGATTGTTTGTTTGTTTGTTTGCTTGTTTTTCTAAAAGTTTTTTAGTTTTACATTTTGGTCCACAATCAGTTTTGAGTTAATTTTTGTATAAGATGTGAAGTTTGAGGTTTTTTTTTTTTTGGCTATGGATGTCCAATTGCTATAGCACCACTCATTAATTTAATTGCTATTTAAGTTTGTCCGAAATCAGTTGAACATATTTATGTGGGTCTATTTCTGGGTTCTCTATTCATTCCATTGATCTATGTGCTGATTCCTTTGCCAGTAGCACACTGTCTTGATTACTGTGGCTGCACAGTAAGCCTTAATACTGAGCACAGTGATTCCTCCCATTTTTATTGTTCTTTGTCAAGATTGTTTTAACTATTCTGGGGCCTGCATTTTCCATACAAATTTTAGAATAAGTTTGTCTATGGCTATATAAAAAAATTCTGTGGTTTTGACAGGAATTGCATTAATTATAGTTATAAGTGCTTTAAGCCAAAAGATCATTATTTGCTGAGAATATTTATCATGAATGGGTACTGGATTTTGCCAACTGCTTTATTTACATTACATGCCATAATTGTATGCTTTTTCTTCTTTAACTTATTAATATGGTAGATTAAATTGATTGTTTTTTCAAATGTATATCTTGAATGAATCTCACTTTGTTATGGTCTATGATTCTTTTCATATACTGTTGAATTCCGTTTGCTGATATTCTAGTTGAGGATTTTTGCATCTAAACTTGGAAGAAATATTGGTTTGTACTTTTATTTGTTGTGTCTTTGTCTGGTTTTGATATCAGGGTAACACTGGCCTCATAAGGTGATTTAGGAAATCATCTTCTATTTTTTGGAAGAGATTATGTAAAATTACTGTTAATTCGTCTTTAAGTGTTTGGCATTATTCTCCAGGGAAACCATCCAGGCGTGGAGATTTCATATTTTTGGAGCTTTTAAATTGTGAATTAAATTTTTCATAGCTATAGGGCAATTCATATTGTCTGTTTCATCAAGTCTAGTTTGTTTATAGTGTTGTTCATGTTTTCATTTACTTGTTGATCTTCTGCCTTGTTGTTCTATCAATTACTGAAAGTGGGATATTGAAGTCTCCAACTATTTTTGTAGACTTGCCTCTTTATCCCTTCAATTTTATCAATTTCTCTTCATGTGTTACATGTGTATATGTTTATAATTGTAATTGTTATATATTCTTATTGATGGCTGTTTTATCATTATATAATGTTCTTTGTTTCTCGTAAAATTTTTGTTTTAAAGTCTACTTTTTCTGATCATTAGCATAGCCACTCCAGTTCTCTTTTGATTATCGTTTGTACAGAATATTTTTTCTATCCTTTTATATCATTTCAATCTATCTGTCTCTGAATCTAAAGCGAGTAGCTTCTACATAGCAAATAGTTGAATTGTGGTTTTTAATTCAATCTACCAATGTCTACATTTTAATCAGAAAGTTTAATCCATTTATATTTAATGTAATTAGTGATAAAGAAGACTTCACTTCTGCCATTTTGCTATTCATTTTATATGTCTTACATCTTTTTTGTTGTTCTTTTTCTCCATTACTGCCTTATTGTGTGTTAAGTAGATATGTTTTGCATACCATTTTAATTACCTTATTGTTTCTTTTACTATATATTTTTTGAGTTATATTCTTAGTGGTTACCCTAGGCATTACAATTAATATCTTAGTTTATAGCAATTTACCTTGGATTAATACTACCTTATTTTAATAGTATACAAAAACTTTGCACTTATATTATTCTGTTCCACTGCACCCTTGCCCCAACAACTCATTTTTGAAGCTGTCAGGTCCCTTCCTTTTTAGGAGATAGTTTTTTTTCCAATTTATTCAATGGATAGTCTTTTAAAGTTCGTTTTTAAATTGTTATTTTTTGGTATTTTACTTCCTGAATAAACTTCACTTTTTTAAAAAAACAAATTTACCTAGATATTAGAATATATTATTAAAATGCATGTTTTTTTTTTTATTTTTGTTTTTAAAATTGTGGTAAAATATACATAGCATAAATTTTATCATTTTAATCATTTTAAGTGTACAATTCAGTGTCATTAAGTATAATCACAGTATTCTGCAAATATCACTACTATCTCTAGATCACGTCATTTTGCAAATATATATACAATATTCTTTATTCCCCTCTTCCCCAGACCCTGGAAACCACCATTCTATTTTCTGTCTCTATAAATATGACTCTCTAGGTATCTCATATAAGTGAAGTAATACAATTTTTGTCTTTTTATGACTGGTTTATTTCACTTAGCATGTCTTCAAGGTTCACCATTTTGTCATATGTGTCAGAATTTCCTTGCTTTTTAAGGATGAATAA
Source organism: Kogia breviceps (assembly GCF_026419965.1). Taxonomy (NCBI): domain Eukaryota; kingdom Metazoa; phylum Chordata; class Mammalia; order Artiodactyla; family Physeteridae; genus Kogia; species Kogia breviceps. The sequence continues at coordinate 50,498,571 of NC_081311.1, forward strand.
CATTTCATTGTATGTATATGCCACATTTTATTGATCTGTTCATCTGTCCAGGAACATGGGTTGCTTCCATCTTTTGGTTATTATCTAATAATGCTGCTATAAATATAGGTATAAAAATAGCTGTTCAAGTCCCTGCTTTCAGTATTTTGGGGTATATAGTCAGAAGTGGAATTGTTGGATCATATGGAAATTTTATGTTTAATAATTTTGAGGAACTACCTTACCATATTCCACAGTAGCTGTACCATTTCACATTCCCACCAGCAAGACACAAGGATTCCAATTTCTTTAAATCCTCACCAACACTTGTTTTTGTTTTGGCTTTTTGTTTTTATTTTTGTAATAGCTATCCTAATGGGTATGAAGTGATCTCATTTTGGTTTTGATTTGTATTTCCCTCATGATTAGAGATGTTGAGCCTATTTTCATGTGTTTATTTTCCATTTACATATCTTCTTTATAGAAATTTCTATTCAAGTCCTTTGCCCATTTTTAACTGAGTTGTTTTTGTTTGTTTGTTACTAAGTTGTAGGAGATTTTTATATTCTGGATATTAATCCCTTACAAGATATGTGATTTGCAAATACTTTCTCCCATTCCATGGGTTGCCTTTTCTTTCTGCTGATAGTGTCCTTGGATACATAATTTCTTTTTCTTAATTTTGATGAAGTCCAAATTATCTATTTCTTTGTTGTTGTCATTGCCTTTGCTTTTGTTGTCATAACTAAGAAATCTTGACACCATTGTTGAAAATCATTTGACCATTTATGGGACAGTATCTCTATGTTGTCTATTCTATTCCATTTGTTTGTATGTCTGTCATCATGCCAGTTCCTCACTGTTTTGATTACTGTGGCTTGTAGTACATTTTAAATTCAGAAGTTTGAGATCTCCAACTTTGTTCTTCATCAAGATTGTTTTGGCTATTTGGCGTCCCTTGAGATTCCATATGAATTTTGGGGTGGATTTTTCTATTTCTGCAGAAAACATCATTGGAATTTTGATGGAGGTTGCATTGAATTTATAGATTGCTTTAGGTAGTATTGACATTATAACAATATTAAGCCTTCCAATTTGTGTTTTAAATTTTTTTTCCAAAATTTTTAGTTTTTGGTGTACATGCCTTTTGCCTTTTTGGTTTTTTTCTTCAGTATTTTATTCTTTTTGATATTATTGTAATTGGAATTGTTTTTGTAATTTCCCTTTCAGACTGTTCATTGTGAATGTATAGAAATGCAGCTGGGTTTTGTGCATTGATTTTTGTATCCTGAAACATTGCTTAATTAATTTGTTAGTTCTAATAGTTTTTTTTTTTTTTTCTTTTTTTTTTGCGGTATGAGGGCCTCTCACTGTTGTGGCCTCTCCCGTTGCGGAGCACAGGCTCCGGATGCGCAGGCTCAGCAGCCATGGCTCACGGGCCCAGCCACTCCGTGGCACGTGGGATCTTCCTGGACCTGTGTCCGGGAACGAACCCGTGTCCCCTGCATCGGCAGGCAGACTCTCAACCGCTGCTCCACCAGGGAAGCCCAGTTCTAATGGTTTTGTGTGTGTGTGTGTGTGTGCATATGTGTCTGTCTAATTTTAGCATTTTCTACATATAAGGTCATGTTGTCTGACAATGAAGATACTTTTACTTCTTCCTTTCCAATTTATTTCCAATTATTTCTTTTTCTTAGCTAATTGTCTATGATTTCTAGTACTATGTTGAGTGCTATGTGGTAAAAGGAGATATCCTTGTCTTGTTCCTAATTTTAGAGAAAAGTCTTTCAGTCTTTCACCATTGAGTATGACGTTAGCATTGGGTTTCTCAACCATTGTTATGTTATGGTTGTTTCCTTTTATTCCTCGCCTGTTGAGTTTTTATTATGAAAGGGTGCTGGATTTTTTCAAATGCTTTTCCTGCATTGAGATGATAATGTGGTTTGTATCTTCATTCTGTTAATGTGCTATATTACATTGATAAAATTTTTTATGTTGAACAATTCTTGCATTCCAGGAATAAATCCTTCTTGGTCATGGTACATAATCCTTTTATTATGCTGTTGAATTCAGTTTACAAGTATTTCACTGAGAAGTTTTGCATCAACATTCATTAGGAATATTGGTTTGTAGTTTTCTTTTTTTGTAGTGTCTTTTTTGGACTTTAGTATCAACATAATGCTGGCCTCGCAAAATGAATTAGGAAGTATTCCCTCCTCTTGAATTTTTTTGGTAAGAGTTTGATGAAGATTGGTGTTTCTTCTTCTTTTTAAAAATTATTTATTTATTTGGCTGCATTGGGTCTTCTTTGTTGCACGTGGGCTTTCTCTACTTGCAGAGAGTGGGAGCTACTCTGCATTGCAGTGCGCGGGCTTCTCATTGTGGTGGCTTCTCTTGTTGTGGAGCACAGCACGCTGGCTTCAGTAGTTGTGGCTCGTGGGCTCTAGAACAAAGGCTCAGTAGTTGTGGCACACAGGCTTAGTTGCTCCATGGCATGTGGGATCTTCTCAGACCAGGGATCAAACCTGTATTCCCTGCATTGGCAGGTGGATTCTTAACCACCAATCCACCAGGGAAGTCCTGGTGTTTATTCTTCTTTAAATTGTAGAATTCCACAGTGAAGCTATCTGGTCCTGGGCTTTTCTGATTAGATCCTGATTAGATCTCCTTTAGTTATAAGTATATTCAGATATTCTGTTTCTTCATGATTCAGTCTTAGTAGGTTGTGCATTTATAGAAATTTGTCCATTTTATCTAGGTAGACTATCTAATTTGTTGAAACACAATTGACAGGTATTACGATATAAATACATTTGTTCTTACTGCTATCATGTTTACATGATTTCTATGCATTCTTTATTATTTTCATAAAGTTTAACATTCATTTACCATTGTTATTACTGTGTTTCTCCCACCACCTTCCCCCCACTAGAAATCAAGCATCCTCTTTTAACCTCCAGTGGTTTCCTTTAGGCTTAAATTTGCATGCACTGCTATTTCTCTTTCAGAATCAAGATTGAAACCATATATTCATATCTCTTCCTATGCAAGAGGATAGTGGAATATCTTTTTTTCCTCTTCTGCCACCTACTCAATCAGTTTTTTGGTTGATAGAATCTGAGATTTTAGACTCAGTTTACTCTGATTTTTTTCTTTTGTTATGTTTTTAAATCTTCTACAGTTTCTCTAAGATACATATTTGGCATTTGCATTCTTTTGTTTTATCTCATCCATATTTATAGTCATTATTTGGACTGAATTCTGTTTTCAAAATGTTTCAATGCTTGTTGAATTCCTCTTTATTCTATGATTTAGCCATCATTCATTTCTTTATTTTAATGCATTTTTATTCAACTAGAATAGCTCTTTGAGCAATATATCTAGCAAGAGTGGTGTATTTTCTGTGACAACATATCTGTGAATCTTTTTCTGTTGTATTTACACATGAATTAAACTTATCTGGGTGTAGTATTCTTGTGTCACAACTTCTCCCCTTACTATTCTATAGAAGTTGCTCCATTGCCTGAATTCTATAGAATTTGTTCCCTTGCTCTTCTTGTATGTAATGCTACAGAGAAGTATAAGTATACCCCATTCACCTTCTCTTTCTCCTCTCCTCTTTCTTTACCTGTCTTCCCCTTCTTACTCTGTTCTCTGTACTCCCCTCTTTCTCTCCCCCCTACCGTTTCGATCGTCTTCCCCTTCCTCCTTCCCTTTCCTGTCTCTTCCTCCTCTCCCTCCTATGCTTTCTGTCCTTCCTCTTCCTCCCTCTTCCTCCCTCTAGTTTAATCCTTCCTCCTCCTCCCTCCCATTCCTCTTTCTCCATATCCACATGAAAACCTGCATGTGAATTTTTTATAGCAGTTCTCCTAAATTGTCAAAATGTGGCAACAACTAAGATGTCCTTAAAGAGGTAAAGTATAAGTAAACTGGAGTACATCCAGGTAATGGAATATTATTCAGTGCTAAAAAGAAAGGAACTGTCAGGCCATGGAAGAACATGGAGGAACCATAAATACATATTGATGAGTGAAAGCCTTATGATAAATAAATACATATGTATGTATGTATATACATATATTTACAAATTTTATAATGTATAGATTTATTTTATATATGTATATAAAAAGAGAGAGAGATGTATGGATTTTATGAAGACCCATGTATATAATTTTTAAGATATCTTTGTGGATAAAATGGGAAAAAATATGAGCAGGGCAGCACTAGATATATATTAGGCCAAATAAAGCCAACTTAACATATTTTTAATTGATGATGCTATTGGTGTTGTATCTAAGAAGTCATGGCCAAACCCAAGGTGGATCAATTGCTCTTTGCAAACTGAACTTAAAGGCTTTTTATACATGGATCATCATCAATTTGGATGTGACGATTCCATTTTTAAAATTAACTTATGGATAAAGACATTGAACAGGAATCATAAACAGTTGGATGTGACCTGAATTTACTTCCCAAGTTTATGGGGTTTTTTGGTAGCACAGTATTTTAAATATTTAAATCTGAATGACTTTGGTGGTGCTAGCACTCTTCAGGTTGCCTCTGGTCCCACCATCCTCTGTTTTATTACAACTGCCAGCTTCACACTTTCACATACTCACCTTTCAACATCAAGTCATTCAAGTTAGTGCCCTGTGACATAGAAGACCTGGATGACTCTTTGTGAGCTAGCAAGTCTTACACATCCGTGCTATTCAAAGTGTGGCACACAGACCAACATTGCTGGCATAAATCCCAGGCCTTATCTCAGATCTCATGAATCAGAATTTATATCTAAGTAGGTCTCCAAATGATTTTTATTCACATTAAAGTTTGAAAAGCACTGCCTCCAATTAGACAAAAATGATCTATGAAATTCTAATAGCCTGAAGCGATTGGCTTCAACTAACAAATGCATTTTAATAGAGCTATACATCAGTTCCTGCCTTCAGGGCACCACAAACTGAAAAAGAAAGATGGTGCATATTAATGGTACCAAGAAAAAGAATGTGGGACTTACTCTACATGCCATGATGGAATAACGGTTATCTGACTAGACCTCCCATCATTACCAACTATAAAACTGGAAAAATATGCTGTTTACAAGCATTTTAAACATAAAGGCACAGATAGTTTGAGAAAGAAGGGAAAAGATATATCATGCAAATAATAAGCATAAGAAAGCTTGTGAGGCTATCTCAACATTAGGCAAAGTAGAATTTATGCCATAGAGTATTACAAGGGTTAAAGGGGGACCTTACATAATGATATAAGAAACAATTTCACCAAAAAGGCAATTCTAAATATGTTTGTACTTTATAATGAAGCATCAAAGTTTATGATATAAAATTTGACAAATCTAATGGGAGAAATAGAAAAATCTAATATAGTCCAAATTTTAATTTCATTCTCTTAGAAATTCACATAACAAGTAAGCAAAAGACTAACAAGGCTATAGAAGATCTAAAAAATGCTATAAACCAACTTGATGTAATTGATATTTATAGGACACTATACCTAACAATTGCAGAATATACATTCTTTTCAAGTATGCATCCACCAAGATGCATGATTCATTGGGCCATAGAGTTAATTCTCAATCAAGTTCAAAAGAATAAAATCTTACCAAGTATGTTCTATCACTATAATTGAGTTAAAGTAGAAAGAAAAAAAAATCTAGAAAATCCCCACTGAAATTTAAATAACATAATTCTAAACCTATGGGTCAAAGAAAAAAAGTCATAAAAGAAATATAAAAAATATTTCTAAGTAAGTAATAATGAAAACACGATATATCAAAATTTGTGGAATGCAGGTAAAATAATGCTTAAAGGAAGGTTTATAGCTTTAAATGCCTATATAAGGGACAGAAAATGCTTAAATTTGAGATTCTTAGTTTCCCTCTCAGAAAAGATTAAAAAAAAAAGAACAGGCTAAACTCAAAGTAATTTTAAAGAAAGACATAGATTATGTATAACAACATAGAAAATTAGCAAAGTCAAAAGTTGGTTGTTTGATAAGTTTAATAAAGTTAATAAACCCCAAACAAGAATAATCAAGAAAAATGAGAGAAAACTGAAATTATTAATATCATGAATGAAAGTGGGGATTTTACTATAAATCTTTTAGACATTTAATGAATAATAAGACAATATTATGAACAACTTTATGCCAGTAAATTCAACAACTTAAATGAAATGGATACATTTCTTTAAAAACACACCTTATAAAAACTGATTTTAAAAGAGACAGAAAATCTGAATATTAATTATCTATTAAATATATTGGATTTGTAAGCCTCACTACAAATGAAATTCCAGACCCAGATGACATCACTGGTGAGTTCTAGCCCAACACTCAAATAAATGACACTAATCATAAACTTTTTCAGAAAATAGAGGAGAAAATGTTTTTTAATTCATTTAATGAAACTGGCATAATTCTGATACCAAAACCCAAAAAGGATATTACAAGAAAAGAAAATCACTGCCCAATATCCCCCATGAACTTAGATGTAAACATCCTCAACAAAATGGTAGGAGATTGAATCTAGCAATATATAAACAGGATAATACATCATATTCCGGTATAGTCTTATCCCTGGGATACAAGCTTGTTTCAGTATTTGAGAACCAATTAATGTGATTCACCACATTAACAAAATAAAGGACAAAATTCACATGATCATCTCAAATGATACAGAAAAGCATCTGACAAAATTAACCACCCATTCATGATTAATAAATAAATACATAAAAAGAAATTTCCACACCCTGATAACAGTACAGAAAACTGACTACTAACAACATACTTAGTGATGCTTTTTCCCCAACATCATATTGTGGGTCCTTGTCTGACCAACAAGCAATAAAAGAAATGAAAGGTGTACAGACTTGAGAGGGAGAAGTAACACTGTCTGTTTTCTGATGACATGATTAGCTTTGTGAAAAATCCTAAAAGTCTTCTAATAAAATTAAATCTAATAAATAAATCTTCATAGGCTGCCAGAAACAAAGTCCCTATACAAAAATCAATTGTACTTTTACATACTAATAACCAGCAACTGGAAAACAAATTTTAAAAAATTATAATAGTACCAAAAGTATAAATTCTTAGGAATACTTTTTTTAAAAAATGAATAAGTTATACCTTTAGCAGAAAATTTAGTGGAAAATGTCACCAAGAGAAATTAAAGATCTAAATAAATGGAGAGATATCCAATATTCATGGATCGGAATACTCAATACATTGAGATGGCAAATCGTCCTAACTGAGCTATAGAGTCAAGGCAATCCCCATTAAAATCCCAGCAGTCTTTTAAAAAATAGAACTGGAAAAGATTATATATATATTCAAAGGCTGTAGAATGGGGAACAGAATTTTGAAAAAGAACAAAGTTGGAAGACCAGCACTACTTGATTTCAAGACTTTCTACAAAGCTGTAGGGGCATTCTGCATGCCCTCTGTCAAACTGTATTTAATCTCATTTCTCAGTGCTCTTGCTTCCCTGGCTATGTTCCTCAAAGATCACAGTTAGTTTTCTGCTCTGTGGCCTTCACTAAGCTAGTTATTTTTGGAACACTCTTCTGTGCTTTTGACCCAGCCAACACTGACTCATTTCTCAAGTCTCTACTCAAATGTCACCTCCTCACAGTGGCCTTCCTGGATATTCCTCAATTTAAATCACCCTTTTCTATTTTTCTCCTTCATATACTTTAGTACTTGTCTTTCTTAGTAGTTGTCACATGAGTTTATGTGTTTACTTTTTGTTATAATGCATCCGTCCTTCTAGATAATAAACTCCATGGATCCAGGGACTGAGTTTGTTTGTCCTCCATTGTATAACCAATGCTTAGCACAATGCCTGGCGCAACTCAGCTGCCATAACAAAATACCATAGACTGGATGGCTTAAACAACAGGAATTTATTTCTCATAGTTCTGGGGGCTGGGAAGTCCAAGATCCCGGTGCCAGCAAATTTGGTTCTTGGTGAGAGTCCTTTTCCTGGCTTGCAGATGGCCTCCTTCTCTCTGCTGGGTCCTCACATGGTGGAGAGAGAGGGAGCACTGGTCTTTCTTCTTCTTCTTATAAGGTCACTAATACCGTCATGGGGGTTCCACCCTCATGACCTTATCTAAACCTAATTACCTCCCAAAGGCTCACCTCGAAATACCATCACATCAGAGGTAAGGGCTTCGACTTGTGAATTTGGGGAGGGCTGGGTGACATACAACATTCAGTCCATACCGCTCACTATGTATGCCCAATATATGTTAAATGGATGCCTTAAGTTTTGAAGGAAGACTTGTTCTTTTTGGTTCATATATAGAAAATGAGGAACCTTGGGTAGAACAATTCAAGATATAGGGTTTAGCTCAACAACAAAAAGTCCCTTCCTGGCGTCAGACCTGTCTGAAGTTTAGTAAATGACCTTGGGAGGTGATGAGCTGCATATCCCTAGAAGTGTGTCTGCAATAGCTGGGAATCAGGAATGTCACTCCTAAACTCTGAAGTCATGTATTCTGTGCACCTTGTTTTTCGGGTCACACACCACTTATAGATCTGTATTCAAAGAAGGAGTTGGCTTTGCTTTTTGTTTTTCTCTGATTATTTTTATCTTGAGGGCAAAGCCTTCTATTGGGTATACATGTTGGTCTCCTGCTGGACAAAGTGTTGCTAGAACACCTTTTTCTAAAGGTCACATTGGAGATTTTCCACATTTTTTGATTTTTTTGAATCATCCTTTTTATTCCTCTATTGCTGCTGTTTTCATGGATCCATTAGAATCACATGAAATGCAGCTTGCAGTCTGTGTACTGTTTCACATTGGAACCATGAGATTCATGAATTGAAAAGCTCCAGATTTTTATGGCTGTGATAAATCATCCATAGGCACAAACTGGCTGTAGAATTTGTGTTCAGGCTCAGGCTTATGAATGTATAATATATGAGCAAAATTGATATAATTCAGGAAAGCTGGGTTCATAAGGGGCAAACAGAATGTGCCACTCCTGTGATGGGATGCACGCCCACTTCTCTCCTGTCGCATCTAGAACTACATCATCATGCTGTGAAAGAAACGTGAAAGGCTTGGAATCCAGTCCTCTGAAGCACATGTTGGAATCCTAAGGAAGTGTAGAGATAGGGCTTCCTCAAGCTTACTGTGTAGACTGTTCAAGAAGATGATCCTTCTCTATGGCTACCTTAAAGTCGCATGCCCAAGGTGCTGGGAGACCTCAACTGGTATTTCTCACACCTTCTATTTTTTCTAAAAAAATAGACTAGTTTTTTGAATGGCTTTAGGTTCATAGGGAAATTGAGTGGAAAGTATGGAGAGTTTCCATACACCCACCCTGCTAATTTCCCCTATTATTACTATTTTGCAGTAATGTGGTACATTTGGTGAGCTGACATTGTTACATGATTATTAACTGAAGGTCATAGTTTACCTAGGGCTCATTCATGTATTGTGCATTACATAGATTTTGATAAATGTATAATGATGCATATCCAGTATCATAGTAGCATACAAAACAGCTTTACTGTACTAAAAATTCCTTGTTCTCTATTCACCCTATCCTCTCCCTTTTTGAGTATTATTTTTAACTAAGCAGAAACTGGGGTCATTCTAAAAACCTACCTGTTCCATACTCTCCAGACTATTCTGTAAGTAGATCATATCCATTCTACCTCCTAAATTTCTCAAATAGGTGTCATTTATGTATTCTTTCTGCCATATCCAGGTCCTGATGACTGCTTAGTTTATTACAGCAGCCTTCTGACTTTCTTTTTTCTTTCCTGAAGAACTCCTTCAAACCTTTCTCTGTATAGCCAGCAGAAATATCTTTGTAAAATAAATTCTGATCAAGTCAGTTCCTTGCTTTTAAATTTCCAGTGGTTCCCCATACATTTCAGGTTAACAATATTCAGCTTCGTTAGCACAGAATCTTCACTTGACCTTAGCCACCCTTCCAGACTCAACTTTATAACTACATGTATATTCCGTTTTGCCTCAAATTGCTAGTTGTGGTGGGTATCTCGATATATGTACTTCCAGTAATTAGCTAGTGTAAGAGTTGAACTTTTTTAAGATGCAGGGTTTTTTTTTTTAATCTTGTATGGTTTTCCTTCCCTTATTTCATTTCCATATAGAACTTCTTAAATTGAATTTTAACTGTTGATTTCTTTGTTCTCTTTGTGTTTCGATCATCAGACTTATTAAATTGAATTATTACTGTTCAATTATAAGTTATCTCCTTTATTAGACCATGAGCTCTTTGAGGGTAGAAAGAGTCATATTAGGATTCTCCATCCTAAGTAAAAGACTTTGTACTTAGCTAGAACTTAGTAGGGTTGGACAGGTACATGAATGAATGGACAAGAGAACTTGACAGACTCAGGTAACCTAGAGTCAGTAGGAAAATAAATAATAACAAAAATGAGCATTTGAAAGCTGGAGGAAGAAATGGTTGAATGTAGAGAGAAAGTAGCAAAAATGGGGCTGCTGGTGAAACCAGGGAGAAGAATATCTGTTGCTGAGAATGAGTTCCTCATTGGGCTTGTATAGTATCATGTGGGACATTTGGGTACCAGTGAGGCTGTGTCAAGTGCTACTGAGAGCAAGAGGGATACAGTGATAATTTGAAGTGAGACCACCCAGTGTGCTTTGGGACCCTGATTCCAGTATCCTCTGAAGTGGAAACGAAGTAGTTTCAATGAGTTGGTCATTACTCTTGGTGTTCAGTGACTATGGAACCATCCAACTTCCAGCCAACCTGGGTGTTCTTGGTGTTCAGTAACTGCTAACAAGCCCAGGTCAAGTGTCTTGGAAAACAACCAGCATATTTATGGCAAATTTGGAGCCATGTGGATCTGTTCACATTTTAATTATTATAGAAAGAAAATAATGTGTTGATAATGCAAGTAGTGAGAAGTTTTGGGGAAAGAGAAACTGTCTTATTGAAATTTATTATAATAGACCTGAAATAGAAAAAGAGCTACACATAACTTGGCAGTTATCTCAGATTACAAGAAATTTCAGAAGGGAAGGTCTTTAAATAATAAAATGGTAGTTGTCTAATCACAAATGATCCCAGTGAGGAAGGGACAGCAAGCCGATGCCCAGGGCATCTCCCATGGGGTCAGATGGCTAAAAGACAAGTACAGAAGTTGAGAGATAGTGCACAGGGTAATAAAACAAAACAGGCACATCTACTTGAAAACACATGAGACTTCCCTGGTGGTGCAGTAGTTAAGAATCCACCTGCCGATGCAGGGGACATGGGTTTGATCCCTGATCCGGGAAGATCCCACATGCTGTGTAGCAGCTATGCCTGTGCGCCATAACTAAAGAGCCTGCGCTCTAGAGCCCGCGAGCCACAATTACTGAGCCCGTGAGCCACAACTACTAAAGCCCGTGCTCCACAACAAGAGAAGCCACTGCAATGAGAAGCCCACGCACTGCAACGAAGAGTAGCCCCCCCTTGCTGCAACTAGAGAAGGCCCGCATGCAGCAATGAAGACCCAACACAGCCAAAAATAAATAAGTCAAAATAAATAAATTTTTAAAAAAGAATAAGAAAACACATGCAGGTAGGGCCAAGTTACAGAATTAGCTTAAATTGGGAAAAATGCTGAAGAAAACAAATGTAAAGTTTAGGCAGAATTAATTTCTAAGCTCTAGTTTTGATTTTAAAACTGTCACAAGGAAAGAGAATGCCAGTGCTTAAGGAACACTGGGTGGTAGGAATGGATGATAAAGTGAAGCAGAATCACTGCTGCAATATAAAAACCATGGGATTCGAACATTGTGCTAGCATAGTGGCTTGCTGTCTGTGTGATTTTAGATGGTCACTTCATGGGTCAGAGCCTTAGGTTTCTCATCTCCAAAATAGACAAAAACCTACCAGTTCAATGGTGTGTTATATCAGTTAATTAAATTGACCTTTATAAGATCCAGCCTGGTGTTGGCATTCAGTTGGTCCTCGATAAGTAAATAAATCATTTTTCCCTGATGCCTTTTAAATCTTGCTTCCAGATTCAATTGGATAACCATCCCAAGACATTAGAAAATTGCAGAGATATATGCAAGTGCACTGCTTATAATATTTAAAAATGAGAATAGTGTCAGATTATTGATGATGTTTAAATATCTAACCTTTTGAAAAGCAGTTGAATTTTTTATTTGATATGCTAGTGAATTTGATGTGCAACCATGGCAAAATTTATGAGTGATTTAATTGAAAAGAGATTTGTAAATACTTAGAGACAAAAAAGTGATGCCTAGGAGGTGGTACCAATTCCCCAAGAACAAATCACATTGGGTTAGGCTAACCTCTTTCAATTCGTTTTTGTTTGTTTCCGATAGGCGTATTAGACTGGCAAAATAAAATAATGGTATAAACATATTATATATTGATTTAAGCAATACATTTGGTGTGCTTACATAGTAATCTTGTGAATAAGAGGGAAAATGCGGTTTATAGTTAAATAGATTTGTAATTGGTTTAAAAAATGTCCCAAACCATTAATTAAATAATATTTGATTTAACTTGGCAGATGCTTGCCTAGTCGAGAGGCATAAAGTTCTGACCTTGGAACCACTGTGTTCAACAATCATCAAAGTCTTAACATTAAGATATCAAAGACATACTGATCAATTTCCCAGATGATATAAAATTTCAAGGACAAATAATATGTTTTATACAAAGTTGATTATTAAAAATACATATTCATTAAAGACAAATGCACAAATCAAAGTACAAAAATACAAGACCGCATATTTCAATATATACTTATTTTATTGCAGATTTAATTCATGGCAGTTCAAATAGGTATGGTTTATTAAAATCTTTCTCTTTAAGATAATTTTGAAAGGTAGAGTATTGTTCCTGCTGATAATTTTTTTGGAAAATCTGAAAATCATCTTATATACGGTTTTCCTATATTTAAGTTTTTAATGTCAATTTAACCCTTGATTGGTTGATGTTCTTAGTGTCAGTTTAACTCCTGATTGGTTGATGGTTTTGGTAGGTGTTTTAACAACAGACTCTAGGCATTTTCTTTTCAAAACTCCTTTATTTCTGCAGATATGTTTCATTTCTGGTTCTTTAGGTATGAAGGATAACTCATTGGATCCAAGTTTATATTCTCTAGCATGTAGATCCCACATGAGATGAATGACCAGCTTTATTTTTCTTCCTTTGGATCTGTCCTGCTTTCCATTCTTAAGCTTGAATTGTAGGGTATTTTTGACAGATTTTTGTTAGTATGTGTACAAGTAGTGTAGGTTTCTTTTCACTGGTTTCCCTTTGAATGGGATAAACTCTTTCAACTTTCCTTCTCCTATATTGTGCTGTTTTGTTGTATTTGAGGATTTTTTTTAATGTGAAACTTTGGCTATTACTTCTACAATACTTTTTACATGTATCTTAGCAACTACTCTATTCTGAGGGTGGTGCTCTGGGCTTTTGCCTCTGCAGCTATTATCAATTTATTTTCATTTTCCTTCCATTTCTTTATTCTTTTACTCTGGATGCAGAGCCACCTTTTGAAGTGTGTCATTCATACAATTTATTCTGTGTTCTCTACTGTCAACATGGATTTTATTTAAGCAATTACAATTTTTCACTTGCAATCCTTTATTTTATAAACCATTTTCCTTTACATCTCATCCTGTTGCCTTTTCACTTCTGGCTGTTTTCTTCTTAGGCTTTCTGTACCAGTTCCAGAAATGTTTGCAAAGGAACAGCACATTTTCTATTTTAGAGAGTTGTTAAATTTTGAGTGATCATGTGACATTGTATCCTTTCTATGGTTATTTTACTAGGAAGTTGGGAGACTAGTGCGTGCTAGCTAGAAACCATTTTCAGCGGAAACATCTTAGGATGGTTAATATGTTGACTAATAGAATCAAGACTCTAAATGGTAGCAATAACATGGAACAAAGTGCTGAAACCAGCAAGCTGGATAAATGAAATCTGACAGGCTACCTAAAAATAATCAGCCACTTATATACAGGACAGTCTAGGGGATGCCTGACTGGGTATATTTCCAAGCTTTACACATTCAGCTCACTGCTCTGCTCACTCTCCTGACCTTCACAGCCAATCTCATCCATCCTGAAGGCTTCAATTACCACCAAATGCAGGAGATGTGACATCTGTGGCCCCAGTCCAGGCCAGGCATTTAAAGTCAACTTGTTCAACCCTGAGCTCATTAGCTCAGCCCCCAAACTATCCCACCAACATTATTCATTAGTTGAAGAACATCACCATCCACCAGGTCACTAGGTCATCCTTAACCCAGCCTGTCCCCATTTCCCACAGGAAATCATTTGCCACCTATAGATTGTCTGCCTCATTATTATTTCTCAAAATCTTCCCCTCTTCACTGTACTGTTAGAGAAGGGGCTCACAAGCCTGGATGTCTTCCTCCCAGCCTTTGGAAGTGTTTAAACCCATCTTTTCTGCTTTTCTTTCATCCATTTCCTTCTGACCATCTTTTTTTTTTTTTTTTTTTTTTTTTTTTTTTTTTTTTTTTTTGCGGTACGCGGGCCTCTCACTGTTGTGGCCTCTCCCGTTGCGGAGCACGGTCTCCGGACACGCAGGCTCAGCAGCCATGGCTCACGGGCCCAGCCGCTCCGCGGCATGTGGGATCTTCCCGGACCGGGGCACGAACCCACGTCCCCTGCATCGGCAGGCGGACTCTCAACCACTGCGCCACCAGGGAAGCCCCTGACCATCTTTTTAAAAGACAAATTTGATCATGTTCTTTCCCATTTCCACCCCGCTCCAAGAAAGAGTCTGTGAGTGATTTTCTGCTAGATATAAGCTCTTCCAGAAAGCACCGAAGGCAAGAATGTTATCCTTGCCTGCCTTTGCAGCCTCACCCTTCTCCATTTCTCCTCACACACGTTTTAATCACAAGTTGTCTCCTTTCTGTCCTTTTGCATTTTTTTTCCATCATGGAATATTAGCCCTCATCTTCCTGGAAAATTCATAATTTTTTCTATTTGAGAATCTGCTCAAGTACTCCAGCCTCTGTGAATCCTTCTGTGATCTACCAGACTCTGAATGATCCCATTTTTCTATGCTTTCCCAGGACTTTACACATATCAATATTAATGGCCAACTACCTCTATTGAAATTATATCATTACTATATTTCCTACATGGTATTTTAATATTTAAATGTTTAATATTTAAATATTTTTGTATTTAAATATTCCTGTATTTTTGAATACAGTCATTTCACTGTCAGTGAACCAGTCTTTTTCAAGTTAGTTTCCCCCGCTACCCAACACACATTCCATCCTTCTGTTCTTTGTGACACTTTACTCTTCCAGGTCTGGTTAGTCTGTTCTTCCTTGAATTGTTCTTGAACTTCTCCAGTTTAGCTGGTATTCCTTTCTTTAAAATTCCTTGTCACACTGTCCTCTTCTGGCATGTGGTACTTCATTGTCATTGCTTCATGAGTCTTAAAATAATAGTGGTTGTATTCTTTTTTATAAATATTTCTTATTCTTACCATAAAAATTCAAGTAAAAAATACTAACAATCACCAAAATTCTTCCCCTTCCCCCTAAAATGATCAGTATTTCCATTTGGAGAAAATAATTTTAGGTGTCTGGCTCTGCATACTTATGGATATAGAGAGGTAATCTAGGAAACAATGGGATCATATGATCAAATTTATTTTTAGTGAAATCATTACATTTTTACATTTATTTTTTCTTGACTTTGAAGAAAAATGAAAAAAGTAGAACTAAAGATACTGCTGAAATTTGATAAATATTTATTTATAGCAGGAAATATTAGTTCCTGAATTATTCTTTGTAGTTATAAAATCATATCTGAAAAACTGAAGGAATCCAAATACTTTATAACCACCTGCTTCAATTATTTGAATCTCTACTATGGAAAAAAGAGAAATACCATACACAGATATTCTCCCCATTTCCCTGAGCATTACTTTCTTTTTTTTTTTTTACTAGTTATTGTATTTACATGCATGGTAAAAAAATATGACATTTGCATTCCTTTTCTGTAACAACCATAACCCAGAATTTACAAATATTAGTTCTATAAGTACATGAATTCAGGGTTTGCTCAATATTTGTAGCATAGTTTACATCTCATTAGTTATCTTGGGTTTTGTACAAAACATTTAAATTGTGAAAAAAAATTAAAAATAATATAACAAAGACTTTTGCCCCACCACCCACATGTAGCAAATGTTACTTAATCAATTTGCTTCAAATTATGTTTTTGAAATAAAATCTTATAGACATAGCTGAACACACATTTGAACCTGTTCCCAGTTTCATTACCTTTTATTCTACCCAGAGGCATTTTCTGACATGAATTCAGAGTGTGTTGAGTTTACATATATATAAATAAAATTTTACTCTATATAATATGCATCTATAAATAAAATACAGGATTATTTTAATATATTTACTATTTCTTTTAATATCTTAATATATTTATATGTTTAAAATATTCAGTGTAATATTTTGATACCTTCAAATGTATATAGGTAGTACTGTAGCATATAATCTATATACAGTAGAAGGTCTTCTATGTATTGCACTTTACAATCAATATTTTTTTTAATTAATTTATTTTTGGCTGCATTGGGTCTTCATTGCTGGGCGCAGGCTTTCTCTAGTTGCAGTGTGCGGGCTTCTCATTGCAGTGGCTTCTCTTGTTGTGGAGCACGGGCTCTAGGTGCACCGGCTTCACTAGTTGTGGCTCGTAGGCTCAGTAGTTGTGGCACGCGGGCTTAGTTGCTCCATGGCATGTGGGATCTTCCCCAACCAGGGATCGAACTCGTTTTCCCCTGCACTGGCAAGTGGATTCTTAACCACTGCACCACCAGGAAAGTCCCTACAGTCAATATTTTATACATAAAGGTCTAGTCCATTTATTTAGATACTATATAGTGGAGTATATTTTAATTATATAAGCATGTATATTTACTTATCTCCCTACTGACATTGGATTATTTCCAATATTTTGCCAGTATTGACAGCCCTGCCTTGTGCATTTTTATATGTGTTTTGTGAACACATGGATATGTTTCTTGGAATATAGACCTTGAACTAGAATTTCTGGCTCATTGGTACAGGCCTGTTTGATTTTATTAGATATTGTCAAATTGCTCTCTAATGTGGTTTTGCAAATTTGCATTCTCAATAACTGTGAAAGAAAATACCCATTGTTTGTCAATGTTCTGAATATTTGATGATTTCACACTTTTCACTTTTGAAGATCTTATGAGTCTGACATGATATTTTATGACTATATTAATTTGCAGTTTCCTGATTACAAGTGAGACTAAGCATTTTTTCGTAAGTTTATTTCCACTCAAGCTTATTTTTTTGCACATTTCCTTTTCATACTTCTTGCTTTTGCTTTTATTCAATTGGATTATTAGTTTTATTCTTACTAAGCTTACATTTATCTGTTATGTGTATACAACTATTTTCTTCCTGTCTGGGCTTATATTTTATTTTTTTTACAGTATCTTTTGTGAAGAAGATTTTAGTATTAACATAGTCAAGTTTATCAGTTATCCCTTTAGGGTTTGTTCTGTTTGTGTGTTATTTTAATATATCATACCCACTCCAAGTCATATAATTTGTATTAAACATTGTACGACATTGATTTTTCACATATAGATTTTTTATTCATCTTGAATTTGTTTTTGAGAATACCATTTAACCTATGTGAATAAACTATTTTTACAGCACCATTTATTGAAAAAACCCATACTTTCCACTGTGATTCTTTTAAACAAACATTTTATTTTAGAATAGTTGATATTTACAGAAAAGTTGAGCAAATAGTACAGAGAATTTCTGTATACTTCTCACCCAGTTTCACCTATGGTAACATCTCATATTATGATGGTATATTTGTCATGACTAAAATCCAGCATTTACTATTACTATTTAAATTACTATTAACTAAATGCCACAGTTTGTTTGGATTTCACCAGTTTTCCCCAGTGTCGTTCATCTTTTCCGGGATCATCTTTCATCCAGGATCCCATGTTACACTTATTTATCATGTCTCCTTCGTCTGTGACTGTTATTCAGACTTTCCTTGTTTTTCATGACCTTGGCAATTTTTGAGGAGTGTTTTATTATTGTATAACAGATAATTTGTAGAATGTTCCTCAGTCGGGGTTTGCTTGCTTTTTTTTTTTTTTTTTCTGTGAGTTTTTGTGAGGAAGACCATAGAGAAGAAATGTCCTTCTCATGACATCATATCAGGTTTACATTCTATGGACATTATTCATGACTGGTGATGTTAGCCTTGTTCACCTGGCCAAGGTAGTGTTTGCCAGGTTTATCTAATGTGAAGTTACATTTTCATCTTTTCTGTACTCTGTCCTTGAGAAGCAAGTCATTAAGCACAGCCCACACTCAGGGTTGAGGGGATAAGTTCCACTTTCTGGAGGAGCGAATATCTACATGAGCTATTTGGAGTTTTTCTCTAAGGGAAATTTATCCCTTCTCTCCCTATTTATTTATTTATTCAGTTATTAATTTATATTAGTATGGACTCATGAATATTTTATGCTTCAAATGATAATCCAATACTACTGCATTTATTCTGTTACTCAAATTATTTTAGCTTTGGCCATTGGGAGCTGTTTTGGGTTGGCTCCTGTGGCATACCCCTATTCTTTTATATTTTAGCACTTCTTTGCTTTCTGACACTACCGGATTTTTCACAATCATCTTTTCCACGATATCCTGCCCCAGCCCTAGAATCAGCCATTTATCCAAGGAGCCTGACTTCTTTTGTTTAAGAATGGTATTGGAATCTAACATGCGGGGTCTAGCTATGCTTATTGCTACTGGGGCATCACTGCTTCTAGACCCTCTCAGAGGTTAGAGCTAGGAAATTATCTATCTGTCTATCTCTCTATCTATCACCTATCTATCTGTTCACTAACCCATGTGTCTATAATTGTTTCTTTATCTGTTCATCTGTATCTTCACTAAGTTACACATGAATTCATAGTGTTGTCTCTGCTTCTAATTCAGTGTCACATGTTACATTCTAGTTTTCTCCCTTTGCTTCTCTGTAATTTCCCTCTCCAACAGTCAGAAACCTGGGTCCCACTATCTATCATTCATTTACTTATTTTTTCAATACCAGTGAATACATGAACCGGTTTCAGAATTGATCTCATTATTCCACGAGAGACAAATTTACTAACTAGAACACAATAGTTATGAACACTACCTTTAGTCCTTAGCCTTACACCAAAGGCTAAGGACATAAGGTAGTGTTCAGTAAAACATTGTTTGCCGAAGTTACCTGGGTAAACTTATTCTTCCCCATACCTTTCAGAGGTTATGTGATACATTTGTATTACAGTTAGATTCCTGTATCACAATTTATATAATTTATATTCTACCACTCTTTCTCCTATAAAGTACTATGGGTTTTGACAAGCGCCACTGTTGCCAGTGCCTCTTTTATCACATAAACAGGCTTTGTATGTCCTTGAGACCCTGTCTGGGCTTTCTTTCTCTTTGAATGGTCTATTTGTCTGCCCCTATGCACTGTATACTTTTGTAATTGCCACACTCATCTTTGTTTTTCTTCTCCAGAACTGCCTTGAAGCATAATTCTTTCAAAACATTTTAAAATAAGCTTCTTATATTTCCCCAAAACAAAATTATAATATATTTGTAGATAAATTTTGAGATAATTGGCCCCTTTTTGGCATGAGTCTTTCTATTCATGAGCATAGTATATCTCTCTTTCCATTTATTATTTATTTATTTTAATTTTTTTCTTCAATATTGGATATTCCAACTCATGTAAATGGTAGTCTCTCCATTTATATAAATATTCTTTCTTTCAATTTAATTTCTCTCAATAATGTTTTTGTGACAAAGACATAAACACCTTTTGTTAGATTTATTACTTGGTATTTGAAATTTTGATGCCATTTTAAATGGTATCTTATAATTTTTAACTTTATCTTGAATATTTATGTTGCTAATATGTAGAAAAATAATTTATTTAGTTTATTTATTTTAAATGTAACTGCTTCTCAGAGCAGTCATAATTCTAGTAATTTAACTATAGAGTCTTTTAGAATTTCTATGTATACAATCATATCATTTGTGAAAAATCAGGATTTTGTTTATTTGTTCAATTCCTTAGAGTTTCATTATTCTTTCATTTAATGCACTAAATAGGACCTCCAACATAATGTTGAATAGAAACAATGTTAGTGGATGCTGTGGACTGAAATGTGTCTCCCCAAAATTCATATGTTGAAGCCCTAACCTCCAATGTGACTGTATCTGGAGATAGGGTCTCTAGGAGTTAGTAGGATAAATGAGATCATGAGGATGGGGCTCTAATCTGATAGGACTGTGGCCTTATAAGAAGAGGAAGAGAGATTTCTCTCTCTCTCTATCTCTCTGACATGTGAGGACACAGTGAGAAGGTGGCCGTCTGCAAACCAGAGGAGATCTCTCAGCAGAACCTGACCATGCTGGCACCCTGATCTTGGACCTCCAGCCTCCAGAATTGTGAGAAAATATATTTCTGTTTTTCAAACCATCCAGTCTGTGATATTTTGTTTCGGTAGTCTGAGTTGACTAATACAGATGTTGGTGCTAAAGTGGGGTGCTACTGTAACAGATACCTAAACGTGTGGAAGCAGCTTTGGAGCTGGTAATGGATAAAGACTGGAGGGTTTTAAGGTGTGTGCTAGTAATATGGATTTTGAGGGAAATTCTGGTGAGGTCTCTGATGGAAATAGGATCATGTTACTGGAAACTGTAAGAAGTACAATCCTTGCTATAAAGTGGCAAAGAACTTGAATATGTTCTAGTGTTTTGTGGAAGGTAGAAGTCACAGACAAGGAAATTAGATATTTAGCTGAGGAGATTTCTAAGTGTCAGAGGAGCAGCTTGCTTTCTCCTGACTCATTACTGCAAAAGGTGAAAGGAGAGATGAACTAAAGGAGGAATTGTTAAGCAAAAAGGAACCAGAAGTTGAATATTTGGGAAATTCTCAGCCTATCCATATTGCAAAAAATGAGAAATCGTGTTCTGAAGAGAACACTAATGGTTTGGCTGAACGGCCATTTAATAAAAAGCAATTATTTAATAAAGAGAACCCAGGTGTGCCTCGTGGACTTAATCAGCCATCTCTGCAAAATCCGGGAGTAGAGTGGGATTAACACCAACAAAGACATTTCCAGTTTGAACTAAAGGAATCAGAGAAAGTGGGATGGAGGGCAGGAAGTCACTTGAACCTTTGGATTCAGTAGACCTGGACCATAGATTTATTTGGCTGTGAACATATGCTATTCTTCAAGAAAAGGGAAGAATTTCCAGGAAGGTGATTCAGATATCTTCAGGGCTGCCACTCCCACCATAGGCCCAGGGGAAAATTTGGTTTTGCCCTGATTTCAAAGGGTGGGGTCCACCTCTCTGGTTTCAGTGGGTTAAGATCACTCTGCCCAGTGCCTCAGGGGTGGAGCTGCCCTCTCCAGAGAGCCTCATGTGCAGGGTCCTCAGAGAGCCAAGGGGGAGGAGTGGCCCTACAGAGCCTTGAGGGTGGCAACCCAGTGGAAGGCAGGGTATTTGACCAAAGAGAATAATTCTCCAGCCTTAAGATCTAATGGAATTTACCTTAGCTAGGTTTTGAACTTGTTTGGGACCCGTCATGCCTTACTTCCTTCCAGTTTCTCCCTTTGGAATAGGAGTGTCTATCCTATGCCTGTCCTACCATTTATGTTTTGGAAACACATAACGTGTCTGATTTCATAGATTCACAGCTGGAGACAAATTTTGCCTCAGGATGAGTTGTATCTCAATTATCACATCTGATTTAGATATTTAGATGAGACTTTGGACTTTAGAATTGATGTTGAAGTGAGTTAAGACTTTGGGGGCTACTGGGGTGGAATCAATGTATTTGGACTGCAATAAGGACATGATTTTGGCAGGCCAGGGATGGAGCGTTATGGACTGAATTGTCCCCCCCAAGAACTCAACCGTGATCTCAGACTTCCAGCCTCCAAAACTGTGAGAAAACATATTTCTGTTGTTTAAACCACCAGTTTTTGTTATCTTGTTATGGCAGCCTGAGTTCACTAATACTACTCATCTTGTTTCTTGTCTCAAAAGGGAAGCTTTCAGTATTTTGCCATTTAGAAGGATGTTTGATATGTTTTCCAGGTAACTATGATTAAGAAATTCCCTCATTCGTATGAAGCTAAGAGCTTTTGTTTTTTCTTAAGATGAATGGATATTACATTTTTATTAAATGCTTTTTCTACATCTATGAAGACGATCATAGGGTTTTTTTTTCTGCTTTATTATGTTAACATGGTAAATTACACTGATATTTCTTAAACCAACTTTGCATTTCTAAAAGAAACCCAATTAAGTTACAGTGTTTATCTTTTAAAATATATATTGCTGTATTCATTTTCCTGATATTTTATTTAGGATTTTTACATCTATATTTGTAATTAAGTTTGGCCTCTAATTTCCATTCTCCTACTATCTTTGTCAGATTTTGTTGTGAAAGTTATGCTAGTTTCATCATTTGAGTTAGGGGTATGAGTATCTGTCAGGTTAATCTGTGCTATATTGTGATAACAGTTAAATGCCGAAATGTCTTAATACAATTCATTTTGGATGCATTATAGTCTAGAATAGTTCAGGAGACTCCTTTTGGCATGGGGATGCTTAAGGGTCCAAAATCTGGCCATACTATAAGCCTCTCATCTTAAATGTGTGGTTCCTGAGGTTGCCATGGAAGGGGAAAGAGTATATGGGCTCAGGTTTTATGGTCTGGTCTAGAATTTTTATACATAATATATGCCATTAATTTGAATCTAGCTCGTGGCCCCAGTCTAACTGCCAGGAAGTCTAGAAAACGTAGTTTTCCATTGTGTCCAGTAAGAGGAAATAGGTTTAATGAGCATTTAGACACTTGATTACAGGAAGAAACTTTCATTGGCTATTATCTGAAAGAGTCTGTTGAAGACTGGAAATATTTAGTTCTTCAGTATTTGGTGGCACACCAGTGAAGCTAGCTGGGCCAAGAATTTTTAATGCAGGAAGGTTTCAAAATATGGGTTTAGTTTCTCTAATACTTGTAGGACTGTTTAAGTTTTTAATTTTTTCTCCTGTCAGATTTTACTAGACATCTTCAGTGCTGTGTTTCAAGCATTTGTTCATGACCAATGACCATAAAAAGCTGGAATCCCAAGGATTGCATGGCAATTTTCTGCTGCTCGTGAGGAGGAAAGGAGGAAAGATGTTTGCTTTAGAGTAGATATCATGGCTTTGTAAGGTCCGCAACACCGTGTCTCAGATTACCAGTCCTCAGGACACTTGCTATGCCCCATGTCAAGTCTTCACTAAGGGCTCTAAAACAATATTGTGACAATTCGCTCATACTTTCTTTGTCAGATCAAAAATTTCAAAAATTCCTCTCTTAAGGTCTAGAGATCACCTCTTCAATCAGATTTGTGTATTGTTATTGAGAGAGACTTGGCGCTCACCCTGTCTACTCTGGTACTCACACAACCCTAAAAACATCTCTTTAGAAGCTCATTTTCACTTTCGTCCAGTGAAATTTTGTTTCCCTATTTTCCTTCTCCATGTTTACAGCAAGCATCTAGAATTTTCTATAAAGTGAGGTCTCTGCTGTTGAGTAGGTTTCAGGCAGAGATAAACAGGATCTCTGTTGGAATTGCTGTTTATTTGGGAGTGGTCGTGAGCTGGATGTGAGGGCTACTAGTCTGACATGTTGCCATAAGAACTGAGTATCACTTAAGTACTGATTATAAGAAGAGGTTGCTTTACCAGACTGGTTGAGGCAAACTGAGAAATGAAACAGAAATTAATCATGAAGGAAAATGTAGGATGTTCTTCATATCCTTGGAAATTGAGAAATGACCACAACTGAAAAGTTGTATAGCCATGAGCCATCTTCCCTGGAGATGGATGCCAAAAGGAGGCTCTTGTGCATTTGAAGAGAATTCTCAGAACAGGCAAGCTTGTGATTCTTTCCAGGTGCCTCCATTCCATGAGCTTGGCCACACCCCAGGCACCCCACCCAGTCAAGTCTGTGCTGCTGAGGGCATGCAGGCAGGCTCAGTGCATGCTCAGCCTCTGTTGGGGGTGCATGAGGTCTCAGTCTTCTCTCCATACCCCAATTGGAAGTCGTGGTTGTTTCCTTTTTCACCTAGCAGAGAAGTCTGTCTTTATTTACAGGGAGGTGGAGAGAGTGGCACATGGAATTAACTTTTTTTTTTTTTTTTTGTGAGCTACAAGCTGTGGTATGCTGGAGTCGACTCAGTCGTAGTTTGGTGACATCATGTTTTTAGTTTGAAATTGGCCATGGTGGGCGTATCATACCATAGAAATCGGCACACTCTACAATTCAGGGCTTTTTATTTTATTTATTTATTTACTTGCTTATTTTTTCAGAGCCTGTTGTTGGACACTCATTCTACCGACCATAGTCCATAAATGCTGTACAACCACTATGTGCTGAACCCTCTAGTAAATGTGTTATAAACATAATGTCATTATGTCTCATAATCTCATTATTGTCCCAACTCTCTGGGAGGTGGGTGCCGTATTATTCCCATTTCACTGAAGAGGAAATAGAGGATCTGGGAAATTAAGAGCCTTGCCCACTGTTACCTGACAGCTCATGAAAGCTCTGTGGTCCTGAGCTTCCTCCCATAGCCTTCTTATATTGACTCATTACCATTTCCCCACATCTTCAAGGCCTTGGTTGGGACCCTTGTCTCTTGCTACAGAGAAGCCTGCTGGTTCTGAGAAGGTAAGTCTGTCTTTCGTGTCCTCATCATCCAGGACCTGTTGCTCTCTGCTGCTGCTTTCACGTAAAAAATACTCCAGACCATGATAAGGGAGGGGATGGGACTCTCTTGCCGTGTTTGCTAGTGTGTAAGCTCTTCCAGGAAGTACACTGAGAGGGTGCTTTTGAATGAATTGCCTGGGGAACCCTGACATTCATTCAACTCTAGTTGAGCATCAGCTCTGCCTAAACACTGTGCTGACAATGTGTGGGTGGAGTGGGGGCATATACTGTCGTCCTTGGAAAGGACCCTTCATTAGAGACATTGTTGTTTGACATGGGAAATAAGAGAGAAGCAGAAATGCCAGCAAAACAACCCAGAGCGATGTGTCAGATGCGTGGGCCAAAGGCACTGTGGAGGAAATAATTATCTTCAGCTGAGGTGGCAGGAAAGGAGCTGGGTTGTGAAGGAGGTGTAAGATTTAGAAAGTGATGGTGAGCCGGGCATTCCAGGTAAAGAGGCAATGCATGTTGGGTAAAAGCAGAGGTGGGAATTTAGAGAGTATTCTGGGGAAGCATCAGGTTGGAGTGAAAGGAGCAAAGCTGTGGAGGCTGTCAGTCAAGGGCCTGAGTCCTTGCTCTGGAAATTAATAAACCTTGCACAATGTAACATTACTGGTTCTAGTTTTCTTTCTTTTTTCTTTTTCCAGAAATAAATGAAAATACTAATATCTGCTTTATGAGGGTTGTTTGCATTTTTTTTTAAGAAGCTAATGCATTTGGAAGTGTTGGATGCACTGCTGGACCCCAAGGAGGTATCCAGATAATTCCTTAAGTGCTCCTTTTCTCTCTTCTTGGGTTCAGATTAGGTGGAGAACGGGGCTCATAGGGCAGCCAGGGGAATAAATTTGGACCTGAGGTTGGGCCACGTTCTTGGATGGAGGGCCCTGCACATGAGATCAAGAATTTTTACAGTTAATGACTTGGAGAGTGAGGGTTTCAATCAGGAGTCAGCTGTGATCATGGTGACACATTTGGGAGGTGCATTTGTGTGAACATATTGGAGAGAGAAGTTGTGAGTTCCTGGGCTAAGGAAGGAATGAGGGTATTATCACCAGGGGGCAGCTCTAGTGGAAGAAGCACCAGTGGAAGAAGATACAGCGGAGAGTGACAGGCAGAATGTGCGTGCTGGTGGGGCATGGCCTGAAGAGGAGGGTGAAAGGTATTAAGCTTGGCCTTTCTGGAGCTCCCTGCTGCCTAGTTTCCTTGTCATACTCTGCACCCTCCTCCCACTCCGTGCACACTTACTCTCACAGTGACCCTGCAATATTATTGGGAGTTCCAGGACCTCTGTGGAATGGCCAGAGGACCAGGCTTGGGCAGAGAAAGGAGGAACGGGTTGGTGGTGTAGGCCACCATGTGGCCTGATGTGGTCAAGGTTAGGGCAGATGCAGTAGAACCCAAGCTGCGCTCCCAGAGCCACGTGACTCCTTCTATAACCACCCACACTGACCCACTACCCCCTCCCTAGGCCATCACTGTCATTGCCTGCTCAACACTCTCATGCTACTCCTTACAGGGAGTGGGGCTGCCTCAGTGACAGGGACTGGAGTATGTTAATGTCACCGCAGTGACTCTGGCAGGTGGATTGCCTTTGTATCCTGAAATTAATTCAGGGACACTTGCTGCCTTGTTAGATTCTCTTTCATTTTCTTTTCAGCTAGCTGTCATTTCTGGAAACATTTTTGCCTCTTGCACTTCCCTACCCCCACCAGTGACACATTTCCCTAGCAGACAGGGGGCTTCCTGGCTCTGCATCCCCTGTTCTGCATCCTCCTCCTTCTGCCTGGAAGAATCTGCTCTCCTGCTTCTCCAGGGAACTTATGTCTCTATCTGCCCCTGAACACTCAGTTCATTTGTTACCTCCTCCAGGAGACCTTCCCAGATCCCCCTAGGATGGGTTGAGGAACAGCTGGCAATGTATACCTACTGGTCTGAGACAAGTAAAGACTGCTAAACCCAGAGCTTTCAGAGCTCCCTGCCAGGAAGTGCACTCATCATTGTGGACGTTAACAAATTCTCAGTGGAGATACTGTAGATTGTATAACCAGGAGGGCATGGACAGACCTTGGACAGGAGTTGCATGTAGGGTATGGCCAAGGAAGAGAAGAGAGATCTGGTTTAGGAGGTGCGGGGGAGGCCCGAGGAGCTGGATTGGCATGGTGTTCCAAGGAGCAAGCATTGTGGGGATGCAGCAGGGGAGGGGAGGCGGTTGGTCCAGGGCTGATTTCAGAATCCCGTGGGTGGGGGGTTGAAACTATGCCCCCCCCACCACTGAGAATCGCTGCCATGGCAGTTAGGCCTCTTGCCACCAGGAAGATGTCCTGTCTCTAGATGTGATGGGGCGCGAGAGACTAGAACAAACCCTGGGTTAAATGACAAATTAGGTCATCAGCACTCTTTGAGAGCCTGTTTTCTCTTATGGCAGGTGTAGATTACCTATAATGATGCATGTTAACATATAGGGTGGGACTTAGCTGAGTATAACTCCCTCTCCTTTATCCATAGATAGAGAAATTTAGTTGCATGCTGAGGGTGTAATTTAAATTTCAAGGAGTATAAACCAAACTTGAAGAAGTGAGGATATATTGTTGCTGAGAATTTTAACAGTAAGAGGCAAGGGAGAGAAGGCCGTAGCTTGCAGAGGTGGTGGTGTAGGGTTGGGGTTGGGAGAGGAACTGTCCAGGGAGATTTGGATATTGTAGTTATTGTTTTCGGATAAGGCAGACCTGGTTGTGCTTCTAGAGTGAGAGTAACCAGGGGTAAGAGAACGAGGGACTGATCAAGGGGTCTAGTCTCTAAGAAGACTAGAGAAAATGAGATTAAAGGTGAGATTCAGGTGGACAAAGGAACCAGAGTATAAAGATGGGAAGACCATTTGAGGTGATGAGACCTCTCCATGGACACAACCTGTCAAAGAAGCTCATAGGGCTTCCCTGGTGGTGCAGTGGTTGAGAATCCACCTGCAGATGCAGGGGACACGGGTTCGTGCCCTGGTCCGGGAAGATCCCACGTGCCACAGAGCGGCTGGGCCCGTGAGCCATGGCCACTGGGCCTGCACGTCCGGAGCCTGTGCTCGCAACGGGAGAGGCCACAACAGTGAGAGGCCCGTGTACCACCAAAAAAGAAAAAAGAAGCTCATGTCTGGGTATTGATCCTTCTAGAAGTCCACTCTTCCCAGTTTACGATTTCTGCTCTTAGGGCTTGAGAAAGGGCAAAAGGGAAGCCTGGGGCCATAATTGTCTTTGAACATGTTTGAAGGAGGCTGGTGGAGAAGTAAAAATGAGTGCATTATGTCCACTCTTTGATATTTCCCTTCAGGACATCAGTAAGAAAAAATGCTTCTCTGCTGAATCATCCAAGTTGAGGTTTCCTCCTGGGGTGGACTGGCACCCAACAGGGCCCTGAACCTCCTGCACCACTGAGGCCTCAGTTGAAAGGCTCATTAGTGACAACCCCACTCTTGCTAGGAAGCCCATCCCAGGCCTTGCCTCAGCTCTGGCCAACTTAAAGTTGGGGGGCAGGGGGCTGGTGGTGGAGAAACAGGATTCTTGGCTTCTGAGTGCCATGTAACTAAAGAATGAGAAACAGCATGCTGCCTGCACATTTCCTATTTTAAAGCCCTTCTATAGACTCCAGTGTGGTGTTTTGGTGTCTGAGGGGGCTCTGGCACCATCACTCTTTGGAGTTTCTTATCTTTTGTGTGTATCTCAAGATGCAGCTCTATGAGCTCACTTCTGTCTAATCTCACCAATCTGCAAAATGCATCATGTCCTTTTTTTATTTTTAATTGAAGTATAGTTGATTTACAGTGTTGTTTTAATTACTGCTGTACAGGAAAATGATTCAGTTATACATACATACATACATACACACACACACACACACACACACACACACACACATATATTCTTTTTTTAACTATTTTTTTCCATTATGGTTTATCATAAGATATTGAATATAGTTCTCTGTGCTGTACAGTAGGACCTTACTGTTCATTCATTACCCATCGTCACTCATGCTATTCCTACTCCCTGAAATGTTCTTGCAGGTTATTTACCTCCAACATTCTACTTTTCATTCATGGCTCAGCTCATAAACACTTACTTCCTAGGGGAGACTCAGGTTCAGACTGAAAACTCCATTCTCTCCAGGGAAGGCCCTATCCAACTCAGATACCAGAAAAATATTGAGAGTAGAACCGTGGTGGGTGGAAACCACCTTGACTTTGGTACTCAACTGATATAGGTTGGTATCTTCTCAGCTCTGTTTCCTTGGGCTATTAGCTAGAAAAATGAATTCCTTCTCCGTAAGCCTGTTGAAAAGGTTAATAGAGATCACTATATGAATGCACCTAGCACATGGTAGGTCCTCCATTGGGATTACGGCCTCTCTTTTATTTCCCTCTTTTTAAATCTCTGATTCTTGAGGCATTCAGAAACATACTGATCTCTGATCCCCATTTTCCCGCCACCTCCAAGTCACAAGGGTGACTCAGGCAAGCAGACTCTCTTCCTCCTACTTGCTAGCCACTTTGTGCTGGGAAGACTGGCTGCCTAGGGAGTCTTGGTCTGCCTGCAGCCATCACACCTGACCTTGGTCTTAATTAAAACTTACCTGTCCTGGTCCCACTTGATCTCTTGTCCTGTTGAACATTTTGGCTTATGAGAATTTGTTCTAGAAATAGCTTCCAGGCTTAACAGTGAGTGACCCTGACTGTTTTGGGCGGAGTGGGTCAGAAAGTCCTGCTCTGAGATGATCAAAGTCACACAGTCCAAAATCATCAGCACAGCTTGGAATGTGCAGTCCAAACATGGGGGCTGAAGAATTGGTTTCTCAGCTTGTCTGCAACCAGCAGCCACTGTGGATCAGGTTTTCTCTTGGGCCTTGTTTATTTTATTCCTTCCCCAAACAGAAAAATGATGGTTCTGATAGTTCTGGCTGCCATTAACTAATGGCAAACTCAGTGACTAATTGTGCTTGAATCTGGTGAAGAAGTGAAATTAATTGTCCTTGCAGAGCCTGGCTCCCGAGGACTTAGGGGAGAGCAGAAATTCAGGTGTGTAGAGAGCCCGCCATATGAAAATATGGAGTTTTATCGATCAAGTCAGACCTCCAGGATTTAATGGGTGCTTACAACGTTCTCAGATCCGTGCCTCATAGCTTTGTAACTCGGAAGTATGTGCCTCTCAGCTTCCATCTGCCAGCCTGAGGCTGGGAGAGGCTTGCTGGAGTGTGCATCTTCCTTATGGTGTATTTGACCCCAAAGCTCCAGGCCTCTTGCCCCTAGTTGGGATCCCTACAAACAGAGCCTGAGCCAAGGAACCTTCCACAAATGTTTTAAGGGATCGGGGGTGAGAGGGGAGAATCTCAAGAGAAGCAGAATGAGAGAAATAGAGTCAGGCAGGGAAAATTTGCTAAGAAAGGATGCGATATCAGCCAGAAACTAGCTCCAGACTGATCCTACAAGAACTCTGGTAGGAGCTGCCCCACAGAGACGGTCCTATCCTCAGGCAAAAGGGCTGGCCTTTTGCAGCCCCACATCATTCAGTTTTGGGCTGTGAGCTGCCCCCTGCAGAGGGGATAGGAGGGGGTAATCTGTAGGGGAGGGAGCTCCCCTCCGTGGAGGGCAAAGCTCCTTTGCCATTAGCATCCAACACTCACAGGAGGGGTGGGTACGTCCTTGCAAAAAGGGATCTAGGCAGGGCACCAACCATATCCCCTGAAGGTCTGGCAGACCTCCCTTCCATGAGCAGGGACTCAGATTATACCTGTGTTCTTTGCTGCTATGAAAACCCCCCTGCTTAGCTGTCCCCGTGGCACTGCACAGCGTTTTTAGTGAAAAACCACGTGGGGAGAGGCAGGGCAGGAAGCAGAATTTTCCAACTGCTCTTTGACCAAGCCCAGAATTCTGAACTTGGGGCCTAGCTGTGTACCTTCACTTCCTAATTGTCTCTTTCCCTGCAGTTCCCAGCTCTCTTGGGCTACCTGGAATGTTCACAGTTCCTGCCTGTGGTCCCCTGACACAGACTCCATCCCTGGCCTCTGACTTTGCCTCACAGGTCAAGAACCAATCCTGTCTCTCTCATGCACACCTGAAGCTGACACATCCAATTTTGCCTTTGCGGGTTAGTGTCATACCAGGCTGTACAGCATTTATATACCAGGGGCCCTGCTGGACAGTGAGAGGACATTATTCTTGTTATCCCTGAAGTTTGAATGCTGGCTTCATTGTGTTTATGACCTCCCTCTGTTTGGGAGAGATAAAGATGGAAAGAGAGATGGGGCTGATTTTCTACCACATAAACACATTTTAATTAACTTGCTTTGTCATTTTCTCAGGCATCTCCCTTAAGGATCTTGAGCCATAGTCTGCAGGACCGGGTCAGGGAGCCCCCTAAATGACACACATACAATGTGATTCCTCAAAGCAGCCTTCCCCGAGAGTAGTGGCCATGCGTCCCTGCTCTAAGGTCGAGCTCTTTCTGTATTATTTTGCCCCAGGTTGAGTTCTTCATTGTCCCCGAACCGGGGAGAAACTGGGGTGGAGGGGAAGGAGGGCAGTTACATTCCAGACTGTCCATGCTGGTCAGTTGCTAGCCCTAATGTACCTCATCACTCCCTCCTCGCCAGGCTCTCGTGGATGTGCTGCCCCAGAGTAGACACTGACATTAGATCCTTTCTGGACCCTCCCATAGTGTGAATAATTTCTGAAAACTTTCCCTGAGATAGTTTTCCTAAGAGGAAATGACACAAAACAGCAGCATTGAGCCTGATGGACGGTGTCTTATCTTCTCTGAAACAGCTGTAAGGCCATTAATAGAACATTGAACATGAACCCAGAAATGAGCTTTAAAAGATAATTTTCAGTGAACTCCAATGGAGTATATCAGTTTAGGCAGAACGATTCTCTACATGTCTTGAGTTCAAACTCCATGAATAGAGTTTGTCTCTACATTTATCCCCTCTTGGGATGAAGGATCTAGTGTGTCTTTGGTTATGATTTACATTAATAATGATTGAGCTTCTTATGGACATACACTGGCTGTGTCATGGTAGGTAATCCATTTATCTCTACTGTGGATGGATTTATGTGGCACTTGAAAAAAATCTACAGTGTCATCTCCTAACTTCTCTTGTGATAACTGGTGTAGCAAAAAGGATAGATGATAGGGTTCTATACAATACCAGCTCTGTGATTTGGAATAACCCTTAACCACTCAGAATCCTGTTTCCTCATTTTTAAAATGAGGAAAAATAACTGCAGTTAATTTTATAGGATAGTCATCTTGATCAATCAGTGTGCTAATTCCTGGAGTATTATAAAATGTCTTATGAGATATAACGTATAAGCTTTTATAAGCCATCAATCTGTGGAATAGGACTTTTATAATTTGTATTTCTTGAACTTTGAGCTGTGCAGCAGAGTATGCTAAAACTGTTCTCTTTTATTTGATTTCTACTTAATATCCATTTCCTGGGTACCTGGTCTGTGGGAGGCTTTCCGAGGGACTTCTAGAATCAAATGGAGAAAGATGCTGATTTTTTTCCTCTAGGTAGATATGGGGGAAGAACAGACTAGCCCACAGTTTGGTAATTATTGGGCAAATGAGCCAGAGAAGAGGCGCAGAGAAAAGGGCCAACTCACACATCCAGTGTGGAAGTGTTCGTGGAAGGGTTCATGGAAGGGAGCAGAAAGGAAATCTCATCAAGTAGGACAGGTAGAGATGTGGGAAAGAAGAGTAACAATTTTTAGCATAAGCCAGGTTTTAAAAATGGATTTATAGATTAAGAAGAGAGATCTGAGAGGAATTTGTAGCTGGACTCAAGCAGTGAGAGATTGGGATAATGGAGGCCTGTGACAAGAATACTACAAAAATTGGGTGACTGGGAAAGAAACTGAACTAAAAGGGTAGCAGCGGGAATTTTAAAAAAAGAGGGATGGCAGTAGAATTCTATTGGTTAAATATGGCAAATGGAGAAAAAGGAAGGATTAGTAAATAGTCCTAAGGCTTTGTGTTTAGGGGATTAAATGATGACAGTGTCCTCAGAGGAAATAGAGAAGTCAAGAGGAACAGCTGGTTTTGGAAGAAGTTTGATTGATGGAGTTCTCAGAGTGGAAGGGCCATATTTTGGCATCATGGAGGCACTTGCTATAACCCCATGAGAGTAAGAGGGCTTGAGGGGTGAGGGAGAAACAGCAAACAATCTATAAGTGGGTGAGATAAGACAGAGGAAATAGAGGAGGTGACAGAGGCTTTGCAATCAAAGATGAAAGAGAAAAGGTAAAACAGGGCATTATCAACATGGATGTCCAGGGATACAGCAGTTTCCAGGAAGTGGTGGTCTACTGATCCAGAGAGATGCGAGACCCCCTTGACTGATGGGTGAGAGCAGAAAGTGAAGTTGCAGGGGATTCACATGTGCCTTTTGTGCTCTCAGTTGTCCTCAGTTTTGTCTTTAGACCCCAAAAGACTATATATTTATGTTATTTTGTGCTTAGGTCCTTAACTTCTGATATTGTTTTTGGCTCTTTCTCTGAGGTGTCATCCTTAGTCGTCTCCCTTTCTCAAGGAGCAGGGTTTCTTCAGTTAATCTCAAGATGGAAATACAAGGGCTTGTAAAGGGGGGAAAAATGTCCCGCATGCTCTGTTTCTGATACAAGTCTCGATTCTGACTCAGCATTTGATTCCCATTTTGGAACCTTCTGGTCTTTGGATAGTCTATACACCAACATTTCCCAAAGTGAATTCATAGTAACTTTATTTTCCTGACATTGAAAAAGCTGGGCTAAATAAAGTTAACAGTTATCTTTTAGAGGACTTCTCAGAGTCTTCAGTATGTTATTATGCATCGTAAATCTCCAGGAGGGAGCCACAGTGTTCAGCATTTCCCAAATGTATTTTACTAATAAACTTTGTTTTTTAAAAAAATCGAAAATATTTATTTCCTAAAAAAAAGATGTGATAGAGAATATGATTAGCTAACTTGATAAAAATATTTTCATCACATTTTTACAGGAAACAAAAACCTTTTTTTTGGTCTTGTTTTTTTTTTTTTTTTTTCAGTACGCGGGCCTCTCACTGTCGCGGCCTCTGCCGTTGCGGAGCGCAAGCTCCGGACGCACAGGCCCAGCGGCCATGGCTCACGGGCCCAGCCGCTCCGCGGCATGTGGGATCCTCACAGACCGGGGCACGAACCCGTATCCCCTGCATCAGCAGGCGGACTCTCAACCACTGCGCCACCAGGGAAGCCCCCAAAATCCATTTTTTATGACACAATTTTGCCAGTATCTCTCACTATAAGCCAAATCACAGCAGAATATGTTCTAGGAGGTGGGAGTCTGCAGTCCTGTTTTAGACAGCTTGATCTAAGGATGGGTAAAATCAGGACACACGAAGCAGGGCTGAGGTAGGATGCCATGAGGGGTAAGGCTGGGTGGTCAAACTGGAGATGCAGGAAGAAGCCTGGCATGGAAAATGGGTTAGGAGCCATACCAGAGGGGTAGAGGAGTGGAGGAAGAGTGAAGCTAGAGGCTCAGGAAAGTGTGAGCATGGTTGTATGTGGATGTGTTTTGATTTTTATATTCTGCAGCTGACTTGTCCACATTGGAACTCATTTGCCTTTCATGTCTTTCCTCACATCCCCTAGAGAAGCACTGGGAGTCTCCTCAGAACCCCAGTTCCCTCCTCTGTGAGATAGCACTGACTTCCCTAGAGTTCTGTGATTGTGGAAAGAGATGCCATCAGCAAAGGGCTCTACACTGGCACATAGTGGTCCTTAATCAATAGACTTCCCACCATCCTCCACTTCTACTCACCCCACCCTCCCACCTAGAGCCATAGGAGAAGACCATGTCCTGGCTTCAGGTTATGGCCATGAAATACCCCTTGGCGAGGGACATGGAGTCGAACTTGGTTAGGGCCTCATGCTTGCTCAGGCCTGGAGTGGGGAATCCCGTGATTAGCCCTGTGTCATCCTCTGGGGGAATCAAGGGGATTCTTAACTTGGATGATGCTTTCCAAACACCCAACTTCATCAGTGCAAAGCCTCTGTGGTTTCCCATGTGTCCCCTGGGTCACTGCTTTTCCCTCTGGCCTCCCAAGCTCTGGACCCCTCAGAGCACACTGGCATTGTCATGACTTGGCTTCTGGACTCACAGGAAAAGTCCTGAGCAGTTGAGAAGGCATTGACCAATGCGACTTGGATGTGCCACATTGAGTGAGAATATTGGTGGCCTTTCTTAGGAGCCTTGTCTTACTCTGCTGCTGAAATGTGGGATAAGGTCTACCTTAAAGCAGTGGCAGGTTTTATAGCAGCCCCTAGGGCACTGTGCAAAGTCTCCTGCATAGGGTTCTGGGAGTCCTGGCAAACTCAACAGCTGTGTGTCCTTGGGAGAGTGTCCTTACTGGGCCTCACTTTCTTTTTCTATAAAATGCAGGGATTTTACAAGATTTCTAAAGTTCCTTCTCATTCTAACAGTTTGCAAGCCTGTCAACAACTTAGCTGCTACCCTGGTCTGACACAGTAGCAGAACATCTCAGAAGTGGCTTCTCTTGACCCAGCCCACTAAGCAAAGCAGGCTTCAGATTAGGGTCAAGAAAATACACGTTTTCTTCCCTCCACTGCAGAGCTCCACGTTGGGAGGACACACATCAGCTCGCACACACCCACTCAGAGGTGGCCACACAGGTACACACACACACACACACACACACACACACACACACACACACACACACACACACACACACACACACACACACACACACACACACACACACACACCAGAGCCACATACTCTGTTGCTCACACCGAAGGGAAGGGAATCTGATCTCTTTGTGCATTGCCTGCCTTCTTCTGCTCCCCTCTCTGCTTTTGGCTGAGAAGGGCAGGGCTGTTGGTGCATTTCCCTCCTTAGGATTCCTCCCGGCGCCTCTGCGTCAGAACATTCCTGACTCCTGCGTCTGACAAGCTGTGGGACGTGCACGTGTGCCTGATGCCCTCACGTGGCTGATGTGCTTTATATCATAATAACAGTGGTCAAAACATACAGTATCTTGGCATGGGCCTTTCCTCTGGACATGGGGAGAACTCAGCTGGTGAGATGTGTGTGATCGTTGGGGAGCTCGCCTTTGCCTGTTGCTCGGGGGACTGTGGGGATGGTGGGCGCCCTCCCGCTGAGAGCACTGGCTCAGCCTGAATGGATGGAGAGGTGGAGAAGGAGGAGGTGCCATTTCTTGTAGGGGAGGGAAGCCAAGTCAGACAGTGGAGCCAGGAGCAGGAACCGTCATCAGGGCTTACAGTGATGACACGCACTGCAGCAGGACAGTCTGGACTCATCCACTCACCAGATCTTTATTGATTACCTACTATGTTCCAGGCACTGTGCTCAGTTCTGGGACCTACTGGGGAAGAAGGCAGACCTGTGGAATGTTCTCATGGAGCTTAAAGCATGGAAGGAATGCAGGCTAGAGAGCCATATTGCCTGAACTCACACCTGGGACCCAATATTTAATGGAGGCATGACTTTGGGCAACTTAATTAACCTTCTGGGCCCCGGACTCGCCTTCTGTAAATTGAGAACAATAATAGACCCTACCTGAAAGGGTTCTGCAAATACTCAGAACAGTGCTCTGTACATAGTGAGCACTCAATAATCTTCTCTTATTTGCCTTTCTTCTTCTTTTTTAAAATAACAGCTTATTAGGGGAACAAGCAAGTTAATATGAGATATATAATACAAGACTTTGGTTAAAGAAGAAGTGTTGCATATCAGGATGCCTGCCCCTGTAACATGGGGATCACAGAAGGATGCCAGGGGTGGAATCTACTCTACTTTCCTGCTCTTTTTTTTTGCGGTACGCGGGCCTCTCACTGTTGTGGCCTCTCCTATTGCGGAGCACAGGCTCCAGATGCGCAGGCTCAGCGGCCATGGCGCACGGGTCCAGCCGCTCCGCGGCATGTGGGATCTTCCCGGACCGGGGCACGAACCCGTGTCCTCTGCATCGGCAGGCGGATTCTCAACCACTCTGCCACCAGGGAAGCCCTACTTTCCTGCTCTTAATGAGACTAAGCTCATTCTGTCTGCTCCTCTCTGCTTCTGCTTAGTTCTCATCTCCTTACAGCCCGGTGAACATTCTCTGTATTTTCCTGAACTAGGGCAGCAGTGCTGTTGGAGGAGGAGGGAAATGAGAAAGATTGAAGAGGTCAGCTTGAACATGCCTGTTGGGATATGACAGATGGGAGGAAGGCTGAAGTGAGGAAGCAGGACAGCCCAGGTCCTGGCTCCAGGGCCTGGGTGGCTGGTGATGCCTGACCTGATGTGAAGTGTACAGGGGAGGAGCAGTTGGGACTAGATAAGTTTTAGATGCTCATGGATGTTCAGGTGGAGATGCCCAACAGGTAATTATAGTAAGGGAGCCCAGGATGAGGTGAGGTCACATCTCCTATAGTATCTGAAATCAGGGCATACAGCACAGACGACTATTAAAACTGATTTACTGACTACAGTGAAATTGACCTAAGTAATGCAATGCAAACATGGAGTCTCTAAAATCATCCACCATCTCCTCATGCCTTACAAGTTAACCCCAACTAAATCTCATACTTGTCCATGGAGAGTTGCTAGTACCTGCCCCTCCCTGGGGAGAAGAGCTTCCCTGGCTGGGAAGTTCAAGTCCCAGTGTAGCCTCTGCTGTTGGGAGCAGAAACAGCAGCCCATGGTCTTGCGGAGGGAAGCTCTGACCCTGGAGGGATGTCCCCTCAGAAGGACTATCCCAGGACTGGTCCCCTGGACAAAGCCTTCTCATTGTACCCTGGCCTCTGATACCTCCTGTTTGATCAGAACAGTGCAGGGCGGTGATTTTAGTCAAACATGGTCTTGAATTCTGCTGAGCCATTGACTAGCCATACTGGGCCTCAGTTTCCTCATCCAAAATGACACCACTCTGTCTCAGTATATTGTGAAAATTGAGCACATAATAACTATCCATTAAATATGAGCTACTCCCCAGGTCATATCAAGGGATGTTTACAAAAGTGATGGCCTAGTTCTCTACAAAGGAGGTGGGATATCAGATAGTTACTCTTGGTCTAGTTTCTTTGTCTGGTTTGGGGAGCTATTTGGGAGAACGAGAGCCGTGACCTCCAGGGGTGAGCTGTGTGCACTCCTCTCCCCTCTCCCCTCGGTGGAATTATGCTGATCTTGCCTGGCAACGTGCCTCTCTTCCTGAGACAGCCTGGAGATGCATATTTATGTATTTCCAGTCACACCCCCAGAGCTCAGATTTTCCTGTCCTTGGTGTCACTTTAATTAATACACTCCCGTGTGCTGGGTGACAAAATTAGGTTGCAGGGGTGGCAGGCGTTTATATCATGAAGGGAGAGAAAAAGGTGTTTTGCATCATTTTCCTTCTTGAACTCCGTTATTAATCTTTGCAATCAATACTCCTTTATTTTTGGCTCCAGGAGGTGGTAGGGTAGAATCAGACTGTCAAGCCATTTAAGGCCACATCTGTGTAAGTAATAGAGATGGTTTGTTACTTTCACTCCAGGTGAGGTCATGTGTCCCTGGCTAGATGTGCCAGGGCCAAGCTCTGTGATTCTCATGCCAACTTTATGATATTTTTGATTTAGGTAAAGTGCCTGGCGCCTGCTGGGATGAAGTTGTTATTAAACACCATCTGTAGTTTTCACTTTAATTAATATCGTAAGAACTAGGATCTCATGCTTTCATTACCATGTTAACCCTTTACGACCATGGGAAGAAGCAGGGGAAAGGTAGGAGTGTGGACTAGATGGCTCTTTAGAGACCTTTGGATCTGTGTGTTGACATCCTTCATCCTGAGCCCCAGGGCTTTGAGTGCATGTCTTGGGCTGGTCACTGCCCAGGTATGACCCTGGGGCTGCTGGAGTTTTCTTGTATGGAAAGGAAACTGGAGTGTATAATAGAGGAGTCTACTGAAATATCAGTCATACCTATTTTCCTGACTCTGTAAGGGAATATACTTCAGCAACAACACTAATAATAATTGGAATGACAGCATCAATGCATATCATTTACTGGAGAAAGAGGGAGTTATACAGTAATGTGCTAGAATTTGCCTAAGTGCTTTACATAAATTTTATCATTTCTTTGTTACCATATTGAACTATTATTGCAGATGAGGAAACCGAGGCAGAAAACCAGTTCACACAACTGGTATGTAGCAGGGCCTGGGTTCAAATCTAAGCTTGTTTGAACCAAAGCCAATGCTCTTCACTGGCATACAGCACTTAGTAAGATATTCATGCTGAAAAGCTGAAAGGAAAATCTCCAAGTTGAGAGGGGACCTATCGTGCCCTCCTGAGTTTCATTTCCTTTGGGGAAATGAAACCTCAGGTTCTATTATCTCTGCCACCACCATCTCCAAGGTACCCACAGCTACGGCTACAGTTTCAAGCTCGGCTCTCAGTAAAGAGACAGAACTCATCCCTTGGGTCCCCAAGCACAGCTAAGGTTGGCTGGGGCTTTGAAATGCTTCCTCAGCCCTTGCAGGATGATAAAACATGAATACCTTCAGACATTACAAGAGATTAAAAAACTGAAAACATAGATTTTAAGTCAAAGTGTAGCCTCAAAGTAATCCTCTAATTCCAAGTGAAGAGCATTTTGGAGTCAGACACCGCTAGGAAATCTTTGCTCACACCCCTACTGGCTGCAGGACCACATAAGTCACCTATTTCATATGCCTTGGCTTCCTCATAGGAAAATTGAGATGTTCATATTTAGCTGTCTTGGGTTTCATGAGGATTTGACAGGTGCCTGACACATAGTAGGTGTTCTTTACACAGTATGATTCTTCTTGCTGAAGGCTCTTACATGTGAGCTCTCAGGCTGTGATCTTTGACTCCCAGCTAGAAGCTCCTTACTGAGACCTGACTTCTGTGTTCCTGTTCTACTGCACATCTGCTATGATCTTTGACTCCCAGCTAGGAGCTCCTAACTGAGACCTGACTTCTGTGTTCCTGTTCTACTGCACATCAAGGTCAAGCGACTATTGCAGAGCCTCCAGAAGAGAAGAAAGGGAGAGAAAAACATGGCTGAGGCAGCAGAGATGTGTGCTTATACATCCTTCATCCACTCAATCAAATGGAAGTGCACTGTCTACTTAGTGACTCTTGTGATCTGGGTATAAAGATCCAGGAACAGCCTGGCCCTGGTGTTCCAGGTTCTGAATCCCAGGAGACACGGGAGGTGGCTCTGAATGTGGATGGCCTGTGAACATGGCAGGAGGGGGACATTTGAGGCAGAGCCTTGATTTTGACAGACACAGCAATCTGGATGGGTGGCAGACACAGGGCACCCCATCTTTGAACAACCAGTCCTTTGAAGGTTCCCATGGAATGCTCATTTCTCTTGAAGGTGACAGCCAGCATCTTCCTAAAATTTACCATCAACCCTCCCTGCTACGTCAAGGAAGGGGTTGGCGTTGCTTTGGGTTTGTGGCTGGTTTTTGTGCATTTTTCTTTCATCCCTAGGCACTATGCGGACAATATTATGCTGCTAAGAGTCAGGAGCCCACAGAGACCGGAGCAGATGCCTTTGAAGATGGTTAATTTGCTTTGCCCCATTAGGTAGGTTGTGGTCACAGCCTTGGTGTGACTTGGAGACAAGCGCCCGAGACCCCTGCTTCTGGGGAGGCGGCTGCCAGCTTCCCATAGGGGCAAGTCTCCTGGCATCTGGACAAACTGGATTTTAATTGCTAGAAGCCTGTTCTTTGTGGGGTCCTCCCCTCGGTAGCTCTGAGCCCCAGCAGACACTGAAAAATGAGATTCCAGTTTTCAGAGAAAACAGTCCATGGCTCTGCTGCTTTGTCAGAAGAGAGAATCCTAAATAAGATGAGGTTTTGAGTCCCAGCCCAGGCCATAGATTTATGAGATATCACGGTGTGGGGAGATCTAAGAGAGCATCCTGTCCAGGGGTTTCAATCACGAATGTTTACAGGGCTGGGTAGAGGGTGTCTGTGAGGGTCTAAGAGCACCGGAGCTTGTGATGACCCAGAAATCACATGCCCACGTTAAAAGCATTCAAATTTAACACAAACACTACGCTGGACCAATCCAGCCACTCCTGGACCTGTCCTGAGGACTGGCAGTTTATAACCATGACACAGCCTAGTTTTCTCAATGAATAGTTAGGGAAACTGAAGCAACCATTGATCAAGTATGTTCCAGGGTCCAGCACTATTCTCAAAGCTTTTCCTGAATTCACTCAATCTTGTGAGTAGCCCTGTTGTGTAGATGAGGAAACCGAGGCACAGAGAGGTTGAGCATCTTATCCAAGGCCGTAGAGCTAGCAGTGTAGTGTGATACTCACAACCACAGTCTGACTCCAGCACTGAAGCCCTGGACCCCTGCCCTGCACTGTCACCCCAGGACGGGTGCCCCTCAGAGCAGGGAGGTGCCGTGTTCTCTAGGCAGAGCCCAGAACCCAGGTCCCACACCTCCCAGGCTCACCAAACTAGCCCATGTTGCTTCCCCAACTTGCTCCTGTTCCTCAGGAGGTACCGCGTCAAGGTGTAGAGGCAGGCTTTGCAGCCAGAACAGGCAGATGTACATGCACAGCTCTAGTGCTGATGCTACATGGTCTTGGGTAAGTTGGCGTAAGTCTCTCATTCTTGCAGAAGTTAGTTCACCTCACAGGGTCCTGAGAACTTCATTCTGTGATAACTTCCATCCAGAGCTATTAGGAGGATCCAGTAAAAGAGGAGATAGCACAAGGAAGGCTTGCATATATTTGGATGCCCCCACGAAGTGCCGGAATCCTTCTCTTTGTCCACCATGCTGCAGAAACTTTTCCAGAAATTTCTCTGGGGTGCTTTATCTAGTGTTCCACAGCTAGGTGTTTTGCTTCCCATCAGACGGTCTCCTGTTGGACACTGCAGAGTTGTCCTGAGTGTTTGGCCCAAACCCTAAGATGTTGATGGCATGAATAATTATCTTAGAGAACAAAAAGCAGGACCATGTGTAGTTCTGCCAGCATCCCGGTGCTGCAGCTGTAGGCGGTGTTCCTCTGCTCGGGCACAGGCAGCTTCCGACGGTGCCTGCCTGGGGAGTGAAGCAGACAGCCTCTGTTACTAGCCAGAAAGAGTGTCAGATCAAGGCCGTTTGGCTGGTGGGACTTCTGGGGTGATGTGGCTGGCACCTGGCATTGCTAATGGTGCTAGAAGAGCCTTTCGTCCAAGAGAAAACCAGCTACAACTGAATGGCCCACAGCAGGGACATCACCCCCAGTTGGAGCTGCTTTGGGAAGACCTCTCAGTCATCTCAGAGATACGGGCCTGGGAAAGCTTGGGATGAGACAGACCAGCAAGTTCAACCTGGCTCTGGCATGGGACTAGCCCTAAAAACGTCATCATTTCCTCATCTAGGAAGGGGTCGAATAACTTGTCACGAAGTGTGTTTCTGTAGATGAAATGAGCTGACCCTCATGTAGCACCTGGCACAAAGTAGGGCCCCCTCCATCCCTGAACTAAACAAGACTCATCAGTGTCAGAACATACCTCTGTCCTCCCAACTCCCTTCTCTAACCTCTCCATCG
Organism: Kogia breviceps; assembly: GCF_026419965.1. NCBI lineage: Eukaryota > Metazoa > Chordata > Mammalia > Artiodactyla > Physeteridae > Kogia > Kogia breviceps. The sequence goes on from NC_081311.1 coordinate 50,541,023, forward strand.
GCGTCCATATCCTTGTTAAGTGATTATTCTGCAGACTGATTCAGAACAGCTAGCATCTTGTAGCTTCACGTTTAATTACAGCTGGGTTTGTGTTGTTCAATAACAGACTCACATGCGCTAGTATTTTCTCTCCAGCTTCCTCACATGGCAAGGGCCTGAGTCTCTGATTTCTTGCTCAAGGAGTGCTAACTGCCCAGGCCCATAAACACACTCAAGTGGGCAAAATGTGTCATGTGCTATGATCCCTGCACTGGATGCTTTGGTTGGTTTCCCCGTCATACAAATCTGCCTCCTATGAGGTCACCATTCCGCTTACCGAAGAACCCATAGCTGCTCGTTTATTTTAACATTTGTCATAGCAAATGACATCCCTTAATCTGAGTGTCCCAGCCCTCCAGCCATACCCCTCTCCCTCTTTCCTCTCTTCTTTCTGCCCTGGAGTCCTTCCATACACACACATACATGCACACACCCAGGCCCTGAACACATGTGCACAGGCGTTCATGCACACTCAAGTGCGAGCATGTGGGCTCACTGTGACTCCTCAGCCCTGCCTTCTAAAACACGTGTGATAGCTTTCTGCAGTACCTTCCCTACTGCCCATTGTACAGGACGTGCCCACCTGCTCATCTCCCACATTCTTGGACCCTGTAATTGTCCAGGGAACACCATCATTTTTGCTTTTCCATCCCATTGTACTAGCCTATAAGTATTTTATGAATAATTATTTCCTCAATCCTATCCTTAGTGCTGCTTGGTTACTTACCATTTCTGCTCCCTTGTAGTAAGCCATTAGTAGTTCCCAGGAGGTTTTGCTCTCAAGACATCCATGGTTTGAAAATACTACCACCTTTGCACAGAACATCTTTTATTCCCCCTCCAATGTCAATTTCCGCTTTCTCCTGAAGTCTCAACTTAAGCCCCGCCTTTCCTGCTAACCCTGTCTCCTTATCCCCACCCTCAATCTCTCATCTGCCAAGCTGGGATAGGTTCAACACCGTGTTCTAATGACTCTGAGCTTATTTCTAGCAATATATTCTGCACGATATTTTCGATCGTCTGCTTACTTGTTAATCCTCCACACTTAGCTATGGGCTGCGTAACATCACTGTAGGATGGTGATCGAATGTGTGGGTTTTTGGATCAAGCCAGTCCTGAGTGGGGAGATGGCTCTTCTACTTGCTGCTTCTGTGGCCTTCCATAGTTGCTTAATCTCCTTGAGCCTTGATTTCTTCATCTGTAAAATGGAGGGATAATAATAACTTCATGAAATTGTGGCCAAGGTTAAATGAAGCAGTACCAATGAAGTCTTAGCACAGTGTCTGGAAGTGAGCATTATTATAGCTTTCTTCTAGCATATCAAGTGACTGCATGCCGGGGAAGCTGACATGATAGAGGGGCTCAGTCAGACATCTGGAAAGAAGGAGCAGAGGGAGAGGAAAAGGGTGAAAAACAAAAGCCAGCAGGGAGAGAGGAAACTCAGGCTGTTTCTCCGGAGCACAGAGGATGCAGGCTGTGCCAGGAGACGGTGAAGGCACCATCACACCCTCCCGGAGGGCTGCTGCTATGATTTGCATTTCAGTCACATTTATGACAGCCTCATAATGGATTAAGAGCCCTAGCACTGATATATTAAAGGTTAATGGTGCATCCTGCTTTTGTATGGATTTGTGGCAGCAAATATTTGTGGGTGCGGAGAGCTGGGACCCAGTCGTGTTCTTGGCGTGGTGGTATTGCCGCCTGGTGGAGCTGTTTGTGTGGGGCTCCCGCCGAGTAGGAGGGTCATGGGAGCTAGGGAGGCAGACAGCAGCTGCTGGGGACTCAGACCCAGGAGGAGACTCTCAGCCAGTGCTGATTTCCATCAGATCCATAAGGAAGCTTGATCCTGAAGCTTCCAGACCCTGAGAAGGAAGCCCGTGGAGAACCCAGCCTGATCCCTGGGCTTCTTGGTGATTTGTTCCTGGCCTGGCTCTGACCATGTAGGTCTGTGCTGCACCTCCTGGCCCAAGGCTACAGCTCTTCCATTCAAACTCCCCAAGCCATCAGTGTGCTTGCTTCTCTGCAGATGACCAGCCCACGCTTGTCCTGAAAGGACACTGGTCAACCCAAGACCTTTCCAACAGAATATCCCACCTAGATAATGGGAAAGTGAGAAAAAGGCTAATTCGTTAATATATTATTCATGCACATAATAACCCATGTTTATTAGAGCATCTACTATGTGCCAGACACTGTTGTAGGTAGGGGGGGATATTACCACAATTTGGCTGGAACTTCCCTGGTTTTAGTACTGAGAGTCCCGTATCCCAGGAAACCTCTCTGTCCTGTGCAAACTAGGATGATTGGTCATGCAGGTGTAGGCACTGGTGACATTGCAATAAACCAGACAAGTCCCATTCTAGGGGGAGAACTGCCATGAAACAGCCTGTTATACATTTCTTTGCTTTTATCACATAATTTAAAGAGGGTGATATTTTATAGAGGGTTGTCAACAAAGGTCTCATGGAGAAGGTGATATTTGATGTTCCCAAAGCACTGAGGGAATGAGCCAATTAGAGATGTGAGGGAAGAGTATATCACGTGGAGAAAAACAGCTGCAGGACCCCCAAGGCAGGAAAGCAGAGCAGCCAGTGTGGTGAGAGCAGAGGTATTGAGTCCAGATTGTGTGTGACCTTTCAGGCCGTGTGAGGATTGGGTGTGTTTTCTTGGAGAGGTGAGAAGCAATTGGAGGGTTTCTAGCAATGAGGTCACGTGATCTGACTTAGATTTTGAAAGGATACCCTACTTGTCCCCCAAGTGACAGACTATAGAGTTAAAGGTGGAAGCAAGAAAACCACTGGGGAGATGATCTCAATATCCAGGTAAGACACAGAGTGGTTCATCATGAATGTGATGAGAAGCAATGTGATTCTGCATCTATCTTGATGGCAGAAGATATCAAACGTGCTGAGATTGTATGTAAAATGTGCAAGAGAGAGGAATCAGTAGTGACCCCATGGCTTTTGGCTACAGCATGTCAAAAATAGAGCAACATTTGATTGAGATGGATGAACTAAAAGTAGAGCAGTTTTGGTGGTAGGTTTGGGGGTTTGCGATTCAAGAACTTGGATTTGAACATGGTTGGTGTAGGGACCTAATAGCCATCCAAATGGAGATGTCAGGGGGCAGCTGCCTAAAGTCAGTGGGGTGGATCGGGGCTGGGGTGGTCCATTGGAGTCATCAGTGTATAGATGTGTCTACAGCCAATTGACTTGACCAGATGGTGGTGAAGGGGGGATCACCAGAGAAGAGAAGGAATCTGTGGATTGAACCCGGGACACCCCAAGATTCAGAGTCTGAAAAGAGAACAAGAACTAGAAAGGAGATGGATAGGGAGGTGCCTGCAAGGTGGGAGAACTAAGAAAGAGTGCTGTCCCAGCAGCCAAGTGAGGGAGGGACAGATTGATCAAGTTTGTCAAATAAATGCTGGTGGGTGGGAGTAAAGTGAAGGCTGGGAATGGGCCACTGTGTTTGAGAGATCATTAATGACCTTGACAGAAGCAGCTTCAGTTGAGTGGTGGGATGAAAACTTAAGCTAGGTTCATGAGAAATGGGAAGAGAGTAACGGAAGCAGTGACCATAGACAGCTCCCTAGAAGAACTGGAGAGTGGTTGGAGGAGGATGGGAACTCAAAGCAGGATATATTTTTTTTTAAGTTAGAAGACGTATGTGTTTGTATGCTGATGGAAATGACCTGTAGGGAGAAGCAATTTCATGATGTGGGAGATAAAGATGACAACTGGAAGGGAAGTGTACTTGAGAAAGCAAGAAAGTCTGGGATCCAGGAGACAAACAGAGTTAGAAATAAATAGAAGCAAAGACAGAGCCAGTGTTTTGAAAAGCAGGTATTTGATGGTTTTTGAAAAGGAAGTTCTTTATAGAGAGGCAACTTTCTCTACTGATTGCTTCTACTCTCTTAGGAAATTGGAAGTAGGGTCTTTGTCTGAGAGTCATCTAAGAGAGTGGGAGGGTGAGTTGAACAGGAGAATTTTTTTTTTTTTTTATTGCGGTACGCGCGCCTCTCACTGTTGTGGCCTCTCCCGTTGCGGAGCACAGGCTCCAGACGCACAGGCCCAGCGGCCATGGCTCACGGGCCAAGCCTCTCCGCGGCATGTGGGATCTTCCCGGACCAGGGCACGAACCTGTGTCCCCTGTGTCAGCAGGCGGACTCTCAACCACTGCGCCACCAGGGAAGCCCGAACAGGAGAATTTAGATCGCCAGGCAGCATTAGGGGTCACTTGAGGTTAGTGGTCATGATTCTAAAGTTAGACCCACCACTGTGCTAAGTCTCCAATTTGGATTTTCTCCAGCCATATTCAGCTGTAAACACAGAGTTGTTTTTAAACTAGACTTGATTCTCCCAGAAAGCATGAACTCAGCACACACTGTCTATCAGACCATATGAAGGGTGACAGGGATCCAGAGATGTACACAGAATCCAGCCCTGAGGGAGCCCACTGTCAAGGTGGGGGAAACAGGCATGTCAATAGCCCCATGAAGTCCAGGAGGTAGGATAGGCTTAGGATAGGCTAAGCGGGGAGCACATAGAGGGGGCATGGGCCCGGGGCCGGCAATCCACTTTTTCTACTGGAGATGACAGCTGAGCTGATTCCTGGAAGGAGGGTGGGTTTTAGTCACATGAAGGCAGGGAACTGCATGGGGAACAGACAGTGAGCCTGAGTGAAGGCTCTGAGGCCTAAGAGAGCAGGACATCCACCAGGCTAACACTCGACAGCAGGGTAGTCTGAGAAGAGGCTGGAGGAGGTAAAACCAGAGTGCAGAAGTCTCCACGGGCTGAGCACCCTTTGCCAATGGTATTGGAGGTCCCCGGATTAGACCCAGTGAAAGATGTGGATATTCAGCCTCTGCCACGTGCCAGGGCCTGGGCTCGGTATCTGGCCCAGAGTTATCTGGCCTGACTGAGGTGATCCTTCAGCACCTATTACTGAGCCTTGCTCACTTCCAGGGTCTAGACTGCATTTAGCAAATCACAAACATGTGACACATATGCCCTTCTTTCAGAAACTCATGTCTGGCCACCCCCATCTGCTTTGGCAGCCAAGGGCACCTGAGCTGGGCTGAATCCAAGCAGAAAATGTGCAAGTAAGGGAAATTCCAGCCTGCTTTGGTGAGGGAACCTTGGTCCTGACAGGCCCTGGATGCCCTCCTGGATGGCTCAGCCCCCTTGGGGTTAATACGGGCATGTTTGTCTTGCTCCAGGGACGGAAGATCCAACTATCACAGCCCCTTGGAGCCCTCCCCCTACAGTCAGCGGGGCATGAGTGTAATGGGGCAGGAGAGAGGCCTCTTTCTTCCAAGTGGATCTTGGCTGCAGGGGCGGTTGGTGGAAGGGGTGGACATGGAGGAGACGGAATAGCACAGAGCTAAATTCCCAGGGCCCAGAACTGACACTTGGGCAGCTGAAGGATTTGTGAAATCATTCAGATCACACTTGTGTTTACAACATAATGAAAAATGCAAATTTTACAGAAATACATCTATAAAAAGTGGAAGTCTCACTACTGTTCAGTTCACATTCCTCCTGTTTTTGTCCCTATATTTACATATATTTATTAATGGTTACTCTTTATAAGAGTGGAAATATACTACATACAAATGCATTGAGGTGTTTTTTTTTTTTCCTTAGCGTACTTTGGGCATCTTTGAATTTCAATAGTAATCAAAGAAATGGGATTTGGAGGGAAAAGAATGTGGAGGGAAGATTGAGGGAGGGGATGAGCACACATCAGCTGGGTACCCAGTACCCACCGGGCCCTCTGTGACTGGCACGTGGGCCATACTTTTGAAGAAGGGCTTCCTGGCCTCCTGTGTCCTACAAAGAGGCATTTTCCTGCCACGTGACCCTCATCCCGGTGGGTCACTACGTGTCCTCATAGTGTTAACCTGACAGTTTCCTGAGCTGGGATTCTGATCTGCAGTCACTCAGATGACAGCCTGTGGATACAAAGGAGCCCCGTGTAATATCCAGCATCACCTGCCCCAGCCTCCCAGGGGGGGTCCCTGGTCCATGTTAAGGGGGCCATTCCAGGGGAGAGAGGCTGATGAGCTTCGAGCCTGCCGGCCTCTGCTCCTTGGAAGGCAAGCGTCTCCAGGTCTGAGCCCTGCCCTCAGCAGTCTCTACTCTCACCTCTTCCCAGACCAGGTCAAGAAAAAGTGGTGAAGAAACACACACCCTCAATGTCAGCTCCAATGGCTAAAACACCCCCCTGCATACTTCATATAATCACTTCCTCCATTATTTTCTGTAACCCTTACTTTGCTTTATTACTACTCTTTGTAGCACTTTTCATCACTGGAAACATGACATCGGCAGTCGGCTGACTATGTCTCCACAGGCCACATCTGGCCAGCAGCCTATTTTCCTGCAGCCTGCAAGCTAAGATTGTTTTGTCTTTTTTTGAAACATTTTACAATGTTCTAAAAAAAAAAAAAACACCCCAAAACACAAAATCAAGGAATATGCAACAGAGTGGTATGTGGCCCTTATTGCCTACCTACATGCTCTCTGTCCCTTCCCAGAAAATTTGCTGACCCCAGCATTTTGTAATTATTTGTTCTTTTGTTTGTTGCTCATATGTTTGTTTCTCTCTCCCACCTCCATCATGCAGACTCCGCAAGAGTGGGAACTTTGCGTTGCTCGTATCCTTAGACCTAGAACAGTGCTTGACAGAAGTAGGTGCTCAGGAAATAGAATTTTTTTTTCATTGGATGAAGGAAAGAATGAAGACCCTGAGATGCCTTTCAGGGCCCAAGGTTGAGAAGCATCTTGGAGTGTCTCAGCCTTCACCTGAGGTCCTGTTCGCCTTGAAGAACCCAGGTCTGGGGTGGAGAGAATGGGAAATGTGGCAGAGCCCTGGATTGGAGCCACAGCATGGGAGAAAGATTAGAGAGACTGGAAGCACAGGGGAACCCTGGGAAGAAGCTCAGGAAGGGCAGGGAAATGGGCAGCTCTTGTACCCTAACGTCCCGGAAGGAGGCTGTGGAAACCTGACCAGGCAATCCCAACTGATTGGCACAGCACCATTCTTGTCGAGTCAGACACGAGAGAGAAAAGTGAGGGGGCTTCCCTGGTGGCACAGTGGTTAAGAATCCGCCTGCCGATGCACCGGACACGGGTTCGAGCCCTGATCCGGGAAGATCCCGCATGCCACAGAAGCCACTAAGCCCGTGCGCCACAACTACTGAGCCCACGAGCCGCAACTAGTGAAGCCGGTGCGCCTAGAGCCCGTGCCCTGCAACAGGAGAAACCACCGCAATGAGAAGCCTGCACACTGCAACACAGAGTAGCCCCCGCTCGCCGCAGCTAGAGAAAGCCCATGCACAGCAACGAAGACCCAACTCAGCCAAAAATAAATAAATAAAATTAATTAATTATTTTTTTTAAAAGCCTGCCTGTAACTTTTGGGGTACTCCACTATTTTCTTTTCTCTCACTCTCTCTTTTTTTCTTTTTGGCTGCATCGTAGTATGTGTGATCTTAGTTCCCTGACCAGGGATGGAAGCCGTGCTCCCTGCAGTGGAAGCACAGAGTCCTAACCACTGGCCCATCAGGGAATTTCCATTCCTTTTCTCCTTAAGCAAGAATAACAGGGCTTTGGAATTTAGATTCATCAGACCCGTGATGATGGCAACCCCACAGTTGTTGAAATCTGTTTTACATATACTGTATATTGATTCTCCTCTTGTTGCAAGTGTATTTATCTTCATTGCCAATGTAAGTATTTCTGTAACATGCAAAGATGTATTTATACATTCTGTGTTATTGATTTTTCTCATGCTGCAAACAAATGTATCTCTTTGTTAATGAAAATGTACCTGGGAAATAGTAAGATTGATTTATGGAGAAAGGTACGGGGAGGGAGGGAGGTGGTGCCGGGCTGGGTAGACTGTCCTTGGCCACAGCTGCAGGAGACATTGTGGGACTTCCAGAAGGTGCCTGTTTAATTGGAGGAAACTGCTCTCAGAGGCAAGGGATGCTTACAAAGTTCTTTTGTGAGACAGTCTGATGCTGATGTGCTCACAGCAGTCAGCTATGCTTTCAGCTAGGGAAGATCCCCAAAATCAGCCATCCAGCCCAAGAGATGCAGAGAAGCAGCTCCTATTGGTCCCAAACCCAGTTTCAATAGGGTTCAATTGAGTAAAAGATACTGGCTCAGTGGAGAGCATGGAAGAGAGGCTAAGCTTTGCCATGGGAGGATTGTAACACTCATTGTTACTAAAAGGTGAAGTAAGGAGATAGGCAGCCGAGCACAGAGCTGGGTGTCAGCTGCTAAGTGTGCATGCCTGCACAGGACACTTAATTAGTCAATCCAGACCCAGGCAGGCTTCCTTTTCTAGAAATCCTTTCTTCATCTCTGGCCAACAGGCTAGGTGCTTCTCCTGTGTGCTTCCAGGACCCCTCATGCGGAACTCTGCTTTAGTCCCTCTCACATTGTTTAGTGTACCGTTGGTTTACTTCTCTGACCACTCATCACCCATCACTATGAACCCCTTGATGAGGCCCACCATCCACTCCTTGCCTGTGTGCCTCTGTGCCTTACCTCGTACCAACTAACTAACTAGCTAGCTAGCTAGCTAACTGTGGATGAGACACCTGGTTGAATGACTTCAGCCAGCTGCATCATGCATGAGTTTGGTTTATAGAGACACCACCTGTGACAGGAAGATCTCCTCCATCTCTGTGGTGAGGGTGCTTGGACACTTGCTAGCAGTTGTTGCTGAAGAGACTATTTTGGGAAACATGCTAAATTAAGTGTGCTGCTAGTGCAGCCTTCTCCAGGCTAAGCCTCCCTTGCTTGTTTGGATGGGCATCTTATCTGATGTGAACATCTGTCTTCTACTGACTGATGGCTTGGAGCCTGGATGGCTGGCTGTTCTTTATTCCTCCTTCCATGTCCGTTCCAAAACTGAGCACTCGGACAAGAGGATGAGCGCCCCAGGGAGATGGCAGCTTTGGCCCATGAGTAGTCGGGCCCTCCCGCCAGATTCCAAAGAGCCTTAGGTTTAGTCACTCTGAAATATGACGGTAGCACTTACTGTGTGTTAATGAGTTTGGAGACCTTCCTTGAAAGAGGCAATGTGCATTTAAGATGGGAAAGATCCCTTTACACAGACTCATGGCTAACAGGAGGTGATGGATGGAGGCCAGGGGGCTGGCACAGCAAAGATGGTGGTGGTGTTTTGGGATGGGGACAATGACCTCTAAGGGGACAGAAATGGACATGAAGCCATTAACATTTGGGCCGCCTGCTTACATTCCAGAGATGCTCCCTGAGCCTCTGGCCAGGAGCTCCGTTGTGAATAAATACCAAGAGGAGAGAGGAAATCTACATTTCAAACATGGGGATGAAACAGTAGTGCTGAACTCCTTGGCAGTTACACATTCTTTCCAGACTCACGGAAACTGCAGTTAATTTAGAGCAGTTCAGTATTTAGACTCAACTGTGTAATTCATCCTGATGTTTCCCATTCATCAAAGCCTTGTGTTTGTGTGTATTTACCATGAGAAAAATTAAAACTGCAGGGAAAAACGATCCTCTTCCTTTCATTACAGGCAGATTACGACAGAGTTACAACCCTTGGGGCCCTTTAAGCAAAGGAATATCTTGCTTCAATTAGATATAAATAATGAACAATAATTAGAAAGATTTCTTCATCAAATTTGTTATTTTGCGTTTTCTTTCATCTGTAACGTATTGAAACGAATACTGAGCTCTGTTTCTGGGCCATGTAGCAGGGCCTGAAGGAATTCCGTGGAGTGTGTCTCCAAAACAGGAGGAAGCATCCATTGCTGGTTCCTCTGTGTGCAGGCTGTGTAGGCTGCCAACTGGCCTGGATCTAGTGCTGAGGATGCAAATACTGGGCTACTTTGGCTCCATCTGCTGAGGACCCAGCCATATAATAATAACACAGAAGTATTGCTACTAGTTACTGGGCACTGAGTTTACATCATTCACTGCTCTAAGAGTTGAACACATATCACCTCATTTCATCTTCACAGCAGCCTCTGCTACAGGCTCTGCTTCTAGCCCTATTCTTTGAAACATTTGGGAACTGAGGCACAGAGAGGTCAGCTAACTTGCCCAGGCCCATAGTGTTAGTGCTGGTGGAGCTGAGAGGCAAGGCAGGTAGTTGGACTCCAGAGCCCCTGCTTTACCCATTCTGCTGTGCTGCTCCCTGCAATCACAGTGAGATCTTAACTGCCATAGAAGCCATGCAGGGGATAGAGATGGTCAGGGAGGCGGGGGATGGCGATATCTTCCCGCAGGGAAAGGCGGCAGCTGGAACTTCAGGGTGTTTGCAGAAGTGTATCAGGTGGATGAGCAAGATAAAGCTATTCCAGGAAGAGGGAGCTCCATGAAACCATGGAGTGCCATTTATGGAGTGCCATAAATGGGGACTGTATGGGATTTCTCATTTCAGCCTTGGCTTTGGGGTGCTGTGGATGCAGGAGCAACAGGGGAAGATGAGATCAGAAGATGGAGGGTTGTGTAGATCAGGTGGAAACGACTGGATCTCTTTGTGGGAACGGTGACTCAGTGAGATGTGGGGATGATGATTCTGGTTGATTAAAAGGAGAGGCAGATTCCCAGAAGAGAAATAAATAAAGAGGGATCAGGTTGGAGCCTGGAGAGAGAGGCTGGCTCACCATTGAGCTTTTTGTTTTTTGCAGTTCTGTCCTCTCAGCACACAGAGTCAGGTACTGCTCATCTCGGGACAAGTGAAAACTTTATGCCAGTTGGTCCTTCCTGATGTGACTCTTCCTTCTACCCCAAGGAAGGCACTGTTCCTCTGCCCCCAGCTCAGACATCTGCTCCTGGACAGCTGATGGACCTACCTGATGTACCCCCTCCCTGCATCATGCACCTGGCCTGAGCTACTTGCTTCTCCTCCATGTACAACAGACTGAGGCTCTCAGAAGTGCTTTGTTTTATCCTCATCACCTTTTGAATAATTGTCAACACTTCAGAGTCAAGAGATTTCATGTACAAACCCAGATTTCTTTCTTTATTGAAAAACAAACTGGGCGGAGATTCTTAAAAGGCAGCAATTGGGTGGAACTCCAAAACAGCTGCAAGCTTTGGAGGGAACATGCCTCTTCACTGACACAACCTCTGAGTGTGTGTCTGCCGCACGCCATCTCTGAGTGTCAGAGACCAGTCACCATCGTCAGTCTTGCCAACGTGTTTCTCTTTCCTGTGCTTCTGCAGGAATTTGAGTTGGAGACCTTCAGTGTACAGCCTCCCATGTTGCCCTGACTCTTTCATATTGTGACTGTCTGTCTGTATGTTTCTACAGCTAGACTCTAAGCTCCTTGAGGGCAGGAAACATGTCTTTCTCATCCTTTTGTCCTTCAGGCTCAGCACAAAACCTGGTTTTAGGTGTTCAGTGACATTACTGAATTAATCTACACTGAGGAAACGTAACTGGGATAGAATGAGGCCCTGGCAAGTGGTGCTCCAGACTGAGGGATTCATACTGCTGGGGGTTGGCAGTGAAGGATGTGGACAGTGGCCACAGCCAGGCTCCGACCTCAGGAGGGCCTTGTAGCCCATGTGTGTCCCTGCAAGTTGCAACATGTACCCATGTTTCATGGCCATTTTGTATTTCAGGACGTTCCAGGACCTGTCCAAACAAGTGGAGATGTCTTACGGCACTGTCCGGGATTCTGCTGTATACGAGTACTTCCGAGCCAAGGGCACCAACCCTCTAGAGCAAGACAGCACGTTTGCTGAGCTCTGGCGGACCATCAGCAAGAATGGAGGGGCTGACAACTGCGTGTCCAGCCCTTCAGAAGGCATCAGGAAGGTAGGCGAGAGCTGACCACCTGGGCATGTGTGTGCTGTGACGGGGCCATGGGGACTGTCATCCTTGGGGTAGGGGATACCTTCCCAGAGGCATCTCCTTTGAGTATCCCTGTCACCTGCAAGGCGATCCATGTTAGTAGCCTAGATAGACACTTCTCATAAGCATGTGGGTATCAGGTAAAGAGGCACACATTCTTTAGGTAGACGCCCATTTTGGGCCGGAGAAGCAAAGGGGCTGGTCCTTATGGCCTTTCTAAATTTCCAAAGGGTCAGGGAAGAGCAGACAGGTTAAGCCCAAGGCATGGACCTCCCTCCTCCTGGGCTCAGAGGATGGTGGCACAGAGGGGTCTCCCCACCCCAGGTGAGAACACTTGGCTAAAGCAGATGCAGAAGACCAGGTGAGAGGTATAGAGGCAGTAGGGAGACAGGGTTCAGGGGAGGGTTGACACACTGCAAGATCTCGCTGTGGAGCAGAGGTGTGCTTGGGAGATGGCGGTAAGGACCGCAAGCCCGGGATGGAGGCTGAACGGGAGGAGGAAGGGCAGAAAAAGGCTAATACATTCTTCAGCAGTGGGTTAGACTTTTCTCATTTATTACAGTGAATTTCCACAGTGACCCGAATTAATAATCATGATTATCCCATTATACAGATGAGAATCAGAGCCGTGGGTCACACTCCTCGTTAATTTTGATGCCTGGGGTTCCAGACTGAGGGGTTTGGTATTTATCTGCCACATGCTGCAGAACCCTTGAAGGTCCATGAGGAGGAAGGTGGTGGGGTGAAGGCAGGCGTCATCAGGACGTTGCTGGTGGTGGCACCTTCTTCCCGATGACCCTCACATGCAGAGGCTACTATCTCTTGGTCATTAGTGAATGATGCAAGAAAGATGTGCACCGTGGTCAGCGCTACTGCCTCTCTGGGTAGACCAGCTGTCCAACCTGTCTCACTCAGCATCTCTTCCCTTCTGTTCCCTATTCAGCCTACCCCACCACCTCTGCGGAACCTTCACACACATGCATTCACACACACATACACACATACATGCATACACCTGTCCAGCCTGCCTCAGTGTGTCCGACCTTTCCCTACCCATCAATTCTACCTCTGCAGAATCTTCTTACGGGCTCTCACACAAAGTCACTCATGCACACGCTCCCACTACTCACACGCACTAATGCACACACGTATTCACGTACCCGTGTCCTACATCCCCAGCCATTTGGCCATCCCTTAGCCTTACTGCAGAGGGCAGTGGATATAAGGGGGCAGTCTGCAGAAAGCTTAGGGGCCACTAGGGCCCGCCACCTTGCTCTTCATGATTAGAAGAGTCCTCAGCAGTTTGCCAGCCCCTCTCAGGAGAGCCCCAAATGGGTCCAAGGAGAGAGGCAGAGCCTGAGTCCTGCTTCAGAAGCAATAGGCCCTGGCCCGTGAAGGCAGTGCTTTGTGTGGCATGGGAGCCCCCGGGGCACGTGTGCTCACAGGGCAGTTAGCTTGGGGTGGTTTCTCCCTGTCATTTAGCAAGTGGAGCAGCAGAGAGTGTCTGGGCTCTGGGGCCTGGCACGTTTGGGTGTGAATCCCAGTCCCACAGCTCACCAATGACGTAAAATTGAGCACACCGCTCTTCCTGTCGGGAACCTCTCAGTGTTGAGAGAGGCCTGGGCAACTTCCTGTTTCGGGTTCCCTTTACACACTTAAAACATTTAAAAGTACACGTTACGGTAGATTTGGAATGTTTATATTTAACCAAGTGATATCTTGACAAAAATAATAGAATGCAACATAAATGTGCTATTCCCATGCTCACAAGGTTTATTAAAACCTCTTACACTCCCTATCCCACCCCTCTAGGTGGTCACAAAGCACAGAGGTGAACTCCCTGTGCTATGCTGCAGCTGGGATAGGGAGGGTGGGAGGGAGGGTGACACAAGAGGGAAGAGATATGGGAACATATGTATATGTATAACTGATTCACTTTGTTGTAAAGGAGAAACTAACACACTATTGTAAAACAGTTATACTCAAATAAAGATGTTAAAAAAAAAAAAAAAAAAAAAAAACCTCTTACGTCCTCGTGCACAGAGAAATATGGCGCTCTCACCTTGAGCTGCTGGGTCTTCTTTCATCCCTGACAGTGGATCTTTGTGGCTGTAGGTGACCTCATTTGGAGATAATGAACACAAAGTTGATTTAAGACCTTTTATGAATATAAGGCTTGGGCCAAATGGCCTTCGAGTTTCCCTTCTCTGATTTCCTTGTCTCTCACAGAGAGCCAATACTCCCATCCAAACTGGATGCTTATGAAGATTCATTGCAACAAGGCTACAAAAAGAACTTATAAAAGAAAAGATAGCAGCTTTTGACTTTATCAAACTTCTATTCATTACAAGGCACTTGAAAGAAAATAAAAAGGCAAGTCACACACTACGAGTGGACATTTACAATGCATACAGTCAATATAGGATTAATATCCTATATGGATATTATATGAAGAACTTTTACAAATTAATAAGAAAAACTCAAACAATTTAATAGAAAAATGGGCTAAAGACTTGTACAGGACTTTCACAGAAGAGGTACCACATATGGCCGATAATCATATGAAGAGATGTTCAAAGTCATTACTGTTTCCAGAAAAGGAAAATCAAGACCATAAAGATATATCACTCACTTGACCTCAATTAGACTTGCCCCAAATGAGAGGTGGTAGAAAGGATCGGAGTAACGGGGTTAATTGCTGGTGGTAGTGTACTCAGTACAGTCACTTTGGAAACAAGTTTGTCATGGATGCAAATGGAACATTTGCATACCCTATGACTCAGCAATTCCACTCCTATACATCCACCCAAAACAAACTTCTGCAGCACCTCAGAGATAAGAAAGACCATTGCTTATAGAGCCAGGACCCTGGAAACAATCCAAATGAGCATTAACAAGTTAAAAAATAAGACCTGCAATGAAATGAATGAACCACAGCTTCATGTAATAGTATGGATGAATCTTAGCTGAATAATATTGAGTAAAAGAGCATTAAAGGCAATTTCATACAGGTCAACTAATAGAAAATAACATTCAACATAACACCCTTTTAAACACAGGCATACACACATCCAAGGTAATGATAAAATATAAGACTCAGGGTCAGGGTTACTACAGATGGGAGAGACAGAGCAAGAAGAAGGAGAGAAGCGTATTGTTGGCTCTAAGTCAGGGTCAGTGTTAGCTTATAGTCACAGTCTTTCCTTTTTTTTTTTTTTAATTTTTCATTTCTCATTAAAATAAATAATTAATAAGTGAATTTTAAAAGAGGGCCATTCCTAGACAAAAGGACGTGTGTCCTGAACCAAGGGTTGTGATTAATCTCATTCTTTGCACCTACCTACTCTTTCAAATGGATAGTTCCAGGCCAGCCAGGCAGAGTTTGATTTAAGACACAGCAGCTGCTTCTCTCCTTGCGGGTGCCCAGGTGCAGGCCTACTCCTGGTGTTCCTCAAGAAGGCCAACGCCACCGATAACACCCTCTGGAGTGCGATAAATCTGGAAATGGGTCGTTAGAGAAATATCTCCCCATCATCCTGTTTACTCCTAGTCCATAGTTGGCACCTTAGAAATCATCACCCTCTGGTGATATTTAGGGTCTTACGCATGAATAAAACAATGTTAAAAAAAATAAGTGGTGGAAGATGCAAATAAGGGGTTCTTTATAAATGCCTAAAGCTTCGTGGTACAGAATCTAACCTTTTTCCAGTACAGAGGATGTGTTGCTTTTATGACACATTCATTTTATAAACCCCAAGCCAGCTTTGGGGTCACAAATCTCCCTCTTGCACTTGGATCTTTAAGAAAAGAAACTGACTGTCATCACTAGGCAAATGTTAAGGGTTTTATAACTAGTGTCATTTAAGTGAGTTTATAGTACTGTCAGAAAGTGGAGTGCACTACATTTTTTACTGCAAGGAGAGCTCAGACTCCACTCTCAAACCTTCCTTCTGCATGTGCCTGTTTGGGTGGCTACTGTACTTACATGCTTATCTGAATCTCTTCCTGTCCCCTGTGGGACTGCTCCTCACGCCCCAGGTTTTGACTTCAAATACCTTATGAATCCCCAGCCCGAAGCACACCAGACTGGGGATGGCTGTGCCCTGAGTGAGGGCCATATCCTGAATCCAGAAACTGTAAGGAAAAATCCAGCATATTGGGAAATATGGACATGATCTTGATATTCAGGGAGGAGGGGCTTCTCCGTATCCCAGACAGAACCTGCGTGGGTGCAATGCAGGCAGCCTGGCAAAGGTGAGGACTGGATGCCCCCGAGGATATCAGAGGAAACTACTTTAGCAAGAGGAGGATGCTCCAACTTCTAATTTCCAGTTACTCTTTGGTGACCCTGGCTCCATTTCCAGAGAGTGCTTGGTAGTGGAACAATGTCTAATTGCTGCTAAAGTCAAGGAGCTTGGTGTTGAAAGTAACCTCAGAGAGCTGCTATTATTTTTTTTCCTTGGGAGTGCTGCAGCTTTTAATGACTTGAAACCAATTTAGGTGGGAAATTGCTTAGCAAGAGGTGATCACTTTTGCACAGTATCAGAACCAGAGAAAGGAATTATGTCATGGTTGCCCCCACTGCTGTGACCTACTCCTTCAGGCCAGCCATCACCCAGATAAGGAGGGGGCAGCCCTTTCTGGGCCCTGGCAAAGAAAGCAGAAAGGGATTTGGAAGCGGGGGGAAGTTTTATTTATTTATTAAAAGCCCACAGTGTGCAGTTTTTAGAGCAAACCTGCCTGGTGCCCAGTAATTCTCAATAAATACTGAATTGTCCCCGAATGAATCATCTGTTTGTTGTCTGACTGAGCAGACACACATAAATCAAGGGTGTAGTTGTTGCCATCAGTGAGTAGGTTACCCTCTGTGAATTCCTTGATGGGAGGGATGAGGTAAATAGCTTTATAGTCCCTTGTCTCTTGATACCCGCCTCTTAGGAAAGAGGTCCTGCTGGTCCTTGGAGAGTAGAGAGGCTGCCTTCATTTCTCTCAGCCACCTGTACTTGTCAGGCCTGAGGTCCACAAACTATGGTCCATGGGCTAAATCTGGCCCACCACCTGCTTTTACAAATAAAGTTTTATTGGAACACACACTCGGTCATTTACATACTGTCTGTGGCTGCTTTTCTGCTACTTCAGTAGAGTTGAGTAGTTGTGGCAGAGACCATGTGGTCTCCAAAGCCTAAAATATTTCTTACCTGGCCCTTTGTAGAAAAAGTTTTGAGGATCCCTAGCCCAGAGCCATGGGTGCTCCAGGGATACTGCCCATCGGTCAATGCCATCTGATAACTTATAGACCTATCCAGTAGCTTATCATCTAAGCTCTATAAAACTACCTACTAGAGTACATAAGCACATCTAGCAGTTAGTTCCTCCTCTGGCTTTATGTCATCTAATAGCACGTCGGCACATACAGGGATACATCATCTAGCTCTATGCCATTACCTAAGTTCCGTACCATCTAGTAGCATACAGGCTTTGTCCTTTCTTGTTCTTTTCAGGCCTGCCTTTGATGGCCCACAGTCTTTGGTCTCACTACACTGGGACCCAGCCTCACTCCTGACCTGGCCTAATTCCCCCCTGAAGTCTACTGAGCAGTCACTATGTACCAGGCACTCTGCCAAATGATCTACATATATTGTTCTATTCATCCTAAACAGAACTACTTGATTATTATTGTCTCCATCATGTAGAAATGGGACTGACCCTCAGGGAGATTAAGTGGCTTGTTCAAGGTCACGTGGACGTGAGTAAGCCATGGCGCAGTCATGTCTCACTTCAACCTTGCCTCTTCCCATGGGGTTATATCCCCATTTCTATACCCAATGTGTCTGCACCCCCTTGCATACTGTTTACTTGTGCTTCTATTTCTCTTCCTCTTTTACACCAAAGTAGCAAGATATATGCTTGGCTCCCATGTTTAAAAGCCTTAGCTCTCTTTCCATGTGACATAGCAAAGGTTATTTAAGTCTGTGATTTTATCTTTTGATTTCCCAATTATTAAAAATATCAGAGAAACTCTGGGATGCAAAATTGAGCTGGCAAGTGGTTCGAATTTGTATGATAATAACTTTGTCACATGAAATCTGACTTTAATGTTGTTGGTAAGATTTTTAAAATATTTCTTTAGCTTGATCAACTCTATGAAGTAACATCCAGCATAACCCAATGTCTGTGCAGTGTCAGGGCTAACCCAGGCTGCCAATTTATTAAGTCTTTCCATAAATCAAACCTAATATTTAATAACATTGTCAAATAGAATACAGTTTAATAGTTTAAATGTCAATCTTCACAGCTCATTGGGCTCTTTGAATAAATAGACAAGTAGCCTGTTTCAGACCCTGTGGCTGGAGATAGTATTTTTCAGATGGAAGTCACTTTGCAGTCAAGCAGTTGTAACAGAAGGTTGTTTTTTCCACTCAGTAAATAGCGCTGAGGTCATAAAGTGTGAATGCAAATGCAGGAAGAAAACGGACCCACAAATCTTATTTATTTCCACACTGATCTAATGCTTGCCCTGGCGCCGGATTGAGTGTGGGTATCACCAGTCAGCACCTGCCTTCATTCCTTGCCCTGGCTCTCTGCTCTGTGACAAGGGACACTCTCATTGTACACGCTCCCTGCTGAGTGCCAGGAACCATACTTTGTGGCAGAAAAGGTGGTCCCCAGAAGGACTACTGTCTTCCATGGGAGGATCAGGAACTCTGATGCCCCAAAGTGCCCTCCATTTGGAGGGAGCAAAGTGAGGAAGGATCCTGCTTCCATGGCGTACTGGAAGTCTTTACTGGGGAGTGGGAAGAGGCTTACGTGGGATGGTACTCCTTTCTATCTTGGGGATGCTGGGTTCAGTGATCCGGAAGGTCTGGTCAAGTTGATGAAAGGGATCCTTTGATGCAGGTCTGACCCCCCAGAAAAAGGACTGGTACAAACTAGGCAGCCCTGTGCAGTGGAAACCAACAATGCTGTTCTCTGTAGCAGCAGTGGGCTTTGTAGGCATGCTCCAAGGCACATATTTTGTCCTTTTTCTGCTGCTAAGTCATTGGGGATTCTACATGCCTCCTTCTTTCTCAGACACTCACAGACGTTGGATAATCATTCATCTCTATTCTTTTTTTTTTTTTTTTTTTTTTGCGCGGTACGCGGGCCTCTCACTGTTGTGGTCTCTCCCATTGCGGAGCACAGGCTCCAGACGTGCAGGCTCAGCGGCCATGGCTCACAGGCCCAGCCGCTCTGTGGCATGTGGGATCCTCCCGGACCAGGGCACGAACCTGTGTCCCCTGCACCGGCAGGCAGACTCTCAACCACTGCACCACCAGGGAAGCACTCATCTCTATTCTTTCATTCTTGCTCAAAAGGCACTATATCCTTTTTTAAAAAAAGTTTTTATTGGAGTATAGTTGATTTACAGTGTTGTGTTAGTTTCAGATGTACAGCAAAGTGAATCCGTTATACATATATATATATATAAACAGTTTTTTATAGATTCTTCTCCCATATAGACCATTACAGAGTATTGAGTAGAGTCTCTATGCTATACAGTAGGTCCTTATTAGTTATCTATTTTATACATAGTAGTATGTATATGTCAATCCCAGTCTCCCAATTTATCCCTCGCCCCATTTTACCCCCAGTAACTATAACTTTGTTTTCTACCTGTAACTCTATTTCTGTTTTGTAGATAAGTTCACTCGTACCCTTTTTTTTTAGATGCCACATATAAGTGATGCCATATATTTGTCTTTCTCTGTCTGACTTACTTCACTCAGTGTGACAATCTCTAGATCCATCCATGTTGCTGCAAATAGCATTATTTGATTCTTTTTTAAGGCTGAGTAATATTCCATTGTATATATGTACCACATCTTCTTTATCCATTCCTCTGTTGATGGACATTTAGGTTGCTTCCTTGTCCTAGCTATAGTAAATAGTCAAAAGGCACTATATCCTTTTTGCAAGTTGGATGGTCTCTTCTTTTTATTCCCTCATTTATTCACTTATTCATCCATTCAACAAATGTAATTTGAATAGCTTCCTCCAAAGAGCTTGGATATGTGAATTTAAGTTCCACTTTCAATCAAATTTAATCTGTGGCTTTGGTCACGAGAATTCACATCTCTAAGCTATCAGTGAGACTGAGACAAGCCTGCCCAGATGAGTTGAGTTTACCAATGCAAAAATGGAAAGTGTCCAGTGCAGTACAGGGTTGACATTGAGTAGATTAGCACCTACTGTATATTAGGAAAAGAACATAATAAAAATATAAAGACAAATAACACTTAGTCTTTTTATGAGGCATAGTTGACAAACAATAAAATGCACTTATATTAAATGTTTATTTCATGGGTTTAGACTATTATGTACAACTGTGTAATCACCACCCAAAAGAAGATAGAGTCATCCCTCAGTATTTGAGGGGGATTGGTTCCAGGACACTGCAGATACCAAAATCCATGGATGCTCAAATTCCTTATATAAAATGGTGGAGTATTTGCATATAACCTATAAGCAGCCTTCTGTATACTTTAAATAATCATCAATCATTATAAAATTACTTACAATACCTGATACAATGTAAATGTTATGCAAATAGTTGTAAATACAATGTAAATGCTACACAAATCAGTGCCAGCATGCACACAACAAATTCAGGTTTTTCTGTTTGGAATTTTCTGGAATTGTTTTTTATATTTTTCATCCACAGTTGGTTGAATTCTCGGTGCAGAACCCACAGATACAGAGGGCCAACTGTGTAGAACATTTCCATCACCTTGAAAAGTTTTCTCATGTCACTTTCTAGAAACATCTTTCCCTAACCTCAGAAGCGACCACTTATGAATTTCTGGTACCAGAAGTTAAATTTACTGTTCTTGGAATTCATATAAATTGAATAATATAAAATATGTATATTTGTGTTTAGTTTCTTTCACCCAACAAGTATCTATGAGATTTAACTATGAAGCTGTAGATATCAGTACTGAGTTCTTTCTTCTTTTTTTTCCTTTGAGTAGTATTCCATTATATTAACAAACCTTAATTTGTTTATCCATTCTCCAGTTGACATACATTTCACTTGTTGCCAATTTAGAGCTATTAGGAATAAGGCAGTATGATCATTTTTGTACAAAATTTTGTGGATATATGTTTCCATTTCTCTTTGCTAAATATGATAGAGTGAATTTTCTGGGTCATAGGGCAGATGTATGTTTACCTCTGTAAAAAACCTCCTGACTGGGCTTCCCTGGTGGTGCAGTGGTTGAGAATCCGCCTGCCGATGCAGGGGACACGGGTTCGTGCCCCGGTCCGGGAAGATCCCACATGCCACGGAGCAGCTGAGCCCGTGAGCCATGGCCGCTGAGCCTGTGCATCCGGAGCCTGTGCTCTGCAATGGGAGAGGCCACAACAGTGAGAGGCCCGTGTACTACAAAAAAAAACAAAAAACCTCCTGACCACCTCCAATGTGATTATTCTATTTTACAATCCCACTAGTGATATCCTACTTATGTGCTTGTAAGTTCCAGTTGCTGGACATCCTAACCAACATTTAGTGTTGTCAGCCTTTGGGACAGTAAACAATTAAGTGGCTGTGAGTTTATCTCGTTGTTTTAAGTTGTATTCCTTCGGTGGCTAATAATGTCCAGCACCTTAATGTGCTTATTGGGCATCCATGTTGCTTCCTTGGAGAGGGGTGTGCTCAAGTCCTTTTTAAATTTTTACTGGGCACTTTGTCTTTTCATTGTTGATTTAGATGAGTTTTAAAAAATATATTCTGGATATAAGTCCTTGATCAAATATAAGTGCTTCAGATATAATTCCCACTCTGTAATTTGCCCATTCATTTTCTTAATGATGTCTTGTGGAGAGTAGAAAATTTTAATTTTGATAAAGCCCCATATATCAATTTTTCTTTTCTTTTGCGGTTAATAATTCTTGTGTCCTAAGAAAGTTTTGCCTACCTCAAAGTTCCAAGTTTTCTTCTAGAAGTTTTACATTTATGTCTACATTGCATTCTCAAATTAGTTTTTGTATATGGAATAAAGAAGTAGTCCAGATTCACTTTTTTTCCCCATGTGTCTATCCAATTGACCTAGCACCATTTATTTAAAATACTTGTATTTAATTAACAAATGACTAGGTGCTTTAATTGACAATCAACTGGACATATATGTGTTGGTTGTTTCTGGATTCTCTATTCCATTCCATTATCTATATATGTATTCTTATGCCAATAAAAAAAGTCTTGATCACTACAGCTTTATAATAATTCCTTAAATCAGGTAGTGCTTTCAACTTTGTTCTTCTCTTACAAGATTATTTGACCAATTCTAGAGCTTTTGCACTTCTGTTTAAATTTTATAATCATCTTGTCAATTTCCTCAGGAAAGCTTGAGATTTTGATAGCTATTACATTGAATCTAAACATCATTTGGGGGAAGACTGATATCTTTACACTATTGAGTTTTGTAATACGTGAACATAGTTTTTCCTTTTAAAACATCAACTTTTGATATTATTGATTTTCTAGATTGTTGTTATATCTTATTGATTTCAGCTTTTTAATTTTTTTCTTTACTTTGGTTTCAATTTGCTCTTAGCTTTTCTCGCTTTTTTTTTCCTCACTTCTTAATGTTGAAACTTAGATCATTGATTTTACTCCTGTTTTCTTTCCTAATATAAGTATTTAAAGCTATACATTTCCCTCTAAGCACTGTTTTAGCTGAATTCCATGAATTTTTATATATTGTGCTTTCATTATCATCAGCTCAAAATATAAAGCATCGGACTCAGTCTTTTTCTTCAGGTATCCCTATTGAGTTCTGGAGGACAACAAATGGCTGTGATTTAGTGTGTAAAAGGGTATGAGAACAGAAATTGGGGATTTATTCTGCTTAGTGAAGTTGAGGAAAGCTTCCGAAGGTAGTCCTGTCATGTACCTACATTTTACAATCCAAATGCCTCAATTCCTTTTCAGTTTTGAAGATCAAATGTGAGAATGTGAGAGAAAACTGACAAGCAGGAAATAAAATACTCAGAAAAATAAGGGAAACCAGAGAGGCAGAAAAGACAGTGGAATGCCATGTGAACAAAACTTCATTTTTATTTCTACTAAATGTATAGTTTCCTTGTAGGAGAATGACGGTAGTGGTGTTTTCCCTGTTTAACAATTGCTGTCTACAGAACCCCTTCTCTGGGTCTCAGGCTGAGTTCTGGCTGTCTTGACCCTGTAATATACCTGAGCCTTCCTCACATGCTTTAAATCTGTGGTCCAACCCAACTCCAAGGGCACTCAGGTTAAATAGCCCCCAATCCATGACAAGGTTCAAAATAAGAGGTTTTGAGAGGAAATCTTAGGTTATACATTTATAATTTAAATGTGTATGTCATTTAAATAAATATATGTCACCATTTTAAAAAGTTTAGACTATTTCTAAAAATAAGCAGAAAAGAACCAGTTAAACATATTTTTTTCACCACCTAAATAAGGCTCTAGGAATTCTTGTGGGTATTTCTGGGGAGTGTTTTTTGAATCTCTTCAAAAGTTTTACGTAATTATGATGTTAGAGAAAATATGTTTTATCCTGTACGTTTTTAACACTGTTGTAAAACTTTAAAAATCATTTTAGTGGCTACTTAATATTTATCAAATAGATGTAAAATTAAACATTTTCTTCTTGATTGTCATTTGGGTCGATTCCAATTTTTCACAAATACAAATAACATTATAATGAACATCTTCATGCCTCATGGTTTTTCAGTTACTATATTTATTTCTTCAGGTCAAATTCTCAAAAGTAGAAATATGGTGTCAGAAAAGGATATACACATTTAAAGCTCTCAACAAAATATTCCTGAGTATTGCCAAAAGCAGGGCTTTGAATAAATTACATTCTATCTTTGGGATCAACAGAATACTCAGGCTTCAGTGTTGTTTTTTGTTTTTGTTTTTTCATTAAATCCTTGTGGATTTATCTTTAGTAGGAAAACCTTTTAATAAAATGGTATTTTTCTACTTTTCTCAAATCCTTTATAGGGATTTTTTAAAATTTCTCTTTCTCTTTATATAGGTACATATGAATTTTTTTTTTTTTTTGCGCGGTACGCGGGCCTCTCACTGTTGTGGCCTCTCCCGTTGCGGAGCACAGGCTCCGGACGCACAGGCTCAGCAGCCGTGACTCACGGGCCCAGCCACTCTGCGGCATGTGGGATCTTCCCGGACCGGGGCATGAACCCGTGTCCCCTGCGTCGGCAGGCGGACTCTCAACCACTGCGCCACCAGGGAAGCCCGGTACATATGAATTTTGACTTTATTTGCTTTATTATTCCAGGGACTGGAGTGGAGAAGAAATCTCTTTCTTTTCAACTCGCTTTTTCCTTGGCCTACATTAGGCAAAATTCATGAATTTTGGCAGTTTGAGGAAACTGAATAAGATAATGTTTAGACACCTGCCTTTGTTTAATAATAAAATAGATGCACCTAACAACCCCTTCCTCAAATGTGTATTTATGCAGTGATTTGATGTTTGAAATATATGGGTTTTTATTCATTCATTCTTTTATTAGTCAATTCATTTACTAGTGGTGAGCTCAGTTAATATGTAAGAGTGGGCTTGATACTTTCCTGATAAAATTGAGTTAGACTTGGTGTAAGGTCGAAGTGAAGATGAAGGCTGGTTTGGGACAGTATGTGATTTCAAAAATAAAAGATTTGGGGCTTCCCTGGTGGCGCAGTGGTTGAGAATCCGCCTGCCGATGCAGGAGACACGGGTTCGTGCCCTGGTCCGGGAAGATCCCACATGCCGCGGAGCAACTGAGCCCGTGAGCCATGGCCGCTGAGCCTGTGCGTCCGGAGCCTGTGCTCCGCAACGGGAGAGGCCACAACAGTGAGAGGCCCGCATACCGCAAAAAAAAAAAAAAAAAAAAAAAAAAAGATTTGTGTTACTTTGCCCAGAGTTTTCCTTCCTTCCTTTGGGGTCTTGCATCAATGTTTGGACAATCAGGAGGTTAATTTAATTGCAACGTCTACTGTTAGAGAGCCCTCGGATGGATCAGGGGTGGGGATAAGTTTGTCCCGTGCATTAATTAGCTCAGCTGTGCTTCTAGACAACTCGTTTATTAGTTAGGAAACTAGAGATTAAGGAGGGCAAGGGACTTGCTGAAAATCAAGCTTGAGTCAATATCGGACCCAGGGTTTGAACTCAGTATTTTTCCTCACTCAAGCGCCTGGTGACACTGTGCAAAAATGAAAGAGATGCATATGATCAAAATGAAGCCTCAGCTTCTGCTGCCACTTACCTAGTGCGTTCATCACAGGTAACCTGAGCAGTTCCTTCCCCTCTCCTCACCTTTATATACCTGGGTACGTGCTGCTTGGAAAGCCTTCCTTTTCTTTGTTGGCCAGGATGATTCTTGATTATCTCTCCAGCCTCAGCAGAAGCTTCACTCTTCCTGACCCCCTGCTGGAGCTTCTTGTTTCTCAGGGCAGGGCCAGGGGCTCCCTTAACACCCTATGCATCCCAGAGTACAGATTCATCAGATGTCACCCCCATCCTCAGTGCCCTGCTCTGTCACATCCTGACTAGACTCTGAGCCTCCATAGTGTTGGGCCTGTCTCTTATTCATTTGTTTGTCCCCAGGGCCCAGAGCAGAGGTAGGCACAGGGCAATGAACATGGACATGCAAAACCTTTTATCCTTTCAAAAATCAAACAAAATAAATGTTCAGTGAGTAAGAAATGAGAGTATTCAGAAATGCATCCATGTGCATCTTTCTTCAAGAAGAATGGGCAGGATTGCTGGAATCTAGTTGCAGAGGGGGCAAGAAGGGATGAGGAAGGGCGGGGAGGGCAGGAGGCTTAGTCAGTCTCCTGGAGCAGGTTTCCATGCAGTTGACTACATTGGCCCCTTCATAATGCCCTACAGCTTAATTTTGTTTGATGATGATTGGTTTGGGATAATACAGAGCTAAGGTCAAGGAAAGCCCCCACTGTGCCTCCCTTATTAAATTACTTTGCTTTGGGTTTTGAGCATTGCCAAGCAAATCTTGTTATGAATTCTTCAGTTACTTTCTTTTGTGATGTTTATAATTTGGTAGGGTAAGCTTTGGAATCAAACCAATATCTGTGCCATCATGCTAACTTTGATTATTTTCTTTTTTTTTTAACATCTTTATTGGAGTATAATTGCTTTACAGTGGTGTGTTAGTTTCTCCTTTATAACAAAGTGAATCAGTTATAAATATACATATGTTCCCATATCTCTTCCCTCTTGCATCTCCCTCCCTCCCACCCTCCCTATCCCACCCCTCTAGGTGGTCACAAAGCACCTAGCTGATCTCCCTGTGCCATGTGGCTGCTTCCCACTAGCTAGCTATTTCACGTTTGGTAGTGTATATATGTCCTTGCCACTCTCTCACTTCGTCCCAGCTTACCCTTCCCCCTCTCGATATCCTCAAGTCCGTTCTCTAGTAGGTCTGTGTCTTTATTCCCGTCTTACCCCTAGGTTCTTCATGACCTTTTTTTTTTTTCTTAAGATTCCATATATATGTATTAGCATACGGTATTTGTTTTTCTCTTTCTGACTCCTCATTAGAAGCGTGGGAGGACGTTCACTTCCCCTAAATCTGATTTTGTTCTTTAGATTTCCTCTGCCCCATAATTTGCTTTTTACCCAAGTCTGATACACTTCACCTTAGTGCTGTCTATAATTGTGGGCTGATTCCATTCTTTTTGTTCCACTGAGTATTATGGCTTTGGGTTTTATGACTTAAGTTTTTGTATTTTGAACTGAATTTTTTTGTTCCTTGATTACATTAAAATCAAGAAGCAGTAGCTGGTGAGAACAATTTTGATTTATTGTGTCAATCAGATCGTTGGCAGTTTTTGTTTAGCTTTTTTTTTTGTGTGTGTGTGTGTGTGTGTGTGTG
This sequence comes from Kogia breviceps, assembly GCF_026419965.1. NCBI lineage: Eukaryota > Metazoa > Chordata > Mammalia > Artiodactyla > Physeteridae > Kogia > Kogia breviceps. Next base: position 50,567,846 of record NC_081311.1, read on the forward strand.
TGTGTGTGTGTGTGGTACGCGGGCCTCTCACTGCTGTGGCCTTTCCCATTGCAGAGCACAGGCTCAGTGGCCCAGCCACTCCGCCCCATGTGGGATCCTCCCAGACTGGGGCACGAACCCGCACTGTGCCACCAGGGAAGCCCTGTTTAGCTTATTTTTATTTCCATTTTGTTGGTATAATGTTGTTTATCCAGGAACAAGCAGGGAGAAAGAGGGGAAGTTAAATAACATTTATTAAGAAATTATTATGCGTGCTATTGTGTTCATACATTTTATCTTTACCATTGAGGGCATTTTGTGATATATTACATTTTGAAAATAAGGAATGTAAAACTCAGAGTGGTTAAACAATTTGCCTGAAGATTATCGCACTCTTTCTACCTTCCATGTGTTTATTATTATTACTATCACCATCATCATTGTCACCATCAATAAGAAAATATTTGTGACTGACAAGGGATTAAGATCCAAAATATACAAACAGCTCATACAACTCAATATTTAAAAAACAAACAACCCGATCAAAAAATGGGCAGAAGATCTAAATAGACATTTTTTTCCAAAGAAGACATGCAGATGGCCAATAGGCACATGAAATGATGCTTTACATTGCCAATTATTAGAGAAATGCTAATCAAAACAATAAGATGTCACCTCACAGCTGTCAAAATAGCCATCATCAAAAAGTCTACAAGTGAGAAATATTGAAGAGGATGAAGAGAAAAAGGAACCCTTGAACACTGTTGGTGGGAATGTAAACTGGTGCAGTCACTATGGAAAACAGTATGCATGTTTCTTTAAAACTAAAATTAGCACTACCATATGATCCAGAAATTTCACCCCTGAGTATACACCCAGAAAAAACGAAAACTCTAAGTTGAAGAGATGCATGCACCCCAGTGTTCATAGCAGCAGTATTTACACTAGTCAAGACATGGAATCAACCTGAGTGCCCATCAACAGATGACTGTTTAAGATGATGTGAGATATATATATATATATAGAATGGAATATTACTCAGCTATAAAAAATGAAATATTGCCAATTGTAGCAACATGGAGGGACCTAGAGAATATTACGCTTAGTGAAATAAGTCAGAGAGAGACAAGTACTGTATGATACCACTTATATGTGGTATGTAAGAAACAATACAAATGAATGTATATACAAAACAGAGACAGAGTCACAGACATAAACAAACATATGGTTGCCAAAGGGGAGAGGGAGTCAGGGAGGGACAAATTAAGAGTATGGGATTAACAGATACAAACTACTATACATAAAATACATAAGCAGCAAGGATTTACTGTATAGCACAAGGAATTTTACCCAATATCTTGTAGTAACCTGTAATGGAATATAATCTTGAAAAACTAAACAGAAAACAAAATCACTATGCTGTACACCCGAAACTACCACGATATTGCAAATCAACTCTACCTCAATTTTAAAAACAACAAAAAAACCTATTTGGGTATAAGTAGTTGTTTCCACTGGGATGGGAACCTCTAATAAAGAGTCCCTTTACTCTCCAACATAGAGGTATTAAGATTGGCCTTGAACCCTACATTTAAAAATTTTACCACGTGTGTGTGTAAAACACAAACACACAAACAGGTGGACAAAGGCAGAGAAGCAGAGAGAGAGAGAGAGAGATGAGAGGTGGATTAACTCAAATCAGGAAGAGTTATAAGAACAGTAAGAACTCAAAAAAGCACGCCTCCTAAGGGTCAGATAAAGGAAACAGGAATGGTGAGGAGCCTGGTAAAGAAAATGCTCAGCAGTGAAATTTGGTATTTCTGATATTTTAAGAATCTTCACATTGAAAGGCTTTGAACCTATCAATGCAGCTCGGATCTCAGACCTCCGTTGGTTATGTCGGGAAGTGATGAGTAGGCATCACTACACTTTCTAGTGAGTGTTCAGCATCCCTGGACCATGAGGTGGGCGTCTATCAGGGCCGTGACCCTGCAGGCCCCTCTAGTGGCGCATCTTTCAGATTCTTTGACTTTACAGAGCTGTACATCCTGACAGGTAGAGCTCAGAACTTGTTCTGTGAAGGATGGGAGTCCATCTGGATCAGGACATGACTTCTTTTGTGGCTCCTCAAAGAGTGAAAGGCTATTGTGAGAGCTCTTTCTCTCTCTCTCAAGGCTGATATTTTAGCAAAGGCCATAAAGGAGTCCTTAGCTACAAATGGGATTAGAAAATGAGGCTCTTCAACATAAGCCCCACAGGGATGGTCTCTGAACACATTAAGGGATAGTCTTTAATATGAATCGTGATCACATGCAACTTTACTGCTTCTTTCTCTTTCCTGCATAGTCCAGGTTGCTAGTTTCCAACAACCCTTTATGGCTAAAGAAACACTGAGAGGATCTGGTTGCAGATGGCAAAGCTACACTGGCCTCAGGGTGTAGTTTCATGAGTCTCACTTGAACTTTGTCTCAATGGAGTCAAGTGCTCAGTTAAGGCCACATAGTGTAGTGACTAAAGTGTGGGATTTGAGTTAACAAGAATTGGGTTTGAGAAACAGACTCACAGACTTAGAGAATGAACTTACGGTTACCAGGGAGGGGGGGTAGGGGCAGCGGGGAGGGATAGTTAGGGAGTTTGGGATTGACATGCTATATTTTAAATGGATAACCAAGAAGGACCTACTATATAGCACAGAGAACTCTGCTCAATATTATGTAACAACCTAAATGGGAAAATAATTTGAAAAAAAAACAGATACATGTACATGTATAACTGAATCACTTTGGTGTACACCTGAAACTAACACAACATTGTTAATCAACTCTACTCCAATATAAAATAAAAAGTAAAAAAAAAAAGAATTGGGTTTGATTCTTGTACCCATCTTGTGCCAGAGGTGAGATCTTGGGCAAGGCTGATTCACTTTGTTGTACAACAGAAACTAACACAGCATTGTAAAGCAATTATACTCCAATAAAGATGTATTAAAAAAAAAAAAAACTTTACTCCTAAACAAAGTTATCTCATCTGAAAAATAGGAATAATCATACCGGGTCTTCTCAGATTTACTGTAAAGAGTAGAGGCGATGTGAATGGGTGTGTGCAATGCCTTGTAGAGTGTATTTTAACACAGTACTCCAGGGCTGGTCTCTGGACCAGTAGCATCAGCATCATCCAGGAACATGTTAGAAATGAAACTTGTGGGCCCTACTTTAGACCTAATGAATCAGAAGCTGGAGGAGGCAAGTTGGGGAGAGGTTAATCATCTGTATTTGAACATGCCCTCCAGGGGTTTCTCATTCCCTCTCAAGTTTGAGAACATACGCTTGAATGAATAGTGCTTATTGGTATGATTGTTGTTTTAATAGTACCAGTATTTGATTTATTCCTGAATCTTAGGAAGTGACTCTTAGCCAGAGACCAAAGGTAACCATTGATACTATCCATGAAATCAGACTCTGAAGGAGAGCACAGGATGGAAAAGGGTGGAAGGCAGACTTGGAGGGGCAAACAGGACATAGCCAGCCCAGCGTGCTTTGATTCAAGTCCTCAGGCTTCTCACATTCTAGTATTCAGCCCTTCACTTCTGCATTCATCACTTTATACATATTTATTCAGCACTAACTGTATGCCAGACATCATGCTAGGGCGGTGAAAAGGACACGCATGGCCAAGGGGCTCACATCCTTCCGTGTGGGCGTGTGTGTGTGTGTGTGTGTGTGTGTGCGCGCACGCATGTGCACGTGTGCTGGGAGTATCTGCTAAGCCCTATCCCTGTGCTTCTTCATGGAATGTTTGACCACATGGATGCCTGTCCTCTGTGATTCCTGGGTTCATGTATTCTTAGGTTGCTTCCCTTTCCTACATGGGTATTTCTCATTCTGTATTCTTGTCTCTTCCTAATCTACCTTGTATATAAGCAAACCAAATTACCCTTTTTTTAGATCATTCTTAATCTTTCCCATGGAATAACTCAGATTAGATTGTTGTTTATCATGGTCTTTGGACAATTTAAAGTTTTGACAAATCATTGGAAATCAATGTGTCCCTTTGCCCTGCTGAGAAAGTTGTTTGTGGCCCCTAGCTTTGCTGACGGTATACAGTTTCAGACTTTGGAGGAAGGAGCCATTGATTCTTTCAAATTAGGGCTTTTCTTTTTTCCATTGTACCAAACCAGCTTCTTCTCCCTTGGAGATGTGAGAAAGCTTCTCCCACTGAGACAATACTTGGTTCACTAAATAAGATTCTTTCTCCCCAGAGTGCCAGAGGTTCTAAAAGGGAAAGCAGCTCTGAAGCCTCCATAAGGTCAGGTGCTGGAGGCAGACATCATTAGCAAAGCTTGTCCAGAATCTGGCAGTGTGATAGCAGCCAGCTGCTCAGGGAGCTCTGTGTGGCTCTTCGGGGCTACTGATGTTGAACTTTTGATGTGGGAGAAGGAAAGGCCATTCGCAGTCAAGGAGACCTGGGGAGACATTCAAGCTCTGCTGGAATAGCTGCTTCTGGGGTCTTGGGCAAAGTCCTTTTTGAGTCTCCATTTCCTTGGAAAATGGACACAGTTTGTACTGTGGAAGTTCAGCCTGAACTTTCTAATAGGAGAATGGATGGGAAAGCACCAAGTAGAGTGACATTCAGGAAGAAGATGTAAAGTGTGACTTTCCTTTAATGTTTGTTTTCAATAGCCCTGGTCTCAACCCTATGCTATTCCCTCCTCCATCTGCTGCCCCAACTCAAGATCCTAGAGCCGTAATACTCTTTTCCTTCCTAAACCTACTCTGAAGAGAAGATCAGAAATTCATTGACAGAGAGGTCTCTATCATTGAATCCCAACTTTAGCACACATCAGGGGCACCTGGAGAGATTATTAAGACAGATTGTTGGGCTCCACTCCCTGGGTCTTCTTTTCACTGGGTCTGGAATAGAGCCTGAGAATTTCTATTTCTCCAGTGATGCTGAGACTGCTGGTCTAGGGAACATTCTTTGAGAACAACTGGTCTATATTATAGACTTGGAGGATGTTAAAGCTGGAGAAGATCTTAAGAACTGTCTGGGCTCATCTTCCATTTTTACTAATCAGTAGTGAGTCAGTAACTGGGCCAAGACTGTGACCCCGTCTAATAGACTTTCTACATTACCAGGCCAGATGACTGAGGACAATTTCAAGTGTTATTTTCCCCAAGGCAACTGCATCTCAATTAGGATCTGAACTTAAAGCTATAAGGATGATGCCGGTGATGATTATCAAGATCATAAGGATAGTGTCTTATTGTTTGAGTTCCTTCAATGCATCAGACACTTTCTGTGTTGTCTCTTCCTGTGATAAGCCTAAGCGGTGGGCGGGGCTCACTACTCCTGTCTTCTAGAAGAGGTTACTCAGGCTCAGAGGGTTCAGGTGGCTGGCCAAGGACACTAGGGGAAGACCTGGTCTCCCCGTCTCCAGACCCTTGCTCTCAACCCACATAACTTGCCATACTTTCTGTGAAATGAAGTTGAAGATTCTGTAAAGGAAATTAATCAAAGAGAAGGTAATGGCATTGGTGGCCTGGAAAATGACTTGCCGCTCTATACCACTTGCTGTGCTTCTCACTGTTGACTCTGTTCCTCTAGGACACAGGAGTACCAGGATAGGGCAGGTAATCATTTGCAGAAATAGTTTTGCAGACCTACTGCCTGGCCGTCAGGAACTGTTCTCTGCTGCTGTAGCCTTGGGGTGTCTCTGTCATCTCTGTCCTCTTGCCCAGGTAATGGGCGGCCTCCCTGGGACCAACCACCATGACAAAACTTCAGGACTCAGGCCTGTGCTCGTGGCCATACACACACACACACACACACACACACACACACACACACACACACACACACACACACACACACACACGACATCCCCCTACCAGATGTCCTTGCCACCCCTTTAGTTGGTTTATCTCATTGTCAGCTCCATCTTGTTCACTCTATTCTGAAGCCAGGAGCCAAAGTGATTTTGTACGCTGTGGACGCTTCAGGAAAGCAGCTGTTGCACTAACCGTGGGAGAGCCCAGCCGCCGCCGCCCGCACTGAGCCCACCTGGCTTTGCGTGCTTGTGCTGGTCCAGGGGCTGATCAAGGTGAAGGGTCATTCTCTTTCGCTCCTCGCTTGGCAGGTTTCCTTACAGCCTGCTGAGGAGGGCATGTGAACACTTCCGAGGGTCCTGTTGATTGTCTGCCTTACATTTTCACATCATTTTGGAAGCCTCTTTCTACTGTTCTGAGTGACCGAAGAGATGTAGGCTCCTTCTTTCCAGCTGAAGGTCTCCTTTTCCTGAACCTCGTGTGGTCTCCAGGTGCTTCGTACCTGAGTTCACCTCTCTTCTGCTTCTCTGGGGGCTGTGGTGCTCACACACGCACACTTCCACACATGCATGCATTCATGCACACACATCCTCATGGGCACACGCGTACACACACTCACACACACACACACACCCCACGCACAGCATGTTGCTGACTTGGTCAAGGTGGAGGAATGGTTGGCAGGAGGGGGTGGGTGGGAGGAAAGATGTTTCAATGACAGCTGAGGTATTGATCTTCTGAATCGAGCTGGGGAATGCCAGACAGAGAAGAAGGAACTTGTGTTGGGTCCTCACTGTGTGCCAGGCACAGTGCATCGTGTCCTGTAATTTCATCCTCAAGCCCCAAGTCTATATAGGTTCATTTCAAGCCCCAAGTCTATAGGTTCACCAGAGAGCTGGAATGTGGCAGCGTGTCTGTCTTAATTCAGAATCCTCTTTTCACTACACTGTGGTCTGTGAAGGAGGCTGAATCACTAAAACTTCCCTCTTGGGCAGCTGCAGTCACAGAAGAAATGCTTGCTGAGTTGCAGAAAACATCGGGGCCCAGGAGACTGAAAGAAACCAGCAGGAGTCACCCATGATGGCATCACCCAAAGATAGTATTTGGTACTTGGTTTTGACTCTTCATAGAGTTCTTGCATAATAATTTTTAAAAGATATTGCAATGTAAATGCTCTCTTGTAACAGGTTCTTTTTCACTAAACAATATAATACTGGTTATCATTTATTTAGTGCTCACCACATGCCAGGCAAAACCCTAAGCATGTTACATTTACTGAGGGGTTTAATTGTCATCAGAACTCTCTGAAGTATGGACCATTTTACATCCAGGGGAACTGAGGTTCAGAGATGTTAAGCATCTTGTCGGCACTCACACAGCCAGCAAGCAGTGGATTTGGGATTCGTATCTATACGGTTGGAGTCCAGAAACCAGGTTGGCTCTTCTTCATCATGGACAGTTATTTCCCTTAGCAGGGAATGCTCTTTTAAAACACCATAGTAGCGGTAACATAATATTCCATCATCTAATACATCATTTACCTAGCTGATTCTCAATTGTCGAGCATTTAGATGGTTTCCTGTTCTTGCTAGTTTAAACAATATTGCCCTGAGAATCTTTGTACAAACATCTTCTCTGAAAGGGGATAATTCCTTAGAATGATTTCCTAACGGTTGAATTGCTACATATGCACATTTTAAAAGCATTTGATTCTCCCCACCGAGCTGCCATTCCAGAAATATCATGCCGGCACACACTCCTACCAGCAGACTGTAGAACTGTCCTTTTCTCCGTAGATAGTCTGGGTCTTAACTGTTGCATCTTTTGATTTGGCGTAGTGCATAATAATGTATCACTGTAGCCAGGATTCAGGATACCTGTGGTGATGTGTGGCCATTTTGTGAACATGAGCGTAGGAGCTAAGATTTGGGATGCTGACCTCTGCTTTGCTGGGGTGAAAGGTGGATGCAAGGAGAGAGGATGAGCGTGTCACTTGGATGGTTAATGCCCATGAGGCTGCATCAGGTTTCCAAGGTGTCCCTGATACCCTAACATCCCCATCCACAGACAGCGCAGGCCCCTGTGTCCTCCCTCTCCCCTCATTTCAGCTGTTCCACGAACCACCTCTGTAAAGCTGGAGGAGGACAGTCACTGGAGCCAAAGAAACCTGTGCTCTCCCCTCTGCCATGCTTGGACTCATGAAGAGAGGGCTGGGGAAACTGCTATGGTGCCCTTACCCTCTGAGCACTTCCCGGGGGAATGCTGTTGGTGATAGAACCCATGGGAATATGGCAATGACTGTCTTTCTCCAGATTGACCTGGCTCCACTACTCACCATCTCGATTTCTTTGGGACAAGTTACTTTATTTTTCTGAGTCTCAGTTTCTTCATCTGTAAAATGGGATGAATGTTCAGCCCCTCAGAATTATACCATGGATAGAAAAGGAATCATGTATCTGACAACCCAGCATCCAGCAGGTATGTCACACCTACCCTGTACCTGGCAATGCCAACACCTGATTTCCTTTAGCACTTCTTTTCTGATAGTATTTGTGTTTGATGTTTGTAGTACCTGCATTCTTGTTTGGGGGGATAGTGTGGTTGCTTGTCCCTTTCCAAAAGCAGTTAGGATGGAGTAGAAGAGCATGATGAAGTCCTTGCCTCCAAGGCTGTTGTCTTGGAAAGTTTGTGCTCCAAGTGAGTTCTGGGAAGGGCCATATCAGTGGTGCAATGAAGGGCAATGCAATCTCATTTTATTACCAGTGTGGAGCAACGGCGATGAGCCATCCAATATCCCAGCTGACTTGTGACTCTGTTTATGGTGCCCAGCCTTCCTCTAGCAAAGTAGGCTGATCGTGTTCCCCCAAACGTTAGGGAGGATGCTCTAAGCGCTGGGGTCAGACAGCCCCGTGGTCTCAATCCCTTTCCATTTGTAGCAGTGCACCAGCATGTGGGTGGACTTGGGAGGAAGTGGGCTTCAGGAATGGGCTTGGATTCTGTTTGCTAAGATGTTTCCTGGGAGACAAACTAGGAGTGGTCTGTCTACTTGCTGCTCTCCTGGCATCCTGAGATGCCAACTGGACATTTCCTTTGACATTTTATGTGATGTCAAAGCTGTTCTTTCCTCCTTTCCCCAAAGTCCTCACATCTCTTCTTTTATGTGTGAACCAAATGCCTTTTCCTTTCTTTTCTTTTCTTTTTTTTTTTTTAAGGAAAAGGAGAGGGTGAAATGAAGCCACATGTTTAGATGCAGGCCAGGGATGTAAGGGAGACTTTCCCAGGTGTTTGAGTAGTGTCAGGGAGCCAGTGCCCTGGGAAACCGGAGAGCTCTGACAGACCTTTGTGCTCTGTTGATGGGCAAAAGCGCCTTTAGGAGCCAAGAGCACACGAGGCAATGGAGATTGAATCTGGTACAGAGATCGGATCTGGTACCTATGTAGTGTGTGATAGCATAGACTGTGTAACAAGATTAAAGAAAATATTTTAATCAACTTATCCTAAGAATCATCACTAATCCCACTCCATTATGTAATATTCCTGTTCATCTTTTGGCGTATTACATTTCACATGTATACAGAACAGTAATAATAGTGTATCCATCCCATTGTTTTCTACTAATTTACATATATAATATGTATATATTTCTATGTGTATATACATATATATAATATGTATATATACATTTCTATGTTTCTGCATAGTCTTTATAATTACTATCAGTTGCATAAAACCATATTGTATTAGTGAACCATAATTTATTAAATTATTTTCCTAAATTAAATATTTAAACTGTCCCATGCTTACTTTATAGTCAACATTAGATTTAAAATGCCTGTCATGTCATTAAGATACACAGATACGTTTGGTTTACTATTTTTTTTTTTTTTTTTTTTTTTTTTTTGTGGTACGCAGGCCTCTCACTGTTGTGGCCTCTCCCGTTGCAGAGCACAGGCTCCGGACGCGCAGGCTCAGCGGCCATGGCTCACGGGTCCAGCCGCTCCGCAGCATATGGGATCTTCCCGGACCGGGGCACGAACCCGCGTCCCCTGCATCGGCAGGTGGATTCTCAACCACTGCGCCACCAGGGAAGCCCTGGTTTACTTTTTAGGTTAAATTCTTAATTTGCTAGGGCAAAGGATATGAGCAGTTTTAGATGTTCATGTTATGGATGCTGCATTACTTTCCGAAGCATTGTGTCATTCTGTGATGCCTATGGCCACGAAGGATCACACCCACTTTGTCACAACCTCACTAACATTGGATATGATCAATTAAAAACAAACTGTGGAAGTGGGAAATTATATCCCTAGGCTATGTTAACTGTCAAACCTCCACTGTCTTAGATGAGCTAAAAATGCCTTCATAGCTCCTGGAAGTGTCTTGGGCTGGAGTCCCAGGACCCCAGAGCCAGCTCTGAAGGGCTCTCTGGGTCACTGTGTCCACCTTCTGCATAGAGCCTTCTGCACAGAGCCAAAGGCTTGGGGAAGGCTTGGCTGAGTCTACCAGCCTTGTCTCCAGCCTAACTTTCCAACAGCTGCATTCCAAGGCATTGATGCATAGTAAGTCAATGATTAGAAGTTAGGAATACATTTAATATTATAAATGGGCCAGCCAGATCAAGGTAATTTAACTCATTAAAGAGGTGAAATCCAGTAGTTGTTCTTGTTTTGTTTTAATGCAGAACACAAATCTATGGTACCACTTTCATCTTTTAGACTTTATGAAATAAATGTCAATAATCTATTTGTAAACAGTTCACTGCCTATTGCTCCTGATCTCACATAACATCCTCCTTAACTCCCCTCAGCCCCCTGGGAAGTAGGGAAAGGACAGGACTGGGAGACATAAGAAAGGATGAGTTGGTATGAACCGTGGCAAAATAGCCACTCTAGAGCTCTGTTGTGCCATTTAGCCAAAGCATTCCCAGTTCCCTGCAGGAAGGTGTCTGGTTCACCCTTCTTTCTCTGTGAGGAGCAGCCAATGGCACACAGTTGAGAAGAGGCTAGATTCCTGCCAATAGTCTGTCTTCCCAAGAGACTGGAAAAAAATCCTCAGCAAAAAGACGTAGTTAATATAAATAGGAAATGACAGATGTCCCAAAGTGTGCGAGATCTCTGGCATAGAGTTGAGGGGGCAGAGGGTAGAGGGAGAGGTGTAGAAATGCCTTCTCAATGGAAGTAGAGACGAGGCAAGAGGCTGAGCTACAGAGGAAGGAGCTGGACCAAGAACAAAATGGGAGAGATGCTCAGACTCAAGAAAGGCAGAGGATGAGCCTATGACAGGAGGGGAGAGGAAGAGAGGAAATTCTTGGATCTCTTGGAGGCAGATTTTTGATGTATCTGGCATCCCCCACATATGGAGAAGCCAGAACTTTTGGATAAGCAGCACAGAATAAGAAGGTGGACACATAATTATTAGGGGCTGCATGGAAAATTGGTTCTGATCCTATAAGGAAGAGTTGGGCTTCCCTGGTGGCACAGTGGTTGAGAGTCCGCCTGCCGATGCAGGGGACATGGGTTCGTACCCCGGTCTGGGAAGATCCCACATGCCGTGGAGCAGCTAGGCCCGTGAGCCATGGCTGCTGAGCCTGTGCGCCCGGAGCCTGTGCTCCGCAACGGGAAAGGCCACAGCAGTGAGAGAGGCCCGCGTACCACAAAAAAAAAAAAAAAAAAAAAAAAAGAAAGTGGACATATAATTATTAGGGGCTGCATGGAAAATTGGTTCTGATCCTATAAAGAAGATTTATAACTGTGGGGAGGTTATGGGGCATTCATTCTGCCTGGAGCAAGAAGACGGTCTATATAGAGGGGGTATAGCCATGGTGGATGGCATGTTTGGGCTTCTGATACTGGCATCTGAAGTGTTCCTGAGAGTATGGTCCTACCTAAGAAGCTTTCTGTCTCATACAGGGGCTGCGACATACCAGGAAGATTGGGGAGACATCTGTAAGGTCCAGGAAGTTGTGCTGGAAACTGATGAATTTGGGAAGCCCAGGGAAGGTTTTGGTGGTGCATTTTACTCAGCATGAGGCTAAGAGAAGAGGACCCAGGAAGCCGTGGGATGCTGAGGAAGTGAGGAAGGGATTTGGGGGATGGGGAGTATTTTATAAGGCTAGAGCTCCATTGCAATTGCAGTTTCTGAGTTAGCCCCCATGTAAGAGGTGGCATATCAGCCAGCCTCTCCAGGTCTTCCCTGTTCTGGCATCGTCAGGTAGATTAGGGAGCAGCTGTATGCTTCTTGAAGCAGACATAAGAAGTATGGTAGTAAATGTAGTCCCTGTTTACAAATAGGGAGATTGAGTGCCTGGGGTCATTCAGCAACTCAAGAAGGAGAACTTCTATTTTCTCCTCTTTTCCTGACTGCCTTCCTGGTTAGCAGGGATTTGCAGCTGAGACATTGCCAGCATGCCTTCCATATGTTTTCTGCCTTCTCAGCTTAGGCAGCGGGACTATAAATGCAGCTTCCTTCATGGATCTGTGCTCACCTGTCACTTAACCCAAACTGGAGCCACAGATGCCTGTGGCTTGATGGATCCAAGTGCCGCATTAAAATGGCCATGCCAGGCTTTTGTCAGAGCCAGTTTCCACTCGAGGTGGGCCAGCTTATTTCTTTCTCCTTCTTGGAACATCACTTGAAACGTAGGAATGAACTTGGTCTTAATTCTTTCTTCAACATGACATGCCCTTTTGAAATTGTGCAAATAACAATGTCTGATTGTCATGTTGAATTGCAAGCACGGGTATGAAATGCTCCAGAGTCGGACAGAAGCCAGATATTAGGTCATAAGTCAACATTTTGCTTAGAAACTTGGTTACTAAGAGGTGGAAAATTTATATCTTTTCATGAGAAAACGTGTTTGCCAGCAGGAAAAAATTTCAGAGACTGTTATCTTACCATGTGGAGGGAGAGAGATGAGTGTAATTTTGCAACCTGGGTCAACGCCCTTTCGGGACTCCTGAAATTGACTTGGCCAAGGAAAGAGGCTCTGAGGTAATATTTGGATTGTTCCCCGAGGTGAATGTCAATGGGTGGTATGGTCTATGTCATTTCTTACAAGGTCGTCGGGTAAAATTGTGTGAATGGCTAGGAGCAGTCTATTCCGGGCAGGGGGAGGCTGTGCTCTACCCACAAATCCTTCGGATGGAAAACTCCTGATGAGAAAATAAACCAGCTTGGCCCATGGGCACCTAGGGTCCCAAAAGAAGAAATATTGTGATGAGCTTCATCTAAGCAGCTATGGTATTCTCCGGAGATTCTCAGTGGACACAAAGACAACTGAATAAAGGCAGGAAAAGGGAATAACATCCCTGCTGACAGTGCCACAAAGCTTGTAGCTTGCCAGCTTGGCTTCTTGTTACCTGTGATGTTTCAGCCCTGCCACTGCCCCAGACTGGGGTCCTCCAGCATCTAGTGTGAGCTGTGGTAGGAGAGAATAAAGCATGAGGTGTCTGTATGTTCACTAGAGAATTAAAACCAGGCTCTTGGCTGCATTAAGAACATCATGCTGTATTTTAAGCTGGCCGAGTGACAATGTCTAGTTTGCATCTTCTTCCAAAAATCAAAACAGCTCACATTACTTCTGAGTGCCTAAACTCCAGGCCAAGTCAGGATTATGGCTCAAGATAGAACTGAATGTCTGCTATGGATGGGTGTGATGGAGTGGGACTTCAGCTGTGGCCACAGGCAAATTCTGATGGAATAATTTGCCACCATTGCATGGATATAGAAACACTGACAACAGAAACCTCCTCCATGTAGATGCATGTGCGTGTGTTTGTGCACACGTATGCATATATATGTGTGTGAATATAAATATGTGTATGCGTAGGTATGTGCATGTGAGTTTGTGTGTGCACGCTCTTGTGTGGGCAGTGAAAGGGAAGTGGCAGAATCCTAGCTTGGCACCATAACAATTAGGACCCTATCCTTTATGGCTTCTTCCCCAGGCATAGCAAGTTCATGACTTAGATATTTAGTCGCAGCTGCTCAGGGGCACTGATCCCAGGGCCGTCTCCCATGTTCGCCTGAAGCAGGGCTCAGTCAAGTTCTAAGTAGAAATATTAAATGGATACTATTATGCATCCCCCTAAATCTCCGGTCAGAACATCTCAATTCCCTGGGGTCAGACTTTCTGCACTCTCCAAGGTGAGCTCACTACTCTGAGAAACAGGCCCATGCCACTGTGCCCAGGAAGCTAGCTCAGAGGCCACGTATAGCTTATCTTGCCCACCTCTCTGTGAGATGCACAGCACTGGGGCCTCCTAGATGCATCATGACATCCTTCTATGTCTAACCACAGTGAGCAGCATTTACCAGGGGTGGAATCCGCAGACCAGAAAATAAGAGAGTTTGCTGTGCCGGCTCGTTGGGCAGGAGGGCCATTTAGAAGGGTCCCTCAAATCCCACCACCGAGAGGCCTCACTGCTCGAAAATAATACGGGAGGCCGGGTCTGCCTGACTTCATGGTGATTTTGGTGTTTCAGGCAAAGAAGGGGAACTACGCCTTTCTGTGGGATGTGGCCGTGGTGGAGTACGCAGCCCTGACAGATGACGACTGCTCCGTGACTGTCACCGGCAACAGCGTTAGCAGCAAGGGCTATGGGATCGCCCTGCAGCACGGCAGCCCCTACAGGGACCTCTTCTCTCAGAGGTAGGCTCGGTCACTGAGAACACGCTGGCAGCCCCCGTGCTCCAGTTGGGGTGTAATCAGCCTTCAGGAGGTGAGAGCCAACACAAACTTGTTTATTCATCATGTTTTCCTCAGTGCCGACTATGTACCAGTACATGCTGCTCTCCACCCCTGTCCCCAACTAGTCCCGTGCCAGGTCCTGGGATAAAAAAGAGGAAGTATGTGTAACCTTCCCATGAAGCTGCATAGTCTCAGTGGGAGCTGTGGTGTGAGTAGGCGACGTCAGCACAGGGCAGTCAGTGAGACAGAGAGGATACTCTGGGGGTGGAGGAGGACAAAGAAGGGCATCTGACCAGACCCAGAAGACCAGGGAGGACTTCCCAGAGGAGGTGACACCTGAGGCCTGAAGGTAGAGTAGGAGTTAGCCAGACGGGCCTAGTAATTTAAAATTAAATGAAAGATTAACTGGATCTGGCAAAGGCCCAATAATAACTTCTTAAGATAAGTGCAGGGTGGGAAGAGTCAGTGTGGAGACATGAAAAACTGGGGCCGGAGAAGCAGGTTGACTCCACATTCACCTGCACAGGGGCTGAGGGAGCAGATGCTACCCACTGGGGCAGGACAGGGACCTGGCCCTCACTGCCCACCTCCTCCCCATCCTTTCCAGATCAGCTCCTGGTAATTAATGCTAGCGACGGGGCATGTTGGGGGAGAGTCGGGGGAAACACTGTGTAGACAGGAGTGTTCTGGCCTAAGCAAAGACACGTGGACCCTGTCCACCAGAAATGAATATGTGTGTCTAGTTTGCACTGGCCTCTTTAGCTTCCCAGGTGATTTTCTGGTGCACGTCCATCCTTTGAACTTGATCTTCTCTGGACTCCTGGGCATGATTGCGTTTCCAAATGCTCAGTGTGGACACCCGGTCGGCCCCCTTGAGGAAGATAGTCCCTCATCGACCCACTCCCATTTCTTGCTTCCCCACAGGAACTTACCTTAGTCCTTGCCCAGGATACCTGGCCTCACAGAGAGGATGGAGGTGAACAGCGTGGGTGAGCTCAATAGCCTTTTCCCAGCAGCCAGCCTGCTAAACAGGGGCTCTTGTCGCAAGGATGTCTAAGCCCACCACTCGCCCATGTCTGTGGGGTGACATCCTGGTGGGTGAAGGAGCAGGACTAGAGCTCTGCCTTGGTCCACCAGAATCCAGACTGTGGCAGAGCGTCCAGGTGAAAAGGCCGGCATGCGCTGAGGCTTAGGGCCAGCACCCTGTTACCTGATGAACACGTGCTTTCCAGCCCTGGGGAGCATCCACCTGGAGGGGTGAGAATTGTTAAAGATCGTTCGTTTCCCAACCTGAAGCCCAGAGGGGGTAATGTGTGCTGAGGGCAGCTCAGCCAGCTACTGGCAGAGTCGGGAGGAGAAGGCAGGCCCCCTGAGCCCCAGTGCTGTGCCCATGTTGCTAGCGGGTCTCTGAGCCCTACCACCTCCCTCCTCCCAGATGTTGATGGGGCCCTTCTGATCACGAGCACCTGAGCCTAAACCCATCAGGGAGAGGCCTAGGAGGAGGGCCTGCAACCCATTCATTCAGTGGCTTGTTTGCAAAACTGGGAAAAGGGGTAGAACTAATTAAATTCAATGAGGCTTTGGGGTTTTCTGTAGAATTTAATCAAGTATACATTCCATGCCTCCCTTTGCTCCCTGGAGCAGGGAGGGATGACACAAGAGAAGGAGGAGTAGTGATTTATCGATTGCTTGGATTAAAGGCGTGAAGAAGGGATGGCTTCTCTCCAGGGTATATAAGACAGTGGTGTTCTTGAGGTTTATCCTACTTGGTTTTCTGAGACAGGATGCTCAGGGCATTCCCCGGGCCATCAACCTGTGAGCACCTCTCTCACAGGTTGGTAACAGATGCTAAGGGAGCTTATGGGACCAACGCAGCAGCATCGGCACCACCGAGACAGCTAATGTGCCCCAACACAGTGCTCACAGAAGCACAGGGTCCCCAGTGTGGAAAGCTTAGGGTCCCCGTGCACTCAAACTGCTCAGAGATCCCCTGAAAGTCTGCTGAAGTGAACACTGACACACTGGAGAGAGGAGAGAGCCTGGTTCTTGGTTGGATCTTTGAACGAACATGAATGAAAGTGGCTAGTCCAGTTTCCTGTGTTATTCTGGCAGGAAGTGATTAATTACCCTTTGCTTCCATCAGAAGGCCACATGCTCTATGACTGTAAGTAAATGTCCCCAGTAGGCTGTGCTGGCCTCCTGAAGTATTGTCATTGGTGTCTGTGTTTTAGCTTTTCCTGGGCTGGAAGCGTCCCCACCTCCCCTGCCTGGACACATGGGTACCTACTTGGGGGGAACACTCAAGGCTTCAGGTTTCTGACTTTCTGCCGCCAACGGTTCTTTAAGAGGCTCCATTATATGATGCATGCAGAACTGTGGGCTGCCCCTAACTGGGTCATGCCTGAGAGGAAGAAGGGGGCAGGTCCAGGAAGCAATGCCCCATGCCATTGACAGAAAAAGAATCCTGTGTAAATAGCAGATCCCAGTCTTATCTGGAACTGCTGTAGCCTTCCTTTCCTGAGTCCCAGGGACTCAAGTTATTTCCTTGAATACAGATATGTTCCCTCGTTTTGGCAGAGGACTGGGTCTTCAGGCTACAACGTATGTGTGTGGGGGGGACTGTGGTTGAGTGCCATAGCCCTTTTATGGACCATGGCATGCAGAGTAGGCATTCAGCAAATGTTTAGCAACTTAATAGCCATTTATAGAGCATCTACTATGTAGCAGCCTCCATGACTATTGACTAAAGGAAAGCACCTGCAATTATATCTGTCTGGAAAACAGAACAGCTGGCTTCAGGAAGTGGCTATTATCATTCTGGCTTACTCATAGGCAGGAGTAGAGGTTATTATGGTGTGCATTAGTTTAGCCTCATTGCAGGAGTCATTTTGTGCCCGTGACTTGTTTTATGTTTCCTCTGTTGCTTACATATTTAAATTTTCTTTTGGATTGGCTTGTTTGTTTTTATTTTATTCTGTGTTTTCCTATAAATTGCCTTACATTCTTCCTGGAATAATATTGGGCATAAAAATGCATACAATTATAAGGAGCAGGAAGAAGGGAAGCGTCAGCAGAATGAAGCCTCCTGCAGTTAATGAGCAGAAGAGTGGGAATCCGGCCCTCTGGCCCGGCTCTTGTTGGAGTCTCACCATCCCCTAGGCTGGAGCTGACTCTCAGAGAGGAGGCTGACTGCACTTAGCAGCCTGGTGTTCTGGGTAGAGCATGGCCTCCCAGGTCAGCATGACCCAGCTCGGAAGAGCAGCTATGCCACTTGCTAATTGCAACTGGTGTCAAGCCATGTAGATTCTGAGCCTCAGGGCTTCCATCTGTAAACATAAGAACTACTTTGCAGGCTATTGTGAGGTTTAAAACAATGTAAAATGATCAGTCCCTACTGTGTCCTCAACAAAAGGCAGCTTGTGTCAATACTGGATGGATAGGGCTGCTGGTCAGTATGGCGCCAGAGTGGGGTGCTATACTGACCAGCTTTATGGAGCTCTTCTTGCTGGCTAGCTCTTGAGCTGAGTGGACCCATGTGTTCCCGCTTTTCATTTGGTTGTGATAATTCTGTGAGGTAGGTGCTTTTGTTACCGACCTGGGTCCTTGGACTCTTGAATCAATAGAAATTGATAAGAGGCCAGACAAGGAATTCAGGCAAGGCTTTACTGGGACTCTGCTATAGCAGGAGGGAGCAAAAACAAGACAAAGGTCCCTTGTTCACTCCCCAAGGGTGGGGAGGGGGGCAAGCTTGTACCTTAAATGGGGTAAGGGTGGGGGTGGATAGGTGGGTCTGGCTGGAGGGCTGGCTTAGGTGGTCTGCCC
The DNA here is from genome assembly GCF_026419965.1 of Kogia breviceps. Classification (NCBI taxonomy): domain Eukaryota; kingdom Metazoa; phylum Chordata; class Mammalia; order Artiodactyla; family Physeteridae; genus Kogia; species Kogia breviceps. The sequence goes on from NC_081311.1 coordinate 50,586,161, forward strand.
ACCCCCATGGTGGTGCTGTGTGCAGGGATCGTGTGCAGTTTTTTTGCTCCCTGAAACTTAGAAGCAGTTGGTTTGTGGCCCTTTTGTATCTTACTCTTCATAATTGCCCCGACTGCACATGCATGCAGTTATTTTCAGTCCGTTACAGTTTCTTTGTGTTGTGTTGCTCCAGCAGACATTTGTCCAGGTACAAGTGCAAGAACTCCGGGAAAGAGTCCCAGGTCCCAGCCTTTCTCCCTTTTGTTATGATCTCAGATTTTAGTGATACAAAAGCTAAAGTTGAGAGGTTTCCTAACATGGCTAGTGTGATGGCAGAGTCTGGGTTTGACTGGTGTCCATCAGAGCAGAATCTGTGACAATAGATAAAAAACTCTGCTGCTTCTCCATGGTGAGCCAGTAGCCTAACCACGAGTCCCTCTTGAAGGCCCTGAGGTCCTGCATACCTAGCCCTGGGGTTCCTGTAACTGCCAGGAGGCCCAGCCTACTCGGAACTGCCAGTAGACATTTACATAACGGCCACTCAGCATGAGCCAGTGGACGTACAGACATGCAGCTTCCCTAACACGTCCAGAGCCACTTGGAGGTAGTGGGACCCTGCAGCTGCCCAGTTAATCACGGCATGTGCCACAGAAGAGACCTGTGGCATACCAAGTGCGACCCCAAATTCCTGTGTAAATCATGCCTTTATCTCAGTGACCAAGCTGAGTTCCAAGTCTTTTGTACTGACTTGTGCCCTGGCCACTTAGCCGACATTATCTCATTATCTCACCACAGCCATTTTAGTTCAGGTTAGTTTTCATGATTCACTTCATACATTCGTACATTATCGATGCAACAAATATCCATTGATGGCTCAAGTTGTGCCAGCTGCTGTGCTTGCTCAGGGGAAGCCATGGAGAGCCAAAGAATCTACTCAGCTAGCGGTAATCATGGGTCAATCTTGCAATGATGAGGAAGCCAAGCTTAGTAGGGGCGAGTCACTTGCCCGAGGACACCCAGCTGGGATTGGTGCAGCTTCTTTGCACAGAGCCAGGCTGTACCCAGCCGACGAGATGCCACACTACGCTGGCCCCTAGATGCTGACAGGGCAGGGCACCCCCTCTGGGCTGTCTCCCTCCCTCTCCACAGTCACAGCCCATGATTGTTACTGAGCTCAGCTTCAGCCTGTGGTCACAGCTGGCCTGCAATGCAGGTCCAGGGCAGAGTCTGCTCAAGTGGCCAGTTGGCCATGAGCTTCTACTGACCATCAAGAACCACTGCTCTTGAACTGTGCATACCCAGAGGGCTCAGAGAGGCCACCGTGGGTGTTGTCAACTGAACAGATGACCATGAACCAGGCCAAAAGAGTCCCGCCTCCACAAATAAAAAAACTTCGGTGTAAGGAGCCCGGGGGCCGCCAGCTACCACGGGTTCACTGTCCAGACCCCTGGATTACAGAAAGAGTCCATGAAATACTACAACAAAGGAGAACTGCCATCCAGACACCGACCTGGGGAATACGGGAGCAGTGGGGGTTGCCCCACCTCTGTGAGCAGGATAAAAGCCAGGCTCCCTCTCATACCTTCTCAGAGCCCACATTCTTGGCTCTGTCTGTTTCATTCACTTCAACTCACATCCTCCTCCTCCTTCTCACCCACCATCTACAGCCTCACTTGCCACATTTTAGCTTCTCATACACTCACCCTAGACAAGTCTCAGGAAGGCTCTTCCTCTTCCTTGTTGAATGCCGTCCTTGCCAACCACAAAATGACCTTGGCAAGATATTTCACCTCTCTGTGCCTCAATATCCTTCTCTATAAAAATGGGACCATGGAAGTAGCCTTCTCAAAGGGTTGACATGAGAATTAAACACTGTCAAGCACTTAGGCGATTTCCTGGCACATAGGTGTGCTAAACCCCTGTGAGCTATTTTATGCTTACCTTTCACCCCCTTGATGAGGTCTCCCCTCACCCTCCAGTCCAGGCCACCCTCCCAATGGGTGCCTTTCTTAGCACTTCTACTTTCATTCCATTGTATTGATCACAGCTTCTGACTCCACGTTGATTGCTCTAATTGTTTCAGTGTCCGGGTAAGTATCTCTAGACCAGCACTCCCCAACCTTTTTGGCATCAGGGACCAGTTTCATGGAAGACAAGTTTTCCATGGACCAGGGTTGGCGGGGACGGTTTCGGGATGATTCAAGTGCATTACTTATTGTGCACTTTATTTCTATTATTATTCCATTGTAATATTTAATGAAATAATTACACGACTCACCGTAATGCTGACAGGAGGCAGAGCTCAGGTGGTACTGCGAGCGATGGGGAGCGGCTGTAAATACAGGTGAAGCTTCACTCACTCACCTCGCACTAACCTCCCGCTACGGGGCCGGGTTCCTAACAGGCCACGGACCACTACCAGTCCATGGCCCAGGGGTTGGGGACCCCTGCTCTGGACCCTACTCTCAGCAGTGTTGAACATCATACTTGGCACAATGCAGATGCTCCTCAAATCAATGAATGAATGAATGATTTGATGAATCCTAGCGGGAGAGACTTGGGATATAGTTATTGACGTTTGAAAGAAAGCCTTTCTGTGGGTCCACAATCTGAGTGATTGCATCATGCATTTCTGTGTTTCCTGATTTTATCCTCAGAGCTTGCCCCAGGATCCCATGTCAAGGGTCCTTATGTGCTTTGCTGTTGGACTTCATCCATGGGCAGTGGGGACAGGGTGGGAGAGGACATCAAGGCTTTGAGGAGGGAAGTGACAAAATCTGAGGAGTGTTTTGAGAAGGGTGCTTTGCCTGCAGAGTGGAGAATGGATTAGGAGGGAAAAGCTGAGGCAGAGAGCCACTGTGATGGTTCAGCATTGTCTGTGGAGGGGCCGGCATGGTGGGGAAGGGGCCAGGGCCCCCATGGCTGTGTCAGTGAGGCCAGGGCTGTGGCTCATGTGGATTGTATCTTGCAGGATCCTGGAGCTTCAGGACACTGGGGACCTGGATGTGCTCAAGCAGAAGTGGTGGCCGCACACGGGCCGCTGCGACCTTACCAGCCATGCCAGCGCCCAGGCGGATGGCAAGTCCCTCAAGCTGCACAGCTTCGCCGGGGTCTTCTGCATCTTGGCCATTGGCCTCCTCCTTGCCTGCCTGGTGGCCGCCCTGGAGTTATGGTGGAACAGCAACCAGTGCCACCAGGAGACCCCCAAAGAGGTCCGTGCCCTGGGCCCTACTTCTCCTTTCTGCAGCCTAGAGGCAGGAGAGTCCCCCTGGGCCACTTGGCGGGCGGTTTTCTTCCAGTTAGTATTTACCCAAGCTACTTGTCTGGAGACAGCAATGTTTTTTAGGGGGGATGGTATCATTGTTTTATTTTGCCTTGAAAGCCAGATAACAAATGTAAAGAATGTTTTCACACTTGAGCAAGTGCCAAGGCGCCAGCAATGGCCACTAAAGTCGTGTATTTATCTATAGAGCGGGTACAGCATGAACAGCGCCTTCCCTACCCTGCCCCGCCCATGTGCCTCCACCCTGACCTGGAGAGACCAGCTCTAGGGTAAGAGAGGAAACCGCATTCCTTCCTGGTTCTCTTTGGTTCATCAAGGGTCATGGGCCCTGCTTTCCCAGCATGGGAGGGAGGACCGGCCCCCGCCCCCCATCATCCATTCTCCCTCTCTTCCTCCTCTTTGCAGGGCCCAGTCTTGCCCAAGTCCCTCCAGGCACACCCAGCACAGGGACCACTGTGGCTCTGTTCTGACTCTAGGTTCCGGGCACATTTCCTTCCCCGTGGGTACCAACTACAAGCTGATTCTGCCCTCCACACTTCCTGCTCTTTGGGTTTCACTCATCTTCAAGCTCGATTTTTTTTTTTTTCTTGTCTGTAGAGTCTTCATGAAGTTCTCCTGGAGCCCGTGCCTCTAGGGAAGGGTGGCGAGGAGCGTCATTTGGTAATGATGCTCTCCTGGTCGAAACCTGCACACAGGCACTGTAGCACAAGCCCAGCCACTGCACTGTAGGGCTGTCACTACCTGATACATACACCTCAGCTAATTCTTGAATCATAGCTCCACTTAAAGATTATGCTGCTACAAACAGGGGTAAATTTCAAACAAGAAGCACTAAAGTGACCAGAACCAGCATTCAAGAGGCAGCATCCCCATATGGCCACCATCTCTGCAGCCTAGAAAGGCTGGCTGACAGCAGCCACAAATATCAGTCTGTAACAGAGCCCCTGACATGACTGGGAGTGAGGACTGACCCTCCATTCATACCAGGCAGTGAGCTCTCTGTCATCACACTTAGATTTTGCTGGAAAGAGCTTGCTGTTTGACTCAGCATGTCTGAAATATTCTGAGGACCTCCATCTTCCTCTCATGCTATCTGTATACCTTCATGTAAGGCCATGCAAGGCCAGAGCCTCCCACAGACTCAGGGGTTTCCTGTCACCCCTGGGCCATATGAGAGGAGGAAGGAAGAGATTTGAGGAAAACCCACTGACAGGAACAGTTAATGGTCCTGTCCCAAGCTGCTTTTTTTTTTTTAAACATCTTTATTGGAGTATAATTGCTTTACAATGGTTTGTTAGTTTCTGCTTTATAACAAAGTGAATCAGTTGTACATATACATATGTCCCCATATGTCTTCCCTCTTGTGTCTCCCTCCCTCCCACCCTCCTTATCCCACCCCTCTAGGTGGTCACAAAGCACAAAGCTGATCTCCTTGTGCTATGCGGCTGCTTCCCACTAGCTATCTATTTTACGTTTGGTAGTGTATATATGTCCATGCCACTCTCTCACTTTGTCCCAGCTTACCCTTCCCCTACCCCATATCCTCAAGTCTATTCTCTAGTTGGTCTGCATCTTTATTCCCGTCTTGCTCCTAGGTTCTTCTGACTATTTTTTTTCTTTTTTTTTTTTTTTAGATTCCACATATATGTGTTAATATACACTATTTGTTTTTCTCTTTCTGACTTACTTCACTGTGTATGACAGTCTCTAGGTCCATACACCTCACTACAAATAACTCAGTTTCATTCCTTTTTATGGTTGAGTAATATTCCATTGTATGTATATATGTGCCACATCTTTGTCCATTCATCTGTCGATGGACACTTAGGTTGCTTCCATGTCCTGGCTATTGTAAATAGAGCTGCAATGAACATTTTGGTACATGACTCTTTCTGAATTACGGTTTTCTCAGGGTATATGCCCTGTAGTGGGATGGCTGGGTCATATGGTAATTCTATTTGTAGTTTTTTAAGGAACCTCCATACTGTTCTCCATAGTGGCTGTATCAATTTACATTTCCACCAACAGTGCAAGAGGGTTCCCTTTTCTCCACACCCTCTCCAACATTTATTGTTTCTAGATTTTTTTTTTTTTTTTTTTTTTTTTGTGGTACGCGGGCCTCTCACTGCTGTGGCCTCTCCCGTTGCGGAGCACAGGCTCCGGACGTGCAGGCTCAGCGGCCATGGCTCACGGGCCCCGCCGCTCCACGGCATGTGGGATCTTCCCGGACCGGGGCACAAACCCGTGCTCCCTGAATTGGCAGGCGGATTCTCAACCACTGCGCCACCAGGGAAGCCCTGTTTCTAGATTTTTTAATGATGGCCAATCTGACCGGTGTGAGATGATATCTCATTGTAGTTTTGATTTGCAGTTCTCTAATGATGAATGATGTTGAGCATTCTTTCATGTGTTTGTTGGCAATGTGTTTGTTGGTATAACTTCTTTGGAGAAATGTCTGTTTAGGTCTTCTGCCCATTTTTGGATTGGGTTGTTTGTTTTTTTTTGTTATTGAGCTACATGAGTTGCTTGTATGTTTTGGAGATTAATTCTTTGTCAGTTGCTTCATTTGCAAATATTTTCTCCCATTCTGAGGGTTTATGGTCTGGTTTATGGTTTCCTTTGCTGTGCAAAAGCTTTTAAGTTTCATTAGGTCCCATTTGTTTATTTTTGTTTTTATTTCCATTTCTCTAGGAGGTGGGTCTTGCTGTGATTTATGTCATAGAATGTTCTGCCTATGTTTTCCTCTAAGAGTTTGTTGGTGTCTGGCCTTACATTTAGGTCTTTAATCTATTTTGAGTTTATTTTTGTGTGTGGTGTTAGGGAGTGTTCTAATTTCATTCTTTTACATGTAGCTGTCCAGTTGTCCCAACACCACTTATTGAAGAGGCTGTCTTTTCTCCACTGTATATTCTTGCCTCCTTTATCAAAGATAAGGTGACCGTATGTGCCTAGGTTTATCTCTGGGCTTTCTATCCTGTTCCTTTGATCTATATTTCTGTTTTTGTGCCAGTACCATACTGTCTTGATAACTGTAGCTTTGTAGTATAGTCTGAAGTCAGGGAGCCTGATTCCTCCAGCTCCATTTTTGTTTCTCAAGATTGCCAAGCTTCTTTTGCTACTGGAAAATCTTCAATGAAGTTTATGGCAAATGTCCCTCTATACAAATGTCCCTTTGATTAAGGGAGGAGGACAGCTTTTCCAGCTGGGTGAGCATTGCACTGTCATGGAGACACCATTCTGGACTGCTGCGGGCAGTGTGGAGACCAGGGGACACAGGCTCAGACCCAGATTGTCCCTTGTGGGTCCATCCTTGTTGCTTCCAGTCATTGTCTCTTCACATCCCCTGGTTCAGTATCTAACGCCCGGTCCAGCCTGGACAGCCCAGAATGAATTGTTAAAGGGGCTGTGTATGTGTGTGAGAGAGTTGTGGGGGAATCACTGGAGAGACATAGAAGACAGAGGCAAAAAGAGAGAAAGACCAGGAGACCAAGGGATGACCTTGCTGAGAGGAACAGCTCCCTTCTTGTCTGGAAAGCCTCCTAGCTTCCTTTTTGGCTTCTACATAAGCCCAGGATCTCAGGCACAAGAGAATGAAATACAGTATTCCTGCTTAGAAAATGTGGAACTCTCTGCCTGGGGATGCCGGCCTGCTTCTGGATAGGAATGAGAGTTGATGTAGAGGCGGGTTGAATAAAACACAGTAGCTGCCTTTCCTCCAGCCCTTTTGGGTGTTACACGGTAAAAGGAAGAACTCTTCCATCTTTTTCCTGTTTTTATAGGTTTCTGCTTTTCAAATGAAATTTCTCCCTTCCTTTCCTTATTTCATTAGTCAGTATGCCTGTAAGGACATAGTTCCTGTCCTTAGGTGGCTTAGCTCTACATGGGCATACATGGCAGAGAGGTCAGGCAAGTGGTCTCCGTCATCCGTTGATCATGGCCACCCTAGAATGAGCCACAGTTTCCATCAAGGGCTCAGGGGCACCCAGCCCAGCTGGGACATGGTGGGGTCACAGAGGGTAGGGATACTGGTTAGTGAAGAGTTCCTGGGGCTTGGGCTTGTTGGAACTGAGTGTTGAAGGATTGGTACTAATCCTTGAGCTGGAGGAGACTGGAGCTTGCTTTGGGGCAGGGTGACCAGCACAGGGTAGACAAAGTCATCACATCTCCTGGAGCTCTGGGGCATCAGCAAGGAGATGGGAGTAGAGGAGGGTGGAGTGCAAAGCAGAGACTTGCTCTGAAGGACTGAGATGCCAGGCCAAGGGGTTTATACCTCATCACATAGGGAATAGGAGCCAGGAAAGGGGTTGAAACAACAGATTTTAGAAGCATGTATTGAAAACCTTTGACAAATAATGATGGTATTTAATCCAGAACGGCTTTGTATTACTGGTTGCCTGTATTTTATGGAGCAGCATTTGCAATTAGGTGAGAGTGTCTGCTTGAGCTGAGAATGCTTCATTTGGGGCCATTGTCCGTATTTCTTAAGAGCCAGAAGCCTGTCTTTGGGTGTAGTCCTAAGTCGTATTTAACAGCTTATGCTGCGACGTCTTCAGAGTTTAGACACCTACTTAGGGAAGAGTAGTAATGTGCGTTCAAACTCTTAATATTCATGTGGATTTGAGGTCATATTTTTTCTAAGGAATCAGACGATTATGTAGTTACCCAATGCAGGTGAGTGCATCCCGCTCCACAGTTGCAGTAAAGAGCCACCCTCTGGATTTATGGGGAAAGTGGAGCCATTGCTCTGAGAATAAAATATTCATGAAATAAAGATGAGAACTGCACAAATGGGAGATGACATGAGAAGTGAGGGATGAATCGTTTGTCACTAGGCTGGGAGCTTGGAATTCTTGTTGCTTCCTGCCTTGCCTGCCCTTCCCCAGTCTCTGCGTCCTCTGTCAGGGGCTGACAGAGGCCGGGGTGGCCAGGCAGCAGGGGTGAAGCAGCAGCCAAGCCCCTCTGTTCTGGCCAGTGGTCCAGCTTCTGTCTGCAAACGCCCACAACACACTCCTGTGCTCCATGGGAGATTTGTTGCTAAGGACACTCCCCTCAAATGTACACCTTTCCCTGCCTCCATCCTCCAGCGCTTCTTCAACTCCACGTAGAGACTTTCTCTCCTGCACCTTTGCCCTCTTCATTTATGCTGACCCCACAGTGTCACTCTGAGGTTCAACAAGGGACGGTGTGTAAATTGCCCTAAGTAGCAGCTGACCCATGGGAACGCTTTTGTTGAATGGTGGCCAAGGGGCTGCTTCCTCCCAAGGACCTTGTGATGGGCAGAAAGGGCTGCAGGAAGGAGTCACATCTTAGGGCACCTTCTCTGTGCCAGGAAAAGTACATGTTATCTTCTTTTTTTTTCTTAAAACGTAAAATATTTATTATTTCAGAGTTTGGGTCAGAAATGGAAGCATAGCTTAGCTGGGTCTTCTGTCTCAAGGTCTCTCACAAGGATGCAATCAAGTTATTGACCAGGGCTGGGGGTCTCATCTGAAGGCTATACTGGGGACAGATCCACTTCCAAGCTCACTCACATGGTTGTTTTTGTGGTCAGGATTCAGTTCCTTATGGGCCATTGGACTGAAGGGCCTCATGTCCTCACTGGCTGTTGGCCAGAGGCCATCATTGACATCTTTGCACATGGCCCTCTCCATAGGCCAGCTCACAACATGGCAGCTGGTCTGGTCGTTGTCATTGTCATAGTCATCACCACCACCACTGTTGTTGCTTCTCAGATGGGGAGAGATTAAGAAGCCTTCCCAAACCAGGCCTGGAATCTGCCTCTGCAGCACTGTTAGAATTATGGATTCACAAGCCCCACCCCATGGATTCAGAGCTGAACCCGGGTCTTTTTTTGTTTTTTTCCAAGGCCCCCAACATGATTCTCAGGTTCCCATGTTATCTTCTTAACTCCCCTGATTCTCTTCAACAACATTTGAGGAAGGTATCCCTATCCCTGGAGAAACGGGACTCAGAAATAGCAGGGGCAGAACTGGGAGAGGAATGATGTGTCTGCCACTGGGCCTTATATCAGGAGTGTGCAGGAGCAGGGGTTCCTACTTAGCTTTTCCAGATGGTTTGCGGATGAAGAGTGTAGACCAGTGATCCTTTGCCTGAGCCAGGATCCTGGCTCCTAGCTAGGCATTTACATCCTCTGAACCCCAGAGGGGTTAGGATTAGGGTTAGTCCTAAGCCGGAGGGGTTCAGAGCTTCTGCTGAAAACGGATCCTGGCCCAATGGCTACAATGCTGATATCAGATCCCTGGGCATGAGGGTAAAGACAGTGAGTGCGTGTTTCAGCCCTTCACTCAGGGCCTTTCAGTAAGAAGGCACTGAACACTTACCATACACCAGCGTGTAGCTCAAAACCAGCTCAGATGTCACCCCACTCTGTAAAACCTCCCTTGCCTATCTCCATGGGCCTTCTTACCTCCCCGTGTAAACACTCAGGATTGAGTGTTGGGTGGGATTCCAAATTGCCACTAGTGGTTTATCTGCCTATCTCTGCTTTGAGTCCGCTGGCTCTTCTCCACCTCTGCATTCCTATCACTTTGCTCAGTTTCTGGAATGGTGGGACCTATTAAGGGGTGATGAATACAAACTATTGAGCACCTTCTATGTGCCAGGGACCAAGATGGATGCTTCACGAAGAACATTAGCTCCTCTGGTAGTAGAAGCTCGAAAGTGTTTATTGAATGAATGAACCAGTCTAGGATCCTATAAAGAAAATGTTATTAATGTTAAATTGTTGTGGAACTATTGCAGCTGGATCAATGGCTTTCAATTCTGGCTGCACATCAGAGGTGATTCATTCTGGAGCTTTTTAGAAATACAGATGCTTGGGCCCCATTCCCCAAAGGGTCATATTAGGCAGATCTGGACAAATGTAATTTCTAGAAGCTCCTCATGTGCTTCTGATATCCTGTCAAAGTCGAAAACCAGTGGTCTACACCATCATTCCAAGGGGAAAATGAATGGAAAAGAGCTCAGGTTTTGGAACCGGGTAGACACAAGCTCTCATCCTGGTGCTCCACTTACCATAGAATTGTGTAACCGTGAGCAAATCTCTCCACCCCATGTGTACCTGCTGCTACCACGTATGATGGGAGGTGTCTGTAAGCTCCCTCCTTTCCTTGTCTGCCCCTACAAAATCTGCAAATAAGCTCATCAGAACTCTTTCTCTAACGTTCTGAAATACTGCCCATCTCCTCCCCTGAGACCACTTCATTGGCTTAAAGTTCAGCTTCTTTGCTCATACCCGACTGTTACTCTCAGATCCCCAGGCCAGCCCTTTGGGTTGGAGCAATTCTTTGGAGCAACACTTTAGAAGATCATGTTGATGGTGTTTCTCCCAGCCAGTTGGGTCTTATTTACTACCTGGTTGGTCTGCGGTAATAGAAGATTACCTCCTACAACCATCCCTGTCAGGTGGGAAGTCCCTCATTCCTTTTTTTTTTTTTTTTTTTTTTTTTTGTGGTACATGGGCCTCTCACTGTTGTGGCCTCTCCTGTTGCGGAGCACAGGCTCCGGACGCACAGACCCAGCAGCCATGGCTCACGGGCCCAGCCGCTCCGTGGCATGTGGGATCTTCCCGTACTGGAGCACAAACCCGTATCCCCTGCATCGGCAGGCAGACTCTCAACCACTGCGCCACCAGGGAAGCCCCCTCATTCCATTTTGTTCCTGCCTAACTTAAAGTAGGAGCCATTGGACTCCAAACAAACTCAGTTCTAATGAGTCCCACCTGGAACGGGCTGTTGCAAAGATGATAGTTTAGTTAATTACTGTTTTCCAGTACAGTGTCTTATTTCCATGTTGGTGAACAGAGGCTCAGTTACAGAACTTTATCTCTCTGCAAGACAATAGCTGGAAGAGGGTCTCCAGTAACCTTTGTTGTTGCATATGTTGTCATGTTTAATATGAGGTAAGAAACACAGAACTGGAATTCAGCCGATTCATGGATAAACACCATCAATGAATTTTATGTCATATTCAGGGCTGTTTAACTAGGTCAGTTACTTACAGTAAATTAATGAATGCAGCAGCAAGCTTCCAAGTCTCTTTCCACAGCTGTCATTACCTGGTTGAACACTGAAACCTTGATATAATGAGGATGTAGACTGATGTAGTATACATTAAAAAGTCCATTATTTGAATTTGCATAACATAATAGAATGCCCCATTTTGTCTAAAATATAGATAATTATTCAAATCACTCCTGCCTCTTTTCTTGAGCAGGTGGATTATGTCTGCCTCCTACTTCCTTGGACAGGGGGCCACCAGAAATGACTGATGTGTGCTCAATCTGATCCAAGACAGAGTTTCCAAAGAAGGTGGTTTTTTCCAATCCTCTGCACTTCAGCTCTGGCCCCCTAAATAGACACCTAATGTGACATATTGGGAGACTCAGAAATGGGCTGCATGTGTTTTTCAGAGAGGATAAGGAGGTATTTGGCTTAGTTCTACTCATTTTCTTATGCGGTTAAACAACCAATGTAGGAAGCTTATGATGGCATCCTCTTTTTCCCAGGTTTGATTTTGTGTTGGATCGACCAGCAGTAATAGATTTTGAATAGAATGAGGTCCCACTGGTGTGGAGAGGATGGGTTTCTTGACTGCCATTTGGAGTAGGAAGGTCTCCTTGGAAAGTTTCTTCAATGGCTATGGACATTTTCTCTGTGTCCCGATGAGGAGAGGTTACAGGCTAATGAATAACCTCAGTGGAAGATGAGACCCACTGCACAGCTTTGCAGCCCTTCTTGGACTGATTCATTTGTCCTTAACTGGAGGCAAGAAAAAATATGGATTTAAAAATGCTATTTATTCAAGGAAGAGATCAGAGAGAGAGGACTTCCAGGCGGAGGAGAGCAGGCAACCATCTTGGGAAAAGACTGCACTTAAGAAAGCCATCTTAGATTGGTTCAAGATGGCAGAGTAGAAGGACGTGCTCTCACTCCCTCTTGCGAGAACACCAGAATCACAACTAACTGCTGAACAATCATTGACAGGAAGACACTGGAACTCACTGAAAAAGATACCCCACATCCAAAGACAAAGGAGAAGCTGCAATGAGATGGTATGAGGGGCGCAAACACAATAAAATCAAATCGCATAACCACTGGGTGGGTGACTCACAAACTGGACAACAATTATACCACAGAAGTCCACCCACTGCAGTGAAGGTTCTGAGCCCCACATCAGGCTTCCCAAGCTGGGGGTCCAGCAACGGGAGTAGGAATTCCCAGAGAATCAGATTTTGAAGGCTAGCAGGATTTCATGTCAAGAACTTGACAGGACTAGGGGAAACAGAGACACCACTCTTGGAGGGCACATACAAAGTAGTGTGTGCATCAGGACCCAGGGGAAGGAGGAGTGACCCCACAGGAGAATGAACCAGACCTATCTGCTAGTGTTAGAGGGTCTCCTGCAGAGGTGGGGGGTGGCTGTGGCTCACCACAGGGACAAGGACACTGGCAGTGCAAGTTCTGGGAAGTACTCCTTAGCGTGAGCCCTCCTGGAGGCTGCCATTAACCACACCAAAGAGCTGGGTAGGCTCCAGTGCTAGGTTGCCTCCGGCCAAATGACCAACAGGGAGGGAACCCAGCCCCACCCATTAGCAGACAAGCAGGTTAAAGTTTTACTGAGCTCTGCCCACCAGAGCAACACCCACCTCTACCCATCCCCAGTTCATCCCATCAGGAAGCTTTCACAAGCCTCTTAGATAGCCTCATCCACCAGAGGGCAGACAGCAGAAGCAAGAAGAACTACAGTCCTGCAGCCTGTGGAATGAAAACCACATTCACAAAAAAATAGACAAAATGAAAAGGCAGAGGACTATGTACCAGATGAAGGAACAAGATGAAACCCCCAAAAAACAACTAAATGAAGTGGAGATAAGCAACCTTACAGAAAAAGAATTCAGAATAATGATAATGAAGATGATCCAGGACCTCGGAAAAGAATTGAGGCAAAGATGGAGAAGATGCAAGAAATGTTTAACAAAGACCTAGAAGAATTAAAGACAAACAGAGATGAACAATGCAATAACTGAAGTGAAAAATACACTAGAAGGAATCAATAGCAGAATAACTGAGGCAGAAGAACAGAGAGGTGACCTGGAAGACAGAATGGTGGAATTCACTGCTATGGAACAGAATAAAGAAAAAACAATGAAAAGAAATGAAGACAGCCTAAGAGACCTCTGGGACAACATTAAGTGCACCAACATTCTCATTATAGGAGTCCCAGAAGGAGAAGAGAGAGAGAAAGGACCAGAGAAAATATTTGAAGAGATTATAGTCAAAAACTTCCCTAACATGGGAAAGGAAATAGCCACCCAAGTCCATGAAGTAATCAAATCAAGTAATCAAATTGACAAAAATTAAAGACAAAGAAAAATTATTAAAAGCAAGAAGGGAAAAATGACAACATACATGGGAACTCCCATAAGGTTAACAGCTGATTTCTCAGCAGAAACTCTACAAGCCAGAAGGGAGTGACACAATATATTTAAAGTGATGAAAGAACCTACAACCAAGATTACTCTACCTGGCAAGGATCTCATTCAGATTCAATGGAGAAATCAAAAGCTTTACAGACAAGCAAAAGCTAAGAGAATTCAGCACCACCAAACCAGCTCTACAACAAATGCTAAAGGAACTTCTCTAAGTCGGAAACACAGGAGAAGAAAAGGACCTACAAAAACAAACCCCAAGCAATTAAGAAAATGGTAATAGGAACATGCATATCAATAATCACCTTAAATGTGAATGGATTAAATGCTCCAACCAAAAGGCACAGGGTTGTTGAATGGATACAAAAACAAGATCCATCTATAGGCTGTCTACAAGAGACCCACTTCAGATCTAGGGACACATACAGACTGAAAGTGAAGAGGTGGAAAAAGGTATTCCATGAAAATGGAAATCAAAAGAAAGCTGGAGTAGCAATACTCATATCAGATAAAATAGACTTTAAAATAAAGAATGTTACACGAGACAAGAAAGGACACTACGTAATGATATAAAGGGATCAATCCAAGAAGAAGATAAAACAATTTAAATATATATGCACGCAAAATAGGAGCACCTCAATACCTAAGACAAATGCTAACAGCTATAAAAGAGGAAATTGACAGTAACACAGTAAATGTGAGGAACTCTAACATCTTACTTATACCAATGGACAGAACATCCAGACAGAAAATTAATAAGCTAACACAAGCTTTAAATGACACAATAGTCCAGATAGATTTAATTGATATTTATAGGACATTCCATCCAAAAACAGCAGATTACACTTTCTTCTCAAGTGCACATGGAACATTCTCCAGGATTCACATCTTGGGTCACAAATCAAGCCTTGGTAAATTTAAGAAATCTGAAATCATATCAAGCATCTTTTCTGACCACAACTCTGTGAGATTAGAAATGAATTACAGGGAAAAAACCGTAAAAAACACAAAAACATGGAGGCTAAACAATATGGTACTAAATAACCAAGAGGTCACTGAAGAAATCAAAGAGGAAATTTAAAAATACCTAGAGACAAACACAAATAACAATGAAAACACAACGATCCAAAATCTATGGGATGCAGCAAAACCAGTTCTAAGAAGGAAGTTTATAGCAAAGAAGGCTACCTCAAGGAACAAGAAAAATCTCAATCTAACCTTACACCTAAAGGAACTAGAGAAAGAACAAAGAAAACCCCAAGTTAGCAGAAGGGAAGAAATCATAAAGATCAGAGCAGAAATAAATGAAATAGAAACAAAACAATAGCAAAAATCAATAAAACTAAAAGCTGGTTCTTTGAGAAGATAAACAAAATTGGTAAACCTTTAGCCAGACTCATCAAGAAAAAGAGGGAGAGGACTCAAATCAATAAAACTAGAAATGAAAAAGGAGAAATTACAACGGACACCACAGAAATACAAAGCATCATAAGAGACTACTACAAGCAACTCTATGCCAATAAAATGGACAACCTGGAAGAAATGGACAAATTCTTAGAAAGGTATAACCTTCCAAGACTGAACCAGGAAGAAATAGAAAATATGAGGAGACTAATCACAAGTAATGCAGTTGAAACTGTGATTAAAAATCTTCCAACAAACAAAAGTCCAGGACCAGATGGCGTCACAGGTGAATTGTATCAAACATTTAGAGGAGAGCTAACATCCATCCTTCTCAAACTCTTCCAAAAACTTTCAGGGGAGGGAACACTCCCAAACTCATTCTATGAAGCCACCATCATGCTGATACCGAAACCAGACAAAGATACTACAATAAAAGAAAATTACAGACTGATGAATATAGATGCAAAAATCCTCAACAAAATACTAGCAAACAGAATCCAACAGCATATTAAAAGGATTATACACCATGATCAAGTGGGATTTATCCCAGGGATGCAAGAATTCTTCAATATATGCAAATCAATGTGATACACCATATGAACAAACTGAAGAATAAAAACCATGGAATCATCTTAATAGATGGAGAAAAAGCTTTTGACAAAATTCAACACCCATTTACGATAAAAACCCTGCAGAAAGTAGGCATAGAGGGAATCTACCTCAACATAATAAAGGCCATAGATGACAAACCCACAGCAGACATCATTCTTAGTGGTGAAAAACTGAAAGCATTTCCTCTAAGATCAGGAACAAGACAAGGATGTCCACTCTTGCCACTATTAATCAACATAGTTTTAGAAGTCCTAGCCATGGCAATCAGAGAAGAAAAAGAAATAAAAGGAATACAAATGGAAAAGAAGAAGTAAAACTGTCACTGTTTGCAGATGACATGATGCTATACATAGAGAATCCTAAAGATGCTACCAGAAAACTACTAGAGCTAATCAATGAATTTGGTAAAGTTGCAGGATACAAAATTAATGCACAGAAATCTCTTGCATTCCTATACACTAATGATGAAAAATCTGAAAGAGAAATGAGGGAAACACTCCCATTTACCATTGCAACAAAAAGAATAAAATACCTAGGAATAAACCTACCTAGGGAGACAAAAGACCTGTATGCTGACAACTATAAGACACTGTTGAAAGAAATTAAAGATGATACCAACAGATGGAGAGATACATCATGTTCTTGAATTGGAAGAATCAATATTGTGAAAATGACTATACTACCCAAAGCAATCTACAGATTCGATGCAATCCCTATCAAATTACCAATGGCATTTTTTACTGAACTAGAACAAAAAAATCTTAAAATTTGTATGGAGACACAAAAGGCCCAGAATAGCAAAGCAGTCTTGAGGGAAAAAAAACGGAGCAGGAGGAATCAGACTCCCTGACTTCAGCCTATACTACAGAGCTACAGTAATCAAGACAGTATGGTACTGGCACAAAAACAGAAATATAGATCAATGGAACAGGATACAAAGCCCGGAGATAAACCCACGCACCTATGGTCAACTCATGTATAACAAAGGAGGCAAGGATATACAATGGAGAAAAGACAGCCTCTTCAATAAGTGGTGCTGGGAAAACTGGACAGCTACATGTAAAAGAATGAACTTAGAACAATCCCTAACACCATACACAAAAATAAACTCAAAATGGATTAGAGGCCTAAAGGTAAGACCAGACACTATAAAATTCTTAGAGGAAAACTTAGGAAGAACACTCTTTGACATAAATCAGAGCAAGATCTTTTTTGATCCACTTCCTAGAGGAATGGAAATAAAAACCAAAATTAACAAATGGGAACTAATGAAACGTAAAAGCTTTTGCAAAGCAAAGGAAACTACAAACAAGATGAAAAGACAAGCCTCAGAATGGGAGAAAATATTTGCAAACAAATCAATGGATAAACGATTAATCTCCAAAACATATAAACAGCTCATGCAGCTCAATATTAAAAACACAAACAACCCAATCCAAGAATGGGCAGAAGATCTAAATAGACATTTCTCCAAAGAAGACATTCAGATGGCCAAGAGGCACATGAAAAGCTGCTCAACATCACTAATTATTAGAGAAATGCAAATCAAAACTACAGTGAGGTATCACCTCACACCAGTTAGAATGGGCATCATCAGAAAATCTACAAACAACAAATGCTGGAGAAGGTGTGGAGAAAAGGGAACCCTCTTGCACTGTTGGTGGGAATGTATATTGATACAGCCACTATGGAGTAGAGTATGGAGGTTCTTTAAAAAACTAAAAATAGAATTATCATATGACCCAGCAATCCCACTCCTGGGCATATATCCAGAGAAAACCACAATTCAAAAAGCCACATGCACCATAGTATTCATTGCAGCACTATTTACAGTAGCCAGGTCATGGAAACAACCTAAATGTCCATCGACAGATGAATAGATAAAGAAAATGTGGTACATATATACAATGGAATATTACTCAGCCTAAAAAGGAACAAAATTGGGACATTTGTAGAGATGTGGATGGACCTAGAGACTGTCATACAGAGTGAAGTAAGTCAGAAAGAGAAAAACAAATATCGTATATGAACTCATATATGTGGACTCTAGAAAAATGGTACCAGTGAACTGGCTCGCAAGGCAGAAATAGAGACACAGATGTAGAGAACAAACGTATGGACGCCAAGGGGGGAAAGTGGTGGTGGGGTGGTGGTGTGATGAGCTGGGAGATTGGGATTGACATATATACACTAATATGTATAAAATAGTTAACTAATAAGAACCTACTGTATAAAAAATTACAATAAAATTTTTTTTTTAATGACAGGGAATGATACAATCAAAATAAAAAAAGAAACTCAGAAAAGCCTCAGGAGTCGGGCATGCAAGATTAGGGAATTATTTTTCAGTCTTATCAATAGCAGCAAATATTATTAACATTGTTAAATATTTGTACAGTTATCACAACATTTGCTTTTATATTCACCATGTTCCCTGATCTTTACCCGGCTCCTAGGAAGCAGATTTTAGTACAACTGCCATGTTATAGGGGAGAGAATGGAGGCCCAGATAGATTGTGTGTCTTAGCAGAAGCCAGACTCAAATCTCAACCTTTGGCTGCAAATTTCATCCTCCTTTTTCTCCACCTCATGTAAAGTGCTAATAATAAGTGGGAAAAAAGATGTTAAAAAAAACAAAAAAAATATGCTATTTATTCAAGTTCTTTCCTCCAAAAATCTGCTCTCTAGGGTATCGGATTGTCTCCACATCCACACTCTGGGCTGGTCTTTATTCTAGATGCTTTGATATTACCTGGCCAACCCCTCAGAGCTGTGATAATTATGCTAGATTATTATATAATTATGCCTGTGCCCTATCACTTTTATAATACTGCCCCCAAACCTCCTCTCCCTTGTCCTTCACTGGTGAAGGATTTCATCAGAAGGGTGAGACCTCTTTTGCTCCCATTTCTCCAGGAGATTTTGGTTGGTCAGTCTTCCCACAAAGCTTTCCTTATGTCTGTTTCCCTGGCATTAGGTAAGAGGGCTCCTTTCACTTTGCTCCTACTCTCAACTCTCTGTCTCCCTCTGGCCTTCTTTGGCAGGAAGTTCTCACTCTCTACCTGTCGACCCCCAAAACACGGGGAGCATCTGAACACTTGTCCTGGTCAAGTGTTCCATTGACTATGAAAAAGGGGGCCAAGCCCTCTCCTTCAACTGCCAGAATCCAGAGTGAACACAGCTGTGACCAAGACACTCACCTCCCACTCCATATTAGTCTACTCTTAAACTACTTATTTCTACAGGCTTTCTGGTACCTGTCTTCTGTCCTTCGTGTATTTTGAAATGAAAATAGCCCATAGATACAAGTATTTACCAACACAGCTGTGGCACTGACTTTGGCTGACACACATGAAAGAGTGCATCAGCAGCTTATCAGGAGCTCACAGCAGCCATGAGAAGGCTGGAGAAGCATACTGGGTGATAAGCAGAAGTCAAGGCTTGTTTGGAGCGCTGGGAGGCAAAATCCAGGAGGTGGTCACAGAGGAGAAAGTTTCTTGAAGCACTACCGCTGTCATGATGGACTGTCAGCCATCTTCTATCTCTTTTATCTCTTTGTTCAGGATTCAGATCCAGTTGTCTTGTCCTCACCTGGGTCATGGTCCTGCCTTTTGGCTACAGGTAGTCATGGCACTGCCAAACTGTTATCTAGTGGGGAAGAAGTGATTCCCCCAAGGAAAATAAATCATGGTCTTCTTGGGAAGGGAGAATTGATGCTTGATAGCAGTAAAACAGCCAGTGCCTAATATACCAGTTTAACAACTATTAAAAATAGTTTAATATTCAAGAATAGAAACAAAGCATATAAATGATACAGGGAAAAGAGCAAGGTTGCACAGAGCTGGATCAACCATGCTTGCTGTAACTTAATTAAGAAGAGAACTTGGATTTAGTTTGCTAAACATTTTACAGACTGTTGAAGGAGTCAGCGAAAGACATTGTATGCACCATGTTTAGTCTAAGTAAAGGCCTGGTACTCTCTAGCCACTTCCCCCAATTTCACCCGTCATACTTGCCACCCAGAGGTGTCCCTAACTTGGAGCTAGTCTCCCAGCAACGGTGAGCTGAGCTCTGCTGAGCTTCGGCTTCAGATCGCTGGAAGCTTGGCTCTGCCCATGGGGCCATGTCAACGATTTCTGATGTGGCTTCCATTATGACATGACCCACTTCCCATATTGCCTTCCACCCTCAAACCAGTTGGATTTCTTATCCTCAGGTTTCCTCTTGGCCTCGAATGAGTTCCTCATTGTTGTATGGGTATTGTCAGTCTTCTTGTTCTGGGAAAGGTTCTGGGGAAGATAGCAGGTGTCCCGCCAGAAGCCAAGCCCTAAGTTGTGGAGAGAGCAGTGGTCCTGCCTTCTCCACGCCAGGGTGCACTGGGAGAATGGAGTGGTCTGCAGAGACAGCTTCCTTGCCTGAGAAAGGCTGGGATGAGACTTAATGGGATGAAACTTAACCAACCCCATGTACTCTCCTATGAGAGGGGAGCTCACGCCAGTTATTTAGGGTTGCCTCTTGCTGGGGAATATCCTCTCCCAGTAGCCTCAGAGGAGCCCAAAGCAGCCAGTGGAATGGCCCTTGGATTTGTGTGTCTCCTGTTTTCTTTTGAAAGTACATTCAGGGCTTTTACGTTTCGTGGTATTTCTAACAACCCTGCAAGGTGGGCAGGAGACAGGTTTCTTGCTCTGCTATGTGGATGTTGACATGAGACAGCCTGTGATGCTGTGTCTTGGAGCAGAGCTTTGACTTGGTATTACTCATGCAGTTTGACAACAGGGAAGCGTGAGCAGTGGGCATAACCTTGCCTGACACATCCGCACTAATACTCCTGAAGATAGGACTGCAGCTTCTAACACTTCACCGAGGGGCTGGCATGGCTCTTCCAGGGACACCTGGTTTTGTACCCCAGGTCACTGGGAAGAAACTGAGGAAGTAGATTACATGGTCTTTTTCTTTAAGGAGATTTCAAGTAGTTTGGCCTCTTTGATTTATTCTGACACTGTAGACAAAATATCAGTGATATTTGTTCTGCTTCTTTTCTTAAGCAAATAGATAATTGAACAAACAAAACAACCTCCTTGACGCCGTGCACCATGTGGAGAAAGAGTCAGGTGTGTGAGGGTCACCTATCTCGGCAGCCTCAAACCCTCATGATAACAGAAAAGTCAGCTGACCCCGAGGAAGTCTCTCCCCTCACCATCCCACCCCGCCATCCTCATCCAGGACCCCAGCCCCATGAGACTCCAGATGGGGACACGCCCCCTCCCTGGTATCTCTGGAGATTTTGAATGCTCCAGGCTTCCTGTGCTGCCTGTACCGCTCACTGGGGTTATGAATCTGGGAGGCCATTGAGCTTCCTGAACCCAAGCCTCCTTTTGCGTAAGGTGGGGTTGATCCCACCAGGTCTTTTGAGCGTTGTGAGCACTAAATGGCAAATCCATGGGGCACGTTAGGAGCTCAAGGACCAGTTCCCTTTTATTCCCATGGGAATCCTTCTGCTGTTTCCGCCAGTTGTTCAAAGCATCTTCT
This sequence comes from Kogia breviceps, assembly GCF_026419965.1. Lineage (NCBI taxonomy): Eukaryota > Metazoa > Chordata > Mammalia > Artiodactyla > Physeteridae > Kogia > Kogia breviceps. The sequence continues at coordinate 50,607,418 of NC_081311.1, forward strand.
CCCAAGGCTTGCCTCTGGGTGTGACAGTTGTTCTAAGCAGAGCACGGGCAGGGGTTGGGGGCAGGTGCTTGCTGGGTCTTTGCTACCTGGGGGCAGTGTCCCAGGCTACTGGTACCCCAGGTAACAAGGCTGGCCATGCAGTTAAGGGGAGGTGGGAGGAAATGGGGGCATGCTCACCCAGTGCCCAGCAGGCTGAACAGGCCTGGGGTCTCCAGCCTCCCAGAGTTTTCAGAAAGCCAGTCGGGGCTCCTGTTAGGGCTTGGCCTGACCCTCCTGTGCTTTCCCTGCAGGACAAAGAAGTGAATCTGGAGCAGGTCCATCGGCGCATGAACAGCCTCATGGATGAAGACATTGCTCACAAGCAGATTTCCCCAGCGTCCATTGAGCTCTCGGCCCTGGAGATGGGGGGCCTGGCTCCCAGCCAGGCCTTGGAGCCAGCGCGGGAGTATCAGAACACACAGCTCTCGGTCAGCACCTTCTTGCCGGAGCAAAGCAGCCACGGCACTGGCCGGACACTCTCGTCAGGGCCCAGCAGCAACCTGCCTCTGCCACTGAGCAGTTCGGCCACCATGCCCTCCATGCAGTGCAAACACAGGTCGCCCAACGGGGGGCTGTTCCGCCAGAGCCCCGTGAAGACCCCCATCCCCATGTCCTTCCAGCCCGTGCCTGGAGGCGTCCTTCCGGAGGCCTTGGACACCTCCCACGGCACCTCCATCTGATCGCGCCGCCTGCCCTCCTGCCCCCATCCACCCACCCGACCAGCAGAGCTTTTTAATACCAGAAAACAACAACACAAGCCACACACACACACGTGCACACACACACAGAGACTCTTTCATTTTTCTTGTATATATGTGTAAATAATGACAGAATGGAGTGGGGTAAAAGTGTATTTTGAATATTCCCAATTTTCGAAGTCAGTAAAAAAAAAAAACCACACAAAAACTGTATGAATGACTTTGTAAATTTTGTTCTATATGAATAAAAAGGCAAATTACTTGTGATCATTCTGAAGTGCCAAAGAAGCCCCCTGTTCCTGGGCCTTTCTGAGGGCGAGGGCAGGAGGGGCGATCAGATAAGGATGTCACCTGCTGGCGGAGAGAGGAAGGTAAGCAGCCAGTCCCTTTAGAGGAGCCCCAATTGCTGCTTGCTGCCCTGTCCCATGGTTTCCTGCCATGTTCCTCCGCTCCTGGCCCTTCGTTCCCCTTAGTCCTCTTGGGTAGATAAAGGGTGAGCCTCAAGTCAGCACTGGTCCGACCCCTGGGTCCCTGTGCTGTAGGGAGATCAACTGTGCCAGTCAGCCTGGGACTGAGGAGGCTCCCAGGACACAGGACAGTCCTGTTGGTCACCCTACTGCATGTCACAGTGTGCTGTGGACCCAAGAGAAGCACCCAGGCCAATGCAACCGACTCTGAGGGCTCTGAGGCCGACATGCTCTAGGGTTATCCTGTTGGCCTTGTGTTTTACTTTCTTTTCCTAACTGGAAGAATCAACAAGTGATGGAATCTGGGAGAAGGAGGGTAGGTCCCATCATTTCCTCTGGAGACTGGGCAGAGGTGGGCTTGGCCTTGCCTGTGGGGATAGGGAGATGTGAGGTGTGATGTGTGGATCAGGTGAGGTGGGGGGATGAGAAGCCAGGTAGGGGGAGGATATTCCCTTGGATGTGAGACCCGTGGTTTCAGGTCAAAGGATCCTGTTGGAGGAGTGGAGGGAGGTACCCCAGGTGAGCAGACTAGTGCTCTAGGTGATGGGAGTGCCCAGAGTAGATCAAAGGGATCATGCTGGATCAGGTAAGAGGAAGCCTTAGCTCTGAGAGAAAGAACAGCGTAACTTTGTGTGATGTGGAGACAAGTAATTCCCAGCTCCCAGGGAAGTAGCCGCAAAAGTAAAAGAATGTCTCTGGGTCTTAAACACTGCAGGCAGTCTGCCAAACAGGGCCGGAGCCCAGCCTGAGCCCTCATACCCTGCCTTGCCACCTTCTCCAGACCAGAAACCCTCAAGCTGTGATGTAGCCCATAGCAGGGGCCCTCCTGGCTGATGGCATCATATAGTCTCTGAGATCCACAGTACTATCCTTGAGCTGGTGAACCTGCTAGGAAACTCTGTTTCTTAAGCCGAAGACAACCTGACAGCCCTGCCTCCCTCCATTGCCCTTTTTGGGGCAATTAAACTATAGAACTAGAGAGGGGAAAAAACAAAAACAAAGCAAAACACTAGGGGCAGAGTAATTCGAGTACTGTGAGCTGTACCTTCAAGCTCTTCTTCTGAAGACAAAGGTGATTCTGCTTTTCTAACCTGCCAGAATGTGGTGAACGCAGCCTACATCTGGCACCAAAAAGGGTGGGGCTCCCTTTCCCAGCAGTAATCAGGGGGCTAAGAGCTCGGATCAGTGGTCGTGGAGAAATACAAAGTCCTATTGATTGCCTCTCCTATAGCACTGTGGAGTTACTCCAGAGATGTATTTATAGGGTGATAACTAGCTTGGGATTGATTTCTTTCCCAGAGTCCTGCGTGATATGATTGAGCAGTAAGGAGCGGCTGCATCACACAGTCAGCGAAAAACACTCTGGGGAGGAGAGTGTTTATAATTATGTTATTTATCTGTGGATTCTGAGAATGGCCTGATATTCATGCTACCAAGGAGATCCATTGACATTTCTCCAATCACAGCGTGTAGAGCCCAGACCTGGGTGCACGCAGATGGGGAAGCTTAGGTGGGCAATGTTTACCCTGAGGGAGGATGGGCTTCGTTTTCTTTCCATCAGCACTTTGAGGGGTCCTGCCCTGGATGGTCAAGTTTTCATATATATTTCTCTATTTTTTTAACCAAATTCTGGTCTCACTGCCTTATCTCACACCCAAGTCTGGTTTTTTTCGGTTTTGTTTTTGTTTTTCTCCCTGAAATGACCTGTCTTCTGGGGTGTACCATGGGTATCTTCTTGGACAGTTTGCTTTGAATGGGTGTCAGAGAGAGGTGAGAGATTGTGTGTGTGTGTGTCTGTGTGTGTGTGTGTGTGTGTGTGTGTGTGTGTGTGTGTGTGTGTGTGTGTGAGAGAGAGAGAGAGAGAGAGAGAGAGAGGATGAGAGCAAGTGGATCTTTGAGGGAAAGGTATTTTGCTGATAAAAAAACATTAACACCTCATGGTGTCATTCTTTGCCATGTTTATGTTATTTTTAAAAATTTCCTATCCTTGGCATGAGGGGAAATGATTGATATTCAAGGAAATTCTCTAGAAAAAAATTCTTCCCAACTCAGATTTCTGTGTCAGCTCAGAATGTATCTTTTTTTCACGCTTTGCTCTTTGGATTTATAACTCTGTTTAGACTATTCCATACATTTTAGGTATATTTTGTGCCTTCAGACACTGCAAATAATAATCAGCATTTGGATTAAAGTTGTTTAATAATAAAACTTGACTTTGCTACCTATCCTCTTCTTCTGTGGGGGAAGAAAGGCTATCTGCTTGTTCCTGGGCAGCAGCTGGATTCTGTCCCATTGGCGTGGACTGTTGTGAGTGAAACTTCGTAGGCCAAATGGGTCTCAGACACGCCTAGGGGTGGAGGCATGCCCTCCTCATCCAGTGTGTATACAGAGCACCCCCACACCGACTGAGGAGCAATGTGAGAGCAGGCTGAGAAGTCATCCTAATCTTTGGTTAACCTAACAGCTTCCTGTGATATGTGACTTCTTGGAAAACTCCTTGGAGAAAATTGGGCCACACTCCATAGAGAAGTGTTCCCATGGCCTTGTCGAATGAACATCCTTTTAAGAGTTGGGTGGCTTTGTTTCTTCTCTCATCTCTACATCCACTCTGACCTTGGAGAAGTTGCTTCCTTGTGCTTTGGCCTTCAGCCTAAGGGTCTGTCATTCTTTGAGGACCCACAGCTTGGCTTCTCAATATTTGGCCCTCAGAAGGTCTGTGGGTACCATTTTCCAGTGAACATCCATATGCCCAGTCATGTCTACGGCCCCAGGATCACCAGCCTGGGCCCTGGACCTCCAGATTCATATGCTCTCCAGACCTATCTTTTGCATCACAAGGTTCCCCTCTGACTTTTAGGCCTTTGCAAGAGAAACAGCTCCACTGCCAGCCTTGGGCCAAAGAGGACTGACCTGAGGAGTTTGGTCTTCATGATCAAGTTTTCAACTTTTAGGCACTGAAAGGAACCTGTCTGGCCCTTGACCTTCTGTCCCCACACCAATGAGAGGCTTCTCCAGTGTTGGGTGCAGGCTCCAAAGGCTGGGGGCAGGGAGGCAGAGAACCCTCAGGCATTCCCAGGTCATCTGGACAGACAGATGGATCTGGACAGGAATCCCAAAGGGTTCTATTTTCTTAAGAAAAAGCTGCCCAGTTCCTAAATTCTAGATCCTTCTAAATCTTGCCAAGGTGAAATGAATTCCATACTTAATCTTGTCTTTTCAAGCGCTGAAAGAAGACAAAGGACACATCAAGGAAGAAAAGACCACTGACCCTAAAGGCCATGAACACATGGAAGGAATATTCCGTTCCTCTGGTCTGTGCCTTCTCATTTTATCATCATAGGGGTGGGTAAGGTCCCATGGAGAACCTGGGTCTCTGTGTGACAATGCTTCCAAGACTAACGGGTTACTTACTCACGGGCCTCTGCCTTCATTGCAGGAAACTTTCTAGAGAAACTCACCTTTCACTCCCACAGGTGAGCGCTCATGAATTAGCATCTATGTCTTAACAAAAGCTTTGTTTTGCTCTCCTAGCTTTGGCAACACAAGATTAGATAAAATTTCAAAATATTTTAACTGACCTTCCCTGGTTATGAACACAATAAAAGAGACAGAATTTCTGTTCCTAATGTGACATGTTTTACATCTAAAATATTATTTTAGGGCTTCCCTGGTGGCGCAGTGGTTGAGAGTCCACCTGCCGATGCAGGGGACACGGGTTCGTGCCCGGTCCGGGAAGATCCCACATGCCGTGGAGCTGCTGGGCCCATGAGCCATGGCCGCTGAGCCTGCGCATCCGGAGCCTGTGTTCCGCAATGGGAGAGGCCACAACGGTGAGAGGCCCGTGTACCAAAAAAAAAAGGAAATATTATTTTATTTCATACCATTAGTTGCTTTTAATAAATGAAATTATGCTTGATCCTTATTACTCTTACCCTTCATACCAGGAAACTTCAGATAGGTGACAATTTCCTGTGCCAATAACTTTAATTATTGTCTTTTTTCCCCTCCCATTGATATATAGTCAGAGGGATTATTTATGAGAGAAGTGCACACGTTCCAGATAAATCAGGTGAGCTAATAGTCACCTCCTACAGGGGAGGAAGGGACAATTGTCAATGATGTCAGACCCTCCCTCTAGCTTTCATTTTCTGACCTCGGAACTTGATATTGGGTGCTGAGCTCCAGAGAAAGGAGAGGGTCTCTCCACAGCAAGAAAAAAACTCCTGCTACAGAAATTTGCAATGGTCAATGGCCAGGATCTGGAAGAGGGAACACCAGGGTGAACAATCAAATGTGTCTCTGGGAGGGCTCAGTTGCTGGCAGATTCAAGCATACAGTTGCTAGGGACAACCAGGTATCCAAGCTCAGAGGGAAACAAAATAGCCACCTGAGACTTATCAACAAACACAATAAGGGTACACAGGCACATGTACACATATACACATGCTCATGCATGGACACTGAGGTCCATGCACACACACTCACCATTGCAGGCACAGGCATATAGAGTTTAAAAGCACACAGCAATGCACTTAGGTGATGGAAGCAGGTCCTGCTCCTCAGATCTAGGAAACAGAGTCCAGGGAAGAACGAGGCTATTTCAGAGCTTTTCTGCCCAGTGCACAGTCTCAGTGCAACCATCAGCCAAGTGGTGTTCTACAATCAGCTGCTGTGGAGGGAGACGCATTTCCTGCAAAGTGGCCTCTCTCTGGCCAAGTGGCCCAGTGTGCAGTGAACTGTAACCAAACCATTATTCTGAAATCCTTCGGATTTCCAACCCAAATCCTTGAAATATGCAAAGAAATCTCAAGCATTCTCCAAGGCATCTAATTGTTTCCATATAAGAATAGACATGAGGTATAGGCAGACCTCAGAGATACTGCAGGTTTGGTTCCAGACCACTGCACTAAAGTGACTATCACAATAAAACAAGTCACACGAATTTCCCATTGCATATAAAAGTTATGTTTACACTATAGTCTACTAAATGTGCAATAGTATTTTGTCTAAGAAAGCAATGTACATACCTTAATTAAAAATACTTTATTGCTAAAAAATGCTAACCATCATCTGAGCCTTCAGGGAGTCATAACATCAAAGTGCAATAGTGACATCAAAGATCACTGATCACAGATCACTCTAACAAATACAATAATCATGACAAAATTTGAAATATTGTGAGAATTACCAAAATATGACACAGAGACGCGAAGTAAGCAAATGCTGTTGGGAAAATGGTGCCAACAGACGTGTTTGACACAGGGATGCCACAAACTTTTAATTGATAGCCAATGCAATATCTGCAAAGTGCAATAAAGTTAAGTGAAATACAATAAAACGAGGTCTGCCTGTATAGTGTTTCAGGGACTGTACTCTACCCTTTGCATACAAATGCCTTTTCATTCTCAGATCAGCGCTGCGAAGTAAAAATTATTATCCAAAATTTGTGGAAAGGGAAGGTGAGACTCAAAAAGGCATGGTCCCCAAGCTGGTAAGTGATAGTGCCGGGATGCCTATTTCCTCGTCTGAGTCTCGAGCACACATTCCTGCCAGTGCATCTGGCTCTCCCTCGGTAGGAAGCACACCCGCTGTCTCTCAGCCGCTGGACCCGTGCTGGCCTTCTCTGTTCCAAGGTATGGGGGAGCCGGCCCCACAAGTCCCCTCAACTTCTGCATCTGCTGCTTCCTCTCCAGTGGCGTCAGGTGTGTTGGTGAGTATCTGCTTTTGCACCCCTGCTGTGGACATGGCTAGCCTGGGCTAACGGTTATTCCTACCCACTGAGTCTAGGCCAGGTACCTGTTCCTTTAAAGAGCCCTTAACCAGGCAGGGAACCAGAGTCTGCCAGATTCACTCAGAAGATGGGCTGCTTCCCGAGGGTATCTCTTCTCCCCAAAGCCCCTCCTTCTACAGAAAGCAAACTGTATACCAGGCCAAGGGAAGCTCCAGGGCTGACTTGTGCTCTAAGGCACTTTAGGATTCTCCCCAGAGCAGGAATTCCTCCCCTGAAGTCCCTGGATAGATCTCAGAGGTGCCTGACAGCCTTCTAAAAACTGTTTGTCACATTGTTGAGTTACTTTGTGTATGTGTGCATGCTTTTCAGAAACAGGGTCCATATCTTCTAGGATATTCTTAAAAATTATAAAAACTCTAAGACACTGCCTGTAAGAGATGGAATTCAGGCAAGCCCTTGTGTCCCACTCTCACAATGCCAGTGTTTAGGTGTGATGGCAAGTTGGTACCCATCTGAGGGGGGAAAGAATTACAGAACTGTAGCCAGAGGAAAGAGTGTGGGAAATACACTGTGTCTAGGACCCTTGGGACTTTAACCCAGAGGCTGAGAAGTCCCACTGGCGGGGCACACTTGAAACTGCAGGATGCAGGGGCCATGGGGCGATGCTGATGCTGTAATCCTGGTGCATAGGAAGGTGGTACAGACAAGGCAATGGAACAGCTATTGAAACTGGCCAAGAGTGGGCTGGAATCCTACTTCTGGCACATATTAGTTGTGACATCTTGAGTACAGTGGGGTTTTTTTTGTTGTTGTTGCTGTTTTTAACTTCTTTGAGTCTCGCTGCTTTATTCATATATTGATGATGATAGTATCTGTCTCATTGTCTTTTGTGAGAATTCCATAGTTAGTAATCATATGGATAGCTGGAAGTTTTTGAGTGTTCGCTACGTGCCAAAGCTTTCTCCGTATCATCTCATTTGTTCCTGTTATTATCGCCCATTATAGCTACCGAGGAAAATGACGCTCAGAGTTCAGTGACTTGCTTATCTGGTGGAGCAGGGATGTGACATCCAGGCAATCTGAGTGCAGAGCCCATGCTGTTACTCATGATCAAATATTAACACTTTACATTGAAACCATTAGCACAGGGCCTGGGACATATCAACATGTATTTGCCTATGCCTGGCTCCTTGGGGGATGGAACAGAGAGAAGGGATCGGTGTCCCTTAGACCTCAAACTAGGCAACTGCTGAGTGTCACTAAAATAAGCAAGACCTGGATTTTCATTTTGTTTCTGGACTTTTCAGCTCTGGATTTAAGGTGAGGAGACTAAATGTGTAGAGCTGTCTGTGACCTAACACGGCTAGAATGAAGTTTTTCCAGTTCATAAGCTCCCCTCTTCTGATACCTGAGTCTCCTGTCGAACTTACGCAGAGGCTGGCAAGCAAGGCCACGCTTACCTTTGCTTCATGGAGGTCAGATTACTTTCTTCTGCATTAAGGTAGAGCCAAATGAACCTCTATGGAAGGCAGCCTGGCTTAACACTCATATGAGTACAAACTGAGGATCAAATGGATCTGGCTTGAATTCTGGTCTTTGTCACTCACCAGATGAGTATCCTCGGTCCCATCACTATCATTCCAAGCCCCTGTTGTGTCCTTTCACCTGTAAAATGGGTCCTGAGTCCTGATCGGTTGTGAGGATCAGTGATAAAGCATCTGCACAAATAAAGTCTCATAAATGGCAGCTCTTGGGGGTGATTTGCATACCTACATCATGCCACTTCTCAGTGGGAACTGCTCAGCCTCGGAGCTGAGCCAAGCATCTCATTCATAGTGTTCACATATGGAACACTTCCATTCAGCTTGGGCAGCAGGCAAAGTTGCCTTCCAAGTCAAAGAAAAGCAACATTTCCATTTTCACCCCTAGGACTGGGACACTTGCCCTATGCCCCAGCCCTGTCCCACTGGGAGCTGACAGTGGCTGCAGCCTTCACCTGTTCCCGAGACCCGCTCAGGTAATAACTGTGATGGTTCCCAGAAAGCAAATGAAAAGCAGCCTGGCTCACCTAGAGTGGCATGAATTGACTGGGAGCTGTTCAGTCAGTGCCCTGACTTCTATATGTGCTCATAATGAAATGCAGATGAGAGAAGAAGCAGGCTGTGGGAAACACCAGCCTCCAAAGCTGTAGAGGCACTGAGTCCTGGGGAATATAGTTTCAGGGGTGAGGTTCATAGTCACGTATTCCATAAAACCCCAGATCTTCAGGGGCTTCCTGGGGGTGATGGCTCTTTTCTTCTGAGGTAGGACCTAACTCCCTTGTGTCTTATGAAAAAAATAGATGCATGAGTATGGGTGCTGACATCATTTTACATTTACTCCGTCTGTACCTGCTTTTCAGTTTCTGCCACTACCTTAGGTGTGAAGCTCACGGTGGATGAATCTTCTTTGATCAGCATCTGGACAAGCTATGTTACCTCAGGTAGAAGGTGCCTCTCGATTCAGGAGAAAAGCAGGCTACCAGATCAGTAAGGATCCTGCCCAGGAGGAAAGAGAGGGCACATTGAAGCTGAGGAATTTGAGGAGGGGGACCATTCAGGAAGATGTACGCGTGTCGTGAAAGCCACAAGGAGAGTGGAGAAAGCTGTAGTTAGAAGGAGCAGCATACTCTTACCCCCTCATGGCCTGAAAAGACAGGGGGAGAAAGCATGTCTTCTAACTGGGAGAGAGGAGGTGTGGAATGGGCTGCCTGAGTCCATCTCCAAGGGGTGACCCCACAAGGAGCCAGAGTGGGGAACACATACTCTGACTTCATTGGTCCTGCCACCTCCTAATCTGCTAATCCCAAGAGCAGAGGGCAGGGAGCCCACCAAGACAGTTCACACTAGCCATCCTCCTGGGGCACAGAGCAGGGTGGAGGAGGATGAATGGCTATGGTAAGGGGGAGAAATAAAAGATATTTAATATTCAGGATCCTGAGGAGGTAAAAGGGGAGTCACGTGGAATATATGCCTATCATGTTCTAGGAGAATTAACTCATTTCTTACCTTGGAAAATCAAGAAATGTCTTTTTGACAAATGAGGTAAAAGAGACTCAGAATAATTAAGTGGTTTGCTCAAAGTGGTCCAGCTAGTCTGTCAGCCTAGATAGAAGCTGTGTTCTTTCCACCCTAGATTGCCCCGCGTGTTCAGAAGATGTAGACGTGAGATACTGTCAGGCAGAGGGCCACCTTCCCAGATCTGGGGCTCAGCCATCACGGATTGCAAGCTTGTGGGTGAGCTAGGCAGAGTGGAGTATGTGACGTTTGTGGAGAAAACACTCGTTTCCCTTTTCACAGCTGAGGCAGAGTGACTGTATCCCTCAAAACTCTAGTTGTTGGAGACCACTCTTCTGAATGGATTTCCAAATAATGCTGAGGTGGGGAACTACAGAGGACGCAGTGAATTGCAATCAGAAAGGCATGGTTTTGAAGTCAAATGCTGCTATTTTCTTGCTATATGACCATGAGTAAGTCACTTAACCCCCCTGAGTATCAGCTTCCACATCTGTGAAATCTATACACTGAGGGCAGCAATCCCATCTCAAAGGATGAAATAATAAAACTTGGAATAAAACATCTAGTACCAGCATGATTGGCTAGTACATAGCAAGTACTTAATCAGTGATGAACATCGTTAGTATAGGAAATATGGTCACAAAGGGCTCAACTGACTACAAGGACGCAGTTTGAAAATATACATTTTTTAAAAATTATAAGATACACCAGAAAAGTACACAAATCATAAGTGTACAGCTTGATTCATTTTTAACAAGGTGAGCACTCTTGTGTAGCCACCGGCCAGAACAGGAATAGAACGTTACCACCTTCCCAAAGGACACCTCTGGAACCCCAAAGGTAACCGTGCCTCCCAGTTCTATAGCCACTGATTAATTTCATATATTTTTGAAATACGTAGAGATAGAATCAATTAACCTTTTTTAGGCCTGGCTTTTTTTTTTTTTTTTTTTTTTCATTCAACATTGGCTTTAGAGATTTCTCTACCTTTCTATGTGAAGTTCATTTTCATTGCTATAGAGGATTTAATTACCTGAATATCACAATTTATGTAGTCTACTGTTGACTTTTGGTTTGTTTTCATTTGATATTATTACGAACAGTGTCCCTATGAACATTTTTTTGTTCATGATTTTAGGCAAATTTATGTATGCCTTTCTGTTGGAGTGCTGGTTCAAAGATATGCATCAGTTGGACTTTATGTAGATACTGCTAAAAAGTTTTCAGAGACAGTTGTGCTGATTTCCGCACTTTACCTGTGACGTTCGAGAGTTGCAAGTATTGTAAATCCTCACCAACACTAGTACTTTCAGATATTTTAATTGCAGTCATTCTAGTGGGAATGTAGTATGCCAAACTGTGGATTTCATTTGCATGTTCCTGTTGACTAATGAGACTGAGCCTTTACATACGCTTGTCTGAAGATCTGCTTTTGTGAAATGCCTCTTTTGTTGAACGGAAGTTCTTAATTTAAATGTAAGTTCATGTATCAACTTTTCTCTTACCCTCAGTGCTCAGCTTGTCCTGTTTCTGAAAGCTTTACCTAACCCAGGCCAGGGACGGTTTGGTTTTCACATTTACATCTACAATCCTCCTGGACTTAACTTTCGAGAAATGTATTTTAAATGTTTTAAAATACATTTTAAAAAACACAGATAGGGCTTCCCTGGTGGCGCAGTGGTTGAGAGTCCGCCTGCCGATTCAGGGGACACGGGTTCGTGCCCCGGTGCGGGAAGATCCCACATGCCGCGGAGCGGCTGGGCCCGCGAGCCATGGCCGCTGAGCCTGCGCGTCCGGAGCCTGTGCTCTGCAACGGGAGAGGCCACAGCAGTGAGAGGCCCGCGTACAGAGAAAAAAACAAACAAACAAACAAACAAACAAACAAACAAAAAACACAGATATTTGATTATTCCAGCACCATGCATTGGAAAAAAGTCCCGTTGCCATCATCATTGCACTGTCATGTTTATCATAAATCAAGTGAGCTTGTAGGTGTTGGCCTGTCTTCATATTCTGTTCTGATGGCCTATCTGTCCATTTTCACTAAGATCCCACTGCCTTAACATTTTCTTAACATTTTGATTGAAACTGCATTGAATCCAGAAATAAATCTGGGGAAAATTGACACCTCTCCATTCCTTACTTTCAACTTTTCTGTGTGTTTATATTTAAGGTGTGACATCTGTAAGCAGATTAAAGTTCTGTGTAAATGTGTGTGTGTGTGGGGGGGGGGGGTGTCTGTGTTTAATTTGGTATATTTCTTAAAATCTTTACTTGTAGTAATTAGTCCATTTGCATTCAATGTACTTGCTGATTCATTTGGGTTAGATCTACAATCTTATTTATTTATTTTTCTATTTGTCCCTCTTGTTCTATGTTAATTACCTTCTTTTTTGGCCTACTTTGTAGTCAAAATAATGCTTTGTCATTCAATATCTTTGTCTCTGCTAGCATGTTGGTTATACATTCTTATATCCTCTAAATTCTTAAAGGAATTACCCTAAAGATATAAGTACATATTTTTACCATGTTCAAGACAAAGTCAGCACCTTAAAACACTTTAAATCAATTTATTATTTTATTTCCCACCTTGTATCATTTTAATTCTACTTATATTTTTGACAAGGGCCAGGAGAGGTGGTAAACATTTACCAAACAGAAGTACTTGCAGGGCACCACCTTCTTCTGGGGATGGAGAGATTCATAGAAATTCCTACAGAGATTTCAAAGTAACCTGTGGTGAGACTATGATGAGGATGACCTCACATCCTCATCTGCCAGAGGCTGTCCCAGTTTATGCTTATTGTTCTAACAGAGTTACTAATACACTTCAATTAGAGGGGTAAATTATGTGGTCACTTTAGCTATCATGGATGTGGGGATGCTGAGTTCTTTGTGGCTGGGAACTGGAAACTGGTGGAGGGCCTGGAAGAGGAAGTCAGGGATAAGCTCTGAAGGGCCAAAGCAGTTTGCACTTCTGATAAAGTGCTTCCCAGGTAATGAGGAGCCACCAGGGAAGTTAAGCAGTGAAAAGTCAACCCTGGGGGTGTTGACTTTTTCCTAAGGCTCTCTCTAGCAGTGGATGAAGTGGTAAGATGGGAACAAAAGGTAGCAGGATCCTGAGGAGGTGCTGGCCATAGTTCAGAGAGTGAGAAAAGGATTCTGAGCTGAGGCAGCAGCAGGGGAGGATGGAAAGGACAGAGATGGATTTGAGAAACATTACCCTTCATTTCTTATTATTGTTGCACCTGTTCAGTGACACCTGTACCCTGAATAAACCCAACCACCTGTTTTCTCTATTCCTACACCCAGACAGTGGAGCACAGGTGACGTAAGGTGCACAGCAGAGCAGATTGCTGCCCCTATAAATTCAGGATCACCAGTCTCAAGGAGACTTGAAAATTCTACTAGGATCATTTGACCAATTCAATCTTCATTTTCCCCAGAAACTCTTCACATTTTAGAAATACATGGTTTCTGAACACCTAGAGGGGTGGGATAGGGAGGGTGGGAGGGAGGGAGATGCAAGAGGGAAGACATATGGGAACATATGTATATGTATAACTGATTCACTTTGTTATAAAGCAGAAACTAACACACCATTGTAAAGCAATTATACTCCAATAAAGATGTTAAAACAAAAAAGAAATGCATGAACATGCCTTCTCTCCCCTCACTCAACATTTTTTAAATTAAAGAAAATTTTTTTCATATAATTATAGACTATAGTTGTTAGAAATAATACAAAGAGATCCAATGACGCTTTAGTCAGTTTCCTCTAATGGTGACATGTTGCAAAACTATAGTACAACATCACACCCATGATACAGACATCAGTACAGCCAAAATAGAACACATTTTCACCATCACAGGACTCTTCATATTGTTCTTGAAGAGAACAATAGGCAACAGCTATTGGTAGCTGGTAGGCTGGGCTGTATCTAGGGCGTGTCCCAAGGTGGCCAGGCCAGAAAGTCTTTAGGCAGCCCTTCAGCTGATGGCTAGCCACATCCACTTTCCTATGCCTATTCTTAGCTCCTGGCAACCACTAATCTTTTCTCCATTTCCACAATTTTGTCATTTCAAGAACGTTACATATATGGAATAATGCTGTATGTAACTTTTGGGGATTGGCTTTCATCACTCAGCATAATTCTCTAGAGATTCTTCCAAGTTGTTTTGTGTATTAGTATTTGATACATTTTATTGCTGAGTTCATGACTCAGCAATGGATATACCACTGTTATTTTAACTATTCACCCATTGAAGGAAATCTGAGTGCTCCCAGTTTTTGCCTGTTACAAATAAACCTGCTATACAGACACACACGTACAGATTCTAATGTGAACGTAAGTATTCATTTTTATGGGATAAAAATCCAGGAGTGCAATTGCTGGGTTGCAGTTGCTATGATAGCTATATGTTGGTTTTATAAGAAACTGCCATCTGTATGGGCATTCTTTCTTTGTTCCTGGTTTATTTTTTTTTACCATTAGGTATAATGTTAGGTGCAGATGTTTTTGGTAGATGTTCTTTATCAAGGGGGAAAAGTTTCTATCCCTGTTTTCCTGAGTGTTTTTGTATTTTTATGTATGTGATATGTTAGTTATGTTTCTTGACCTTGAAGAAGTGGCCTTCTGTAGGAGGTGTCCTATGCGGCCTAGCAGCCCATTCACTCTCATCACCAAGCTATATGCTCTAGGGATTCCCCCTAAGAGGGCTGAGGGCGGCCTTCTGTTGTGACAGGCTGACTATGTGGGTGGTCTGGTAGGCTTGGGTGGCCCCTAGTCCGGTTTGGTTGCTAGGTCCTACCTTGTGGGGATGCTGCTGGCTGCTGGTTAGTGGACCCTAGTCGTGAGGGGGCTGACTGCAAAACACCAGGGAACCCTGGGGCTAGTGCTGGCTCACAGGTGGTTGGAGTTAGGATCCAGAAAACTTTGGGGCTGTTGCCCGCCCACTGGTGGGCGGAGTTGACTCTTGGCCCTCTGGTAGGCTGGGCTGTATCTAGGGGCGTGTCCCAAGGTGGCCAGGCCAGAAAGTCTTTAGGCAGCCCGTCAGCTGATGGCTAGGGCTGTGTCTCTGCCCAGTTAGTTGTTTGGCCTGAGGCGTCCCGGCACTGGCGCCTACAGGCTGTTCGGTGGCGCCAGGTGTTAGCGCTAATGAGCTAGAGGGAGGAGCTCACGAAAGAGCAGCCAGCACCGGCTTTCACGCGGAAGTATGGCTGCCGCTAGCGTCTTTGTCTCCAGCGTGAGCCACCCCCTCTTTCTTCTGGGAGACTCTCCTGGACCAGCAGGTAGGTCCAGCCGAGGCGCCTATCAAATTACTGCTTTTGTCCTGGGTCCTGGTGCACGTGAGGTTTTGTGTGCGCCCTTTAAGAGTGAAGTCTCTATTTACACCCCCTTATCCCCCCCAACCCTGGCCCCTGTGGGGCTCCCAAAATTAAGCCCCGCTGGCCTTCAAAGCCAAATGCTCTGGGGGCTCGTCTTGACGGTGCAGGACTCCCAGGCTGGGGAGCCCAGCGTGGGGCTCAGAATTCTCATTCCTGTGGGAGAACCTCTGCACTATAATTATTCTCCAGTTTGTGGGTCGCCCGCCTGGGGATATGGGACTTGATTATATCTGGAGTCCACCCTTCCTGCTGGTCTCATTGTGAGTCCTTTGTGTCTTTAGTTATAAAAGATCTTTTCCGGTAGATTCTGGTCTTTTTCATTGATGTCTGTTTTTGCAGATAGTTGTGGTTATGTTGCGGGGCCCTTTCCAGATTCTTGAACAGCAACCTCGTAGAAGTAAATATCACTTCCACAAGACTCTTAGGCAAGCAAAGTTTTTTATTAAAAGAGATAGCAGATGCACAAAAGAGAAGGCAGAAAAAAAAAAGTGCTAGCTCTCCAAGTAAAAGGGACGAGTTGCTTTTATAACTAGAGGGGGAGGGTTTGTGTCATGATCACTGATAATTTCCCCAAATCCTCACACGCCTGTGATCAGCCACAGGTGGCTCCATAGTGGCTATCAGGAATAGGGGGCATTTCTGTGAGCAAAAAGAAATGCATGAAAATTTTCTGCAAGAAAGCACAGGACCAGATAAGGTTAAAATTTGTAGTTGAACCTGTCTCTTGGCAACTGAGTATACTTGTGAGTGTAGCAGAGATAAAGTTAATCTTTTATTCCTGCAAGCATGGTTTTTGTCTCTGGGACTCAGGCCCTCAAGGCCTTTGCTCTTTAGCTTGCAAAGCCTGTTTTGCCCAAGGCCATTCCCCTTTTCCAAAATGGTTGTGCTCTTGTCTTCCTGTCTCAATTTTGGTGTGTTCCTGGGAGGAGGTGGGCTAGGGTCTTTCTACCACCTTGGCCAATCTCCTGCCTGAGTTTTTTTGTCACGGGTGTTGAATTTAACCAAATGCTTTTTCTGCCTTGACTCATATGACTGCATGATTTTTTTCCCCCTTTAACTATTTAATATGGTAGATTGCATTGATTAATTTTCAAATACTGATCTATCCTTAAATCCCAGGAAAAACCTCACTCGTAATAGTATAATTCTTTCTATACATTGCTGAATTTTATATACTAATATATTTTTAAGGATTTTTTTGTATCTATCTTTAAGAGATAAATATACCTGTAGGTTTTTGTGTTTTGGTTTTGGTTTTGGTTTTGGTTCTCTCTCTGTTTTGTCTTGGTATCAGGTAACAGTAGCTTCATAAAATTAATTAGTACTGCTTTCTGAGAGTGATTGTGTACAATGGGTATTAATTCATCTTAAATATTTGATAGAATTCATCAGTGAAATCTTCTGGGTCTGCATTTTTGGGGGGTGATTGTTAAATTAAAAAATCAATTTCAGGACTTCCCTGGTGGCTCAGTGGTTAAGAATCTGCCTGCCAATGCAGGGGACACAAGTTCGAGCTCTGGTCGGGGAAGTTCCCACATGCCATGGTGCAACTAAGCCTGTGTGCCACAACTACTGAGCCTGCGCTCTAGAGCCTGCAAGCCACACTACTGAGCCCACGTGCCACAACTACTGAAGCCCATGCACCTAGACCCCATGCTCTGCAACAAGAGAAGCCACCCCAATGAGAAGCCCGCACACTGCAATGAAGAGTAGCCCCCGCTTGCCACATCTAGAGAAAGCCTGCACACAGCAACGAAGACCCAAGGCAGCCAAAAATAATTCAGTTTCATTAATTGTCCATTAAAATTATGTTTCAAATTGGATGAATTATAATAATTTTTGCTTTTTGAGGAATTGATCCATTACACCGAAGTTGTCAAATTATGTTTTGTAGAATTATTTATATTATTCCCTTTTTATCCTTTTGAAGTCGACAGGGTCTGTAGTGATATCTTTGGTTTTATTCCTGATATTGGTAATTTGTGTCTTTTCATTTTTGTCAGTGTTGCTAGAGATTTGTCAGTTTTTTTTTTAACATCTTTATTGGACTATAACTGTTTTACAATAGTGTGTTAGTTTCTCCTTTACAACAAAGTGAATCAGTTATACATATACATATGTTCCCATATCTCTTCCCTCTTGCATCTCCCTCCCTCCCACCCTCCCTTTCCCACCCCTCTAGGTGGTCACAAAGCACTGAGCTGATCTCCCTGTGCTATGCAACTGCTTCCCACTAGCTATCTAATTTACATTTGGTAGTGTATATATGTCCCTGCCACTCTCTCACTTCGTCACAACTTACCCTTCCCCCTCCCCATATCCTCAAGTCCATGCTGTAGTAGGTCTGTGTTTTATTCCCGTCCTACCACTTATCTCTTCATGGAGATTTGTCAGTTTTATTGATCCTCTCAAAGAACCAGATCTTGGTTTCATTGATTATGTTTTGCTGTATGCAATGTTATTTATTTCTGTTATTTTCTTTGTTGTTTCCTTCCTGTTGATTGTTGTGGGTTGCTTTTCTTTTTAAGGATTATTTATTTATTTATTTTTGGCTGTGTGGGTCTTCGTTTCGTGTGACGGCTTTCTCTAGTTGCGGCAAGTGGGGGCCACTCTTCATTGTGGTGCGGGGGCCACTCTTCATTGCGGTGCACGGGCCTTTCACTATTGTGGCCTCTCTTGTTGCAGGGCACAGGCTCCAGATGCGCAGGCTCAGTAGTTTTGGCTCATGGGCCTAGTTGCTCTGTGGCATGTGGGATCTTCCCAGACCAGGGCACGAACCCATGTCCCCTGCATTGGCAGGCAAATTCTCAAACACTGTGCCACCAGGGAAGCCCTGTTGTGGGTTTTTTTCCCCCTCTGGGTTCTTGAGGTGGAGACTTATATTGTTCTGAGATTTTTCCTCCTTCTAGTGTATGTATTTAGTGTTAATTTTTTTCTCTTAGCACTGCTTTCTCTGTGTCTCACTAATTTTGATTTTCCAATTCAATGAATTTTTAAAAAATATCGCTAGAGATTTTCTCTTGGATCTTTGGTTTATTTAGAAGTATATTATTTAGTTTCGAAGTGTTTGGAGATTTTCTTGTTATATTTACGTCATCGATTTCTAGTTTGACTCCATTATAGTCAAAGAACACACTGTATGGTTTTAATTTTTAAAAATGTGTCAAAGATTATTTTATAGCCCAAGATATTTTTATGGTCTATCTTGATATATGTTTTACAGGAACTTGAAAATAATGTGCATTCTGCTGTTGTTGGGAGAGGTGTTCTATACATGTTGATTAAATCTTGATTGACCATGTTTTTAGGTTCTTCCATTTCCTTGCTGATTTTTTTGTTTAGTTGTTGTATTGATTGTGGAGAGGGGCATATTAGAGTCTACAACTATAATTGTGGATTTGTCTGTTTTTCCTTTCAATTCTATCAGTTTTTCTTCACATATGTTGCAGCTGTATTTTTTTGTGAATACACATATACCTTTAGGATTTCTATGTATTCCTGGTGGATTGATCCTTTCTAAATCATATTATGTCCCTGTCTGTCTCTGGTAATAAATTTCTTTGCTCTGAATCTACTTTATCTGATAGTAATATATGCACACCTGCTTTCCTTTGATTAATGTATACATGATATAACTTTTCCATTCTTTTCCCTTCAACTTGCCTACATCATTATTTTGGTAGCTTAAGAAAAATAAACAGCATATTATTGGGTTATATTTTAAAATCTATTATGCAAGTATTTGTCCTTTATTATAATTATATGTTTGCTAGGGCTTAATTCCGTCATTTCTTTTTCTCTTTCTTCTCTCTCTCTTTTCCATTTCTTTGTTTCCTTTTTCTTTTTCCTGATTTCCTATGGATTATGGGAGCTTTTTTTCAAGTTGCAATTCCATTTTTATACAGCATTTTTTGGGTTAATTTTTAAAAATTAATTAAATTAATTTTTTTATACAGCAGGTTCTTATTATTCATCCATTTTATACACATCAGTGTAGACATATCAATCCCAATCTCCCAATTCATCACACCACCACCCCCATCCGCCTCTGCTTTTCCCCCTTGGTGTCCATGCATTTGTTCTCTATATCTGTGTCTCAATTTCTGCCCTGCAGAATGGTTCATCTGTACCATTTTTCTAGGTTCCACACTAATGCATTAATATGCGATATTTGTTTTTCTCTTTCTGACTTACTTCACTCTGTATGACAGTCTCTAGATCCATCCACGTCTCCACAAATGACCCAATTTCATTCCTTTTTATGACTGAGTAATATTCCATTGTATATATGTACCACATCTTCTTTATCCATTCGTCTGTTGATGGGCATTTAGGTTGCTTCCCTGACCTGGCTATTGTAAATAGTGCTGCAATGAACATTGGGGTGCATGTGTCTTTTTGAGTTATGGTTTTCTCTGGGTATATGCCCAGCAGTGGGATTGCTGGGTCATATGGTAATTCTATTGTTAGTTTTTTAAAGAACCTCCATACTCTACTCCATAGTGGCTGTATCAATATACATTCCCACCAACAGTGCAGGAGGGTTCCCTTTTCTCCACACCTTCTCCAGCATTTGTTGTTTGTAGATTTTCTGATGATGCCCATTCTAACTGGTGTGAGGTGATACCTCACTGTAGTTTTGATTTGCACTTCTCTAATAATTAGTGATGTTGAGCAGCTTTTCATGTGCTTCTTGGGCATCTGTATTTCATCTTTGGAGGAATGTCTATTTAGGTCTTCTGAACATTTTTGGATTGGGTTTTTTTTTTTTTAATAATGAGCTGCATGAGCTGTTTATATATTTTGGACATTAATCATTTGTTCGTTGATTCATTTGCAAATATTTTTTCCCATTCTGAGGGTTGTCTTTTCATCTTGTTTGTAGTTTCCTTTGCTTTGCAAAAGCTTTTACGTTTCATTAGATCCCATGTGTTTTTGTTTTTATTTCCATTCCTCTAGGAGGTGGATCACAAAAGATCTTGCTGTGATATATGTCAAAGAGTGTTCTTCCTATGTTTTCCTCTAAGAGTTCTATAGTGTCCGGTCTTACATTTAGGTCTCTAATCCATTTTGAGTTTATTTTTGTGTATGGTGTTAGGGAGTGTTCACATTTCATTCTTTTACATGTAGCTGTCCAGTTTTCCCAGTACCACTTATTGAAGAGGCTGTCTTTTCTCAATTGTATATCCTTGCCTCCTTTGTCATACATGAGTTGACCATAGGTGCGTGGGTTTGTCTCTGGGCTTTGTATCCTGTTCCATAGATCTATATTACTGTTTTTGTGCCAGTACCATGTTGTCTTGATTACTGTAGCTTTGTGGTATAGTCTAAAGTCAGGGAACCTGATTCCTCCCGCTCCATTTTTCGTTCTCAAGACTGCTTTGGCTATTCAGAATCTTTTGTGTCTCCATACAAATTTTAAGATTGTTTTGTTCTAGTTCAGTAAAAAATGCCGTTGGTAATTTGACAGTGATTGCATCGAATCTGTAGATTGCTTTGGGTAGTATAGTCATTTTCACAATATTGATTCTTCCAATCCAAGAACATGATGTATCTCTCCATCTGTTGGTATCATCTTTAATTTCTTTCAACAGTGTCTTATAGTTTTCAGCATACAGGTCTTTTGTCTCCCTAGGTAGATTTACTCCTAGGTATTTTATTCTTTTTTTTTGCAGTGGTAAATGGGAGTGTTTCCTTCATTTCTCTTTCAGATTTTTCATCATTAGCGTATAGGAATGCAAGAGATTTCTGTGCATTAATTTTGTATCCTGCAACTTTACCAAATTCATTGATTAGCTCTAGTAGTTTTCTGGTGTCATCTTTAGGATTCTCTATCTATAGTATCATGTCATCTGCAAACAGTGACAGTTTTCCTTCTTTTCCAATTGGTATTCCTTTTATTTCTTTTTCTTCTCTGATTGCCATGGCTAGGATTTCCAAAACTATGTTGAATAATAGCGGCAAGGGTGGACATCCTTGTCTTGTTCCTGATCTTAGTTGAAATGGTTTCAGTTATTCACCATTGAGGACGATGTTGGCTGTGGGTTTGTCATGTATGGCCTTTATTATGTTCAAGAAAGTTCCCTCTATGCCTACTTTCTGCAGGGTTTTTATCATAAATGGGTGTTGAATTTTGTCGAAAGCTTTCTCTGCATCTATTGAGATGATCATATGGTTTTTCTCCCTCAGTTTGTTGATATGGTGTATCGCATATATTGAAGAATCCTTGTGTTCTTGGAATAAACCCCACTTGATCATGGTGTATGAACCTTTTAATGTGCTGTTGGATTCTGTTTGCTAGTATTTTGTTGAGGATTTTTTCATCTGTGTTCATCAGTGATATTGGCCTGTAGTTTTCTTTCTTTGTGACATCCTTGTCTGGTTTTGGTATCAGGGTGATGGTAGCCTCGTAGAATGAGTTTGGGAGTGTTCCTCCCTCTGCTATATTTTGTAGAGTTTGAGAAGGATAGGTGTTAGCTCTTCTCTAAATGTTTGATAGACTTTGCCTGTGAAGCCGTCTGGTCCTGGGCTTTTGTTTGTTGGAAGATATTTCATCACAGTTTCAATTTCAGTGCTTGTGATTGGTCTGTTCATATTTTGTATTTCTTCCTGATTCAGTCTCGGCAGGTTGTGCATTTCTAAGAATTTGTCCATTTCTTCCAGGTTGTCCATTTTATTGGCATACAGTTGCTTGTAGTTATCTCTCTTGATCTTTTGTATTTCTGCAGTGTCAGCTGTTCCTTCTTTTTCATTTCTAATTCTATTGATTTGAGTCTTCTCCCTTTTTTTCTTGATGAGTCTGGCTAATGGTTTATAAATTTTGTTTATCTTCTCAAAGCACCAGCTTTTAGTTTTATTGATCTTTGCTATTGTTTCTTTCATTTCTTTTTCATTTATTTCTGATCTGATCTTTCTGATTTCTTTCCTTCTGCTAACTTTGGGGGGTTTTTTGTTCTTCTTTCTCTAATTTCTTTAGGTTGTTTATTCGGGATGTTTCCTGTTTCTTAAGGTAGGATTGTATTGCTCTAAACTTCCCTCTTAGATCTGTTTTTGCTGCATTGCGTTGATTTGGGTCGTCGTGTCTCCATTGTCATTTGTTTCTAGGTATGTTTTGATTGCCTCTTTGATTTCTTCAGGGATCACTTCGTTATTAAGTAGTGTATTGTTTAGCCTCCAGGTGTTTGTATTTTTTACACATCTTTTCCAGTAATTGATATCTAGTCTCATAGCGTTGTGGTCAGAAAAGATACTTGATACGATTTCAATTTTCTTAAATTTACCAAGGCTAGATTTGTGACCCAATATATGATCTATCGTGGAGAATGTTCTATGAACACTTGAGAAAAATGTGTATTCTGTTGGTTTTGGATGGAATGTCCTATAAATATCAGTTAAGTCCATCTTGCTTAATGTATCATTTAAAACTTGTGTTTCCTTATTTATTTTAATTTTGGATGATCTGTCCATTGGTGAAAGTGGGGTGTTAAAGTCCCCTACTATGAATCTGTTACTGTTGATTTCCCCTTTTCTGGCTGTTAGTATTTGCCTTATGTATTGAGGTGCTCCTATGTTGGGTGCATAAATATTTACAATTTTTATATCTCCTTCTTGGGTCGATCCCTTGGTCATTATGTAGTGTTCTTCTTTGTCTCTTGTAATAGTCTTTATTTTAAAGTCTACTTTTCCTGTTTATACTATATTTACCTTAAATATTTTCTTTCCATACATTTAGAACCACATCAGACTGTTGTAACTGCTTCATCTGTTAGTAAACTCAAGAGAAGAAGGGAAGTCTGTTGCCAATAATTGGGCTTACATGTTCTTTTTTCCTTCTTTATGTCCCGGGATTCCTTCTTTTATTATCTTCTTTCTGTTTAGAGAACTTCCTTAGTCATTCTTTTAGTATAAATCTGTTGATGACAAATTCTCTTAGTTTTATTTTATCTGAAACTGTCCCAATTTTGTCCCCTTTCCTGAAGGATATTTTTGCTGAATATATGGCCTTTTGGCCTCCATGGTTTCTGATGAGAAACTCACTGTTATCCCAATTGGTTTTCCTTTCTAGGTAAGGTGATCTTGGTCTCTTGCTAATTCCAGTATATTTTCTTTGTCTTTAGTTTTCATATGTTTGACTATGGTGTGTCTTTATCTGGATTTCTTTGATTTATCCTGTTTGAAATTCAGTCAGCTTCTTGAACCTATAGGTTTATGTCTTTTGTGAAATTTTGAAAGTTTTTAGCCATTATTTCTTCAAGTACTATTTCAATCCTGTCTTTTCTTCTCTTTTCCGGGACTGCAGTGACATGAATGTTATATATTTTTATGATGTCCTGCTGGTCTTTGAGGCTCTGTTCATTTTTATTGAAGTCTATTTTCTTTCCTTTGTTCAGATTGGGTAATTGTTATTGTTCTATCTTTATGTCCATTGATTTCCTCTGATCCCTACTTTCTGCTGTTTAGCGCACCATTGAAGCTTCTTTGTTTGTTTTTTTTTTTTAACCTTTGTTATTGTATTTCTCAGCTCTAAAATTTCCATTTGGTTTTTAGTTATATCTTCTATTTCTTTGTTGAGATTTTCTATTTCTTGGCTGAGACTTTCTTTTTCTTTTTCTCATTTAAAAAAGTTTATTTCAAGCTCAGTGCTAATAGCTCATTGAAGCATTTTTTAATGATACTGGCTTTAAAACCTTTGTCAGATAATTCTAACATCTCTGTCTTCTCAGTGTGGGCACCTATTGATCATCTTATTCCATACAGTTTCCTGGTTCTTGGTATAATGCATGCTTTTCAATGGAACTCTAGACATTTGTTGTATTATGCTATAAAGCTCTGGTTTTTATTTAAACCTTTTGCTTTAGCTGGCTTCCTCTCACTGATACTGCTCTGGTACGAGAAGGTATAGTCACTGCCTGGCTACTTTCATATAAGAGTAGAAATTCAAGTTCAGCACTTGGCCTCCAATGACATCTGACATTGGAGGACTCTGTTACTTTTGGGTGAAGGTAGAAGTTTCAGCTGCACTGACACCATGGTGGGGGTTGCCTCATTACTGTTGGGCAGTCCTGAAAGTCCTGACTCTCTACCAGGTCTCCTTGAATACCTCCCAGTTATTAGGGAGAAGGGTAACATTTTTCTTTTGTTCCCTACTTGGCCTTTTCTGTTAGCACCCAGGTGGGAGGAGAGGTGCTTTGTTACAATCTGACAACGGTAGAAGTCTAGACTCCCCACTTTGCTTTTGTTGGCATGGGTAGAGGTGGAGCCACAATTTTTTTCTGTTATGTTTCATAATAGTGGAGCAGTTATTGTCCATAGTTTTCTGTCTTGATAGACTATCCACTTCCTGGTCCTTTGCTTAGAGAGAGCAGGGTTTTACTGAAGCTGCTTTTGTCTGTGCCTATTAGTGTTCCCAGGTTGCCTGCTCCTTCAGCTCCATGTCTGGGATATATGAGACAAAATTGAAAACCCAGGGAACTCACTGCCCCCAATCTCACCCCCTCTTTTTAATTGCTACAGCAGAGAAGTTTTCCCATCTGGGAGCTAAGGCCAAACCTCCTACTGAACACTAGATCACATCCACTCCTGCTTCCCTAGGAGCATTAAAATGTAGATTGTCTTTCCTTTCCCTTTTATGTAGATTCCTCCTGTAACTAGATTTTTCTACTAGCTCTTAATTGTGCACAAGTTGTGTCTTGGTCTCACACTCCCTCTGGCTCCCCTCTTCTTTCTTTGAATTTCTCAAAAGAAAATGTCTTTATTTTTCTGTCTCCTAGCTACCATTCAACCATTCAAATGTGGGTTTTGTTCCCATAATTGCACCTCCAGGTGGCTCTACTGTATATCATGTTTCTTGAACTCTTAGCACCTTTTGGCTCTGAAAGTCACTTTCTGCCCTTAGCTTCTGTGAGGCAGCACACTCCTGGTTTTTCTCTTCTCTTGCCATTTCTCTCTTTTCTTTTTCTTTTTTTTTTTTTTCTTCGGTACACAGACCTCTCACTGTTGTGATCTCTCCCGTGGCGGAGCCCAGGCTCCGGACGCGCAGGCTCAGCAGCCATGGCTCACAGGCCCAGCTGCTCCGCGACATGTGGGATCCTCCCAGACAGGGCACGAACCCGCGTTCCCTGCATCGGCAGGCGGACTCCCAACCACTGCGCCACCAGGGAAGCCCCATTTCTCTATTTTCTGAGCTCATTCTCTTCTACCCTACCTGTAAATGCTAGTCTCAGAGCTGAGTCACATGCTCTCTTCTCAGATCTTTCAAGTTTTCTCCCCGGATCATCTACCAAGACAGAAAACTACGCTGGGCATTTTCATTTATACCATGACTTCAGTTATTATCTTTACAGATAGCTCACACATTTATATCCAGCCTTATCTCCCCTCTGAGTTTCATACTTGTATGATCTCTCTTGGAAGGCTGAAAGTCTCTGCAAGCCAATATGTCCCGAAATGAAATCAAGATCTCCTTAGCAATCCCCCAGACTCTTAATCCCCTTCCCCTGTTCTCTGAGTCAGTGAATGGTACCATGATCCATCCAATTATAAAAGTCAGAAAACTATATAGGAATCTTTTTCTTTATCTTTCATATTCTGTACATCACTGTGTATTGTTGATTTTACCTCCCAAATAACTCATAAACATGTCTTTTCTGCAGTCCCACTACCCTCACACTGATCTGAGACACCATCACATCTCTCCTGTCATGGCTATTGCCATAGCTCCCTAAACATTCCCAATGTCTACTCTTTTTTTTTTTTTTTTTTTTTTTTTTGCGGTATACGGGCCTCTCCCATTGTGGAGCAAAGGCTCCGGATGCGCAGGCTCAGCGGCCATGGCTCACGGGCCCAGCCGCTCCGCAGAATGTGGGCTCTTCCCAGACCGGGCCACGAACCCACGTCCCCTGCATTGGCAGGCGGACTCTCAACCACTGCGCCACCAGGGAAGCCCTAAAGTTTGCTTTTTTTTTTTCCAATGTCTACTCTTGCTCCTTGTCAAGGTGGTTGCCACAGAGTAGCTGGAGTCGTTTGTTCAAAATTTAAATTAGATTCCCCGTCTTTCTCTGCCTCTCTCTGTCTCTCTCTATCTGTCTCTGTCTCTCTCTCTCTGTCTCTCTGTATCTCTCTTAAACACACACACACACATACACTTCATGCCCCAAATCTATAGATGCCTCCATTGTCTTGCCAGTACTCTTCGAAGAGAAACATGATTTAGTTACGTAGTCTAAAGCTCTGTTTGGTCAGCTTCTCACCTAACCTTCAGTCTCATTTTGTACTATTTTCTCCCAGTTTCTGCTTCAGCCACACTGGCCTTTCAGTAACAAGGTTGCTCCATGGTGCTTCTGCCCCGGGGGATTTGCCTGCGTGTCTCTGCCTGAGTCCATTTATCCTCTTCTATTCAACTCTTTATCTTTTCCTCTTCCTTCAATTCCTGGCTCAGTCATCATTTCCTGAATCATCTTTGCAGTGTTTTATTTATTTGTTGCTTAAAGTATTTATGCCCAGACACCTCCGTTAGATTTTCAGATGCATGAAGGCAGAGACTGTCATTTACTGCTTATCCTTATATCCCCTGTGTAGCCCAATACCTCACAGAGTCACTGTGTTACACAAAATATAGGATGTCCCTGGAGTCATGCATTGCTATAGCTGGAATTATTTACTTCACACACAGAGGATTTAAAATAAATACTGTAGGGTGAATGAATGAGATTAAATCAATGAGACTTAATACTGAATTGGGCATATGTATGGGAGTAACTGATAAAAAAAGTAAATTGTCATTCTTAAGTTTTCACCTTAGGCAATATGATTAATGTTAATGCCATTAACAAAAATGGAGATCACAAAAGCAATTTTAGGAGGAGGAAGTTGGATTTCCTCTTTGACATATAATTTTTGCTATGTAAGTGTAGATCTCCAGTGTTCAGTGGAGGTCTGGACTTGGGAAATTGGTTTTGGAATCATTAGCTTATAGATGGTATTTGTAGTCATATATGTAGATAAAATCTATTCAGTGGAGGGGGGGAACTAGCTCACCCTAAGATTACAAATGTGTTATCACAAAAGTCACAGAAGGAGGAAGTTTCAGAAGGACGGTGTGATAAACACTATTAGAAGGTGCACATTTCAGTTAAGATGGGGAACGGAGTGGAGATTATAGATTTAGTCTTTCCAGGGTGGCCACGGGAAGATGGCAGGGGACTTGGGAGTGAACGGAATGATTGATGATAAACATAAAGACACAGAGGACACTTAATGGCAAGGCATGATCCACGGAGATTTTTGACAAAGTGGGGTCCTGCTGAAAACCAGGATATTTGAAATCTGAGGGACAGGTGGGGGACAGAAATAAGGCAGGTAAGGGGATTTTAGAGCAAAGATGAAGGAGTTCGTGCTTAATGATCTCAATTTTCTCAGTGATACAGACCACTTACTCCTCAGCAGGGAAAGTGAGGGCAGGAGCCTAGTGGAGTGCCTGGCGATGAAGACAAGACTGAGGGTCTTCGCTGCGGGGAACAGGAAAGGGAGTCAGCTTGAGCAGGATAAAGGATTTGGAGTGAGGCAGGAAGCTCAAGACAGCTGAGCTCATACCTGTGTACTCCATTCAAGTCAGTGGCACTCTGCATCCCCAGGCCAGCCAAGAGAAAAACAGGTGGTTGTACTAATCCAGGTCTGGACATCATCAGAATCACTGCTGAGGAAGATTAAGGGATCAGGGGAGTGGAGGAAGTTGGAATGACTTGTAGTCATGTAGCTGAAATGACTGACAACAGCAAGGAGGTTGATAGGGAAGGAAGTGAAGCTGGACTGCGGTTGATGGTCTGGAAAGATACAGCAGGATTCTGAGACTGGAATTCTCCATGAGGCTTCAGTTAGGGCAGTTCTGCTGAGTCAGATGAAGAGAGAAACTGTAGTCAGACACTGAAAGATTAAATTAGAGATTGCAGCAAAGAAGCAGTGTGAAACCGATAAAAGTATATACTTTGACGGTAGACACACCTGTGCATAAATCTTGTCTCTTAGATATTAATTGTGTGAACTTACAACTCAATTGCTTGATCTGTAAAATAGAGATAATGATAGTTCCTATGTCAAAAGCTTCTAGCAGGAATTAAATGTGCTAATGCATGTGAAGCACTTAGCACAGTGTAGACCGTGGTAGGCCTTCTAGAAGTAGGTGGATATTTATATTCTTAACTTTATGATGATCATGATGTGACCTCAGGGTGTGGTGTGACTGTGAGTGGCTGAAGATGTGCAGAGGGGCAGAATTTCGGAGTGAAAAAGACTTGAGACCAGGGTATAAGAAGGGTGAATAACAATATTCTTGCTTTGTCTCCATTACCAACAGGGGTGCCACAGCTGTAGGCTGGAGATGGTGCTCTTGGCTTCCCCTGCCTCGCACAAGGCACTTTGCAAAGGCAGCCCAAGACTCAACCCAGTTGGGACCTTGCAACCGGAAATATGTGTGCAGACAAGTTCAGCTTTGTTTGCTTGTAGTCATTCTGTGTATATCACAGTGTTTGATTTGCATTAAAAGGATGCCCAGGTTTTAGTAATGAGACCTTTCTGATTGTTTGGTTTCTGCACATAAAACTGGTTCTGAGTCAGCCAAATATGCTCATAATTAGGAGACAAACAGCAGAGGCCAGTTGTTAGCATTTTGTTTTGCTTATTTAAATAGTCATCTTGTTTGGAGTCAAGCCATATTGATTCCAAGAAAGCTTTATTCAATTAGTGCCCATGTGTGCATTCAGCACTGTTTAGTCAGTGAGGACTCAGGTGGGCTTGAGAGTGACCCTGGTTACTTCCCAGAAGTGTTTGGTTACCACGTGTCCTGCATAGAAGATGGCGAGAATCTGGCTCCTACAAGATGGCACTTACGTGCTGCCTCTGCAGACACAGACCATGTCAGCATCTTCAGGGTCCTATAGTCCTGTGGGTGATCCATTAAAGCCCACAAGCCTGGGTGTTCAACACAGGCTGAAAGACCTGGGGAAGATAAACTATGATTCCTAGCTTAAGAGAAGAAAAGAAGCTAGCAGTTAATAAGTGCTTCCTGTGTGCCAGCTACTGTTCTAAGTGCCATTAGTGATAGCTAATCATTTAATTATTACTCCATCTTACAGCAAGGAGAACCAGACTCAAAGAATTAAGTGCCTTGTCTAAGATCACACAAAGTGGTGAAACTGGGATATAAATGCAGGTGTTATGAGATCTAAGGCTCACATACTTAGTGAACTGCTAGTGTTTTTGTCTTTTGTTTTGTTTCCCTTTGTGTATATATGTGTTTTTAAAAAAATTTTTTTCAGGGCTTACTGGGAAATTTAAGCAAATTACATAAAGGACTATGTATTTGTAGCTTGCAAGACCAAATACATGGGGAACACCCAGGACCAAGGTGAGATATTCTGGCAAGTTAGAGCAGGGCACTGGGTGTCCAGGGGCCCAAGGCCTATTGGGAAGGTGATGATGAGAATTACTGGGGCTAATGGGTACCTATAATGCCCAAAAGAAACCTCCTGGCAAAGTTTCAAGAAGATCAGAGATCAAGATATGTTAGTTTTGAGTCTGATTGGAGATTGCCAAAATGCAGGGATGATATCCATCTTTCTCTTTGGCTTAGACAACTTAAAATTAAGTGAGAAGAGAGATGAGGATAAAGAAGACACAAGGATGGTATCAGGATGTTGTATATGAGGGTCCCAGAGGTTCTGGCAGAAGCAGGATGTCATTAGGATAACTGGTAGAGTCAAAGTGATATTTCTTCAGCAGGAAAAAAGTAAATCCAACAGAAATGGCAGTTAAGTCCAGGAGTGGGGGTTTAGGGTGCTTAACCAACCAGTTTCCCTAGAACTGTCTTCGTTTCTCATTGAAAACCCTAGTTCTAGGAAATCCCTGTGTCTGGAATGAATAGGGAATGAGTCATCAATGCAGATTCCAGGAGAGGCTCAGGAAAAGCATCAGGAAGGATGGTAGGGCAGCTAAGTTCTTGTCACTGTAATCAATTATCTCTCTCAACCTCAGTGTTCTTTTTTTTTGTGCGGTACGTGGGCCTCTCACTGTTGTGGCCTCTCCCGTTGCGGAGCACAGGCTCTGGACGCGCAGGCTCAGCGGCCATGGCTCACGGGCCCAGCTGCTCTGTGGCATGTGGGAATCTTCCCAGACTGGGGCATGAACCCGTGTTCCCTGCATCGGCAGGCGGACTCTCAACCACTGCGCCAGCAGGGAAGCCCAACCTCAGTGTTCTTAAATATAAAGTAGGGAGAGGGATTCCTCTTGTGTGTGGTTACTGTGAGACCTGGGCTATAATGAGCATTAGAGAAAAAGGGACAAGGAACTAAAATCATGGAGCAGTCTTCTCTGAACCCATGCTGGAACTACAACGTCTCCTTTCATGCTCATTTGTAATATTATTATTGTTTTCTTTGTCTCATAGATAAGAAAAAAATGAATCAATGAGGCACTAAGTCACTTGTCCCAAGTTATATGACTGGAAAGAGTAGAGTTACATTTGAGAACCAGACAGTAGAGATGGGGTTAGATACAACTGAAAGAATTTCCTCGCCAGTGGCTTTTGTGAAAGATCCAGGGTTTGGAGCCCCACTGCCCCAGTGAGGCCCTTCTACTGAGAAGAATGCCTGGGAATGATGTTATTCTGGCTTGAAGTGTCTGAGGTACAAGGTGCTGGATGGTTCTCAGAAGAGTTGACCTTTTTGACCTGAAACTATTTTTTTAAGAAGAAAAATGACCACTCCTCTGAATTTCTATTAAGGAGAGAATTGGCCATTCCAAGCAAGTAAGGCAGAGATAAAATGAAATAGGATCTGTTGAGGTCTACCCAAAAGTGCTTGTTTGGGATTATTTCTTCTTGGCTTGAAAGAAGATAATCAGCTCAGAAAAGAAAAGATGCCTTTATGAAAAAAAAAAAAAAAAAAAAAAAAAGATGCCTTTGGGTATGAAATCTGTTTTTACAGTAGATGGTTGGTAAGCATTTAATCAGATGGAGAGACACACCTTAATCTGCTGCAACCCAGAAGCCTACATGTCTCCATTGGAAATTAATTATTTCTGACTTAATTCATTAGGAAGGGCCCTTTCCAGAACCAGCTCCATGGGAGACCCCTGAGTAATGGCTCTTGGAACTTCATGGAGGCCTGGACCTGCCATCTTCCTCTGATAAAGGAAACTCCAGTCAGACTGGCCTCATACCTAGCACTCTCACATTACAGAGGACATTTCAAAAGGGCAAATGACCTGGCAGATGTAGATCTTTGAAATGATAATTTTCTAATTCTTATTCATTAGCTTTCAGTTTCTGCAGAGATGTTTCTAAAGGGCGGGGTGCAAAAATGACAACTAATCAATGTAGAATTTGAAAATCACAAATTTTCAACCTCTAATGTAAAAATTTATTCAAGCAAATATCACCAATTGATGCAAAAACCTTTGGGTGAATTTTTTTTGGAGAAAAAAGAAATTCACATGGCAACAAATATCACTGCCCAGTCCCTTACCAATTATTAAAGGTGTAGGTGTATAATGCAGTATTATATTACATAGATATGACCAAAAAAGTTGCAAAGGACAAGAAAAAAATGAAACTATACTATAGGAAGATTCATATATTTATGGTAAAGTGGTATAATATTAACTTTTTTTCCCTTTTATTTATGTATTTCTTTTTAACATCTTTATTGGAGTATAATTGCTTTACAATGGTGTGTTAGTTTCTGCTTTACAACAAAGTGAATCAGTTATACATATACATATGTTCCCATATCTCTTCCCTCTTGCATCTCCCTCCCACCCTCCCTATCCCTCCCTCTAGGTGGTCACAAACCACCGAGCTGATCTCCCTGTGCCATGAGGCTGCTTCCCACTAGCTATCCACCCTACGTTTGGTAGTGTATATATGTCCATGCCACTCTCTCAATTCGTCACAGCTTACCCTTCCCCCTCCCCATATCCTCAAGTCCATGTTCTTGTAGGTCTGTGTTTTATTCCCATCCTACCCCTAGTCTCTTCATGACACTTTTTTTCCCTTAGATTCCATATATATGTGTTAGCATACAGTATTTGTTTTTCTCCTTCTGACTTACTTCACTCTGTATGACAAACTCCAGATCCATCCACCTCACTACAAATAACTCAGTTTCATTTCCTTTTATGGCTGAGTAATATTCCATTGTATATATGTGCCACATCTTCTTTATCCATTCATCTGTTGATGGACACTTAGGTTGCTTCCATATCCTGGCTATTGTAAATAGAACTGCAATGAACATTTTGGTACATGACTCTTTTTGAATTATGGTTTTCTCAGGGTATATGCCCAGTAGTGGGATTGCTGGGTCGTATGGTAGTTCTATTTGTAATTTTTTAAGGAACCGCCATACTGTTCTCCATAGTGGCTGTATCAATTTACATTCCCACCAGCAGTGCAAGAGGGTTCCCTTTTCTCCACACCCTCTCCAGCATTTATTGTTTCTAGACTTTTTGATGATGGCCAGTCTGACCAGTGTGAGATGATATCTCATTGTAGTTTTGATTTGCATTTCTCTAATGATTAATGGTGTTGAGCATTCTTTCATGTGTTTGTTGGCAATCTTTATATCTTCTTTGGAGAAATGTCTGTTTAGGTCTTTTGCCCATTTTTGGATTGGGTTTTTTTTTGTTACTGAGCTGCACGAGTTGCTTATGAATTTTGGAGATTAATCCTTTGTCAGTTGCTTCATTTGCAAGTATTTTCTCCCAGTCTGAGGGTTGTCTTTTCATCTTGTTTATGGTTTCCTTTGCTGTGCAAAAGCTTTTAAGTTTCATTAGGTCCCATTTGTTTGTTTTTGTTTTTATTTCCTTTTCTCTAGGAGGTGGGTCAAAAAGGATCTTGCTGTGATTTATGTCATAGAGTGTTCTGCCTATGTTTTCCTCTAAGAGTTTTATAGTGCCTGGCCTTACATTTAGGTCTTTAATCTATTTTGAGTTTATTTTTGTGTATGGTGTTAGGGAGTGTTCTAATTTCATACTTTTACATGTACCTGTCCAGTTTTCCCAGCACCACTTATTGAAGAGGCTGTCTTTTCTCCACTGTATATTCTTGCCTCCTTTATCAAAGATAAGGTGACCATGTGTGTGTGGGGGTTATATCAGGGCTTTCTATCCTGTTCCATTGATCTATAATTCTGGTTTTTTTTTTTTTTTTTTGTGCTGTACACAGGCCTCTCACTGCTGTGGCCTCTCCTGCCGCGGAGCACAGGCTCCAAATGCTCAGGCCCAGCGGCCATGGCTCACGGGCCCAGCTGCTCCGCAGCACGTGGGATCTTCCCGGACCAGGGCACGAACCCGTATCCCCTGCATCGGCAGGCGGACTCTCAACCACTGTGCCACCAGGGAAGCCCTATATTTCTGTTTTTGTGCCAGTACCATACTGTCTTGATTACTGTAGCTTTGTAGTATAGGTTGAAGTCAGGGAAGCTGATTCCTCCCACTTCATTTTTCATTCTCAAGATTGCTTTGGCTATTCGGGGTCTCTTTTGTTTCCATACAAATTGTGAATGTTTTTGTTCTAGTTCTGTAAAAAATGCCAGTGGTAGTTTCATAGGGATTGCATTGAATCTGTAGATTGTTTTAGGTAGTAGAGTCATTTTCACAATGTTGATTCTTCCAATCTAAGAACATGGTATATCTCTCCATCTATTTGTATAATCTTTAATTTCTTTCATCAGTGTCTTATAATTTTCTGCATACAGGTCTTTTGTCTCCTTAGGTAGGTTTATTCCTAGATATTTTATTCTTTTTGTTGCAATGGTAAATGGGAATGTTTTCTTAATTTCACTCTCAGAGTTTTCATCATTAGTGTGTAAGAATGCCAGAGATTTCTGTGCATTAATTTTGTATCCTGCAACTTTACCAAATTCATTGATTAGCTCTAGTAGTTTTCTGGTAGCATCCTTAGGATTCTCTATGTATAGTAGCATGTCATCTGCAAACAGTGACAGCTTTACTTCTTCTTTTCCGATTTGGATTCCTTTTATTTCTTTTTCTTCTCTGATTGCTGTGGCTAGAAATTCCAAAACTATGTTGAATAATAGTGGTGAGAGTGGGCAACCTTGTCTTGTTCCAGATCTTAGTGGAAATGGTTTCAGTTTTTCACCACTGAGGACAATGTTGGCTGTGGGTTTGTCATATATGGCCTTTATTATGTTGAGGAAAGTTCCCTCTATGCCTACTTTCTGCAGGGTTTTTATCATAAATGGGTGTTGAATTTTGTCGAAAGCTTTC
Organism: Kogia breviceps; assembly: GCF_026419965.1. NCBI lineage: Eukaryota > Metazoa > Chordata > Mammalia > Artiodactyla > Physeteridae > Kogia > Kogia breviceps. The sequence continues at coordinate 50,642,079 of NC_081311.1, forward strand.
TCTGCATCTATTGAGATGATCATATGGTTTTTCTCCCTCAGTTTGTTGATATGGTGTATCACGTTGATTGATTTGCATATATTGAAGAATCCTTGTGTTCCTGGAATAAACCCCACTTGATCATGGTGTATGATCCTTTTAATGTGCTGTTGAATTCTGTTTGCTGGTATTTTGTTGAGGATTTTTTCATCTATGTTCATCAGTGATATTGGCCTGTAGTTTTCTTTCTTTGTGATATCCTTGTCTGGTTTTGGTATCAGGGTGATGGTAGCCTCGTAGAATGAGTTTGGGAGTGTTCCTCCCTCTGCTATATTTTGCAAGAGTTTGAGAAGGATAGATGTTAGCTCTTCTCTAAATGTTTGATAGAATTTGCCTGTGAAGCCATCTGGTCCTGGGCTTTTGTTTGTTGGAAGTTATTTCATCGCAGTTTCAATTTCAGTGCTTGTGATTGGTCTGTTCATATTTTCTGTTTCTTCCTGGTTCAGTCTCGGCAGGTTGTGCTTTTCTAAAAATTTGTCCATTTCTTCCAGGTTGTCCATTTTATTGGCACACAGTTGCTTATAGTTATCTCTCATGATCGTTTGTATTTCTGCAGTGTCAGTTGTTACTTCTCCTTTTTCATTTCCAATTCTATTGATTTGAGTCTTCTCCCTTTTTTTCTTGATGAGTCTGGCTAATGGTTTATCAATTTTTTTTAAAACTTTATTTATTTATTTATTTATGGCTGTGTTGGGTCTTCGTCTCTGTGCGAGGGCTTTGTCTAGTTGTGGCAAGCGGGGGCCACTCTTCATCGCGGTGCGCGGGCCTCTCACTATTGTGGCCTCTCTTGTTGCAGGGCATGGACTCCAGACGCGCAGGCTCAGTAATTGTGGCTCACCGGCCCAGTTGCTCCGCGGCATGTGGGATCTTCCCAGACCAGGGCTCGAACCATGTCCCCTGCATTGGCAGGCGGATTCTCAACCACTGCGCCACCAGGGAAGCCCTGGTTTATCAATTTTGTTTATCTTCTCAAAGAACCAGCTTTTAGTTTTATTGATCTTTGCTATTGTTTCTTTCATTTCTTTTTCATTTATTTCTGATTTAATCTTTATGATTTCTTCTGCTAACTTTGGGGGTTTTTTGTTCTCCTTTCTCTAATTGCTTTAGGTGCAAAGTTAGGTTGTTTATTCGAGATGTTTCCTGTTTCTTAAGGTAGGATTGTATTGCTATAAGCTTCCCTCTTAGAACTGCTTTTGCTGCATCGCATAGGTTTTGGGTTGTCGTGTCTCTATTGTCATTTGTTTCTAGGTTTGATTTGATTGCCTCTTTGATTTCTTCAGTGATCACTTCATTTTTAAGTAGTGTATTGTTTAGCCTCCAGATGTCTGTATTTTTTACAGATCGTCCTGTAATTGATATCTAGTCTCATAGCGTTGTGGTCGGAAAAGATACTTGATACGATTTCAGTTTTCTTAAATTTACCAAGGCTAGATTTGTGAGCCAAGATATGATCTATCATGGAGAATATTCTATGAGCACTTGAGAAAAATGTGTATTCTGTTGTTTTTGGATGGAATGTCCTATAAATATCAGTTAAGTCCATTTTGTTTAATGTATCATTTAAAACTTGTGTTTCCTGATTTATTTTCATTTTGGATGATCTGTCCAGTGGTGAAAGTGGGGTGTTAAAGTCCCCTACTATGATTGTGTTACTGTCCATTTCCCCTTTTCTGGCTGTTAGTATTTGCCTTATGTATTGAGGTGCTCCTATGTTGGGTACATAAATATTTACAATTTTTATATCTTCATCATGGATCAATCCCTTGATCATTATGTAGTGTCCTTCTTTGTCTCTTGTAATAGTCTTTATTTTAAAGTCTATTTTGTCTGATATGAGATTTGCTACTCCAGCTTTCTTCTGATTTCCATTTGTATGGAATATCTTTTTCCATCCACTCACTTTCAGTCTGTATGTGTCCCTAGGTCTGAAGTGGGTCTCTGGTAGAGAGCATATATATGGTTCTTGTTTTTGTATCCATTCAGCTAGTCTGTGTCTTTTGGTGGGATCATTTAATCCATTTACGTTTAAGATAATTATCGATATGTATGTTCCTATTACCATTTACTTAATTGTTTCTAGTTTGTTCTTGTAGGTCTTTTCCTTCTCTTATGTTTCTTGCCTAGAGAAGTTCTTTTAGCATTTGTTGTAAATTGGTTTGGTGGTGCTGAACTCTCTCAGCTTTTGCTTGTCTGTAAAGGTTTTAATTTCTCCATCAAATCTGAATGAGATCCTTGCTGGGTAGGGTAATCTTGGTTGTAGGTTTTTCTCCTTCATCACTTTAAATATGTCCTGCCACTGCCTTCTGGCTTGCAGAGTTTCTGCTGAAAGATCAGAGGTTAATCTTATGGGGATTCCCTTGTGTGTTATTTGTTGTTTTTCCCTTGCTGCTTTTATTATGTTTTCTTTGTATTTAATTTTTGACAGTTTGATTAATATGTGTCTTGGCGTGTTTCTTCTTGGATTTATCCTGTATGGGACTCTCTGTGCTTCCTGGACTTGTTTAACTATTTCCTTTCCCATATTAAGGAAGTTTTCAACTGTAATCTGTTCAAATATTTTCTCAATCCCTTTCTTTTTCTCTTGTTCTTCTGGGACCCCTATAATTCAAATGTTGGTGTGTTTAATGTTGTCCCAGAGGTCTCTGAGACTGTCCTCAGTTCTTTTCATTCTTTTTTTCTTTATTCTGCTGTGCAGTAGTTATTTCCACTATTTTATCTTCCAGGTCACTTATCCGTCCTTCTGCCGCAGTTATTCTGCTATTGATCCCATCTAGAGTATTTTTCATTTCATTTATTGTGTTGCTCATCATTGCTTGCTTCCCCTTTATCTCTTCTAGGTCCTTGTTAAATGTTTCTTGCATTTTGTCTATTCTATTTCCAAGATTTTGAATCATCTTTACTATCATTATTCTGAGTTCTTTTTCAGGTAGACTGCCTATTTCCTCTTCATTTGTTAGGTCTGGTGGGTTTTTACCTTGCTCCTTATCTGCTATGTGTTTTTCTGTCTTTTCATTTTGCTTACTGTGTTTGGGGTCTCCATTTTGCAGGCTGCAGGTTCGTAGTTCCCGTTGATTTTGGTGTCTGTCCCCCGTGGCTAAGGTTGGTTCAGTGGGTTGAGTAGGTTTCCTGGTTGAGTGGACTAGTGCCTGTGTTCTGGTGGATGAGACTGGATCTTGTCTTTCTGGTGGGCAGGTCCACATCTGGTGGTGTGTTTTGGTGTGTCGGTAGCCTTATTATGATTTTAGGCAGCCTCTCTGCTAATGGATGGGGCTGTAGTCCTGTCTTGCTTCTTATTGGGCATATGGTGTCCAGCACTGCAGCTTGCTGGTCGTTGAGTGAAGCTGGGTCTTGGTGTTGAGATGGAGATATCTGGGAGATTTTCGCCGTTTGATATTGTGTGGAGCTGGGAGGTCTCTTGTGGACCAGTGTCCTGAGGTTGGTTCTCCCACCTCAGAGACACAGCCCTGACGCCTGGCTGGAGCACCAAAAGCCTTTTATCCACACGGCTCAGAGTAAAAGGGAGAAAAAATAGAAAGGAAAGGAAGGAAGGAAGGAAGGAAGAAAGGAAGGAAGAAAGAAAGAAAGAAAGAAAGAAAGAAAGAAAGAAAGAAAGAAAGAAAGAAGATACAATAAAGTTATTAAAATAAAAAATAATTATTAAGAAGAAAAATTTTAAGAAGTTAAAAAAAAAAAAGAGACGGTCAGAGCCCTAGGACAAATGGTGAAAGCAGAGCTATACAGACAAAATCTCACACAGCAGCACACACATACACACTCACAAAAAGAGAAAAAGGGGAAAATAATATATCTTGCTCCCAAAGTCCACCTCCTCAACTTGGGATGATTTGCTGTCTATTCAGGTATTCCACAGATGCAGGACACTTCAAGGTGAATGTGGAGATTTAATCCACTGCTTCTGAGGCTGCTGGGAGAGACCTTCCCCTCTCCTCTTTGTTCGCACAACTCCTGGGGTTAAGGTTTGGACTTGGCCCCGCCTCTGCGCGTAGGTCGGCTGAGGGCGTCTGCCCTTCACTCAGACAGGACAGGGTTAAAGGAGCAGCTGACTTGGGGGCTCTGGCTCAGGCCGGGGGCAGGGAGGGGTACAGATGTGAGGCAAGCCTGCGGCTGCAGAGGCCAGCATGACGTTGCAGCAGCCTGAGGTGCGCCACGCGTTCTCCCGGGGAAGTTGTCCCTGGATCCTGGGACCCTGGCAGTGGCGGGCTGCACAGTCTCCCGGGAGGGGAGGTGTGGAGAGTGACCTGTGCTCGCACACAGACTTCTTGGTGGCGGCAGCAGCAGCCTTAGCGTCTCATGCCCATGTCTGGTGTCTGCGCTGATAGCCGCGGTCTGCACCCATTTCTGGAGCTCCTTTACGCGGTGCACTTAATCCCTTCTCACGACGCAGGAAACAAATAGGGAAGAAAAGGTCTCTTACCTCTTTGGCAGCTCCAGACTTCTCCTGGACTCCGTCCCGGCTAGCTGTGGCACACTAACCCCTTCAGGCTGTGTTCACGTAGCCAACCCCAGTCCTCTCAATATTAACTTTTAAAGATTCTTAATGTAATTTCTAGAACAATCACTAAATTGAATTACAAAGACGTATAGCTAAAACGCTAATAAAGACATTAAAATCAATTACTAAAAAAAGAAAAAGATTTAAACAAAAAAACAGGAAAAGAATAATAGAAGATCAAAAAAAGACAGGGTAAAGTGAAAACAAATGAAATAATATAGCATGTTGATAACAGTGGGTCCACTGTTTTACATCGGCACCAGCAATGTATGAGGGTTCCAATTTCTTCACAACCTCCCTAACACGTATTTTCCATTTTTTTGATAATAGCCATCCAAATGGGTTTGAGGTGGTATCTCACTGTGTTCTGATTTGTATTTCCTTAATGATTAGTGATGTTGAGAATCCTTCCATGTGCTTTTGCTGGCCATTTGTGTATCTTTGGAGAACTGTCCAAGTCCTCTGCCCATTTTTGAATCGGGTTGTTTGTTTTTTTGTTGTTGAATTGAAGGAGTTCTTTATATATTCTGGATATTAAGCTCTTAGATACATGATTTGCACATATCTTCTCCCTGATTGTAGTTATTGTTGCCTAAAAATAATTTGATGAAATTTAAAACCGATTCATGTTGTGAAATCTCAGAAAACTAGAAATAGAAAAAAAATTCCTCAATATGAGAAAAGTCATGAAAAACTACACCTAACAGTATACTCAACAATAAAATGTTATACATTGTCATCCTGTGATTTAGATCAAGGCAGAGATGTCTAATCGTATCATTTCTATTTAGCATTGTACTGGCAGTCCCAGCCAGCACTATAAGGCAAGAAGTAAAAAATAAAAGGCATAAATACTTGGTAAAATTAAAAAGTTAAATTGTCTGTGTTCATAGACAACATGATTTTTACATTAAAAAATCCAGAGAGATCTATAAAAAACCCACTTAGACAGTAATTTAGTAAGATAGCAGGATACCTGAGCAATATACAAAAACAATTTGATTTTTACATCATAGCAGCAAATAATTAGAAAATGGTGTATGCAATAAAGATAAAAGATAATTTATTTAAAAGTAACTGATGTTATAAAAGTCGTGCACTAAAAATTTTAATGCATAGCTGAAAGAAATTAAAGAAGGCCTAAATAGATGGCAAGATATACGATGTTTATTAATTAGAAGTCTCCACATTTTGTGATGTCAATTTTTCCGAATTGATCTGTAAGCTTAAGGTAATTCTAATCATAATCTCAGCTGGTGTTTTGTAGAAATTTAGAAGCTGATTCTACAGCCACAAAAATCTTGAAAAATATGAGCAAATATAGAGGAATTAAACTTTATGATTTCAAGACAATATAAAGCTACATTTATCAAGATAGTGAATTTTTGGCATAAGGGTAGATAGATGGATCAGTGGAAGAGAACAGAGAGTCCAGAAACAGACCTACACTATTAATTTTTTAGAGGTGATATTTTAACTTTTAAAATAATTTTTATTGACATATAACTGATAAATAAAATTGTTAGATATTTAAAGTGTATAACGTGATGTTTTGATATACTTGCAAATTGTGAAAGGACTCCCCACAACGAATTAATTAACACTTCCATTCCCTCACATATTTACCTGTTGTTGTTAACACTTAAGTTCTACTCACTTTGTAAATTTCAATTATACAATACAGTGTTATTAATGTAGTCACCATATTATACATTAGATCTTCAGACCTTATTCATCTTATAACTGAAAGTTGTACCCTTTAACCAAGCTCTCCTTATTTCCCCCACCTCCAGCCACTTACAACCACTTTTCTACTCTCTGCTTCTATGAATTTGACTTTTTTTTATACATGAAGAGCACTAACAACTTAATGAAAAAGAGTAGAAAAATTGGACAGAAACATCACAAAAATGATATCAGAATGATTAGTGAAGTGATGCAAGAGCACTGAACATCCCTTTCCTCCCTCCCTATCTTCCTCCCTCCCCCTCACTCGCCTCACTTGCACTGTTGAAGCAAGTTGCAGTGCTATAAGCTCCCCTTTGGAGAGGTCAGTGTAGTCAGAACTGAAGTCCAATAGCTAATGCTAAAGAACTGAGGTCCTCGGTCCAACAACCTGCTAAGAACTGAATCTTGGCCACAGCCGCATGAGTGAGCTTGAATCATACCCTTTTCCAGTAGCACTTTGAGAGGGTTATAGTCCCAGCCACACCTTGATTGCATTCCAGCTAGGCTGTGCCTTAGATTCCCAACCTACAAAAATTGTGAGATAGTAAAGGTTTGTTACTTTGAGTTGCTAAGTTTTGTGGCAATTTGTTACACAGCAATAGATACCTATTACAGTGACTTTGTCAAAAATCAAATAATTTATTGGCTCCATTTCTGGACTTTCTAATCTTTTGATCTGTTTGTCTATCTTTACCCCCAGAACACACTCTGGTGATTTCTGTGGTTTTCAAATTAGGTATTGCAAATCCTCCAACTGTATTATTCTTTCTCAGCGTTGTTTTAGTTATTCTAGGTCCTTTGTTTTCTGCATTGATTTTAGAATAATATCAATTTCTAAAGTAAGTAGATAAATAAATAATGAAAGACTGATGTGACTTTGATTGGGATTGCATTGAATCTATATCATTTGGAAAGAACTGACATCTTAACTAAGTTGAATTTTCTAGTATATGAATATGATAGATACCTTTATTGTTTATCTTTATACCTTTCTATCTCTTTTTTTGGTCTTTAATTACTTTCTGCCATATTTTGTAGTTTTTAGTATAAAAGACCAGCATATTATTTGTTAATTTCCTCCTAAATATGTTTATGATATTGTTGGTGGTATTGCATTACTGTTGTATAAATTTTACTTGTCAATTTTGATTTGCTATTATTAGAATTATATTTAATTCTTGCTTCTAGTAGTTTTTTTAGTAGATTCCATAGGGGTTTCTACATATACAATCATTATCTGAAAATGATAACAGGTAACAATTTTACCTCTTTTCCGATCTTTATTTTCCCTTTCCCCTAACCTGCCTCCCTTCCTTCCTTGGACTTCCAGTATAATGTTGAATATAAATTAGGAGCAGATATTTTTGTTTTCTTCCTGATCTTGGTGGAAAGGCATTCAGTATTTCACACTTAAGCATGGTGTTAGCAATAGTGGGTTTTTTGTTTTCATTGTATAAATGTATTTTATCAGAATGAGGAATTTCTCTTCTGTTCTTGGTTTCCTGAGAGTTATTATCATGACGAAGTGGTAAATTCAATCAAATGCTTTACTGTATTTGCTGAGGTGATCATTTCTTTTTCTCATCATTCTTTTGATGTGGTAAATTACATTGCTTGACTTTCACATGTTAAAACAACCTCTCATTCCTGAGATAAATTCCTTTTGATGATTTATTATCCTTTTATCGACTGCTGGAAAAGGTATGCTAATATTTTATTAAGTATTTTGTGTCCATGTTCATGAGGAATATTGATCTGTAATTGTTTTCCTTTTAATATTTTTGTAAGATATTTATATCAGTATTATGTCAGTTTAATGAAATGTGTAAGAAATTGCCCCTTTCTCCTGTATATTCTAAAAAGTTTGTGTAGAATTTGCATTATCTCTCTTAATGTTTCACTGAATTGTTATGAAGTCAGGTGGACTTGGAATTTTCTTTGTGGAATGATTTTTTTTATTATAAATTTCATTTTTAGTAGATATTGTGACTTTTAGATTTTCGATTTCTGCTTCTGTTAACCTTAAGTTCTACTTTTCAAGGGTTTGTTCTTTTAAGCTATGTTAAAGAATTTATTGTCAAAGTTCTTCATACTATTCCCTTATTGTCACTTTATTTTTTTAACAACTTTATTGGAGTATAATTGCTTTACATTGTTGTGTTAGTTGCTGCTGTATAACAAAGTGAATCAGCTATACAACAAAGTGAATCAGCTATACGTATACATATATCCCCTTATCCCCTCCCTCTTGCGTCTCCCTCCCACCCTCCCTATCCCACCCTTCTAGGTGGTCACAAAGCACCAAGCTGATCTCCCTGTGCTATGCAGTTGCTTCCCACTAGCTATCTATTTTACATGTGGTAGTGTATATATGTCAGTGCCACTCTCTCACTTCGTCCCAGCTTACCCTTGCCCCTCTCCGTGTCCTCAAGTCTTTATTCCTGTCCTGCCCCTAGGTTCTTCAAAACCATTTCTTTTTTTTTAGATTCCATATATATATCACTTTAATGTTAATAGATCTATAATGATGTTCTCTCTTTCATTCCTGATGTTGGCAATTTGTGTTTTCTTTTTATCTTAACCAATCTTGTTAGATTTTGATTAATTTTATTACTGTTTTCAAAGTACTGACATCAATTTTTTTGTATTTGTCATTTTTCTGTTTTATTGACTACTGATATTCATTTTTCCTTCTGCTTATTTTTGGTGTAATTTGATCTTTTTTAGCTTCTTAAAGTAGAAGCTAAGATAATTGGTTTCAGCCCTTCCTTCTTTACTAATATAATCATTTAAAGCTATTTAATGTTGTCCAAGCACCTCTTTAGCCATAACCCACACATTTAGATATGTTGGGTTTTCATTATCACTCACTTCAAAATGCTTTTTAATTTTCTTCTGATTTTTTCTTTGACTCATGAATTATTTAAAGCAGTATTACTAAATTTCCAAATATTTGGGGATTTTCTGGCTATCCTAATGATGTTGTTTTCTAATTTAAAATACTTTTAGCCAGATAATATACTCTGCATGATGCCACTGTTTCATATTAATCAAAACTTGTCTTATGACCTAGAATATTGGTCTCTCTTGGTGACTCTTCCACATGCCACTGAAAATAATAAGTATACTGTGGTTTTGAGGGGAGGTGTTCTATAAATACCAGTTAGGTCAAGTTGCATGAATAGCATTTTTCACATCTTGTCTTTTACCAATTTTTGTGTACTTTATCAGATACTCAGAGAGGAATGTATAAATACCCAACTGTAATTTCCCTCAGCTCTCCTGCTCTGCCCTCAGCTGTCCAGTTGTAGCAAACCCAGTTTGCTTTGATTGATCAGTTTCTCTCAGTTGCCTTCCTGCCTCTGCTTTTGGAGGGTATTTGCCTTGCACTTGGAGGAGGGTCCATGCACCTCACTGGGATCTCTCTCAGCTCTTGCCCTGCATCCAGCCTTTCACATGCTATTCCTGAGCATTCAGTGAAGATCCATGGGAAAGAGTTGGTGGGTGAAGACTTTGTAGCTGAGGTAGCTCAGAATTTCAGATTGTAATGCAAGCCCACTCAGGGCCATGGCAGGTGTATTAAAAGTGTATGTTCTCCTAAACCTCATCCATGATGGATTTTTCCTCTTCACAGTTCTCCATGAGCCATCAGTTTCTTTTATCCTGTAATGTGTTTATCCTTTTCTGGAATTTAGTGCATTTGCATTCTGAAGTTTCTGATGGGATTTTTTAAAGCTATAATTTTATTGCATAACAAGCTTGTTTTGGTTGGTAGAATAAGAACAATGATTTCTTGCAAGTTTCTAATACTAACAGGAGGAGTAAGTCTGTTTCAGTTGATTTTTCATTTTGGGGATTACTTTTTCAAGTCTATTTTTGAATACGGAAAACATTTACTTGGTTCAAAACCAAAAGCATATAAAAAGTATAATGTGAGAATTTTTGTTTTAATTATTTCTTCTTTTAAAATTAACAGTTGTACTTTGCTTCTTGTTTATTTTTTCAGTGTTTCTTTTTCAAATATAAGCAAGTGTGTGTATCTAGATAGGTTAGACAATAGAAGTATATAGATCTTAATTTCCCATCCTTTCTTACACAAAAGGTAGCATTCTAAAAATTGTTCTGTACTTTGTTGGATTGTAAACTTAAAAAAAATTAAAGTTGACTATAATACAGAAAAGTATAAAAATAAGAATATAGCCTAGTGATTAATTATAAATGAATCCATTTGTGTGATCACTACCTTATCCAAGAAATAAAATGTAAATAGAAACCCCTAAGACTCCCTCATATCCCGTCTCAATTATTATATTCTTTTTCTCCTGGAATATGACCACTATCCAGGTTTTTACCATCACCAATAAGTCATGCAGGCTTTTGAAATTTTATAGGTGAAGTCATACAGACCTTCTTTTGTGTCTGGGTTATCTACTCAATGATATATTTGTAAGAGTCAACAATAGTTTTTTATGTAAAGCCTTAGTTCATTTATTTTTATAGCTGAATAATATTCCATTGTATGATTAGCATGCACTTTATTTTGCTGTTCTATTTTTCATTATTTGCTATTGGAAATTATATTTGTAATTTAGATATCATCTAAAAATAATTACAGCTTTATTTCTTACTTTTTGATCCTTATACATGTGTTTTCTTTCCCTTGTCCTACAATGTTGAAAAGAAGGAGTAAGAGGGAACATATTAGTTGCTAAATATCATAAGGTTTTTATTTTTTGAGGATTAAGGCAAAGCTTTATATTCTGGGTTTGCTAGTAGTTTTTAATTTTTGTCATCAGTAGAGCTTGAATTTTATCAAATGATACCTAGGCATCTATTGAAATAATGTTTTTCTCCTTTGTTCTGGTAGTGAGTCATATTACATTGATTTTGTAATGATAAACCAACCACATTTTATGTTACCATTTTTATGTATTGCTGCGTGTTTTTGCAAATATTATCTTTTAAAGGTTTCATTTAAGTAGGATTGACCAGTACTTTTCCTTTCTTATAATGTCTTCACTTTGTTTTAAAACCAAGTTAATTCTGTTTTCATAAAATGAAATGGCAGATGCTCCCTCTTTTTCCATTTTCTGGAAAGATTTCTATAAGTTTGGTGTTATTCTACCCTAAAAGTTTTCCAGACTTTCCCTATGAAGTAATATGGGACTACCATTTCCTTTGTGAGGAAAAGGATACAATTTCCTTAATAGAAAAGTACTATTTATATTTTCTCTTATTCCTGTGTCAATTTTAGTGAATTATGATTTTTCTAAGATTTGTTTATTTCATCTAAATTATAAAATTTATTACAAAAAATTGATCATAATATCTTTACTTTTAAATGTGATATCCTCCTCTTCCTGATTTTGGGAGTTTTTTCTTTCTTTTTTTTCTTCGTTAGTATTAATATTTTTAATCATATTTTTACTCTTTAAAGAACCAGTTTTTGTTTTTGTCAGTCCTTTCTGTTATATTTTTGTTTTCTGTGTAATTTGTCTCTTTTCTTAGCATATTGATTTTCTTCATATATTTCCTTTGTGCTTCCTTTTTGGACTTAATCTGCTTTTTGCTGTCTTCTGACTCTCCCTCCTGGTGGATCATTCTCTTATTTTATGTAAGCACATCTTCAGGAGAGTCTTTTGTCTATAGACATCTTTTTTTTTTAAAATAAATTTTTAAAAAATATATTTATTTAGTTTTTGGTTGCGTTTGGTCTTTGTTGCTGCACTCGGGCTTTTCTCTCTAGTTGTGGCAAGCAGGGGCTACTCTTCATTGCAGTGCATGGGCTTCTCATTGCAGTGGCTTCTCTTGTGGAGCATGGGCTCTAGGCATGTGGGCTTCAGCAGCTGCAGCACGGGGACTCAGTAGTTGTGGCACATGGGCTCAGTTGCTCCGCAGCATGTGGGATTTTCCCGGACCAGGGATTGAACCCATGTCCCCTGCATTGGAAGGTGGATTCTTAACCACTGTGCCACCAGGGAAGTCCCTAAACATCTTTCTTATACACCCAAATTGTATAATAGTTAATCTGGATTGCTTTGCATTTAGTTTTGCCAGACAGCCTAAGAGTTTTCAACAGCTGGAAACTACATTTTACTTTTGTTTTTCTCATTTGTGAATTACCATCCTGAGTAGAGAAAATTTTGCCTTTATTTCCACACATGAAATAAACTTATGAATTAAATTTCCATGGGAGACCTAGAAGACATTTTTACCCACCCAAAGTCCTAGACAGAAGCTGTCATTTCGTAGGATTCTGGGGGCTTGGGGTGGGGGCAGTGCAGGCATTCTCTTCATCCTATCAACCAGGTACAGTCCTCCCATGATTCTGATGCTGAACCGGGCCTCGCTGGCCCTCCTTGACCCACTTGGGCCCAAAGCCAAGTGATCTGTTTCTCAGACAGCACTGAGATGCCAAATCTTCCCTCTGAAGCCTCAATCTGTCATATTATGGCTTCTGCAGTGACATCTGTAGGGCTTATTATTCTGCTTAATTTTATACATTGTTTCTGGGTTTTCTTTTCCTTTAAATTTTGGAATAGATAGATACTCCATTGGGATAGAGATTCCTGCTAACTCTTTCATCATCTTGCCTAACTTGATTCTAGGCGAGCTTTATAAAAGTTAGATTGGTATCTGATTAATCTGTATGTTTCAAATGAGGTGGTGGAGGTGGCAGTATAAGTGGGGAGAATATGGAAATGTAAAAATGCATTTGTATGGCCAGGAAAAGAGACAAAGTGGATGGACTGTGTAACATGCATCTTATTCTGCTTGCAAGATAGCCAGCATAGAAAAACATCACTTTGCCAGTGAAATTAAGCAAAAATAAATCAGAACACAAAGCTTATGCTTCTTCAGAATGCAGATTTGAGGTTGAAAATAATTCTACAGTGAGAAGTAAAATGAAGTCCATCAGTATGTATTGGGTTTTAGTGAATTTGGCATCACTCACCCCGAATTTGGAGTGTTCCAAAGTTTGCAATTAAGAGCTACAATTGAAGAATGCCTGAACACAGGCTTACTAGTAGAGAGTTACAAAAGCTCAACAAAAACCACCTAAATTATAGACCTTGACTGTTCACAGGGCTTCCTCAGTTTTGGCAAATCAATGTTTTTAAAGGCTAAGTGTGTTGTTGGGGAAGAGATGGTATATTTATTGCTCACTGTATTTATTTATATCAGTCTTTTACTGTATCTTGGACTGAGAGATGTGCATGACTTGAACTTCACATTCAATCATCCAGTAAAAAAACCCTTTGAGTTTTTGTTTTTGCTTTTACTGTATTTTTTTTTAAAAGCAGTTTTAGATTCACAGCAAAATTGAGAGGAGGTTACAGAGATTTCCCCTTAGAGCTCTTGCCCACACACATTCGTGGTCTTCCTCATTATCAACGTCCGTCACCAGAGTGGTGCATTTGTTATAACTGATGAACCTACACTGGCACATCATAGTCACCTGAAGTCCATAGTTGACAACACTCTTGGTGTTGTACATTTTATGGGTTTGGACAAATGGACAATGGTATGTATCATGCAGAGTATTTTCACTGCCCTAAAAATCCTCTGTTATCTGCCTGTTTATCCCTCCCTTTCCCCTTTCCCTAGGCAACCACTGGTCTTCTTTCTGTCTCCATAGTTTTGCCCTTTCCAAGATATCATATACGTGGAATCATGTATGTAGCCTTTCCTGATGACTTTGTTCATTTAGTAATATGCATTTAAGTTTTTACTTTACCCATCCCTAACTTCATTTCTTTTTCTCAACACTTGTCATAATATGTGAAATCTACATGTTTGGGGGGTATATATTCATTCTGAAAAATGATAAGATTGTAATAGATAATGTTGGTAGCCTGCTGCATCCCTTAACTGCCATGAATGTTGACTTATAACATTCCCGGTTGCCCCTTTTCTGGAGAATTGTCCTTAGCTAAAATTCCTTAGAATTTTAAATGTAATGTTTTATTTCTTAAGCTGAGTAGCAGGTATATGGGCTTTTTGTTATATTGTGCATATATCTGTATGCCCCAAAACTTTCTTGATAAAAAAGAAAAATGTATTTAATGCTGTTTCCTATGTATTTAAGTTTACATGTATAGCACATGCATATCAACATTGCTTTGTTTTATACTTTTTTCCCTCCAGATTTGTTTTATGTTGTTCTTAATACTAACTGTGTTGCTCTATGCAGATCTTCAGTGTTTGTGAATGCTGCAGTGCAGTCCAGTATTTATCCCTCACATTTTGCTTTCATTCTTCTAGCAGTGGCTCCCTTCCACCATTTTACCTGTCCTCTTGTAGACCTATGCTGGAGTTTTCTTCATGTATTGCTGGATCATAGAATGTGCACATATGCAATTTCACTAAGCATACCCAGATAGCTCTCAATCAGATAGATCCAAATAACATATCATTTTACACTTCTACCAGAAGTGGATGAGGGATTCTGTTTTTCCACCATCTTCTCTTAGGCTGTCATCAGATAACAAAATCTACAGCATCCTTTGTTGAACAAGCATTCTTAAATGTGATGTAGCAAAATTAGTTCATTCTTACCTCAAAATTTATGCTTTTTTTTTTTTGTATCTGATTTAGGAAGTTCATTGTGACACCAAGATTACAGAAATATTCTGGGTTGAAGAATGGTTGTTCTAACGGTTCTATTGGGGGAGTGCAGCTGCTTGAATGCTCTTGGTCAGAGAACTGTTCTCCTCTATCTGAGAAAGTGATCCTTCTCAAACACAAGGGCAGTTTCAGGAGGAATGCCCATGGGGGTTTGAGGGAGAGGACTGCATTTAGACACCCAGAGCACGTGTGTCGTCCTGGACTATCAATGGAGACCCAGCTGTTCCAAACAGGACATTCTCATATATGAGTTAGGAGACTTGAAAGCAAGATGACTCAGCCACACCGGACTAGCCTTTTCCCTTTCTGCACCTCAGGATTCTCATGTGTAAACATGGAGAGGACAGCCAATAACATCTCTATTATCTCCTTAAACTCAAACAGTTCATGTAGAATATATATATATGTGTATATATATATATATATAAAACCAATTTAAAATTTCATCATTTCAGAGCTATAGGAGTCAAGCTTGGTGATAGTTTTTCATGTGCTCTAGAACAAGCCATTTATAAATCAAGGTCATGTTAGATTCTAGTTGGGACCATATTAAACTCTTTACTAAGAGTATTACTTTAGCTTAACTGCCGTATGTATGTATATACATAAATTGTCAAACCTTGGTGATTTACTGCAATAGAAACAAATTTCTCACTCAGGTAAAGTCCATTTGAGGGATTTTGGTTGGGTGGCTCTCCAGGCCATCACTTAAGAACCCAGGATTCTTCCATCTTGTGGTTCTTCCCTCTTTGAGGTTCTTGAAGTTCTTTCTGGTCACCTTCCAGACAGGAAGAGAGAACAGAATTCACTGTGGGAGGATATTTTGAGACTAAGCATTGAAGTGGCACACAGCACTGCATTCTTTGTGCTGGAACTTGATCCCATGGCTACAGTAACACAGAGAGAGGCTAAGAAATCCAGTTTGGTTGTGTGCCATGAAGAAGACATAACTTTCGGGGAACACAGAGAAGTCTCTGCCACAGCAGCACTCCCTGTCAGGCATATGCAGAACACAAATTAGTTTTGTTTTAATTATAGAAGCAATGTAACAACATTAAATACAGTGTTTCAAAACTAGGGAGGAATTACCCATAATCCCATGCCAGGAACAAAATACCTGTTAGTATTTCTGCAAGTTTACATAGCTGGGACCTTAGAGGGCATGTACATGAGTAGTCCTCCCTCCCTTCCCTCCTTCTTGATTTTCTAACTTCCTTCTTTAAACATTTCTTGTTTTGTTGAAACACTTCTTGGTTGTCTACAGGGTTAGACATCTAGACATCAAGAACACAGAGATCAGTAAGACACAAAATTTTGGGAATTCCCTGGCGGCCCAGTGGTTAGGACTGCACTGCCACCGCAGGGAGCACAGGTTCGATCCCTGATCCCTGGCTGGGGAACTAAGTTCCCACAAGCCGCATGGCACAGCAAAAAGAAAAAAAAAAAAAAAAAAAAAAAAGACACAGAATTTTAAATTTGCCCTCAAGAAGTCCCACTAGCATGAGATCAGGCAAGTAACCAACGATTATAACATAACATGACTAGGGATGTGATAGAAATAAATGTGGAGTATTGTGGCAGCACTTATCCCAGAAACAGATATCTAGAGAAGGTGGTATCTTAACTGAGTAATAAAGGATAAATAGAAGCTAGTGTGGTAATAAAGAGTTCCAGAGCATTCCATGGAGTTGGGAGAGTGGGGGCACCATTCTCCAAGGCCTGGAGACATGAGATAGAACAGCGAGCTCTGGGAAGTGCACATAGTTCAGATTGATTGGAAAGTAGAGTGTGAACGGGAAGTGGTGAGAGCTGAATCAGGATGGGGTCAAATTGTGGAAGATTGTCAGCTCTGCTAAGGAGACAAAATTTTAGTTTAAACACAAGAGGAGTCATTGAAGTATTTTAAGCAGGAGGATGATTTAATTAGAACCTTGCTTGAGAAAGATAACTCTGGTTGCTATATAAAAAAAGGCACCAGAGGTGGACAAAACTGAAGGCAAGAGACAAGTTAAAGGACTAGATGTATAATTCATATGAGATATGATGGTGGGTTTACTTACGTTGTGATTGACATTGGAGAAAAATATATAGCATTCAAGAGATATTTAGGTGGTAAAACCAACAGGGTTTAGGAACTGATTGGATATGAGCAGTTAAAGAGAGGAATATGTTAGGGATGACTGAGAATTCAGACTTGGCTCTAATTGGATGGAAAATTAAGACAGATTACTGGAAAAGAGAGGATAATGAATTCAGTTTTTATTTTAATTTTGTGACACTTTTGGAAATATAAGTAGAGGAGACTGGTAGGAGGTTGACTGATTATAAAACTGAAATCCAGGAAAGAGAATTACACTGGAGTTAAGATACCTAATTGAATGTATAGGAATAAAAGAGCTTGTCCAGGGACCATATATTGAGTATGAAGACCATCATTTAGGTGAAAGATGAAAGAATAAAAGTTGACAACAGAGGTTATAAAGGAGCAAGCAAACAAATAGAAATGAGCAATAGAATAAGAGTATTAAATCAGAGAAGCCAACGGAAGAAAATTTTTAAGTGCTGAGAAGAGATCAAGGAAAATAAAGATTAAAAGTGCCCACTAGGTTTGGCATCCAAACAGTTCATTAATACCTTTTTCAGTACATTATTTTATGGAAAAGAATCGGATGACTTGAATTGAGAAGTGAGTGAAAAGTGGGGAATTGGGCTTCCCTGGTGGCGCAGTGGTTGAGAATCCGCCTGCCGATGCAGGGGACATGGGTTCGTGCCCCGGTCTGGGAAGATCCCACGTGCCGCGGAGCGGCTGGGCCCGTGAGCCATGGCCGCTGGGCCTGCGCGTCCGGAGCCTGTGCTCCGCAACGGGAGAGGCCACAACAGTGAGGCCCGTATACCACAAAAAATTTAAAAAAAAAAAAAAAAAAGTGGGGAATTATCTCAATGACAGTCGATGGTTATCAATAAGAAGAGAGAACAGGATAGAAGCTCTAATGTTTATCTGAACAGGATTTTTTTTTTCAAAACTGGAAAAGATTTGATAAATTGTAAATGCTTTTGGGAGAAATCTTGTAGAAAGGGATACTTTGAAAATAATTCAATGATAACAGAGAGAGGAGTAATTAATAGGATGAGGTCCCCAGGAGGAAAGAGCAGACCTGGAGGATAAGGCTTCCATTTTAATAGGCAGAAAGAAGGAACGATGATTTTGGATGAGGCTACATTTATCAGTTTAGTAGTGGGAATTTCGGGTAGATCTCATGTGCTGACTCCTAATGCATTTTTAGTGAAATGCCAACTGCTGAGGGAAAGCAGGGTGGTAGAGTCAGATATTTAAGAAAAGTGGAGAAGGTTTAAAATTACCGTTATGGGAGATCTCTCACACACAAATATAACATCAATACTGAGTAGTGCTGGGAACTTCCTTGAAATCAGAGATGCTACAATGACCACCCTCCCAAGGGTGTGCTTCAGGAGTTTTCTCCAGCAGTGTTCAGTGTCCTATGTCCAGAGGTGAAGAAGGAAAGTAGTTGAATGGTCTCATAGTAGCCAGGTGGGTTTGGCAAAAGGACAAGAGAGGCAAAGATAATGGCAAGAAAGTGGAGAAAATGATCACCCAGAAAATCTAAGCTATGAAAAATGGAAAAAAGCTCCACAGGACTGGAGAGTCTCACAAGATGGAGATTAATTGACACTAATTGAGTGAAAGAAAAGGAAGAATAAATGCTAGCTAGTACTCTGAGTAGATGTTTAATTTCACAAGTACATGAGGCTCTAAATAAATATTTGTTGAATGATGACTGAGCAGATTTGCCTATAGGCACATATAAACTTTCCCCTGTTGTACATCTAGGTTGCTTTTATTTTCAGTTTTTTAAATGATCAATACAGTAAAATAGATTTTTTTCTTCCAGTGTACAGTTCTGTGACTTTTTAGCTAATGGAGTATATTTTTTAGAGCAATTTGAGCTTTTCAGAAAAGTTGAGCAGGTATTACAAAGAGTTCCCATATATTACCTTTCTACCCCATATTCTGTACACAGTTATTAACAACTTATATTAATGTGGTACAATTGTTATAATTGATGAACCCATATTGATACCTTATTATTGACTAAATCCCATAGTTTACAGTAAGACTCTGTGTTGTATAGTTCTATAGGTTTTGACCAATATCAATATATTTCCACTATCCGCAGTAAGCACCAAATGAATATTTGCTCTTATGGCATTGTTAGTTTGGGAGGTAAATAACTGTTCTTTTTTAAATAGACTTTTGGGGGGGGGTTTGTTTCTTTTTAACAGGAGAAAAACAAACAAGTTTAATAACATGTTCAGCTCCTGTATACATGGGAGAGACCCAGGAAAACTGAGTAACTCCTAGACTTTATTTTTTAGGGTAGTTTTAGGTTCACAGCAAAATCAAGAGGAAGTTCCCATATACCCCCGTGCACAGCCTCCCCTTCTAACAACACCTTGCACCAGAGTGGTAGTTTGTTACAATCAATCAATCTCCATTGACACATCATAATCACCCAAAGGTCATAGTTTTCTTTATAGTTGATGTTTGGTGTTGGGTTTTAACTAATGTATAATAACATATATCCACCATTGTATTATGCAGAATATCTTCACTGTCCTAAACATCCCCTTCCCTCTAACTATTCATCCCTTCTTCTTTCCTCTCAATCCCTATAAACCATTGATCTTATTAGTCACTATAGTTTTGCCAGTTCAGAACGTCATATAGCTGGAATTATATAGCTGGCCCTTTCAGACTGATTTCTTTCACTTCGTAATGTGCATTTAAGGTTCCTTCATGTCTTTTTGTGGCTTGATAGCTCATTTCTTTTCAGTGCTAAATAATATTCAATTATCTGGATGTAGCAGTTTATTTATCCATTCACCTACTGAAGGACATTTTGGTTGCTTCCAAGGCTTGGCAGTTATGAAATTTCTATGTAGGTTTTTGTGTGGACCTACAAGGAGAGATATTGCTGGATTGTATGGTAAGACTGTGTTTAGCTTTGGAAGATACTGCTAGACTGTTCTTCCAAAGCAGCTGTACCATTTTTCATTTCCACAAGCAATGATTGAGAGTTCCTGTTGCGCTGAGTCTTCACTAGCTTATGATGTTGTCAGTGTTCTGGATGTTAACTATTCTAATTGGTATGTTGTGATTTATCACTGTTATTTTATTTTATTTTATTTATTTATTTATTTTTTTGCGGTACACGGGCCTCTCACTGTTCTGGTCTCTCCCGTTGCGGAGCACAGGCTCCAGGTGTGCAGGCTCAGCGGCCATGGCTCACGGGCCCAGACGCTCCGCAACATGTGGGATCTTCCCGGACCGGGGCACGAACCCGTGTCCCCTGCATCGGCAGGCGGACTCTCAACCACTGCGCCACCAGGGAAGCCCTATCACTGTTATTTTAAATTGCCATTACCTAATGATATATGATGTGTTACATCTTTTCATATGATTATTTGCCATTTGATTATCTTCTTTGGTGAGATGTTTGTTTGGACCCTTTACCCATTTTAATTGAGCTGTGTGCTTTCTTATTTTTGAGTTTTAAGAGCTCTTCATATATTTTGGATAGTAGTGCTTTATCAGATATGCATTTGGCAACTATTTTGTCCCAGTCTGTGCCTTGTTTTTTCATTCTTTTAAAAGTATATTTCTTAGGGTAGATGTTTTTCATTTTAATGAAGTCCAGCTTATCAATTTTTTCTTCCATGGAGTGTGCTTTCATACTGTATTACAAAGTCAGTGCTAAACCCAAGGACACCTAGATTTTCTCCCATATTAACTTCTAGAAGTTTTATAATTTTGCATTTATATTTGAATCTATAGTCCATTTTCAATTAAATTTTGTGAAAAGTGTAAGGTCTGTGTCAAGATAATTTTTTTTGTATGTGGATGTCCCATTGTTCCATCACCATTTGTTGAAAAGACTATCTTTTCCCCATTAAATTTCCTTTGCTCCTTTGTCAAAGTTTGTTAGGCTCTATTTGTGTAGGTCAATTTCTGGGGTCTCTATTCCGTTCCATTGATTTATTTGTCTGTTCTTTTGCCAATACCACACTGTCCTGATTAATGTCATTTCTATGAATTTTAATACATATGTAGATTTATGTAACCACCACAATAATCAGCATATGGAACAATTCCATCACTCAAAAAAAAAAAAAGAACTTCCTTATGTTTTGTCTTTATACTCACATTTCCTACCCACTCACAACCTCTGGCAACCACTAATCTGTTTTCCAACACAGTAGTTTTGCCTTTTTGTGAATGTCAAATGAATGAAATCATGTGATATATAACCTTTTGAAATTGGCTTCTATCAGTCAGCATAATGCTTTTGGAGAATCATCCTTTTTTAAATTAGTATTAATGGTTGTTCCTTATTATGGCTGAAGGATATTCCATGGTGTGGATGTAGCACCACTTGCTTATTCAGTCCCTATTTGAGAGATATTTGGGTTATTTTCAGTGTTTGGTGATTAAGAGTAAAGCTGCTATAAATATCCATGTACAGGTTTTGTGTACATGAACATAAGTTTTCACTTCTTTAGATTCAATGTCTAGAAGTGAAATTGCTGGGCCATAATAAGTACATGATTAACTCTAGAAGAAACTACTGACCAATTTTCTATAGTGGCTGCATGATTTTATATTCCCACCAGAAATGTATGAGCGATCCATCTGTTCCACTCCTTCTCCAGCACTTGGTATCATCAGAAAATTTTAGTTAAGACATTCAATAGATGGCGGTTTTGTTGCATCATCGTTTTAATTTGCATTCACTAGCTAATCATGCTGAATATCTTTTCATGTGATTATTTGCCATCCATACATGTTTGGTGAAGTGTCTGTCAACATATTTTGCCCATTTGAAAAAAATGTGTTGTTTATTTTCTCACTGTGTGTTTTGAAAGTTCTTTATTATTATGGGCAGAAGTCCTTTATCAGATATGTGACTTATAAACATAATTCCCCAATTGGTAGCTTGCTTTTTCATTCTTCTGATAGTGCCTTGTGCAGAGCAAAAGTTGTTAAATTTGATGGTTCAATTTATCAAAAATATATAATTTTTATGTCTCAGGTTTTTGGTATCATGTCTGAGAATTCTAATTCTTTGTATAGCCCTAGGTTACGAAGATTTTCTCCTACAATATTTATAGTTTTGCATTATATATTTAGATGTATAAGCAATTCTGAATTAATTTTTGTATAAGGTATGAGATGTAGGTTAAGGTTTATTTTTTTGTCTACGTATATCAGATTGTTCTAACACCATTTGTTGAAAAAGGCTGTCTTTTCTCTCTTCAGTTACTTTTGCAGCTTTGTCAAATATCAATTGGCCATATTTGTGAGGGTCTATTTCTAGACATTCTATTCTGTTTCACTGATATATGTGTTTATTCCTTCACCAATACCACAATGTCTTGATTACTGTAGATTTATAGCAATTCTTAAATTTGGAGAGTGTGATTTCTCCAAACGTTTTATACTTGATCAAAATTGTTATAGCTATTCAAGTTTCTTTACCTTTTCATATAAATTTTATAATCAGCTTGTCTAAATCTACAATATGTTTTGCTTAAATTTTGGTCAGTATTACATTCATTTACAGATCAAGTTGGGAAGAATTAATGTCTTTACTATGTTGAATCTTCTAATCCATAAACATGTGTCTTAGTTGGGCTACTATAATAAACATACCATAGACTGAGTGGCTTAAACAAAAAAGTTTTATTTCTCATAGTGCTGGAAGCTGGGAAATCCAAGATTAAGGTATTGGCAGATCCAGTGTTAGATGATAGCCCATTTCCTGGCTGGTAATTAGCTATCTTCTTGCTCTATCCCTACAAGGCTGAGCGAGAGATCGTATAACTCATACTTCTTTTTTTTTTTTTTTTTTTTTTTTTGTGATACGCGGGCCTCTCACTGTTGTGGCCTCTCCTGTTGCTCCGGACGCACAGGCTCAGTGGCCATGACTCACGGGCCCAGCTGCTCCACGGCATGTGGGATCTTCCCGGAATGGGGCACGAACCCGTGTTCCCTGCATCGGCAGGCGGATTCTCAACCACTGTGCCACCAGGGAAGCCCTCATACTTCTTATAAAGGCACTAATCCCATTTGTGAGGGCTCCACCTCCATGACCTTATTACCTCCCAAAGGTCCCACCTTCAAATATTATCACATTGGGAATATCTCCATTTATTTAGGTCTTTGCTAATTTCTTTCATCAGTGATTTGTAGTTGTTGGTATATAAATCCTATACTTGATTTTTAAAAACTATTTATACCAAAGTATCTCATTATTTTCTTAGAACTATTATAAATGGTATTGATTTAACTTCTGTTTTTAATTTTACATTGTTAGTATATAGAAAAAGGATTGATTATTCTTATGTCCTGAAAACTTGCTAAACTTATTTATTATAATTTCTAGAAGGATTTATGTTCGTTTTTTAAAAAATTTTTTATCCTCTTGGATTTTCTATGTAGACAATCATTCATCTGTGAATAGAGACAGTTTTATTTCTTCATTTCTAGTCTATTTCTTAAAATAATTTCTGTTTCTTGCTTGTTGCACTGGTTGAAACTTCCAGTACTAAGCTGAATAAAAGTAATGTGAATGACATCCTTATCTTTCCCAATCTTAAGAAGAAAGCATTTAGTCTTTCACTAGTAAGTAAGTATGATATTAGCTGTATGATTTGTGTGTGTGTGTGTGTGTGTGTGTGTGTGTGTGTGTTTTACGCGGGCCTCTCACTGCTGTGGCCTGTCCCATTGCAGAGTGCAGGCTCCGGACGTGCAGGCTCAGCGGCCCTGGCTCATGGGCCCAGCTGCTCCGCGGCATGTGGGATCTTCCCGGACCAGGGCACGAACCCATGTCGCCTGCATTGGCAGGCGGACTCCCAACCACTGCGCCACCAGGGAAGCCCGATTTTTTTTTTTTTTTTTCGGTATGCGGGCCTCTCACTGTTGTGGCCTCTCCCGTTGCGGAGCACAGGCTCCGGACGCACAGGCTCAGCGGCCATGGCTCACGGGCTTAGTTGCTCTGCGGCATGTGGGATCTTCCCGGACCAGGGCACGAACCCGTGTCTCCTGCATCAGCAGGCGGATTCTCAACCACTGCGCCACCAGGGAAGCCCCGATTTTTGTTTTTTGATACCCTTTATCATGTTAAGGAAGTTCCTTTATAGTCCTAGGTTTTATCATGAATGGATATAGAATTTTGTCAAATTCTTTTCCTTCATCAGTTGATCTGTTAATTTACTTTTTCTTCTTTCGACTTTGAATATGGTCGATCACATTGATTGTTTTTAAAATATTGAAACAGCCTTATTCTCTTAGAATAAATCTCACTTGGTTGCATTGTTGACTGTGAATATATCATTTCATGTAGTTTGGTATTGTTTTGTTATGATTTTTGCAATTTTTCATGAAGGATATTGGTCTGTAGTTTTCCTTTTTCCTACAGTCTTTTGGCACAAGGTGATAAAAGTTTCATAAAGTGACTTCAGATATGTTTTCTTCTATTATCTGCGAGACATTTTGTACAAATTGGTGTTATTTCTTTAAATATCTGATATGATTCACCTGTGAAACCATCTGGGCTTGGGGATTTCTTTTTCAGAAGATGTTTAAACCAAAAATTTCATTTCTTTAATATTTATAAGACTGTTTATTTCATCTTGTGTGAATTTGGGTAAAGTTTTCAAAGAACTGCACCATTTCACATAAATTGTGGACTAGATTGCACAGAGTTGGGCAGAATATTCACGTATTATCCTTTTAATATCTATAGTATCTTTAAGAAATTTCTTCTTTTATTTCTGCGATTGGTAATTTGGGTCTTCTCTCTTTTTGCTTTATCAGTCTGATAGAGATTTATCAATTGTATTCATCTTTTTAAAGAAACAACATTTGATTACATTGATTTTTATTTTTTGGCTTTTAATTTTATTGAAGTTTACTCTTTATTATCTTGTTCCTTATGCTGTTTTAGGTTTTTATTTCATTTTTCTTTTTCTCAGTTCTTAACTTAGAATCATGAATTACTGATTTGACACCTTTCTTATATTCTAATAAAAGCATTTTTTGCTATGATTATCACTGCATGCACTGCTTAAACTGCACTCCACAACTCTTAATATCTTTGTATTTTTATTTTCTTTAAGTTCAAATTTTTTTCTAATTTACTTCAGGACTTCTCTTTGACCCACAGATTATTTAGAAGTGTGCTGTTTGATATCCAGGTGTCTGAGGATTTTCCAGTTATCCATTATTGATTTCTAATTTAATTCCATTAAGATCTGGGAACATAATTTGCAGGAATTAATTATTTTGAATTTGTTAAAGTTTGTTTTATGATCAGAATATTGACAGTCTTGGTGAATGATCCATGTGGACTTTAAAAGAATGTACATTCTGCTGTTGTTGGGTGGAGTGTTCTATAAACACCAATTAGATCAGTTGGTTGATGGCTTTTTTCAATTCCTCAATATCCTTGTTAATAGTCTGTCTACTACTTCTAACCATTACTGAGTGATGTATGTTGAATTCTCTAAATATAATTGTGAATGTTTCTATTTCTCTTTCAATTTCTGTCAGTTTTTGCATATTGAAGCTCTGTTCCTATGCATGTAGGATTGTTATTTCTTTTTTTGTGAATTGAATAATTGATTAATATGTAATGATTCTCTTAATCCCTGGTAATTTTCTGTGCTCTGAAGTCTTCTTTGTCTGATATTAATATAGCCACTTCAGCTCTCTTTGGATTAACCTTTGCATGGGACATAATTGCCCATCCTTTTATTTTTAATTTACTTATTTTGTTACATTTGAAGTGAGTTTGTTGTAGAGAGCATATAATTGGGTTATTTTTAAAAATTGAAGTATAGCTGATGTACAGTATTATATGTTACAGGTGTACAATATATGGATTCACAATTTTAAGGGTTATACTCCATTTATAGTTATTATAAAATATTGACTATATTCCCTGTGTTGTACAATATATCCTTGTAGTTTATTTCATACATAATAGTTTTTATCTCTTTATCGCCTACTCCTATATTGCCCCTCCCCCTTCTGTCTCCCTACTGGTAAACACTAGTTTGTTATATATATATATATATATATATATATATATATATATATATATATATGTCTGCTTCTTTTTTGTTATATGCATTTTTGTTGTATTTTTTACATTCCATATATGTGATATCATACAGTATATGTCTTTCCCTGTCTGACTTATTTTACTTAGCGTAATGTACTCCAAGTCCATCCATGTTGCTGCAAATGGCAAAACAAACAAACAAACAAAACTATTGATATTTTCATGTAATTGCAGTGTTTAGACCAATGCATGTAATTACTGATAGTTTTAGATTTAGGTCTAATATTTTGTTGCCTGTTTTCTGACTGTTTCCTCTATTTTTTCATTTCTGTTTCTCCCTTCTTGCATTCACTGGGTGAATTTTACATTTTTATTACATTTTAACTTATCTATTTACATTGATTGTTAGTGGCTGGTCTCACAGTCACAATACACATACTTTATCTTTCATTGACTCCTAATAATTTTACCTCATCAAGTAGAATTTAGAAATTTATCATCATATAGGTCCTTTTAGTCTCTGTCTTATTTTATAATTGTCTTACATATTGTAATTACATTAAAAACCTCATCACACAATGATATATATATTTTTTATTTTCAACAACTGAGTATATTTTTAAAATTTTTGAGAAGAATAGTCTATCACATCCCCCAAGTTATTTACCATTTATGTGGCTCTTCCTTCATTCTTTTATTATTTATTTATTTATTTTTTAAACATCTTTATTGGAGTATAATTGCTTTACAATGGTGTGTTAGTTTCTGCTTTACAACAGTGAATCAGTTATACATATACAAATGTCCCCATATCTCTTCCCTCTTACGTCTCCCTCCCTCTCACCCTCCCTATCCCACTCTTCTAGGTGGTCACAAACCACCGAGCTGATCTCCCTGTGCTATGCGGCTGCTTCCCACTAGGTATCCACCCTACGTTTGGTAGTATATATATGTCCATGCCACTCTCTCACTTCGTCACAGCTTACCCTTCCCACTCCTCATATCCTCAAGTCCATGCTCTAGTATGTCTGTGTTTTATTCCCATCCTACCCCTAGGCTCTTCATGACATTTTTTTTTCTTAGATTCCATATATGTGTGTTAGCATACGGTATTTGTTTTTCTCCTTCTGACTTACTTCACTCTGTATGACAGACTCCAGGTCCATCCACCTCACTACAAATAACTCAATTTCGTTTCCTTTTATGGCTGAGTAATATTCCATTGTATATATGTGCCACATCTTCTTTATCCATTCATCTGTCGATGGACACTTAGGTTGCTTCCATGTCCTGGCTATTGTAAATAGAGCTTCAATGAACATTTTGGTACATGACTCTTTTTGAATTATGGTTTTCTCAGGGTATATGCCCAGTAATGGGATTGCTGGGTCGTATGGTAGTTCTATTTGTAATTTTTTAAGGAACCGCCATACTGTTCTCCATAGTGGCTGTATCAATTTACATTCCCACCAGCAGTGCAAGAGTGTTCCCTTTTCTCCACACCCTCTCCAGCATTTATTGTTTCTAGAGTTTTTGGTGATGGCCATTCTGACAGGTGTGAGATGATATCATTGTAGTTTTGATTTGCATTTCTGTAGTGATTAATGATGTTGAGCATTCTTTCATGTGTTTGTTGGCAATCTGTATATCTTCTTTGGAGAAATGTCTGTTTAGGTCTTCTGCCCATTTTTGGATTGGGTTGTTTGTTTTTTTGTTATTGAGCTGCATGAGTTGCTTGTATATTTTGGAGATTAATCCTTTGTCAGTTGCTTCATTTGCAACTATTTTCTCCCATTCTGAGGATGTTCCAAGTTTCCTTCTGGTATCAGTTCCCTTTTGTCTGAAAAACTTTGGTCCACAATTCCTTGTGTGCAAATCTGCTAACAACAAATTGTTTTAATTTTCTTTCATGAGTGAATGTCTTTATTTCATTTTGTATCCAGAGGATATTTTCACTGTCTACAGAATTCTTGGTCAATAGATCTTTCCTTCATCAGTTTAAAAATGTTGTGGCGTTGCTTTCTGGCCTTCATGCTTTCTGATGGGAGATCTGTAGTCATTCAAAATCAATTTCTTTAAAGGTAATGTGTTGGTTTTCTCTGATGCTTTTATAAGTTTTTTTTTGTTTTCATTTTTAGCAGTTTGATTATGATGTATGTGAGTATGGAGTTGTTTGGGTTTTTCCTGGTTAAGTGTCATTGATGTTGGCTTTATAGGTTTATGTCTTTTGATGAAATTGGAAAGTTTTCAACCATTTCTTCTTCAATACTTTTTTCAAATTGTACCTTTTCTCCTCCATTTCTAGAATTCCAATAACATAAATGTTAAATATTGTGTTACTGTCACACAGGTCCCTGGGTTTCTGTTTAATATTTTGAATCTTTTTTTTCTCTCTGTTGTTGCTATTGAGCCTATCCAGTGAGTTTTTAAGTTTGGTTATTATATTTTTCAGTTCTAAAATTTCTATTTGTTTCTTCTTTATATATTCTATTTCTTTGCTGATTTTCTGTTTATCCATTTTTTGGAATATTTATTTTTGCTTCTTGGACTGTTTCATAATAGCTGCTGAATAGTCCTTATCAGGTAGTTCTGCATCAGTGTCATATTGGCATTTGTACCTGTTAATTACCTTTTCCGTGCAGATTGAGAGTTTCCTGGTTTTTCAGAAGAGAAGTAACTTTGGATTGTTTCCTGGTATTTTGAATATTATGTCATGTACTTCTTCTATGGAAAATGTTGGTATTGTTCTTTTAGTAGTCAATTGACCTGGATAGCTTCAGAGTACAAGTTTCAGCTTGCCTTCTGTGAACTGTGAATCCAATCTCAGTTCAGTGTTCAGTGTCCTGCAGTACCACTCAGATTTGCCCCAGATATGTGCCACCCTGCAGTCAGTCTGGGGCCTAGACAATGATCTATGTGTTATTTCAGTTCTCTAAATGTTTTGTGTGCTCAGTAGAATCAGATCCACGTGTGTGTGGCTTGAAGACTAGTTCTTAAACAACCTAATACGGTTGTTTTCTCAGTATATATCAATACTTCCTTTTCACAATCTCCAAGGTACAATATATCCATTTTTAACATATTCCAAAGGGCCCCTGGCACTCTTCTTTTCTGTCCTCAAGACAAAGTGCTGTGGCTTAATTTGCCCCGCCCTCCCCTGATCTTCTAAGACTGCATCTATGTCTCAGGTCAAGTGGCAGGAGAACATGAAAAAAAAAATGGTGATTCACTCCACACTCTTAGGACCCCAACCCCACTGACTGGAGAGGCCTTTGCAACCATCACTGTGTTACTGCTTAGGGGCTGGGCATGAGATGCCAGAGGAAAGAAAATAAACAAACAAATAAAAACAAAACCTGGGAACTTCCACATTCTCTTGAGATTTCAGAGTTCCCTTTCCAGCTCCAGAGCCAGAACTGGGGGCCTGGAGGTCTCTCTGAGCTGATGGTCACCTTTAGGTTTTGATTTGAATTAAATTCAGGCCAAAGGATACTGGAGGAAAAAGCATGTAAACTCACCACCAATTTGATGGTCTTTGGAATTCTGGTATTCTTTCCTGATCCACTTGCTATTACTTACTTTTCAGAGTCCTAAAACAGTTCCTCCAGGTATAGTGGTCACAGCAGTAGGAGAGACATGGGAAGTATGGTTACTCCACATAAAAGAACGGAAGCTACAAAAATAATACAGAGAGTTTCTGCATGTGCTTCACCCAGCGTTCACATTTTACATATCATAGTGCTTTCCCCAGCGATAACATTTTACATATCATAGTGCATTTCAAAACCAGGACATTGGTAGTGGCATGATACTATCAATTAAACTACAGACCTTATTTGGTTTTCATCAGGTTTTTGTTGTTGTTGTTTTTGGTGGTGGTGTATAGTACTATGAAATTTCACACGTGTATGAACTTGTGTTACCACCACCACAATGAAGATATGGAACTCTTCCATCACTATAAAGAAACTCTTTCGCGCTACCTCTGAAGAGTCATACCCCGCCTCAACCCTAACCTGGGCAACCACTGATTTGGTCTACATCACTATAATTTTTGGTCATTTCAAGGTTATTCTATAAATGGAAACATGCAGTATATCCATCAGTTTTTAACAGAATTCAGTCTTTGGCACTGTGTGTTTTGCTGCTATTATGCATTCAGACATCCAGCAATATTTCTTTACTGGGACAAAAACTATGAAATAGTGGCGCCTCCCTTCAAGTCCCTCTAACAAGTACAGGAATTTAAAAAGAAGGAATTATAGCCCAGGATATATATAGTGACTAGGGTCTGTTAAAGGACCAAACACCCCATTATTGCGCATGTCTGATCACCCAACTCCTGGCCTTCAGGAGTCGGAATGAAACCAGCTTCCCCGGACATAAAACATCTGAGTCATTGCCTCAGGTCACAAGGGATGGCAATGGATCAGTGCATGCCTTCTCCCTAACCCCAGGTGGCCCGCTCTGCCTTCATGTGACTGTGAGAGCTGGAGAAAGGTGGGCTAGCATGCCCCAGGGAAGCTGTGCACAGAAAGGCACATTTAAACCCACCTATTATCCCTGTGGCTTTGTCAACAAAATATTTCAACTCCTGATGAATCTCTCTGTGTTCCTAGATTTATTTTTAGGTGCAGCACAACAGATTGTTTCTTTGTTTGCTTTTCTATTTGCTCATGGTTGTTACTTCCTCCTGAACAGTTCATCACAGTGGCAGTCATACAGTAAACATCTGGCAGTATATTGTTATTTATTATGTATTGAGTGCCTTAGAGGCTCATAAAGCTTACCTGGTGTCTATGATGATACCAGCCATCGGCTGCAGAGCTTACTGCTGCACTTGGGCACTTACTGGGGAGCTTGAGCTGGAGGCTCAATGATGGGGCAGGCAGTTCTGGGAGCAATCTATTACTCCTGCTTCCTCCTGGCAGTATAAAGGGATGCAGAGCTCGAGAAGCTCCATTCAGTCAGGACACAAAGAAGGATGTGGATAGAGCATGAAATCTTGATGTGGATTGAACAAGCGGAGGTGGTGGTGCCTGTAATAGCATGGATGGCTTGACTCCTTCAGTTCTAAAAACCCTGATTCTCATATTTTCTGAAATGAGATTCTATAGTTGTGAGAGAGGATGGGGAATGAGAAAAAGAAGGTCGAGCTAACTCATGTTTATTGATTATCTCTGTAACTAACACTGATTTAAGCATTGGGGTATAGAGGACTGGAACTCAGTGTGTTACAGAAAAGACAATAGATGAATATATAAATGCATAATGTAGTGTCTAAGAAGGAGACTAAAGTTGGGTAAGGAGATGAAACATAAAGAGATGGATATTTTTAATGAATTGATCAGAGAAGTGTGTCCTGAAGATGTGGCCTTTGTGCAGAGACCTTGATGAACTGAAAAGGGGAGCCGTGTAAATACCTGGGGAAGAGCATTGAGTAAGAGAGAACAGCACATGCAAAGGCCCTGATTTGGGGCACACTTAGCAAGTGGGGGGTCAAGTGAGAGTTCCTTTTGCTGTGTTGTTCTTCACTCTATCAGGGAAGAGCCCAGGTTGGCTGCACTGGCTGCTTTCTCCAAAATCACGAGCCTGGGGGCACTCAGTTCAGTTACTTTCAAATACTGCCTGTTTAGGTCAAAAAGGAACGGAGGAGGAGGAGCTGCCTGAGGCCAGTCCTGCCTTGCAGGCTTGCCCCTCATCCTCATGGTGACTGGGGAGTGGAGCTCCATCAGGGTTTTCTTACCTCCCTCATGGGACATGCTCCAGTCTCAGGAGGACGGCTGTGTTCCCTTTGTGGGTGTAGGAGGCTTTCTTTGCTCTTCTTCTTGTGCTAGATTCAAGACAGAATTGTACAACTGATCCCCCATCTTTCACTTAGCCTCTGCAAATTCCAATCAGCCAAGAAAATTTTGTCAAATTTACATTTTGAAGTTTGTTTATGAATCAATTCTCTCATTGCCTCTGCTTTACCAGCCTACTTGATGCCTCTCTGGAGTTTCAGGCATGCCTCTTTATTTTCCCCTGGATGAAAATAAGGTATAATTTAGAAATCCTTCAAGTTTATTTTTCACTTTTGACTGCAACCCGGGCCTGAAATTTTTTTTTTCTCCATTTTGATTATCTATCAATCTTTCTAATGAAATTAATGGAGATAGAGGCAGTTAGATTCCTGTGCTCAAATCACTGTCTTACCCCAAATCCTATGTAAGACCAAATTTTATATATTTTAAATAATATTGAGCTCATATATCCCTTAGATAAACCTACTTGCTGTCTCTAGGTTAAGTCTTCCTGTTTTAATTCCATCATCTTTCCAGAGCAGGCTCAGATGAAGTCCAGAGTTTCCAGGAGACAATAGAGCACTTCTCATGCATAACAGGGACAGTGCCTCCGCTGTAACTCTCAATCTGACCAAACTCTGTCACATGATCACATGATTTTCAGCACTTGACACATATCTATCAGAAACAGAACTTAAGAAATTAACCCTATTTACAGTTGCATCAAAAAAATTAAAATACCTAAGAATAGATTTAACCAAGGAGGTGAAAGACCTATAATCTGAAAAATATAAGAAATTGTTGAAAAAAATTGAAGACAACACAAATAAATAGAAAGTATTTCATGCTAGTGGATTGGAATAATTAATATTGTTAAAATGTCCGGTTAGTACCCAAAGCAAGCTACAGATTCAGTGCAGTCCCTATCAAAATACCCATGGAGTTTTTCACAGAACTGGAAAAAGATAATTCTAAAATTTGTATGGAAGCATAGAAGATCCCAAATAACAAAAGCAATCTTAACAAAGAAGAGCAAAGCTGGAGGTATCATGCCCCCCGATTTCAAACTATACTACAAAACTATAGTAATCACAACTGTATGGTTCTGGTACAAAAACACCTAGTTTTGATTAAGAACTTTCTTACTTATCAGTCTTTTCCATATCTGTTAACTCTAGTCCTGGTTTTGTTAATCTAATAGTTGATGGACAAACATTGAGTACCTACTGCAATCAGAGGGTATTGCCAGGCATTAGATGTATAATCTAGCACCTCAAAGAATCTAGTTAAATCATCAGGCTCAACAGGATTATTATTAATTCTCAATAATCAACAGGATTATTCTTTCTAACACAAGGAAACTTTTGAGTTTATGTATATTCCTCCTCAGTCTTAGCCACATGCTTCAGAACTTGGGTTTGGCTCCATCTCAGAAGCTTCAGTTTTTCAATGATGTTAACTTCAGAAAATTGTCAAGCAATCTCTGTTTTGATTTGACTTCTCACTCTGCCAGTGATACTGTGCTCACTTCTATTCAGTCTCCCAGTCTTTCTTGTCAAGTGATGTGAGGTATCCCCTTCAAGAACATTCAAGAGAAGACAAAAGAGGAAACAGAGTGGGAAACCTTTTTTTCTGTAGAGGTGTACCTGTGGTGGGCAGAATTCTAGATAAACACTCAAGATTCTACACCCTAGTCCTGGAACCTGTGAGCATGAAGAGATATTATTCCCTTGGCTATGTTATCTTATATAGCACACTTGACCGAGAAAAGGGAAGATTATTTGGGTGGAGCTAATCTAATCGCATGAGCCCCGTAAAGCACAGAAGAGAACAAAGAAGGAAAATTCAGAGCTGGAAAAGTGAGAAGGATTGATGCACCACTGCTAATATGAAGATACAGAGGATCATGTGAGATGCAGAGGAATCTAGGTGGCTTCTGGGAGCAGAGAGCACCTCTAACTGACAGCCAGGATGGAATTTGGCTGACAACCTAAATGAACTTGGGAGTGGAGTCTTTCCAGAACCTCCCAAAAAGGCCCCAGCTAGGTCACACCTCCCTTTTGCTTTGTGAGAACCAGAATTAGAACCTAGAAGAGGCCTCCCCGACTTCTGCCCTCTAGAAGTGTGAGCTAATAAAAAACTTGTTTTATGCTGCTAATCTGTGGTAATTTATTACAGCAGCAATGGAAGGCTAATACCTACTCCTTCATGTGTAGTTAAATTCTAAACAGAAGAGGTAAATGGAGTTACTGAATATCCTACTCTCAAAAACTAAATTAGAAGGTGAATCATTTGCACTATAAAAGAATTCTTTATATTACAAAATGATTTAGAGGTCCCTTTAAGTAGCACTTATTTAAGTATTTGTTTACAGATCATTACTTGCTTAGCAGAGAAAGAAACTAAAAGCTGAAGTTTTCCAAGCTATTGCTGATTAAGTAGCAATAAAAAATGAAGATAAAGAATGTGATTATAATAATAAAAAATGGACATTTACACAGGCATTTCAAATATTTTCATTTTACATAAATGAAAGCAAAAATTGCAGGATCTCCAGTTCTCTCCAGGACTCCTTCCCTTCTTATTCAAGTCATATTTAGTGCAAGCAAGAAACTGTGCAGATCTGGAGACCTTAGAAGTGCAAAGAGAGACAAGGAATTTTTGCCCTTGGGTCCTTTGCTCCAAACGATTTTGTCAGGTACTTCTTTCTAACTGAAATTTAGAGCAGAGGAGCAGGGATCTTGATTCTGGGGAAAGGAAAAAGGGAAACTTTGTCAGGCTTCCACTCCCAGGGACTGGTGGTAAGAGGAAAACAAATTCAATGACACTTGTTAAAGATGGTAGGGCAGACTTTACTGAGGATGAATGCCATGGAACAACTTGAATGGGGTTTTACAGAAGCAGGAGAGAGACTGGGCTCAACTCTGAAAACAGATGGGCAGGTGGTAACTTATAGCCAAGGAACAGGGTGGGGTTACTAGATGGAAAATTACTAAGAAGAAACATCAAGAGTAAAGGAGATTCTGGTTAAACTGATCTAATAGGATTTTTGCGGAAGGTAGGCTAGAGTAATCAGACATTACCAGGGGGATGGATGATGCAGGATGAAGAACTTGGTCCACTATCAAGGATGAGGGTGATGGGATATCAAGGATGGGGGAATTCTTGCTAAACTGACTTAGCAGGGTTCTTGCTAAAACTGGATTTTACAAGGAAGTGCATACATGGACCCAAGAGAAGGTTTAGGAACCTGAATAAAGTTTGGTCAACCAAAGAATCTTTGTCACTGGGCCAGGCCCACTTGACTTTTATTATCTCATTCAATTCTGCAGGGTATACAGTTTTGCTCCCATGTTTCGGGTAAATAAACCAAGGTTCCAAGAGGAAAACCAGTTAGTGCAACCTTACAAACATTTAAATAAAGGGCAGACTCAGTTTGGTTCCCAAGCCCCTTGCCATTTTTATTTTAAAAAGCTGCCTCTCCAGACATTTGCAGAAGTGGACAGATGATTAAGAGAAGTTACAAAATCAACACTAGAGCAATATCAATTCCATCCTTTTTTTTTTTTTTTTTTTGGCGGTACGCAGGCCTCTCACTGTTGTGGCCTCTCCCGTTGCGGAGCACAGACTCCGGACACGCAGGTTCAGCGGCCATGGCTCACGGGCCCAGCCGCTCCGCGGCATGTGGGATCCTCCCGGACCGGGGCACAAACCCGTGTCCCCTGCATCGGCAGGCGGACTCTCAACCACTGCGCCACCAGGGAAGCCCCAATTCTATTTTTGTAACAGCGACCTTAGGACTCTGACCAGGTAGCAACAAATTCAACATTTTGACTAAAAGTTTCCTAAGTGCTTAGATACTTCCTCCTCCTGTATATATATTGTATATATATAATATATATAATCTCAACAAAATTGTGGTTAGTCCTAATAATTTTCACAATTATCTTTAAAGGACCTATGGTGGAACTAGGGGTCATTCATTGCCAGGATATCTTATTGCCCTGAACTCAAATTTTACCTTCAGGATGCTAAAGGTTTTAAAAATTATCCAGACCAAGTAAGCATTCCTTTACTTTCACCATAATTACAGCTTGGTGAATGCTGTGGTAGTTCATCATATAAGCTCAGCGTTACTAAGTACTTCACCTGGTATAAAGTAGGCATCTTATAAGCATTTCTTAAATTACTAATATTGGTCTCTAGCTAACTCTGGCTCTTTCTCATGAGTTCTATGAAGCAGTCAGTCATATACTCACCCACTCTCTGACTCATTAAATCATTAAGACTCTTATGATCAGGTTTGTCACATTTATATTCACTTTCCTCACTCTCTTGAGTGATTTTTTTTTAGTTCAAATAAGAGTTCAGCATATATTGAATGATTTCTATGTAGCAAATAAATTCCCCAAAACTATTTACTAATTTTGGTACTTTTATGCAAAATGATCTATGTGGTGGTAGTAGGATCCTGAACATAATGCAAACCACTAATTCGTTCATTCAACATATGTTTGCTTAGTGCCAGATGTTTGTCACACACTGGAATGAAGATACAGAGGTGATTGACAAGTCTTCTGTCTTTTAGAGAGCTCCCAATATATGTGAGAGAGAAAGAAGAAATTATTAATTACAAGAAAAACATGGTTAGTACTTCTTTGTTGGCAAGATTCAAAGGAAAATGCAGACACAGAGAAGAGACCTAACATGGGTGGGAGAAGGGGGTAAAGGGATGATGAAAGGCTTTCCAGAGGAGTGAAAAAATGAGGGGGATTTTGAAAAATGAGTAGGACTCAGCCAGGTGGATAAGGAAAGAAATGCAGGATGAAGCATATGCTTTTGAGAGTGATATTCTAAGGGATATACTGAGACACTCAGACATGGCTGACTGATGTGTAGAAACAAAGCATGAGAAGGAGTTGGGAAGGTCAGCCTAATTCCCTTGTACTTCTGGCTGGGCTTACACATGGGCTGAGCAGATAACCATGGTGTCTGACAAGGTCCCGGCTGAGAAGCGGAGCTGACAGATGCCTGGCTTCTGCTTGAAGTGGAACACTGTCCCTGTAAGGTGAGACTGAGCTTATATGAAACCATCCACTGGCTGAAATGACAGTCCAGAAGGATGTGATGGAGAGCACTGGGGCCATCTTCATGCATGTGACTTTGGGAGTAGGTGTTCCTGGATCAACCGCCATTGCCAGGAAGCCCAGGAGGCCCAACTGAGATCAAAGTAAAAGCAGGAGGGGGCCTGAAATAGTCCAGCCAAAGGTCCAAAGAGAGTGGAGAAGTATCAGACAAATGCCTGCACCACAGCTCCGGATGCACCGTTCGGCTCCTCTGGACCTCTCTGACCTCAATAGAAATCCAACCGTTTTTTTCCTTTTTGATATGTGGTGGGATCCTGACTTAAGTGCTGGGGATGGACATTGGGAGAGATAATGCCCAGTGTTAGGGATGGATAAACCTTGCCTGCACAATGGTTTCAGAAAAAGAAACCTGAATCCTTTTTAGCAGAACATCTGATTTCCAGTTTTCCATGCTCTACACCTCTCCCCATTATGCCTGATTCATTAACACATTCATTCTCCTTCCCTGACCCACTAGGTATTTGAGTTTAAGACCTATGAGAAAACACGTACTGAAACTCTAGGAGACACCAGGCCAGCTTGGGGATGGCCACATGACAGTGATCAGAGGGAGAGCAGTAAGAGGGGTGTGATGGAGGCCCAGAGAAAGCGTGGTTGTTTGCAGCGAGAGGAAGGTGTGAACCCAAGTGCAATGTCAGAGGAAGATCAGGAAAGGTGCATGTTTGTAGTATCCCTTGGGTGTAGCACTGGGCAAAACCAAACTGGGTCCCATCTGGTCCCTGTGGCATTGTCAGGAACTTGGAATTTTAAGAACCAAGTTTATTAGAGTCAATTTGCTTCATTATTGACTTCTCTGCCAGGATTCTGATTAATACAATTGAAATTATATTCAAATTGTCAAGAACCAAGTCTAAAGGGAGAACACTAGTTACCCCTTTCCCCAGGTTTTTATCCCTACTTCCTGACACCCATCTTCATATCCACTCCCCTAGTTTATCTTTGTCCACTTTTCCCAGCTTGGGCCAGTTCTGTTCTTACTTTTAAGCTCAAATCCCCCTTCTAAGGACATCTTCCTGATGCTTTTCTTCAAGGCTGAATTGATTTGAACCATTTCTGAAAGCTTTTCCTCTGTCAATTTCCCTGTCTAAGGCAGTTGGCCACTTTGCTTGAGAGCTGAAGAGGCCTGTGTAATGCCTAGACATTTTCTTCTGCCTCGTTCAAGGGCATCAAGGCAGAGCCTCCTAACATTTGAAAACGGAAAAAAAATTTGCAAAGATTACTCACCAGCAGCCTCAGGGATGAGTGGATTGTTGGATAATGGTGCCAGGGATGTAAGAGCGTGGATTCACTGAAACTCCCTTCACTCTCCTAATAAGGGAATCTTTTCTTCTCCTCCCTGAGTGGGAAGGAACTGGGAACAGTGAGGGAAGCTGTGAGTCTATGGAAACTTGATTCCACTCTGCTGGCTCCTACCCTCCTTGTTCTCTCTGTGAGCTCAGGCCCCAGTAATCCAAACTCTCCAGTAACCCTATAACTGCCTTTTTTCCCAGTAATCATTTCACAGTTGGCTCTCTGGATAAGAATGCTTCCTAACATCTGTAAAAATAACTTCTCTTCACATCTGCCTAAGAATCTCTTACATCTGTAGCAGCCTTGGTTGTTCATTATCTCATTTGATCCTTATAACTGTCATGTACAATCATAATAATGATGATAAAAATTATTTAATACTTAATTGTTGTAGGCAGTATACTAGAAGTTTTGTGCTGCCCAGTTCAATACTCTCAAAGCCTATCATGGAGGGATTTTATTATTCCCATTTTTCAGAGATAGAAACTGAAATTTAGATATCCTTTAGTCAGAAGCATCAAGCTTTTTAAGGCCAGGCTACTTTTTGGTTACAAAACTGTGAAGGGTAGCAAAATATACCACCCCAAAATAAGTCACTTTGGCATTCTGAACTGAAGGCAGTTGAGAAGAAGCAGACATAAAAAAAGCTCTCTGCATTTCCCCTATTTGCCTAAAAGCAGGCCATACATTTGTAAAGGTGTTCCCACTCCACCAGAAAGGACAGAAGTTAATCAGGAGGGACAACTCTAGGGCTTCCCTGGTGGCGCAGTGGTTGAGAGTCCGCCTGCCGGTGCAGGGGACACGGGTTCGTGCCCCGGTCCGGGAAGATCCCACATGCCGCGGAGTGGCTGGGCCCGTGAGCCATGGCCGCTGAGCCTGCTCATCCGGAGCCTGTGCTCCGCAACGGGGGAGGCCATAACAGTGAGAGGCCCGCGTACCGCAAAAAAAAAAAAAAAAAGAGGGACAACTCTAGACCCTTATCAGCCCAGGGACAGCACCAGAGGAATCTAGATCATAAACCTTGCTAAAGCTAGCCCTTAACTACCACTAGTTTCCCCACATGTTTGCTTTTACATAACTTGCCAACCCTAGAAGCTCAAAGTCCTTTTGTGTGTGTGTGTGTGTGTGTGTGTGTGTGTGTGTGTGTGTGTGTGCTAGGCGGGCCTCACAATGTCGTGGCCTCCCCCGTTGCGGAGCACAGGCTCCGGACGCGCAGGCTCAGTGGCCATGGCTCATAGGCCCAGCCGCTCCGCGACATGTGGGATCTTCCGGACCGGGGCACAAACCGGCGACCTCTACATCAGCAGGAGGACTCTTTTTTTTTTTTTTTTTTTGCGGTATGCGGGCCTCTCACTGTTGTGGCCTCTCCTGTTGCGGAGCACAGGCTCCGGACGCGCAGGCCTAGCGGCCATGGCTCACGGGCTTAGTCGCCCCGCGGCATGTGGGATCTTCCCGGACCAGGGCACGAACCCGCGTCCCCTGCATCGGCAGGCGGATTCTCAACCACTGCGCCACCAGGGAAGCCCTCAAAGTCCTTTTTTTTAAGGTGCTATATAAGCTCAAGTTCTAACCAACCCTTTGAGTTACTCATCTCTAGGTATTCTCATGTGCATGGGCGATGCACATGTTGATAAACTTCTGTTTTTCTCTTGTTATTCTGTCTTTTGGCAGTCTACTTTATAGGGTGCCAGCCAATGAACCTAAGATGGATAGAGGGAAACGTTTTTTTCCTCCCCTGAGGCAGGTAACAAGATCAGGTATCCCAGCTCATGATCTTGTGCTTATTTGGTTACACCAGGTTGCTATAAACATATGTTATAGACAGCACTTTTCAAAATTTATTGTGCACAGAATCACCTGGCGATCTTGTTAAAATGCAGATTCCTATTCAGTATGTCCGGGGTGCGGCCCGGAAATTTGCACTTCTGACGAGCTCCTGGACAAATGCTGATAGTGCGGATCCAGGGACTACACTTTGAGTAGCAAGGTATTAGGAGATTGGACATGTGGCCCCAGACTTCATTTCCCTTTCTGAGATAACGGCCACTTTCAAAAGAGGATTTTTGCCACCTGATCCTCATCTTGCTTGCTCTGACAACTGTGCAGTCAGTGGCTTTGCATAAGCAGCTGAGCTGGCCCTGTGAAAGGAAAAGAGCAGTTACTGGAGAACCTAAGAGAATCTGCATTATGGGACACTAGATCTTCTTCCTGGGAGCTGGGGAGGGCATTGGTAATAGAGAGAAAAGCCAGGGCCTTTTGTCTCAAAAGCAGCCTTACTTGGTATGGAAGAAGGGTGGGATGAGGCGGTGGAGTAGATGCATTTTTTATTCCACACGAAGCATTTTTTTCCCCTCAGATTATCAAAGCATTGTATATCTTTTACAAATCATTTGCAAGATACTTAAAATAACAAAAGAACGGTTTCACTCAGAGCTCAAAATCTAGCAATAACAACTGTTTACAATTTTTATGTATTTACAGTGAGTTTTTAAGCTAGATGAAGATATCAACTGGCAGATAAAACAGCTGAGCTCACATTGCATTTTCAGATTTATGTGTTGTAATTGGTTGAAAATTTTGTTAGAAGCATCTCCCTATGTTACTAGGGCTTCTTTGTAAACATTGTTTTTGATGGTTGCATGATTTTCCATTGTTTGTTCCCATCATAATTTCCTGAACTATTCTCAGATTTCTGTTCTTTCTAAGTTATTTTCAAGTTTTCACACTTAGGATCAATGTTGGAATAAATCTTGGTTTACATTTTCTGTGGTTTCCTTATAATAAATTCCTAGGAGTGAAATGACTAGAGCAATGGTTTTAGACTTTTTTAAGACTTTGGTTACATATTGCCAAACCGCCTTCCAGAAATTCTGTTTTCTGGAAAGAAAGTTGTTTTTGGTTTTTTGTGTTTTTTTTGCGGTACGCGGGCCTCTCACTGTTGTGGCCTCTCCCGTTGCGGAGCACAGGCTCCGGATGCGCAGGCTCAGCGGCCATGGCTCACAGGCCCAGCCGCTTCACAGCATGTGGGATCTTCCCGGACCGGGGCGTGAACCCATGTCCCCTGCATTGGCAGGCGGATTCTCAGCCACTGTGCCACCAGGGAATCCCCGTGGAAAGAACGTTTTACAGGTGTCTTCTTCAAGACATGGCCCTGGATCAGGACACTGAGCCCATCTTCAGAGCCTTCCTCCTCTGGGAAGTTCAAGCCATGTCCCTGCTATTTGCTTCGCAATTGTTTTCACAGGCTTTCCTCCCTCTCATTATCAGAAAAGTAGCAGTGGAGGACCAATTTGGTTCTAAATGCACTTTTACTAATTGCACTGTATGTTACACATTTGGGTCATGGTAGCTTTGGTTTCTGTTTGTGTGTCTTCAGGGAAGAAAATGGAAAGAAGCCAACAGAGGAAGGAACCAGTGATGTGGGAAGCCCAGCCCTTGGTGCCTCCAGCTGCCCTCTCCATCCCGGTAGGTGATGCCTTTTTGGTCCATTTTAAATATCTGGCAATTTAATTGTAGTTAAGTTGAGCTGAAATTAAATTGTGACTTAGTTGTGGGTTCTTCCCCACCCCCAAGGTTGTGTTTTGTTGTTCAAAGTCACATGTCTTGGGACACATTTCCTTGCGGAGGATGTGAGAATAGCATGGGCTGTATAGGAGGCAGAATCCTGTATCACCCGGTAGCAACTTGTGTAATCCTGGCATTGTCATTTTGGAGCAGAGCCGTGTTTATATTGGGCATGAGGCAGGGCATAATGCTCAGGACCCCAGGCAGACCATGGTCTGCAAGGAGAAAGGACACATGTGGGAAAGGTCATGGGCATGGTGATATTGACAGTCAACACAGAGGTGAGTGAGGGAAAGGTTTGGGGATAGGAATGAGTCCCAAGCCTGCAGGATAGGATCCAAGTGGTGGAAAGAAGATGCTGAAGCACAAATCTGATAAGTCTGCAGTTTGATCTGAACCTGGCCTCAGATGGAGCCCAGCCCCTAGACTAAGCATTAATCTTAGTCACAAACTGGACTTGTCCCCAGGCTCACTAAGTCCTGATCCAGCCTCCATGTGAATTCGGACTCGGGCACAGAATTAAGCTGTTACCTGGCAAGTGTCTGAGCCTTAGCCCCAACCAAGAACAATTCTGTTTATCCATTCAAATAATGTTTATTCAATGCTTACAGGTTTCAGGTCATTCTCTGACCTGAAGCCTCTTCACCTTTTCTCATTATTAGTGTGAAATTGAATGAGATAATATGTGTACCAGGTTAGTGCAATTCCTGCACACAGCTGTTACCATGACCTACCCTTGCCACAGCCTGAGCCCTACCAATCCCCCTCAGTATTGGGAGGACAGTAGTCTTCTTAGGATGCAAAGAGGGGCTCTTATAAGGCTTTCCAGCAGTTCTCGTGAAGGCTTGCCTCCGTTGGTCTTACATGCACAGTTTTCTGGGTCTAATAGCTGAACATTCTGTGCGGGTCTCCTTGCTTGCTCTAGTCCCCAGCCCACCTCCCTGCTTCTTCACAGCCTCACTCTTCCTACACTTCTGTCAATGGAAACACTCCAAGAGGAAAAGATTTCTGGATGACGTCTTTCTTTCTTTAACTCCTCTTCACACACAAAGTTATTTCTTTTCAGCTCCACTGTTCTGAGTATAGAAAGTATGGCTGGAGTTTAAAACTGTCTGTTCTTTTGCCTCTTCCAAAGGCAATGATGTTCTCTATCTTAATTTGGGCTGTTATAACAAATGAGCACAGATGCACAACTCATAAACAACAGAAATTTATTTCTCACAGTTCTGGAGACTGGGAAGTCCAAGAGCAAGGTACCAGCAGGTTCTAACAAATATATTTACAGTATCTGGTTAGAACCCACTTCCTGGTTCATAAATAGCCATCTTCCCACCATATCTTCATATGGCAGAAGGGGCAAGAGAGCTCTTTGGGGTCTCTTTTGTAAGGGCACTAATTCCATTTATGAGGGTCCCACCCTCATGACTTAATCACCTCCAAAAGGCTCCACCTCCTAATACCAACTCATTGAGAGTTAGAGTGTTAACATTTCAACGTATGAGTTTGGGGGGACACAAACATTCAGTCCATAACATTCTCCATTGATGTTGGACAGAACTGTGTATCCCCAACCTGGGGCAGAATGTGGGTGGAGGTTGCCACCTGCAAATGACTCCAAATGATCATTCCTGATTCATTTATGATTGAACTGTTGCTAGGCTTCTAGTGGTATGTGAGGGCCTGTGACATCGTTGGCCTGGCTTCCTCCTTCAGATGTAAGTACCTGGGTATTCTGAACATCTTTGCTCTTTGTGATGTCTGC
Organism: Kogia breviceps; assembly: GCF_026419965.1. NCBI lineage: Eukaryota > Metazoa > Chordata > Mammalia > Artiodactyla > Physeteridae > Kogia > Kogia breviceps. Next base: position 50,685,677 of record NC_081311.1, read on the forward strand.
CATTCTGAGATACTCCTAGTGGGGACCAACCCCAGAGTGCATGGGCATTGCCCAGTAACTCAAAGGTGACTCTGAATTCTGAATAAGCTCTCAGTCATCCAATCTCACTGGAATTGTGCCTGCAAAAACTGTTCATCTCTCTTGGAGACTTGAGGGATAGCAGGTATTTGTGAATTCTTTTCTACCTTATAGAGAATTGGGCCAGCAGAATCCACCAGAATGGGGCTGCTCTTTTGTTAGCAACAGACCCACCCAGATTCCTGGAGGTCAGCCTTTGGGAGGAAGGGGTTGTTGCCTTCCTTATGCAAAGAAATGGAAAGGTCATTTCACTTGATCCTTAATATAGTTTTTAAAGTCAGCACAATTATCCCCATTTGCCTGATGTAGAAATTTCAGCTTGGAGATGTTAAGGAAACTGCAAACTCACACAGTTATTGACCCAAGTGGGACTGGAAGGGACAATTTCAGCATTCAAATGATCATGCTCTAGCATAGAGAAAACCACAAATCAGTTTTGTGGGGCACAAGAGTGAACTTCCATTTGTATCTTTTTGTGATACATTTTAATGGGTCTTCTCCCCTTGTTCCTTCTGAGATGTTTAGAACTTGAGAGTAAGAAGGGATCTCATAGATCCCAAGGTCAATATTCATTCTTCATAGAATGGGTCAGGCTGCTCAAGTGAGAAGCAGATTACCAGCAGGAGGGATTTTCCAGGGCAGAGGTTGTGATGAAAGAAAGAAAAGAAAGAAAGAAAAGAAAAGAAAAGAAAAAAGAAAGACAGAGGGAAAGAAGGAAGGAAGGAAGAAAAGAAGGAAAGAAGGGAGGAAGGACGAAAAGAAAGAAAGAAGGAAAGAAGGGAGGAAGGGAGGAAGAAAAGAAAGAAAAGGAAGGAGGGAAGGAAGAAAGGAAAGAAAGAAAGAAAGAAAAGGAAGGAAGGAAGGAGAAAGAAAGAAAGAAGAAAGTGAGCACAAGTTTTATGGTAGACCATACATATGTTTCTTAACATCTTTCAAACTTCTTTGTTTCCTTATTTGTAAAATGGGAGTAATAATACTTGCCATCCAGGGCTATGGAAAGAATTAAATGAAAGTGCATTTCTGAAACATTTGTCACTGTGCCATACAAGTTTAAAGAATAAAATGTTGCAACATGCAGAGTGACTGTAAAATCTAAAGAGTTGGGAACCCAGATCGGTCCTTCTCTCCTCTGCCTCCCCTTCTCCACCAGGCTTTCTTTACCTGCGTCTTTCTTGCTGCCCCCTTTCTTGGAGCTCTGCTGCAGCCCACCTGCTCTTCACTCCCCACAACCTCCCACCCACAAGCACACATTGTTCAGGTTCAACCTCTAGGCTCCCCCTCCTTTGCACTACTTTCTGCTTGTCCAAACTGTTTCCAGGTTCAGTGAACACTCGTTTAACCAGTTCAATGCCCATGGATCTTTGTCTTCTTTATGGCTCACTAATGGGTCTAAACAGGACTTGATCTATTCCAGCAGTTTGGGAGCTGTTTTATTCGAGGGATTGTAAGACCATCAAGGGAAGAGTTTTCATTCTCAGCACAGCTGAGTGCAGGCTTCAGTTCATGAGAGTAACACTAGGCATGCCCTGACCATAATGGTCTAGAACAGTGCGTAGAATATGGACGAGAAAGGGAGGGAGAGGTTTAGCATCTTCTGCTGTTGCTCTTCTTCTTGTTGCTCTTCCCACTCCCTGCCATACACACTAACTTAGTCTCTCTCTCTCTCTCTCTCTCTCTCTCTCTCTCTCTCTCACACACACACACACACACACACACACACACACACACACACACTCTTAGACCTTAGCAAAACAGAGCACAGGGCTGGATCCATTTCACCACAGCGAAGCCTGTGACTTTTTTTTTAAGCACCTTCTTGGGAACCTCATCTGCTATGAACTTTAGTTTTGCCCAATGACCTAATTTATTTAAACAGTTCAGCATGATTCTGTCATCATGAGACAACTCAAACACCTTGAGTAATTGCCGAGCGCTCTGACTTCTGATAGAAAGGCCCTTCGACAGCCACAATACGTCTGCATGGTGAAGGAGGGGGGGAACAAAGAAACAGACCCACTGAGGTGTGGTTCTCCTCATGCTGGAGGACTGAGAGAAAATCTGAGCCTAAACACTTTCCAGAAACTTCCACAAGCCTTGCTTTAAAGCTGAGCCTATCCGAAAGCGACACCTGTAAAATCTGACAGAGCACATTTAATTTCCCCAACTTGGAACAGTCTCTCAATTGCTCCCAACTCAGAGCAGAATCAGATTACCTCTGATGTGATTTCTTTCCCAGTTTCATGTATCTTAGGTGTAGGTTATTTTAAGAACTGCTACCAAAGGAGAAAGGGAAAGGAATTCAATATAATAACACTAGTAACGTGATCGAACGGGTCTGTGCAAACTTCTTCTACTTGCCCCTCCTCCTTCCCTTCTTCCCATGCATCCTCCCCTCCTTGCTTTCCTGAACAAAATTTATTGATACCCAAGCCACAGACGAGGTACTGAGGACAAGGAGGTGAGCAAGGACAATACCTTCACCTAGTTCACAGGCCAGTTGGCAGAGGGGATGGCATAGAAGGGACCCAGTTTCTGATCAGGCCTCTGTTGATGACTGCATTTTCTTCTCTGTGCAATTCCACAGTGTTTCCTCTGTAATTACTGCTATCTTTCAGATTCAGTGACATCAGAAAGGTGAAACCTGGATGGAAAGGGGTTCAAGCAAGAGGGAAGAGGTTGCAACAGACAGGATTGTAGCCAATTCTGAATTTTAAGATTCTTCAGGCTTCATTCCTTTTTTGCAATATTTGTTTTTTTGTAGACTTTCTTGTTATGCACAAAATAAAATCTCATTGCAGAAGCATTAAAAAAAAGATAATAGCTCACATTTACTAAGCTCCTACTTGGTTGCTAGGCCCTGAGCCAAGTGCTTTATGTGAATTGTACACCTCATTGCTACTGAGACTTAGAGGAGTTGAGTTACCGAGCTGGCAGAGCAAGTTAGTGACAAACCAGGATTCTAATCAGGGTGTGTTGACTTTGGAGTGCAGCACCTTGATTACTAAATTATACTGCCAAGAAAAGAAGGGGCCCGTTAATTCCCTTGTAAAGTCATTTTGGTTAGTACGCTTCCTTCTTTCTAATATTCACAACTCCTTTTTTGACTCCAATTGCTTTGGGTTCCACATCCAGATTGATACTCAACACCATTAGCAAAGAAAATCAAAGCCATGATGAAATATCACCTCAGGCCTGCTAGAATGGCTATCATCAAAAAGACAAGAGATAGTAAACTCTAACGAGGACATGGAGAAAAGGAAACCCTTGTGCACTCTTGGTGGGAATGTAAATTGGTACAACCAATATGGAAACAGAAAACAGTATGGAGGTTCCTCAAAAAATTAAAAAATAGAACTACCATATGATCCAGCAATTCCATTTCTGGGAATATATCCAAAGGAAACCAAATCACTCTGTCAAAGAGATATCTGCAACCCCATGTTCATAGCAGAATTATCTATAATAGCTAAGACATAGAAACAACCTAAGTGTCCATCAATGGATGAATGGAAAAAGAAAATGTTCTATCTATCTATGAAAGAAAGAAATCCTGCCATTTGTGATAACACAGATGGACCCTGAGGGCATTATGCTAAGTGAAATAAGTCAGGCAGAGAAAGACAATTGCTGTAAAATTGACTAATATGTGGAATCTAAAAAACCAACCAACCAACCAAAAAACACCAACAATAAACCCATAGAAAGTCATAGAAAAAGAGAACAGATTTGTGGTTACCAGAGGCAGGGGTTGGAGGTGGTAGACTTGGGTGTAGGCAATCAAAAGTTACAAACTTCTAGTTGTAAGATAAATAAGCACTAGGATTGTAATGTACACATTATGATATGCATGGAAGTGGTTTTCCTTATATTTATCCTGCTTGTAGTTCATTGAGGTTCTTGTACCTGTAAGTCAGTGTTTTTCATCACATTTTATAACTTTTATTATAAGTTATTTATTATAAGTTATTATATTTCACATCATAGACAAACTACTGGGGACCAAGATAAAGATACAAGCTTGAAAGCATCCAGTGAAAAAAGGTGTGTTGTGTACATGGTAACAAAGATGAGACTGACCACTGACTTCTTATCAGGAAGACAGAAGACCAGAATGCAATGGAATGACCTCTTTATAGTGCTGGGGTCTTGGTGGCAGGGTCTCTCCACGGGAAGGCTATATAAGCTAAAAACAACTTTCAAAAGTGAGAGTTTAATACAGAAATCTTATGGTAGAACAAAAGGTGAGAGAATTTCTTGCCAATATGCCTGCAATAGAAGAAATCCTAAATAATATCCTGAAACCAAAAAGGAAATGATATAAGAGAGAAACTCAGATATCTAGGAAGTAAAGAAAGGCAACAGAAGTGGAAAATAAACACTTAAACATAAAAGACATTTTTTCCTCCTAATAATCTCTATAAATATTAACTGATTTTAAAATCAAACAAGTACCATCATAAAGTAGAATTTATCATGTATTTAGAAAAACACCATGACACTACAGAAGGGGATTGTATACATAAAATAATACTGTTCTTTAGTTACTCTGTTTGAAAGATGCTAAGTGGGAGGTGTGAAGAGTGAAGTGGAACATTGTAACATCAGTAGTGGATCCCTCAGGTGTGACGTAGTACAATATTAACCTAACTAGATTGAAAGTGAAAAATACAGCTAGTTAGCCCTGGAGCAACTACTAACAAAATAACAAAAGATGTCTTGCTAAGAAGTTAATAGAGGAAGTAAAAGAGATTTTTATTTATTTATTTTAATTGTGCTGTGCTGCGCGGCATGCGAGATCTTAGTTCCCCAACCAGGGATCGAACCCATGGCCCCTGCATTGGAAGTGCAGAGTCTTAATCACTGGACTGCCAGGGAAGTCCCCAAAGAGATTCTTGTATACGAGTAATCCCCCCAACACCCCCTAACGAGAAAAAAAAGGCAAGAAAGGCACAAAAGAAGAACAAAACCGGAAGACACAAATGGAAAAAAATTAAATTATTCCTCTTGCCAAATGGAAAACAAATAGCAAGATCGTAGACGTCAACCAACCACAGGAATAGTCACCTAGAAGATTGTAAAAGGACTAAACACTAATTAAAAGTCAGAACTTTTCAACTGAAAATAAAACAAGATCCAACCCTATGCTCCTTACAGGAGACACAAAGAAATTCCAGCCTTACATGGTTTCACCAAGGAATGCTAGCAGATATTCGAGGGAGAAAGCAGTCCAGTCTCATACAACCCTTACAGAAAACAGAGGGGGAGGAGATGTTGCCTACCTCATTTTATAAATCCAGCATTGTCCAGATTCCCAAACCAGACACATCTATTGAAATAGAGAACAACAGACAAATACCTTCATGAACCTAGATACAAAACTCCTTAAAATATTAGTTAGTTGCATCTGTCATTGGGCTCTCTTTCTCATTTCCAATGTTGATGAATTTTCTCTTTCAGTCCTTAGTTAAATTTGTCAGAATGTTGTTTGTTTTATTGACATATACAAAGGCCTGTAAAGGTATTAATTTTAATTATGTCTTATTTTAATATAATTTCAGCTTTTGGATTGTATTGAGTCAGTGTGTGTCTCGATTGTAATATGGTTTTTTCCCCGCCCTGATATCCTATGGTCATTTAAAAAGATAGTAGAGTACAGAATATATACATCTGGCAAATAAACTTTATTTACTATATTATTCAGTTTCCCTGAAACCCATTTATTCTTGTTTATTTGATCTGTAAAAGATTTAGAGAATTGGATTAGTTTCCCAAATTGATGATAGTTCCATTAATTTCCCCTCATATTATAGCGGTTGTTATATTTACGTTAATACAGTGTTATTGCCCATAAACATTTCATGGCAGGTCTATTGAGAGCATTTATCATTATCGACAATGCTATTAATACTAAATACACTTCCCGCTTATCTTTAAATATCCAGTTCAGGAAGCACCTCCTCTAAGTCTTGCCCTGGTCCTCCAGGCTCATTTTTCTACAGCCCCCCCACCCGGTCCCCGGGGCTTAATTCTTTATTAATATGGTGTTTTGTGCAGTGTTCTTCCTCGTTAGATTGTGAGCTCCATGAGAATGGAGTTCATGCCTTATTTCCTTTTAAGCTGCAAGTTTTAACATAGTTCCTGGATTGGGGATGGAGCTGGGTAAACGTTCATTGAATTGGATTGAAAGAAAAGTGACCAAAAAAAAAAAAAATAGGTATTTAGAAATAGTCATCATAGGCATTGGAGTATGTGCTAGATGTGAAGTCAGATAATGGGAAGAATTTGAAGACAAACAGAGAAACAGAAGGAAGATGCAGCCAGCTTAGAAACTGCGCTCACCGCTCCAGCCCCATCTTACCTCCAGCTCCCTTCCCAAACCCTTCTCATCACCCACCCTCCTTTCAGCATGTGTCAGCTGCCAGTGCCCACTCCCCGCCAAACCCCTGCACATTCTTCCCTCACCTTTGGCCCTGGAGCAAAGCAGGTCAGCTGGCATGCTGTTTGTATGGCAAGTCTCTGGGATAAAAATACTGTGTTTTGACAGCTTGGTAGTGTGAAATCATTCTTTACAAGGCACATCTGCGTGGGCTGCCTTACCTGGGAAGAGGATAACAAGGCAGTAACTGGAATGCTCTGTAGAGACAGGGATGGGCCGTGGGAGAAATGAGTGTTTCTGTTTCAGTGTCAGATATCAGGCACCACGTAGCTCAGGGAATGCTCTTGGATGAGACAAGCCTGAGACTGGAGAGAAGCAACATGGCACCTTCAGCCCCAGTGCTTCACCTGCTTCTGACCTGTTGATTCCTAAAGGCCCCTGAACTGCAGCTTCAACTGGGGGGTCAGTAGAAAGGGAGACAGTTCCAAACTGCTCAACCCATGCGTATTCATCTCCACACCTGCTCAGTCTTTGCACCTGGGGAGGAGGGCGGGGAGGGGATCTGAACAAAGAGACCACTTGCAAGTCCTGAAAGTAGTATTGTGTGTCTTACACTTTGGCCTCTGCACCTGCTATTCCCTCAACCCAGAATGCCCACAGCCCTCCTCCTCTGCACCTCTTGCAATTCTATACATCTTTCAGGAACCCACTCAGATATCAACTCCTCTAGGAAGCCTTTCTTTGTTTTTAAGGAGTACTGATAACATCCTTCTGTGTGCTTCTAATATAGCCTGGTCATTTAGCCATCATAAAATTTTAAGGGATAGATGGTAATGAATATTTTTATTAAGATATCTCTTTCTCTTAGTAGTCTGTAGGATCTTTTCTGTTAGGGCAAGATTTTATTCATCCCTTGCATTCTCAGTACCTAGTGGTTGGTACATAGTAATACTCAATAGAGGTTGCAAATTTATTGGAATTGAGGGGGTAGATGGATTAATTCACTGATAACTGGAGGGAAGAATGCTTTACATTGGAGGACTGGCCTTTCTGGAAATGTATTTGGTTTTTTTTTTTTTTAAAGAATCTTGTGCACTTGACTGAAAGGAACTCCAGCTCTCCTTAACCACTAAAGCAGCATTGTCTACAGGCCTTGGATCCCAAAAGATACGGAGTGACATTTCTGTTCTATTACTAGAGTCTTGGTCTTGGTCATAACTTTTTGAGCCAATGTATTCATCTGGTAAAATATAGATATTAACTCCTACTTCTTTTGGCATAACCGACTGCCTGTGGATTTTTTTATTCTAATAATTTTTAAATGAAATCTAGTCTCTTAATTTATGGCGTTCCTGACCTTCCCAGAATATCATGGAGATTAAATGAGATGACATAGATGACAGATCAGAATTGCATTGGGAGTTCATGCCGTGAACCTCCCTTTTGCTTTAAACACATCAGTGATGGATGAGCTGTGCTCACAAGCAAGAGGAACCTCTCAGGGGCCCAGAGCATAACTGAAGCCCTCAGTCGTGAGCAGAGCTGTAGTCACAGGCCTGCTGAGCAATATGTCTGGAAGCATAAGCAGCCTGGAGTGAGTGTGACATCTGGGGGTAATGGGAACCAAATGTACTCTGCATGGGGTGAGGGTCCCGAGCCAGCACATTGCATGAGACAAAGGCAAGCACAGCGATCTTGCACCTGGTAAAGAAGGCTGAAAAAGATACTATGGGTCCTGTCCTGAGGTGTGGTTTATATAAGCCGTGCATGCCTTGGCTGAAGAAAGATTTTTAAAGTTCACTTAGAATTTGCCCTCCCTTGCTAACATAGTGCTGGACCTGTGATTTGCAATGTCAGTCCAGGATGGAGCCCCAAGCCACCAATATAAAATCTGCTTATGGAGTGGATGATGCAGGGGCCATATGGATAAAATCATGAAGCGCTAGATTGCAAGGAGTGAGTTTAGAGAGAAGACAAATAAAACACCAAACAAAGAAAACAGCCTCTCAGGATGAGTCTACAAAGGGCAACTCCAGGCAACCTGAAATGTACCAGGAGATGGTAATCTCCCTTTTTCTTCAGTGGTCCTGTCAGTTTCTACTTTTTCATCTATGTGTGTGTGTGTGTGTGTGTGTGTGTGTGTGTGTGTGTGTATGTGATCATGTTTTCCTTCTAGACAGTGTGCTCTTGAGGCCAGTGGCTTTCTCGAAGTCTTCCCTCCTCCCTACAGGGGTACAGGCCAGGGCAAACAGTGGAAGCTCTGTTTGCCATTGGCAGAGCTCTGTGTATGCCAAATGCTGTGACTTTGTAGTGGAATCACTGCAAAGAGCACAGTGGGTGTGATCAATGTCTGTGTGAAAGGGAGTTTGAAATTCTTTTTGTTGAACCATTTGTGAAGACTGGGTAGTTGCTCTGGGGGATTTTCCTATTTCTTAGCACTAATAACATTCTCTACAACACAACTTCAGTGCATAGGAATCCTTCTGGCCATGGATGTAGCTTCCATCATAGAGTGGGAAAATCCCAGGCCAGCCGCCTCCCGAGTTCCAGGCTCATCAAGCGTATTTCATCTTTCTGGCTGCCCAGTACTATTGAGTGTTATTCTCTCTGCTGCTTTTTCAGATCTTTCTTTTTTTCCCCCATCTATTTCACATGCTTGGGTTGGCAGCTGCTCACTCAATAGTATGAGGAAGCCAGTTGCCTTCAAAACAGTAGGAGAGTTTCCTTTTTTTTTTTTCCCATCCCAAGTGTTTAATTTGATATTTTTGGTGAATTTGATATCATTTGGTAGCACTCCATCAGTGCATACCCTGGGGCTACAGTTTGTCTTTAAATGAAACTAACTTTGTTTCTGAAATTCTCTCCATTAGTTATTGCTGTTTTGATCCTCCTCTGTCAGCCCACATCCTTCTTCAGCTTCTCCCTTTTTCACCTCTAGCTCCTCATCACTCTCTCTTTGTTCTTAAGTGCCTGGGTTTCAAGAGGAAGGGGCCTCTGTCTTGCCAAGGCAGTCCTCTCACTGCCATTACTAATCAAGCCAACTCCCACCTTTGTTTAAATGTCATGAGCCAGCAGTGACACTGTATTCACACCCTCATTTGAACTCACAATATTCTCATGTAATTGTAAGTCAAGATCCAGACAAATAAGGCAAGCCACTACAGTGATTGTTTCTACACTCAGCTCGAGATCTACCTGACTCCAAAGTCCATGCTTTCTTCACCCCAGTGTGATGACTCCTCTCTCTGACCACAGCGTGCTGTGCTCAGCCTTCTCTGTTTTATCATGTCATGCACCATGCTTCTTTCTGGTGTTGCCAATCTATTAGTCTTAGAGTGTCTGTCATAGTTTTAGAGAGGGGGCTAAATCTTCTGGCTGACCTGAAATACTCACCATTGCTCCTTTCGTTGTTGGCAGTCTGCTACAGCCCTGACAGAGTTACCGAAATTACAACCCTGGATTTTTCTTCAGTCCTCCTCCTACTGTTGAAAACTTTTCTCCTCTGTCCATGGTTCTGCTTCTTGCTAATCCTGCTTCCATGCCCTCACATTTCTTCCTTTCTGGACTCTGGTCAGAGAATAGGTCTGAAAGCAAACAGATGTTAGACTAGCACAGCCTACTTTTCTGCTACTCAACATTCATTCTCAACTTCTGTCTTTATTTAACTTGCATACAGCAGCAACTTCACGAGACAGAAGGGGCAACACAATGTCCTGTTATTCACTGTACCCATCTGAAAGTCTCACATCTCCAGTGATCTACCATCTTCCCTTTTACTTCTAGATGTGGCTCCTGGTGTTCTGTGAACTGAAATGTAAATGTAAGCACGACATATATCACTCAACTTAATGGAAAACTAAAAGAATGAAATATATAAATATATATATGTGTATATATGTATATGGTTGACCCTTGAACAACAGGAATTTGAACTGCATGGGTCCACTTGGATTTTTTTCAATAAATATATTGGAAATTTTTTTTGGAGATTTGCGACAAACTGAAAAAACTCACAGATGAACTGCGTAGCCTAAAAATACTGAAAAAATTAAGAAAAAAGTTAGGTATGTCCTGAATGCATAAAATATATGTCGATATTAGTCTATTTTTACCACTTACTACCATAAAATATACACAAATCTATTATAAAAAATTAACATTTACCAAAACTTGTGCACACACTTACAGACCATACATGGTGCCATTTGCAGTTGAGAGATATGTAAACATGTAAAGATGCAGCATTAACTCATAACTGCATAAAATTAACTGTAGTAATACTGTCCTACTGTAGTAAACTCATAGCCACCTCCTTTTGCTGCTGCTGTGAGGTTAAGTGTTGTGAGTGTCCGCTTAAAACACTGTGTGATGCTAATTATCTTTGAGTGAGCAGTTTGTCTCCAGTAAATTGTGTGTCATAATAAAAAGTGATCCCTTGCAGTTCTTGTGTATTTTTCATAGTGTTTAGTGCAATACCGTAAACCTTGAATAACACCATGGGACCCATAAGAAGTGCCACTAGTGATGCTAGAAGTGCTCGCAAGAAGCAAAGTCATGACATTACAAGAAAAAGTTGAATAGCTTAATGTGCACCATAGATTGAGGTCTGCAGCTGAGGTTGCCCACCATTTCAAGATAAATGAATCCAGCAAAAGGACCATTGTAAAAAGAGAAAAGGAAATTTGTGAAGCTGTCGCTGCAGCTACATCTTGCACTTTTTGTGAAATACCTTTTTATCTCATACTGAATATGCAGCTTTTATGTGGGTGCAGGATTTCTGTAAAAAATGCACACCTATAGACTCTAATACGATTCAAGAAAAATCAGAGTCATTATATAACAACTTCAAGCAAGAAGAAGGTAAGGGATCTAAAGCTAGGGAATTTAATGCCAGCAAAGGATGGTTTGATAATTGCTAAAGAGGTTTAACTTAAAAAATGCCAAAATTACAGGAGAAGCAGCTTCTGCTGACCAGGAGGCAGGAGACGAGTTTCCAGATGCCTTTAAGAAAATTACTGAGGAGAAAAGATATCTGCCTGAACAGATTTTAAATGCAGACAAACGTGCCCTATTCTGGAAAAAAAAAAAAAAAAATGCCACAAAGGCTATTATCAGTAAGGAAGAGAAGCAAGTACCAAGATTTAAGGCAGGAAGGGATAGACTAAACCCATTGTTTTGTGCAAATGCTGTCGGGTTTATAATCAGGACTACCTTTATCTATAAAGCTGCTAACCCTCAAGCCTTGAAGGGAAAAGATAAACACCAGCTTCCACCCTTGGTTGTACAACAAGAAGGCCTGGACAACAAGAACGCCTTTTCTGGATTGGTTCCATGTATACTTTGTCCCTGAAGTCAGGAAGTATCTTGTCAGTAAGGGAGTGCTTCTTATAGTTCTTTTGATACTGAACAATGCCTCTGGTCACCCAGAGCTCCATGAATTCAACACCGAAGGTGTCAGTGTGGCCTACTTGCCCCCAAACACAATGTCTCTAATTCAGCCTTCAGATAAGGGGGTCATAAGGACCTTTTAGGCTCATTATACATAGTACTGTATGGGAAGGATTGTCAACTGCATAAAAGAGAACCCTGGTAGAGGGAACATCGTGAAAGTCTGGAAGGATTACACCAATGAAGATGCCATCGTTGTTACAGAAAAAGCCACGAAAGCCATGAAGCCTGAAACAATAAATTTCTGATGGAGAAAACTGTGTCCAGAAGTTGTACACGACTTCACAGGATTAACTACTGAGCCAATCAAGGAAATCATGAAAGAGATTGTGGATATGCCAAAAATAGTAGGGGAGAGGGGAAGTGTTTCAAGATACGGATCTTGGAGAAATTCGAAAGCTAATAGACACCACACCAGAGGAATTAACAGAAGACAGCTTGATGGAGATGAGTGCTTCTGAACCAGTGCCAGACGATGAGGAAGATGTAGAAGAAGCAGCGCCAGAAAACAAACTGACATTAGATAATCTGGCAGAAGGGTTCCGATTATTAAAGACGTTTCTTTTGGCTTCTTTTAGGACATGAACCCTTCTATGATGTGGGCATTGAAACTAAAGCAAATGGTGGAAGAAGGATTGGCACCATATAGAAACAGTTTTGAAGAAATAAAAAAAGCAAAAAAAGTCAGACAGAAATTACCGTATATTTCCATAAAGTTACACCAAGTGTGCCTGCCTCTCCCGCCTCCCTTACACCTCCTCCACCTCTTCCACTTCTGCTGCCCCTGACACAGCACGACCAACCCCTCCTCTTCCTCCTCCTGCTCAGCCTACTCAGCATGAAAACGATGAGGATGAAGACCTTTATGATGATCCACTTCTACTTAATGAATAGTAAATAACCATCTTGCCATCCAGTTACTAAACATATCTGTCGTGCATGTGTATGAGCTTCTTCATGTGAAAATCTAATAACTGTATGGCAAGAACATGCCTGTGAATTTTGAGTTGGCACAAACATTTCTACCAGAAAGAGTGTTCCACATTTGCTTGGTAGCTGGTTCCATGGGCAGGGTTGGAATTACCAGAAGGAACATGCAGAAAGAATGGAAGAGACTCAAAAATAGTCTCAGGAGACCAACATATCTCAGGGGCAGGCAAGGGCAAAGACCTGAGAATAGAGACCAGTACAGAACAGAAAAACAGCAGCAAGAAGATGGTATTTTGTTTATCATAATTACTCAAGAGAGAGAAAGATGGTAAGAAGGTCAAGGACTTGAACTTGTAGGAGTCTGAGATGTAAATACTCTATCTGGTATTGGGGAGGTCAGTTTCAGTGAGTGGTAGGAATGAAAGATTGTATTTGTTGAGCAACGATCATGAGATAAAGAAGTCTGATCTTTAAAAAAAGATAGCATTTCTGGCTGAATTTTGCATTCTCAATAATCCCCTGTGGAGAATCTGGCACATGACAGATGTTTAATAATATCCTTATTGCTCCCTTGGAGTCTGGGTCTCTCTGCCTCCTCTAGGGATCTGCTCTGGGCACTCCTCCTAGGATCTACTGTGCCTCCTAAGTGTGCTTGACATGTACCCTTGTGAGCTCTTGGTATTAAGCTCTCACCCTCAGTTCTGCGATGGCTGACCTCAGCCTGCTCACTACTGAGGGCTTGTTGCTTATTTTCCCAGAGAGGAGAGAGAGGGCATTGCAACACACACAGGTTTTGCTTAGATAATTTCACAGAGTGATGACCATTCATTATAAGCGCAAATGTTAGAATATAGGAAACACACTGTTTAACAGTTATAGTTTTAAGAGATGGTTTTGTCAATCATGATCTCTCACTGGGCAAAAACATTTTTAATTAGCTGGTTTGAGAAAACAGTCAACTGGAAAATGTTGTTCTAAAGCTGATGAACAAGAGTTGGATGCTATCTAGATTATTTTTTTGTCTGTGATGCTGACCACCTGATCAGCACAACCCACTGTTCTCTGCCACCATTTTACATCCCGATGTTCTGTCTCTTCTGGAGTGAAAATGGTTCCTTAGCCATGAATGACTGCCACCTAACCTCAGCATTTAATCTCTCTTCTCACTGCAAATAGGTTGTGGTTTCCTTGGGTCTTCTCCTCTGGCTCCACTCCCCTATGTCCCTTTGAGTCTTTTAAGAGCATGTCTTTGAAATAAAGAATTGTACCAGAGTAAGCATTATGTGCCTTCTCTTTCAAAGAAAAAGAGTCTAAAACACATTGCCTCTCTGCTCTATGCTAAGCACTTCCACAAATTTTATCTAATTTAATCTTTACCACAACTCAATGGAGTATGTTTTATTATCCCATCTTAGAGATAAAGAAATTGAGTCTCAGATTAGTAACTTGCTTATGATGACATATCCATTTGCCAGTAAAACCATAATTTATAACCAAGTCTGTCTTACCCAGTACATTGCATTCTGTAGTGCATATTAAATCCACGTGATAACTTAGCACCTTATAGCACTTGATATTCCCTCTACCTTGAATGCTCTTCTCCTGTGGCTGAATTCTTCTTTTTGCTCAGATGGAAGCTTAAATATTGTCTCCACATAGGGCCTCTTATGACCACTCTATCCTCCAGCACTTTCTTTCACAATATGGCCATTATCAGTGCTTGTCATTTTATTATTTATTTGGGGTCTTTATTGATTGTCTTCTACTTCTAGAATGAAAATTCTGTAATTATAGACCTCTGGTCTTTCCTAGTCAACACCATATCCAATCTCTATAACAGTGTCTGGTACATCCTAGCCACTCAATTTATTGATTAATGAATAAATAAGTAAATTGATTATGGATTAAATGAATGAATAAACGAATGAGTAGAAATTTATCTTTTTCATCAACTATACTTTTTAACCTTTAACTTTTGCTCTATAATATAAATTATAAATCAGTAGCTCTAAAAAGGAATGAAACATTCTTTTCAAATTGAATTGGGCTTAGTTGATATAGAGTAATATACACAAGTTCAATTAGAGAAAGAAGAACAAAAAAACCCCAAAGTTAGCAGAAGGAAAGAAATCATAAAGATCAGATCAGAAATAAATGAAAAAGAAATGAAGGGAACAATAGCAAAGATCAATAAAACTAAAAGCTGGTTCTTTGAGAAGATAAACAAAATTGATAAACCATTAGCCAGACTCATCAAGAGAAAAAGGGAGAAGACTCAAGTCAATAGAATTAGAAATGAAAAAGGAGAAGTAACAACTGACACTGCAGAAATACAAAGGATCATGAGAGATTACTACAAACAACTATATGCCAATGAAATGGACAACCTGGAAGAAATGGACAAATTCTTAGAAAAGCACAACCTTCTGAGACAGAACCAGGAAGAAATAGAAAATATAAACAGACCAATCACAAGCACTGAAATTGAGACTCTGATTAAAAATCTTTCAACAAACAAAAGCCCAGGACCAGATGGCTTCATAGGCGAATCCTATCAAACATTTAGAGAAGAGCTAACACCTATCCTTCTCAAACTCTTCCAAAACATAACAGAAGGAGGAACACTCCCAAACTCATTCTACGAGGCCACCATCACCCTGATACTAAAACCAGACAAAGATGTCACAAAAAAAGAAAACTACAGGCCAATATCACTGATGAACATAGATACAAAAAATCCTCAACAAAATACCAGCAAACAGAATCCAACAGCACATTAAAAGGATCCTGCACCACGATCAAGTGGGGTTTATTCCAGGAATGCAAGGATTCTTCAATATATGCAAATCAATAAACATGATACACCATATCAACAACCTGAAGGAGAAAAACCATATGATCATCTCAATAGATGCAGAGAAAGCTTTTGACAAAATTCAACACCTATTTATGATAAAAACTCTGCAGAAAGTAGGCATAGAGGGAACTTTCCTCAACATAATAAAGGCCATATATGACAAACCCACAGCCAGCATTGTTCTCAATGGTGAAAAACTGAAACCATTTCCACTAAGATCAGGAACAAGACAAGGTTGTCCACTCTCACCACTCTTATGCAACATAGTTTTGGAAGTTTTAGCCACAGCAATCAGAGAAGAAAAAGAAATAAAAAGAATCCAGATTGAGAAGAAGAAGTAAAGCTGTCACTGTTTGTAGATGACATGTACACAAGTTCAATAAATAAAGGCCAATTGAAAAAAAAGAGCACTGATGGAGATATAAGGGGACTCGGGTTCTATTGTTAATTTAGCAATGCCTGGCTACATGATTCAAATCAGTAACTTTTGTGGAATAAAAATTTCCTTTCTTGCTTGCTTTAAAAAAATCTAAATGTATGTGTAAATATTTCCCTAGTTTTCTAAGGTGAAATCCCAGTTAACATTCAGGGATTTGGGCACTTGGAAAGTTTTTCCCAAAAAGAATGATTGCTTGTGATTGCAGAGCATGAAAAAGTACACATCAGTTTACAGTCCTGGGTGTCTGGATATTTTAGTTTCATATTGCTATTGTAATAAATTACCACAAACTTAGTGACTTAAAACAGCACAGACCTTTTCTTTTACTTTTCTGGAGGTCAGAAGTCCTAAGTGGGGGTCGTTTTCCATGTAATATCGTATTCACAAGTTTGGGAACTGGTTTGAGGGCCTCTTTGAGACTCCATTATTCTACCTACCTCAAATTTTAGGTGGTTCTCCCATGGCCTTCAAAGCTACACGTGACCAAGGCTTCATGTCTCCTACCATGTTTTGCATTGTTTTCCCTTTCTTGTACTACATTCTACTACATCTTTCAACTTCCCATAGTCTTTTCCAACATGGGATATTTGTACACATTCTTACCTATACTTGGATTCCCCCCCCATTCTTACCTATCCACTTATTTCCTTAAATATCTCATTCCTTTGTGTGTTTCCATTCTTGTCATTACACCTTCGAGTTATTTTATATGTCTTTTTATTTTTCTTTCTCTTTCTCTCTCTCTCTCTCTCTCTCTCTTTTTTTTTTTGCCTCCCCAGTAGAAAATCAGCCTGTGAAAAGAGGACCTGTGTTTGCTTTATACCTCCAGTGCCTTGACTAATGCTTACTATAGGGCAAGCAGTCAACAGATATCTGTTAAATAAGTGAACCAACAAATGGCTTGGAGTCCTTTTAAAGGCTTTGGTATTTATTTTAATAGTGGAGAAAATTTTACAGAGAGTAAGATTGGGATTGGTTTGACATGATCTTTTTACATTTTAAAAATATTAACTTGGCTGTTGTGTATAGAATGATTCTAAGGAAAACAAGAATGAATGCATGGATACATGAAGGCTGGTGCACATAATAATTGATGCCCCCTTGACTTAGTGGTGATGAAGATGGAGAGAAACGTTGATGACAGGGAGAAACAGGTGTAAAGAATGACAATTGGGTTTCTTCTTTATGCAACTGAATGTTTATGCCATTCCCTGAGATAGGGAACAATGGAAGAGATTGCTTATTGGCAGGGAAGATTGTAAGTTTAAAATTGAAGATACTGAGTCTGAGATGTGTTAGGGACATCCAAGTGGAGAAATCAAGTAGGAGATTGTTATACCTGGGGTGACCACATGTGTTCTATTTTGCTTCAGACAGTCAGGTTTATGCCAGTTATTCCAGTGTTACAATCCACAGTACCTTCTTTCACTTTCAAAACTAGTTCTTTACTCAGATCTATTACATCAGAACTTGGTTAGTATCAGAGCAAATTTTGTAGTCTTCTGCATCTAGATTTAATTTAAATATTGGGAAAAGATATTACTGCTTAAAGAGAGAAGATAAAGTGAGAAAAGAAAGGGATCAAGGAACAAGGCTTTAAAAGTTTCAATGATGACATTGAGAATATTGAGCCTACAAAGGAGATAAAGAAAATAAGTCTAGTTCTACAGAAGACAAGGGAAGAGAAAAAAAATTTTGTATTTCTATGTAAAAAATATCAAATGCCTCTAAGTTGATAGTCTTGATATGATTTAAGGTCAATAAGCAATATTAACATGTTTGAATCTAAGACCCCCCATTATCTTTTCCGAAGTAACACTCTTCAGACAGTGCTACCATATGATTGAAAGAGAGGAATCAGAGCATGGGAAAAAGGAGAGAGAAGGCAGGGAGGGAACAATGTTGATCTAAGCCTGAGCCAGGAAGGATATCTGCTCATTCTGTTTGGTGAAGCAAATTGTGAGGAAGTTTGGAGAGGTGTGAATTTAAAGCTGAAAAGACTTCAAATCATCTTCTAGAGTTGCTATTCACAGCACATGGTGTCATGAACCCAGCAGAGCCTCTATAAATGTTTGTTCATGGAGAAAGTAATTTATTTGCCTAGCTCTTATATTAAGTCTTAGTTTTCACACTCACTGTGGTAGGCAGAATAACGGACCCCCAGAGATGCCCAGGAACTAATTCCCATACCTTACATAGAAAATGGAACCTTGTATATGTGATTAAGTTAAGCGTCTTGAGACGGGAAGATTATCTTGGATTATCTGGATGGGCCCATTATGTTCACAAGAGTCTTTATAAGAGGGAATGTCAGTGTTGGAAAGAGATTTGAGTAGTCTATTGGATTTGAAAATGGAGGAAAGGACCACGAGCCAAGGAATGCAAGTGGTACCTAAAAGCTGGAAAAGACAGAAGCAAATTCTCCCCTAGAGCCTCCAGAAGGAATATAGCTTGGCCAACACCTTGATTTAGCCCAGCCAATTTGGGGCAAAAGGAGAAATCATGAAGTATTTCTAAGTTTATGATTTGAGTAACTGGAGGAATAGTTCTATTTATCGAAAGAGGGAAATCTAGAGGAAGAGTGAATTTAAGAGGGAAAATGGGGACTTCTGTTTCAGGTATGTAATATTTGAGATTCCCACTAGACCATCAACTGGAGCTGTTGAGTGGGCAGTTGGATGTATAAGTCCGGAGTTCAAGAAATTGGTTAGGTCTGAGATACCTAGTTAGAGACATTTCATAGTGCTAACAGCTTAATTATCAATTCCAATATACATGCTCCTGATAACAGAGCTTTGAATTTCATGCAAAGATTGACAGAAGTCCAAAGAGAAATAGACTAATCTAAATCTAATCTAGAAATTTTAACACTCTTCTCTCAGTAAATGATAAAAGACGAAGTAAGGATATAAAAGGTTTGAATAAAATGATTAGCAAATTTGATAGAATAGGTTATATATAGAACATTGCACCCAACAAACACAGAATAAACATTATTTTTTCAAGTATACATGGAACATTTACCAACATTGACCACATGCTGGATGGTAAAGGGAATTTCAACAAATTTCAAAGGATTGAAATTCTACAGAGTAGGCTTACTGAACACAGTGATATTAAGCTAGAACTCAATAACAAAAAGATAACCAGGAAATTCCCATTTGTCTAAAAATTAAGGAGCACTGTTCTAAATACCCATGTATCAAGATAAATATTGAATAAAATTGGAAAATATTTGAACTGAATAATAGTGAAAATTTTTATCAAAATTTTTGGAATGTAAGCAAACAATCTTAGAGCAAAATCTGTAACCTTAAATGTGAATATAATAAAAGAATAAAAGCTGAAAAATTAGTGATCTAAGCATGTATCTCAGAAAGTTAGAAAAAGTAAAATAAATTAAACTCAGGTAAAACTTAGAGAAGGAAACCATAAAGATACAAAAATAGAAAATAAGTGAAATTGAAAACATGCAGGGAGGGGATAAAATGTAAAAGTTGTTCCTTGACAAGACTAATAAAATTGTTAAGGCCCTGACAAGAAAAAAAGAAAGAGGACTCAAATATTCATTCTTAGGAATGAAAAGTAAATATCAGTTTAGATGCTAAGGACACAAGATAGTGAAATTATATGATGAATGGCACTTTGACAATAAATTTGAAAATGTAGACTAAAGAAATATCTAGAAAAAGAAAATACTAAAATTGATGAAGGGAGAAGATTGAAGAGTAAGTGTTAAAGAAGTTGAATCTGGAATTTAAAATTTTCCAGCAAACTATATACCCAGATGACATATCCTTGGAAGATTCTGCCAATATTCAGGAAAAAGTAATGGTGAAAATTGAAAGTTTCCTTTCTGAGATTTGGAAAATACAGCATTTTCCCTCAGAGTAGGAACATAAAGATCACTACTCTCTTTGTTTTGTGTGACCAGAATAACCTTAATATCACAATCTGACAAGTGCATTATATAAATGAAAAATAGAGGACAATCTCACGCCTGAAGATAGAGCCAGAAAGCCTAACACATTTTTGCAAACAGAGCCCATTATACATATACATAGTACAATTATATATATAGTATAAAGTATAAATATATAGTATAAAGTATATAAATAATTATATATATAAAATTATATATATCTGTATATAGTGTAAAGCTTCATGACTGTGTTAGATTAATTTTTGGTGGGATGATTGGTTTAAATGTTAAAAAATTAAATAATGTGATTTACCACAGGAACAAAATAAGAAAGAACAATTATATTACCATTGCAAAAGATGCAAAGATGTTGATAAAATTTAACATCCATTCACCTTTGATGTCTTTAGCAACCAAGGAATAAAAGGGAATTACCTTGATCTGATAAAAAATATCTGTAAAGGATTTTGTTGCAAATATCATATATAATGCAGTATGATATTCTATAAATTATACAAGTACACCACAGAAATGGTAAACAGCCCAGATTCATACCTACTCATAAATAGTCACTTGTTTTAAAAGGAAGAATTACAAAGCAGTAGGAATAGAAATACAGCAAATAATAAATAATGCTGAGTCAGTTGTATATCCAAGTGGACAAAAATGAAATTTGACTCCTGTCTTGTACCTAACACAAAAATAAATTTCAAGGGGGCTGTAAATATGGATTTTCAAAGTCTATATGGATTGCAAAACACTGAAACTTCCAGAAAATAGTATATGAAAATATGCTCATTATCTTGGTGTAGGAAAAGCTTTCTGAATGACATAAATATATGTAAATGTAGAGGAAAAAATTGAAAAATGAAACTATATTAAAGTTAAGCACTTTTGTTTAAAAAAGACTATTAATAAAGGGAAAAAAGCAAGCTAAAGAGTGCAAGAAGATATTTTAAGCCCACATAACCAATAAAACCATGTGTACAGAATCTATAACTATTTCATTAAGAAAAAATAATAGACTACCCAATAGAAAACTGGGCAAGAGAACTGAACAAACATTTTACCAAAATGTCTGTCCAATTGGCCATTAATATAATATTTATAAAAGTGCTCAACTTTTTGATACTAATCAGAAAATGTAATAATTTTAATCACAATTTAATACAACATTCCTCTCACCAGAACAACTAAGAGAAAAAGAAACAAAAAGACTAATATTTCTAAGTGCTGACAAATATGACGGGGACAAAAAAAAATAAAACCTCTCATAGACTACTAGTGGGAGTGTAAGTTGGTGTAAGTGTTTTGGAAAACACTATTAGTGAGTTATCTATGCAAGCTGAAGATATATAAAGCCTGTGATCTCTCACTTTTACATCAATTGTTATGTACCAATAGACATGTACAAGTACAAGGATGCTCATAGCAGCATTATTCATAAGAGCCCTAAACTGTAAACAATCCAATGTCTATCAAAAATAGAAGGGATAAAGAGGCATGTTCATATGATGGAAGACTTTTTGACAATGAAAATGTATAAATTGCTTTGTGCAATATGACTCTCACAAACGTGATGTTGATCCAAAGAAACTAGATCCAAATTACTTCACACCATATGGTTATAAGATTAAATAAAACATCAGGCAAGATAAAGTATAGCATTTAAGGATGAAAGCATAGGTGGTAAAATTACAAAGCAAAATTAAAAGGTGCTTAAGTAAAATTAAGAATAGTTAACTTTGGAGTTTAGAGAAGAACCAGGAAGAGCAAATGAGGGCGCTTCTAAGGTGCTGACACTGTTCTATTTTTCTTTTATTGACCAGTGTGGCAATTCATTGGTTTCTGTCTTTTTGTAAATGTGTGTTATATTTACTAATTTAAAAATTGCACATCTGTGTGTGTGAGAGAGATTGAGAATGAGACGTGAGAAACTGCTTATGAAGACAACTTTATAAAGAATTTTTTCTATAAAAAGAAAAAGAGAAGCATCATGGCAGATGCTAAGGGAATGTGGGTATCAATGCAGTTGTTTTTTAAGATAGAAGATATTAAGTACTTTTGCATACTAACAATAATCCTGCAGAAGGGAAAGGGACATCAGTGAGGTTGAACCCAGAGAAAGTGACAAAACATGACACCCTTGAAGGTGGTGGGAGTGAGCTGCAGAACATGAATGAAGGGATCAGCCTTGAAAAGAAGGAGCTCCTCAGAAAAGGGTCTTGAAGGAGGTGGAGATGAGTGCAAGTGCAGCAAGGTTTGCAGATATGAGTCTTAGAAAACCATCTCTTCCTTAGTGAGCTGTGGACCTCAAGCATCCCCGCAGGCTCACCTCAGCCTCGGCAGCTTTCTTTCCATTCCTGCAGAAGATCCTGCTCCTTCCTACCTCATGTGCACCTCTGCACATGCTGTCTGCTGCAGAGTGATTCTACTCTTGGCCCCTTCCACCTGGTTAATGCCTGCACGTCCTGTAAATCGCAGCTGAGCCACCAGGCGTGCAGGAAAGCTTGACCTGACTCTCCAGTACACAGTCAGCTCCCAGGGCAAACTTCTCTCACAGCACACATCCCTGTTGTGACTTCATATTCGTTTAATGTAAGCTGTCCTCCCACAAAACAGTATGTGCTATGTATTCAGGGATTGTTTCTTCTTTAGACCCACCCCTGCCACAGTGCCTAACATCTTGTAGGTGCCATTTTTTAAATGCATGAAACCATGAATAAATGAAGGTCGTGCAAAATATTCTTAGAAATATTACTTGAAGAAGTCAGAATTTGTTCACAAGAAATGTTATTAGCAATAATGTTTCTGCTCACTGATCAAACACTTTAATATATTTAACCTAATAAATCATATTTTCCTTTAGACAGCCATTCATTAATAAACATGTATTTAGTAAGGATGTAATGGGAACGGTCACAGAAACAATTCAGGTGTCATGTAGGTAAAATTTTTCTGTGGGAACAGCCCCTGGCTTTGGAGTTTATAGTTTGAATTTTAATTCTAGCTCTTTTTCCTACAATTTTTTTTGCATTGCGTAAGTCCCCTAAATTCTTTGAGCCTTTGTCTCTTTAATAGTAAAATAGGACTCCTCATGCAGCTTTTACATTATTTTTGTAAAGATGGCATATGGTAACCTATGCAAACACTCATATGATGTCTGGTGCAGTGCTGTGTCCTGCCCTTGGTTCATATCTAGGTGGAGAAATGAGGAGGAAGGTTATGCCCTGAGTCAGATTCTGCACATCAATGGTGACGGGGGACTGATGCTGAAGGAGGTCTTGAGTTGATCCTCAGATCCTTAGATAAATAGAGTGTCCCAGCTGGAAGGAACTTAAAATTCATGTAGTCAGAATGCCTTCTCTACAGGTGAGGCCTCTATAGTTCTGAGAGGGGAAGGGCTACCGCAGGTCGATGGCTTCATCTTGGAGCAGAGGGCAGCCTGTATCTTAGAGACGGCACACTTCTTCCCTTCCTGTAGGAGCTGTCGGCTGGGGTGCTAACAGGCAAGCTATTTTGTGCCAGGAGTTGCATAAAGGAAGATTCACAGCAGTGCCCAGCCTTGGTCTTGCCATTGTGTTGGCCTCCTGTGTTGCTTCCCTCCTTGCAAGGCACTTTGTGTCAGCAGGAATGTGAGGCAAGTTGTGAAATTCAATTAATTCTACAGCAAGCCCACACACCTCCTTCCAGGGCTGGCCCAGCTGGGACTAGGCAGCATCACCAGCTTAAAAAAGGGAGGTTTTCTGATGCCCCACCCCTTCCCTTCTCCCAGCTCTTTCTTAGGTCTTCCCCCACTCTCCCCATTCTATCTTTGATAGAAGACAAAGCTGATCTATGGGGATGTGTTTCTAAATTAAAATACTGTTGCCGACCTAAATTTGATTTGGAATCTCTGAAAGCTTGAATTATGGAATTGCTTCTGTTGAAGTTGGGAGGGAGTGACTAAGAGACTCTCTCCATCTCTCTGGAGTTCTAACAGAACAAAAGCAAAAAGCATGAATATCTATATGACTAATGTGTTTCCAGAATGCACCTGTAAACCTTATATATAGAGGTTCCAATTAATTAAAACCAAAATAAGGGCACCAGTTTTCTCTGCTATGAAGGAAGAGGGGGTGAGGGGCAGAGACACGCCCTGGTTTCAGTGTATGAGATGAGAAAACAATTAATGCCCATATAATAGACCCAGGTATCAGGAAGTGAGAGCAGGGGTGATATGATTCAATTATTGCAGCCAACTCAGTGCTCCCTCTAAGCCAGTGAGTGTCCTGGACTCTAATTGCATACAGAAAGAAAATTCAAGAGTGCAGAGAAGAGCGGAAAGTATTTACTCCAGTATTTTCTCCTTCTGGGGGGTTAAATAAAGTTCCCCTTTCTATGGACAAAGTGAACACAGGGAAATACTGGATCTCTTCTAACATTCTCCAAAATACTAATCTTGTTGTATTCTGTCATTTTTGAGGCTGGAGGTCTGTGACTTTTCAGAGCAGGCCTGTCTTTCCTTTCTTGAGGTCACTCTTGATTAGAGGTGGAAGCTCAGATCAGCTCCTCCACCCAGGAGACTCTGAAATGGATTAGAATGGGCAGGTAATTAAATTAAATTTTAAGGTCAAGTTTTGCCCTTGGCAAATGGTTTACCCATGATTCTGTTTCCTGTCCCACATTAAGTCCAGACATATTGCCCAACAGAGAACACCAAGGAAGGTGCAACACACAGTGCATGTTGCTAGCACCTCCAAAGTTGAGTTATCCATTTTTAAACCTGTTATTCTCCACATTTGTGAACAGCTCACATGATCACGTAAGAATCACAGTGTCTGCCCCACGCACCAAGACTTCGAAAACATAAGGAAGTTTCTTATATTTCCAGTATATTTTTTTCCTGGACCACAGTACAGAGTTTAATTTGGAGTCATACTGCTGTTGTAAATCAAAGATTAGAATGGGGGCCTAATGCTCTCCAGAGACTTGTAGATAAAGTAGAAAATGGGGAGAAAAAGGGTAAATATTCTTGGTGTAAGCATCACCAGAATGTCAATCCTTCAAGTGAGTCTGTTCCAATTGTGTGATGTATGTATGATACATGAACCTTCCTGCAATGGGAGAAATCTCCCAACAAGAGTTTAATTGTGAGATTATGAATGAAAGTTTCCTTATCCTGAAAAACAATCAGCTCTTCATATTTTTCTTTCCAAGTAAGCATTTAGATATTGCTCATTTTGAAATATTTAGAAAATTGTTGTGACACCCTACATCAATCTTCAGGTCTAATTTGAGACTTCCTCACCGACTATCACCCACATTTAAAATCGCTTTACTTGCTATTTCCCTTTTGTTCCTGGCATCAGAATGGAGACTGTCTTGTGGTCCCTTTTCTCTTGGTAACAAGCAAATCCAGTTTTGTAAGACAGAAACTCCTCTGGCATGTTTCATTTCCTTATATTCCTCATAGTCCCAAATGTTTGTTGTTATATCTATAATTCTTTGTCTCAAATAAGACCTTAAAGAATTTTTGCCAAGTCTTTTAAGTTCCACATGAAATTCTGAGTTTTCATTTGTGAAGCCCAGTTTGAGAAATACTGTTCAGCACAATGAAGGAACGTGGGTTCCCTCAGTGGCTGCCGTGTGGATGGCTCTCAGTTTCCATCAAAGGCAGCACAAGTGCACCTGCCCAACAAATGAGAAAATTTCATTTATTCACAAATGCTATCAGGTATCTATCAAGCGTCAGGCACTGTTGTAGATGCTGAAGATATATCACTGAAAATACAGCCAAAATAGCTTGCCTTCACGGAGGTTACATTCCAGCGAAGGGAGACAGAAAATACTCCAAACAACCAAGTAAACACATATAGTATGTTGAAGCGTGAAAAGTACTATGAGGGAGAATAAAGAAAAATTAAAATGGCTAGAGGTTGCTAGGTGGTAGCGGATTGCCTTTTTAAATGCAGTTTGAGGGGAAATTCCCTGGCAGTCCAGTGGTTAAGACTCGGCTCCTTCACTGCCATGGGCCGGGGTTTGATCCCTGGTCAGGGAACTAAGATCCTCACGGCCAAAAAAAAAGAGAAAAAATCATAATAATAAATGTAGTTTGAGAGGATATTAATGAGAAAGTGACATTTGACATTTGAGAACAAATTTGCCTAATATCAGAAGTCTTGAATGTGTGCAGGCACACAAACTCACACACACACACACTCTAGGTAGGTAGGAGAGGGAGGTACAATTCTAATATTATCAAAAGGTGTGGCCTGAGGATCTGGATCAATTTGGAAACAGTGGTATCAGAGCTGCACATCTTGTGGTAATATCTAGAAGGAAAAGCCAAAAGCAAAGTTGTTACAACCTGACACTGGTAGGACAGTTGCAAAAGTGACCCTAAGGCTATAATTAAGTGGTAAATATAGATTAAATTGTCAGGATGAGCCTAACCACTAGGTAAAAATAAATCATGGAGTGGAATAAGAGGGTTATAGAAGATAAGGAAATTTTCAATAAGCATATATTAAACATTTATGGTGTCTGAACGTATATTTTACAATGATATCTCACTTCATACACTAATAGCTTTAGGAGATGCATAGGTTTACCCCCATTTGGCAGTTGAGGAAAATGAGACACAGAATGGTTAAGTGACATGTTCACTTGTTCCACAATAAACTTTATATAATTTTCTTCTCTAGTCCAGTATCTAATTGAAGACCTTGCAATGCATTTCATAGTCATGAATCTTCATTCTGCTTTAATATGGAATAGTTCCTGAGGTTTTCCTCATGTTTGTTGACCTTGATGTTTCTAAATTTATTTATTTATTTTTGGCTGTGTTGGGTCTTCGTTTCTGTGCGAGGGCTTTCTCCAGTTGCGGCGAGCGGGGGCCACTCACTGTCACGGCCTCTTGTGTTGCGGAGCACAGGCTCCAGACGCGCAGGCTCAGTAGTTGTGGCTCACGGGCCTAGTTGTTCCGCAGCATGTGGGATCTTCCCAGACCAGGGCTCGAACCCGTGTCCCCTGCATTGGCAGGCAGATTCTTAACCACTGCGCCACCAGGGAAGCCCGACCTTGATGTTTTTGAAGAGTCCAAGCCCATTGTAGAATGCCTATCAGTTTGTGTTTGTCTGATGTCTCCTTGTGGTTATTTTCATGTTCTTGTTTTTGTTGTTTGGAAATAATAGAACAGGAGTGTTGTATTCTCTTCAGTGTATCAAATCAAGAATCACGTGATTCCAGATATCCTCAGTATTAGTGATATTAACTTTGATCACTTGGTAATATAGTGTTTACCAGGCTTCTCCACTGTGAAATTACTATTTTCCCCTCTTATAATAAATAATTTGTGGGGAAATACTTTGAGACCATATAAATATACTTTTCCCCATTAAATCACTGGTTTAGGATCAATGAAGATTTTCTAACTTTATCATCCGTCTATAGTTAGTTGGAATGCTCCTGTAAGGAAGAGTTCCTGTTTTCCCATATTTATTAATTTATTCATTTATTTAGTTATATTAGTATGCCTCATGATTTCTTACTCCATTTAAATATTTTGGTGCTCAGCTTATCTGACAATTGGCTAATAGGAGCCCTTCAGGCTGGCTCTTATGACCTTTTAATACATCCATGAAAAAAGGAACATTACTATGAAAGAGGGGACATTATTAACAACCTTACAGAAAAAAGGGATTGTAAAGAAACAATTGTATGCCAACCTAGGTGAAGTAGACAAATTCCTAGAATGACACAAATGATCAAAAATGATTCAAGACAAAATAGACAATCTTAATAGACTAAAAATAAAGATTGGGGCTTCCCTGGTGGCGCAGTGGTTGAGAATCCGCCTGCCGATGCAGGAGACACGGGTTCCTGCCCTGGTCCGGGAAGATCCCACATGCCGCGGAGCAGCTAAGCCCGTGAGCCATGGCCGCTGAGCCTGTGCGTACGGAGCCTGTGCTCCGCAACGGGAGAGGCCACAACAGTGAGAGGCCCGCATACCGCAAAAAAAAAAAAAAATAAAATAAATAAATAAATAAATAAATAAATAAAGATTGAATTAGAAATCAAAAAAATTCACCACAAAGAAAAGCCTAGGACCACATGGCTTCACTGGTGAATTTTATCAAACATTTAAAGATGAGTTAATACCAGTTCTTCACAAACTCTTCATAAAAATAGAAGAGGAAGGTACACTTCCTAACTTCTTATATGAGGCCAGCATTGCCCTGAGAGCAAAATCATAAAATATATACAAGAAAACAAAGTAAAGAATACTATCCCTTACAAATATGTAAAAATCCTCTTTAAAAATATGAGCAAACTGGGCTTCCCTGGTGGCGCAGTGGTTGAGAGTCCGCCTGCCGATGCAGGAGGCACGGGTTCGTGCCCTGGTCCGGGAAGATCCCACGTGCCGCGGAGCGGCTGGACCCGTGAGCCGTGGCCGCTGAGCCTGCGCGTCCGGAGCCTGTGCTCCGCAATGGGAGAGGCCACAACAGTGAGAGGCCCGCATACCGCTAAAAAAAAAAAAAAAAAAAAAAAAAAAAAATGAGCAAACTGAATCCAGCAGCATATTAAAAAGGATTGTACACCATGACCAAATGGCATTTAATCCAGAAAATGCAAGGTTGGTTCAAATATGCAAATAAATCAATGTAATACACCATACTAATAGAATGAAAGTGAAAAAACACAAGCTCATCTCAAAAGAAGCATAAAAAGCATTTGAAAAAATGCAACACCCTTCCATCATAAAAACATATAGCAAACTAGGAACAGAAGGGGATTAACTCCACCTGATAAAAGTTATTTGTGAAAAACCGATGGTGAACATCACACTTAATAGTGAAAGACTGAAAGCTCTCCCTGTGAAATCATGAGCAAGCAAGGATGTTCTTGCTACTTCTGTTCATCATTGTATTAACGGTTCTAGCAAGGTTAAATAAATGGCATCCGAATTGGAAAGGAAGAAGTAAAACTATCTTTGTTGATGACATGGTCTTAAATGTAGAAACGTCTAAACAATCAATGAAATATGCCTATTAGAACTAATAAACAAGTTCAGCAAAATTGCAGGATAGAAAGTCAATACATAATATCAGTTGTATTCCTATATGGTAGGAAATAACACTCCAAAAATGGAATTAAGAAAGCAATTCCATTTACAAGAGTATCACAAATATTAAATAATAGGATTAAATCTAACAAAGAAGAGTAAAACTAGTACACTTAAAACTACAAAATATTGAGAATTCCCCGGCGGTCCAGTGGTTAAGACTCTGTGCTTTCACTGCTATGGGCCTGGTTTCGATCCCTGATCAGGGAACTAAGATCCCGAAAGCCCCATTGTGCTGCCAAGAAAAAAAAAAAATTACAAAATATTGCCACCTCCCCCCCCCAAAAAAAAATAAAATGAAAAAGACTTAAATAAATGGAAAGGCATCTTTTGTTCATAGATTAGAAGATTTAATATCATTAAAATGGAAATATTCCTCAAATTTATCTAGAGTCAGTATCATACATCCCTATCAACATTCCAACTGCCTCTCTTTGCAGAAATTAACAAGATGACCCTAAAATTCATATGGAAATGCAAGAGACCAGAATAGTCAAAATAATCTTGACTGTGGTGAGCAAAGTTGGAAGACTCATATTTCTGAATTTCAAAACTTACTACGAATCTATGGTAATCAAGTCTCTATGGTGATACTAATACAAAGATAGACATGTAGATCCATGGAATAGAATTTGGAGTCCATAAATAATCACATATATTAGTGGTCAATTGATTTTCAATGAAGCTGCCAAGACAATTTAATGGGGAAAAGGACAGTTGTTTGTTTTGTTTTTAACAAATGATGCTGGGCCAACTCAATAACTGCACACAAAAGAATAAAGTTGGACTACTACCTTACAACATATAAAAAAATAACTTGAAATGGATCAAAGACCAAAATATAAAAGCTAAACTTCTAAAATTCTTACAAGTAAACAGGTATAACTCTTTACAGTCTTGGATTAGGCAATAGTTCCTTAGATATGACACTCAAAGCATGAATGACAAGAGAACAAATATATAAATTGGACTTCATTAAAATTAAAAACCTTTTTGAATGAAAGGATAGTATCAAGAAAGTGAAAAGACAACCCCCAAATGGGAAAAAATATTGGGAAATCATAGATAAGGATTTAATATCCAGAATATATAAAGAACTTTTACAATTCAACAAAAAGTAAATATCCCAATTAAAAAATGGGCAAGGATCTGAATAAATATTTCTCTAAATAAGATATACAAATGGCCAATAAGTACCTGAAAAGATTCTTGACATCATTAGTTACCAGGAAAATGCAAATCAGAATCACTATTAGATGCCACTTCACAGCATCTCTTATGGTTTTTTATATAGTCAATATAAAAGTGCACTTATTTTACCTACATATTTTCTTTTTCATTACTCTGCATTTGTTTCTGCACCTCTCTTCCCTCCTGGATCATTTTTTAAAATCTACCAGAATGATTTTCTTTAATCTTGTTTTTAAAGATTTCTTAGAGACATATTTTTAGTTTTTATTTGTCTCAGAATATTTTTATTTTACCTTCTTTATTAGTGAATACTTTTTCTGGGTATAGACTTTTAGTTTGACCATTGTTTTCCTTCATTTCTTTGAATATAACATATCATTGCTTTCTGAATACTGCTGTTTCTGTGAGTCATATTATTCAAACAAAATGAGATATAGAACACAATATTTATGTATGTAACAAAACACAAAAACCTACATTTTCATTGTCATGTAAAAATATTTTATCTCTTTTAATAAATAAAGGAGAGCCCCTGGGTTTGCATTTTCTAAATTAATATTTATTCATAATTGATGTTACACTTTTACCTATGAAGACTAATTTCAAGTAGATGAACTGTGAGGGTTCGTAATCTTAGGTTTGGAAGTTACTCTGGGAATAATTGGCCCTTCCTATTGACCCATAAGTGTCAGAAATCCTGCCGAAGATACCCTGAGATCCCTCTTGAGTATCAAGAGGTACTTGGTATGGTGACCATAGCTCAGGCACACCACTGGTTGAAATAAAAACTCAGATTCTTCATTGAACACAGGCAGAGCAAATGAAAAGGAGGTAGGCAGTATGCCCTTAAGGAGTTTGTAGTTTAATGTAAACAACAGTTTCATTAGAGACAGGGATGCAACAGAAAATAAATAGTGTAGTACTGTTGAAAAACAAATAGATTATCTTCCAGAGCTTGCAGGTAGATAGTGGGTCCAGAAAGCTTCCTGAAGATCTTGACCATCCAAGTTGTCTTATGTGAAATCTTAAAAATAGCCAACCATCCTGCCTCATGTCCACACTACTCTTTATTCTGTCATAAAACACAAGCCTTTCCTTAACCCCATGTTATTTTAGAGTTCCTCTGTTTCCAAAATCCACCTTTGCACTGTGGTCTTTCCTCAAACTCTGGGGCCTTTAAGATCTCACTAAATGTTAAATCAGCACATGCCATTATCACCCTGACTGAATCTTCCCTCTACCTGATAAAACTAAGATTCCATATCCCCATAGACACTGATTTCTGGTAATCCTTTTTAGCAGATGCTTATTTTAAGGTAGGAAGTCAGTTTCTTCATCCTTTTCCTCCTAGGCACCTCTTCTAACTATCACTCTACACTCACTTAAACCCGGCCTTTCATTTACAGCAGGGGTTAAATGTGCACAACAAATAGTCAGATGGCATGGAAGAAAATTCTGCTGTACTGCTTACTGAAAGTTTATTTGACCTTTCAGTGCTCATTTGTAAACTGGGGAGAAGAGCAGTATATCCCCCATAGGGACATTTGAGGATTAAGTTACTATTATATATGTATTAGTTCCTGGCTCACAGAAAGTGCTTAATAAATGTTAGCAGTTACAATGGTTATTGTTTGAGGCTTATGATGCCCAGCAATAAAACTTTCCCCTGCCCTCTTTTCAACATCTGTTTAGTCACTCATCACAATTTGAGTGACTTGGCCACCTGATCCACGGTCTTTGCTTTACCCTAATATCTGCTTTCACTCCTGGTCACATGCAGAAATATCCATCTGACATCTTTGCCCCTGGGATCTTCCCATTTCTGGATCTTACTACTCTCTGAACTTAACCTTCTATGCCTTCTGTAATTTAGGCCCTTCATTTAATCCTTCAGTTTGTTAAGACAACAGACCTTTGCTTTTCTATGTTCTCCCATATCAATGAGCTTTCAGATTCACCTTTTTTTATATAGAGCATTCTGGCCATTACCCTCATCTCCTTTCTCCCTCTGCCCCTAAATGATTCCATGAGGCTGGATAAATACAAACATCTGCCTTCATTTATATTGCTTTGGGACTATTGAATATTACTAGTGAACATTAGACAAACCTGAAATTTGGTGCTACTTTAGGTACATGATCACCATTGTCTATAGGGGCATTAGTATTTCCTGATAACCTTTCCAAATTGTCCTGTTTTATCCTATTTCTATTTTTCTTTCCATTCTCATTTAAGAATATAACTATTAAGAGAAATTTTCCTTAATACCAAGCTAGTTGGATGTTCCTCCTCCATGCTATTATAGTATCCTACTTTATCTCTATCACAGCTCACATCAAACTGGGTGGTAATTTCTTCCTTAATTATCTCAGTCTCCCACTAGACTGTGAGCTCCTTAAGGACAGTGTACTAGGTTGAATAGTGTTGTCTCAAAATTCATATACATTTGGATCCTCAGAATGTGACTTATTTGGAAATAGTCTTTGCAGATATAACTGGTTAACTTAAGATGAGGTCATATTGGATTAGGATGGACTCCAAATCTAAAAACTGGTATTCTTATAAGAAAACCATATAAAGACACACAGAGCAGAAGACTCTGTGATGACATAGGTAGAAACTAAAGTGATGAATTTGCAAGTCAAGGAATGCCAAGGATTGCCAACAACAAGAAGATTCTAGGAGAGGGGCATGGAACAGATTTCCTTCAGAGCCTCGAGAAGGAACCAACACTGCTATATCCTGATTTCGAATTTCTGACCTCCAGAACTGTGAGAAAATAAATTTCTATTGCTTAAGCAAATACTGAAGCCAACGAAACTAGTACAAACGGGGACAGTGTCGTTTATATCCATACATTTAGCTTCTACCTCAGAGCATGGCACAAGGTGGGTTCTTAGGAAATGATTGTTGAAGGAATGATCAAAGCAAAAGGGAGATCTTACATGCAAGCTTGCTACTAGGACTAGGATTGACTAGTCTAGCTTGTTGAGTATAAGGCAGATTGAGCCCCAAACATTAGGTTAAAAAGAGTACTTGGCAGCCCTGCTTGTGGCCCTTTGCTTAAGGGGCCTTTGGGAGATGAGAGAGAGAAACTTTCCTGACTTTTGTATCCTAATCTAGTTGGGTGGATTCATATATACGGACCGAAGAGATGGAGCATCAGAACAGGAAACTAGAAAGTAATATGGCCAATGCCTGACGTTGGTGGAAGACCAGAGTTTGAGCTTCAAGCCAAGTATTAGGAGGGGAGAGTAGGAGGGTCATCACCAATGGAGAACAGGGATCCAGCATAAGGGAGAGCAGAGAAGTTTGCTAATTCTTAGCCACAAGGTGAATATATTTCAACACAGATAAAACAATCATGTCAGGAAAATGTAGCAAAGACAAGAAAGAATTTGTTACTGGAGTTCCCAGAATTCTGTAACTGGAGAAACACTCTAAGCTTCTATTATTTTAGGGCCTTAGCCTTCATAAAATTGAGCGCCAATTGTGATTCAATGACCTAGACCCAGGGTCCTGGGGAACTTGCAGAGTGAATGAGAATTCACGTCTAGGCACCCAGAAAAGCTTAACCTCTCTAATTCAGATGAGAATTTGGCTAAAAACACTTAGCTCTTCTTGCCTTGAGAGCCAAACACTACCATCCTATTTTACCAGCAGATGTTATTAAAAGGGAAGCATTTGTTTGGAACTGCTGGCCAGTCATTTTTCTGCTCTTTTTGTTTGCTTCATCTTTTTACAAATGCATCCCTGAGCTAAAAGCCATTCTTGTTTTCCTTTTGCTAGAATCCTAAATCCAAACAAATAAAAGATGCTCTTTGGCATAATGAAACATGAAGCCATCTCAGTAATTAGTGCAGCCCATGGATTCAAGCAAAACAAGAGGACTGCTGCACTGGAACCTGGTAGTCTTGTTGAAGACAATACTATCCAAGAATCTGTCGTTTTCTAGTTTGAGGATCAGTGGCAGGAGAAACCCATCATAATTTCCCTTTGAGCCTTTGAAAATCCCACCTGGGAGTTGTGATTCATTCACATCACTGTCTCATTTGTTGGCAGATTGGGCTCAGGCGTCTCCTCACTGCTGATATGCCACTGTTGAGGCACAGATTTGGCAAAGCCAAGCAAAGAGAAAGTCAGGAATTGAGGTTGGTTTGCCACAGGCAGGCTGAAATATGGAAGGGATCAAAGAGAGCAACTGAAAAACACCTAGGGATATAAGGAAGGGAAGGAAGTTAGTGGAATTCAAGCTGCTGGATAGTGGCGGCTCCCATGTTTCTGGAAACGAGGGACTTACGGGCATCAATATGAATGCAAAGGGAATTAAGTATAGCAGAGAACTGTAGTGAAGCTGTAACAATGTAGTTAGATTGCAAAACTAAGAGCAGCAGGGCTATGTTCTTACAATGTGCTATACACTGCTGTAAGTGCTTTACATATACTGACATTTGATTGTCACAAGGCTGGGACTGTTACTTTCATTTACAGATGAGGAAATTGAAGCAAGGTCACACAGTTAGTAAGTGGCAGTTCTGGGGCCACAGATTCCAATGGCATGGCCCCAGGATCCACTCTTTCAACCCCCAAGCTGTATTCTCTCTCACACTTTATGTTTATTTGTATTTGTTTAGCTGGTCATGGAGATAACATATGATCCATCTTTGCCACCTGTGACTACTAGCTCAAGGTCAGGAATCGTGGAGGGTGATGGCTAGGCTGACCATATAATTTATTGAATTATAATTATATCATTTGGAAATATTTCTATACTGATCAACAACTGATTTATTTTTAGATGTATAAAATTGTTCTTTTAAATAAAGCTTTCCATAATTATTTCTAAGGCAAAATAATGATATATTTCTATGTACCTTAAAACAACATTTAAAAATTTATATTGATTATCTGAAATAAAAAAACATTAAACAAAATAATGCAGTCTTGGCATACACATGCATCTTAATCAATTTTGTAGCCTGTGTAGCTCACTGGTATTTTTTTTTAAATAAATTTGTTTATTTATTTTTATTTTTGGTTGCATTGGGTCTTTGTTGCTGTGCGTGGACTTTCTCTAGTTGTGGCGAGCGGGGGCTACTCTTCGTTCCAGTGCTAGGGCTTCTCATTGCAGTGGCTTCTCTTGTTGTGGAGTACAGGCTCTAGGTGCACAGGCTTCAGTAGTTGTGGCTCGTGGGCTCAGTAGTTGTGGCTCTCAGGTGCTAGAGCACAGGCTCAGTAGTTGTAACGTACTTGCTTTTAGTTGTTCTGTGGCATGTGGTTTAGTTGATCTTCCCGGACCAGGGATTGAACCCATGAGCCCTGCATTGGCAGGCGGATTCTTAACCACTGCACCACCAGGGAAGTCCCCTCACTGGTATTTTTAAGATTGTATTTTTTATAGTGATCTTATTTTTTCAAATAAAACTGTTTGAAACTTATTTCCAGGTTGCATGTTATGATTAATAATTTTCAAGATATGACATTTCAATTAATCATTCTCTGTTGACCATAATATTTTTAAATGAAAAAGTATTGTATTTATAAGTGCTGAGATACTTGGTAATTACAAAGATAATGTTTACATTTAGTAGTCTAAATGGAAGTTATTCATAATTCTATTTTTTGTAATAAAATTGATATCTGTTTTTTTTTTTTTGGTGGTACGCGGGCCTCTCACTGCTGTGGCCTCTCCCATTGCGGAGCACAGGCTCTGGACGCACAGGCCCAGGGGCCGTGGCTCACGGGCCCAGCCGTTCCACGGCATGTGGGATCTTCCCGGACCGGGGCACGAACCCGTGTCCCCTGTATCCGCAGGCGGATTCTCAACCACTGCGCCACCAGGGAAGCCCAAGTTTATTGTTCTTTGAAAAATATTTTTACAACTAAAATCTCATCAAATTATTTTTTTAACATCTTTATTGGAGTATAATTGCTTTACAATGATGTTAGTTTCTGCTTTATAACAAAGTGAATCAGTTATACATATACATTTGTTCCCATATCTCTTCCCTCTTGCATCTCCCTCCCTCCCACCCTCCCTATCTTACCCCTCTAGGTGGTCACAAAGCACCGAGCTGATCTCCCTGTGCTGTGTGGCTGCTTCCCACTAGCTAGCTATTTTACGTTTGGTAGTGTATATGTATGTCCATGCCACTCTCTCACTTTGTCCCAGCTTACCCTTCCCCCTCCCCATATCCTCAAGTCCATTCTCTTAGTAGGTCTGTGTCTTTATTCCCATCTTACCCCTAGGTTCTTCATGACCTTTTTTTTTTTTCCTTAGATTCCATATATATGTGTTAGCATATGGTATTTGTTTTTCTCCTTCTGACTTACTTCACTCTGTATGACAGACTCCAGGTCCATCCACCTCACTACAAATAACTCAATTTCGTTTCCTTTTATGGCTGAGTAATATTCCATTGTATATATGTGCCACATCTTCTTTATCCATTCATCTGTCGATGGACACTTAGGTTGCTTCCATGTCCTGGCTATTGTAAATAGAGCTGCAATGAACATTTTGGTACATGACTCTTTTTGAATTATGGTTTTCTCAGGGTATATGCCCAGTAATGGGATTGCTGGGTTGTATGGTAATTCTATTTGTAGTTTTTTAAGGAACCTCCATACTGTTCTCCATAGTGGCTGTATCAATTTACATTCCCACCAACAGTGCAAGAGGGTTCCCTTTTCTCCACACCCTCTCCAGCATTTATTGTTTCTAGATTTTTTGATGATGGCCATTCTGACCGCTGTGAGATGATATAGATCAATGGAACAGGATAGAAAGCCCTGATATAAACCCACACACATATGGTCACCTTATCTTTGATAAAGGAGGCAAGAATATACAGTGGAGAAAAGACAGCCTCTTCAGTAAGTGGTCCTGGGAAAACTGGACAGGTACATGTAAAAGTATGAAATTAGAACACTCCCTAACACCATACACAAAAATAAACTCAAAATGGATTAAAGACCTAAATGTAGGGCCAGACACTATCAAACTCTTAGAGGAAAACATAGGCAGAACACTCTATGACATAAATCACAGCAAGATCCTTTTTGACCCACCTCCTAGAGAAAAGGAAATAAAAACAAAAACAAACAAATGGGACCTAATGAAACTTAAAAGCTTTTGCACAGCAAAGGAAACCATAAACAAGACCAAAAGACAACCCTCAGAATGGGAGAAAATAGTTGCAAATGAAGCAACTGACAAAGGATTAATCTCCAAGATTTACAAGCAGCTCATGCAGCTCAATAACAAAAAAACAAACAACCCAATCCAAAAATGGGCAGAAGACCTAAATAGACATTTCTCCAAAGAAGATATACAGATTGCCAACAAACACATGAAAGAATGCTCAACATCATTAATCATTGGAGAAATGGACATCAAATTCTTTAGAGTGTTTCACCAAATGTAGATACTGTAAAACCAGAGACCATTTCAATTTCATTCTTCTCTGGCATTGAATATCAATTTACTGAAATAAAAATAGGAGCTCTATCAAAAGATTCTTCCCACAGTTGAGATATTTGAAAGAGTAATTACAGAATTTAAAAAGTAAATCTTCAACATCATTTGAATTCTCTTTGTTTAATTTGTTCAGCCTCATGTTCACTTTTGCAGGATTAAATTTAAATGCCTTCCTGTTTGCAAGCTTTGCTTTCAAGTCTCAATTTGCTGAAAGCACAAAGGCTGGATTTTTTTGGTACCCCATTTTTTGAGTATACTGATTAAAGATTTACAGCTGATTTTTAATAAAATGCATGGCAGATTTAGAAAATTCATTTTAAAATGATTAATACCATTGTAGGGCATTTTAGTCAATTTACAAAGTAGTTCTTCAAAAGCTCAAACATTTCTAAAATTTGACTGATGTTAAGCAACAGTGAAAGCATGTGTCGCCAGGCTGAATTTTTGTAGTCAACATTTTTGTCACAGTGATTCTGTAATTCAGTTACTTTGTGTATCTTGACTATAGTTTATGTATTTTGATTACAGTTTTTACAGAAATATTTGTTTCATTGTACAACTTTGAGTTACTGTCTACTGTCCTTTCATTTCAAACTGAAGGCCTTTTTTAGTGTGTCATGTAGGGTGGGTCTTTCCTCAGCTTTGATTTATATGGGAATGCCTTAATTTCTCCTTAATTTTTGAAAGATCATTTTGCCAGATTAGAATTCTTCGTTTTAAGTTTTGCTTTTCTTTCAGTTCTTTGAATATGCCATCCTGCTGGCATCTATGTTTTCTTTTGTAAAATGGGTTATTATTCTTATTAAGGATTTCTTGTACATGGTAAATTGTTTTTCTCTTGTTGTTTTCAAGATTCCTTTTGTCTTGTCCTTTGACAATTTGATGACAATTGTCTCAGTGTAGATCTATGTGAATTTGTTCTACTTAGACATCATGAAACTTTGTGGGTTTGTAAATTAATATCTTTCATCAAATTTGGAAGGTTTTTGGCTACGATTTTTTTCAAATATTTGTTCTCCTCCTTTCTTTCTCTCTTTTATTTCTGGGACTCCCTTAATACATAACCTGGTCTGCTTGATGGTGCCCCACAGATTCCTTAAGTTCTCTTAACTTATTTATTCTATTTTCTTTCTGCTCCTCAGACTGGTTAAAATCAATTACAGGTTCATTGAGTCTTTTTTTTTTTTCCTGTCTGCTAAAATCTACTGTCAACCCCTCTAATGAAATTCTTACTTCAGTTATTGTACTTTCCAACTCCAGAATTTCCATTTGGTTCCTTTATTTCTACATAGTTTCCTTAGCTTTTTGATAATATTTAAGAAAGTCACTTTAAAATGACTTTTCTTTTTCCTAGTAAGTCCAATATCTGAACTTCCTCTGGGATGGCTTCTGTCAATTTATTTATTTATTTTCTTTGAATGGGGCATCCTTTACTGTTTCTTTTTATCTCTGTGATATATTTTTGTTGTTGAAAACTGAACATTTAAGTATTTTATATTAAACAATATTATAATGTGGTAACACTGGAAATCAGATTCTCTTCCTTTACTAGGGTTTTCTATTTTTGATTGTTGGAGGCTGCAAGTATCCATTTGTTTAATGACTTTTCCAGGCAATTTTTGCCCAAACTATATTCTGTGTTGTGTGTAGTCCCTGAAGTCCTTGTTTTTTTAGCTTCTGTCAGTGTTTTGACAGAAATTTTCTCAAATGCCAGAAACCACAAATAAAACAAAAATGACAAAACAATACCACTTCTCCTAGACTTTCTGGATTGGTTCTGTGTTGGGCCACTCCTTCAACACAGTCAAACTGCTTTTACTGAGCATAAAGATCAGCCAGTGATGGAAGTTTAGGGTCTTCTCAGGTATTTTCTGAGCATACATCCAGTCATGCATATGTTACTTTTGAATGTCTTAATTTTCTAAAGGAATTCCCTCTCCAGCTTTTCCTCCAAGATTTAGGTGATCTATTGTGTGTCTAAACTGTAATCTTTTGCCCCAGGTCCTGAAAAAATCAAGTGAGTTGAATGAAGTAATTCAGATTTCCATGGCATTTACCTGTTTTGTGTTGACACCTTTCTTTAAACTCACGTTTTCAACCTAAGAGGAATTAAAAAAAAGGTTTTTATTCCTGGTTTACAAATGGTTCTGATAATGTGCCCATATCAGCCAGTTTTCATCACCCCAATCCGGAGTAGCCATAAATTACGGTAGGGAAAATATATTCTCTCATTGGGCAAATCTTTGGCCATTGAATTTGTTTTCTCACTTTGAAAGAAGAAATAGAGGTATAGATGTACACTGCTTCATGGGCAATGGCTAATGTTATATCTATTGGTTAGAAATTTGGAGGTACAAGGAGTCTGGAAAAGATGTGCAGGTGTGCTTTGTTTTGTTGGGCATCATATTATTGTGCTTTGCAGGTATTGCATTTTTTACAAATTAAACTTTTGTGGCAACCCTGCATTGTCAGGTGATGGCTAACTTTTTTTTTAGCCATAGGTTATTTCTTAGTTAAGGTGTGTAAATTGTTTTTTTAGACAAAATGCTATTGCACGCATAATACATTACAGGAGAGTGTAAACATGACTTTTACATGCACTGGGAAAACAGAAACTTTGTGTAACGTGCTTTATTGTGATATTTGCTTTATTGCAGTGGTCTGGAACCAAACCCCCAATATCTTTAAGGTATCCTTGTATATGGAAAGCTCTCTCAAAATGGAGGATCTTTGTTTTCTTTGTGTGAATGTACACCAAAGTAATCCTTTGTAGAGGGGTCTTTTAATAATCAGGGTGACAAAATTACAAAATCGTGGCTGTAGTTGACCACTTCCCTCAGTCAGTAAAGTACTTGTTCACAGGACTCAAGAATAAAGTAACCAGAGTAGCAGGGATGAAAGATTATATGTGGGCTAAACAATGTAGGTTTCCCCTGACCAAAACTTACTTATCCATCTTCTATTTTATGTGTCTACCTGCTAATGATAGAGACCAATATTGAGCTTCCAATACAACCACATTCTACACGGGAATCAGTTGTCTACCTAGTGGTGGGTTAATTTCAATGACCTCCTCCATGATGAGTAGGCTTTCTATCATCAATGTATTTGTACTCAGTAGAAAGCCTTTTGCTTTAGATATGGACTTGCCTTAATATCCTAATATTTTTGCCAGCATCACCATCCATAGATTTATGGAATGCCTTATTCACTAACATTTTATCCCAAACAATGTTGCCTCTTGTCAAGGAACTATTTCTATCCTGTTTTCCAAAGTGGTTTTATCAATATATGCTCCTGTTGAAAGTAGGTGAGAATCTCCATTGATATACATCCTCATCAACACTGGCTATTGTTCAGCTCCATTTATGGGTAAACAGTTTGTCATTTTCTGGTGAAATTGAAAGTGAGAATACCTTATAGCTTAGCAAATCATTTCAGCAATATATACTCTAAAATATTTGAGAAAGTTTATGCTAAGGTACATATACAAATGTTCGTATCAGTATCATTCATGATAACAAATAAATGGAAACAATCTATATGTACATCAACAGTAGAACAGATAAATAAATATTGGCTTATTCACACAGTACAATACTGGGAAGCAAAGAAAATAAATGAATTAGAGTTATAGGTTTCAGTGTGAACAAATCTCAAAAACATAATATTAAGTCAAAACTGAAGAATATACGCTTTATGATTCTATGTGTATAAAGTTCAAAAAGAGACATTCTCTCTATGTATATATTTTAACAAGTGTTAGAATCTATAAAAAAGAGAAAGGGAATGGTTAACACAAAATTTAAGGTAGTGTTTTCCTGTGGTAGGTTGATGAAATGGAGTAGGGCTCATATGGACTTCTATGATACTGTAAAAGTCTATTTGTTTCTTTTTTTAAACATATTTATTGGAGTATAATTGCTTTACAGTGTTGTGTTAATTTCTGCTATATAACAAAGTGAATCAGCTATATGCATATGCACAACCCCATATCCCCTCTCTCTTGCACCTCCCTCCCACCCTCCTTATCCCACCCCTCTAGGTGGTCACAAAGCACCCAGCTGATCTCCCAGTGCTATGCCACTGCTTCCCACTAGCTATCTATTTTACATTTCATAGTGTATATGTGTCCATGCCACTCTCTCACTTAAATTTACCAAAGCTTGATTTGTGACACCAGATATGATCTATCCTGGAGAATATTTCATGAGCACTTGAGAAGAAAGTGTATTCTGTTGTTTTTGGATGGAATGTCCTATAAATATCAATTAAGTCCCTCTTGTTTAATGTGTCATTTAAAGCTTGTGTTTCCTTATTTATTTTCATTTTGCATGATCTGTCCATTGGTGAAAGTGGGGTGGTAAACTCCCCTACTATTATTATGTTACTGTTGGTTTCCCCTTTTATGGCTGTTAGCATTTGCCTTATATATTCAGGTGCTCCTATGTTGGGTGCACAAATATTTACAATTGTTATATCTTCTTCTTGGACTGATCCCTTGATCATTATGTAGTGTCCTTCTTTGTCTCTTGTAATAGTCTTTATTTCAAAGTCTATATTGTCTGATATGAGAATTGCTACTCCAGCTTTCTTTTATTTCCATTTGCATGGAATATCTTTTTCCATCCCCTCACTTTCAGTCTGTATGTGTCTGTAGGTCTGAAGTGGGTTTCTTGTAGACAGCATATGTACAGGTCTTGTACAAGCTTTGTGGCATGGTAAAAAAAAAAAAAAGGAAGAAAGAAAGAAAAAAAGGAGCAGTACAATATCAAAGAATAAAAAACAAAATAAAATTAGAAAGATAAAAAATATATTAGGAAAAATAAAACTGTAATTGAAACAACTGCAACAAGGTAAAATAAAACCACAACAGAAAAATGAAAAAAAAGGGGGATGGGGGAACAAGCCAAAAGGAGAGATCACTAACAAAGTATAAAGAATAAAATAAAGTTAGAAAAATAGAAGATTTATTAGGGAAAATAAAAATATAAAAGTATCAACAACAATGAATTAACAAGGTAAAACAGAACCCTAATCTAAAACAGGAAAAAAGAAAAGAGAAGAAAAAACCCCCCAAAAAACAAAGAACAAGAAAAACCCTTGGCTATATGGGCAAAGTTTAGGAAGAGGTGGAACTTAGGCAGGGGCGGGGTTTAGGGTGAGGAGGGATTCTGGTGGGTGGGGTGGGGGTGACGTTTGAGTGTGGGGCGAGGCCTCTGCTTAGGACCTGCATCGAAAAGGGAGAGGCAGCACGTGGAAAGGAGGACCTCTGGAGAGTGGAGTTCCGGAGTTTGGAGGTAGGGCCCTGAGTGAGGGTGTGTGGGTGGGGTTTAGGCCCCGCTAGTTGGAGGCGGTCCCTGAGTGTAGAGTTGGAGGGGGTCCCTGAGTGTAGAGTTGGGGCCCTGAGTGTGGGTGTAGGGGCGGGGCTTGGGCTCTGTGCAGCAAGAGGGAGGCTCTGAGGGCAGAGGATTAGGCCCAGGAGCCCAGCAGCCTTCCCGGTGCCTAAGTGGACAGGGAAAGCACTGGCCCTGTTCTCTTCCTTTCCTTCATGCCCCTCCCCCACCATCTCCCCCAGGGTCTCCCCCATCCCTGCTGGACCCCTAACCGTGGGTGGCTACCACTGGGCGTAGGAACTCCTCCCCTCCCACAGCCACCCCTCAGGGGTGCTGGTCCCGGAGGTCCGGCCTTCACTTTTGCTCCCCCTTCACTCCCTCCCACTCCTTCAGGACCCGCGTGCCTGAAGGGGGCCTCAGTGGGCAGAGGATCAGGCCCGGGATCTCAACAGCTTCCTGGGGGTCCAGGTGGGCAAGGGAAACCTGACCATGCTCCCTTGTGATCCTCTGCCCTCCCAGTGGTTCCCCAATTTCCGCCTTCAGGCATGGGATCCCTTTCCCTCCCCCAGCCACCCCTCAGGGGTGCCAGTCCCCTCCGGCCTCCACTTCTCCTCCCCCTTCACGCCCATGCCCCACGTCCTACCTGGTCTCTGGGGGTTCCCCCACCCCGTCCCCTTAGGTGTCCGTGGTCACCCACCAGTGCCTGGTAGTTGCCCTAGTTGTGAGGAGACGTGAATTCCACACCCTCCTAGTACCCCATCTTGACTCCTTCCTCTTATTTGTTTCTTGAGTGGTAGGTATATACATCATCATTTAATTGTTTTCCTTAAACCATATTTACCAAAGACTACGTCTGTGTTGACCAAACCTTTTCCTCTTCCTGGGTACATAGGAACACAGCAATTCTTAGCCCCTTGCCAGTAG
Source organism: Kogia breviceps (assembly GCF_026419965.1). Lineage (NCBI taxonomy): Eukaryota > Metazoa > Chordata > Mammalia > Artiodactyla > Physeteridae > Kogia > Kogia breviceps. The sequence continues at coordinate 50,729,764 of NC_081311.1, forward strand.
GTAATCCCATGGCATCAATTTTAGCTAATGAAATGTGATGCACATCCCTTCCAGTCTGAGGCAGAGAAAGATACCACATGGTCTTTCTGGCACTGTCTTCTCCTGTTATGTTGGCTTCATGTTGAGACAGAGACTGCTTAGACCTCTTGAGTCTTAGATGTCTTCCTTCTGTGAGGGGGTGCCCTGGAGAATCTCTGGACCGTCAGTGGACTTTGTGTGAGTGAGAACTATAGTTTATGTGCTAAAAGCTACTGAGATGTAGGTGTTTGTTACTGCAGCATAAACTAGGCTTTCCTATCGAATGCAACATACTTACATGATTTCTTTAGTTATCCTTGTGCATATAATAAATTTCCCAATATAAAAACTAAGCTCATGTTTTGGAACCAAATCTGGAGAGAGAAGTTGTGAGGGGCAGGATCACTTACAGTTCCATTCTATAGTAGGTATGCTCCTTATTCAAATAACTTACCTTCCTGGAGCCTCAGTTGCTTCATTAAAAAATTGAATAAAGTAACTACCTTACAGGGTTGTCTGGGCATTACGTGGGATAATGTGTGTTACTGGCGTAGTGAAATGCCAAGGACATAGTGGATATTAAAAGAATAATATTCATTTTAATTAATTAAGGAAGTAAGAGAAGATATAAAATAGGTAAAAGGCCCTTGGTTTCTTAAATGAAGATATTGTAGTCTCTTGACTTAGCTAAAACTGAAAGAAATGGAGGCAGAAAGAACTGAAACAAATATCAGTCAAAGGGAAAAGCCAAGTAAACCTCAGGTAGGCTGCTTAGGATTTTCCATCTTCCCCTCTATGATCTGGTTAATGCAGTATTGAGAAAATGTGAGGGTCCTCACAAGGGTGATTTTGCGTCATGATTATCATCCCCAAACCGAGTGCTAGGTATGCTAAGAGATTAATTGTGACTTAGGACCAGACTGTCAGCATTATCTCCTTTCTGAGATCTTTGTGGTTAGAGCTGTGATCAGTGAGCTTCAGGGTAGGTTTAGCCACTGATCTGTCCTGGGTCATTCAGTCCTAAGTCACCGATAAGGTCTCATCTTTCTCTCTGTGTACTTTCCTGGACAACTTTTCCCTTTCCTCACTTCAGCCCCCACCCCCCAGGGTCCTAGCGGCTTTGCAAAGAGCTAGGATTTCTAGACCAGTGGTTCTCAAAGTTGGATGCGCCTAAGAATCATCTGGAAGGCTTGTTAAAACACAGCTTGGCTTCTCCCTCAGGATTTTGAAACCATTAGGTTATACTGGGTCCCAACAATTTGCATTTTGAGCAAATTCTCCAGTGACTGATGCTGTAGGCCTGGGAACCCCACTGTGAGAACAGCTGCTTAAGAGCATCTCCTGATGTTCTCTGATGCTCAGAAAGTTGGGGAAAGCAGGAGCCCCAGGCGTATTAGAGGGCTAGATTCTCCATAAGCAACAGTGGCTTAGTTATATCTTTCTCTGAGTTTTGTGGTCTGGGACTAGATGTCTGCCCTCATAAGTCAGAAGTCACACCAGCATCTACTTTGACCTCTTTCAGGTGACTCAGCTGAACAGCAGAGTGATGGAACAAATCAGGGAAAAGGACTGAAGCTGGACTTCTTGAAATGGACTTTTTCATGATAAAATTTGTTATTCTGTGTATTTCTCAGAAGCTATCGTTGCAGGCTGCTTGTGGGAGTGACCCTTTTTAGGAAAGGGGAGAAGGAAGTTCTGGATAGCCTGTGGGACCCTCCCAGCTCTAATTTCTCTCATTGTAATGAACACTGTAGGGTATCAGCTTTTTACCCAAGGGCCTGCATGGTTCTGTAGGAATCCTTTTCCACTGTGGCACATTTGGTCTGTGGGGAGAGGATGGGTGCCGGTGGCAGACTTGCTGACAGTAAGCCAAATTCAGGCTGGCCTCACATCATCCGATTCCCAAGGGAACCATATGCCCTCCTTCTTCCCTAAGGTCGCATGAGGGGCTGATGGCTGCCCCCAGTTACAGCCCTTCAGGGCAGGCTCAGTGGAAGAATGTGATTCCATTAAAACACAGCTGTCCCCCTGGGACAACTGAAGGAGACAATAATAATCTTTAGATCCAACCCTGAAGTTTAAAGAAATTACTGAGAATAAAAACATTTCAGCACATTTTGCAAAAAAAACTAGACTGAGTCCAAGCTAGTTAGGGAAGCTGGAATGAAGAGGAAAACTAAGATTTCTTGAGCACTTTCTAAGTATCTGGTGATTTAAATATGTTCTCTAATTGCACATTCAGGGAAATTCTGGAAACTAGAATTTATCATCTTAATTATATGAGGAAGTAAACTGGGGTCAGAGAGAGTAATTGATCTGCTGAAGTTTGGTGAGCAGCAGAGCATATGGCTATGCAGCCCAGACTGGCCTGGCTGCGCAAACATGTCTGTGACCACATGACCCTCCTTTTCAAAATGTTAGCCCTCATTTGGACCAGAATTAAGCCGGCCATCAGGAAACAAAATACCTATACACACTGAGCCTGGGTCTTTAATTTTCTATGGAGTATCCACACATTTGCCAAACTCCACACTTTGGCCATGGTGCAAATCGAATATTCCACTTGTGTTATCCTTGAAGATGGAGGAGAGGGGCCATGACCCAAGGAATGTAGGTAGTTTCTACCAGTTGGAAAAGGCAAGGAAATGGATTCTCCTCTAGAGGCTCCTGAGGGAATATAACCCTACCAACTTCTTGATTTTGGCCCTATGAGACTTATTGCAGACTTCTGACCTCCAGAAGTGTAAAATAATAATTTTGTATTATTTTAATCCACTAAGTTTGAGGGGATTTTTTTTTTTTTTTTTTTCGGTACGCGGGCCTCTCACTGTTGTGGCCTCTCCCGTCGCGGGAGAGGCTCCGGACGCACAGGCTCAGCGGCCATGGCTCACGGGCCCAGCTGCTCCGCGGCATGTGGGATCTTCCCGGACCGGGGCACGAACTCGTGTCCCCTGCATTGGCAGGCAGATTCTCAACCACTGCGCCACCAGGGAAGCCCGAGGGAATTTTTTCTAGCAGCAATAGGAAACTAATATATTCTCATTCCCAAAGCAAGGAACAGCGAACTGGATCCAGAGAGATGAGTGAACTCCAAACTGAGAAGGGCTTGGTCCTCCAGGCAACTCTACCTTTTAATCCAGGGACATTTATTCCTTCCCTCTGCTTTTATCTCAGAGTATTTCAGCATCTAGCAAAAGACACATCTAAAACCCTGGTTACTTAATTCTAAACCAGTTTCACTACTAGAGCCCTCCTTCCTCACTTCTCCCTCAACATTCACTATTGTATTCATCGGGCCATCCAAAGAACCATTCCCAAACCAGAGCTACTTTATGCCAGACTTCTCAAACCCTTAACTGGCCCCAGACTACAACCTCTTGTCTCACTTGTCACTCCTTTAAAAAACCCATCACCTTGTGATTTCTCAGATCAGATCATTCTTCCAGATATCAAATATCTTTTGATATTGATATCCAGATAGCAATTTGGATGTCCTGTAGCAACTTAATTTTATAACTGAAACATACCCCGCCAATAACCCTGCTCTATCTTGATGAATGGCATAAACATCTTCCTAGAGAGACAGTCGAGAAATTATAGAGATGTATTTGGTTTCTCCTTCTCCACCCCACCTTGATGTCTAGGTGCCAGTGTGCTTTGATGCTAACCTCATAATGATTTTTTGCAGCTGCCCCTTCCTCCCGCTCCCACTGTCTATGTTATTTTCCCTCTTTACTGTTTTATGTTTGACCAACCTTCTGCATCCAGCCTTGGTGTCCTCCAATCTGTCCTACACCCAAGTTACCTAGTGGAGTTGGTGCCCCAGCACATCTCAGACTGAGCAAGTCAGTGCCTTCTCAAACACTCCCCTCACATACATAATAATGTTTTTCTTTGTTTGGCATTCCCAAATCTTCCCAATTTGGCACTAGTCTACTTTTTTTTTTAAGCTGGAAGATTTTTATGCTTCACAATAGTTTCAAATCAGTCTGCGATGTCAGATATTTTTTTAATGTTGATTTTTAAAAACTTTATTTATTTATTTTTGGCTGCGTTGGGTCTTTGTTGCGGTGCGCAGGCTTCTCATTGAAGTGGCTTCTCTTGTTGCGGAGCAGGGGCTCTAGGCGCGCAGGCTTCAGTAGCTGTGGCACGCGGGCTCTCAGTAGTTGTGGCTTGCAGGCTCTAGAGTTCAGGCTCAGTAGTTGTGGCACATGGGCTTAGTTGCTCCGCGGCATGTGGGATCTTCCCAGAGGGCTCGAACCCGTGTCCCCTGCATTGGCAGGCAGATTCTTAACCACTGAGCCACCAGGAAAGCCCCTTAATGCTGATTTTTTAAAACTTTAAATTTCATATTGGAGTATAGCCGATTAACAATGTTGTGATAGTTTCAGGTAAACAGCAAAGCGATTCAGCCATACATATGCATGTATCCATTCTCACCCAAACTTCCCTCCCATCCAGGCTGCCACATAACATTGAGCAGAGTTCCCTGTGCTGTACAGTAGGTCCTCCCTGGTTATCCATTTTTTATATAGCAGTGGCACTAGTCTACTTTTTCATATGAATCTTACCACATTTCCCTCCCAGAGTACTGTGCATTGCACTCTTCCTGGCAATTCCCTAATCCTTAAATGCACCTGTATTCCTCTTTTTTTAAAAAAAATTGGAGTATAGTTGCTTTACAATGCTGTGTTAGTTTCTGCTGTACAGCGAAATGAATCAGCTATATGTGTACATATATCCCCTCCCTTTTGGATCTCCCTCCCACTCCCCCCACATCCCACCCAGCTAGGTCATTACAGATTCTGTGCCTTTGTTCAAACTGCACCCTGAATGCTGTGACCTTCTCCCTATTGCTTTCCCTTTCTTCCAGACCTACAGGAAATATTAACATTTTTGCAAACCCTTATGAGATTTCCTTACTTATCTTCTTAATTAATGTCCCTCTCTCCCATTTCCTGGTATTGAATATGGTAGTGGAGCTCCTGTGGTAATGAGAATTATAGTCATGTGGTATAATTTTATGTCTTGTCATCCTTAAAGTTTGTAGCCACATCTTTCATTTGCAAGAGTATTAGGGACACCATGTTGAGTAGTCATTTATTACGGTCTCTCTCTACCTCTCCCCAACTTCCTGTCTGGGATTAAATGTCCATTTGAGCAATTTGAGTTTCTCTGGTGTTCAACACATAGGCAACATTTTTGTTGGTTTGCTTTATGAAAGATACTATTTGCTTTTCCTTCAGTTCCTTTAGGGCTTCCTCAATACTTCCATCCACTGTGGGCTGTCACCTGAGAGTCAGGGAGAAGCCAGAGTTGACAGAGACCTGGCTGTCCCCTCCTTTTTTGTCTGCCCAGTGCTCTTGGAGCTTGCCGAAAACTGACTGCTTCCCCAGGCAGCAGAAGCGTTGCAGGCAGCCTCCTTGGGGGGTGGGGGGTGGGGAGAGAGAGATGGGGTGGGCTGTCCTTTCTTCAGTGCATTCAGCTCAGGCACTGGTCCGTTTATCTGCTGCAGTGAAGCTCTGCTAGTGCAAAAGGAATACATTCAGCCCAGAGCTCCCTGGAGAGCGGTGGGGATAATAATGCCACTATTCATTATTTTAAAACAAACACAATTTGGAGTATGGATCTCTCTGGAAGTGTGAAATTGGTTCCTCTTAACGAACAACTGGCAAAGGAAGAGCATGTGACCAGCCCAGGGGCTGGGAATTCCACCTGGGGCCAGCAGTGCAGTCTCTCTGAGTCCAGGTCAGCCCTGCTGACTCAGCTGCAGCTGCATGTAATGCAGGAGTACAAGAAGAGATATTTAACATTTATTGAGCACCTACTGGTTGCTCTATATGCTCTATTACACAACTACTGTGTAAGATGAATATCTTCCCCCCATTTTCTATAGGAAGAGACTCAACATCTCAGAGAAATTAAGACATTTGCCCAAGGTCACATAGCTCAGCCTTGGCAGGGAGGAATTCAATCCAGATTGACTTGACTTCAAAGCCATGTTCTGTCCACAGTACCCTAGGAATAGGGGTAGGGATAACACCTGAACTACCTGAACTGTGAGACAAGGCCTTCTAGACTTGTCCCAGAGCCAAGAGGTGGTGTGAGAAGGGAAGATATACAAAAAGGAAGAAGCCCTTCTTGCCATGCTCAAGGCTGGATCTCCCTTCCAGCCTGGCCTAGAGTAGGCACCAGAAACATGTATGACTTTGGTAGGTTATTTGCCAGTTCTGCCCCCAACTCCTCATCTGTGAAATGGGGATTTGAATGGGATGAAAGCTCTGCTTTTTGGGTTCCCTGTGCTAAAATCTTATGCCAGCAAGAGATCATTACTCATGGATCCATCCTGGCACTTGCAGGTTCCAAAAGGACCCGCAGTGAGTCAGGAGCCCATGCTAGAACTTCAAGGCCCAAAGATTCCTTTAAGGAGAGGACAGACATTCATGTGAGCTAGTTGGGGGTGGCCTGAATGGACCTGGTGAGTTGGTGTGGTCATTCCCTGAGGTCCAACTCCTCTGTACCAGTTATATGAAAGAATCACTGTGATGAGGTGGGAAAAGCAAGGTGTGGAATCAGAAAACTCTGGGTCCAAATCCTGTCATAGTGTGGTCCATCCTCCGCAACCTGCTCAACTGCTTGGAGCCTAAGTTCCCTCGTCCGTAAATTGGGGGAAATGATGCAACCTTGCAGCTAAAGGAACAATTGAGTGAATACCGGGTGTGAAGCAGCTGGCCCAGTGGCTGGCCCAGTGCTGGTGTCCTTTGCCCTTATTTACTTCGCGTGCCTTCAATAGAAAGATTCCTCCTCTGAGAGGTGATTCACAGGCTCTCGATCTCATTGGGCCCAGGGAATCTGTGATGGCGATGACTCTTTAAGATATTTAGGGTCACAGGCCCTTTTGAGACAACATGAAATTTGTGAAATTTTTTCCTAGAAAAGAATCACCGTGAGCCATAAATGTTAGCTCACACTTTTCTGAATCCCTTCCCTGGGATCTCAGCCATGCACTCCAGGTGGCATCCTTGCTCTCGTAGAAGGGAGGGGTCTGGAAGGGTCCATGTGTCCTCTGTCATATCTTTCGAGAATCCGTGGAGCTGCCTGCGATTCAGTTCACAGGAAGCAGGAAAATCTGTCCCAGATCCTGGGAAGACAGTGAGAGAGGAAGTGGAAAGCCAAGTGGGTTGCCCGCTGGCCTCTCCTAATTGCTTTTCTGCATGTGAATGTGCACTTGTTAATCTGTGCTTCCTGAGCCCATGGCCCTAGCACCTCCTCTCTGAGCTGTGACACCAGCAGGAGCATAATTAGTGAGGAAGAACAAAGGCTCTGAGGCACCTGGACTGGGCTCTGACCTCACCAGATGTTGCGGCCTGGCTGTTTTCATGTCGCTTCCCGGAGCACACTGAAGGCTGCCAGTTGCTCCTCTCCAGAACACTCCCTGGTCGATTGAGGTGGCCGTCCTTCTCTATTCTCAGTTACCCTGTGCAGTTACAGTCATCTGTCCTCAGGCACTTTGCTCACACCAAAGCCAGAGACGCCCATCTTCTGAGATCAATGCTCTTTTATTTATGACCTAACAGAATAGACCACTGTGCTTTCATGCGAAAAGGGTCCCTTGGTTCCCAGCCAGCCCCATACACGTGAAACTGCAGTCCAGGCAGCCGCAGGGGCAGCGGTGGCAGCAGCATCTTTGAATGCAGGGGCCGGCCCGGCCGTCGCTGGCTTGCTTGTACTTCCATCCCCTGGGAGGGGGTGCCTGCAATTTGGCATCATTATCTGGCTCTTTCCCCCCCCCCAGCCAGAAGCTCTGTTCCTGAGCCGCCCTTGATGACACTAATAGATTCTGACCAATAAATTATGGAACTCCTACACACACACACACACACACACACACACACACAAACACAAACACACACACACACACACTGCCCTGTTTTTTGTGTGTCCTTATCCCATGCACACAGGATTTGGATAACAATAGTTTTCATCTTCCCAATGGCCACATACTACTCCCTCCACATTCTGAACAAGCCCCTGTTCCCGTAGGCTTCTCCATCTCATTTGCCTGTTATATTTTGTCTGTAGAGCTTACCATCTGCTGAACTTCTATTACTTATTTATGTTTCTGCCTGTTGACGATCCATCTCTCCCGCTAATGGGCAAGTCCATGAGAGCAGGGCCCTCATCCCTTGTTCATGTTCTATCCCCAGGGCAAGGAGTAAGCACACAAAACCAGTTCTGTTGAATCAAGTGGTTGTGGTAAAGGCAGAGATAATATGGATTCAAAACTTTCCCCTGCGTTCTGTTTTGCCAAGGATTTTATCCATCTGAAAAAGAAAGATTCAGAAGCTCTGCAGACCCAGGGCTGCAGTTAGTTGTGTCTCTAAGATAATGCGTGATGCCGAGGGAGTGGACTGCACATTACAGTCGCTGTGGAGGTTTGTGCTGTTGTCTTGGCTGCTGTGTGTCTGAGTACCTAGATCTTGTCTCTGATACCTACTTGCTCCTCCTGATTTTTTTAACTCAGTTTCACTCGTGTGTGCAATTTCTGGTTTCCCAGGAATGGCCTTCTCTGCCACATTGCGAATTCCGATTTCCAACCATTGCCGTGCAACCTGCTAACTGATCATGATGGTCCCGGTCTCAAGGGCTGATATGCCAGTGTGGGGTCACTGACAGGAGCCTGGAGCAAGATCATCTCCTTCCTAAACTTGTGGTGCGAGAAGCCGTGGAGGTTCATGATGCTTTGTGGCCAATTACCACGAGAAGCTGGGATGATTGGTCTTTGGAGCATGGGGGGTCTACAGTGGTGATAATGATGATGATGGTGGTTTAACTATGTTGAACACTTACACTTTTATGGGGACTGTGCTAAGTGATCTATACATCATTGCATCTAGCGATCACAACAACTTAATAATGTAGGCCTTATTATCCCTACTTTTCAGAAAAGTAGGAAACTGAGGCCCAAAGAAGTTAAATAACTAGGGCTTGAGTGTGACTCTGAAGCCCATCCCTCTAGCCACCATGTTCTGTGGCTTTTGTTCCAGTGAGGTAGGGAGAACAGACAGCAGGGTGCATGCCTGAGAGTGGAGAGGCTGGTTGGGGTGTTTCCACAGCGGTGAAGTCTTAGGACATGCATCACAACCTGGTTTTGGCTACACCACCAAATTTGGTGACTTGGGTATGGATTTGGTTCCTGATTTGTCCTTCCATTGATGTCACCTTGATCAAGTCACATTCTCTCTTAGCCCCGCACATCCATAATCTTGAATAAAGAACAACAGCCTCCGTCTCAAGGTTGTAGTGGGCTTTAAAGAAGATAGTCACTTAAGAGAGAGAGTCACTTGGCATTTTCTCTGACTAATTGAAAATGTTCTGAGTCAGCAAAAAAGAGGGCATGTGAAACTCCCTGGGCACTTCCCTTCCCCGCCTGCCCCAGACAGAATCCTCCATCCAGTCCCGGCTGATGGAGAGCAGGTGGTCCTCTCTGCCAGGCCCAGCACAGGCATTAGCACTCATCTTGTGGGATGAGGCCCTACAGTTCAGATGTCGGGGGCTGATGGGACACACTGCTGCCATGGAAGCTTGTGTTTTATTGTAAACATGGAAGATGCAGGGACTAGGTTCTCTTGATGTCCACGACTTTCCTTAACTGCGGTCTAAGGATGAGCTCATATGGGGCGTCTCTGATACCTGAATTGCATGCACATCGTTTGAGAAGTTTTATATCCATTTTTTCCTGAGGTGAGGATCCAAAACATTCACCAGTTCCTCAAGGAGCTCTGTGATCCAGAAAAATTAAAGGAATGTAAATCCTAGATGACAATCCATGACATGGAGGGAGCAGCTTGGTACCTGGCCACACCGTAGGCTCCAATAAACATCTCCTAAAAAAGGAGAGAGGGTGGGGAGGTGTGCGGGAACCTCCTCAGGTTCTGATGTTTTCTCTTTCTGGAAATGTCTGTGCTAGAATCGGCATCAAAAGATATTGGGGTGGGGGTGGGGGGGTCAGGAAGAATGAACAAAGTTGCCATGGGTTTGTCTTTGCTGCATCCTTTGGATCAGCCCTTTGCCTCTATAATCCCACTGGAGTTTCATGGATAACCTCTAAAGGGTGATGAAGTTAGCTGCATTTTACGTTGACGGGAACAAGCCCAGAGATGCTAGGCGACTCTTCCAAGGCAAACCGGCTAATAAGTGTACAGTTAGGATTTTAAATTCAAATATGCCCGACTCTCATGTTAGAACTTTTGAAAAAAGAAGTGAGAATATAGAAGAATAGTCATCGTCAGTAGAGGCTGCCCCCCAAATTTAACAAATATAAAGGTTATGATAGACTCAGGAACTAACATCACCATCTTTGGTAATATAGAAAAATATAGTTTTTTTTTTTCCTAAAGGATTAGAGACATGTTTCCATCTTTCCTTCCTTCTTTTCAACTTGAGTTAATTTATTCCTTTTTTTCTCTTTCCTTCCCTCCCTTTCTCCTTCTTTTCCTTCCTTCCTTCCTCCCTTCCTTCCTTTCATCTCTCCTCCTTTCTTTTTTTCCCTACAAATGTTTCCTGAGCCTTTCTTATGTGAAATATAGAGTACAGGGCATTGAGGGTCATACAGACCTGAAAACATGCCCAGTGCCTTCCCGCTCTAGAGAAAATCTTAAACTACTAGGGTACTAATATCTAACCCAATATGCCAAAAGAAAAACTACCTAGGAAACAAAAATTCTAGGTGAAAATTTAGGAGAATAATTGTAGAATTGTTGGATGGAGGCACATTTTAGAGAAGAAAACTCAAACTATATATTAAAAATATGTATACTATATATAGCGAAATACATAATGCATTAGTTAGGTCTCTTTCAATTGCAAGTGAAAGAATACAAGTAGTGTATTTTATTTAGGAAAGCAACTTACATAAGGAGAGCGTAGAAAATCAAATATGGAGGTAAAATTCAGCATACTCCTTTACATTAACAAAGAGTAGATGGTTAGCTGAGGCCAGGCATAGGATGACTTGGCCTTTTACAGAACTCAGTGCGGCATGGTTATTTCATTATCGGGGTGCTGCATTGACTCAGGACACACCTCAGAGACAGGAAAGGCGACTGGCTATCCACAGATGGCAGGGGTGGGGAGACATGTGTAAGAGACCCTCACATTTCACAACCTCGTAACATTAAGGAGAAATGAGAAAACATGATTTGCAGCTTGTATTGTTGTAATGTGATTGAAAAGATTCCAATTTTAATTGTAATTGGTCAAAAATACGTATTTTTTTAAATCTTTGTCGTAACTCAGCATAATTCCTTTTTGTTGTCCACTGCAGACCATCCTTTGTAGAGCAATTTATTTATATCAGTTTCAGCAAGTCCCTATAGCTCACCTTCAGCAGCTGCAACAAGTTGGGTCACGAGATACATCATTTTAAAAAAACATGAGACTCTTGCTGAAGTGAGAAGACTTGGGGAAAATTTTTCAAAGTGCAAATTAGATGGAGGACATGGGTCCTAGATGGTTGTATTGGTGCCAAAAGACAAGTTAGTTTTCTCAGAGGCTCCTGAGCAGCATAATAAAGGCTGTTTCACAGGCTTCCAGTTCATAGGAGCTGTTTGATTTCAAACCCCTCCTGTCTTATATGCAACTGGATCATTAACCTTAAAAATGTCAACTTGTTCATGTTAATGTGAAGTGAGTGACAAGCCAAGGGACCCCGCAGAACCAGCAGGTATTATGGACGTGCACATAACATTCCATCTTCATGTTTATTCAGGCCAGAAGCCAGAGAGGGGCAGACCAGGGAGTAACCCACAGTCTGTCCCTGTCCGATCTGCTGTATCCAGTAGGAGAAAAGAAGGAAGGCAGGGTTGGGAGGGGCAGGACTGGTACTGGAGTGAAAAATCCATGGAACAGGCTGAAGCCAAAGGCTGACCACAAGCACAGACCCGGGGAGGAGCCCAGAAACAAGGTTCTACTGGCAGGAGCAGGGTGGCTGCATCAGAAGGGCTGCACAGGGGGAGGTGGATGGAAATGTGCCTGCAGCCCAGCGTTTTCCCCACAGTTCTCTGGGACAGACCCTCTGCCCCTTTGGTCAAGGACCCACAGTTCTCCCAACCTGGGAAAAGCAGGCTGCACCTGGGAGTTCCAGGTTCTTCACTGAAACATGGCCAGTGATTGACCATATTAGTTTGCTAGGGCTGCCATAACAAAGTACCACAGACTGAGTGGCTTAAAAACCAGAAATTAATTTGCTCACAGTTCTGGAGGCTAGAAGTGAGATCAAGGTGTCAGCGGGGTTGGTTTCTTCTGAGACCTCTCTCCTTGTTTGTGGATAGCTATTTTCTCCCTGAGTCCTCACATGGTCTTCCCTCAGTGTGTATCTGTGTCCTAACATCCTCTTCTCTAAGGATACTCTTCATATTGGGATAGGGCTCACCCATATGACCTCATTTTAACTTAATTACCTCTTTAAAAGCCCTGTCTCCAAATACAGCTACATTTCTGAAGTGCTAGGGTTTTAGGACCTCAACATCTGCATTTGGTGGGCGGGGCACACTTCAGCCCATAACATTGCCTCTTTCCATTTTTTTTCCCCTCAAATAAAATCAGGTGCCCAGTTAGAAATGTGTAAGTGTGTATGTAGGAATGTGAAATGATACTTCTCCTCCCTAATGATACTTTATTTCTTCCAGTTTTCAACACTATGCATAGTCAGCCCCCTGAGCTGTGTACCTCCAAGAAACATGACAGTTATATCCCTCAGAGGGACAAGGTATCTCCAAGCCCGTCCACATTGTACAGCTTTGAAGCCAAAGCTCATCACTGCTCCCTGAGCTAGGCAGAAGCACTGCCTCCTTAAAGAGGGCTTGAGGTCAGGATCTGTCTCGAGATCCGACTTGGATCGTCCACCCTTTCAGTCAGCTCATACCCTAAAGATGCCTGCATCATTTATGAGATACTCTAAGGCTGGCCCTTCACCAGGCCCTTTATAGGACTTAGCTCACTGACATTGTCTGACCCCTTCTAACTCTCTCACCATAGGTATATGTGCATATTTGCATGTTGATTATTACATACCACGATTACATACCTGCTACCAGGTATTCTAAGTGTTTTGCAGATGTTAAGTCATTTAATCTTCACAGTAACCCTAGGAAGCAAGGGTCTTTATTATGCACATTTCTACAGTTGAAGAGACTGAGGCTTCAGGGAGCAGAGCGGCCTGAGGTCAAACACCCAGCCAGTGGTGGAGCCTGTACCTGAAACCAGGTATTCCAGAGCATATCTATTCTTCACACAGCCTTGTGAGGGAGTATTTGCTTTCACATCTTGCAAATGAGGAAAGAGATTTATAGCTGGTAAGACCCAGGGGTTTCTAATTCTAAAACCATTTTTCTTTCCGCTGTGCCAGTCTGTTTGCTTGGACACTGTCTGTTCCCCAGAGCCTAGGCCTGATCCTCCCCTCCTGTCACACATCCCTCAGAAACACCCAGAACCAAGCACAGTCACTTCACATCAATATTGCAGAGTGTAGAGTGCCATCAGGTCCCTTTGGGAAAATGGAGAAAGCACAGGCTTTAGAGTCAGGCAAAACTTGCTTCAAACCTCATCTCTCCTAATTTCCAGCTCTGTGGTCTTAGCCAAGTTACTTAACTTCTCTGAGTCTCAAAAAAGTGAGGATAATATAACTGGGTAACAGTGCATCTTAAATGCTCAGCAAATGGTAGTTAACCCACTCACCCTGTCCCCGGTGAATAGTATGGTAACGTGGCTCTGCAGCAACATGACTCTGCAGTTCTCCCCGTCAAGAGATCACTCCCCATCACTCCCTTCCCTACCCTGGATTCTGAGCTGGCCTTGGGGCTTGTTTTGGCCAAAAGAAAGTGGCAGAAGTGATGGTGTGTCAGTTGCAAGTCTCAGGAGGCCTTGTATGCTTCCACTTTGTCTCATGGACTCTTACTGCCCCCATGAGAGCAAGCCTGGACTAACCAGCTGGAAGATGAAAAACCATATGGTGCAGGACAGAGTCATCGCAGCTGAGGCCATCCTAGACTGGCAAGTCTCAGCCAGCTGGCCGGCTGACCACAGATGCATGAACAAGCCCAGCTGAGATCAGCTAACCACCCTGCCATCCTGTTGACTCCGGAGAAATAAGACACAGTTGTCATTTAAATTATTGATTTTGGTGTGGTTTGTTATGAAGCAATTGCTGACTGATACAGCCAGATATTCATAGTATCAGTACTTTCTAGAAAAACCTCAAAAACATGCTCAAATTTACCCAGAGAAGCATCCCCTTTCTTGTATGTACTCTCATGTACACACTTATATTCTCCCCATGTGTTCATAATAGAAGATCTATACAGGCTACTATATGATGATTCTAACAACAAATGAGAGTGGTAAACCTTTGTTTCCATGGGCTCCAATAAACTGTATTTGCACATGTTTCTCATTTTCCTTGTGTCAGAATTGGCATATGGAGCTGGGATCTTTTTATGAGGCCTTTAGAGTTTGATTTTAGCAAAGAGGCTGACACTTCTTTTGGTGAAGAGAACATAATTCAAATGACATTAAAGCGTTAGGGAAAGGGTCCACTTTCTCCCAAACTGGCCAATCCAACAGGGCCCAAGGGCCACGGTCATGGTTCCGTGTCCTTGTTGTGCCTTCTGTTCCATGGCTATAGCCAAAGCACTAGGGTACTTGCCTGGATGGCCAAGGCACACCCCAAGTTCCTATAAAACTAGTGGCCTCACATGAGCCTGCAGGGCTTGTAGCACTTATCAGGCCTAATGTAATTATTGTGTGTATGTGCATGTGTGTACCTGTGGGCATGTATGTGTGCCTTCCTCCCACATTGTGTTACACAGCAGTGAAATTAAAAATGGCTGTCTTTTATGGAGTCCTAAGTATTTATAATAGATCCTTTCTACCCCAGTTGAAAGATGGATCAGGAATTCCCACCACAGCTGCTTGACGCCAGAGAGCCCAACAGTTCCAGCTATAGTAAGCACAGTTCCCTTGTATACTTTGATTCCAGGACAGTGTCAACACAGCCCCCTAGTGATTAAATGAATCTGAATTCATGGTCTATAAGGAACGCCTTTGTCACCTTCCCCTGTACTTCCTCAAACAAAATGTTCATTTCTTAGAGTCCAGCGTAATCGTTAGGAGCCATGCATGGATGGGTTCAGATTTCGGCTCCAGCACTTTCTACTTGAGTGATCTTGCATAAGCCCTTTAACACTGATGAGCCTCGGGATGCTCACATGTAAGTAAAATACCCCATAATATTTATAGTGTCCTGATGAGGAAGTACACACAGGTAGTTAAATGAGATGGTGCATGTATGATGCTTAGAACACTGCCTGTCATAGAGTAAGCACTAAATACATAGCCCCTACTGTCCATTTATACTTCCATTTAAATCACACTTTCAGAGCAGCAATAATTTGCCAGCTGCAAAATATGCAGAGATACTGGGATGGAAGAGACCTGGCTCCTCCATGAAAGGCTCACCTAGCTGTAAGAGGGAAATGAGGATAAACAGTGCGCTATGATATACAGGGGTGAGGGGGGCAGTTGTTCTGCAGATGAGAACATAGGTCTGAGGAAGCTCAGGGAAAGAAGCATCTAATTCCTTCTTGGTCCAGGAAATTGGGGAAAAGTCGCAGAGAAAGCGATATTTGGGTTGCCCTTAGAAGGATGAGGGGGAATTTGACAGTTGAAAAGGTCAGTTATTCCAGGAAGAGAGAGAGGCCTGTGGGAAGGAATTGGGCCACGCAGGGCCTGTGTTTTGATCTGGGGAACATGGAGAAGTTCACGTGGAGGCTCTCAGGAGGGAAGTGCCGGGGGATGGAGCTATACAGGAGAGTCCCAGAACTCTTCAAGAGGGTCTGGTTTCCTTCAATTGCCTGTGCAAGAGGGAGGGAAATAATGTTATTTTGGATGTTGGGAGCATAATTCCACTCAGGGAGAGAATATGCTTGTTTAAAAAGAAGCTTTAGGGGCTTCCCTGGTGGCGCAGTGGTTGAGAATCCACCTGCCGATGCAGGGGACACGGGTTCGTGCCCCGGTCAGGGAAGATCCCACATGCCGTGGAGTGGCTGGGCCCATGAGCCATGGCCACTGAGCCTGCGCGTTCAGAGCCTGTGCTCCGCAACGGGAGAAGCCACAACTGTGAGAGGCCCGCATATCACAAAAAGAAAAAAAAAAAAAAAAAAAAGAAGCTTTAGGACTTCCCTGGTGGCGCAGTGGTTGGGAGTCTGCCTGCTGATACAGGGGACGCAGGTTCGTGCTCCGGTCCGGGAAGATCCCACATGCCGCAGAGCGGCTGGGCCCATGAGCCATGGCCGCTGAGCCTGAGAGGCACGCGTACCGCCAAAAAAAAAAAGAAGCTTTAATGGGCCTTTTGAGTATGATTGGAGGCCCTGGGGATTGTTGGAGTGGGTTGGGGTGCATCAAGGGGAGGGAACTGTGGAGCAGAGGAATTTCAGGAAGTGTGGATGGAAGAGATGAACAAGAAGCGGGAGGGGAGATGCAGGGCAGGGCAGAACCCGGAGAGGAGGGGGAGGACGGAGGGAGCACGGAGCTGCCAGGGAGATAGTGGAAGGTGAGGAGGAGGTTTCAAGGCTGCTGAGAAGAGAAGAGGACAAGCTGTCTGTCACTTGAGCTGTCTATCACTCGCTTTTAGGCTGCTGGCTGTGCAGTGCTGTCATTTCTCTTCAGGAAAAGTGGCTGTACCGCCAAACAGCCTGCACAAATGGTGTTTGTGAGAAATGAAGGAACAGGGGCTGAGTTCCAAGTTGAGGTCAGCCCAAGGCAGAAATAAGAGGTAAGGTATCAAAATAGAGTAGAAATTAGGTGACATAAACACAGAAGCCTCCAGGAAGTCACAAAAAATGTGGAGGCAGTATTAAACTGCAGAACTTATTTATATATTATAGAACAGGGAGACACTGGCTGTCACTTGCGTTCACACGTATGTCGTATGTCACCCATGATCTTTGCAGGTATGAGGTCTTTTTCGAACACAGCATGCATGCAGCTATTGTATCTTCAGGAGAAATGAAGAGGGTAGATTTTGAGAATATTTTAAATTTGGGATCCTTAACTATATATTTAATTTTCATAGCCATTTTTCTTGCTCAGTGATATGAGGGCATCTTGACCTTTCAAGTTTATCTACAGCCTCTTATTCACTAAGCCCATGAAATAGATGGTACAGAGCATAGGGCTGCCAAGACCTGACGTGTCTCCACTAACAGCAGGAGAGAATGGGAGAAACGTTCTAAAACTCCTAGTGCCTCAGAAATGACTGCGTGTTTGTTTTTTTTTAATTCAGGCATCACTGAGTAGTAAGGGACAGAAACCCACTCCAAATATCAGGAACAGAAGGGGAGCTCTTCTGGAAGGCAATTACAGTTAGCTCAAGGAACCCGAGGCAAGGCATGGAGCCAGGAACAAGCACAGAACTGGGAAGTCAAGTGGTGTCTTGATTCTGTTTCTTCCAGCTGCATTTTGTCTTTCTTTCCTCCACTGCAGCATGCATGGGATCCCCAGCCTTGCTCTAGATAAACTGGGGACGGGTTCTCCAGTCAAATGTTCCCCGGAGGCTGGCACCTCTCACCTTAGTTCAGATTCACAGGAGCCCAAATCTCACTAGTTTGTCCCTGTGGATCGGCTGCCGGTTTGGGAATCTCCCTCCCTTACGATCATCTGTACCTGGGAGTGGAGGCAGGTGGCAGGGAAGTGGATTCTCACATTTGAAATGGAGTAGTTTCAAAGAAGTCAGATTAATAGGAAAATACCCTCCTGCCTGCTGGGGAGAACTGCTGCCATTTAGAACGTCTCCCCCACAAGGAAAGGACACTGGCTTTTATTTATTTATTTATTTTTAATTTTTTTGCGGTACGCGGGCCTCTCACTGCTGTGGCCTCTCCCGTTGCGGAGCACAGGCTCCGGACGCACAGGCTCAGCGGCCATGGCTCACGGGCCCAGCTGCTTCGCGGCATGTGGGATCTTCCCGGACCGGGGCACGAACCCGTGTCCCCTGCATCAGCAGGCGGACTCTCAACCACTGTGCCACCAGGGAAGCCCAGGACACTGGCTTTTAGAGTACCACGTCTGCACGGCCTCATGCCAGACACTCTGCCCTTATCTCACTTTCTCCTATCAGCCACTTTGGGTAGGAGATGCGGTGGTCCCCAGTTTACAATTAGTGACTTGCCTGGAACCTCATAACCACTTTCGGGTGGGAATCACAGTTTAACCTGAGGCTTAGCCCCTTTCTTCATGAATAGTAGCAAGCTGACAGGGCTACTCTGTCACCAGAGCTCATTCCTTGGCATCCCAGGCCCTCCTAACCCTGGCTCTGCAGGCCTCCAGATGTGCTGGAGGAGTCAGGGTGGCTTTGCCAAAGGAGCTGGCCCTACACCTGGTTCCTGCTTTTTCTGTTACAGTAGCAGCACTTAAAAGGGCCAAGGGGCCATAGGTGGACGATCATCCTGTGAAGACTGCTTGGTGAAGGAAGGGCTTTGAGAAAGAGAAATTATCAGAGGTGGTTTTGTTTACATGGGCATGTAGGGGAAGCCTATCTGCATGCAGTTGTCACGGGCTCTCTGTACACGGAGACCCCTGTGCAGGGGACGCCTTTCACATACACATGCATGCACATACACACATACACACAAACCCCTACACAACATGCACGGGGATGATATATATCACACACACATGCATCGGGTACACTGCATCTATAGTGTGTCAGACCAGGGATTTAAGATGTAATCCCAACTTCGCCTCTTGCTACCTCTGTGATACTGGACAAAATCTTTCTATATCTTTGATGTTCACTTTCTGCTTCAATAAAATGAAAATAATTATAGACTTTCAGTGGTGATGTGAAAATAAACAGATAATATATGTAAAAAACTAAGCACCCACCACATATTTAGCCATGTATAAATTGAAACAAAATATAAATTATTATTCAACTATATGTACCTAGACCCACGTGCACACATGCTCATTTATATGCATGCATACTTGTATTTCTGTACACATACATCTTCGTATATATACAAGAACATATAATCATAAATACCAACATACACAATGATTTTATACACATCTGTGGATAGTACTAATGTTTATAACCATTCACATACATGTGTATGTTTATATGTAAACATACACGTGTAAGCATACATCAGCTTATTCTTAGACACACCCACAACATTAGACATATATGTATATACATCTAATACATAGCACACACATATATACAAATTATATATGTGTGTGTATGTATATATATATTACATATATATTACATATATATTATATATTACATATATATATATATTTTACACATTTTATATAGTAAGAATTCACCTCTAATACTTAACAAGTCAGGATAGTTGTTCATAGCTCTGAAAATATCCCTCTGGTCTGCTGATCTTATTGCCTCACATATGACAAAATACTTCTGTTGCTTCCTTTGGGGAACACCTAGGCTGCAGACATGCACTCTGTGATCTTCATTAGCCTGTTGGTGGTGGAGAAGGTCACCACTCCACGTCAGGCGTGGAGGAGAGACACCCACTTCCCAGCCTGGGGAGAGGAGCCGGTCTGCATTTGGAGCACCACCAGCCAACCATGAGATGGGCTTTTGTCATACAGAAGTCCTGTCTTCGGCGCTGGCTCACAGAAGGCTGGGCTTGGTTAGTACAAGGTGTCTTTCTTCCGTCAGTGATATGCTCATAGGTGAGCTGCTGGAGAGCTGCAGTTTGTATTCCTGAGCATGTGTGTGCAGTGGGGGTGCTGTGTGCAGGGCACCAACCTCCTCTCGATCTATCTGCACAGTCCCAGAGAGCTTGGGAAATTGAATTTGGGTTCAGTGGCTCTGGGGCTGGAGCACAGGCAGTAATCAGCACTGCCTACTGCTGCCTGGGCATCTGGGGGCCTCACGCCCAGTCCCCAGTCTGCTTGGGACTTGTGGGTTTGTGCATCTCACTTTGGGGAAGACACCCAAACCTAAGGGACTGGAGATGCAGGCAAAGCTCCATGCAGAAGGACATCAGGCTGCCTCATTTATGTGGTCTCACTTCCACTTGTAAATTATGAAAGGCATGAAGAAGGAAGACTTTGATCCATCAAATTTATGGATTCAATAACTGCTGCCATTTCAGACAGCAGGGATCCCTGCAGATTATTTCTCCATGTAGGCTTAGGTAGCAGAGAGAGAGAGAGAGAGAGAGAGACAAATGGTAAATATTCTGCTGTATTTATGAAATGTCAAATGTGCTTTCCAGGGTAATTACATGAATATTGAATAGACTCGCTGAAATTTACAACCTTGCAACTGAGTATTTGGGGATGCTACTTGCCAGCAGCCACCGTGTAGATAGGACAACAGCTGTGGCACAAAAGACCCAAATGGAATGGAATCCAGCCTGCCCTCACTGCTCAGCTTGCTTTGCCATTGCAGCTGGATGTCTTGGCCTGACTTCATAAATATTGACCATCCAAGAAGTCCATGTCAGGCCTAGTTGACATCGTAAGCATAAAGAGGGGACAGAGTTGACATTAAATATCCCATGACAATTCTAAAAAAAAAGAAAAAGTCATTTTATGACAATTGTCCCCAGATCTGGTGGAATAGCATATAGCATATCAGAACCCAGCACTCTTCTATGGAGAGATGAATCATTCCTTTGCTGGTTTCTCCAAAATCTTGGCATCTTCCTTGACTGAGAAGAACGTTCTAGATTCCAACGGGCAAACAGCCTCGGCCTTAACTGAGGCAAAATCCCGTAGACTTTCCCACTTGCAGACCTAAAGTCCTATTAATATGTGGGGGGTGGATTGTCGTCCCCTTTTTTGTCAAATTTCAGTTAAATCAATGTAATAGTCTTACAGGGCATTCTCACCTCCTCTTTCTCTTTAACCACTGGTAACCTTGCTGTCATAGAGAAGACTGCTCTAATGTCAGAACTGTCTCTCGAAGCTTTAGCTTGCTTCGCCACTGTCTTTTCCCAGGCCCCCCCACTCCCCGAGATTATTTGAATAGCATCCTATTTGTCTCCCTGCCTCTAGTTCATCCTTCGCTTTACTCCCAGAGTGACTTATTATTTAGGATATCATAACTATATGTACTTTACAGACATGTCACCCACTGTTTCCCCTAGGCCCTGTGCTATAGCTCTTCATTGTCACTCACTGCTTCCTCAGCCCCCATATTCTTCTCATACCTCTGTGCCTTTGTATATGCTGCCTCTACTGCCTAGAGGCCCTTTGTCCTTTTCTCCACCCAACACATTCCTAACTACCTCTGAAAGTCTAGCTCAAATGCTAAAGGTATATATTCTCTTCCAGATTCTTTTCCATTATAGGTTATTATAGGATACTGAGTATAGTTCACTGTGCTATAGAGTAGGTCCTTATTAGTTATCTATTTTATATATAGTAGTGTGTATATGTTAATCCCAAACTCCCAGTTTATCCCTCCCCACCCTTTCCCCTTTGGTAACCATAAGTTTGTTTTCTATGTCTGTGAGTCTTTCTGTTTTGTAAATAAGTTCATTCGTATCCTTTTTTTAGGTTCCACATATAAGTGATATCATATATTCGGCTTTCTCTGTCTGACTTACTTCACTGAGTATGATAATCTCTAGGTCCATCCATGTAGCTGCAAATGGCATTATTTCATTCTTTTTTATGGATGAGTAATATTCCATTGTATAGGTGTACCACATCTTCTTTATCCATTCATCTGTTGATGGACACTTAGGTTGCTTCCATGTCTTGGCTATTGTAAATAGTGCTGCTACGAACATTGGGTGCAGGTATTTTGTCGAATTAGAGTTTTCGTCTTTTCCAGATATATGCCCAGGAATGGGATTGCTGGGTTGTACGGCAGTTCTCATTTTAGTTTTTTAAGAAACCTCCACAGTGGCTGAACCAATTTACATTCCCACTGACAGTGTAGGAGGGTTCCCTTTTCTCCACGCCCAGTTCACGTAGTGAAATGTTTGCATGGCCATGCAAGGTGAGTGTTGTGTCTGTATTCTGCCTTGAACTTCCCAAGGGACAGAAACCTTCGCTGCCATCACCCTGAAATGCCCCGTCCTTCCCTGGATCTCCCTTCCTTGCAGTCCTCCCTGTCTGGTGCTCTGTCTCCCATGGCCCTGACACACACTATCCCTCCGGTTCATGACAGCAATTCTTTCTCGTCTTCAGCTCCTCTTATGGCCTGTAAGTTCCAGAGCCTCAGAATTTAGTCTACTCAGTTTCTGTCCGTGGCAGGGAGAGAATGGTCTCTTGTCTTAGTTCTGTTGACTCTTAACTGAGCTCTGGACAGGAAATTTGGTAGTGGTCAGGGGGACTTCTAAGCCCACAGCATGGGCTGTGCCTGAAAATATTAATTTTTTTATGAGAGTAAATTGTATTCTGAACACCATCTAGCCTTATCTTTGTCCTAAATGCTGTAGAAAGGGTAACAGTGGCCTTATGATGCTACGGGCGTTGTTTCTTTCTCTTTAAGTGTCATTTTAAAATTTTAAAATAATCTGGCATTAATAGATAGTGAAGTTACCAGGCTCAACATGTTGCTGTCAAATTATTGGTAGGGGAAAGAGAACAGCCCTGATTTCCAAACCCAAGCCCTCCCCAGCACTTTTCTAGAGCAGTGGATGGTGGACTAAACCTTTCTCTTTGTGAATCAGACAGTCATTGGCCTTAAGGTTATTGTCTGGCCCTTACTGTGCATTTCAAGCAGATTAATCGACAAAGTCAAGATTCCTGCACGGAAGGTTCCGGCAGATACAATGAATCCAGATTGCACTCTCAGAAATGTGTAGACTGTGAACAATGGGCTGAGGCCACAGAAAAGCAGAGAAATATCTGCATCCAGCACCTGAGATTCATGCTGGGCATAGTGCCCTGTGTAGTAAACTTTCTTGACAATAATTAATAAATGCATGGATACATTGATTAAAGCCTAGGGCCCTATTTACCCTATCCCAGGGTGGTTACTTTTAGAAGAATACTGTGGTGACCAAGGGTAGTTTAAAAATTTATGATCTTTTGACAAAAATCTTTCAGTCTTTGAATTGAAACAGTATAATTCAATCTATGCACATTCTGCTAGGAACCTCACTTTCAGAGACTGAATTTGTCCAGGAAAAGCTGGGGGAACAACTGACTACAAGGTACCTTGGAACAGTACTTCTCAAACTTTAATGTGCACTGGGATCACGTCGGAGATCTTGTTGAAATGCACATTCTGATTCAGTAGGACTGAGAAGAGGCATGAGTTTCTGCATTTTTAATAAGCTCTTAGGGGATACTAATGCTCAAGCTGCTGGTCCCTGGAACACACTTGGAGTAGCAAGGCTTTAGAGGTGACTTGTTAGAGGGCTGTCAGTAAGGTAGGGATAGAGGGGAGGAGGGTAGAGCTTACCTCCCCTCCTCGAGGATACTTGGTGACGTCTGGGAAATTTTTGATTGTCTTAACTAGAGAGATGCTACTACTGTCATATCATGGTAGAGGCCAGGAATGCTACTAAACATCCAACAGGGCACAGACTGTTCCCACACAAAGCATTATCTGGCCCAAAATGTCAGCAGTGCTGAGGTTTAGAAATTCTGCTCTAGGGGAAAAAACACAGATCTGCAGTCTGGTTTACTTGAGGTCCACCCATGACCATTCCACTTAATTGCTGTAACCATTACAGTACTCTGTGAGTGTCAGTTCTTTGGAGAACTGCCTGACTAGGATCAGCAGAAGAGGCCTGGATATGCAGTAAATGTTCAGTAATATTTGTTGTCAATTAAAAGAAGGTAAAAGAACTGCCTTTCCTTGTAGACCTATAGAAAAGCACTTACCATAATTGAGTACCTATTATTGTATAAATCAATAATTTGAATGTTTCAGAGATGCTTCAGATTATACAGGCAAACCCTGGGCATAGACTGTCTCTTGAATCTGTAATATTAGATTTCTAAGATAAAATGGTCCTTCAATACCCATTGTTGGGCAGATATTGACAGCAGCTGTTCTCACAAAATAACAAGTTATAATGGCCGGTCGACAGAGAGAGTTGGGTACTTGTGTCTTTGACCATCCCAAGGGCAACAGTGTTTTGTCATCTCAGAGGCACACGGCTTTGACCTGCAAAAGCATGAGTATGCAGAATCCCACTTCTGGTGATTTCAGGGTCTTCCCTTGGTTTTTCTCTTAGAACTGGAGCAAAGCTAACCCAGTAGGGAAGTCCTAGCAGGGGTGATGGGGCAGGAGCAGGCCGATGCTGACCGTTCTTGGCACTGGTGTACATGCACTTCAGGCAACATCCAAGGCTTAATCTCTCCATGTGTCTCAGAAAACTCTTCCTATGTTCTTCCCCTCCCACACCCGCCCTGCAACTCCTCTGCCCATCACATAAGCAGATGAACACACACACACACAGACGGTCCCCTGCAACACACATACACTGCCCCATCTATGTCTCAACAGATGCGTCTTTCTGCGGCCTGCCTGTAAAAAGAAAAACAAGCAGATGGCACAGCTGGAAAAAAAATGTCTGTGCTTTAGAGGGTCAGTAAAGCTCTTTATCATCCCAGCAGGAATGGGCAAGGACCCGGCAGGACACCGGGGTGCTCAAGAAGAATGTTAAGCATCTGTCTGACGTGTTGGTGGAGCATTCAGGAATCATCTCCAGGTCTCGCTCTTGCCAAATTATCTTGCATAATAGCCCTGGGGCCCAGAGGTTGCCTTTTCCTGGTTCCCCTATCACTTACCGTGCTGCTCTGCAGCCTGTCTGCCTGCCTGTAGAATTTCATGAAAAGTTACTCTAAAAGTTTCTTATATTTGCCTGGATGGAGACAATTATTAGATCAATTCATATGAATAGATAATTCATATCTATTAGAGTAGATAGATCAGGCATTTGGGACTGAATATGCTAGGAGGACTTCAGGACTAGCACATAGTTCTACTCATGGCTATAATTTATTATGAGGAAAGGAAACTAAGCACACTCAGCAAAGGGAAGAGGCACAAAAGGCAAGGTCTGGGAGAGACCAGCCTCAAGCTTATAGAGTCCTTGCCTATTGGAATCAAACGGGATACACTTCATCCCCCAAGCAACATGTGTGAAGAGTTGCCAACCAGAGAAGCTCATTAGAGACTTAGTAAAGAGTATTTTTTTACTGATCACATAGGCAGGCTCTGCCTGGATTGTACCCAAATTCCAGACTTCCAGAAGAAAAGCAGCTGTTCAGCACACACCACATTGTTCACACAAACAGCTTAGGCACGGTGAGCCACTCTTACCTGGTTATGGTGGGAACTTTCCTGAAATCTAAGTTCCCAGACACTGGTCAAGGTCCCACCTTGCAAACAGGCCTTTGCAGGGATCACAGTGGTGACCTGTGATGTTAACTGTTTCTGCACAGTCATGGGCCCTGTGCTGGTTCCTCTCGTTGTCCTCCCTGGGGCAACTGGCAACTCACTGGGAGTCCAGACTCCAGAGCTGTGACAAGGTGCCTTGGGGCCCCCATTCCTCCCACAAAGGCAGAGACAGCTGGTTCTCAGCCACTCTGCCTGGAGCCTTTGAAGATGCAGGTCCTGTGGGAGAGGACCATGATTCCCAGGGATAACAGGTTATGCCTAAACAAAGACAATCTCTTCTCAGAACCTTCTCTGTCTGTAAGATCAGCTGCTCCATTTTCTTCTTTGAATTAGGAACACTCAGGGTTTTATTCTTGTAAGTCAAAGGATCTTTTTGAAGAATGGCATGTAAGATTTTTTTTTTCTTTTTGGCTTGAAAGCTTGCAGGAGTCTTTCTTTATCTTTGAAATTGAAAGCTTTTCCCTCCTCCCCCTAGGATATGCCTTGGCATATTTTCTTATTATTAACTTTGTCTAGCATGTGATGCTCCCTCTCCATTTCTTACCTCAGATCTTTTTAGTATTTTCTTGGCAGTTCTACAAAGTTTTCTTCTATTAGATCTGTAATTTTTGATATTCATCCTTGGTAATACTGACAATTTGGCGGCTAGATTTCCATGTTCTGTCTTGTCATTCATTTTCTAACTCACTCATTTATTTAGTCAGGAATTTGTTCATTTACTCAATAAACAGTCCCAAACATCCATACCCACTAGGGGCACTACCAGATGCTAGAGATTCAAAAATAACTATCTTATTTTGGGCTGCTATAACAAATTACCGTAGACTGGGTGGCGTAAACAACAAACATTATTTCTCACAGTTCTGGAGACCAGAACATCCAAGAGTAAGGAATCAGCAGTTCCTGTGTCTGGTGAGGGCCCACTTCCTGCTTTGCAGATGGCCATCTTCTTGTAACCTCACATGGTGGAGAGCAGAGCTAGCTAGCTCTCTGGTCTCTTATACTGACACTAATCTCATTCATGAGGGCTCCACCCTCATAATCTACTTACCTCCCAAGGGTCCCACTTCTAAATACCATCACTTGAATTAGCTTCCACATAGGAATTTTGTTGGGACACAAACATTCAGTCCATTACAATAACTAAGGTTATTGTTGGTGTTTAGGATCTTAATAGTGAAAACACATGTGCACAAATCCCCAGAACAACAGGGCTTTAATGGAGGCCTGCCCACCATACCAGGGAACACAAAGGATGGGGATCTTTAGAGTGATGAGGGGCTTGTCTGTGAACTATTTTTCTTAAGTTTGTCTTTTATGCCAGCATTTGGTTCTCTGCAAAGCCACATTCTAATTATTTCAATCCCATTTTTATTTGGTTGGTTGCATTGCCCATGCATTCACATTTTGTTGACAAGTGCCAGGATTTTGTACTCTGTGTGATGTGCTGATCTTCATCCTTCCCTAGTGGTCTTAAGGAGCTGCTTGAAAGCTTGTTCCCAGCCTAAAAGAGAAGGCAGTGAGTGGGAGTAGGTGCATTTTTCTCTTTCTCCTACACCTCAGGGCTGACAGTGCCTCACCTTGACACAGATGGCATAAAGTAGCAGGTGGAAGCTTGAGTGCTTTCACTCTCCTATCTAGTGTGGCTGGAAGCATAGGGTACTTCCCAGGACTGGGGCTGGAGAGATGGTTCTGGAAGCCTCAAGGAGAAAGCCTCAGAGACATCATCACTGTCTGGCTGCACTGGGAACTCTACTCAGATCACAGATGGACGAGGGGTGGGGGCTGCTTCTGACACCTGCCCCAGGGGCTCAGGTGTTTCTAGATGGTCTCCTAGACTGTCAGTGGTAGCACAGACCAGGTACAGGGGCAGGTTTAACTACAACGATGGGGCGTGGTTGCACACAGAGACAGTCCTCTGATGCTGTGGGAGCAGCGTAGATGAAAGGAAGATGTCATGTGCCTTCCATTCCTGGGAGCCCTTGTTATTCCCTGTGATTGCTGCTGCTACTGCTGTTACTGTTGAAAACTCCTTGAATTAGATGATTTAACAGTAATAATGATGAGCATTAGGGGGAATAGATTCCTTGTTTTTCATCTTTTTCTGCCATCTCTTCAGAATTCTTTCACCAGTTTATCTTCAAATAGAGGTAATTGAAAATTAATTTTTGTCATAAAAATAAAAACCCTCAACATAATTGGAGCCTCCAGAGAGGATCTTCTTAGTCAAAAAAGCAATCCTTCCCAATTACTGCTTTCCAGTGCTCTTTAGTGGGGTATTTCAAGAGATCTAAGCAGAGAAAGAGATGAACTGCCCTCTATTGAGTACTTAAGTGAGTGTTAGATACTGGGATCAAGTCTCTACCTGTGTTATTTTATTTGGTCCATAAAACAAACTGACAAATAATAGTATCCCCATCTGGCAGATGGCAAGACTGAAGTAGAGGTGAGGTTGAGAGATCTATGCTTGAATGAGGTTTAGGAGTTTCATTAGTTTCTAATCTACTATTCCTAGAAACATACTCATCTCTCAAAGGTTAACTTACCTCTCACCTGCACAGATGACACAGTGTCCATTTTCTCTCCATTTGCTTTACCTGGCTTTGCATCAAGGCCCTTTACCATTAGGGCTTGGTGGGTCATTGGGGGGCAAGGAAGTAAGAGCCTTCACACACCCCCATCCTCCCAAATCAAAGCTCCTTTATTGGCTATTCCTTCCTCATCCTGGAACTGGATTGCAGGCAGGCTGGGTTTAGGATGTTCCTCTGTCATTAAGGCTTGTCATAAGTTGTCATTATTCCTTAACTTCCATTGTCATTACTTACTTGGAACCGTTTTTTACACTTTCAGATGCATTACCAGTCCATTTTTCTTCCTAAAAGGATCTTTAAAGCAGGCATCCCACTACTTGCACAGATGATGGTGGCTGAACTATACAGCCATGCCCTAGAGGGGACTGGCTCTAGGAAGCAGGAGACTCAGTATGTGCTCATGCCTCTTGGATTACACAGATATCAAGTAAATGGGGAACTGTTTATTTGTTTCAAGGGTGATTAAAGTATTTGGGGTCATATTAGGAAAAGGGTCAGGAAGTTGAGAAAAGAAATTCCAAGCCAGGCTCTGGGGTGCGTAGTAGTGGTGAGCATGCCCCCCTGTTGTTGGAGACAGACTGGAGGCTCCAGTGGGGGAGCTCTGATTCCCCTGGGGTGCATTTGCAGCTCCATCAAAGGATGCTTCTTTTCCCAGTACCCGTGGCCTAACAGGGGTGGGAAACCTCAGGTACACACGGTTGTGAGATCTGTCAATTCAAGACATTGTTTGGTACTTGGGGAGAAGGAAACATCTTTGCTGGGGCCAGCTCTGAATATTTCACTTAGGGTCTTTCGTCCATGAATTTGTCATGTGGACTCTCCCAGTCACAGTGTGCCCTGTGGATGAGAAGAGTTTTGTCCCAAACTGTCATGATCATAGAAGGGCATCCATGGTACGCCAAAGCAAAATCCATATTTTTAGTTTTCTTGCTTATTTGTCATTTTGTTTTCCTTTTCTCTTTTCATTTACTAATGTATTTATTCATTTTTCTGCCTGATAGGGGTGAGGAGCGATGAGATGGCACTAGACAAAAAGTGTCTTTAGAGGACTAAAGTCGCATGGTCTGAGTCATTCATTCATCCAAGAGTTCACAAGCAGGGACCACCTGTTTGCACTAAATGTCATAACATAGCATTGTTCTTCACCTTCTTAATTTTTTTTTAATGTTACAAATTGATTTTAGCTCCTGATATCAGCAGCAGGCAGCCTCCTCCTTCGCAAGGTGTTTATGATTACCTTGACACTAATATATGGGTCCCAAATTAAGAAACCATAGGCTAGATAAACTCCAATGTCTCTTCCAGCTCTTAGTTCCTGTGATTCCTTTTTAATTTTAATTATGCAGATATAAATAATGAGATTGCTAAGCAGGGAGTTTAAAAAAAAAAAAAAAAAAGCATTCCTCTCCATCCCTACAACATATTCAACTCTAAAAACCCAACCTCTTCAATTTGACTCTAAAAGTGGCCAGCTCCAATACATGAAATTTAAAATGTGGATTTAACAACAGTGGGGCAGAAACTGGCCAAGGTCTCCACTGGGAGAGGCATCAGGAGAAGCAAGACTCACACCTGTGCAAAGCGGGCATAGGGGTGGGAGCCGACGTGCCGAGAGCTGTTCTCTCAGCAATCACAGCCCCTTCCACTTGGAGTCAAGTGGCCCTCATTAGGTGTGTAGGCATCAAAAGGCAATGAAACCCTAATTAAGGAGCTGCTGCTTTTTTCAAGTAGAGCCACACAGGCCGGGCATGCTGCCATTTCAGCCCTAATTCAGACCATTCATCTGGAGGGGAGCAAGTCGGGACAGTTTCCATTCCCAGCCCCAGTATGCCCTGATTGGACCCTCTCCTCCTGTCTCACTTGAGCTTATTGAGATGAGCCTGCCAAGCCTGGTACTATGGAGGCGCTGTTGGGACAGGTGAGCTGAACATCTAGGGCCTCTTCATTGAGGAGCCCACGTGCATGTTCACACCAACGAACAAGTCTGAGGGAAAACAAAAAGAAGAGAAAATTTCCCCGTCAAACCAATTGATTCTTCAGCAGCAACAGGAAAATTGAAGCTGAAATGTCGACGGAACTCCAGCTCATGAAAGGCTCCAGTGAGGGCTCTGGGGAAGATAGGAGACACCTGCTTATGAGAAGAGGGTTTTTTTGTGTTTTTTTTTAAACCATTGCAAGTCTTAGATTTTTATTATTTTAAAAAAAAAGACACCCCTAGAATGACAGTTTCCAAAACTGGAGGGAAGATAGAAACAGCGGAGGTTTTATGGAGAGGAATCTCTTGCTGAGACAAACTGTCAAATTTTTCATTAGATCCATTTCAAGGCCGGCATTTATTAGCTTTCTAGTGACTATATATCTCCTGTAATGTTCTTACTGTGGTGTGCCTCTTAATTACCTGTAGAATTTGCATTTAAACTGAGTTAAAGTGTGCTATCTACTCCTCGGCTTCACACAGCTGTTTCCATGGTAACCAAAGGGGTCTCCTAGAAGCATCTCCCCCTCATTGTTGATCCGTCTCCTTCACTTCACAGATGAAAGTGAATGAAAGCATCAAAGGATCCACTGACCCCTGTCGGATTTCTCTAGAAACTACTATCAGCAGCGAGATTTCCTTTTTTTTTTTTTTTTTTTTTTTGCCTTATGCAGGCCTCTCACTGCTGTGGCCTCTCCCGCTGCGGAGCACAGGCTCCAGATGCGCAGGCTCAGCGGCCACGGCTCACGGGCCCAGCCGCTCTGCGGCATGTGGCATCTTCCCGGACCGGGGCACGAACCCGCGTCCCCTGCATCGGTAGGTGGACTCTCAACCACTGCGCCACCAGGGAAGCCCAAGATTTCCCTTTTTTGATGAGCCTTTCAGGATTGGGGTCTGGGGTTGATTTCTCCCTGTGTAGTCCCCTCAGCTTCAGATACATCAGTTGACTGGGCCTGATGTCCAGTCCCCACTGTTGACCCAGAGACTTAGCACAGGTCCCGAGCCCGGGCTCCTCCTTGCCTGGAGAGCGTGATTGGAACTTCTTCCTGACGGGGAGCAGCATGACCCTACATAAGCATTGTTATTAAAGACAGTTGTAGCAGGAGTTCATGACAACACGATGCAAACTGCACTGAGCTAGCAATCAAGAGCACCTGGAGTCCAGGCCTGGCTCCTGCAGTCTTGGACAAAGCTGGTTTAGTCCTCCAAAGCTAAACAGGGATGAAAGGAAGATGAATGTGTTTTCTCCTGTCCCTGGATGCTTCAGTAAACTTACTTCAACTGCCTGTATTTCAAATTCATCAGTGATTTAGACTGAATGTTTGTGGCACATGGGAGTTCAGCACAATTCCCTGGTGACCCCCTGGCTGAATTCCTGAAAGGGAATGAGCTCCCTGTACTTGTCTTGGTCTGTTTCCATGGGTCCTGAGTGGACCCCAGAGTGGTGTGTGTCTATATGATGTGTGTCTGCTAAGGTGGTAATTTTGAAGACAAAACTTTCATCAACTGGGATTTAGAAAAAGGCCTGTCTAGAAAGCACTTCAGCAGATAACCGAGCAGGGAAAAGTTTGGGGAACCCCCCCTCCTCCCACCACCCCAAGTAGGCATGGAGGCTGCAGGTTGAGCAACATCAGACTTAGGAATTGAGCCACTGCAAACTTGTACCTGCTGCTCCTGGCCCTCTCTCCATGTAACTACTTGAATATAACGCTTTCACTAGGGATTTCTGCCTCCTAAGCTTTAGCCTTCAGTGTTCTTATGCCTGAGCTTAATCGTTTCCATTTTGGTTTCTTCTCTAAGATATTCAAAACAAATGTAACCTTACTGAAGACTGAGAGACATAGAGGCTAATGTCTTGCAATTTATTATTTTTTTTCTCACGAGATCACTTAACCCTCTAGCCTGTGTAGGTGTATAGCCTAATTCCCAGGATATAAGTGAGCTTGAATGGTTCACATCTGCATGATACGAGTAGACAACTTTCCATCAGGTGATGGAGGGGTTCCCATGATCTTCCAGTGATACAGCCAATACTATATTAGCGGTTATCCCTTTCAACAGTCTACTTCTAATTCTAGTTACTTCATTAGTTATTTCTCTTTCTGTTGCAATTAAGAGAAATCCAATCTAAAATATCTTAAATTTTAAATAGATGGGAAGCAATAGTACATACAGCTGAAAATACCAGAGAAGAGCTGACTTAGGATGGCTGAATCTGTGAGATCATTCAAAACACATGTCTCATCTCCCAGCTCCATTTTCCTTGTATTACCTCCACACTCAGGTAGGCTCTCCATTTGAGGTGGCAAGATGGTAGTCATAGTTGCGAGCTTATAGAGTATCAACCTCCCAGAAACGACAGAAGGAAGAAGGGGAAGGTCTCTTTCTCACTGCAAGTTTTGGATGCACTGTTCATTGGGTCAAGTCAGGTTATATGTCCATACTTGATCCGGTCATTATGACGTAGGATATAAACAGCAGTGATTGGTTTAGGCTTGGTGCCTCTGACTATCTCTGGTAGATGGACTGGGAACAATCCCACCTAAACTACATGAAAGAGAAAAATCTGGATGCTACAACAAGAGATATAATTACTCCAATTTCTCTTCTTTATGTCACTGTCGTGAAAAAAGAGTTATGTTTCTTACACAAATTTGGCAACTGATGCCAAGTGTAGTAATATTATGATACTGTACAATTAATAGATCATGGTTTGAGTCCTTGTCTTTCTGACTCCATATTCCATGTTTTGGACTAAATTCTCTTGCTCAGTTTTCCTCGTGGCTATATTATGGAGATTGGATTCAGAAAATTTAGAGTTTGGTTTCTCAAAGTATACTAATTTTAATATTCTGAATCTTGTACGATGACAATGATGGTGATGATGATAGTAATTTTGTTAATTGGTATCATATTTTGTTAATTGGTATAAATTTCTAAATATGTTCCATCGATTATTTTCTCACTTGCTGATGATTTAAGCAAGTATTTATGTCCCCATATCTTTGAAGCTAAGAGGAAAGCAGACAATTCCCATAGTCACCCAGTTAGTGAAATGGAGAGCCAGGATTAGAAACTGGATCTCCTTTCTTTTATTTCAGAGTCCTTTCAACCATCTCCAGTTCTTTGTTTTTATGATTTCTTTTGCAAAGGACAGGCCCCCTGAGGAACAGGGTGAAACCCTAAGGATGCATATGGCAGATTTCTTTATTGGTCCTGAGGGGAAAAGCCAAGTGAAATGGTCTAGAAGTAAGTAGATGAACATCTATGAAGGTTTGAAAACCAGCATTACCCCCCAAACCACATTTGCTACCATAGTGAGAACTCTGGGTCCGCCAGAAATCTCTGTTGGCCCTAAAGTGTTTTTGCTTTTCTGAAGGATTTTTATAAGACTATGAGGAAGATGAGCTCTTAGCTTCTCCCTTTGTTCATGCAACACCTCTATTTTTGCAGTTCCTCATTGATTCACAGCTTAGTGCGAGGATGTGCCAATCTAAGTGGTCTGATCCTAAGACCACTAGGATTTTAGGATCTAGGATTGGCTATGTTTACTAGTGAGCAAGGTCAGTGATGCCCAGGTATGGAAGGTGGAGTCATGTGGAAGTCTGCCCTGGCTGCACGTAGCAAGGGAGGAGGCGGTCTTCAGGGAATTTAAAAACAATACTAAAATTGACTGAAAGTTGATCTGGTTTTTACTACCACTGTGTTCCCAAACTCAGTGTCAGTGACAAAATCCTTCTCCCCAGAGGGGTAACTGCTCCCACCACCACACCCTTTATATACCCCTGCAGGTAGGACGAATAGAGGCCAGGGGGAGCGGAATAGAAATTTCCAGTACTTAGCATTTACTGCAGCTGAAACCCCACTCTCCCCGCCGCTCCCGGCCCCTCCCGAGCTTGCCCACAGATGCTCTGAAGGAGCACGCTCAGCAAAGAAATTGCTACTGATCTATCACTGCAAACTGTCTGCACTCCCTTTGGGCTGTTTGCCTCCCCCAAGCAACTCCCAGCCAAGAAGAGCTCAGCAGTGGGACCCCCCGGGGAAGCATAGTGACCCAAGACTGTAAATGTGGTTATTGCTACTGCAGCACTGGAAAGGGAGAAAGAGAGAGACAGTGAAAATAAGAGAGTGACTCTCAGTTGGGTACTCGGGGGTGGGGGTGGGGGGCGGTGGTTTGAGACAGGGAGAGAGAGGGAGTGGGTGAGTGTGGATGCGAATGGCTATAGCATTGGGAATAAGAGAAAAAGAGAGAGAGAGAGGGAGAGAGAGAGAGGCTGTGAGCTCACCCTGTCGTCCAACTCTCACCCCTGGATCGACTGTGGCTTTAACTTTCTGTCCTTTGCTTTTCTCAGCAGCCAGTCCTTACTTCGGTCACTACTTACAATTCCTAACCCTATTCAGTTTTAGAGAAGTATTAACTTGCTTAGGAGAGAAAGCAGGGAATGTGTTGAAGGCTGCAAAGTGTCTCTGGCCCTTTTAACCTTGGAGTGCTTTGCTGGGCTTTTATCTGTCCTCAGTAAACCTTTATTTTTCATAAAATGTCCTCAGCACCGCACCCTGTGACAATGCTCCTTTCTTCCAATGTATGCACAGTGGCATGAGGATAGCATCCCCAAATATACCCAGAAGCTGTGTCTGCATCCTGAGCTCTTTTGGCAGAGGGCAGGGAAACTTGGAAGGCCTCACACCCCATCTCTTGGCAGATGAGGAGTTGGGTACTAGGCTAAGAGGGGAGGTACAGGGACAGGCATCTAGATTGAGGCTCTAGGAGGCTTGCTTTCTGGGGTCTCCCTGCTCCTTTATCTGACATTGGGTTGTCATTTTCCCGAGTTTTGGGGGTCATCTCTGCAGGACATCTTTAGAAACATTTGCTGGGCCTCTTTGATCTCCAGGCAAGAATGTATTTTCTGAAGTACCCACCTGTGTCTAAAGAACACTCCTGTCACGGTCCCTGTCCAGGGTTGGATCTGAGAGAAATCCCTAGGTGTTCCTGTGATTGCAGAGATGGGCATTTTCTCTGCAACATCAGTCCATGTCTCCATGTAGACATGACATATCTCTGTAGAAAATTCTGTTTTTGCTTCTGTGACCTCTGTTGATCTGTCAAGTGTCTGCCTGTGGTCCTGGGGTCCCTGCATCTTCCATAGAACGGCCTTCCAAGCCACCGTGATCCTTGGACTGGCGTCTCCTGGGAAGCATCTTTCCTTGCCTCTTGTGACTGTGGTGGATTTCTACCCTGGAACACCTGCATGTGCCAGTCATCTTTTAGGATTTCTCAGGGAATCATGGTATCCTGCAGTAGGGGAGGAGCATTGCCTGG
The DNA here is from genome assembly GCF_026419965.1 of Kogia breviceps. Lineage (NCBI taxonomy): Eukaryota > Metazoa > Chordata > Mammalia > Artiodactyla > Physeteridae > Kogia > Kogia breviceps. The sequence goes on from NC_081311.1 coordinate 50,765,079, forward strand.
CACTAGAGCTGTCAGTTCGGTCTGGAAGGACCCTGGGCAAGCCCTGCAGGGAGAAGATGCTCAGTCACCCTTGTCAGCCAGGTGCCCTAGTCCATCCTTGGTGTAGAAATAAGGGGCTGCCTGGCCTGCAGAGAATTTAGAAACAATACTGAAACTTTCTAAATATTAATCTGCTTTATATCTGTATTAGTTTGCTAGAGCTGCCATAGCAAATACCACAGATTGGGTGGCTTAAACAACAGAAAGTTGTTTTCTCACAGTTTTAGAGGCTGGAGGTCCAAGATCAAGGTGTTGACTGGGTTGGTTGGCCTGATGCCTCGCCCCCTTGGTTTGTAGATGGTATCTTCTTGCTGTGTTCTCACATGGTCTTTTCCACTGTGTGCACACATCCCTGGGGTCTCCTTTGTGTGTCCACGTTTCCTCTTATAAGGACACCAGTAAGGTTGAATTAGGGCCCCACTCTAAATTTTTCATTTTAACTTAATTACCTCTTTAAAGGTCCTATCTCCAAATATAGTCATATTCCAAGGTGCTGTGGGTTAGGACTTCAACATATGCATTTTGAGGGGATGCAATTCAGTCCATAACAATAATATTCTCATGTTCCAGAAATTCTAAAAAACTTCAGTAATAACATTTTCTTCCCCTGAAAGATATTTTTGTGATCTAAGTTCTAAGCAGTTGCTCTAATTGTTGAATTTTTATTACTTCTACATTAATAAACTTTATATTTAACATTGGAATTAGTTTACACAAATACGGGTTATACAGTTGGCCCCTGCATGGGATGACTTAGCTACACATGGCCATTTCAAGAGTAAGTTCTTAAAAAGTTTGGAATCATTGAAGCTTGTATCTGGTAGAGTTCATGTCTCCAACCCCTGTGTTTACTTCATACACCTTCATTTAAATGACTGATTAGAAATTAAAGGTAATGTTAAAGACAAACAGAATTCAGTTTACTTCAGTTGGAGTTTGTGTTTAAAACAGTGAAACAAATGATTATTTTATTCTTATCTCCAGAAATTCGTAATTAATTGACATTCAATATAAAATTTTCACTGTCTATATTTTTAAAAATTTCTGGTCATTATTATCATATGCTTAATACTGAAAATAACTTAGTAAAGAGGATGAGGGTGCTAAAAAAATAAAAGTCCATGCATGATGATCTTTAGCTCCAGGAATGCAGTTAACATTGGGGATTTAGAGGGAAAAGGTGAGGGGAGAGCCCACAGGTGTGTACAGGTTAAAATAATGCAGGCGGGCTTCCCTGGTGGCGCAGTGGTTGAGGATCCGCCTGCGGATGCAGGGGACACGGGTTCGTGCCCCGGTCTGGGAAGATCCCACATGCCGTGGAGCGGCTGGGCCTGTGAACCATGGCCGCTGAGCCTGCGCGTCTGGAGCCTGTGCTCCGCAAAGGGAGAGGCCACAGCAGTGAGAGGCCCACGTACCACCAAAAAAACCAAAAACAAAAACAAATAAAATAATGCAGGCACCCAATAACTTGGGTCGAGGCAGGAAACCTGGGATTCCATCCTCAGGTCCCACCCTTCTGATGCGCGTGTGCGCGCGTGCGCACACACACACACGCATGCACACCACACGCACATATACACATGCATACATTGTGGTGGATGGTATCTTAGCACTGGAACCAAGACAAACGTCCACTTCCATGAGGCCAGGCACAGGGCCCTGCAGGGCCCTGCAAAGGGGCTCCATCCTGCACAGGGTCATGGTGGTGAAGCAGATGACCTCTCAGAGTGCGAGGTCCCATACAGAGATTCAGGGCTAGCCTCTGGGTTCGAGGACTCTAGGGACTGTCAACTCCCTTTTGCTCCTCAATGGAGCCAAATATTCCCTAGCCTTCTGCTGTCAGCTGCAAAGTTCTCTGCCCAGCATGGGATACACAAACCATGGGGACAGGTCTTTGCCCTTGGGGAACTCAGTGTGTTGGAGGAATCAAAAATGTAAACAGATAAAATTCACCAGGTACCAAATTTCCCCCCTCCGGCCAAGAGAGAGAGGGAGAATGTTGGTTTTAACAGAGAGCTTCTGTCAGCCAGTGTGTAATTCCAAACTCTGGAGAGCAAATACCGCTGAGTGTCTAGTTGGGAGTCATATCCACCAAGTCCAAACAATCCCCCAGATCCGACAGGCCAAAGCTGATGTTGGGAACGAGATAACTCCAAATACTGGAAAGAGGGTAGAGAGTTAGGGAGTGGAACTCCAGGGAGATGACAGAGGAGCTGTGCACATTGCAGAGCAATCTTGTGCGAGGCTGGGCAGGGGCGGGGGCATGATGTTTCTTTATTAGTTGGTGGCTGATTTTTCTGTGCAAGTGCTACTGTGTCTGGGAGAAAGCCTGCTATCCCCACTGGTCCAGGACAAAGTGAGGTGGGCATACAAGAAGGACTGGGAGGATACCTAAGAGAGCACCCAGGAAGCTTCCCATGGGGGTGGTTCTTGAAATGAGCCCTAAGCATGAAAAGAATTTTAATTTGGTCAAGAACAGGGAGAAGTTTATGCATATTACAAGAAGAAGCAAGCATTCAAAAAAGTAACATGGTCCCATGTGGCAGCCTGGCAGAGAAATTCAAACATTCCTGGTGTAATTAACCTGGGGGTAAGTGCCCATGATGAAACTGGAAATGTGAAGCTGGGGCTGACCTGGTCCTCAGGGCACCTTCCCTACTTCCTGCTGAAGAAGGAGTCAGGCCATCAGCATTGAATCTCCGTGTTCTAGGTCAGCCCTCAGGGAGGGAGACTTGGTGCCCTGCCATCTGACTGCCCCGGGAATTAGGACAGAACAGCTCCTGCAGGTGGAGATCTGGGGAGCTCAGTGGGAGGAAGCCAGGCGGGACTGGCAGGCGTCTATAATCACCCAGGTGGGGGCGTATCCAGCTTGTTAAAATGCAGGTTGAATTAAGCTCGAAGCTTTATCTCCTTTCTGTCCTCTGATCCTGGGTTAACTTTCTTCAGTTACTGCAAGAGATAAGAAAAAGCCCAAATGAGAGAGAAGCAGGAGGCCAGCACCTCTTTGCCTTAGTAAGAAGGAAATGCGAGGCGAAGTGGATTCACTCCTGAGCAAATTAAAATCAACCAATTGGCCAAACTCAAGGATATGCTCATTTTGTCTCTGCTTGAGACAGGAATTCTCAGGAACCAGAGCATTTACCAACGACCTCAAGAGATCAGCTAGGTCACCCCTGCCTACTGAAAACTTCCATTTAAATTTGAGGCCTTTAAAAAAATTTATTTTTCTTATTCTTCAAAAAATATATGCATTGTAGAACCTTTGGGAAATAGAAAAAAAATTTAAATCATCCACATACCTTACTCAGCAATACCAATGTTAAGATTTTGGTTTAAATCCTTCCAATCTTTTTACACACACACACACACACACACACACACACACACACACACACACACACACCACCTCCCCCAACACCCCCACACCCATACATACTCATTTAGTACTTCATGTTTGACCATTATAATGGAATGGTACCATTTAGAAATCTGATTAGTAGCATTCATTAATAACTCATACATAAAGCAAATATTAACACCTCCTTTTGTACAGGCCCCTTCTTAGGCCTGGGGATGCAGTGGCATCAACAGTTTCCATTCCCTTCTGGAGCTGACAGTGTGTAAAAGGATACAGCATCCCGTAAACACAAGATTAGACCTCACCATCAAGTATTCTGATGGGAATGAGGTGATGGCCCAGAGCCTAGCAGGACGAGAGCGGGGCTTCTGTAGCCAGGTGATCTGACACCTGAGAGCTGTTTGAGAATGGGACGGCCAGGAGAGTGTTCCAGGTGGATGGATACACAGTCAAGCTGGAGGGGGAGGCCAGGGCCTTGTGAGCCACGGGAGGATTTTCATTTAAATCAAGCTGAAAAGCCACAAATGGATTTAAAGCAAGAGTGTTTATTATATAATCTTATAAATTGTTTTAAGACATGGCTGCTGTGTGGAGAACATAGTAAAGGGGCACATCAGAAGCAGAGAGACTGATAAATAGGAAGCTATTGCAGTGGTGCAGGCAACATGCCACAGTAGCTTGGCCTGGCTCGGTACCATCAGAGATGGAGAAAAGTACATGCCTCTGAGAGATACTTTGGGAGGAGATCAACTATCTATGCTACTGACTTGGATGTGAGTGGTCAGTTATATCCTCAAGGTTTCTAAAAGGATACGATAGTTACTAACGTGCATCAGGTTGGGAGAAGACTACATTCGAGTCACTTTCTTTTGGGGGAGGTGAGTATGGAAAAGTCAAGAGATCCATTTTGGGCATTTGTTATTATTTGAGATGCCGTGAAACACCCAATTGAAGGTCTTAAGTAGTCAGTTAGATCTGTTCATCTGGAGAGGAGAGGTCTAGACTTGGGATACAAAGGTAGAATATTGCTCTCAAACCAGCCTTGGCCTTGGTGTTGGAGGATAGGGTATGTATATGAAAGATCAGCAGAGACCCTGGAAGAAATTCTACAGTTGGTAAGAGAAGGAAAAGTCAATGAAGGGGGCAAAACAAAGGAGAGGCTGGTGGGGTCAGGACGGAAGGCAGTATGAAGGCGTGGTTTCATAGAGGCAGAAAGAGGAGAGGGTCTTCCTTTCCCATAACTAAATATTCTAAACCTTAACTTAAAATCTGTACAGTATCTCACTGAATGGGTATACCATAAATTTTTGAAGTGCATGTGCTTTCACGCTGCTCATTCAGATGGTGGCCAGGGCATTTCTTGATGCCTGGGTTTCTCATCAGTGCTGCTCACAGATACTCCTCTTTCTAGGCACATGCAGAATGGCACCTCTGGACCCTTGAGGTTGGGCAGGGCCATATGGCCACCTCTGGCCAGTGGGTTTTGAGTAGATGGGCTATATATCAGCTTGGCTGGGTTTTTTTTTTTTTTTTAACATCTTTATTTGAGTATAACTGTTTTACAATAGTGTGTTAGTTTCTCCTTTACAACAAAGTGAATCAGTTATACATATACATATGTTCCCATAACTCTTCCCTCTTGTGTCACCCTCCCTCCCACCCTCCCTATCCCAGCCCTCTAGGTGGTCACAAAGCACAGAGGTGAACTCCCTGTGCTATGCTGCAGCTTCCCACTAGCTATCTATTTTACATTTGGTAGTGTGTATATGTCCCTGCCACTCTCTCACATCGTCACAGCTTATCCTTCCCCCTCCCCATATCCTCAAGTCCATGCTCTAGTAGGTCTGTGTTTTATTCCCATCCTACTACTCATCTCTTCATGACATTTTTTTTTTTTAGATTCCATATATATGTTTTAGCATATGGTATTTGTTTTTATCTTTCTGACTTACTTCACTCTGTATGACAGACTCCAGGTCTATCCACCTCATTACAAATAACTCAGTTTCATTTCTTCCTATGGCTGAGTAATATTCCATTGTATATATGTGCCACATCTTCTTTATCCATTCATCTGTTGATGGACACTTAGGTTGCTTCCATGTCCTGGCTATCGTAAATAGAGCTGCAATAAACATTGTGGTACATGACTCTTTTTGAATTATGGTTTCCTCAGGGTATATGCCCAGTAGTGGGATTGCTGGGTCGTATGGTAGTTCTATTTGTAGTTTTTTAAGGAACCTCCATACTGTTCTCCATAGTGGCTGTATCAATTTACATTCCCACCAGCAGTGCAAGAGTGTTCCCTTTTCTCCACACCCTCTCCAGCATTTATTGTTTCTAGAGTTTTTGATGATGTTGGCTGGAGTATTTAATCTTCAGATTGAGAACAGTGATTTCTCTTCCTTGGACAAGCAGCTGGCCACATTCAAGAAGGTAGCTGCTCCATCTGCCCGGGTCTCTGAATAACTGAAATGAGCAAAGTTCTCCAAATAACCCTTGACAGGCATATATAAAAAATAGATATAAACCTTTGCTATTTGAAGCTTCTGTGATTTGGAGGTTGTTTGTTAACGGAAGCATGTCCTAGCCTGTTCAGACTGATTAACTTTTTCCTTTTCTGCCTCTTTATTCCCTTGAGGTTTGGTCACCTCAACCTCAACTCTATCAACCTCTGCTCCATGCCCTGTCCCTCTCGGCCTGTTTGCTCTCTGTGCTCTGGGGAACTTTGTCTAGCATGTGGCTGAGAGTGGAGCCGTGTTCTGCCCCAACGTGCTTTTTTTTTTTTTTTTCTTTATGATGTTGTGTGTCCTCTCAGGACTAGGGTTTTTAAAGCTTTAAAAGGATCTAATAACCTTTCTCTGAGGTTTCACTGGGGAGGGCCAGGGAATAAAAAATACCATCAAGAAAAGCAGTAACACACCATTTAATATATTAAAATGTTGTTCCAGCTCAGGTACATCATACTGGGCACCTATAAACCACTTTATTAAACTGTGTTTTGTGTGGTACCATTGGATTAAGTTGAAGGACACCATAAGGAATAGCTCTGTGAAATGTATTGTTGTGAGTTCTGTCAGAATGTTGCTGAGGACTGTTGACTTTATCACATATGGTCTCTGTGTGAAGATACTCAGGTGAAACTCTGAACTTAGAATGGTTGAAATTGTGAGCAATTATTTTGTTTTTATATTGTAGATACCATGTGCTATACAAATAATTAGATGTGAATCCATCCATCCATCTACCTACCTATCATTAATCAATGAAGCAGTCCTCAGTGTGCATAGAGTAAAGCAAAACCTAGTGATAGGATTGGACTTGCTATTCCTGTTCCACAGTCTTTGGGGCACTGGATTGTTCTCTGAGCCAGGGCTGGCAGGCCTTCAATTTTCCATCTTGGGAGGAAGAGCTATGTCCAACTTCACCTTGAGCCTGTGTCTCGGTTTAAAAGGATCAATAGAGGCTGTTACAGCTGCGGCTCAGGATTTGACTGCCTTTTATTAAGAGAGATGAGTTAACTGTGGAATTGTCTCAGGAAATCCAACATCATTTAGATGCATCAGGAATCTAGCTCCGATAAGAGTAACGCAAACTCAGAGCTTCTAAGATCCTCTTCTTTAACTCCAGCATCAACTTTTCTGGGTGTGGTGGCTTTGTAACAAGGAGTCAGCTTGGCTAGGCTGAACTACACTTCCCTCAGTCCCCTTTCCTCTGTGTTTTTGGTCTGAGTAAACCACAGGGTGATGCTTAGATGTGGAGGCAGAAAGGAAGAGGCGGACATCCTGAAGCTCACAGACATTGCTGCTGCTCAGCTGACTCACCCTGTGGGCGTGAGGCTGCAGCTGGGCCTTCAACTGCTTCACCCTCCCCTGGTGCTTCCTTCAGCTTCTCTGACTCCTGGGCCAGGTGTGTATTTAGTTCTGTAACACAGGGCCCTGGCTTTGGCAGGACATGCACACATCTGTAGTTCTGCTCCAGTTGAGAAGTGCACTGGGATGGACGCACACAGCACATGATAAGGAGTCTGCAGTAAGTGCCTCTTCCAGATCCTTCTTGGGCAGCTCAATTCCCAGAATGCTCTATTCTGCCAGTGTGATATTCCCAACATGATGTTTCTTTTCTTTCTTTTTTTTTTTTTTTTTTTTTTTTTTGCGGTATGCGGGCCTCTCACTGTTGTGGCCTCTCCCGTTGCGAAGCGCAGGCTCTGGACGCGCAGGCTCAGCTGCCATGGCTCACGGGCCCAGCTGCTCCGCGGCATGTGGGATCTTCCCAGACCGGGGAACGAACTCATGTCCCCTGCATCGGCAGGCGGACTCCCAACCACTGCGCCACCAGGGAAGCCCGATGTTTCTTTTCTGACTCATGGCCTTGTCTGCTAGTGAACAGATCTGCATACACCTATTAATTCACCAAATAGGTGCTGAACATCTACTATCTAATGTATCTCAGTCATTTATCAGGTTCTGGGACTACAGAGATGAATGATGCTGGTAGAGAGAGTCTACAGATAACTATTACCATGTGGTGGTGGGGTAACAAAGAGAGGTAAATTTTCATGATGGAAAATGGGAAAGAATGACTACTACTTCCTAGAAAAGACCTGAGATCAGGGAGGACTTCACAGAGAGATAAGCAATGGCCTTAACTGACAAGCTCATCAGACATGAGTATTCTTTGAAACAAACAAACAAACAAATCTAACAGTGCAAGACAACCCTGTTCAATGAAGTGGGGTCCACAGGAGGAATAGTGGGGGGTAAGAGAAGAGAAGATGCTAATTCTTTTTGGTACATGTGGATTATCAGATGCCAGTAGGGCAGCCAGATAAAGATGTCCAGGAGAACTGTTGTCTAATCCAGGTCTTCAGAGAGATCTGGGCTAGAGGTGTGGATCTGGAAGTTTTCAGCACAAAGGTGGGAGTTGCAGTCAGAAGCAAGGACCTCAGTCCAAGGACAAACAAATTTCCTCAACCTGTGTCTCTGCTCACTGCAGCAGGAACCACAGACAAACTGACTGCAGGTCCTTACTCATGGCTCAGAGGCTCCATGATTTTCCTGTTCATCCAGGCTTTGACTCCCCAATTCCAGACTCAGTTAGCTTGACACCTTGGTTTATGCTTCTCATCCTATCCATGTGAAGATCACATGGGATCACTCACTAGGAATGTGCCCTAGACTCCATGCTCTGTACCTGTTGTGAAGTAGCAGGAAGTCCAGTCCACATTCCTGGGATCTGGCCTTGGTGAGTCTCCTGTGCTCTGTCCCATCTTGAATCCATTCATATGTCTTATTGATACTACCTCCAAAACATACCTCTGCTGCTCTAGGCATCATTGCTACTACTCTGGTCTAAACCACCATGTTTCACTGGGACCATGGCCTCCTCACCATCTCCTTGCTTTCATACATGGGCCCCCATAACACACTCCCTTCACAGCAACAAGAGTGATTGATCCCTTTAAAAAATGAATCTGGGAGTTCCCTGGCAGTCCAGTAGTTAGGACTTGGTGCTTTCATTGTCATGGTCAGCATTCAATAATCGCTGGTCGGGAAACAAAGATCCCACAAGCTGCGTGGTGCAACCCAGAAAAAAAAAAAAAAAAAGAATCTGATCATTCCCCTTCCCTGCTCAGAACCATTTAGTGGCTTCCATTACACTCAATATAAATCCAGTTCTTTACCTTGGCAGGGAAGGCCTTGCATGATATGTCCCCTGACCTCATCTCAAAGGTCATCATGTGTCAGTCTCATCCTGGAGCAGCACATGCTTCTGCAACACTGGTCCTTTTTCTGTTCCTGTAACATGATAAACCTTCCTCACCTCAGGCCATCACGTTAGTTGATGGCCCTACATACAATGTCTTCTCCTAGCTCTTTTAAAGGCTTCTTTCATTCTTCAAATCTCAGCTTAAATATATCTTCCTCAGACAAGTTGTTCCCTTGACCCCCAATCCAAAGGAACCCCACCAGTTACATGCTAGCCATTGCCATGCTTACATCCACCAGACTTATGACCAATGAATACCGTATTCATTCAGGTGATTTTTTGCTGATCTGCTGTGCTCCACACTCTATTGTGAGAGTGTGTGTGTGTGTGTGTGTGTGTGTGTGTGTGTGTGTGTGTGTATAGCGGAGTAACTTCCCCACATCTGAAGATGATTTGATCTGATAGTTTATGAGCATAGGAGGAGGGCTAATGTCCTAGAAAATAATATGTCCTTATCCCTTTGTCTTCTACTATTTTCATTCCACTTTATTCATATTCATTCCTAGTTGGAGATAGCCCTAATATTTATTTGGAAAGGCAACATAGTGTTTCTTCATGTTGAGATTTATCAAGCTCTCCATTTGCTTGGTAATTGGATTATTTACCAGTTTTTTTTTTCTATTTTCAATTGTATTTCTATGAGTACATAAATTTTTGTTTATTGTATCCAGGAGAATTTCTTTGGGATATAAATACAGAAGTAGAATTTCTGGGTCAAAACTGTGAACAATTTTAGAAGTCTTATTACATAGCAACAGATTTCTCCTTAGAAAGATGGAACCAATTTGCTGTGCCCAAAGCAATGTACAACTGTGCCTGGTTCCCCATAGTCTTGTCAGAATTGACTTTAAACTTTTTATCACTTGAGCCTTGTTTTGCTAATTTAGGCATGTTGGGAGGCAACCATAGAAAATTGCACAAGGGCAGAATCACATGGTAGAGTCACTATGTTCTAGCATGAAGCACTCACTTCTGCAATTCTAGAAACTTGATTTTATCAGAGCCTGTATCTTTTGGAATGCTTTCAGCAACAGAAAACAGAAAAAAAAAATTCAAACTGGCTAATATGAAGCAGATTTATTGGCAGGTAACTGCTCTGTTCGTTAGGACTGTGGCTCCTATCTCTACCATTCTCTTGGATTTGCTTTCCTCTTGGTGTCCACTTGATATTGGAGGAAAACTTGCTAACGCAATTCCAAGCCCCGCTTCTGCATATGACAACACCCAGCTAAGGAATGAAACAATTTCTCGTGACTCTTTTTACCACTGAGGAAGCTTTTCAAAAATAACTTCTCTCCCCTCCCAGATACATCCCCTGTGTCCCACTGTACTGAAGTGGGTCCCTTGCTTGTTTCTGAACTAATTACTATGTGCCAGCAATAAATGCGGGTATTATCTTAGGCTTGCATTCCTATACTTCTCCCACACAATCCATGCAAGGGGCAATTGTATGGTGAGTAGCCAATTAGACCCAAGCCCCTGGAGCAGAGCTCGGAATGAGGTGTTCGGAAAAGGAGAACACATGAATAAAAACAGAACGATTAGGAGAGGGGAATAGATGCTGGGTAAACAATTTCCAACAAAATACTAGAATATAATCGCACTCACATTAACCAAACTCACAGAGACAGAGATACCAATGGATTACTATTTACAATGAGAAACAGCACTGCCAAGGGGACAATGCTATGTTAAATACCTAAAGCATTTTCTCCCTGCAAGCTAACTGCATGTAAAGCAAAAAGTCCACTTAAAAAATGGAGCAATAAAACAAGTCTGGGTATTCTTCATGGCCTGTATCATAAAGCTTTGGGGGCTTATCTCACCATCGCCCGTACCGGTCAGAGACTCCAAGGGGGCCAGGAAGTTGTGGACTCTTGACGAGGATGCTCCTTTCTTATGAGCAGTGCCTGGATACTCCTGAGTTCTCTGATAAAATCCAAGGTGAGGATCCCCTATCCAGTAACCTAACTCTCATAAAGCCAAACACAATGGAAATTCGTAGGTTTCAGCTTTGAAAGCCATTGAATTTAGATTGCCTGAATTAAATATTGTGTCCAGGTTACTTTTTATGTTCTCTGAAACTCATTCTCAGAGGTTGATTGAACCACACTCTAGGAAGTATATTATGCCCTCTTCATGTCCTATCTGCACGTTCCTTGCTTGCTCGGCTTGAGCAGCTGGGATCTCTTCCTGTTCTTCAGCCACTGGAAGCAGACTATCACCACTGGGAATTTTCCTCTTCTCTCTCTGCCTGGGATACTTCCCTTCCACACACACATATTTCAACGGCTCCTTTTCTCATTTTATTCAATTCTGTTCTCACATATCTCTTTATAAGTGAGACTTTCGCAGACAATCCTATTTAAATAATATCCCGTCTCTCTTGCTCCCCTTCAGTTTTCTACATTGTTCTTATCACAATCTGACATAGCTGTTATTTATCTTTCATCTCTTTGCTCTGAGGATCTTGCCTGTTTGGTTCACTGCTGTAACTCTAGCACCTAGAAGAATAAGTGACACATACTAGATTCTCAACAAACACCTATTCAATCACACAGTTTGGACATGAATTTGTTTTCTTTTGTATGCCTCTTTGTTACACACATGTGTATGTGTGAACAAATTCAGTATCAATTTAGGCCATTTTAGTAGAATCTATTTTATGCATCCAAGATTTATTTTTTTCTAAACTGCTTTGGCAATTTTGGGTCCTTTGCATTTCCACATAAATTCTGCAATCAACTTGCCAATTTTTCACAAAAAGGCTGCTAGATTTTATGGGGACTATATTGAATCCATAGATTGATTTGGGTAGAATCACCATATTCACAATATTGAGTCTTCCAATCTATAAACATGGAATGACTTTATTTAGCTCTCCTTCAAATTCTATCAGCGATGTTTATAGTTTTCAGTGTACAAGAAATTGTTCATTTTTTCCTACGGATTTTTATTCTTTATAATGCTGCTGTAAATAGGATTTTTAAAAAATTTAATACTCAAATTGTCCCTTGTTAATATATAAATACACTTGTTTTTTATATATGAACCAATGATCTCCCTCATCTCTGTTTCTCCTTGAGTCAGTTTTTTTTTTTAATTTTTTGGTTTCTGCTCTGTTATATTCTTTTTCTAAAAAATTAATTAATAGGCATTAATTAATTAATTTTTGGCTGCACTGGGTCTTCGTTGCTGCACGTGGGCTTTTCTCTAGTTGTGGTGAGCGGGGGCTACTCCTCGTGGTGCGCGGGCTTCTCATTGCAGTGTCTTCTCTGGTTGCGGAGCATGGGGTCTAGGTGCCTTGAGTCAGTTTTGATAACTTGTGTCAATTTTTATTTCATCTAAGTTGTCTAATTTGTTGATATGGTAATTTATAATGTTCCCTTTAAAAAACTTTAAAAGTTTGATTGGTGGTGATAGTTTTTCTTTCAGTCCTGATTTTTGATAATTTGTCTCCTCTCTCTTTTTAGTTTGGCCATTTAGGTAAAGGCTTTATCCATTTTTTTTTTTTTTTTTTTTTTTTTTTTTTTTTTTTTGCGGTATGCGGGCCTCTCACTGTTGTGGCCTCTCCCGTTGCGGAGCACAGGCTCCGGACGCACAGGCTCAGCGGCCATGGCTCACGGGCTTAGTTGCTCCGCGGCATGTGGGATCTTCCCGGACCAGGGCACGAACCCGTGTCTCCTGCATCGGCAGGCGGATTCTCAACCACTGCGCCACCAGGGAAGCCCTATCCATTTTGTTTATATTTGCAAAGAAAGAACTTTTGGTTTTATGGATATTCTTCTTTGCTTTTCTGTATTTTATTTCATTGATTTTCCATATAATATATTATTTCCTTTCTTCTGCTTTCTTTGTATTTACTTTTCTCCTATTTCTCTAGTTTCATAAGGCTGAAGTTTAGGTCAATAATTTGAGACCTTCCTTCTTTCTAATACAGGTGTTTAAAGCCATAAATGTCCCTTTAAGCACTGCTTTAGCTGTATCTCACTGATCCAAACATGTATTTTCATTATCATTCAGTTAAATACATATTCCGATTGTTCTCTTTTTTTTTTTTTTTTGTGGTACGGGGGCCTCTCACTGTTGTGGCCTCTCCCGTTGCGGAGCACAGGCTCCAGACGTGCAGGCCCAGTGGCCATGGCTCACGGGCCCAGCCGCTCCGCGGAATGTGGGATCCTCCCGGACCAGGGCACGAACCCGTGTCCCCTGCATCGGCAGGTGGATTCTCAACCACTGCGCCACCAGGGAAGCCCCTTCTCTTTTGTTTTGTTTGATCAATAGGATATTTAGAAGCGTGCTGTTTAATTTCCCTCCAGACTGGGCTTCCCTATAAACTAAACAGAGTTTTAGTGTTGATGAGCAGTGTTTTTTAAAATAACAATGAAGTCAAATTTATCAATTTCATTAGGTGTTATTACTTTCTGTAACCTAAGGATACTCATATATCACAAATAGGTTCTCCTGTGTTTTCCATTAAAATATACTCAGGGTGAACTTTTACATTTAGATCTATGACCTAACTTAACTCGGTGCCTTTGGTCTATTTCATTGATCTATTTGTCAATTCTTATGTCAGAACTACCTTGTCACAAATATTTTAACTTAGTGATACTCAGCTTTTCCGCTCTTGACATTTTGGACTGGATAATTTTTCATTGCTTTGGGCTGTCTTGTGCATTGTAGAATGCTTAGGTGCATCCTTGTGTTCTAAACACAAAATGCTAATAGCACCCTCCTCATAGTTGTGGCATTTCTTATAGTTTGGGGACAAAGGATTTTCTTAATTTTCCTTTATCTAAAAATGTATTTATTTTTCACTCTCTCTTAAAGATATATAAAATTAAGGATACAGAATTCTGGATTGAGATTATTTTTCTCTCATTAATTTGAAGATGTGTTTTCACTGTCTTCTGAACTCTGTAGTTTTTGATGAGAAGGCAGTGATAATTCAAATCATTATACCTCTGAATGCTGTGTTTTTTCCCTTGTTGCCTTTAAGATTTTCTCTTTCTATCTCTCTCTCTTTTTTGTTTTTGTTTCAGCACGCTAACTGATGTTCTTAGGAGTGTGTGTGCGTGTGTGTGTTTTAAACATGCTTGGAATTCAAAGAGCTTTTTAATTTGTGAATTTGTAATGTCTTATTTTGGTAATCCCACAGAAATGGTCTGGAATCCCCACCCACCAAAAAAATTGGTACAAATATCAAACCTGATAACACCAAACACACACACCAAGAAAGTATGTAAAGATTTATTACTCACATAATGAAGATTTATGGCGAGAGCGAGGTGGGTTTCCCAAGCAGGTCCAAAATGGACTGAGAGAGCAGAGAAAGGAGATTGGCATAGGGTTTTTATGGTGGTTAGGATTTAGGATCAGGATGAGTGTTGCTTCCTGTAAGCCAGAGCTGCATGGTATGAACTTCCCACTGGTTCAAATTGAGACTACATCTGGGCTTTCTTATTTGCTTTCCCAGATGAGGCAGAAAGAGAAGAGGAGGGGTGATGCTTAAAAGCAATCAGCAATCAAACATCAAAAATGGAGTCACTCTTTATTACATGTGACCCAAATTGGAAGACATTTCAGAAACTAGATCTTCATTTTATTCCCCTCATCACACACTCTCTTTCTCTCTTGAGTTTGATATCAACAAATTAAGTTTTATCATTTTCATTTAAATTATTTCTTCATATTGGCTTCTTTCATTTAAAATAATGCTTTTGAGAGATATTCATCTGACTGCAAGTCATTAGTCCATTCCTTTTTATTATGTGGATATGGCACAATGTGATTATGCATCTACCACTTGAATGGAAACTTGAGTTATTTCCAGTTTGGGTTTTTTAAAAAATTAATTAATTAATTATTTTGGCTGTGTTGGGTCTTTGTTGCTGTGCGCAGGTTTTTCTCTAGTTGAGGCAAGCAGGGGCTATTCTTCGTTGCGGTATGTGGGCTTCTCTTTGCGGTGGCTTCTCTTGTTGCAGAGCATGAGCTCTAGGCACACGGGCTTCAGTTGTTATGGCTCATGGGCTTCAGGAGCTGTGGCTCACAGGCTCTAGAGCACAGGCTCAGTAGTTGTGGTGCACGGGCTTAGTTGCTCCACAGCATGTGGGATATTCCTGGACCAGGGATCAAACCCCTGTCCCCTGCATTGGCAGGCAGATTCTTAACCACTGCACCACCAGGGAAGTCCCCAGCTTGGGGTTATTTTTGATAAAGCTTCTATAAACTTTTGCCTGCAAGCTTTTGTGTGGACACAAGTTTTCTTTTATTTTGGATAAATATCTCGGAGTAGAACTCCTGAGTCTACTACTATAAGTGCATATTTAACTTTATAAGAACTTCTCAACTTGTTATTTCCATTAGCCGCATATGAGAGTGCCAGTTATTCCAGATATCAGCAACATGTGGTATTGTAATTCTTTTTAAGTTCAGCATTTTTAGTGACTGTGTAGTAGCAGTGTCTCATTGTGGTCATAATTTTAATATTCCTTTTTTTTTCTGTTAATGGTATCTTGGGTCTAATTGAACTATATTATGTATTTGAGCTTAGTAAATTTAATTGACCATATGAAGGATATATAACACATAGGGGGCAAAGCACACTGGATATGGCACCAGATGACATGGGATTTGCATCCCAGTTCTGCAATATCTTAACTGTGTTGCCTAGAGCAAAGTCAGTATTTTTGTTTTGCTTTATTTTTTATTTATTTATTTTCTCTTATTAGTCATCCATTTTATACACATCAGTGTATACAGGTCAATCCCAATCACCCAATTCATCACACCACCACCCCCACCTCCCGCCGCTTTCCCCTCTTGGTGTCCATTCGTTTTTTCTCTACATCTGTGTCTCAATTTCTGCTCTGCAAACTGTTTCATCTGTACTGTTTTCTAGGTTCCACATATATGTGTTAATGTACGATATTTCTTTTTCTCTTTCTGACTTCCTTCACTCTGTATGACAGTCTCTAGATCCATCCACGTCTCTACAAATGACCCAATTTTGTTCCTTTTTATGGCCGAGTAATATTCCATTGTATATACGTACCACATCTTCTTTATCCATTTGTCTGTCGATGGGCATTTAGGATGCTTCCATGATCTGGCTATTGTTAAGTAGTGCTGCAATGAACATTGGGGTGCATGTGTCTTTTTGAATTATGGTTTTCTCTGGGTATATGCCCAGTAGTGGGATTGCTGGGTCATATGGTAATTCTATTGTTAGTTCTTTAAGGAACCTCCATAATGTTCTACATAGTGGCTGTATCAATTTACATTCCCACCAACAGTGCAAGAGGGTTCCCTTTTCTCCATACCCTCTCCAGGATTTGTTGTTTGTAGATTTTATGATGATGCCCATTCTAACTGGTGTGAGGTGATACCTCACTGTAGTTTAGATTTGCATTTCTCTAATAATTAGTGATGTTGAACAGCTTTTCATGTGCTTCTTGGCCATCTGTATGTCTTCTTTGGAGAAATGTCTATTTAGGTCTTCTGCCCATTTTTGGATTGGGTTGTTTGTTTTTTTAATATTGAGCTGCATGAGGTGTTTATATATTTTGGAGATTAATCCTTTGTTGATTCATTTGCAAATATTTTCTCCCATTCTGAGGGTTGTCTTTTCGTCTTGTTTGTAGTTTCCTTTGCTTTGCAAAAGCTTTTACGTTTCATTAGATCCCATGTGTTTATTTTTGTTTTTATTTCCATTCCTCTAGGAGGTGGATCACAAAAGATCTTGCTGTGATATATGTCAAAGAGTGTTCTTCCTATGCTTTCCTCTAAGAGTTTTATAGTGCCCAGTCTTACATTTAGGTCTCTAATCCATTTTGAGTTTATTTTTGTGTATGGTGTTAGGGAGTGTTCTGATTTCATTCTTTTACATGTAGCTGTCCAGTTTTCCCAGTACCACTTATTGAAGAGGCTGTCTTTTCTCCACTGTATATCCTTGTCTCCTTTGTCATAGATTAGTTGACCATAGGTGTGTGGGCTTATCTCTGGGTTTTCTATCCTGTTTCATTGATCTATATTTCTCTTTTTGTGCCAGTACCATATTGTCTTGATTACTGTAGCTTTGTAGTAGAGTCTGAAGTCAGGGAGTCTGATTCCTCCAGCTCTGTTTTTCCCCTGAAGACTGCTTTGGCTCTTCAGGGTCTGTTGTGTCTCCATACAAATTTTAAGATTTTTTGTTCTAGTTCAGTAAAAATGCCATTGGTAATTTGATAGGGATTGCATTGAATCTGTAGATTGCTTTCAGTAGTATAGTCATTTTCACAATACTGATTCTTCCACTCCAAGAACATGGTATATCTCTCCATCTGTTGGTATCATCTTTAATTTCCTTGATCAGTGTCTTATAGTTTTCGGCATATAGGTCTTTTGTCTCCCTAAGTAGGTTTATTCATAGGTATTTTATTCTTTTTGTTGCAGTGGTACATGGGAGTGTTTCCTTCATTTCTCTTTCAGATTTTTCATCATTAGTGTATAGGAATGCAGGAGATTTCTGTGCATTAATTTAGTATCCTCCAACTTTGCCAAATTCATTGATTAGCTCTAGTAGTTTTCTGGTGGGATCTTTGGATTCTCTATGTATAGTATCATGTTATCTGCAAACAGTGACAGTATTACTTCTTCTTTTCTTTTTTTTTACTTCTTCTTTTTTTCTTTTATTTCTTTTTCTTCTCTGATTGCCGTGGCTAGGACTTCCAAAACTATGTTGAATAATAGTGGTGAGAGTGGACATCCTTGTCTCATTCCTGATCTTAGAGGAAATGCTTTCAGTTTTCCACCATTGAGAATGATGTTGGCTGTGGGTTTGTTGTATATGGCCCTATTATGTTGAGGTAGGTTCCCTCTATGCCCACTTCCTGGAGAGTTTTTATCATAAATGGGTGTTGAATTTTGTCAAAAGCTTTTCCTGCATCTATTGAGATGATCATATGGTTTTTATTCTTTAATTTGTTAATATGGTGTATCACATTGATTGATTTGCGTATATTGAAGAATCCTTGCATCTCTGGGATAAATCCGACTTGATCATGGTGTATGATCCTTTTAATGTGTTGTTGGATTCTGTTTGCTAGTATTTTGTTGAGGATTTTTGCATCTATATTCATCAATGATATTGGTCTGTAATTTTTTTGTAGTATCTTTGCTTGGTTTTGGTATCAGGGTGATGGTGGCCTCATAGAATGAGTTTGGGAGGTTCCTTCCTCTGCAGTTTTTTGGAAGAGTTTGAGAAGGATGGGTTATAGGTCTTCTTTAAATGGTTGATAGAATTCACCTGTGAAGCCATCTGGTCCTGGACTTTTCTTTCTTGGAAGATTTTTAATCACAGTTTCAATTTCATTATTTGTGATTGGTCTGTTCATATTTTCTGTTTCTTCCTGTTTCTGTCTTGGAAGCTTATACCTTTCTAAGAATTTGTCCATTTCTTCCAGGTTGTCCATTTTATTGGCATAGAGTTGCTCGTAGTAGTCTCTTAGGATGCTTTGTATTTCTGCGGTGTCTCTTGTAACTTCTCCTTTTTCATTTCTAATTTTATTGATGAGTCCTCTCTTTTTCTTGATGAGTCTGGCTAATGGTTTATCAATTTTGTTTATCTTCTCAAAGAACCAGCTTTTAGTTTTATTGATTTTTGCTATTGTTTTCTTTGTTTCTATTTCATTTATTTCTGCTCTGATCTGTATGATTTCTTTCCTTCTGCTAACCTTGGGTTTTGTTTGTTCTTCTTTCTCTAGTTCCTTTAGGTGTAAGGTTAGATTGTTTATTTGAGATTTTTCTCGTTTCTTGAGGTAGGCTTGTATCGCTATAAACTTCCCTCTTAGAACTGCTTTTTCTGCATCCCGTAGGTTTTGGATCATCGTGTTTTCATTGTCATTTGTCTCTAGGTATTTTTTGATTTCCTCTTTGATTTCTTCAGTGATCTCTTGGTTATTTAGTAACATAGTGTTCAGCCTCCATGTGTTTGTGTTTTGTACGTTTTTTTCCCTGTAATTGATTTCTAATCTCAAAGCACTGTTGTTAGAAAAGAAGCTCGATATGATTTCAATTTTCTTAAATTTACTGAGGCTTGATTTGTGACCCAAGATGTGATCTATCCTGGAGAATGTTCCATGCGCACTTGAGTGGAACGTGTAATCTGCTGTGTTTGGATGGAATGTCCTATAAATATCAATTAAAGCTATCTGGTCTAGTGTGTCATTTAAAGCTTGTGTTTCCTTGTTAATTTTCTGTTTGGATGATCTGTCCATTAGTGTAAGTGAGGTGTTCAAGTCCCCCACTATTATTGTGTTACTGTCGATTTCCTCTTTTATAGCTGTTAGCAGTTGCCTTATGTATTGAGGTGTTCCTATGTTGGGTGCATATATATTTATAATTGTTATATCTTCTTCTTGGATTGATCCCTTGATCATTACATAGTGTCCTTCCTTGTCTGTTGTAACGTTTATTTTTATTTTATCTTTAAAATAAAAGATATTTATATTTATCATTTATTTAAAGTCTATTTTATCCAATATGAGTATTGCTACTCCAGCTTTCTTTTGATTTCCATTTGCATGGAATATCTTTTTCCATCCCCTCACTTTTCAGTCTGTATGTGTCCCTAGGTCTGAAGTGGGTCTCTTGTAAACAGCATATATATGGGTCTTGTTTTTGTATCCATTCAGGAAGCCTGTGTCTTTTGGTTGGAGCATTTAATCCATTCACGTTTAAGGTAATTATTGATATATATGTTCCTATTACCATTTTCTTTATTGTTTTGGGTTTGTTTTTGTAGGTCCTTTTCTTCTCTTGTGTTTCCCTCTTAGAGAAGTTCCTTTAGCATTTGTTGTAGAGCTGGTTGGTGGTGCTGAATTCTCTTAGCTTTTGCTTGTCTGTAAAGCTTTTGATTTCTCCATCAAATCTGAATGAGATCCTTGCTGGGTACAGTAATCTTGGTTGTAGGTTCTTCCCTTTCATCACTTTAAATGTATCATGCTACACCCTTCTGGCTTGTAGAGTTTTTGCTGAGAAATCAGCTGTTAACCTTATGGGAGTTTCCTTGTATGTTATTTGTTGTTTTTCCCTTTCTGCTTTCAATATTTTTTCTTTGTCTTTAATTTTTGCCAATTTGATTACTCTGTGTCTCTGTGTGTTTCTCCTTGGGTTTATCTTTTATGGGACTCTGCACTTTCTGGACTTGGGTGGGTATTTCCTTTCCCATGTTAGGAAAGTTTTTGACTGTAATCTCCTCAAATACTTTTTCTGGTCCTTTTTCTCTCTCTTCTCCTTCTGGGACCCCTATAATGTGAATGTTGTTGCATTTGATGTTGTCCCAGATGTCTCTTAGGCTGTCTTCATTTCTCTTCATTCTTTTTTCTTTAATTTGTTCCACAGCATTCAATTCCACTAGTCTGTCTTCTAGGTCACTTATCTGTTCTTCTAACTCTGTTATTCTGCTATTGATTCCTTCTAGTATATTTTTCATATCAGTTATTGTATTGTTCATCTCTGTTCTTTAATTCTTCTAGATTGTTGTTAAACATTTCTTTCATCTTCTCGATCTTTGCCTCCATTCTTTTTCCAAGGTCCTGGATCATCTTCACTATCATATTCTGAATTCTTTTTCTGGAAGATTGCCTATCTCCATTTCATTCAGTTGTTTTTCTGGGGTTTTATCTTGTTCCTTCATCTGGTACATAGCCCTCTGCCTTTTCATCTTGTCTTTCTGTGAATGTGGATTTTGTTCCACAGGCTTCAGGATTGTTGTTGTTCTTGCTTCTGCTGTCTGCCCTCTGGTGGATGAAGCTCTTCCTAATGTTTAATGACACTGTTAATCACTTCTCTTGCTTATTTACTATATATCTTCTTTGGTAAAATTTCTATTAATATTTTGGCCTGATTTTTAAAATTCTTCTTTTTATATTTGCTTGTTTTATTTAGATTTAAATATTCTTTATATATTCTGGATAAAGATATTTGTGTTACTAATACCTTCGCCTAATTTACCTGACTAGTAGTTGCTTGAGAGGCAAAGGAAATCCAATCACAAAATTTTCTCCCATGTTTTCTTCCAAAATGTATATAGGTGTAGTGTTTACACCTATATCTTAGTGACCTACATCAGGCAACTATTTCTTAGGTAAGATACAAAAACATGAACCTTAAAAGAAGGAAAAAAATACAATAGACTTCTCTTTATAAATAATTTAAGGCAGATGACAGTGGAGAAATATCTTTAAAGAACTGAAAAAACAAACAAACAAACATCAACCTAGAATTCCATGCCCAATAAGATAGTCTGCAATGATGAAGGTACAATAAAGACTTTTGGGGGGCATAAAGAAGCTGAAAGAATTTATGAGCAGCAGACCTACACTATAAGAAATGTTAAAGGAAGTCCTTCTGACAGAAGGAAAAAATTATATAAGATGCAAATCAGATCTACATAAAATAATGAATACCACTGGAAATGGTCAAATATATGGATAAAAATAAAACAATTTTCTTTTATAAAAATCTCTTTATAAGATAATTGACTATTTAAAGCAAAGCAAATGTCTTATGTAGTTTATAACACGTGTAGAAGTAGAATGTATGATGACAATATCAGAAAGGCCAGCAGAGGGAAAATAGAATTGGACTGCATAAGGTTCTTACACAACATGTGAAGAGGTATAATGTTACTTGTAGGTGGATTGTGCTAAGTTAAAGATGCATGTTGTAAACCCCAAAACAACCACTAAAAACACAAAATAAATAGCTAATAAGCCAATTAAAGAAATGAAATAAAGTCATAAAATCTATTATGTCTGAACATTGGCATACACATACAAAACTCAGAATTGGAATTTCTCCATGTTCAGAAATTTTCCAAGTATAGAAGTTCAATGGGTGTAGAGCAAATGTGTTAAAACAACTAAGTGAAATAGCTCCTCATTAGTGGGTAGGGACTGCTGATTGACTTCAAGAATTGTGGAAATATTCAATATAAAAGTCCAATTTCTGCAAAAACTAACCCCTATTTGTAATGAAAAATGATACTCTGATGAACTATGCACAGCCGATGATGATATTTTCATTTAGATTCATGAATTTTTGTGAGCCATCTTTTTCAGATCCTATAGCCATTAAACCAAGAATCAAAATGAACTAAACTTAGAACCAGACTTTGGAATTTCTATATCACCAAGAGTGAAATAAATATTATTCAGAAATAATGATGCATATTCAAACACATTGTCACTATTAACACTTTATTATTAATGAGAATATTTACTGTGCGAAAATTTTTTTGTATATTTAATATGCAAAATAAATATTAAAATGTAAACATTGATTATTTCATCTTTATCTCATTGTTTTAATTAATTTATAATTTTACACCATCTAATGTAATATCTATTTACAAATTTTACAATTACAATTTATTCTGTTACATGTTATTTATTGTAATAATTATGTTTATATATGATACATATATAAAATACATGTGAAATATAACATACATATTACTAATTGTAGGAGTTATTATCATGTAATATTAATTATTTGGAGAGTAAAACAAATAAGCATAATGAGGTTTCAATGAATGGGAGGTTCAGTTCTAAAAGCCCAGTCTTGTCTGTTCTGAGAGACAATGCAAATGGATGGACAAGCAAAAACTTCCAGAAAGAGACTTGCATGGGTTGAGATCATTTTAGCACTTTCTAACTATGAGAAAGTGCCTTTTCATGTCTTTAATTCAGAAAGTGCCTTTAATTCACTTTTAGCCTCATTTCCCCCTTTTATGAAAAGGAGCATGTATTAATACCTACCTCAATAAGTTGCTGAAAGGATTAAATAATTTTGTAAAATAATTAACAGTGTAATTAGCATATGTAAATGAATTCAAATAGTGCATGAGACACATTAGTGTTTACAACTATGATTAGTGTTACTGCTACCATTAATTATTACTAAAATTTATATAGCATTTTGAATAAGTGCTAAGGCCTATTTTAACATATTTTACATATGTTAACTCTCTTAACCCTCATTAAAAAAACCAAGGTGGATATGCATGAGGTATTAGTCTAGTCCTACTTTAGAGATGAACAAACTGGCATACACGTAGTTAACTTTTATTATTATAGTGTGTGTGTTTTAAAGTAGCCTTCTATTTGGAGAATAAGTCATTTTTTTTCATGGTAGATAAATAAGGCATTAGGTTGGTTAAGGTAAGCTTGAAAAAAAGTGTTTTTTAAAGATTTTAAAAAAATTATTAATGAATTTATTTTTGGCTGCATTGTGTCTTCGTTGCTGCACTCTGGCTTTCTCTAGTTGCAGTGAGTGGAGGCTATTCTTTGTTTCAGTGCGTGGGCTTCTCATTGCGGTGGCTTCTCTTGTTGCAGAGCAGGGGCTTTAGGCGCGCAGGCTTCAGCAGTTGTGGTGCACGGGCTCAGTATTTGTGGCACATAGGCTTAGTTGCTCCACGGCATGTGGGATGTGCCTTGAACAGGGATCGAATCCATGTTCCCTGTGTTGGCTGGTGGATTGTTAACCACTGCGCCACCAGGGAGGTCTGAAAAAAATAGTTTTGCATGGATTGTCATAAGTTAGATTAGAATATAATGTTATTGGTTTTTTGCCCTTAACATCATATTTGACAATCAGAGTCACACTTGCTTCATAAAAACAAGTGAGCAAATTAACTCTAATCTTTTAAATCTACTTTGAAATGGTTTATGTAATATAGGAAATATTTGGTCTTTGATATCAAAAATTAAATCCAAAATAAATTAAGGCCAGCTGGTGTGTGTGTGTATTAACAGAGCTAATTATGACACGATCTGAGAAACCTTTCTTTGATCTCAATGATGGAAAAATATAATCACTCTATACATATAAGCAAGATACAAATGAAGATATTCAAGACACCTTTGGGTATACTATGTGACTGATTGTTTTGATTCCTATTAGCTTTAATAATTAGTGTTTCTCTAGCCAAAGATTTATTAAAGGCATAGATCCACTGGGTCAATGGTCTATGACCTTCATTGTTAGAAACAAAGCAGCAAAAGCCTACGTTCTCTTTTCAGTTAGCATTTATTGCACACCTACTTTTGTGCCTAGCACTGTTGGGCAGCTAGCAATGGGAGGTATCAAAATTCTTGTCTTGAGCAATTCACAATAAGTGAGAGAGCATTGCAAGAAGATAATGACAATACACAGTTAAAGGTGTTAGTATAGCTAGAGATAATGGGAATACAGTTATGGATTCAAGAAGGTCTCCATAAAGGAGACTGTATTTCAACTGCATTCTCAAGATAAATTTTTTTTTCCTCATATGAACTAGGCATTCAACACAGCAGGAATTAAAAGAAGTCAGATTGTGAAAGAGTAGGGCATGCATAGAAACAGCTAGTTCAGAGTAACTGGAGCTAGTTGTTGTTAAGGTGAGGGTGGACAAGCTGGGGTTTGTTCATAAATTGTTTAGATTTTATCCTATAGAATACAAGAATCCAATAAAGGTAATTTCCATTATCAGATTGTTCTTTGGGTCAAAAAGAAAGATATGATGAATGAAGCCTATCCTATGCCAGGCACTACACAAGACCCTAGCGATACAGTAGTGAAGAAAGTAGAAATGTTTTCTGCCCTTGGGGTGCTTACAGGGTACTGAGCAGGTGCCCAGGTACTGTGGTCCTATGTCCTGACAATAGATGTTGGGGATCACTGAGATATTTTGGAGGTAGACTCAAGAGTATTTAGCAGACAAGTAAATGTTGCAAGTGAAGGAAAGGGAGGAATGGAAGATTTCTGGTTGGGAGGTGAATCGGATAGTGACATTACTGAGACTTAACAGGAGAAGAATCCGGAGTAGGGAGGAAGATGCCAGTTCAGTCTTTGACATGGAAACTCTTTAGTATGACTGAACACACACTGAAGCTAATTAAAAAATACTCATCAGTAAGGTGTCAGTTAAAATATCTCCTCAAAGAGAGTTTCTCTGACCACCTTAGCCAAAGAAGATGCTCTCCCTAACCACTTTCCACTCCATTACCCCAATTTATTTTCTTAACTCTTTTCCCTATCTAGAATTATCTTATCTGCCTATTTGTTCATTTTCTGTTTTCCTGAACTAGAAGGTGAACTGCATGAGGGCAGAAAAATGGTCTGTTCTGTTTTTATTCACCACTTTATCGTGGACATAAGAGAGAGCTCAGGTTAAATTGGAAATCATTGGTGTTTAAACTCCAGGAGAGTGTGAGAAGATACAAACAATTGAATCAATATGTGATTTCAGATTACTCTGCTTTTGAAACAGAAAGAAGGCCGATAGGGTGGAAGTGTTATGAATAGTGTCTTAATGGTATAGGATGAAGCTCGAAGAATAGAAAGGGACAGGTCATGAAGGGTCATAGTCAGGAGTATAGATTTTATTCTAAGTGTAAGTGATGCTTCACAAACATGGTTTCATCTTCAAGGGCAAAGCTAGAGACCAGATATTCATCATGCCTGGCTAGACTTCCCAGTGGTCCCTTAAAAACTCTCCCAGTGGGAATCACTAACACCACCTTTAAATTTAATGTGACTGAAAACCCACCCACTTGGGAACACTTTTCGGCAGAATTAATTCTAATTGTCCCTTGATCTCCCACTACCTGTTTTACAAAACCGAGTTCCCTTCTTGAATGTCTACTTGCAACACTGCTTTGCTCTAGTCTGTCATATCCTCCTGATTTCCTCTTCACTCTCTGCTCTGTGATTATGGGTAAAATCTGTCATGGGTATCCTTCTCTCTTCCTCCATGTATGGCTTGGGTCACAAAATATAAATTAAAATATGATCCATTTCAGTTATTTTCCTTTTCTAACCTTCATAGACAGTTGAGGAATGTGCCATATCTAGTATCTTGCTCAAGAGTCCTCTCCAAGGCATGACACTTCTACAGTTCTTCAAACTGCTGGGAAATAGCAAAAATAGGAAGCATGAAAAGGTAAACTGAGCTCTTCAACCCAGATTGATCCCTTGACCAAAAGCCAAATGTTATTTAAAATTTGTAAGGGATTGCACAATTAAAGGTAACACTTGGCTGCAACTTCCCAACAGTCAGCATTCAATTTAGCGTATCTTGGCTTTTTGTTTACCCTATTTGGCTTCTTGTACAGTCTTTGTATTTACTATATTTTTAAATTCTGCAAGGAAACTTGCAGAATTTCAGTCCTGTGTATTCGGTTGTTCTTCATGGAGTTGTGCATTTTGAGAGAAATCTTTTCATTTTAAGAGCTCCATTCTGAGAAACTCCTTAATGGAGTAGCACTTCCAGTAAGATCAAGAGTCAGTAGATGTAGCAGAATTGCAGCCGAACTCAGGCTTTCTTGTGGCTGGGTTACTCTGAACCATGCATTGTTCCTATTATTCTGTAGAATCTTTGCTGGAATGTTGTTTATGTTCATTGATTTCTCAAGGCAAGTGGTGGAGCTCAGTGAAATTCCTTTCTAAAAAGATAAGTGTACAACAGGAGAACTTGGATAATTTTACACTGCTTTCTTCTCCCTTTTGACTTCTACCTCCCTCTAAGGAAGAAGGATATGGAAAATAGAAAATATGGAATGGTGGATAAAAAATGGGATAACAGAAAAGAAGGAAAGAGGAAAAGTCTAATGGAGAGAAGGATAATGGGAAAGAGAGACATGAGAGGGAGAAGCTGAAGGAGGGAAGATACATAGGATATATTGTTGGTGGAGTGAGGGAAGATATAAGAAGGTAGGTTTATTCCTAGGTATTTTGTTCTTTTTGATGCAATGGTAAATGGGATCATTCCCTTAATTTCTCTTTCTGACAGTTTGTTGTTAGTGTATGGAAATGCAACAATTTCTGTGTATTCAGTTTTTTTCCTGCAACTTTACTGAATTCATTGATTGGCTCTAGTAGTTTTCTGGTGGCATCTTCAGGATTCTCTATGTATAGTATCATGTCATCTGCAAACAGTGACAGTTTTACTTCTTCCTTTCCAATATGGATTCCTTTTATTTATTTATTTATTTATTTTTCTTTTCTGATTTCTGTGACTAGGACTTCCAAAACTAGGTTGAAGGAAAGTGGTGAGAGTGAGCATCCTTATATTATTGTTCCTGATCTTAGAGGAAATGCTTTCAGCTTTTCATCATTGAGTATGATGTTAGCTGTGGGTTTTTCATATTGGGCCTTTATTATGTGCATGTATGTTCCCTCTATGCCCACTTTCTGGAGAGTTTTTATCAGAAATGGATGTTGAACTTTTTCAAAATTTTCATTTTTGTGAAGGTGGGGTAAGGAGAAGTAGTAATGAGTGAACAAAATCTTTTATTAGAACTATATAATCATTAACCATTGATATATTAATTGATAAACAAGGCAAGTTAATATTTGAGAGAGTAATATTTAAGGTAATTTAAAAATATATATTCAAAATTAATGGGGATGTTGGAAGAGAAAATGGTGTAAGGCAGGAAAAATAAGGAAAAGAAAAGAACAAATAACAACAAATAGTAGACAGTTTAATAAACAGAAAATACAAATTAGAATGGAAGAAATAAGACCACATGTTAGCCAGAACAATAAACACAAATGAATTGATATCCTCTGTCATGATGTTGATTTTCACAATATTACACATAAATACACATACACATGCACACTATTTTAAAGTAGTATGCTCAATGAAAGCTACCAAGGAAAAATTTGAAATTAAATACTCTAGCAAAGATACATCAAACCAGTGTAATACAATGAAAGTAGCCAAGGCTAAATGTAAAGCCAAACACATCATACAGGAAGAAACAAGGTCTTACGTGTAAAGAATTATGAAAATATATTTCTTTATGAAAAAGCAAAATGGAAAACAAGTACATAAAGTAAATATTGTAGAAGATCGACTTGATAATATGAACTAACAGAGGAAGATATTAATAAAATTTATCAGGATGAAAAAAACTGATAAGTAGACTATGTACATAGATAAAGAAGGTTTAGATAATGAAATAAAAGATTTGATGGATTTATACAAAGATAATTTTCTTATATAGACTTTATATTGTTTTGCATTTACAAAATTAAATACTATTCAAAATTTTAAAAAGTTGAGACCTTATTAGCCTCCTTCATTGCTCATAAATCTATAAAAACTGTCAAACTTAAATAAAAATTAACTAACACTCTTCTCAAATAATCTATGAAGCGAAAAGGATATCATAATTGAAATTAAAACTTTATGAAAAGGAGAAAACCACACACTAAAAATATATATCATACAACAACACATTTACCTATAGGAAATTTATAATGGCATTTTTTATTATTAATAAACAATAAAACATACATTATTTGCCTACAAAATACAGAAAAAATTAAATAATTTTAAAAATTAAACAATACAAGATTAAGAACAAAAATTGAAGGAATCGAAAGCAACTAAATGGTGAGAGAGAACAATTAACAAAATCCCTTTTCCTCCAAGAATAGTAAAATAAATAAATTCCCAACAAGGTGGTCAGTTTAGGAGATAAAGAGAGGCTAGAACAATACAAAACATTAGGAATGACATGGGAGGGATAAGCCCCAATACAAACAAATTAGAAGATTTATTTTATTTATTTTTTGACTGTTAATAAAAATACCTTTATTATACAGAAAAACATAAATTATGAAGCAAAACTACCAAAGAGAAGACTGCAGTCAAATGACTGACATATTCTTGAATATTCTGGGAGTGTGTCAGACTAATAAATATTTAACTAAGATTCTTCCTTCCCCATCCCACTCCACCCCCCAAAATTAAAGCATTTCAAGTGTCCCTATGTTTCTGATTAGATGAACATTATTTGAATATTATTTTACCTTTGATTTTAGTAACTGACCACTCACTCACTGTGAATTTGGTCCTGCCCTGGATCCTGAGACACCACTGAGTTAAATCCACTGTATGTTCTGGTTATTCCTGAGTCAGTCTTACAAGGATTCTCTTCCTCCACCTGACATTTAAAGTTTGGGATTTCCTAGGACTCTGTTGTCAGACTTGTCCCCTCCCTGTCACCTCTCTGGTGAGGGGTGAAGAGATAAACCACCAACAGATGAGTATCTTGACTATGACAGTGTGTTTCATCTATCTATCTCCAAATATTTACCTCCTTGAAGTTCTCTTTCCAGTCCGGGCCTGGCACATGCTCAACGCAGAAAGCTGGACTCCTCCCTCTTACTTTTCATATTCTATTAAATAAGTCCTAAAATTCTACTTCCTGAGAATCTCTTTAATCCACTCTTTGAGCTCCATTTTGCAGACCTTTGTTTTTGAAAGTTTGTTTTTGAAGTTTGAAAGGTTCTATTTTCCTAATTTCTGGGCTATCCCCTTTCTGGGGCACTTTGGACCTTCTCTGTTTATAACACTTCCATATCTGTAGGCTAAGCACCTTGGAAGGACACAAAGTTCCCTTGTGATTGGGCTCTCATCCACCTTTTCAGCCTCACCTCCTCCCACTCCAAGATTCTGACAGATTTGCTCTGAGAAACTATTTACAGTTCACCAAATCACCTCTTTCTCTCAGGTGGCTGTGGCACTGTACAGATTCTTCCATCCATCTGAAGTGCCTTTGGCCTCTTTGTCTATTGCAAGACACCTATGTATCCTTCAGGTGACACTCCTGTGTTCGGTAGTCTCCATGGTCCCATTCCCATAGTGTGTTTTTGCAGAGTTTTATTTTTTTTATGGCAAGCATCACATATTTCAGTGGTTCTTAGTAACTGGAATGTTTTATTATTGGAGTTTGAACTCTTTGAGCATGGAAATCTTTTTTTTTTTTAATTATTAAGTTTAACACCATGAATATGACAGTCAGGTAAAAATGGATAATTTCCTAGCAAAAAAGAAATTTCCATATTTCGAGATGGCAGGATGAGCTTTATGCCACCCCCTTATCCCACCCCCACCATAAATGGCTTCACATTAGATGAAAAACCAACTAAACCAAACCTAACAAGAACAGCAGCAGTAACACCTCAACAACAAAAAAGTGGAAAAGAAATACAGTAAATCCCAAAAGCCACTGAAAGCATAAAGGGTTATTTTTGGTAGAAAGTAAACAAATAACCTGTACACATAAAACTGTTACTCTTATATTAAAAAAGAAAAAAAAAGGAAAGAAAGAAACCACCAGCAAAAGCAGGTGCAAAAGAAGATTGCTAAAATGGTGAACGTGTTTCTTTTTCTTTTTTTTTTTTTTAACACCTTTATTGGAGTATAACTGTTTTACAATAGTGTGTTAGTTTTTCCTTTACAACAAAGTGAATCAGTTATACATAGACATATGTTCCCATATCTCTTCCCTCTTGCATCACCCTCTCTCCCACCCTCCCTATCCCACCCCTCTAGGTGGTCACAAAGCACAGAGGTGACCTTCCTGTGCTATGCGGCAGCTTCCCACTAGCTATCTAATTTACATTTGGTAGTGTATATATGTCCCTGCCACTCTCTCACTTTGTCACAGCTTACCCTTCCTCCTTCCCATATCCTCAAGTCCATGCTCTAGTAGGTCTGTGTTTTATTCCTGTCCTATCACTAATCTCTTCATGACATTTATTTTTTCTTAGAGTCCATATATATGTGTTAGCATACGGTATTTGTTTTTCTCCTTCTGACTTACTTCACACTGGATGACAGACTCCAGGTCTATCCACCTCATTACAAATAACTCAGTTTCATTTCTTTTTATGGCTGAGTAATATTCCATTGTATATATGTGCCACATCTTCTTTATCCATTCATCTGTTGATGGACACTTAGGTTGCTTCCATGTCCTGGCTATTGTAAATAGAGCTGCAATGAACATTGTGGTACATGACTCTTTTTGAATTATGGTTTTCTCAGGGTATATGCCCAGTAGTGGGATTGCGGGGTCGTATGGTAGTTCTAATTTTAGTTTTTTAAGGAATCCCCATACTGTTCTCCATAGTGGCTGTATCAATTTACATTCCCACCAGCAGTGCAGGAGGGTTCCCTTTTCTCCACACCCTCTCCAGCATTTATTGTTTCTAGACTTTTTGATGATGGCCAGTCTGACCGGTGTGAGATGATATCTCATTGTAGTTTTGATTTGCATTTCTCTAATGATGAATGATGTTTAGCATTCTTTCATGTGTTTGTTGGCAATCTGTATATCTTCTTTGGAGAAATGTCTATTTAGGTCTTCTGCCCATTTTTGGATTGGGTTGTTTGTTTTTTAGTTATTGAGCTGCATGAGCTGCTTGTAAATTTTGGAGATTAATCCTTTGTCAGTTGCTTCATTTGCAACTATTTCCTCCCATTCTGAGGCTTGTCTTTTGGTCTTGTTTATGGTTTCCTTTGCTGTGCAAAAGCTTTTAAGTTTCATTAGGTCCCATTTGTTTATTTTTGTTTTTATTTCCTTTTCTCTAGGAGGTGGGTCGAAAAGGATCTTGCTGTGATTTATGTCATAGACTGTTCTGCCTATGTTTTCCTCTAAGAGTTTGATAGTGTCTGGCCCTACATTTAGATCTTTAACCCATTTTGAGTTTATTTTTGTGTGTGGTGTTAGGGAGTGTTCTAATTTCATACTTTACATGTAGCTGTCCAGTTTTCCCAGCACCACTTATTGAAGAGGCTGTCTTTTCTCCACTGTATGTTCTTGCCTCCTTTATCAAAGGTAAGGTGACCATATGTGTGTGGGTTTATCTCTGGGCTTTCTATCCTGTTCCATTGATCTATATTTCTGTTTTTGTGCCAGGACCATACTGTCTTAATTACTGTAGCCTTGTAGTATAGTCTGAAGTCAGGGATCCTGATTCCTCCAGCTCCATTTTTCATTCTCAAGATTGCTTTGGCTATTCGGGGTCTTTTGTGTCTCCATACAAATTGTGAAATTTGTTGTTCTAGTTCTGTAAAATATGCCAGTGGTAATTTGAAAGGGATCGCATTGAATCTGTAGATTGCTTTGGGTAGTAGAGCCATTTTCACAATGTTGATTCTTCCAATACAAGAACATGGTATTTCTCTCCATCTATTTGTATCATCTTTAATTTCTTTCATCATTGTCTTATAGTGTTCTGAATACAGGTCTTTTGTCTCCTTAGGTAGGTTTATTCCGACGTATTTTATTCTTTTTCTTGCAATGGTAAATGGGAGTGTTTCCTTAATTTCTCTTTCAGATTTTTCATCATTAGTGTATAAGAATGTCAGAGATTTCTGTGCATTAATTTTGTATCCTGCTACTTCACCAAATTCATTGATTAGCTCTCGTAGTTTTCTGGTAGCATCCTTAGGATTCTCTATCTATAGTATCATGTCATCTGCAAACAGTGACAGCTTTACTTCTTATTTTCCTATTTGGATTTCTTTTATTTCTTTTTTTTCTCTGATTGCTGTGGCTAGAACTTCCAAAACTATGTTGCATAAGAGTGGTGAGAGTGGGCAACCTTGTCTTGTTCCTGATCTTAGTGGAAATGGTTTCAGTTT
Organism: Kogia breviceps; assembly: GCF_026419965.1. Classification (NCBI taxonomy): domain Eukaryota; kingdom Metazoa; phylum Chordata; class Mammalia; order Artiodactyla; family Physeteridae; genus Kogia; species Kogia breviceps. The sequence continues at coordinate 50,797,721 of NC_081311.1, forward strand.
TTCACTATTGAGAACGATGCTGGCTGTGGGTTTGTCACATATGGCCTTTATTATGTTGAGGAAAGTTCCCTCTATGCCTACTTTCTGGAGGGATTTTATCATAAATGGGTGTTGAATTTTGTCAAAAGCTTTCTCTGCATCTATTGAGTTGATCATATGGTTTTTATCCTTCAGTTTGTTGATATGGTGTATCATGTTTATTGATTTGCGTATATTGAAGAATCCTTGCATTCCTGGAATAAACCCCACTTGATCATGGTGTATGATCCTTTTAATGTGCTGTTGGATTCTGTTTGCTAATATTTTGTTGAGGATTTTTGCATCTATGTTCATCAGTGATATTGGCCTGTAGTTTTCTTTCTTTGTGACGTCATTGCCTGGTTTTGGTATCAGGGTGATGGTGGCCTCATAGAATGAGTTTGGGAGTGTTCCTCCCTCTGCTATCTGTTGGAAGAGTTTGAGAAGGATAGGTGGTAGCTCTTCTCTAAATGTTTGATAGAATTTGCCTGTGAAGCCATCTGGTCCTGGGCTTTTGTTTGTTGGAAGATTTTTAATCACAGTTTCAATTTCAGTGCTTGTGATTGGTCTGTTCATATTTTCTATTTCTTCCTGGTTCAGTCTCAGCAGGTTGTCCATTTTATTGGCATACAGTTGCTTGTAGTAATCTCTATTAATCTTTTGTGTTTCTGCAGTGTCAGCTGTTACGTCTCCTTTTTCATTTCTAATTCTGTTGATTTGAGTCTTCTCCCTGTTTTTCTTGATGAGTCTGGCTAATGGTTTATCAATTTTATTTATCTTCTCAAAGAACCAGCTTTTAGTTTTATTGATCTTTGCTGTCTTTTCATTTCTGATCTGATCTTTATGATTCCTTTCCTTCTGCTAAATTTGGGGGGTTTTTGTTCTTCTTTCTCTAATTGCTTAAGGTGAAAAGTTGGGTTGTTTATTCGAGATGTTTCCTGTTTCTTAAGGTATGATTGTATTGCTATAAACTTCCCTCTTAGAACTGCTTTTGCTGCATCCCATAGGTTTTGGGTCGTCGTGTCTCCATTGTCATTTGTTTCTAAGTATTTTTTGATTTCCTCTTTGATTTCTTCAGTGATCACTTCGTTATTAAGTAGTGTATTGTTTAGCCTCCACGTGTTGGTATTTTTTACAAATCTTTTCCTGTAATTGATATCTAGTCTCATAGCGTTGTGGTCGGAAAAGATACTTGATACGATTTCAATTTTCTTAAATTTACCAAGGCTTGATTTGTGACCCAAGATATGATCTATCCTGGAGAATGTTCCATGAGCACTTGAGAAAAATGTGTATTCTGTTGTTTTTGGATGGAATGTCCTGTAAGTATCAATTAAGTCTATCTTGTGTAATGTATCATTTAAAGCTTATGTTCCCTTATTTATTTTCATTTTGGATGATCTGTCCATTGGTGAAAGTGGGGTGTTAAAGTCCCCTACTATGATTGTGTTACTGTCGATTTCCCCTTTTATGGCTGTTAGTATTTGCCTTATGTATTGAGGTGCTCCTATGTTGGATGCATAAATATTTACAATAGTTATATCTTCTTCATGGATCGATCCCTTGATCATTATGTAGTGTCCTTCTTTGTCTCTCGTAATCATTTTTATTTTAAAGTCTATTTTATCTGATATGAGAATTGCTACTCCAGCTTTCTTCTGATTTCCATTTGCATGGAATATCTTTTTCCATCCCCTCACTTTCAGTCTGTATGTGTCCCTAGGTCTGAAGTGGTTCTCTTGTAGACAGCATATATATGGGTCTTGTTTTTGTATCCATTCAGCCAGTCTGTGTCTTTTGGTGGGAGCATTTAATCCATTTAAATTTAAGGTAATTATCGATACGTATTTTCCTATTACCATTTTCTTAATTGTTTCCGGTTTGTTCTTGTAGGTCTTTTCCTTCTCTTGTGTTTCTTGCCTAGAGAAGTTCCTTTAGCATTTGTTGTAGAGCTGGTTTGGTGGTGCTGAACGGTGTCAGCTCTTGCTTGTCTGTAAAGGTTTTAATTTCTCCATCAAATCTGAATGAGATCCTTGCAGGGTACAGTAATCTTGGTTGTAGGTTTTTTTCCTTCATCACTTTAAATATGTCCTGACACTCCCTTCTGGCTTGTAGAGTTTCTGCTGAAAGATCAGAGGTTAACCTTATCGGGATTCCCTTGTGTGTTATTTGTTGTTTTTCCCTTGCTGCTTTTAATATGTTTTCTTTGTATTTAATTTTTGACAGTTTGCTTAATATATGTCTTGGCATGTTTCTCCTTGGATTTATCCTGTATGGGACTCTCTCTGCTTCTTGGACTTGATTGACTATTTCCTTTCCTATATTAGGGAAGTTTTCAACTATAATCTTTTCAAATATTTTCTCAGTCCCTTTATTTTTCTCTTCTTCTTCTGGGACCGCCATAATTCAAATGTTGGTGCGTTTAATGTTGTCCCAGAGGTCTCTGAGACTGTCCTCAGTTCTTTTCATTCTTTTTTCTTTATTCTGCTCTGCAGTAGTTATTTCCACTGTTTTATCTTGAAGGTCACTTATCCCTCCTTCTGCCTCAGTTATTCTGCTATTGATCCCATCTAGAGTATTTTTCATTTCATTTATTGTGTTGCTCATCATTGCTTGCTTCCTCTTTATTTCTTCTAGGTCCTTGTTAAATGTTTCTTGCAATTTGTCTATTCTATTTCCAAGATTTTGAATCATCTTTACTATCATTATTCTGAATTCTTTTTCAGGTAGACTGCCTATTTCCTCTTCATTTGTTAGGTCTGGTGTGTTTTTACCTTGCTCCTTCATCTGCTATGTGTTTTTCTGTCTTTTCACTTTGCTTACTATGTTTGGGGTCTCCTTTTTGTAGGCTGCAGGTTCGTAGTTCCCGTTGAGTAGGTTTCCTGGTTGGGGGGACTAGTGCCTGTGTTCTGGTGGATGAGACTGGATCTTGTCTTTCTGGTGGGCAGGTCCACGTCTGGTGGTGTGTTTGTGAATGTTGGTAGCCTTATTATTATTTTAGGCAGCCTCTCTGCTAATGGCTGGGTCTGTAGACCTGTCTTGCTCTTTGTTGGGGATAGGGTGTCCAGCACTGTTCGTTGCTGGTTGTTGAGTGAAGCTGGTGTTGGTGTTGAGACAGACATCTCTGGGAGATTTTTGCTGTTTGATATTGCGTGGAGCTGGGAGGTCTCTTGTGGACCAGTGTCCTGAGGTTTGTTATCCCACCTCAGAGACACAGCCGTGGTGCCTGGCTGGAGCACCAAGAGCCTTTAATCCACACGGTTCAAAATAAAAGGGAGAAGAAATATAGAGGAAAGGAAGGAAAGAAGGAAAGGAGGGAGGGAGGGAAGGAAGGAACGAAGGAAGAAAGGAAGGGAGGAAGGAAGAAAGGAAGAGATGAAGGAAGGAATAAAGGAAGGAAGAAAGCAAGAAAGGAAGGAAGGTGGAGAGGAAGAAAGGGAGTAAGGAAGGGAGGAAAGAAGGGAGGAAGGAAGGAAGAAAGGAGGGAAGGAGGGAAGAAAGGAAGAAAGAAAGGGAGAAGACAAAGTAGGATGAAGTATAGTTATTAAAATAAAAAATAATTATTAAGAAGAAAAATTTCTATTAAAAACAAAGAAAAACGGGTTGGTCTAACCCTAGGACAAATGGTGAAAGCAAAGCTATACAGACAAAATCTCACACAGCAGCACACACATACACACTCACAAAAAGTAAAAAAGGGGAAAATAATAATATATCTTGCTCCCAAAGTCCACCTCCTCAACTTGGGATGATTCATTGTCTATTCAGGTTTTCCACAGATGCAGGGCACTTCAAGTTGATTGTGGAGCTTTAATCTGCTGCTTCTGAGGCTGCTGGGAGAGACCTCCACCTCTCCTCTTTGTTTACACAGCTCCTGGGGTTCAGCTTTGGACTTGGCCCCGCCTCTGCGTGTAGGTCGTCTGAGGGCATCTGCCCTTCGCTCAGACAGGATGGGGTAAAGGAGCAGCTGATTCTGGGACTCTGGCACAGGCTGGGGGAAGGGAGGGGCACGGATGCGGGGCAAGCCTGCAGCAGCAGAGGCCGTCATGATGCTGCACTGGCCTGAGGCGCGCCGCGCGGGTGAACGTGTTTCTAGACTCTCTCCAAGCCTGATAATGGATGATTCTGGAAATAGAAGGGGCTCCAGTGTCCCTACACAGACAGTATAATTAGCAACACCCAGCTACAGCAGCTTTTTGACATCCATGCAATCCATCTATCCTGTGCAGCATATGCAAAGCCACAAATCAACCTCACTAAGGGCAGGAGCAGTGAGTTTGGGCACTGATGTCAACATGGTGGGACTATCCCAAAAATCAACAGGAAGATGTGGTACATCCCAGCTCTCCCCTAGGAACACTACATAGACTCACAAGTGTCCCCTATCAATCCAAGTAACTCTCAAATACAAAAATACATTCAGAAATACAATCACCAACTAGTTAAGAAAAATCTGTACCATGTTAGACAGAAACCATATTCAACCAATGCAAAACCTCATATCCGGTAGAGAAAATAAAAGGATATGTGGGGTTATTTTTCTTTTTGAATAAGGAATTTAAAACGTTGGTGGGAGGAAGGTGATATAGATATGGATTAATGCTAGCAAGCTTTTGTTTGACAAATATACTTTAAGTACATGTGTTAACACCTTAGGGGAAACACTTGAAAAATGGAAATAGAATTAATAACTTGCGGATCATTAGAGGAAGGGAAACAACAAAAAGTCCCTGGAAAATATGTAATAAAGACATACACGAAAATTCAAAAGTGGGAGGAAGGAGTAATTAGAACTCAGAATAAATATAAATTGCTGAAAGGATGGAGAATGCCCAAATATGTGAATAATCATTACCAAGATGAGTGAATAAAATTCATGTAGTAGAAACAGATTTTTAAATGCCAGCAAAATAAAGGAAGCAGGTTCAAGCAGAATTCAAGATGAAAAGATTTAAAAGCATAAAAAATATTTTTTCATTCTGATAAAGGGAACAATCCACTATGAAATTATTATATTCAATAATATTTATGTACCCAGCAACATTGCTTGAAATATATAAAAGAAATATGATTAGCCATGGAGGACAAATTGACAAAGCCACAAACCTAGTGAGAGAGTTTATTACACCTCTCTCAAAAATGACAGAACAGATAAGTAGATCAAAATAAGTGTAAGTATATTGAATAATAAAATGTTTGAACAAACAGAATTTGAATTCAATAGAAATTGCACATTGTTTTGTGAATTTGAAGAATAATATAAATTTATTTGAGCAAATAACTAGGTTACTTTGAATTTCACAAAACTGTGCTTTTTAAAAAACACAAATGAAACATTCACAAATATTGATTATGAATTAGGGCCCAAAGGAAATCTCAACAAATTACAAGAAGCTGATATAATGCAATCTATATCCATTAAACAAAACACAAAACAATTAAGAATTAACAAAATAGAAGCGAATGATTGCACTCACTAAAAAGTAAAACATATGCATACATAAAACCCACAGTTATAGAGAACTGAGTTAGAGAAAATGTAAAGTTAGAAATTACTGTTCAAAACTTATAGCAAAGGCAACACCTAGATATTTTTTTAAAATAACAGTAAACAGTGAATAATGTATAGCCTTAAAATAAAGTATTAGAAAAGTAAGAAATTTTGGAAACAAATAAACTGAACTTTTAATTAAAAACTAGACTAGGCCAATCCAGTGATTAAAAATAGAAGCAGAAATAATAAATTAAAAAACAGTCAAAATGATATAAAAAGGTAAAACATGGAATGAACCAAAAGCCCAGGGAAGTTTTAATTATATTAATACATATTTATGAAATTTATATCAATGTGTTTGAATAAGGAAATCAATGTGTTATTTCTTAGTGACCTGACATTCAGGGAAGTGACTGTGTTACCTAATCCTTGGCAGAAGTTGACTCCTTTATAGTAGATAATCCCAACCATCTGAAAAATCCTACCTTCAGAGAAGACCAGAGAAATTGACGAGTGCCATTCACCTGCTGAAAATGCCAAACAATCAGACGCAAGGCAAGACTAGATGGGGAGCATTGGGCAGGGTGATAAATTGACTTTCATACAGCCCGAAATAGTTTTATCCCATTTACAACTTAAAGAGCCATCGGCAGGTACAGGGAGCTCTGCCAGGAAGCAGATACTCTAAAACAGCGACCTTGAATCTTGGCTGGCTGATAATGGACCACAAAGAATTGACAAAATCCAACTGCTTGCTGGAAGATACATGGTTTCCTTCAGCAGACAGTGAAAGATGAAATAGATTGGTTTAAAAAAAACCCAAAACACCAAAGAGCATTGGGCTTATTGATTTTTATAAACAAAACCCTTTGGGTGCCCTATGAGTAGAAAGATGCTATGAAAATCTGTCTTCTTGGATTAAAAATAGAGACATATAAATTAAAGATGCTTTACTTATGAAATACATGCTAAAGTAGAAGTACAGTTAACTACTACTGGACCTTTTCCTTTCTTTTTTATTTTTTTAATCAAAAAGAAGTTTGCTTAGCTTTTTCTTTCTAAAGAAGTAGAGAGCAATGCAGTAAAGCCTCTCCAGATCTTTGATCTACACAGAGATTAAAAGCTGGATTGAAGCTAGATCCTTCACAGGGGTTCCACCCTCATCCAGCCTCACTCTTAACCAGAAAAACTCGTATTCATTATATAAGTTTTAACTTAAATGGACATTTTTTTTGTAGTTTTCTGGGTATTTAAAATATTCTCTACTTCTGAGTTCATAAACTTTTTGTTCATTTCTCCTTTATATCATTTCCTAGATTCTATGTCTGTTTACCAACCCACTACCCCCCAACCCCCAAGTCAAGGAAGCAAAGCAAAGTCACAGTGTGCTTCCAAAGGTGAAAAATCAAATCTGATTTTTGTTTCTAGGACCAGTGAGGAAGAGAACAAAGAAAGGAGGGAGAGGGATCATGAACCTAAAATTTAGCGAGTGATTACACTACAAAAGGTATTAGCTAGATTATTTCACCTTTTATTGCATTTAATTCACTCACCAACCTTGATATATTGACAATGATAATATCATATCATATGTATATGAAGTCTACAACATTTAAGGACTTTGGCAAAGGTCACAAACCTGGTTAATGTTATACCCTTCATCTAATTCCAAAGTGTATGCTCTCTTTGGTACTATACAATAATGTCAAATTTAAAAGCAAAATAAGCTGCCTGCAATATTGTCATTCCCTACAAGAGATGAGCCTCTAAAATGTACAGTGAACCTTTCAGTTGCCAGTAACCATGAGAAAAGTCAGAGCAGGTGTTATGGTACCTTTTGATAATGGTGTTTACTTAAATAAAACAGGCTTGATTTTGAAACACAGCTGAGAAAATACAGGGAAAGATTTCCTGGGGATGAATGAAGTTGTCAAGGAAGTCACACAGTTCAACTGTTGGTCACTTGACAGTAGTTGGAGTATGAATCCATTTAAGGCATTTCTAGATTGGATTTGCTATCCAAAGTTATAGGAACCTCACTCTCTCTGGCAGGATATCAATTAATTTGCCAACTCGATAGCCTCCAAATAATGATAAAGCTTTATGCACATGTAGTTTTTTCTGTCTATAATAAGATTTGGACTACTCAGTTTTAATTATATATTTGGTTTCTACCTGTTATTAAATAGATATACATATTATATATATACATAGCTTTACATGTATTTATATACATATGTATACACGCACACATATATATAGAGAGATCATTTTGTTTCAGACAACATTAAGTGATTGTAACTAGTTTAAGTATGAATGGAAACTTTTGGAATTATATTCTGTTGTCTCATGGAATCCAAAAAAGTAGTGAATCAAACATCATGTAGGTAAGCTACAGCTTATCTAACCCAGTCTTTGATATCAGGAGTTCACCAAATTTCTGTCCAACTGTTAGTATAAATATGATTCAGCTCACAATCCGATCAGCTCATCATGGATGTGGTGCCCAGTTCTTAACCAATCAGAACTGCCTGATGGTGCCAAGTAATATAATATAGACATGGCTGATGGGGATGGGAAAGATTCCCCACTGTTTCAGGAACAGTTACCAGAGAAGAGGGACTCATAAACCTGGATGATATATCCCTTTATCAAACTTTTGATGAAAGCATTCTTCAAACTTTATTTTTACGTTCTTAGTACAATATGTTACATATTCAAAGTGAACCCTGATTAAGCATTCAGTAAGGATTTTGACCAAACTAGAATTTTTTTCTACTTAATTGGGCCCACCTGGTTTAAGAATTGTTATAATAATGACATGGTATATGAAGAATACAAAATGATGTATTCAGAATGACTAAGCCCAGAATCTATAGTAACAACTGCCCATTTTGTATTTCCCAAAGATGGCTACACCAATTTATATTCCGTTCCACACATTCATCTTAAAGTGCAATATTGATACCCTTGCATTAGCTGGTTTAGTCTATCTTCCTTTCCATTGAACCTGGGTAGAACTTTCTGACTAGCACAACTAATAAAATTGTAGAAAGATGTGACATTGCATGACAATCAAGGACAGGTTGTAAAAGGCAAAACAGTTTCTGTCTGTCCCCCCTCTCTCTTGGGATGCTTGTTCTGTGGGAAGCCAGTCACCATGCCATGAGAAAACTCAGACTAGCCCATGTTGAGAGACTACATGGAGAGAAGCTGAGGCCCCAGCTGACAGCCAAAATCCTATGCCAGACTTAAGAGTGAGCAAGCCTATGGTATATCCCAGCTTGCTGGCCTTGAGTTGCCCAGCTGAGAGAGTGGAGGGTGGGATTTGTTGAGCCCTGCACAGATTGCAGATTCATGCCCCGATTAAATGTTATTGTTCTAAGTCTCTAAGTTTGCAGATGGTTTGTTATGCAGCACTAGCTAACTGGTACACATATTGGGACCTGGATGTTGTATGCTGCCATAAACAAAACCTAAAACTATGATAGTAGCTTTGTGACTAAGTGATTAGACAGTATTTGGAAGAACCTACAAGAAGCATAGTGGCCCTTTTAGAGGCTACTGGTGAAGACTTAAAGGAAAGAAAATACTCTTGAAAACTGAAGGAAAGGGGATCCTTTAACTAGTTTAAGGAAGTTTAGCAACACTGTTATATGTTATAATGTGGAAAGTAAAAAATGTACCTAATGAACTATATGGTCTCACTAGAGAGTTTTCCAGGCAAAGGATTAAAGGTATTATCTGGCTTCTTTTATCTGCCTATAATAAAATGCAAAAGAGAGAGGCAAGCTGAAGAAATAACTATTAAATATAAAGGGACCAGGGCTTACTGGGTTTAAAAATACAGCTCTCTCTCATTCTCAGTTTCCTAGCTCAAAAAAAAAAAAAAGCTTCAGAGCAATAATAAAATCCAGGGTGGGACTAAATTATGCCTTATAAAGTCCTCAGAAAGATATAAGGTAGTGTCTTAGAGAGTCATTCAATCAGAATAGGCATTACTTAAAGAATCTTTCCATTAAACAAAAGACCCTATAAGGGCCATACCACACAGCTGACTTAAAAAGTCTAAAGTAGGAAAAACAACAACAGCTGTTCTTGAACAGGTTTGTGGATGTGGCTCTTTGTCTATTAGAGAGGATCATAGATTGATTCATAAAAGATTCACAAAAATGTAAAAATAATTCTATCACTTTGGACTGAAACAGCCAAAGATAATACAGAATGAAAATAGACCTTTGGATATTCAAATTACCTCTGTCAGGATGTACTCTGGGTAAACTACACAGATACAAACACCTGTCACTTCTCATGGAAAAAAGGATGATTTAGAGGGCAAAAGCAGTGGGTCAGAGGGTGGAAAAGAGAATCATGGAGAATCATGGCAGTAGGACAGGGTTCTAATTTGGTAACTGATATCATTGTCCAACTGGATTTCAGAATTGGAGCAGTTACTACTGTGTGCCTCCCTTTTTCTCTTCTTTGAACAGGAAGCTCCAGAGCAGTTAACGGATGGCTGCTCTACCACTGTATGTTGGGTGTGTAAAGGGCATATAACTTGCCTTGTTAGCTCACAGATCTTCAGATCTAAAAAAATTTAACTTGAAAAGCTGTCCTTGAGAAATTTCACCTGAGGAGCCTCATTGGCAACTATACAGTATCTGAATGCTAAGAACCTGAATTTGAAACGATGTCTTACTGAGATGAGGCTTTGAGGATCTTGGGGGAGAGAAATGAGTGTATTTTGGATATAAGAGAGGTGGAATTATGGAAGCCAGAGAATGAACTGTGGTAGATGATATTTTTCAAAGATGGAAGCACTAATATTTATCTGATCCCACATATTTTTCTTACAGTGTGGTGCTGACACTCCTCCATCAGGAGCTGAGTTTCACAACCGCCTTAATTAACTTTTTGGCCAGCCTAAGAGAATGCAGTAGAAGTAATACTATGACTTCCCAGGCTAGGTCACAAACAGCAATGTGACTCTGACTTGGTCTTCTCTTTGTTTTCTCTTCTCTGTTCTTGCTCTCTCTGAATCTCTCTCTCTCTCTGGATTTCTCTCCCTCTGAATATCTTTCTCGCTCTTTGAATCTCCTTCTCCCTCTGAATTTCTCTTTCTCTCTGGGACACTCACTCTCTGGGCAAGGCAAACACTGTTCTCTGAGAAAGTCCAAACTAGCCTCTGTTGACAGACCACGTGGAGAGGAAACTGAGCTGAAGCCTTCACCAAACCAGACATATAAAGATGTTTACAGCCCTTAGCCTTGGAGCTACTTCAAGGTGGTGCTTGTAGGATCCAAACTTTCCCAAGCTCTACTCCAATTGTAGATTTATGGGCAAAATAAGTGTTATTCTTGTAAGGGGTATTTGTTGTGAAGCAGTGAAACAAAATAACTGAAACAAAAGCTATGTATGTTGGGATGTTTACATTCCAAACCTTTGAAATCAATATGCCCCAATTTTTCCAAATGTGGTGAAAAACACCATATATGACCCTTCATATATGCCAAAACGTAGTGGTTCTAATCTCCCATCTGCTCAAGCAGAGGCTTATTCTTCTTCAAACCCACATCTTGGTCTTCTGCATTCTATGCTTAAAAAGAAGACACATGTTCATGTTCACACACACATATGCACACACATGCAACAGTTCTCCCCTGTCTGTACAATTCAAATCACCTCCATCCAAAACACAACAAATCCTTTCACTCAGGAAATTTACTCTCCAGAGATGCATCTCACTTGTATCTACCTATAGATATAATCCTCAGGTACCAGCTTCATCTTTACTACAAAACAGGTGTTAACTCCTAATCAGAGTAACTAATGAAAAATACTGTTTCATCTGGATTCATATTCTTCTATATAATGGAGATGTCCTTTGGGGCAGTGTGTTGGAATTATTTTCACTGAACTGCTCAGCTTTGCTTCAAGTTTTTTTTGTTTTTGTGTTTTTTTGGAAGTGTAAAGTTCTTTATTTGCTTATGTTAAACACTATTTTTGAATTGAAAATTCATGTTTTACATCTAAGAAATCAAAGATTTTTATAAGCGACATCATTCTCCAAATTTAACAAATCCTTTCTTAAAGTCCAATAAATAATGAAATTATTTAAATTAGAAATTTTTTCATGTTTCTAGGTAAATAAACATTCCTGATCAGCATATAATGAGTATCACACCTCTATCAAGAAAATAAACCTTTATGAGTTGTTGCTTTATATTTTTTCACTTTTTTCAAGTCTTTATCCTTCAGTTCTTAATCTTTGCTCAAACTTCAGCCTTTTTGTTTTCTAGCCATGCCCACAATACTTGGCTCTCCTACCACACGCAGTATAACTTGCTGGTGTCTTGCTCATCTGTTAATGGCTGGATGAAACAGCAACTCTGTCTCCTTAAACTGAGAGCATTATCTCTGTGTGGTCTCTGGCATCATCAGCATTCTGCTGAAGCTTTGGAATAAAAGTAGTGCTTTACAGTAACATTAGTAGAGAAAGGCTGATATGAAAACACATCCCCGTTGTGCAGAACATTGGGGTCTTTTTCATTCTACCATTGAATGACTCTCCAAAAGCCACAGCTCAAGGGCTTCACTGGTTAATTGTTCTATACCCAATGTCATGGTAGGTTTCATGTGCAAGTATCTTTGTCATATCAAAGTATTCATTATATTTTTTACCTTTTTTCAGTTAAAATTAATGTATATCATAGTTCCTATATGGTTTTTGAAAACATAATTTTAACAGTTGTATGTAACACTCAATTTAGTGAATCAACTGTGACTTACTCAACCATTCCACTATTACAGAAACACTACATTGCTTTCCTATCTTCCACTACAATGAGTACTACATACATGGGAGTCTATTTAATATAATAATTATTTCCCCAAATACTGGACAATTTATTTAATCCTGTCAAGAACTAAAAAACTATGCTTCCTAACACAATGTTGTCATTTTTATTCCTTGATGTTTTCTGTACTCATTTTCACTGTCACCTTCATTATACAAGAGAAAACATTTTTATTACTCTTCCTAGGATCAGATATTTACCTTATTCATATTTTGCCAGTTTCATAAATGAAAAAAGTACTGATTGCCTTAATGAGCATTTCTTTGATTACTGGCAAATATGAACTTTTTTTCCTGTCTTTGCTTATATTTACTAGTTTCTGTTTCTTATGAATTGTCTGGTTTTTTGTGCTCATTACCTTTGCTAAAAGTCCTAGAACCTGTTCCCTATAAGGTCAGGGTTTGAAGCCAGGATTGCCAGACTATGGACAAATCGTAGCATTTCTCTTTCATCTACAAATCTCAGAGATACAAAGCATTTTTTTTGAAGGGTTTAAAATTTTTTTTTAACATCTTTATTGGAGTATAATTGCTTTACAATGGTGTGTTAATTTCTGCTTTATAACAAAGTGAATCAGCTATACATATACATATATCCCCATATCTCCTCCCTCTTGCATCTCCCTATCCCACCCTCCCTATCCCACCCCTCTAGGTGGTCACAAAGCACTGAGCTGATCTCCCTCTGCTATGCAGCTGCTTCCCACTAGTTACCTATTTTACATTTCGTAGCGTATATATTTCCATGCCACTCTCTCACTTCGTTCCAGCTTACCCTTCTCCCTCCCCATGTCCTCAAGTCCATTCTCTACATCTGCGTCTTTATTCCTGTCCTGCCCCTAGGTTTTTCAGAAACTTTTTTTTTTTTTTTTTTTAGATTCCATATATATATGTGTTAGCATATGGTATTTGTTTTTTTCTTTCTGACTTACTTCACTCTGTATGACAGACTTTAGGTCCATCCCCCTCACTACAAATAACTGAATTCTGTTTCTTTTTATGGCTGAGTAATCTTAATACACATAAGAACTAAAACTGGATATTAGTGGAAATTCAAGAAATGATTCTTGGTAACAATATTATTATTTTTGTTGCTGTTGTTACATAAGTGATTTGATTATCCAGAGAGTATTAAAAGAACATTGATGAGGGCAGAGAGAAGATGACGGAAGAGTAAGACGCGGAGATCACCTTCCTCCCCACAGATATATCAGAAATACATCTACACATGGAACTGCTCCTATAGAACACCCACTGAACGCTGGCAGAAGACCTCAGACCTCCCAAAAGGCAAGAAACTCCCCACGTACCTGGGTAGGGCAAAAGAAAAAAGAAAAAAACAGAGACAAAAGAATAGGGACGGCACCAGTGGGAGGGAGCTGTGAAGGAGGAAAGGTTCCCACACACTAGAAGCCCCTTTACGGGTGGAGACTGCGGGTGGCAGAGGGGGAAGCTTCAGAGCCGTGGAGGAGAGCGCAGTAACAGGGTGCAGAGGGCAAAGCCGAGAGATTCCTGCACAGAGGATCAGTGCCGACCAGCATTCACCAGCCCAAGAGGCTTGTCTGCTCACCCGCCGGGACTCATGGGGGCTGGGAGCTCAGGCTCAGGCTTTGGTCAGAAGCCGGAGAGGACTGGGGTTGGCGGCGTGAACACAGCCTGAAGGGGTTAGTGCACCACGACTATCCTGGAGGGAGTCCGGGGAAAACATCTGGAGCTGCCAAAGAGGCAAGAGACCTTTCTTCCCTCCTTCCTTCCTGGGGCGCAAGGAGAGGGGATTAAGTGCGCTGCTTAAAGGAGCTCCAGAGACGGGCACGGAGCTGCCAGAGACAAGAGACTTTTTCTTGCCTCTTTGTTTCCTGGTGCGCGAGGAAAGGGGATTAAGCGTGCCCTGTAAAGGAGCTCCAGAAACCGGCGCGAGACGCAGGTGTCGGCACAGACAGTAGAGACAGGTGTGAGACGCTAGGGTTGCTGCTGCTGCCACCAAGAGACCTGTGTGCAAGCACAGGTCACTCTCCACACCTCCTCTCCCAGGAGCCTGTGCAGCCCGCCACTGCTGGAGTCCCGGGATCCAGGGACAGCTTCCCCGGGAGAGCGCGCGGCGTGCCTCGGGCTGATGCAGCATCACGCCGGCCTCTGCCACTGCGGGCTCACCCCGCATCCATGCCCCTCCCTCCCCCCAGCCTGAGCCAGAGCCCGCGAATCAGCTGCTTCTTTAACCCCGTCCTGTCTGAGAGAAGAGCAGACGCCCTCGGACGACCTACACGCAGAGGCGGGGCCAAGTCCAAAGCTGATTCCCAGGAGCTGTGCAAACAAAGAGGAGAGGAGGAGGTCTCTCCCAGCAGCCTCAGAAGCAGCGGATTAAAGCTCCACAATCAACTTGAAATACCCTGCATCTATGGAAAACCTGAATAGACAGGGAAATATTCCAAGTTGAGGAGGTGGACTTTGGGAGCAAGATATATTATTATTTTCCCCTTTTTCTCTTTTTGTGAGTGTGTATGTGTGTGCTGCTGTGTGAGATTTTGTCTGTATAGCTTTGCTTTCACCAATTGTCCTAGGGTTTGGACCAAACGTTTTTTTTTTTAATAAAATGTTTCTTCTTAATAATTATTTTTTATTTTACTAACTTAATTTTATCCTACTTTATCTTCTTTCTTTCTTCCTTTCTCCCTTCGTCTTCCCTCCTTTCTTCCTTCCTGTCTTCCTCCCTTCCTCCTTCCTTCCTCCCACCTTCCTCCCTTCTTCTCTTCCTCCATTCCTCCCTTCGTTTCTTCCCTTTCCTTTCCTTTCTATTTTTTCTCCCTATTGTTCTAAGCTGTGTAGATTAAAGGTTCTTGGTGCTCCAGCCAGCTGTCAGGACTGTGTCTCTGAGGTGGGAGAACCAACCTCAGGACACTGGTCCACAAGAGACCTCCCAACTCCATGTAATATCAAATGGAAAAAATCTCCCAGAGATCTCCATCTCAACACCAAGATGCAGCTTCACTCAACGACCAGCAACCTACAGTGCTGGACACCCTATGCCCAACAAATAGCAAGACAGGTCTACAGCCCCATCTATTAGCAGAGAGGCTGCCTAAAATCATAAAAAGGCTACCGACATCCCAAAACACACCACCAGATGTGGACCTGCCCACCAGAAAGACAAGATCCAGCCTCATCCAACAGAACACAACACAGGCACTAGTCCCGCCAACCAGGAAACCTACTCAACCCACTGAATCATCCTTAGCCACTGGGGACAGCCACCAAAAACAACGGGAACTACGAACCTGCAGCCTGCAAAAAGGAGACCCCAAACATAGTAAGCAAAGTGAAAAGACAGAAAAACACACAGCAGATGAAGGAGCAAGGTAAAAACCCACCAGACCTAGGAAATAGGCAGTCTACCTGAAAAAGAATTCAGAATAATGATAGTAAAGATGATTCAAAATCTTGGAAATAGAATAGACAAATTGCAAGAAACATTTAACAAGGACCTAGAAGAAATAAAGAGGAAGCAAGCAATGATGAGCAACACAATAAATGAAATGAAAAATACTCTAGATGGGATCAATAGCAGAATAACTGAGGCAGAAGGACGGATAAGTGACCTTCAAGATAAAACAGTGGAAATAACTACTGCAGAGCAGAATAAAGAAAAAAGAATGAAAAGAACTGAGGACAGTCTCAGAGACCTCTGGGACAACATTAAACACACCAACATTTGAATTATGGCGGTCCCAGAAGAAGAAGAGAAAAATAAAGGGACTGAGAAAATATTTGAAAAGATTATAGTTGAAAACTTCCCTAATATAGGAAAGGAAATAGTCAATCAAGTCCAAGAAGCAGAGAGAGTCCCATACAGGATAAATCCAAGGAGAAACATGCCAAGACATATATTAAGCAAACTGTCAAAAATTAAATACAAAGAAAACATATTAAAAGCAGCAAGGGAAAAACAACAAATAACACACAAGGGAATCCCCATAAGGTTAACCTCTGATCTTTCAGCAGAAACTCCACAAGCCAGAAGGGAGTGTCAGGACATATTTAAAGTGATGAAGGAAAAAAACCTACAACCAAGATTACTGTACCCTGCAAGGATCTCATTCAGATTTGATGGAGAAATTAAAACCTTTACAGACAAGCAAAAGCTGACACCGTTCAGCACCACCAAACCAGCTCTACAACAAATGCTAAAGGAACTTCTCTAGGCAAGAAACACAAGAGAAGGAAAAGACCTACAAGAACAAACCGGAAACAATTAAGAAAATGGTAATAGGAAAATACGTATCGATAATTACCTTAAATTTAAATGGATTAAATGCTCCCACCAAAAGACACAGACTGGCTGAATGGATACAAAAACAAGACCCATATATATGCTGTCTACAAGAGAACCACTTCAGACCTAGGGACACATACAGACTGAAAGTGAGGGGATGGAAAAAGATATTCCATGCAAATGGAAATCAGAAGAAAGCTGGAGTAGCAATTCTCATATCAGATAACATAGACTTTAAAATAAAAATTATTACAAGAGACAAAGAAGGACACTACATAATGATCAAGGGATCGATCCATGAAGAAGATATAACTATTGTAAATATTTATGCATCCAACATAGGAGCACCTCAATACATAAGGCAAATACTAACAGCCATAAAAGGGGAAATCGACAGTAACACAGTCATAGTAGGGGACTTTAACACCCCACTTTCACCAATGGACAGATCATCCAAAATGAAAATAAATAAGGGAACACAAGCTTTAAATGATACATTACACAAGATAGACTTAATTGATACTTACAGGACATTCCATCCAAAAACAACAGAATACACATTTTTCTCAAGTGCTCATGGAACATTCTCCAGGATAGATCATATCTTGGGTCACAAATCAAGCCTCGGTAAATTTAAGAAAATTGAAATCGTATCAAGTATCTTTTCCGACCACAACGCTATGAGACTAGATATCAATTACAGGAAAAGATTTGTAAAAAATACCAACACGTGGAGGCTAAACAATACACTACTTAATAACGAAGTGATCACTGAAGAAATCAAAGAGGAAATCAAAAAATACTTAGAAACAAATGACAATGGAGACATGATGACCCAAAACCTATGGGATGCAGCAAAATCAGTTCTAAGAGGGAAGTTTATAGCAATACAATCGTACCTTAAGAAACAGGAAACATCTCGAATAAACAACCTAACTTTTCACCTTAAGCAATTAGAGAAAGAAGAACAAAAAACCCCCAAATTTAGCAGAAGGAAAGGAATCATAAAGATCAGATCAGAAATGAAAAGACAGCAAAGATCAATAAAACTAAAAGCTGGTTCTTTGAGAAGATAAATAAAATTGATAAACCATTAGCCAGACTCATCAAGAAAAACAGGGAGAAGACTCAAATCAACAGAATTAGAAATGAAAAAGGAGACGTAACAGCTGACACTGCAGAAACACAAAAGATTATTAGAGATTACTACAAGCAACTGTATGCCAATAAAATGGACAACCTGCTGAGACTGAACCAGGAAGAAATAGAAAATATGAACAGACCAATCACAAGCACTGAAATTGAAACTGTGATTAAAAATCTTCCAACAAACAAAAGCCCAGGACCAGATGGCTTCACAGGCAAATTCTATCAAACATTTAGAGAAGAGCTAACACCTATCCTTCTCAAACTCTTCCAAAAGATAGCAGAGGGAGGAACACTTCCAAACTCATTCTATGAGGCCACCATCACCATGATACCAAAACCAGACAAAGACGTCACAAAGAAAGAAAACTACAGGCCAATATCACTGATGAACATAGATGCAAAAATCAACAAAATACTAGCAAACAGAATCCTACAGCACATTAAAAGGATCATACACCATGATCAAGTGGGGTTTATTCCAGGAATGCAAGGATTCTTCAATATACGCAAATCAATAAACATGATACACCATATCAACAACCTGAAGGCGAAAAACCATATGATCATCTCAATAGATGCAGAGAAAGCTTTTGACAAAATTCAACACCTATTTATGATAAAAACTCTGCAGAAAGTAGGCATAGAGGGAACTTTCCTCAATATAATAAAGGCCATATGTGACAAACCCACAGCCAGCATCGTTCTCAATGTTGAAAAACTGAAACCATTTCCACTAAGATCAGGAAGAAGACAAGGTTGCCCACTCTCACCACTCTTATGCAACATAGTTTTGGAAGTTCTAGCCACAGAAATCAGAGAAAAAAAAGAAATAAAAGAAATCCAAATAGGAAAAGAAGAAGTAAAGCTGTCACTGTTTGCAGATGACATGATACTATAGATAGAGAATCCTAAGGATGCTACCAGAAAACTACTAGAGCTAATCAATGAATTTGGTAAAGTTGCAGGATACAAAATTAATGCACAGAAATCTCTGGCATTCTTATACACTAATGATGAAAAATCTGAAAGAGAAATTAAGGAAACACTCCCATTTACCATTGCAAGAAAAAGAATAAAATACGTCAGAATAAACCTACCTAAGGAGACAAAAGACCTGTATTCAGAACACTATAAGACACTGATGAAAGAAATTAAAGATGATACAAATAGGTGGAGAAATATACCATGTTCTTGGATTGGAAGAATCAGCATTGTGAAAATGGCTCTACTACCAAAAGCAATCTACAGATTCAATGCAATCCCTATCAAACTACCACTGGCATTTTTTACAGAACTAGAACAAAAAATTTCACAATTTGTATGGAAACAAAAGAGACCCCGAATAGCCAAAGCAATCTTGAGAACGAAAAATGGAGCTGGAGGAATCAGCCTTCCTGACTTCAGACTATACTATGAAGCCACAGTAATTAAGACAGTATGGTCCTGGCACAAAAACAGAAATATAGATCAGTGGAACAGGATCGAAAGCCCAGAGATAAACCCACACACATATGGTCACCTTACCTTTGAGAAAGGAGGCAAGAATATACAGTGGAGAAAAAACGGCCTCTTCAATAAGTGGTGCTGGGAAAAGTGGACAGGTACATGTGAAAGTATGAAATGAGAACACTCCCTAACACCATACACAAAAATAAACTCAAAATGGATTAAAGACCTACATGTAAGGCCAGACACTATCAAACTCTTAGAGGAAAACATAGGCAGAACACTCTATGACATAAATCACATAAGATCCTTTTTGACCCACCTCCTAGAGAAATGGAAATAAAAACAAAAATAAACAAATGGGACCTAATGAAACTTAAAAGCTTTTGCACCGCAAAGGATACCATAAACAAGACCAAAAGACAACCCTCAGAATGGGAGGAAATAGTTGCAAATGAAGCAACTGACAAAGGATTAATCTCCAAGATTTACAAGCAGCTCATGCAGCTCAATAACTAAAAAACAAACAACCCAATCTAAAAATGGGCAGAAGACCTAAATAGACATTTCTCCAAAGAAGATATACAGATTGCCAACAAACACATGAAAGAATGCTAAACATCATTCATCATTAGAGAAATGCAAATCAAAACTACAATGAGATATCACCTCACACTGGTCAGAATGGCCATCATCAAAAAAGCTACAAACAATAAATGCTGGAGAGGGTGTGGAGAAAAGGGAACCCTCTTGCACTGCTGGTGGGAATGTAAATTGATACAGCCACTATGGAGAACAGTATGGGGATTCCTTAAAAAACTAAAAATAGAACTACCATACGACCCCGCAATCCCACTACTGGGCATATACCCTGAGAAAACCATAATTCAAAAAGAGTCATGTACCAAAATGTTCATTGCAGTTCTATTTACAATAGCCAGGATATGGAAGCAACCGAAGTGTCCATCAACAGATGAATGGATCAAGAAGATGTGGCACATATATACAATGGAATATTATTCATCCATAAAAAGAAACGAAACTGAGTAATTTGTAATGAGGTGGATAGACCTGGAGTCTGTCATACAGATTGAAGTAAGTCAGAAGGAGAAAAACAAATACCATATGCTAACATATATATATCGAATCTAAGGGAAAAAAATGTCATGAAGAGACTAGGGGTAGGATGGGAATAAAACACAGACCTACTAGAGCATGCACTTGAGGATATGGGGAGGGGGAAGGGTAAGCTGTGACGAAGTGAGAGAGTGGCATGGACATATATACACTACCAAATGTAAAACAGATAGCTAGTGGGAAGCAGCCGCATAGCACAGGGAGATCAGTTAGGTGGTTTGTGACCAACTAGAGGGGTGGGATAGGGAGGGTGGGAGGGAGGGAGACGCCAAGAGTGAAGAGATATGGGAACATATGTATATGTATAACTGATTCACTTTGTTGTAAAGCAGAAACTAACACACCATTGTAAAACAGTTATACTCCAATAAAGATGTTTAAAACAAAACAAAACTGGAAGCATCCAAGATGTCTTTGAAAAGAAATGTATGAACAAACTGTGTTACACCCTAAAATGGAAAATTATTCAAAGATAAAAAGAAATGAGCTATCAAGTCATGAACAGACATGAGAAAAATTTACTAAGTGAAAGAAGCCAAAAAAAAAAAAAAGGCCACTGTATTTATCTACATGTACTGGGAATTGTTAATTGTAGGATAAATCACAAGTAAAACAAAAGGTATACACATATACAATAAAATATACAATATAGTATGTAAATATATACACTATTTAATATACAAATCCTGCTTTGCCTTATAGTATTATAAAACAAAATTGTTTTAATGAGACTTAACCTGTGTGTGAAATGTTTTGTAGAGAATAACTATTAAACAAGTTAGGGAAAAAAAATACCCTTTTGTGAGACAGCCAGCAAAATGGCATGAATAATTTTTAAAAAACGATTGCAAGACTAACTTTTTATATTTAAATTGGTAGGACTTATGATTCGCATTTGCAGGAACGAAACTATGTCCAGGTGGGCCAAAGGAATAACAAATCGAATCTACCCCTACCTGGATGACACCAAAGTGACTCACAGTGAGGAGACAATTTCTATAGTCTTAGGACATGGAAACCACTAGGATTGACTGAAGGTTGGTGATAATTCAAAACAGGACAGCTATGTAGGCCATCTTTTTCCAAAGTAGAATCTTATTTAACTCCATATCACTTTTTCTTTAATTTTTTTGAAATAATTTCAGACATAGAGAAGTGTTGCAAAGCTAGTTTCTGTATACCCTGCACAGTTTCTCCTCATGTTAACATCTTATATAACCGTGGTACAATGATCAAAACTTAGAAATTAATGTCAGAAAAGTACTAAGAACTAAACTATAGACTTTATTTACATTTCCTCAGTTTTCCCACTTTTTAAAAAATTCTAGGATCCACCCTTGCATTGTACGTTGCATTTAGTTGTCATGTACTCTTAATCTAAGTGGTGATGCGTCATCAATTATTCTTTGTCTTGGTGACCCTGACACTTCTGAAGCATACTGGTCAGGTGTTTTATAAAACATTCCCTGATCTATATTTGTATATGTTCCCATGATTGGCCTGAAGTTATACATTTTTGGAAAGAACACTTGAGAGGTGATGGCCCTTTTATACTGTATCATAATCAGGAGCATGTAATATCAATATGACAGGTGATGTTAACCTTGATCACTTGGTTAAAGATGTGTCTGCCAGGTTTCTGTACTTTAAAGTTATTATTTCCCTTTCCTTACTTTATTTGTTAGATCCACTAAATCCAACCCATGCCTAAGAAGTGAGGAATTATGCCTCACCACCTGGGAGAAATATCAAGGAATTTGTGAACAGAAGATGGGAATAAAGACACAGACATACTAGAACATGGACTTGAGGATATGGCGAGGGGGAAGGGTAAGCTGGGACAAAGTGAGAGGGTGGCATGGACATATATACACTACCAAACGTAAAATAGATAGCTAGTGGGAAGCGGCCACATAGCACAGGGAGATCAGCTCGGTGCTTTGTGACCACCTAGAGGGGTGGGATAGGGAGGGTGGGAGGGAGGGAGACGCAAGAGGGAAGAGATGGGGACATATGTATATGTATAGCTGATTCACTTTGTTATACAGCAGAAACTAACACACCATTGTAAAGCAATTATACTCCAATAAAGATGTTAAAAAATAATAAAAATAAAATCATCATAGTAGTTAACATATTTCAAGAGAGATACTTTGAAGACATGCAAATATCCTATTTCTCATTAATATTTCTTCTACTAAATTTGGCATTTATCAGTGGATTTTGTTTGAGCAATTATTACTGTGGCATTCTAGTGATGACTTTTCATTTGTTATTCTCCTGTATTTTTTTTTTTTTTTTTTTTTTGCGGTATGCAGGCCTCTCACTGTTGTGGCCTCTCCCGTTGCAGAGCACAGGCTCTGGACGCACAGGCTCAGCAGCCATGGTTCACGGGCCTAGCTGCTCTCTGGCATGTGGGATCTTCCCGGACCGGGGCATGAACCCGCATCCCCTGCATTGGCAGGCGGACTCTCAACCACTGCGCCACCAGGGAAGCCCTCTGTGTTTTTTAGCTGGGATTCTTCTGTAAGGACAAGTTGCCCTTTATATACCTCATTTATTTATTTATTCAGTTATGCATTTATATATTGATTCTTTGGGTTATAACCCAATACTATTATTTTCACTTTGTTGCTCAAATGATTCCCACATTGGTCACCAGGAGCTCTTACAGATTGGTTCCTGTGACTTTCTGACATGCCCCCATGCTTTTATGTTTCTTCTTTTTTAAGCATTTCCTTAATTCTGGCAGCAAAAGATACTCCAAGCTTATCTTATATTCATCTTGTCCCAGCCTTAAAATGGTCCATTTCTCCAAGGAGGCCACAATGGTAGTTGGAGATCAAGATATTCTTATTTCTGTTTCTATATATTCATACATACATTAAAAAATGTAAGTTCATACTGATATATTTGACTCCAATCCAACATCATGGGTTCATTCTAGCATTACCTCTTTGCTTATTTGTTACATCTTTCTCTGACAGTGAAAAACCTGGCTTTCACTGTATAAATACATATGATTTTGTCCAAGTGTAGTGTATATGTAAAGTAATTTAGCATAACTAACCTGTACTCCTGTGAGAAATACATTTACCAATCAGACTACAAACACAATAGTGTTTACGTACAGTTCTTTTTGTCCTTAGCCTTATGATATGATACCTGGTTGAAATCACTGTTTCACAAAGATAATTAGGTAAGTCTTTTCTTTCCCATTCCTTAGTGTGGTTATGTTTTACATTTGTAATGCAGTTAGATTCATTTGTCAGTTTAGATTACATTTTGAATTGCTGGGATTTACTGATTTTTCTGCCTACTTGTACTATCAATTGAGAGAGAAGTGTTGAAGCTTCTGATTCTAATCATGGCTCTATCTCTCATTTTACTTCTACCAGTTTTTCCTCAGGTATTATGAAGCTCTTTGTTAAATGCATTATTTTTGGATTAATGTATCTTTTTAGATAAACTATTTTATCATTAATTAATGTTCATCTTTGTCCCTGAAAATATTCTTTGTTTGAAATGTACTTTCTGTGAAATTAATATAGCTACTTCAGTTTATTTTGGTCAGTGTTTGCATGATATAGTTTTTCATCCTTTTACTTTTAACATCTATTTTTTATTTAATGTAATTTCTTGTAGATAGCAATAGTCAGGTCTTGCTTTGTGTTCAGTATGACAGTCTCAGTCTTCTAAATAATTTTTTTTATAACATTTCCTTTCAATGTGATTATAGATAGTATTGGATTTATACCTACCCCCTTATTAGCTCTTTTCTATTTCTTCCATCTGTTTTTTATTTATTTTTCTTCTTTTTCTAACTTCTGTTGGGTTACTTGGGAATTTTATTTCCTTTAGTGACTTATTATTTATACCACTTTAAATATTTTAGGGGTGGCCCAAGAGTTTCAATATATATTTTTAAATAATCTGAGTCTACCTTCAAATAACAGTAAGTGTAAAGATCATGCAAGCATATATTCCCAATCTTTCATCCTTTGTGATCATGTCATCATATATTTTACTTTTAAACTTGTTATATACACACAATACATTTATATTAAATTTACCTTAGGATATCAATTATCTTCTACAGGAATTAAAAATAAATAAAAATTATGACTTTTATTTCACCACGATATAGTCTATTTCCAGTGATCCTCATTTCTAGATCCAAATTTTCAAATGATATCATATTCTTTTTGCCTCAGGAATTTCTGTTGATATTTTTTGTTGATTAGATCTGTTAGCAATGTATTATCTCAGAGTTTGTTTGTGAGAGAATATATTTATTTCCTGTTCCTCTTTAAAAAAAAATTTTTTTTTAGTTACCATACAGCAAAACTGACCTTTTCTTGGTGTATGTTTCAATGTATAGATTCACATAACCGGGACTCCCTTGGTGGTACAGTGGAGTGGACACGGGTTCGATCTGCCAATGCAGGGGACATGGGTTCGACCCCTGGTCTGGGAAGATCCCACATGTAGCGAAGCAACTAAGCTTATGAGCCACAACTGCTGAGTCTGTGCTCTAGAGCCCGCGAGCCACAACTACTGAGCCTGTGTGCTGCAACTACTGAAGCCTGAGTGCCTAGAGCCCGTACTGCACAACCAGAGAAGCCACCACAACAAGAAGCCTGCATGCTACAACGAAGAGTAGCCTCATCTCACTGCAACTAGAGAAAGCCCATGCAGCAACAAAGACCCAACACAGCCAAAAAGAAAAAAGAAAAAAAAAAAAGAAAAGAAAAAGATTCACATAACCACCGATACAATAAAGTAACAGAATAGTTTTGCCCCTAAACAGTCCCTCGTCCCTTTGTGGTGATTCCTTGGGTTTAGACTGTTGGCTGTTTTCCAGAAGTTATTTCTCAATGTTTGCTTCCGTCTTGGCTTTGTATCTTCCCTTTACTCTGTGCTCTGGAAGGAGTTTGTCTCTGGCAGTTTCACAGTTAGTACTCCACTGTTATTTCCATTCTATAGTTATTAGCCTGTTGGAGGACAGCAAGTGTGTGTGTGGAGGGGTGGTACCTGATGTTTTGACTAAGCATCAATCTTAGGTAGACATTATATCCCTTCCTAGCCATCTGGCACCTCCTCTAGCTTTTGGGCTATGCCTAGCACATATTCCTGCCCTGCACACAGAGTTAGATTCTTTTTTGATTTTTATTTTATTTTTTCTGTCTGCTTTACCCAGCTGTAATGGATGCCCAACAGTGCTTATAGGTAGAACTTTGTGATCTACTCTCACTGCAAATAAGGCTTTTAATCTCAAGAGGCAATAGGGGAGATGCAAAACCTAGAACTTAAATAACTGAATTTTTAAAACTCATTTTAGGGCTTATCAGGCAACTGGTCACAATTAAAAGGGGATTAGTGAATGAAACATAAATCTGAAAAATATTCATACTGAAGAATGGAGAGGTAAAAGCAAGGAAAATACAGAAAAGTAGAGTTAAAGGCATATGAAGTATGGTGAAAAGATATAACATATGTGTAATTCAACTCCCAGGAAGAGAGGAGAAAAAGAAAATGGAAGATATTTTAACAGATAATGGCTCAGTGTTTTCTATGAACTGGAAAGTATTACAAAGCCACATAGTCAAGAAGCTGAATATTAAACAGGAGAAGCATTTGAAAATCATACACAGATGCATAATAGTACAACTACAATCCAAAGACAAAGAGAAATATCTTAAAAGAAGCCTTGAGCCAGGGGTAGACAGATATATTAATAAAAAATGGCAATAATAAGGCTAGTAGGTGATTTCTCACCATAAATAATGGAAAAGACAATTGTATTATATATTCAAAGTGTTGAAAGAAAAAATAATCTGTAAATTTAGAATTCTATATGCAAAACAGCCTTCAGATATGAAACAAAAATAAATATATTTTCATACAAATGCACAAAACCTAGAGACTTTACCACCAGCAGGCCCACACTAAATCTAATACTGAAGCATATATTTCAGGAAGAAGGAAAAAATAATCCCATATAGAAGCTCAAGAGAGCATAAAGGAAAAAAGCAATGGAAAGGGTAAAACTGTAGATAAAAGATAAATTAATGCTAAGTATATTAAAACAATAATAATGTATTATGGGGGTTAAAGCTATAGAATTCAAATAATTAAAAGAAGACCAAGGCTTCCCTGGTGGTGCAGTGGTTGGGAGTCCGCCTGCCAATGCAGGGGATACGGGTTCGTGCCCCAGTCCAGGAAGATCCCACATGCCGTGGAGTGGCTGGGCCCATGAGCCATGGCCACTGAGCCTGTGCTTCCGGAGCCTGTGCTCCACAACGTGAGAGGCCACAACAGTGCGAGGCCCGCGTACCACACACACACACACACACACACACAAAGACCATGTATGGTAGAAGGTGATTAAAAATAGATACTGCGTTTTATAATGCCTTTGCCTTGTCTAATAAATGATAAAAGTACTGATGTACATTGAACTTTAATTACTCAAGGATGCATGATGGATTTTCTAGGGTAACAAGTTAATGACAAGTGGATGCAGAAAATGGTAAATAGTAATAATAATAATATTAATGATAATTCCTAAAAAAGGAAGAAGGGAGAGGAAAAAAAATGAGATGGTAAAGTGGCATATAAGAAAATGATAGATTTAAACACAAAAATGGACACTGGATGTAAGAAAACTAAATAATTCAGTTAAATGACAAAGATTAAAGGGCTTTAAGTTTAAAATCTTATAAGATATATATATAGGAGACAAATGAATACACAAAGTTTGAAAATTAAAAGATCCAAAAGGATAACACCAGGCAAGTACTAAAAAGAAAGAAGGAATAGTAATATTAATATCAAAGTAAACTTTAAGGCAAAAACCATGGATAAACAGGAATATGCAATAATGATAGAAGTTTTAATTCACCAGGAAATTATACAAACTTTAAATTTCTATGTATCTAATAACATACCCTCTCCATTACTTTCCAAGGGCTGCTGTAACAAAGTGAGTGACTTAAAACAACAGAAATTTGTTCTCTCACAATTCTGGAGGCTAGAAGTCTGAAATCAAGGTGTTGGCAGGGCCATGTTCCCTCTGAGACTCTGGGTAGAATCCTTCCTTGCCTTTTCCTAGCATCTGGTAGTGATGGTCAATCCCTGGAATTCTTTGGTTTGCAGCTGCATCTCTCCAATCTCTGCCTCTATCATCACATGATGTTGTGATGATAGGGCCACTGTGTGCCTCTGTGTCTTCAGATGGCATTTTCCTCCCTGTGTCTCCACTTTCTCTTCTTATAAGAACAGCCATTTTTGGTTAGAGCCTACCCTAATCCAGTATGACTTCATTTTAATTTATATATGCAAAGATTCTATTTCCAGATAAGTTTATATTCACAGGTTTCAGGAGTTGGAAATTCGACGTATCTTTCCAGGGGACTCAATTCAACCCACAATAGCCTCAAAATATGTAAAGCAAATATTGAAGGAACTAAAATTAAAAAATTACAGAAAGATGAATGTGATGATATTAACATACCATTCATCACCGATAAGAATAAGAAGACAGGGGCTTCCCTGGTGGCGCAGTGGTTGGGAATCCGCCTGCCGATCCAGGGGACACGGGTTCGTGCCCCGGTCTGGGAAGATCCCACATGCCGCGGAGCGGCTAGGCCCGTGAGCCATGGCCATTGAGCCTGCATGTCTGGAGCCTGTGCTCCGCAATGGGAGAGGCCACAACAGTGAGAGGCCCACGTACCGCAAAAAAAAAAAAAAAAGAATAAGAAGACAAAAACATCAGCAAGAAATTTGATTAAAACCATGTATCCAACAGCAATAAAATATACATTTATTTTTAAGAACACATTGGCTAGTAACCAAAATTGACCAATTGCTGGGATAAATAAAAATTCCAAATCACTGAAATTTTCAAAACTGAGTGGAAAGGCAGTTTAGATGCTACTACCATTTGTTGAAATGCTTTTGGAAACAATGATTTCAAAGATGCAGTAGAAAAGAAAATACTAATACAAATACCAGAAAAAAAAAAGGGAGAGAGAGAGTATAAAATATAAACTGGAAATTGGAACAAAAACAAAAATAATGAACTGAATCGTAATAAAGTATGCTTTTATGGTATTATGCAAATAATATGCAAATATATTTAAATTTGTGATCCCTCGCTAGATCTGTGATTCCAGGTGAATTTATAACCTTAAACATGTAGAATATAGGCAAGGTCTTCATTTCAAGAAGTTAAAAGAAAGTATCAAATTAAACCCAAAAATGGTAGAAGGAAGGACACAATGAGAACTAGCAAACTTACTAAAATCCAAAACATATCCATTTTACAGAAAGTAAACAAAGGCACAAAGTTATCTGAAAAGACTAATGTAATTGATAAACTACTGGAAGCAATGAACAAGCAAAAATGGATAGATGGCATAAACTCCACTGTTAGAAATGAAAACCATCCCAACAGAATCCATAGCCACTTTTAAAAGATAATAAGAGGACACTGTATAATTTTGAAAATTTTGGTGAGATAAGTTCCTAGAGAATACTACTTAACCAAACCTGACACAAAGAGACATAAATAAACTGCCAATTCCTAGATCTATTAAAGAAATTAAAACTCTAGAAGATACACTTCCCACCAGACAACAGCCCAACCACAAGAACAACTGCAGGCTGAAAGGCTTTGACCAGTGAACTCTACCAAGTATTTGTGAAAGAAAAGATACAGATGTTAATGAACTTGTCCAGATAATAGAATAAGAGGGAATTCTGCCTAGTTCATTTTATGAGATCAGTATAACGACAGCAAAAGTTGACAAGGGGTTTGCAAGGAAGGGCAATCTCTTGAGGAACATAGGAGCCAAATTCCTGAGCACTCATTGTTAAACCAAATCCAGAGTTACAGAAAAGCAAATGTACTCTTAACTAAGTTCTTTTTTTTTTAATTCCAGGAATTAAAGTTTGATTAAACATTTGAAAATAATTTACTATAATTTACCACATTAATAAAGGCGAGCAACCACATGATCATATTTAAAAGATCGGTTGAGGTAAAGATTTAATTAGTACATTATAAAACATGCGTGCTCATGAGTACACACACACACACACGCCACTCATGAATTCTTTATTTCATATGTGAATTGTCCAAGTCCTAGCAGAAAGAAAATTTAAATACTAAAATTTGTTGGAATGCCTTTAGAAACAATGATTTCAAAGATACAGTAAAAAAGAGAATCCACTTGCCAGAGCAAAGTAGATGTTGGTGGGGGAGTGAGTATTGAGCTAAACTTTTGGGTAAACTGCTACTTTTGATAGGATGCAAAATAAAATTCTAAGTGACACTATGCCTCTTTCCTCAGATGGAGCCCAGGGAAGTGATCAAAATTCAGAATGGAAATGGCTGCAGGCATGTCAGTTGCAGACAGCCCTGAAAGGGGCTCGGAGTTTTTCTAGCACAGGAGGCTTCCAGAGAAGGAAAACAGCCCTCTGCACCAGGAGTAACATGGCCTTGGGGAAAGGATGGTTTCTCAAGTCCAAGGTGATGTGGTTACAGGCACTAAGTCTCCTGTATCATAAAAAGGTGCCTGAGTGAGCTAAGGGAGAGCTGCACAGCCAGGAGCCTGAGGACGGGAAACCGGAGACTGTGGTCATCTGTGTGGACTGACAGCCCCAAACCAAATGCGAGCCATGAGTCTGAGCATAGGCAGCATGGTAAACAAGGACCTAAACAAGTTACTTCCCACACCACCTGAAAATTCTGACATATGCAAAACTTTGGAAACCTAGACGGAACTCTGAGCAAGGCTGGTGGGTAGCCCTGAGTGGACTATTCTGTTTTCAACTCCAAGCTACTGATGTATCATGTCTCATTAGAGAAAAAAATAAAAATAAAAAAGGAAGCTACACATTTCCTACAGCTCAGTTGGTGAACTGCTAAATGAGCATTCTGGGATGAAAGATCTAGCTATGGAATTTTGGAGCAGCCGGGAATCACTGTAGAACTATAGTCTGCAATCGTAATTAGGAACATGGTCTAGGTCAAAGGCTAGCCAAAGTGAGGAATAGGGATGCAGCTTGCGCACAGAGAAGGGCTACACTCTGGGGTTCAGGGACATGGATCCTGGTGTTAGTAGCACCATGTACATGGACTGTGAGAACTAGCCCACTTCCATTCATGGGAAAGAAGTAGAGGATTTATTTCATTTGACTTCTCAAGTGCTTTTCCAATTAGCCTGACAAATGGGAATGGCCCAGAGATCTACCGAGACCTGAGTCTGGCCCATACAGAGCACTCACTGCTCTCCTTTACTAGGGCTCAGGTGCCACGTCCCCATCACTAGCCTTCAGAAACATCTGTCCATCAGCCCAGCACCTTCAACGGGCCTCCCAACAACCCTGGATCCTGGCAGGTTGCATCTCAGGGATACAATAAGTTGTTAAAAGTGGATCCCAGGAAATGAGATTTATCAGGAGAAATAAGTACCCTGGTCCAGATTCTCATCTGCACTCTGTTCTCAAACAGGGCAATGCCAACTGACTTCCTCAAATCTAACCTGCAAGATGGCACAGGGTCTCCACACTACTGGTAGGCGGACAGTCCACTGGGACCTTCAAATGTAGCTTAGCTCTTCTTTTTATATCATTAATTACAAAACATGGAAGTCAGTATTTGTCATCCCCAAATAGGAATGGCCCATATGTTGGGATTTAAACATAGAATAAAGTTTGCATGTCTCACTCCTCCTTCCCTCCAAATTCATCCCCTCTGGGCTGACATATTTTTTGTTTGCTCTGAACTTGGAAATAGAATGTTTGTGGCTCTGAGACTCTTCTTGTCTCCTTATTTTATGGGAACAGTGTAACATACACTTCTATTTTGGACAGAGACCTTCTGTTCTGAAAATTTGGGGGAGAGAAAGGCCTGCGGTCCTTTGTCAATACAGCATATGTCAGTGTGAAGCAGAATTAATTTTCTGAAAAAGAGAATGTGTTTGTCTTTAACCTTTTAAGGTGGTATAGCCGAGGACAGATAGTGGTGCTGGGGATCTCAGAGAAGCTGCTTTTGTGGATGAGTAAGGAAGCTGTGTGGGAAGAACCCAGGTGGAGGTTTCTTTACAGGGGGTCTGGGTGTGAAGTGCGATTGGCATAATTTCTAGTGGGTGCTCTGCGGCATGATCACTAACAAAGGCAGCCTACAAAGCCATGGGCTCCCATGTCCAAGCCACACGGAACACCACAGACTCAGAGACAACAGAGGGCTTGTGCCTCCTCGTTTATAGGCCCACATTACTTACAAATAATTTCTTATGAACTTATGAGAATGGATCACGTTTTAACTCTTTGAGTTTTGGTTTCTCTGATTATCCTTGGGCAGAGGGGTGCAGTGAAGAATGCAGGGGCTTCAGAAAGACTGGGAATTTGGGGTATACCACCCATCTTATCTGAGCTTCATTCTCTCCTTCTGTGTAATGGGAAGGATAATCAATAATAATAATTTGCCATGCAGATTAAATATGGGAAATGCATAGAATACACTTGGAAAGCGGAAGGTACAAGTTACATTATATGTTGGCTATTTTTATTATGAAAATAAGATAGGCATCCTCTGAGTAATCATCATCCCTGATTGTCATTTTCTATCAGTCTAAGTAGGATAACAATTCTGTTCTCCCCCATTGTTTTTATTAATCAACCAATCATGGGTCAGGAAATATAATCTCTTTATTCTTTCTTCCAAAAAAATGTAGTTAGCATGCTGAATACAGCTGTGCAATGTGGAGTCTTCACAAGTTTGACTTAAGAGTAGGTTTCACTTAAGGACACACACATACACACATCTATAAAACTGGAAGCATTTGTTTAGGCTTTAATCCAACTTCTCTCACTTTGGGGATGAGGACCTTGAGCCACAGAGAGTTCAAATACAGAGTCAGAGCACCTCAGAGTTGGAAATGACCTCAAGAGAAGCGGTTATCTGATTGCAGATTGTATTTCTTCCACTACATCCCTGAGGAGTCTATTCCTTTCCTTTGCTTATTCATCTCCAGAAAACTGCCTAGTCCAGAGCAAGAGCTCGGATGGTCCAGCAGTTTCCTTTTAGTATCAAATGGAAACCTGACCTCCTAAAGCTTTCACTCTCATTGCAGACCTGGGTTCCTTGAAGAATGAGGATGACCCTCCCACGTGCTGGTGCCTCAGTGATTTCTTGGCAGCATCATGCCCTGCTGACTCTTTCCTTTGTCAGAACCTTCTACTGTCACCTTTCCCACCCTGACTGATGCTCTGAACTAGCCCAGTGTGTGACAAACAGAAATAGATAGTGGCATTTGACATCAGACGGAACCTATGGGGTCAGATTTCTGATTTAAGAAGTGGCATTAAGAGTTACCACCTCACAGGCACATTGTGAGAAGACGTAGAAAATGTGTTCATTTCTTTGCCTCCTCCCATTTCTGTACCCATATGATTGAACCAGAAATACATTGTTAGCTGAACTGTGGAGGAATAATTGGTAGGAGTTAGATCTTCTTCCTTGGTTACAGATAAAGCCCAAAATTAAGAAAACGAGAAAGAAGGAGACTGTTATGCTGCATTCATTTTTCCCCCCCAAACCGTTGCATAATTACATTGCCTCAAAGCACATAATTAGAACTTATAATTCTTATCTCATTATAGTAGCTTCAAGCTTTAACAAATTTTAAACGTAAGTGATATTTTATGGCCTATTATGTTTATAAAAGGAAAAAAACAAAAATACAGTGAAGCTGCAATTTAAGTAATTATTGTTTTTCTTGATCTCCCTTTCCCCACCCCTGTCTACAGGATAAAGGCAAGATCTCATAGTTGTAGATACTCTTCATCACTTGGCTATGTGTTTCCTTTTTTCTGAAAGTCACAAAAAATAAGGCCTTAGCAAATCAGTTGAAATGTAGTTTTTAAAACAAACTTCACTGAGGGTCTATTAAGTACCAAACACAATGATGATTGTATTGGATTTTTTTTTTTTCTTTCTTTCATAATACTAATGTGTTTCCAATGTCTGGAGACAATAGGGGCTTCTGCAGCTGCTGGCAAGTTTCAAGCATGAGGGGCAGGGAGACACGGCACACTTCTGCTTCATCTACGACCTGAGTCCTGGTCCTGGACAAAGGCTCCTGCCCTGGCTGGCATGGTCCAGGCTAGGGGCAAGCTGAGAGCTCCCAGCGGGAGGAGGAGCAGGGTGAGGAAGGCAGGAGATGGGGGTGGGGAGAAGATTGTGTCCACCCCCCAGGATGGCAAGTAGGCAACACCCTTGTAACTCAGGAGGATGGAGCAGCAAACCTGACTCTACTGGAGGCTGAAATTATATCTCCTGAAGGTATCTGATCTAAGGCTCGGGGGCTGTGAGGCCACAGGGCTTGGAGGCAAAGAATTTTCTGTTACATGGTGAAGGTAAGAGTCACAGGCATTAGCAGGAACTCTTGAGTTGACACAAGAGGTGCCAGGAGTTGGATCCCACCACAAGAAACAGGAAAACGTAGGGCTGAGCAAATGCACATCAAACCAGGAACTGGGCAGAAAGCCCATTAACAGACTGAAGGCGCCCAGAGGGGCTCATCTGGGACTGCTCCTTGCTCCAGCATGGCACCCGGAAGCTCCCTCCGCTTGGATCCACTGTGGCCTCATTCACTGTGGGAGGAGGATTCTAGCTACACAGTCAGTCAGGCTGGAATCCGCAGACTCTGGGACTGGGTGGTGAACTTCCTGCTGCAGCTGGCAGAGCGCTGAGCTGTCTGAGGTGGACAGATTGTCCCTGACGCCCCAGGTCCTGATGCCAGGGGACCTGCACACAGGGAGCAGCTTCTGCCTTAACGATAAGGGGTGAACTTAGCACCTCACCCTGATCTTCTGCTCTCCTCCAATCTCATGGAACGTCTCTTGCTCAGATAAGATGCTCACATAGGAGTGATGAAGATTAATTATTTAGTGTCAGAAGAGGGTGGTATTTCTGATGATGAAGAGTTTCATGTAACTGCTAAGTATTATTATAATTAGGGAGCTACGCAGATACATTTATCCTGCATCTACTAATTAGGCAGGGAAGTAAATTAATTTTTCCCTATCATGCTCATTTTGCTTGTTGGTTATTTTTATATCAAGTACAATGAGAAAACCTTATCTCTTTCAGTATGGATTTTATATGCTGTGCTCTTCTGTCCAACCAATTTAGATAAAACTGGATACACCCTAGGGAAATTTCACTTGGGGAAATGGTGGTGGGAGGAGATAAGACCTCCTTGTCCGAGTGATTTATAAATAGCGGACAAATAATTAGAAAGTCCCAGATGCTCATGGTGGGGGGGGAAGTCTGTATTTTTTTTTCTTCTCTGGTCACTATATAATTAGCATGAGTCACTGTCCTCCCGGCTTGAAGTGTATGAGGGAGAGAAGGAGGAGGTGTGGAGGAAGACAGCCAGGCCCAGGACTGGGGAAGGAGCTATTCTTCGTTGAGTTTCCCAGAGAGACTGGAGCTCTAGAACAAATGGTACACAAAAAGCATCTGGTCCTAGTGGGGTACCAGGAGGAAAGAAACATCGTTGCTCAATGGAACTTATAGACAAGACCTTCTGCAAGTATGTCCACGATGTGTCATGTCTGCATTTCACTTCCTCTTCGAGGCCTCAGTCCCCAGGAGTTGTTTTAATAGATGTCAGTGATCTTCTCATCACTTTTCCCTGCTGCCTTCCAGGGGGTACCTTACAGGGGGTGTTCATCTGGTCCTCGGTGGTGTCCATGCTGGCAAACTCAGACAAGTTCATTCCCTCTCTGGCCTGGGATCCCATTCTCAAATAGGCAAGGCCACTCCAAGACTGGCTCCATCTGAATGAAACCCAGTCCACTCTGGGGTGTTACTTACTCTTGTGATCAAGGGGAATCATTCTACTGCTCTATCTCTTCCTCCTTGTCTCTTACTCAGTGTCCACACACACACACACACACACACACACACACACACACACACACACACACACACACACACACCCCATACCCAGGACACACACACACACACACAGTCATTCAGGCAAACACACCCCAGCTCCCGGAACCAGCAGGAACTCTATTGGACTGTCTCAGGCCTGCTGCCTAGACATAGCCCCACCTATTTCTGCTCCAGCTCTGTTCTGCCACTCCAAGACAGGATCCAGACTAGGGTAAGGTGAGCAAGGCATCTGGTGCACAAAACTGAAAGGCGCACTCATTTCAGGAGCTGATCCCTCACCCAGGATAATCCTGAAAGTGACGGACTCCTTAAGTCTCAGGCCCTGAGTGCTTCGTCCACCTCACCCTAGTCCCTGCTCTGCTCCAGGATTTACTCATTAGAGGAACTCTGGAGGGCTGAAGAGTGATCCCCAGAGATGTCCAGGTCCTAATCCCTGGAACTTGTGAATATGTTACCTTAAACTGCAAAAAGAGCTTGGTAGATATTGATTAATTTAAGGATCTTGAGATGGGGGAGGTAATCCTGCATTATCCACTTGGGCCCTAAATGTGATCAGTGTCCTTATAAGAGGGACATTTGACTACTGAGACAGAAGAGAGAAGGCAACGCCATGACTATAGCAGAGTGAGCAGTATTTAAAGATGCTACGCTATGGGCTTTGAGGATGGAAGAAGACACCAGCCAAGGAATATGGACAGCCTCCAGAATTAGGCAAAGGCAAGGAAACAGATGTCCACAGAGGAAGCATGATCCCTTTAATTTTGACCTACTAAGAACTGTAAGAAAATAAATGTGTATTTTTTAAATTGATCTTCATTGGAGTATAATTGCTTCACAACACTGTTAGTTTCTGTTGCACAACAAAGTGAATCAGCCAAATGCATACACATGTCCCCATACACCCTCCCTCTTGAGCCTCCCTCCTCTCCTCCCTATCCCACCTCTCTAGGTCACTGCAAAGCACGAAGCTGATCTCCCTGTGCTGTGCTGCTGCTTCCCACCAGCTAACTATTTTACATTCGTTAGTGTATATATGTCGATGCTACTCTCACTTCGCCCCAGCTTCCCCCTCCCACCCCATGTCATCAAGTCCATTCTCTATGTCTACCTCTTTATTCCCGCCCTGCAACTAGGTTCATCAGTACCTTTTTTTTTTAGATTCCATATATATGCATTAGCATACGGTATTTGTTTTTCTCTTTCTGACTTACTTCACTCTGTATGACAGTCTCTAGGTCCATCCACCTCACTACAAATAACTCAATTTCATTTCTTTTTATGGCTGATTAATATTCCATTGTATGTATGTGCCACATCTTCTTTATCCATTCATCTGTCGATGGACACTTAGGTTGCTTCCATGTCCTGGCTATTGTAAATAGTGCTTCAGTGAACATTGTGGTGCATGTCTCTTTTTGAATTATGGTTTTCTCAGGGTATATGCCCAGTAGTGGGATTGCTGGGTTGTATGGTAGTTCTATTTTTTGTTTTCTAAGGCCACCGACTTTGGGGTCATTTATTATAGCAGTCATGGGAAATGAATCAGAAGCCCAGCTCCTTCTACCCTTGGCTTCCCCCAAACCATCTGGGATGCTTCTCATCATGCCCCAAAACATGGAATAGGATAGAAGGACACAGACCTTGCACCCACACATACCAAAGTTGACTCTTGCCTTCCCTTCAGACTCTGACTCTTAAATCTTTAGCCTGTTGCCCTAGATGTGGCTTTTGCAACTCCAAAGCTCAGAATTGATGTAGGTGGTGAAAGTGGAATGCCTGGGTACGAGGCAGCAATGAGGGGATCTTGGTAAATATCACAGCGAGCTTTATCTCCACGAAGATGGTGAGCAAGGTGATTTATACCCTAGGATATTTACCCATGAAGGTAGCCCAGTTCACCCTCATTATGCAAATAAGTAAACAAAGTATCTAATCTCACAGTTAATAAACAGCAAAACAGGGTTTCTCTTTTCTCCTAACTCTTATTTCCTCCTTGAAACCAGGAATTTAAAGCCCCCTCCTGGAGCTTGCAGGATCTGGAATTTAACATCTGCTGCCTATAATGAGCCCTGGACCAGGGACGATACATCCCTGACAGCAGCCAGCAGTGATGCAGCTGTGTTGGTACTGCCCCACCTCTGTTAGTTTTTAGGGAGGTCAAGTTTAAGATCTTACCACTGCTTAGGAGGCCCTCTGTGATGTGGCCATGGCCCCCTGCTTCCTGGGGCATGGTGGGTCATTGTGCTGTTCCCCATGGTTGCTCCCACAACCTCTGGCACCAGTCTCTATTGCTAAAAGAATCACGCATCCCCATCTCCCCTGGTTCTGCAGACACGCTCGCTTTTGCACGTGCCCTCTCCATTTATTTCTGCAAGTGCTAAATCAACAGTATCTTCTTTGGCTAACTCTCTTCTGATACCCTTTGGGCAGAGTGAGGGTGCCCTTCTAGGGTTGCCACCAGAAGCTCTATCTCACTGCTCTATGATTGTTTACTCTCATGCTTCCTGCAACAGACAGAATCTGTATCTTACAAATTCTGCATCTTTTCCCTAAACAACTTGCACAGCGCCCAGCCCAGTACATAAAGGTCACTCAATAAAGGTTTGCTCATTGAGTGAATAAATGAGTTCATAAGTATAATAAAGTAGAATGTTATTAGTGATAGCCATTTCTTTCTGGTATCTCTGAACAGCACCATCTAAGACTTGCTCCAGGGTGAGATAAAGCCTAAGAGAATACTTTGGAGGATAAGTTGCAGTCTGACCCTTTGGAAATAGGGTGAGGGAGGGCTGCAGAGATTTCTTTTTTTTCTTCTTGGTTTTTAAATTTCATTTCAGTAACTATAACCCCTTTCACCCACAGCGGAGCTGTATGTCTTGTAGAGCACATGGAATAGAATGAGTGTGCCTGGGAGATTATGTGGGGAATTGAAGATGAACATCAGTTTACCTGGACCTGAGAATAAAAGTTTCATGGTAAGGAAAATCAGTAATGTGAATCTTCCCTTGAACTCAGAGGTAGATGAATGGATGAGGCTAAGTAGTGATACTAGAAAAACATGCCACAGGATCTGGGGGAGTGGAAGAAACTCCTAGGGCAGGGAGGGGAAGCCTGAACAAGGAAACACAATTGGAAGACTTATTCTTCTTCGTCCTTCTGCTTTACTTCTCTCACTTTCAGCATGAGGTTGCCCTAAGGTGTACCTGGTTCATAAAACTCCTATTTTAAGAGTATGCCTTTTATCTTAGTCATTATGTATCTTAGTCTCCAAATTCTGTAATTTCTTTTTTATTGAAGTATAATTGATTTACAATGTAGTGTTAGTTTCAGGTGTCCAGCAAAGTGAGTCAGTTGTACATACATATATATCTTTTTTTTTTTCAGATTCTTTTCCTTTATAGGTTATTACAAAATACTGAGTAGAGTTCCCTGTGCTATACACTAGGTCCTTGTTGGTTATCTATTTTATACATAGTAGTGTGTATGTGTTTAATACCCAACTCCTAATTTATCTCTCTCCCTGCTTTCCCCATTGGTAACCATAAGTTTGTTTTCTAGGTCTGTGGATCTATTTCTGTTTTGTATATAAGTTCATTTGTATCATTTTTTTTAGATTCTACATATAAGCAATATCATATATTTGTCTTCCTCTGTCTAACTTCACTTAGTATTATTAACTCCACGTCCATCCATGTTGCTGCAAATGGCATTATTTAATTCTTGTTTATGGGTAATATTCCATTGTATATACATACCACATCTTTATTTATTCATCTGTCGATGGACATTTAGGTTGCTTCCATGTCCTGGCTATTGTAAATAGAGCTGCAGTGAACATTGTGGTACATGACTCTTTTTGAATTATGGTTTTCTCAGGGTATATGCCCAGTAGTGGGATTGCTGAGTTGTATGGTAGTTCTATTTTTAGTTTTTTAAGGAACCTCCATACTGTTCTCCATAGTGGCTGTATCAATTTACATTCCCACCAACAGTGCAAGAGAGTTCCCTTTTCTCCACACCCTCTCCAGCATTTATTATTTGTAGTCAGTTTGATGATGGCCATTCTGACTGGTGTGAGGTGATACCTCATTGTAGTTTTGCTTTGCATTTCTCTGACAATTAGCGATATCAAGCATCTTTTCATGTGCCTTTTGGCCATCTGTATGTCTTCTGCAAAAATCTGTAATTTCAAAAGCTAGGAAGTCTGGGAAGAGGTGAGTTGAGGGAATAATGACAAGGTGAGTGAGGAACAGGTTTCAATCCTTGACCAGAGAAAAACAAGCCCTACGAAATATGTTTGGCCTAAAAGGCCAAAAAGACCCTAAGTACAGAAACATTTTCTGTTTCCAGGTTTAATGGAAATAGAAGCATGTGTAAGTCCAATAGAGGAGAGAAAGGAGCATGGCCCCTGGGGTCAGCGTGGCCCCAGGCTCACGTCTCAGCTCTATCACTTGCTAACAGAGGGATGGGAAGGTACCAGCCAGCCTTGCCTCAACGTCCCTTGCAGAAGTACGTTCATCTCCTCTATGGCTGTGGCTACTGTACATGACAGGACACAGAGACTGTCCCTGACACATGCAAACACACTGTGGAATCACAACAGATAAGTTCCTCCTTCCCTGTAATTAGCACTGGTCTGCTAATTCAGATGCAGAAATACTACCGCATAGCATGTTAATGGTTTATGGCATGCTTATTATTTTAATGTCATGACATCACCCTCCCTGACTCTTTCCTGGGAAGCTAATTTTAAATTCCTCTAGGTTGGTTATAGGTTTGCTACAAACATCCTCTACATTCTTTTACAGTAAATTTCCCAAGCTGATAGTTATAGATTTGCTTCCCATATTCTTCTCTCTTTAGGTTTTGGGAGATTAGAGGATGGCATTGAGTCATGCCTGCAGGAAACCAACACTGTTCTTCAAATCTTTGTTGAGTCTTACTGTCCAAAAAGCAGTCCCAAAACACACACACACACACACACACACATATATATATCTTTTGATATATACATGTACGTGCATATATGTGTGTTACACGTATATATACATGCTCACACATATATAAGTACATATATGTATACATAAAATATATGTATGAGTGTGTGTTAGTTTATACATAGAAAGAGATCAAATAAGTGACTCAAGTCGATGTGAGACCTGAAACAATAAACCCATATCCAGTATATTTGGCTTCTCTGGAAGCTCTTGAGAAATTGGAAACAGTTATATACAAAATGCTGTCCCCTTTGGCACTGACATGTGCTTTGTTAGGAATTTTCTGTTGCAAGGAGCAGAAACACACTCAGAAAAGCTTAAGGAAATAGGAGGTCAATTTATATGAAGAGAGGAAAGTACAGCCAGACCTCATGGGAGCGTAAACCCTTTAGGCCAACATGATCTTCTATCTCACACTCTTCTTGTTCCAGGGGCCACGCAACTTCCTGTCACAGTGAAACTGACTTCTTCTGCAAGCTCCCTATTTTCTCTCATGGTTTCTTTATACTCATTCCCCCGACTTTGACTTACATGTGATGTGATTCCAGCCATTCCTGGCATCACCTCTGGTCCCAACACCACTTACTTTTCAGAACAAAAGTCTAAAGCACTTGAGTTTCTCAGAGTAAAAATATAATGCAGAAAAAAAGAGAGATTCTTTTTATATTGGCCCAGGCCCCATCTACTGTGGAGAGGGTTAAGTTCAAGGTCAGGGTGGTGACATATATGCCATGAAAGACTCAGGCTGGAGAGGACTGATTTGCATTTCTAGTAAAGGAGGTAAAAGCACATGGTCCAAACTTTTTGAAA
This sequence comes from Kogia breviceps, assembly GCF_026419965.1. Lineage (NCBI taxonomy): Eukaryota > Metazoa > Chordata > Mammalia > Artiodactyla > Physeteridae > Kogia > Kogia breviceps. Next base: position 50,838,872 of record NC_081311.1, read on the forward strand.
AGTTTCAGAAATTTGAGAACAGAGTTTTAAATTTGCTTGGAATCTTTGATCTACATACTCTACTGGTGGGAGTGTCATGTAAGAACCTTATAGTGAATTTGGAAACAAATAGTCACAAAAATGTTCAATGAAGCATTAATAAAAGTGGAAAAGAAATTCTCAGTAATAAGGAAATGATCACTTAAATTAGAATCTGCTTCTGATGTATTATTTAACCATCACAATGTATAAGCATGATGACCATCCATTGAGTTAGTTAAAAAAAAAGTAAGATTCACAATAGTACATACAGAAAAATCTAAAATATGCTAAGAGTATGCATATACAAAATATAAAAAATGTTTGCATCTGGTGGCTTTGGTATACAGATCTGCATTTTTCTTCCTTTTTTCTCTAAAGTTTCGTGTTTTTACAAATTTTGTATTATGAGTGTATATTATTTTATAATAAAAATTTATGCTAAGTCCTATAACTGTTTTTAAGAGAACTCTTCTGGCTTCCTCTTCCATTTTATCTCCTGCATATTCTTGGAAACATAAACCAAGACATGTGAATGGAGGACACAATGAGCAGAGTTACACTGATAGGGGGTTAAGAAATAAATCTGGTGTACTCCAATTTGTGGCAAGGACAATATCCTAAACCGGGCTTTCATTTTGCCAAATTTCAATTAACCTTAGGCCTTTTTAGATATGTTAACACTTTTTTTGTCAGCTAAATGATGATTACTCAGTTTGCATGCCTCCAAACCCTCATTAACTCTTCTATTGAATCCTCACAAATTACAGCATTTGAGAGATGCATTCTGCTACACAATCACAAGAAACCTTAGAAAAATGTCATTGATCACTTGTTTCTTCTTAGGGAAGAAAACACTTAATTAGAGTTATTGGAGGTCCATCAATATAGTCTAAAATAGCAAGCATTCTGACAGAGTTTTTAAGCTGATCTCTCAAAAAAGGTGGTGATTATTTTGCATTATAATAATACCTTCCCTCTTCTTCTGTCCCCGCACACAGCACACATTACCCTGGAAAGTCAGACTTCTTCATGAATGAATGCCTCTGACCTGCATACGCCATTTGAATATTCCATGGTCAATAAGGTAACTTTTAATACCACTGAGAAGGACAAAACATCAACAGAGTACTGTCATAGGACAAACTGTCCCCCTCTGAAGCATACATAGCATCTATGCCACTGTAATTTGCAAAATTATATCTTAATTTATATGTCCATGTATTCATTCATTTACTCAGCAAGCATTTGTAGAAAAGCCTAGAACAGCTATGGCTAACACCTAAAAAAAAAAAAACCATTAGAAGAACTATTAGAAGAATATAAAGTACATCTTGCACATTTGGCCAGGTGGTCCTCTAGGTGCTGGGAGTAGCGTAGTTAACAAGGCAAGATCCCTCCCCTCATGGAACTTACATTTCAGTGGAGGAGATAACAATAAAGTAGTAAATAGTATATGATATATATATACATGTGCATGATATTTTTATCTATCCATTTCATAATGTATGCATATACATACATAATTGACATAGCATGTATATGTGTGCTTCTGTTGGACCACACACCATGGAGATTGTGTGCTGCTAGAATGGGTTTGGGATTCACAGAGACTTGAGTTTAAACCCCTGGCTCAGTTATGTATTAACTTAATGGACTTCAGCAAGTGACTTAACCTCTCTGAAGAACCAACTTAAAAATGGGCAAAAAACTTGAAAAAAATCTCACCAAAGAAGATATACAGATGGTAAATAAGCATTTGAAAAGATGTTCAACATCATATGTCATTAGGGAATTGTAAATTAAGACAACAATGAGATGCCACAACATACTTGTTAGAATGGCCAATCTCCAAAACACTGACAACACGGAACACTGGTGAGGATGTGGAACAACAGAAACTCTCACTCATTGCTGGTGGGAATGCAAAATGGCACAGCCATGTTGGAAGACAGTTTTGCAGTTTCTTGAAAAACTAAACATACTCTTACCATTAACATGCAATGATCATGCTCCTTGGTATTTATATAACACAAAGGAGTTAAAATTTATACCCACTCAAAATCTGCATGTGAAATTTATAGAGCTGTATTTATAACTCTGCCAAAACTTCGAAACAACCAAGATGTCCTTAAGTAGGTGAGTGAATAAACTGTGGTGCATCCAGACAATGGAATTTTTCTCAAGTGCTGAAAAAATGAGCTATCAAACCACCAAGAATATGGATGAACTTTAAATGCATATTGCTAAGTCAAAGAAGCCAGTCTGAAAAGGCTACATACTGCATGGTTCCAACTATGTGACACTCTGGAAAAGGCAAAACTTTAGAGACAGTAAAAAGATCAGTGGTTGCCAGGGCCTGGGGGAAAGGAGAGATGAATATGCAGATCACAGAGGATTTCTAGGGCAGCGAAACTCTTCTATACGATACTACAATGGTGGATATATCTCATCATGTATTAGTCAAAACCCAACACCAAGAGTCAACTCTAAACTATGGGCTTTGGGCAATTATGATGTATCAGTGTAGGTTCATTTGTTGTAACAAATGTTCCACTCTGGTGCAAGATGTTGATAGAAGGGACAGTTGTGCAGCGGCAGGGAGTATATGGGAACTCGCTGTAACTTCCTTTCAATTTTTTTAGAGTGAAACTGAGACCACTCTAAAAAATAGTCTTTAAAAAAACTGAACAATTATTTACCTCTCCTACTAATAATGCAAAATAGCCAATATTTATTTGATGTTTACCGTGTACCAAGTCCACCTATTTCTTTTTTCATATGAAAAAAAACAAGATTCAGAGTGGTTAAATCACTTGCTTAAAGCCATGAAGCTAGTACTGAATGGATCCAGGTTTTAAACTCTAGGCTATGTGACTCCCAAACCTATTTTAAGAGTGCACCATCTCCATGGTGTGTGGCCCAATAGAAGCATATTCACACCATGAGTAATTACAAGCTTGAAGCAGGAAAGTGGCAGACAACACCCAGAGCAGCATTCTCAGGATCTGAGGCCAGGCAAGATCTGCAGTGGCAGGCTGGGGGCTTACAAGGCAGAAACACAACCCTCACCTGAGCATTTATGCTATATGATGGACCTGCCAGGTATTCTTTTATCCCCATTTAATAATAATGACAATAATCTACAAGGCAGGTATTATGTATTCATTTAAGAGACCAGGGAACCGAGGCTCAGAATGTTGAAGTACTTCCCTAAAGGCTGAAGAGTTAGTTGGCTGTAGTAACGCTTGCCTTTGTCCATTCCAAATACTATCTTTCATTTGCTGGTGCTGAAATATTATCTGTACTTCATCAGTTCAAACAGATTACCAGACGACACTTATCCAAGGTACCAAAGGACCGAAGACATTGCTGAAGGACCCTGGAGCCACAGTGTCACAAAAAGAAACAGACAAGCCAAAGGAGCAGAATTCTCAGGTAGCCCAGAATCTCCAGTGCTTAAGGGTCTAAGCAGTGCTCGTTTTTCTGATCCCCCATCTGCTCTGCTGGATTAGGGACCCTTGGGCACCTCATGGGGTAGATCACTCAAGTTTTCACTAAGACTCCAAACTGCTCAGTCCCTTTCTCATTTCATTTCATCCATGGGTCATGGATTCTCTCAAATGAGAAAATTAATTGTAATTATTATTTTTAAGAATGTGCATCTTGGTTACTCTTTTTATTCATCTTGAAAACTAGAGAGCATCTCTGAAAGAGTGACATGTCAATGAATGTGAAAATGGGAGGGGATGTTTCAGCTTTTAAACTGTTCTTGAAAAACAATGCAAGCCATCTACTAAAAGAGGTTTTCGTCCGGAAAACCAGGTGGTCAGTATCACCACAAGAGATGTGACAAAGAGGATTTAGTAAAAGGTTAAGGAGAAGCAGGCTTCTTTGATTTCCATGATAATAAAATGACTAACAGGGTACTTCACATTATTCAGGAAGACTCACAAATGCTTTGTCGATTTTATCCTGTGCACAAGTCCTTGTAGGTGGGAAGGACTTTTCAAGAACACACCCAGGGCTTCCCTGCTGGCGCAGTGGATGAGAATCCTCCTGCCAGTGCAGGGGACATGGGTTCGATCTCTGGTCTGGGAAGATCCCACATGCCGCGGAGAGCAACTAAGGCCGCGAGCCACAACTACTGAGCCCGTGCGTGTGCCTAGAGCCCGTGCTCTGCAACAAGAGAAGCCACCGCAATGAAAAGCCTGTGCACCGCAACGAAGAGTAGCCCCCAATGGCTGCAGCTAGAGAAAGAGCACACGAAGCAACAAAGACCTAATGCAGCCAAAAATAAATGAAAATAAAATAAATAAATTTATTTAAAAAAAAAAAAAGAACACGGATACTCTTTGTTTCCATCTTTTAGTATTTATGATATTGAGATTTCTGATACTCACCACTTTTATAATCAGTATATCTGGTATTCTGATTTACATTTTGGAGAATTCCTCTATTCAATATATATATTTATTTATTTATTTTAAATTTTAATTGGAGTATAGTTGATATACAATGTTGTGTTAGTTTCAGGTGTATAGCAAAGTGAATCAGTTATACATACATACATACATATACACATATGTGTATATGTATAACTCTTTGTTAGATTCTTTTTTAGATTCTTTTCCCATATAGGTCGTTATAGAGTATTGAGTAGAGTTCCCTGTGCTATACAAGAGGTCCTTATTAGTTATCTATTTTATATATAGAAGTGTGTATATGTCAATCCCAATCTCCCAATTTACCCCTCCCCCTCTTTCCTCCCTGGTAACTGTAAGTTTGTTTTCTACATCTGTGACTCTATTTCTGTTTTGTAAATAAGGTCATTTACCATTGTTTTAGATTCCACATATAAGCGATATCATATGATATTTGTCTTTCTCTGTCTGACTTACTTCACTCAGTATGACAATCTCTAGGTCCACCCATGTTGCTGCAAATAGCATTATTTCATTCTTTTTTATGGCCGAGTAATATTCCATTCTGTGTGTGTGTGTGTGTGTGTGTGTGTGTGTGTGTGTTGAATTTATTGTTTTTGTCATCTTTATTTTAATATGGGTATGGTGCTGGTGGTCTATGACATAGCACAGATGTGGATATCCCTGCTCGCTCTCCGACCTTGCTTATGGATCAGTAGGCTGACCTGTGGTTCACTTAGAAGAACTTGAGACTTTCTTAAGCATCAGAGTGGCAATTTTATATGCAGCACAGACCATACAACCATGTAGCAGAATACAACTGCATCCACATTCTCCATTGTCCAATAACTGTGCAAACATACTGTAGTGTGCCACATTTTTATTTTTTAAATGGAATGTTCAAGGTAATATTGTCCTTTCGATGGCTTCCATCTTTCTTGAGTTTTCATTACTTTTCTGAGATAAGGAATTTATTAGTTTCTCTCTTTTTGGTCAATTTTGGGGCACCCCAAAATTGTCTCTATTCAAAATTATAGACAATCTTGCTTAGCTCCTGTTCTATAGCTATGGGACTAGGTCTTTACTAACTGCTTGACCTATTCCCACCTGGACATGCAAAGTGAGTTTGCATTTTCTTTTCATGAATATGACAAAATAAAAAATTACAATTCAAAATACATGTCACCTGAGATTAATTTTATCACTATTGAGGACAAAATGGGTATCTGTTTCCAAAGACTAACCCTCTAGGCATCAATCATGGATTAGGCCATAGCCACTGTTCAGCACGTTTTCTGGGCTGCCAGAGCACTCTGTTCTCTTGCACTCACATGGTCATGGGTCCAACTAATTTAAACAGCACAGCTAAAGCATGACAATCAGAAGCTAGTTTTTGCTGAGGATGTGAGCATGGAAAGCTAGAGTTCCTGATCCCAGAGCCACAAACATTTCACTTCCTGTGGTCAGTTATTCAGTGTCTGCAAAACTCAGGGCTGACCCTCAGTATAGACCCAAACACTTTTCCATTGATCAGGGTGTGTGTGTGTGTGTGTGTGTGTGTGTGTGTGTGTGTGTGTGTGTGTGTGTGTGTGTGACTCTGTCTGCGTTGAAGGGGAGACAGGGAGGTCAATTCATTTTCTCTTTCAATGACTTTCAGGTAAAGAGCCAGGGATGAAGTGAGGTACTAGCAGTTTTTCATTCAGCTTATGAGGTCTGATAGACATTCACCTTGTTTAGCACTATGAAAAATATGCCTTCCCTGGGAAATGATGCCTTGTTGTATTACCCCCATAATAGGGAAAATGTTTTGCTGTTCTTTATCTTTTACTGAATCATCTTCCCATTTGCTCTTTGGATTCCAACTTCAGGTGATGTATCAATACCATCCGATTAATTTAGAAAGAAAAATGCCAAGTTTTATACATTACTTAGGTAAGTAGGGATGAGTTTGTTAAAGTGTTGATAAATCACTACAGCAACTGGGCTCAAATTGTCAAAATTTTCCCAAATTTCATTTGATTCCCAAAGTTTTTAAAGTAAAAGAATTATTATGATTTCTAAGAATTAACATCTCAATTATGATTCATTCCTATAGCCAATACATCTTCTGAAGTTTGAATATGTATACAAGAGTGCTCAGATGTCTAGAAATGGCAAGGCTTTAACACTTTAACACTTGATGCTTTGAGTGCTTTAAATTTGATGAATTACAAAATAAATCACCTGCCTTTGTGAAATAATTCAAATTTGGATGATATAAACATGGAGCTAATTATTCTTTCCAATTACCTTTAAGAAATAGCCATTGCTTTAAGGATTGTATAGGATGTAGACTGCACTTGGTAAAACAGCAATTCCTGATGAGTGAATTTTTTGAAGCAGCAAAGAAATTTCTCTTCCAAATTTGTTAAACTGATATACAAATGATAAATAAGCACTTGAAAAGATGTTCCACATCATATTTCATGAGGGAAATTCCAATTAAAACAACAGGATACCACTATACCCTTGCTAGGATGACCCAAATCCAAAATACTGACAACAAATGCTGGTGAGGGTGTAGAACAAGAGAAACTCTCATCCATTGCTGCTGGGAATGCAAAATGGTACAGCCACATTGGAAGACAGTTTGGCAGTGTCTTACAAAACTAAACATACTCTTACTGTATGATCCAGCAATTGTACTCCTTGGTATTTACCCAAAGAAGGTGAAAATCTATGTCCACACAAAAACGTGCACATGGATATCTATAGCAGCTTTATTCTTATTTACCAAAACTTAGAAGCAACCAAGATGTCCTTCAGTTTAAGTGAATGGATAAACTGTGCTATACCCACAAGGGAATATTATTCAGTGCTAAAAACAAATAAGCTGTCAAGCCACAAAAACTATGGATGAGTCTTAAATGCATATTTCTAAGTGAAAGAAGCCAATCTGAAAAGGCTACTTACTATATGATTCCAACAGTATAACATTCTGGAAAAGGCAAAACTATAGAAATAGTAAAAATATCAGTGTTTGCCAGGGGTTGTGGGGAGGGAGGGATGAATATACAAACCACAGAGGATTTTTAGGGCAGTGAAACTCTTCTTTATGATACCATAAGGATGTATATATATCATTATACTTTTGTCCAAACCCATAAAATAAAATGTACACCATGTGTGACCTATAAACTATGGACTTCGGGTGATAATGATGTGTCAATTTAGACTCAATAATTGTAACAAATGTATCACTTTGGTGGGAGATATTGATAGATAATGGGGGAGGCTATGCATGTGTAGGGTAGGAGGTATGTGGAAAATTTCTATACCTTCCCCTCAATTTTGCTGTGAACCTAAAACTGCTCTAAAAAATAGTTTTATAAAAACCTCTGTATGCTGATCCTTTGGTATAGTATTTGGAGAGAGAATTGCCCTCCTCACTTCCCACATTCCTAAGCATGTTTGCATCCAGTGGATATAATCAAACCTTGGTAGAGAGGCAAGTTAAATATAAGCTGTTTGTCCCCTTAACTCATCCTATTTCTCTCCTTTGGTCATACCTATGTCACTCTACCCTCATTTCTCTGCAGAAAACTCAATTTTTAAAAAAGAGAATAAATCAAAATACCTCAAAGATGATGTATTTTCTCTTTAATTCAGTCATTTGACAAACTTATATTGTGTCTATAATATGTGCCACACTCTTTACTATGCTTTTAGGGGGATCTTATGTAGAATAAACCATCATCACTCTTCTCAAAGAGGGTAAAAAAAGAGGAATATTAGATGAGGGGAATTTGGAAATAAAACACAAAAGCAATAGAGAAGATTTTAAAAGCCCAACATTTGTTTTTTGAAAAGATTAACAAGATAGACCTCGGGCAAGACTAAACAAGAAAAATCAGAAAGTACAAATAAATACCAAGTGAAAGAGGGTAATAAATTAGACACATTAGAAATTTAAGCATATTAAAGCAACAATTAGAGAAGCAAAAACCAGATAGCATGCATAAGACAAGCTGTTCAAACTCATTAGTAATATGAAAAATGCAAATTAAAACAACAGTGGACTACCTCTTTAAACCGTGTAGATTAGAAAATTAGAAAGCTGGATGGTGCTAAGTTATTAACAGGGATTAAGAACTCTGGGAGTAAGAACCTTGATTCATTGTGAGTGGGAGAAGACTAGGGCTACCAACAAGGAGAGTAAGCTGGCAGTACCAAGATCCAGCATTTATGCCCCTGGTTTTACATGCCGTGAGAGTTAATTTTATGTGTCAACTTGACTGGATTATGGGATGCCCAGATATTTGTCATACATTCTGGCTGTGTTTGTAAGGGTATTTGTGGATGAGATTAACATTTAAATTGATATACTGAATAAAGGAGATTATCCTCCATAATGTGAGTGGCCCTCATCCAATCAGATGAAGGCCTGGATAGAACAAAAAAACCCTAGCTCTTTCCTGAGGTAAGAGAATTTTTCTTGTCTGTTGGCCTTCAAACTGGAACATCAGCTTTTTTCTGCCTTTGAACTAGAATTGAACATCAACTCGTCCTGGGTCTCAAGCCTGAAGCTTTTCAGTCTGGAACTACACCATTAGCTCTCCTGGGTTTCCAGTTTGTGATTCACCCTGCAGAACTTGGGACTTTTCAGCCTCCATAATCATGCCAACCAATTCATTATAATAAATTTCTTTAAAAAAAATTTTTAAGGCTTTTAAAAAACATTTATTTATTTTTGCCTGCGCCACGTGTTAGTTGCAGCACGCGGGATCTTTGTTGACGCATGTGGGATCTTTGGTTGTGGTGCATGGGCTTCTCTCTAGTTGTGGCATGCGGGCTCCAGGGCATGTGGGCTCTGTGGTTTGTGGCACGCAGGCTCTCTAGTTGAGGTGCATGAGATCAGTAGTTGTGGCCCAGGGGCTTAGTTGCCCTGTGGCATGTGGGATCTTAGTCCCCTGACCGGGGATCGAACCTGTGTCCCCTGCATTGGAAGGCTGATTCTTTACCACTGGACCACCACGAAAGTCCCAATAAATTTCTTGATATATTTATACATATACACACACACACACTCTATTGGATCTGTTTTTCAGGAAATCATGACTAATACACATGCCAAAGTCTTTATTTACCAGTCCGTAAGAGGACATAGATAAGGGTGCTCCTTTATCTGTGGAGGTAGAGAGTGGCTAGGTCAAATGTGGTGTGATTCACATCATGGAGGGCTATACATTAGTCAGAAGCAATGAACCAAATAGAGCTGAAACGGAGGGATAATGAAGACAGAGTGCTTAATGAAAAGTTAGAAACAGAATTAGATATATTACACAATATCATTAGTGTAAATTGAAAATGCATGTGTGTAAAACAATAGTATACATTTTGTAAAACAAATGCCTGTTTAGCAAGGATACAGTTTTTTATAGTAATGGAAAGATATACGGTAAATATATTAGAATTTTGCCTAATGCAGGTGAGAGAAATGAGAGCAGACTGTGTGGAAATAAGAGGAAATGATTAAATAATTAAATTAATAATCAAATGAGAGGAGAGCTTTACATAGGCCAGCAGAAATAATATACCAAGAACTAAGTAGTATGATTAACTTAACTCTGTACTTTAAAAGGAATAAAGAAAATCTGATATCATCTAATATCTAATTAGATTATTTTAGACAATTTAAAAAAAAATCAAGCATTCCAGGGTGAGAGATTCACAAATTCTTAGCATTGGAGCGGTCCCTTGAGGTCACTGGCCCAATGTACCTCATGATACTGAATATCCTCCCAGACCTCACTAGTAAGTGTGTGTGCAGCTTGGGACAGAGCACTTGGGTGGTGAAGAGCTCAGAGTCACCTACAGCAGAGACAATGCTGTCTTTGGGTACTGTGACAGCTAGAAGGCTCTCCTTCAAAATGTGATTGAAAATCTGTCTCCTCAAGATTCCTGGCTGGCTCTAGGCCTTGGTTTCCCTTTTCCTGATTTCCTCTGCCTCGTTATAGTCTCAACATAACACCATAGATGTGAACATTTTTCTTTGTATTTAAATCTTCATTGTCATGATGCTAACTGTCTTAGGAATGCTTGGATAAAGGATCTTCCTTCAATCTCCCAACCTTACTCTACAACACAAAACCATATTTCTACAGCTTACAAAAGCCCTGTGAGGCATAGAATTACCTTTATTTCTTTCTTAATTGGACTGGAAGTGTAATTAAGAACCTCATAGATGAATAGAATTAGGTGTCACCATAGAAATAATTGTTAGATAAAATATAAAAGTCCAATCTTAGATTTATAACCATGATTTATTAAATTTTTTTTTTGTTCTGAAGGGTCATGGTATCTACTCAGGACTGAAACATCAAATAGAAATGAAGTTGGATGAATATTCAGAACTTGGTCAGCAAATCTGAGATTCAATCCATCAGAGAAGTTATTGCATTCTCTATCATTGGTGTCCATTCATTCAAAAGGAAGGATGACACAGCCTTGCTCCTATAAAGAGTCCATTTACATAAAATATCATGCACTAACTCAAGAGAAAAATACCAGATAGCTCCAATTCCTTAAAACGTCATTATGCAATGACAGGTTGGGTGTTTCAAACTAATTATTTCACTAACAACAAATAAAAAGGCTGGGAACATGCAGAAAGATTTGTCTTAATGACATCAAAGACCAAACAAGATATTGAAGGTTATTGGACCAAGTCACTGGCTGAAAATAGGAGCAGAAAGTGTAGAACAAAATGCCCTGCATGGACATTTTCCTAGGAGTCAGGAGGGAGGCCACCAGGAGGTAGAGCTCTGTGAGCAGGTGGGAGGCAGGGCAGCGTTGAGCCAGGGCACTACATGGCAGGGACCACAGAGACTCTGCTCTTGTCACGTGCACACATGCTGAAATCCTGTCCCCTCCCCCATCTGTGCTTCCCTGACAAACATCTGAGAGGTGAGTGGAGCTTCTGGTTGACACTGGGGTTGACAGGATGGGAGCTCAGATCCACCAAAGGCAGAAGCCAAGAGTAACACCTCATACAACAGAGGTTCTTAATCTTTTGTTTTTTTCCTCACGGACCCCTTTTCATAGCCTGATGAAGCTTATACACCCCTTCTCAGAACAATTTTTTAATACATTGTAATGAAATACTTAGGATTACAAAGAAACCAGTTATATGGAAAAGCAGTTATCAAAGTATGTTTTGAAGAAAAATTTATTCTTTTTAGTGTGTAATTCTATGATTTTTGACAAATGAATATATTCCAGTAACTACAGTGACAAACAAGATATAAAACAGTTCTATCACCTCAAAAAATTCCCCATGTCTCTTTGTTGTCAACCCCTCCACTAAACCCCTGCCTGGCAACCACTGGTTTGTTTTCTCCCTGAATAATTTTGCCTTTTCTACAATGTCATATAAATGGAATCCTATAGCATGTAGTCTTCCGAGTTAGATTTCCTTCACTCAGTATAATGCATTCAAGATCTATCTAAGTTATGTATATCAACAATTCACTCCTTTTTATTCCTGCATAGTAGTCCACGGTATTTATGTACCACAATTTGTTTATCCAGTCACCCCTTGAAGGACATTTTGTTTTTTCAGACTTTTTATGATTAGTAAAAAAGATTCTGTAAACATTAAGTACAGGTTTTATGTGTGTGTGAACGTTTTCACCTCTCTTGGATAAATAAGAAATGTCGGGGCTTCCCTGGTGGCACAGTGGTTGGGAGTCCGCCTGCCGATGCAGGGGACACGGGTTCGTGCCCCGGTCCAGGAGGATCCCACATGCCGTGGATCAGCTGGGCCCGTGAGCCATGGCTGCTGAGCCTGCGCATCTGGAGCCTGTGCTACGCAACAGGAGAGGCCACAACAGTGAGAGGCCCGCGTACTGCGCAAAAAAAAAAAAAAAAAAAAAAAAAAAGTGTTGGGTCTACCTGTTTTATCGAAAACCCAAAGTTTTAGAGTATATAGAAGAAATGCAGAACTCTTTCTTTCAAATCCTTAACACGTACTGTCTTAAAAGGTGAAACTATTTCATTCCTTGGAGGATTTTCTATGCGTTTCAATCAACGGGAGGAGACGTTTATAAATTAGCAAAGTCACTGTTTGTTGATAATGGCTTTTTTCTTAATAATTTCATTAGCATTTAAAGAAAATTTCTTGATTTTCATGATAAAGGATAAACTCTTCCCTTGTTTACTGTTGATTCACCTTGTAAACATTTTCCCATTTGAACAGTGTGATTATCTAATTGTGGGTGAGGTCTCACAGGGCTCTTGCTGGTTATTGTGCCATGTCTGGCAGAATTGAAGCTCAAGGTCTTATCCAGGCTAAGGGGCTGGCCACCCTGTCTTGAGAGTGTTTCCTTGGAGCAGTGGCAAAAGTAAAGGCAGCCTAATGTGTGTGTTGGGTGGGGGTGGGGGGAGGTGGATTCCAGACCTGCATTAGAGAACCTGTATTAGTTCCAGCTCTGCCACCAACTAACTACATGAACTGACCAAGCACTTCCTCTCCATGGGCATCAGTTTCAAGGCTCAACCCTGAGGTGAGTAAGGTGCTTAGGACACAAAAATCCAGGAGGCAGTCCCTCTTGGGGCAGGGCTTGTACCTGTAAGATCATGTGAGCAAGTACCCTTCAAATTTTGCACCCTAGTTGCCTCACTCCCCCAATCCCAGTCAAGGCATAGATGGTAATTTACCCTTTGACCCAGCAATTCCACTTCTAGGAACTGATACCAAAATGCACAGACAAAAATATAAAAAGTTATATGCTCTCAGCATTCTTTGCAGGAATATTTGAAATATCAACAGACTAGAAACAATGCAGGTGACCAACAGTCTCCAGATAGGAGAAAGGATGAATAAACTGTAGTATTCCACAGTGGAGTACTAAGCAGCTGTGAAAAGTAATGAGGGGAGCGGAGAGAAGATGGCGGAAGAGTAAGACGTGGAGATCACCTTCCTCCTCACAGATACATCAGAAATACATCTACACGTGGAACTGCTCCTATAGAACACCCACTGAACGCTGGCAGAAGACCTCAGACCTCCCAAAAGGCAAGAAACTCCCCACGTACCTGGGTAGGGCAAAAGAAAAAAGAATAAACAGAGACAAAAGAATAGGAATGGGACCTGCACCAGTGGGAGGGAGCTGTGAAGGAGGAAAGGTTCCCACACACTAGAAGCCCCTTCATGGGCGGAGACAGCAGGTGGCAGAGGGGGAAGCCTCAGAGCCACGGAGGAGAGCGCAGTAACAGGGGTGTGGAGGGCAAAGCGGAGAGATTCCTGCACAGAGGATCGGTGCCAACCAGCACTCACCAGCACGAGAGGCTTGTCTGCTCACCCATCGGGACGGGCGGGGGCTGGGAGCTGAGCGGGCTTCGGTGAGAAGCCGGAAGAGGACTGGGGTTGGCTGCGTGAACACAGCCAGAAGGGGTTAGTGCACCACGGCTAGCCGGGAGGGAGTCCGTGAAAAAGTCTGGAGCTGCCGAAGAGGCAAGAGATCTTTTCTTCCCTCTTTGCTTCCTGGGGCGCGACGAGAGGGGTTTAAGCGCGCCGCTTAAAGGAGCTCCAGAAACGGGCGCGGAGCTGCCGAAGAGACAAGAGACTTTTTCTTGCCTCTTTGTTTCCTGGTGCGCGAGGAGAGGGGATTAAGTGTGCCGCATAAAGGAGCTCCAGAAACGGGCGCTAGCCGCAGCTGTGGGTGCGGACACCAGAGACGGGTGTGGGACGCTAGGGTTGCTGCTGCCGCCACCAAGAGGCCTGTGTGAGAACACAAGTCACTCTCCACACCTCCCCTCCCGGGAGCCTGTGCAGCCCGCCACTGCCGGAGTCCCGGGATCCAGGGAGAGCTTCCCCGGGAGAACGCGTGGCACTCCTCGGCCCGGTGCAGCATCACGCTGGTCTCTGCCGCCGCAGGCTCGCCCCGCATCCGTGCCCCTCCCTCCCGCTGGCCTGAGCCAGAGCCCTCGAATCAGCTGCTCCTTTAACCCTGTCCTGTCTGAGCGAAGAGCAGACGCCCTCCGACAACCTACGCGCAGAGGCGGGGCCAAGTCCAAAGCTGAAACCCAGGAGCTGTGCGAACAAAGAGGAGAGGAGGAGGTCTCTCCCAGCAGCCTCAGAAGCAGCGGATTAAAGCTCCACAATCAATTTGAAGTGCCCTGCATCTGTGGAATACCTGAATAGACAGCGAATCATCCCAAGTTGAGGAGGTGGACTTCGGGAGCAAGATATATTATTATTTTCCCCTTTTTCTCTTTTTGTAAGTGTGTATGTGTGTGCTGCTGTGTGAGATTTTGTCTGTATAGCTTTGCTTTCACCATTTGTCCTAGGGTTCTAACCAAACCGTTTTTCCTGTTTCTTTTTTTTAAATATAAGATTCTTGTTCTTAATTATTTTTTATTCTAATAATTTTATCCTACTTTATCTTCTTTCTTTATTCCTTCTTTCTTCCTCCCTTCCCTCCTTCATTTCTTCCTCCCTTTCTTCCTCTCTTCCTTCCTTCCTTCCTTCCTTTCTTCCTTTCTATTTTTTCTCCCTTTTATTCTGAACCGTGTGGATTAAAGGCTCTTGGTGCTCCAGTCAGGCACCACAGCTGTGTCTCTGAGGTGGGAGAACCAACTTCAGGACACTGGTCCACAAGAGATCTCCCAGCTCCACGTAATATCAAACGTCAAAAATCTCCCAGAGATCTCCATCTCAACACCAAGACCCAGCTTCACTCAATGACCAGCAACGTACAGTGCTAGACATCCTATGCCCAACAAATAGCAAGACAGGACTACAGCCCCATCCATTAGCAGAGAGGCTGCCTAAAATCATAAAAAGGCTACCGACATCCCAAAACACACCACCAGATGTGGACCTGCCCACCAGAAAGACAAGATCCAGCCTCATCCTCCAGAACACAGGCACTAGTCCCCCCAACCAGGAAACCTACTCAACCCACTGAACCAACCTTACCCACTGGGGACAGACACCAAAAACAACGGGAACTACGAACCTGCAGCCAGCAAAGAGGAGACGCCAAACACAGTAAGCAAAATGAGAAGACAGAAAAACACACAGCAGATGAAGGAGCAAGGTAAAAACCCACCAGACCTAACAAATGAAGAGGAAATAGGCAGTCTACCTGAAAAAGAATTCAGAATAATGATAGTAGAGATGATCCAAAATCTTTGAAATAGAATAGACAAAATGCAAGGAAACATTTAACAAGGACCTAGAAGAAATAAACAGGAAGCAAGCAATGATGAGCAACACAATAAATGAAATTTAAAATACTCTAGATGGGATCAATAGAGGAATAACTGAGTCAAAAGAATGGATAAGTGACCTGGAAGATAAAACAGTGGAAATAACTACTGCAGAGCAGAATAAAGAAAAAAGAATGAAAAGAACTGAGGACAGTCTCAGAGACCTGTGGGACAACATTAAACACACCAACATTCAAATTACAGGGGTCCCAGAAGAAGAAGAGAAAAAGAAAGGGCCTGAGAAAATATTTGAAGAGATTATCGTTGAAAACTTCCCTAATATGGGAAGGGAAATAGTCAATCAAGTCCAGGAAGCACAGAGAGTCCCATACAGGATAAATCGAAGAAGAAACACGCCAAGACACATATTAATCAAACTATCAAAAATTAAATACAAAGATAACATATTAAAAGCAGCAAGGGAAAAACAACAAATAACACACAAGGGAATCCCCATAAGGTTAAGAGCTGATCTTTCAGCAGAAACTCTGCAAGACAGAAGGGAGTGGCAGGACATATTTAAAGTGACGAAGCAGAAACACCTACAACCAGATTACTCTACCCAGCAAGGATCTCATTCAGATTTGATGGAGAAATTAAAACCTTTACAGACAAGCAAAAGCTGAGAGAGTTCAGCACCACCAAACCAGCTCTACAACAAATGCTAAAGGAACTTCTCTAGGCAAGAAACACAAGAGAAGGAAAAGACCTACAAGAACAAACCGGAAACAATTAAGTAAATGGTAATAGGAACATACATATTGATAATTACCTTAAATTTAAATGGATTAAATGCTCCCACCAAAAGACACAGACTGGCTGAATGGATACAAAAACAAGACCCATATATATGCTGTCTACAAGAGACCCACTTCAGACCTAGGGACACATACAGACTGAAAGTGAGAGGATGGAAAAAGATATTCCATGCAAATGGGAATCAGAAGAAAGCTGAAGTACCAATTCTCATATCAGACAAAATAGACTTTAAAATAAAAACTATTACGAGAGACAAAGAAGGATACTACATAATGATCAAGGGATCGATCCATGAAGAAGCTGTAACAATTGTAAATATTTATGCACCCAACATAGGAGCACCTCACTACATAAGGCAAATACTAACAGCCATAAAAGGGGAAATCGACAGTAACACAATCACAGTAGGGGACTTTAACACCCCACTTTCACCAATGGACAGATCATCAAAAATGAAAATAAATAAGGAAACACAAGCTCTAATTGATGGACTTAATTGATATTAATTGATATATATAGGACATTCCATCAAAAAACAACAGAATACACATTTTTCTCAAGTGCTCATGGAACATTCTCCAGGAGAGATCATATCTTGGGTCACAAATCTAGCCTTGGTAAATGTAAGACAATTGAAATCATATCAAGTATATTTTCCAACCACAACGCTATGAGACTAGGTATCAATTACAGGAAAAGATCTGTAAAAAATTCCAACACATGGAGGCTAAACAATACACTACTTAATAACGAAGTGATCACTGAAGAAATAAAAGAGGAAATCAAAAAGTACTTAGAAACAAATGACAATGGAGACACGACGACCCAAAACCTGTGGGATACAGCAAAAGCAGTTCTAAGAGAGAAGTTTAAAGCAATACAATCCTACCTTAAGAAACAGGAAACATCTCGAATAAACAACCTAACTTTGCACCTAAAGCAATTAGAGAAAGAACAAAAAAAAACCCAAATTTAGCAGAAGGAAAGAAATCATAAAGATCAGATCAGAAATAAATGAAAAAGAAATGAAGGAAACGATAGCAAAGATCAATAAAACTAAAAGCTGGTTCTTTGAGAAGATAAACAAAAGTGATAAACCATTAGCCAGACTCATCAAGAAAAAAAGGGAGAAGACTCAAATCAATAGAATTAGAAATGAAAAAGGAGACGTAACAACTGACACTGCAGAAATACAAAAGATTATTAGAAATTACTACAAGCAACTGTAAGACAATAAAATGGACAACCTGGAAGAAATGGACAAATTTTCAGAGTGCACAACCTGCCGAGACTGAACCAGGAAGAAATAGAAAATATGAACAGACCAATCACAAGCACTGAAATTGAAACTTTGATTAAAAATCTTTCAACAAACAAAAGCCCAGGACCAGATGGCTTCACAGGCGAATTCTACCAAACATTTATAGAAGAGCTAACACCTGTCCTCAAACTCTTGCAAAAGATAGCAGAGGGAGGAACACTCCCAAACTCATTCTATGAGGCCTCCATAACCCTGATACCACATACCACAAAAAAAGAAAACTACAGGCCAATATCACTGATGAACATAGATGCAAAAATCCTCAACAAAATACCAGCAAACAGAATCCAACAGCACATTAAAAGGATCCTACACCATGATCAAGTGGGGTTTATTCCAGGAATGCAAGGATTCTTCAATATACGCAAATCAATAAACATGATACACCATATCAACAACCTGAAGGAGAAAAACCATATGATCATCTCAATAGATGCAGAGAAAGCTTTTGACAAAATTCAACACCTATTTATGATAAAAACTCTGCAGAAAGTAGGCATAGAGGGAACTTTCCTCAACATAATAAAGGCCATATATGACAAACCCACAGCCAACATCATCCTCAATGGTGAAAAACTGAAACCATTTCCACTAAGATCAGGAACAAGACAAGGTTGCCCACTCTCACCACTCTTATTCAACATAGTTTTGGAAGTTCTAGCCACAGCAATCAGGGAAGAAAAAGAAATAAAAGGAATCCAAATCGGAAAAGAAGTAAAGCTGTCACTGTTTGCAGATGACATGATACTATACATAGAGAATCCTAAGGATGCTACCAGAAAACTATGAGAGCTAAGCTAATCAATGAATTTGGTAAAGTAGCAGGATACAAAATTAATGCACAGAAATCTCTGGCATTCTTATACACTAATGATGAAAAATCTGAGAGTGAAATTAAGAAAACACTCCCATTTTCCACTGCAACAAAAAGAATAAAATATCTAGGAATAAACCTACCTAAGGAGACAAAAGACCTGTATGCAGAAAATTATAAGACACTGGTGAAGGAAATTAAAGATGATACAAATAGATGGAGAGAAATACCATGTTCTTGTATTGGAAGAATCAACATTGTGAAAATGACTCTACTACCCAAAGCAATCTACAGATTCAATGCAATCCCTATCAAACTACCACTGGCATTTTTCACAGTACTAGAACAAAACATTTCACAATTTGTATGGAAACACAAAAGACCCCGAATAGCCAAAGCAATCTTGAGAATGAAAAATGGAGCTGGAGGAATCCGGCTCTCTGACTTTAGACTATACTACAACTCTACAGTAATCAAGACAGTATGGTACTGGCACAAAAACAGAAATATAGATCAATGGAACAGGATAGAAAGCCCAGAGATAAACCCACACACATATGTTCACCTTACCTTTGATAAAGGAGGCAAGAATATACAGTGGAGAAAAGACAGCCTCTTCAATAAGTGGTGCTGGGAAAACTGGACAGTTACATGTAAAAGTATGAAATTAGAACACTACCTAACACCATACACAAAAATATACTCAAAATGGGTTAAAGACCTACATGTAAGGCCAGACACTATCAAACTCTTAGAGAAAACATAGGCAGAACACTTTATGACATAAATCACAACAAGATCCTTTTTTTTTTTTTTCTTTCTTTCACTGTTGTGGCCTCTCCCATTGCGGAGCACAGGCTCCGGACGCGCAGGCTCAGCAGCCATGGCCCACGGGCCCAGCCGCTCCACGGCATGTGGGATCCTCCCGGACCGGGGCACGAACCCGTGTCCCCTGCATTGGCAGGCAGACTCTCAACCCCTGCACCACCAGGGAAGCCCAGCAAGATCCTTTTTGACCCACCTCCTAGAGACATGGAAATAAAAACAAAAATAAACAAATGGGACCTAATGAAACTTAAAAGCTTTTGCACAGCAAAGGATACCATAAACAAGACCAAAAGACAACCCTCAGAATGGGAGAAAATAGTTGCAAATGAAGCAACTGACAAAGGATTAATCTCCAAAATTTATAAGCAACTCATGCAGCTCAATAACAAAAAAACAAACAACCCAATCCAAAAATGGGCAGAAGACCTAAACAGACATTTCTCCAAAGAAGATATACAGATTGCCAACAAACACATGAAAGAATGCTCAACAGCATTAATCATTAGAGAAATGCAAATCAAAACTACAATGAGATATCATCTCACACCAGTCCAAATGGCCATCATCAAAAAATCTAGAAACAATAAATGCTGGAGAGGGTGTGGAGAAAAGGGAACCCTCCTGCACTGCTGGTGGGAATGTAAATTGATACAGCCACTATGTAGAACAGTATGGAGGTTCCTTAAAAAAAACTACAAATAGAACTACCATACGACCCAGCAATCCCACTACTGGGCATATACCCTGAGAAAACCATAATTCAAAAAGAGTCATGTACCAAAATGTTCATTGCAGCTCTATTTACAATAGCCAGGACATGGAAGCAACCTAAGTGTCCATCAACAGATGAATGGATCAAGAAGATGTGGCACATATAAACAATGGAATATTACTCAGCCATAAAAAGAAACGAAACTGAGTTATTTGTCATGAGGTAGATAGACCTGGAGTCTGTCATACAGAGTGAACTAAGTCAGAAGGAGGAAAACAAATACCGTATTCGAACACATATATATATATATATATATATATATATATATATATATATGGAATCTAAGAAAAAAAATGTCATGAAGAGACTAGGGGTAGGACGGGAATAAAACACAGACCTACTAGAGCATGGATTTAAGGATATGGGGAGGGGGAAGGGTAAGCTGTGACGAAGTGACAGAGTGGCATGGACATATATACACTACCAAACGTAGGGTGGATAGCTAGTGGCAAGCAGCCACATGGCACAGGGAGATCAGCTCGGTGCTCTGTGACCACCTAGAGGGGCGGGATAGGGAGGGTGGGAGGGAGGGAGACATAAGAGGGAAGAGATACGGGAACATATGTATATGTATAACTGATTCACTTTGTTGTAAAGCAGAAACCAACACACCATTGTAAAACAGTTATACTCCAATAAAGATGTTAAAAAAAAGTAATGAGGAATATCTCTATATCTTATTGATAATTTGGGGAGTTCTCTAGAATAACTTATTGACTAATAATAAAGGAGAGAAGAGTGTATAGCTTGCTATCACTTATACAAGAAAATTGAGAATACCAAATTGTGCGTGTGTGTGTGTGTGAGCTTAAATATAGTTGGGGGATGAAGCAGAAATATTCAAGGAGGGACAGAGTTAGAAACTAGACATCTTTGAATGTACTTTTTTTAAGATTAATTTTGGAATCAGATACTTGAAAAATTGATGAACTGGTTTGCAAGGCATAAATAGAGACACAGATGTAGAGAGCAAACGTACGGACACCAAGGGGGGAAAGGGGGGACGGTGGGATGAATTGGGAGATTGGAATTGACATATATACACTAATATGTATAAAATAGTTAAGCAATGAGAACATGCTGTATAGCCCAGGGGACTCACCTTCACTTCGCTATACAGTAGAAACTAACACAACATTGTAAAACAACTATGCCCCAATTTTAAAAATAAAAAATGAGAGAAGTGATATGGAAAAATGAAATTAAATGTTTGTCTATTTGGTGGCTAATCATTCAGGGTGGAACTGTTACAACTGACTCAAAAATGCCAATCATTTTACCCTAATATCCTAGTGAGATATATTCTCAAAGAGAAATACTGCAACAACAAAAAAATCTCAATTTTTTTTTTACAGTAAACATATTGTTGCTGTTAGTTATTTGTATTTGTCTGTTTGTGAGACTATTGAGTATGTATATTTTGGGATTCATTGAATGAGTAATTATATGATATTCTAATTCAATCATCCCTGTGTCCTGGAGTACTGAGATTCAAACTATAATTTCTATATCTATTACACAATATAGATATATAAGATAGATAGGTGTGCAGATAGAAATAAATATACATGCACATACACACAAGTATATACATAGATTACATATATAAATACATATATATGTGTCTGTGTGTATTCTAGCTCTGTTCCCTGAAAATGCCTTGAAAACATAACAAATCAAATAGCAAGGAACACTCACGGCTCACAGATTATAGTCTTGTAATGCCATTTCATACCCAAAGTAGCCAGAGCTTCTTTAAGAATGACTGCCTCTAAGTCTGGGGCAGTGTAAGATGATCATGGAATATCTTTTTATACTGGATAACAAGTACTCTACCTCAGGCTTCCCTGGTGGCGCAGTGGTTGAGAATCTGCC
Source organism: Kogia breviceps (assembly GCF_026419965.1). Lineage (NCBI taxonomy): Eukaryota > Metazoa > Chordata > Mammalia > Artiodactyla > Physeteridae > Kogia > Kogia breviceps. The sequence goes on from NC_081311.1 coordinate 50,860,936, forward strand.
TGCCAATGCAGCGGACATGGGTTCGAGCCCTGGTCTGGGAAGATCCCACGTGCCGCGGAGCAACTGGGCCCGTGAGCCACAATTACTGAGCCTGCGCGTCTGGAGCCTGTGCTCCGCAACAAGAGAGGCCGCGATAGTGAGAGGCCTGCGCACCGCGATGAAGAGTGGCCCCCACATGCCACAACTAGAGAGAGCCCTCGCACAGAAACGAACACCCAACACAGCCATAAATAAATAAATTAATTTAAAAAAAAAAAAAAGAACTCTATCTCCTGGGAGGGTCATATGTAAACAAATTGGAAGTCAACCCAAGTAAGTTGTTATTGGCAAAAGTAGTACAACTTAAGCATCACTAGCACTCATTTCTGCTATGCTTTAAACACATAAAATATGTATAAAACTGTAAGGTGCAATATGATACTGAAAAAGAACCTTGGTGACCACTGGAAACTTGAAAATAAAGGTAAAGAATTCAGCATGTTATCATATCTTCCCATACTATTAGGTCACCAAAAAGTAGAGGGGGCAGTTTCTCTTTACAGAAGTATTCTAGCTAATGCATAAGGAAGAAATGAAAAAATTAGAACATCATCACTGTGTAACACATAGTGAATTCATATATCGAAGCACTGGTCATTAACTACTGCTAACATCACAAAAAGTGGCAAACAAATATTCCATATACCCTGATGAAATACACAAATCTATATGCAAACTACCCTTGTCCTCACTCAGATCAATCCTGAACCTGACCAAGCCTTCCAGATTCAATTTAGCAAAATATGAAAGACAGAACAATATGTTGAACAACATATTATGTTAAATAACAGATGCTAAAGAACAACCTTAGGGCTGTAATCAACAAAATTCAGCTTGTACGAAGCTCTACAAGATAAATAATCCTGTTTCTTCAACAAGTACATTGTAAGGGGGATGGAGAAAAATGGAAAGGAACTTAAAATATGGAACTTAGTTGAATACTGAGTCAAAGAAACTTTAAAAATGATATTTATGAGACAACTGGAAACTTGAACATTGTCTTATTTTTTGCCTTGTGGTCATGGCTGCTTGACTCTATACATTTATCAATACTCATGGAGCTGTACACCAAATAGAGTAAATTTTTCTATATGTAAATTTTAAAGAATTCTAAACAAAAAGTAGCAAACCAAATCTAGAAATATAAACAGTATAGTACATCATGCCCAAATTAAGTTTATTCCTTGAATACAAGTTTTTTTTTTAACATTAGAAAAATCAAACAATTTAATGTAGATGTTAACAACTTAATAGAGGGAAGAAAAACATGATCACCTCAATAATGTTTGACGGAATTTAACATTCATTTTAAAAACTCTTACTGAAATGTGAATAGGACTTCCTTAATTTGACAAGGAAATCTACAAAACGCATAACAAACATCCCATTTAGTGATGAAATGTTGAAAGCTTTCCTTTGAGATCTAGAGCAAGACAAGGATACTCACTATCACAGATCAGGTTCTCTTAAGAACAGACACTGAGATTAAAGCGTAACCAATATCTGAAACATAAAACAGGATAAAATGGAAATAACAGGAATTTAGGTACTTAATGAGGTTTAATGAAACTTCTGCTCCAATTCTACGTATTGTCTACTGAATCATGATACAAATCCTATTTCTTGTTGTGGTTCACATCACAGAAGTATGAGGAACACCACACAGAACAGAGTCCAAACAGCTTTGTAAGTTACAGGAGGCTTTCTTAACCCTGATTTTGCCTACCCTCTACCTGCCTCGATCCTCCTGTTCCACACTTCTTTTATCTTTCTTTTTAGCATTATTTAACAAATTGCAGTTTTTAGAATGCACTGTATCATTTCAGGTCCTGTGTGTTTGCAAACGAGAATCCTTCCCTAACTCACCCACCTACTGCGTTTCTACAGTTCGTTTAATGCCCAGCTCTAGTGCATTCCCTGCAAAGGTGATTCACTGCCACCTCTCTGCCCCCTTGAATATACTTCCACTATAGTACTTAGTATATTTCCATTATTTATGACAAGCTTCTTTAACTCTGCACAGGGTGCTTTTTGAAGGAAGGTATTATGCCTCAATTATCTTTTTAATTGAGATAACAGACATTTTAGGAAAGTCAAGAAGTGATGAAGGGAGAGAAGGAACTGAGCCTTGAGTAGCAGAAGTACATTTCCAGCAGTGTCTTTACTTAGGCTTGAGCAGAGTGTGTAGGATTTGAGGAGCCTTTAAATGGGGAATGCTCCCAACACCTCGTCACTCACTGCCAAGCCCAGCAGCAAACACGTTGAGCCGTACTTTCCCATGTGGACCCCTGTCACCCAGGTGCAGTGACATGCCCCCCCAGGGCTACTTTCCATAATGAGAAATGGGCCACGGAAGCATTTTGGCTAATCGGCAGCACTGAATTGTCAAATTATCCTCTGCTCTGGGATAGCAGAAGCCTAGCTTCTGTCATCATGTGCTTCTCATTACTGTTAGCTTTATTAGCTTCATGATGCTGGGTAGAACCTGATGATGAAAATCTACAGATAGCTGAGCTTGAACTCTAGCATTTTCTCTACCAAAGCCCCCAAAGTGATTCACTAGTGAATTGGGAAAAGAAGTGCTTCTTAGGGGACTGTAGAAACCATTCTTTCTCTAATAATTCTGCAAATATTTTCTGAGGAGGTAGGAGCCCAGAACTGTGCATGTGAGGATACACTGATAAATAAAACAGATTTCTCATCCTCAAGGAGCTTAACAGTCTGGGAATTCATGCAGACCAGTAAAGAGAAAAATGTAATGGTGTAAATATAAAAATAGAGGTCTGCCCTGTGTGCTTCCCACACTTTAATGTACGTACAAATCAGATGGGATACTCGATAATATGCAGGGTCTGAGTCAGTAGGTCTGGGATGGGTCCTGAGATTCTGCATTTGTAACAAGCTCTCGCATGGTGCTGATACACTAGTCCGGGAACCATTCTTTGAATAACTAGGAGCTGGAAACATAGGGAAATGGAAGTGTATCCTCATATAGTGTGTGAATAGAATAGTCTTCCCAAAGGCTCCAAGGCTTGAACCACATCTTGACAGCTACGTCGCTGTTTCCATCCTGATCTAGAGGGGTTATAGGCATTTAAGGCAGAGAGACTAGCATGCCCACAGTCCATTATGTTTAAGTAATTACAGTGGTGTCATGGGATGAAGCAGAACCATGAATAAATCAATGACAGGTGACAACCAGGGAAGGCACAGACCAGATGTTCAAGGGCATAGTAAGAAGCAGAAACTGTATCTTGTAGACACTGAGGAACCATAAAAAATGAAGATAGTGTATGAAAATATATGTGCCTTTTATATGCTGGGGAAAATGAGTGCTGCTGTACCTGTGAAGTAACTTATTTATGAATAAGATTAAGGAAATGATATCAATCCAATGGTTTTATGTATATATTTTAATATTTGCATATATATACATAGTCATATATATATGATTATATGATGTGTGCAGATTATTTTATGCTTTTCAAAATGTTTTAGCCCAAATGGAAGCAGAAATAAATGAATTCAAGATTTAAAGTTAGAACCTATATGAGTTGGGGAAAAGTATCATATCAGGATTTTTTTAGCCAAGTAAAATTCACATAAGATAATTTCACCATTTGAAAGTGCATAATTCAGTGGCATTTGGTACAATCACAATGTTGGTGCAACTACCACCTCTACCTAGTTCCAAAACATTGTCATCATAGGAAATGGAAACCCCATACCCATTAAGTAGTCATTTCTCATTCCTCTCTCCTCCCAGCTCCTGCCAACCACTAATTACTGGTAAAGGACTTCTGTAGTTTTGCTATTTGTTTCTTTGTGTATCATGTCTTTTTATATGCCTATGTTCCTCCATTATTGCCTTTCCTGATAATCTATAAATTTTTTTCTAGTGCATCATTTTGATTTCCTTCTCCTTGTGTGTATTTTTAGTTTTTTTTCCCTTAGTGGTTACCATGAGATTACAATTAATATCTAACTTTATAACAGTCAAATTTGAATTTATACCAACTTAGTTTCAGTAATATTCAAAAACTGTGTTCCTTTACAGCTTTATCCCTCCTCCCTTTATGTGTTATTGTCCCAGTTACATCTATAAACATTTTTTGTCCATTAACATTAATAATTATTGTTTTATGCCTTTGTCTTTAAATTGTATAGGAGAGAAAAAAGAAGAAATGCAAACTAAAATGCAAAAATACTGGCTTTTATATTTACCTCTGTAGCTATCTTTGCCAATGTCCTTTGTTTCTTCACATGGCTTTGCCTTACTGTCTAATGTCCTTTTACTTCAGTCTAATAGACTTTTAGCTTTTTTTTTTTTTTTTTTTTTTTTTTTTTTGTGGTACGTGGGGTGTCTCACCACTGTGGCCTCTCCCGCTGCAGAGCACAGGCTCCAGACGCGCAGGCTCAGCAGCCATGGCTCACGGGACCAGCCGCTCCGCGGCATGTGGGATCCTCCCGGACCGGGGCACAAACCCACGTCCCCTGCATCGGCAGGCGGACCCTCAACCACTGTGCCACCAGGGAAGCCTTTTTTTTAGCATTTTTTGTTGGACAGGTCTACTAGTAATGAACTCCATTTTTTAAAAATCAGAGACTATTTTAATCTCTCCTTCATTTTTGGAGGATTTTTTTTCTGGATATAGAATTCTTTGTTGACATGTTTTGTTTTTGTTTTTAATTTAAGTACTTTAAATATAACATCCCACTGCCTCCTGGACTGTATGGTTTCTGAAGAGAAATTAACTGTTAATCTTACTGAGGCTCCCTTATACATAACAAGTTGTTTCTTTCTTGCTGCTTTCAAAACTCTATCTTTGGCTTTTGAAAATTTACTATACTTGCTGTTATTGTGGATATCTTTGAGTTCATCTAGTTTGCAATTCCTTGAGCTTCTTAAACATGTATGTTCATATCTTTCATCATATTTTGGCCAATATTTCTTTAAAGATTCTTCTGCCCCTTTCTCTCTACCCTCTCCCTCTGGGGCTTTCATTATGTATATGTTCATTTGCTTGATGTTGTCCTACAAGTCTGTTAGCCTCTGTACATTTTTCCTCATTTTTTTTCCATATGCTCCTCAGATTGTATAATCTCAATTAACTTATCTTTAAAGTTTGCTGATTCTATCTTCTTCATAGTCAAATTTGATATGAACCACTTTACTGAATTTTTAATTTCAGTTATTGTACTTTTCAGTTCTAGAATTTCTATTTAGTTCCTTTTTACAATTTCTGTCTCTTTATTAATATTCTCTACTTGATGGGACATCATTTTCATAGTTTCCTTTCGTTCTTTGTCCATGTTCTTCTTCAGCTCTTTGAACATAGTTAATATAGTCTTTGTCTAGTAAGTCCAATGTCTGCTTTCTCAGAGATGGTTTCTATTAATTTATTTTTTTCCCCCTGTGGCTGGGACATATTCCCTTGTTTCTCTGCATGCCTTATTTTTTTTTTTTTTTTTTTCTGCAGTTCACGGGCCTCTCACTGTTGTGGCCTCTCCCGTTGCAGAGCACAGGCTCCGGATGTACAGGCTCAGCGGCCATGGCTCACGGGGCTAGCCACTCCACAGCATGTGGGATCCTCCCGGACTGGGGCACGAACCCGTGTCCCCTGCATTGGCAGGTGGACTCTCAACCACTGCGCCACCAGGGAAGCCCATGCCTTATCATTTTTTGTTGAAAATATTCTTCTGAATATTTTACTGTGGCAACTCTAGAAAACATACTCTTCTCTATCCCTGGGTTTGTGCTCTTGCTTGATGGGGGTTGTTTGTTTGTTAATGACTCTTCTAAATTATTCTTCTAAAGTCTATATTCTCTACCATATGTGGTCACTGAAATCTCTGTTCTATGAAATTAGAAGTCAACCAGTGTTTTGACAGAATTTTCTTAAATTCCTGGAGACAAGAAAAGAAAATTCTCCCAATCTTTGTAGATTGGCTCTGCGTTGGCGCACTTTTTCAATGCTTAGCCAGGACATTAACAACTTTGCCTTAACCTTCGCTTCCTGCTGTGTGGAGCCTGAAGATCAGCCAGAGGTGAAAAGTTAGTCTTTTCAGACTTAGTTACTTACTAAGAATATATCTATCTGTGGGAATGGGTTTGACCTTCTCGATTCGCCAGTGGCCACAGGAGCTTTTTAAAGCCCTTCTTCTCCTCATATATCTCATTTCCCAGCCTCTTCTTTCCTAGGAGTTTTGGTCTGTCTATTGTGCTTGTTCTGGCTGTTTTCCCTTGCCCCAAGATGCTGCACTCAATACTTTTGCCTTTAAGTACTTTCACTAAAAGCTGCCCAGCCCTGGGAATGCTCCAAGCCAGGCAAAACCAATGTCAGCCTTTGTGCCCATCATCAAGGAGGCTGCCAGCCAGGTTGAATCCTAAAACCACAATCTTTTTTTAATAATAAGATACTTATTGCTCCTATGGTACTTGCAACATGAACCAAGTGTTCAGACTGCTTTTTTCATGGCTTCTGACATTCTGGAGAGTGGGGAAAGGTAGATAGGTGATGCAAAATGCCACAGCTCTCTCTTACCATAGTGAATCAATTTCTATCTCCATTAAACTTTTCCTTGGCTACTGTAAATTTTTTACTAAATTCCAGAGTTCTATAAAAGTTAATTCTGACAGTTTTTGCCAGCTTCTTGATTGTTTATCTAGATGGACAGTCTTGGAGCTCCGTATTTCACATTTGTTGAACTCACCATGATATTGTTTATACAGCCCATGCTGTAATCTGCATTTGTTTGTTGGCCATGCCACATGGCTTGCGAGATCTCATTTCCCAACCAGGGATTGAACCCGGCCCGTGGCAGTGAAAGTGATGAATCCTAACCACTAGACCACCAGGGTAATCCCCTGTAATCCATATTTCTGACCAATTTGAGCAGAATAGAGAGCAATGTTGAGTGTTAATTATGGAGGAGTATTTACTTCCAGAGAAATTTTACTTCTGGGGCAAAAGGATTTCTGATCTTCCATCTACATTGATTAGGTTTCATTGAGCTGGCCTCATAGGAACACAACAACTCTGATCACAGGGGAAAGAATCCAACCGTTGACTGAGAAAGTTACTTGTATGTTGGCTTGGGGTGCACATACCTCTGTGCCTCATCTTCGCCTTTTCCTCCTCCTCTCAGATAGGGCTTGTTAAAATGTGACTTTTAACTTTCTAGTGATCTCTGAGAGACTATTTTGGAGGCAGGTCTGGGGCATGTATATCATCCTTAATACTTATTCATTCAATGTTTACAATAACTTCACACATACCCTATGCCAGGACAAAGCCAGGAACTGGGGAGATAAGGAGGAATAATGTGTGGTCCTACCCTCATATACCTCACTGGCAGCAGACGCTGGGTTCCAGATCAAAATAGTCTATCATTATGTAATTGTGGGGAAAAGATTCACCCTAAAGAGAAGTGCAAACTATTAACCTACAGCCATGATTTCTGTTAGCAAGAGAGTGTTAGCAGTTTTAGCAACATACACTTTTGTCTTCTCTCAATAAATTCATGGACAATATTCTAATTTGTGCCTTTTTTTCTAAGTAAAAGCAGGCAACTCTGAAACCCAAATGGACATCTAAAAATCAGAGCAGATCTGTCACTGTTTGATCAGGCCTCTTAACCCAATGTTCACATGAAAGCCAGTCACTACACAGTATGCTCCTTCCTTTGTTAAAAGGTTATGAATGATAATGATCCAAGTTCTAGTAACTTTGTGAAATCTTATTGGTAATTTGAAATGGAAGGAAAAGAATTAACAATTAGTTTTTTTTTTTTTTTTTTTTTTTTTTTTGCGGTACATGGGCCTCTCACTGTTGTGGCCTCTCCCGTTGCGGAGCATGGGCTCCAGACACGCAGGCCCAGTGGCCATGGCTCACGGGCCCAGACGGTCCGTGGCACTTGGGATCCTCCCGGACTGGGGCACGAACCCGCATCCCCTGCATCGTCAGGCGGACTCTCAACCACTGCGCCACCAGGGAAGCCCAACAATTAGTTTTGTTAGTAAAATTTACATAAAATCCATTTGGGGAGGTGGGACTAAAAGGCTAAAGAGTATATCCAACCAAGATTGAGTAAATACTAGATTACTCTCCTTTCATAAATGAGTAGAAAATTGGACAAAATATATATGAAAGAATAGTTTCTGACGGGTATGACAAGATTGTGATCTCTGAGTGAAGAGAAACAAAGGAGGTGAGCCCTATACACCCTACATTTCTGAGCTGCTTTCCAGAGAATGGTTTTCCAGTGGGAGAGAAGGAGAGCCCAAACATACAAATGTGTTTTCATTTCACTGAGGACAGAGATTCATGGAGGCCAAGGCAGCTAGAACTTCCAGGGCAGATACCAGAGAGGAAGAAGTCACATGAAGAAAAAGCAATGGAAATATTCATAAGTTTCATAGGTTTCTGTTTAATCTTTGTCTGTTCATATATACAATGATTCCCCCACAAGGCCAGGCAAAGAATGATCAAAGACCTTACCTATAAACTGAGAAATTGTCAGACCTCACACAGGGGTAAGAAACTTTCTAGTTCCAACCAACCAGTGTGGAGAGGCCTTGTTGAACACCTGGAATATTCAGTAAATAGCTCAGTAGGGAATCTTACTAGGAGGGTTAAACTATCAAACCTGGAAGGAGAATGGTCAACATTTTTAACAGCTTTATTGAGATGGCATTCACATACCATATATTTCATCCATTTAGACTGCAGTTTGGCAATTCCTCAAAATGCTAAATGTAGGGTTGCCGTAGTCCCAACAATTCCACCCAAAAGAAAACACAAATCCACAGAAAAACTTGAACAATAAATTTCATAGCAAACTTATTCATAAATTCTTAAAAAGTAGAAGCAACTCAAATGACCATAAGCTGATGAATGAATAAACAAAACATGTTATATCCATACAACGGAATGTTATTTGGCAATAAAATGGAGTGAAGTTCGGACATGTGCTCCAATATGGGTAACCCTTGAAAACATTATGCCCAGTGAAAGAAAGCCCAATTAAGAAAGACAACAAATTGTATGATTTCTTTTATATGAAATGTCCAGAACAGGCAAATGTATAGAGATAGAAAATAGCTGAGGGCTGGGGAGGGGCAAGTGGGGAAGGGGGAGTGACTCCTAATTTGGGGGGTGATAATACGTTATAAAATTAGATTGTTGTGATGGTTGTACAAGTTGATGAATATACTAAAAACAATGAACTGTATGTTCTAAACGGGTGAACTATAGGTTATGTGGATTAAATCACAATAAAGCTAGGGGTGTTTTTCTCCCATGAGTTTTAAAGGGCATAAAAACTGGATATAATACCTGGTTCTGTAATGGATGCTCATAAACAAATAAATGAATTATTAAAGACGGTTACAGAAATTTGGATATGGAACGGACATTATCAAGACAAAGAACATTGAATATTGACATGGAAGCATAAAGGTAGACATTGCTTCTCCCAAATAATAAAATAAACACATTAACAACAGAAAAAAAAGTAATTAAAAATGTAAAAAAAAAATGTATACTTTTATCTAATTTTGGTTAAATTTTTAAAAATAACAAGTGTGTGTGTGTCTACACATATGTAAAGATTTGGAAGGACATAAAAATATAAGAACATGCTCTTAATTAAATTCTGGGTAATAGATGATGTTTCTATTTTCTCATTTTTTCTTTCTTTTTTTTTCAATTCTTTACACTGTACACATATTTATTTTACAATATTATTTTATTTGTATATGTCAAACAAATGCGAAGTAGAGAGAATAAAGTGACAAACCTCCATGCACCCATCATGCTGCTTCGACAGTTATCAGCACAGTCTATTCTGTTTCATCTGAACCTCACCCTTATGCTCCTGTGTTATTTTGAAGCCAATTAAAATGTTACTTTTAATTCAAAGATTATCATCAACTTGATAATTAACTTGATATAAATTCATAGAAGAAGGTCTATTAGGTACATATCAATTTGTAATTGAGAATAGAATAAGGATGCAGTAGAGTGGGTAGCTCTTTTATGATGGAAAAGTAGTATTTATGTAGAATTTTTTAAATCATGCAAAACAGAAAGATAATTTTAAAAAAAGAAGCATTCCTCCATATGCATTAGAGGCATAAGGTTTTCCTCAAATTAGTAAAGGTCCATGGAAAGAAGTTGAAGAAGCACTGAACTAGAAATCAGGAGATGAGTTTTACTTCTATTTGTCACTGTAACAATAATCTCTGAGTCACTGCTTATAAGGATCAAGCGTATTATTCACTCATTCCGATAATGTCTTTGAGCATCTACTATATGTCCTGCATTGTCGTTATTGCTGGAGATACAGAATGACTTCATTTCCATATTAGTCAAGACTCTTTAGTGGTAAGTAATAGTAACTTTGACTCAAACTAGCTTAACCAAAGAGAAGATGCAATGGCTTGCACAACCACAGAATCTAGGGATGGATCTGACTTCACATGCATATGGAATCAGAGGCTATTAGAGTTTCATCAGGACCTAGTCTTACTATCTCTCCATCCCATCTCCTCACCTCTGTGTGGGCTTCCCTTTCAAGCAAACTCTCTCAATATGGTGACCCCTGGCAGCTCCATGGTTATATCCTCACTGCATCAAGACCAAGGGCTCTCGGTACTACCTTTCCTCCTCTCGGTCAATTATGATCCCATCTCAGCATATTCTCTTGCGTAAAATCCAGAGTGCACCAAGCAAAATGTCTGGCACGTTAGCTGCTACGTAAATGTCCTCTCTTTCCACCGTCCACCTACAAGGATGCATCACTTATGCTTGACAACCAAGTTGTTTCCTTTCTTTGTTTTTTAATTTTTAAAAATTATTTATTTTTTATGTTTTTATTTTTAATCTATGATCTATCTTCTGAGGCCATAGTTTGGAAAAGATCCATAGCCCATTGACTCATGATGATATTCTGGGCTGGTTTTCAGTTAATCATCATTGGATGTTTCCCTATTGAACCATCAGAGATCCTGCATGGGGTTACTTTGCCAGTACAACCCACGTTATTCACACTCAGTGCTGATGGAAAAAAACTGTGCTTGTGTTTTCACAGTTATTTCAGGAAAAAAAAAATGCCCATGATCCCCATCTCTCTTTTGCAGAATTACTTATATTTTCCCTATTACCCAATAGAAAGTTGCAGCATAACATAGTTCTCTTTTTTCCTAAGGGCAGTGTAAACATCTTTCCCCTCTATTTTCTCTTTCCTTAGAGTCAAGGAGGTATTCCAGAAAGAGAATGTAAAACGGTGTAAAATTCCTCTCATCATCTGCTAGCTGGGGCTTCCTGGAAAGTCATTTGGCCCTTCTGAGCCTCATTTCTCACAACTATTAAATAAGGATAGTAGTGGACCTACATACCCCACGATGGAGTTCAGACGATTACGGAAAATAGGTCTATAAAGTTCTAACATAGTGCCTGGGACAGACACAAGTCACTTTTCCTCCTCCAGTGGCACAGCATGTTCAGATTTCTTTCTTTAGGTCTCACTTTATTTCTTTTTGTTGTTGTTGTTATAAATTTATTTGTTTGTTTACTTATTTTTGGCTGCATTGGGTCTTCGTTGCTGTGTGTGGGCTTTCTCTAGTTGCAGCGAGCGGGGGCTACTCTTCATTGTGGTACACAGGCTTCTCATTGCGCTGGCTTCTCTTGTTGTGGAGCACAGGCTCTAGGTACGCGGGCTTCAGTAGTTGTGGCACGTGGGCTTAGTAGTTGTGGCTCGAGGGCTCTAGAGCACAGGCTCAGTAGTTGTGGCACACGGGCTTAGTTGCTCCACGACATGTGGGATCTTCCCAGACCAGGGATCGAACCCTTATCCCCTGCATTGGCAGGCAGATTTTTAACCACTGCGCCACCAGGAAAGCCCTTCACTTTACTTCTTATATGACCATTACTTTTATCTCTTCTATTCATTCATAAATCCCTTGAGCTTATGAATCATGCTTTGGTTCTATTTATTGCCCATGGAGCTGAGCACAGTGCCTGAGGGGCCCTAGCCAATGACTCATAGCTGTACAAAATGTCATAACTTTGATACTCCTATCCCCAAACTATGGGTAGGAATATATTAATGATACAAGCATCATCTAATAACCCCACTACATGTGAGACTGTGTTATGTGATTTCTGTTTATACTCTCATTTGATCTAACACTGTGAGCAAAGGTATGGCTCCCTTCTCATTTTACAAATGAGGAAACAGGTTTGTAGATGCTAAGAACTCACTGCAAAGTCATTCAGCGGGTGAGTGGTGGGCTTTGTCCTTAAGCCCAGGTCTGATTACGCTGGACACCTAGCCCCTCTGACTTGACTGCACTGCTGCACATCGCCCGTCATAGGACTGTGGCAACTCAGCCTGGTGCGGTATCAAAAGATCAGGCTAAGATGTAAAGTCTTCAAGAGCCCATACTTCATGGTACAGGTGTATAGTACTGTGGGAGCAGAGATGTGAGTGCTCACAACGGCAATCAGGGGAGAAACCTGGGCTGCAAGAATTCCTCTCTAGCCCTAAAGCCCAGTCATTATGTGCAGATAAGCTCTTGTTCCAAATAAGCTCTTGGCCGCTTAGGTGTGGCGCCCATTCCCTGCTCTGGTCCCTCTGAGGATCCTCTTTATGTTATGGTTCCAGGTCTAGCCTGGTTCTCTGTGGATGTTTTGTTTTGAGTCTCAGGTCTGTGCCCCACAAGGACACCCCCTCCTTGCCCTCCTGCTACACGGAGGGCTTTGATGTCTCAGCTCCCTTCTCAGCTTCCGCCTGCCAGGTGGTCTAGTCAAACTCTAAACTGCTGTGGGAACCTGGCTTCTCCACCTCTCTTTTGCAAAGTAGCATCATGCTTCACTCTTGAGATTTAAAATTTAACAGCATACATATTCCTACAAACGGAAAATATTTCAGCTCCCTTTCCACTGACTTTTTGCTACTTTAAACCTTCAAGCTTTCTCTTTTCAATAGCACTTGGGTCATTGCAAGCCCTGCCCAGTTGCAGGTGGACGGAGCCCAGTCTAGGTTTACAAAACAAGAGTGGGTCCCAAAGTGCTTGGGTGGAGATGGTAGAACTGCCAGGTATTTGACCCTTTGATCTGGATTCAAAAGGAGGCAGGAAAAATGCATCTGGGGCCAGACACTGGGAAATGAGTGTAGAAGGAAATGAAGCAGGACCCTGAATCCAGATCATGTGACTGGAGAATAGGGTAATAGCATCATGACTCTGGAAGGCAGTGATAGAGAATCCTACAGATGGAGGCAAAAGGGGTTAGACCAGGAAAGGTCTAGCCTGCCACGTGATACTAACGAAAAGAGTTGCTAGCACCTTACAGATGTTATTTCTTTTCATCTTCCAAATAGATCTTTGGTATATATTTGTAATATCCATTTTAAAGATGGGAAATTTGAGGTTCAAGTAGGTTAGGTAATCTGTCCAATGTTCTAGAGACAATGGGTGGCCAAGATTTAGATGTTGATTTGTCTGATTCCAGAACTCACACTGATTTTCCAGAGATACTGTATTTAAGGAGCTACACTTCAATATCATCCATGGAAATTAAGATGGTCTCTGAACCTAAAGAACTGATGGGGCGGGACGTTACTGATGTACTGCCCAGTCAGATTGCTTCGCCATGGTACTACTCAGGTGACTGTGGTCCCTTATGGCCAAAGGAGACAGGGCTGGTACTGCAGGAGCTCACACACGTGGATAAGGGGTTAGCACCCTCCTTATTTCCCCACTCTTTGACATCTTACTCCCCTTACAGGCTTTCTCTCTCATGCCCCCATAATGCGTCTGCAGTGATTTGAGAAGGTTCACATGCTTTCCCGTGTCCCTCCAAGCTTGTTATTCTACAGGGCATGCTCTAAAAATAAAATGCAGCTATTCTGAAGTAGGAATATTCATCTGCTCAGAGCTAAGCTTCTGGGGAGCTGCAGGCAGTCACCGACACATCTATAGAGACCTGTTCCATCTCCTACAGCACTGTCATCTACTCCCCGGGCCTCGAAATACTACAGCCTGCTTCTGTGGTCCAGTACGACCAGTGCAGATTCTCTAGGCCTCCATTTCATTAAAGATAAAATATATTCAGTGAGGATCAAAGCACAGAATGCTCTAAGCATCCCTAGAGCAATGGTGGGAGCTTGGGAGCCAGCAGTGAATGAGTGGCAGTGGTGCAGGGCAGGGAGGCGGCATGCAGGGCAGGGAGGCTGTGGGAAGAAGTTATAGAGAAGTAGACTGTGGTCACATGAGGACATTCTAATAGCCTGAGCTGTCTGAGGATGAAGTGAACCATTTTGGAAGGCAGAGAGCTTCTTGTCACTGAGAGCGGGGCTGTAGCAGCACTTAAGGGTACAGGGGAAGCGCTCACCCCCGCTGAAAACCTGCCCCCCAGGCCTGCATAATGGGGACAGAGTTCTGGAAATAACTAGTTGAAGTGCTTGACCATGAAGGAAGCCGTTAGCCCCATCCCATCCTCTCTATGCGGCATTCCAATTTGGACTGTGTGGGAGCTGGGTGTTGGCATTAATCCAGCTTAGCAGGGAGCAGAGGAATGAATGAAGCCAGGTGGGACATTTGGCAGCATCTGAAAGAGGAGGGCCAGCTTTGCTTTCTTACAGAGTACAAGGTCAAGTCCCACAGATCCCACCGAGGGGGCGCTACGGTCCAGGCGGGTGTCCAGAACTCTGGAGGAGCGGAATGATGTGCCCTAGACGCAGATGCTGGGAGGGAGTGTTGGGGGCAGGGAGAGTTCCTTTGCTCCGCGATCCTGCCATGGGGCATGAGGTTCCTACGGAAGGTCAGCGTGACACTGCCCAGGGAAGGGCCTGTGTGTCTACACCCACTGAGGCAGGGCAAGCAGGAGCTGACCTTCCCTGCAGGCACTGGATGATTGAACCTTATACTGCCTTCCATTCTGAGACCACAGCGTCCCATGGCCTGAGGGAATCTGGGATTCAGCCAGAGTTGTGTTAAGTGTACTTAGAGCGTCAGTCCTTGGTCTAAAGCAGCGATTCTCAAAGTTTGGCATGTGTCAGAATCACCTGGATGGCTTTTTAAACCCCAGATGGCCAGACCCATCCCCAGAGTTTCTGATTCAGTGGGTCTGGATGAGGTCTGAGAATCGGCACGTCTAAGAAGTTTCCAAGGTTGCTGGTGCTGCGGGTCGAGGGACCACCCTTTGAGTAGCTCTAGTCTAAAGTAATACTAAGGAAAAAGTACCCAGGAAAGTGGCGCTTGGTCTTGATGCCAAGAACTAGAGATATCCCAATAAACAAGACAGAACCCCTGGTGTCAGTGGCTTATTATCTAGAGATACAGGAATGGGCAGTTACGAGGCAGAGTACTGCCAAGACAGGAGTAATTACTGGTGATGGTGAGCCTGTGTGCACATGCGTACTGAGACATACAGTCCTGGGACGCTAGAGAAAGTTTCGAACCACTCGACCTTGAAACTGGAAGCTGATTTTAAGGTCAGAAAACCCTGCATCAGCTCTTGGCTCTGCCCTTGGTAGCCGGTTGACCTTAGATGAATTAATTAGGTTCTATGAGCCTCAGATTCCTCGTTAGCCAAGTGGTCCATAGTCACTGATCACCATGGCCACAGGCATGTTCTAGGCACAGGGCCATAGAGAGTAAGCCTGACAGCCTGTCCCTGTTCCCAAGGAGTTCACACTGCTAGTGGCATTGGGACTGGGGACAGGACACTACCATGTAGATGCATAAATGAGATAAGCTGTGACAAAGTACAAACAGGATAGCCAGGACAGGGAGAGATGAAGGAGGACAGATGATTTTATAGAAGGTTGTCAGAAAAGGCCTCCCTGAGCAGATAACATTTGAATTGAGGTGTGGATGATAAGAAGAAGACTGTATTTTCCATATAAGGTGGACTTTGAGTAGATATGTGAGTTCAATAACTCTGATGGTCAACTATCAATAAAATATGCTTATTATTATCACCATCTTTCTCTTTATTACACTTACTGTCATTGTTATTCTTACAGTTATTACAATGACTATAGTGCCAGGAACACAAGCATATGAGTGAGGCCCAGAGGAGCGTGCCCTCCCAGGTACATTCAGAAAGGTCATAGGTCAGCAGCACTGAAGCACAGAGCATTCAGGGGGCATGCATGACAACACCTGAGATCCAGTAACAGATCTGTGGAGCTGGCCAAACCCTGGACGTTGTCCTTGGGAGCCAGGGGAGAAATCTGGGTAGCAATGTGACATGTTCCTATTTGTGTTTTAGGAAAAGCACCTGTCATCTCGTTTTCTCCTGTGTGCGATATGGGGAGTGGACGGGGGTCAACAAGATTGTGGGCGACAGGGAGACGCCAGCAGTCTACACCGGGAAGGACCAGTGGGGCAGGTGGTGACAGAGGTATTTAGGAGGGGCGATGAACAGCCGTGGATTGGCCTAGATGGCAAAGGGGCTCGGGCCATGGAGGGAGCCTGCCGTGGGAGCAGGACGCGCCTCTCCCCAACCTCCCTTCAAACTATGAGGAGGCAGGGTTTTGGGGAACCTGCTGAGGGATGTCAGGCAGGTGACTCTGCCATGTGGGCCTTCTTTCTGTCAAACAGGATATTTTTCTGCTTCCCGGAGAAGAGTATTGTGAGGACTGAGTCAGAAGGCAGGTATGAAAAGCACTTGGGCAATTGTAAAACACTGTGTCAAATGTGAGGTGCTATTTTTATTACCCTTCATTTCCTTGTATAGAATGTGACCCAATAACTGGATGACAGTGTCTGGCTGCTCCAGAGGCAGCAACAAAGGAGGCGATGGCAGGCCCTGGGTCCCACCTGCCAGAGCCTCCGGACATGGCCTGAGCTAACTCCCCAGGGGCCCACCTTTCCCGGCAATGCCCTTCATGTCCCTCTCATTTAAAATGATTTGCTAGGCAAAGCTGTGTACATCATCAGAGGAAAGGTGGCAGCCTCGGATGATTCAGTGGCTGCAAAGAAATAATCCCTTGGCTGCAAAGAAATAATCCCCATCAACTCTAATGGGGGTTAAGACAGCAATGACATGATTACCAAGCATCCTCCCATGATTAAGCTGCACGGCAGCTGGCTCTGGATGCAAACAGGCACTCCCAGCAGGGGCTCCCTGTGCAAAGCACTAACGAGAACTTAAGATAAATTCCTCTTCATTGGGCTTTGGGAATGGAAACCTATTTAGGGCAAGGCTGCGCGTGACACAACACACTGTGGAAGTCATTTTACTCATAACGGATCCCTTCCTTCTTTCGTTTCCTCTCTTTCCTCTTCCCGCCCACCTCTATTTCCCTTCCTCCTCCTGTCCCTCAGGTCTTTCCATCTCCTACTGTGACATTGGGAAGTAACCCCCAAGGCATGTACCCTGCCGCATCTGGAGCTCAGCAGTTTAGTGATGGGGGCGTCTGTGGGAGCGCCAGGCACCACCTGCAGAGCTTCTCTGCGTGGGTGCTATGGGGGAGAATTGTGGGAAGCCTGTGGTCACACATACACTTGATTCTGTCCCTTGGAATGTGATGCACAGGTGAACACGTGGCTTTCCCATCCTTTTGTGTGTACACATGTGTGCACTGTGGCCCAGCGTCGCCTCCTGTCCTCTCGCTCCAGCCAAGCATCTTGGGGACTTGCTCAGAGCACGGTGGCTACTTGAACTGTGAGGCCCCCGAGGTTCCAAAAGAATCTGCAAACATCAGCAGACTCATTTGCTGTGAAGGATTTTATATCAAGACTCCTACAAGGGCCACAGCAAAATAGCTCAATCTCAGATTGCATCCATAGTCATGAGTCTCATCCATTCTCTCTCCTTCCCTTCCCCAAGTGATGAGCAATCTTGTCTATCCCAGCTCAGCTCCTAGGAGTTCTGCTCTCACCTTCTCTCAGACTGAAACCTTGAACCCTAGAGGAGGTCCTGGATCTCCACAGGAACAGAGCCTGGATTGGGTCCCCCCTTCTCAGAGCTGCTTTGCCCCTTCTCCCAGGGCCTATGTTGGAATAGGTTATCATCTTCTCCCCAGAGATTACCGCCCTTCCAGCATAAGACAGCATCCATTCAAGGCTGCACTGTTTACCGTGACAGGGACCACCGTCCCCGTTTGAGCTTCAGTACACAGCTGGCATTTCCATTAGTTCAATAAATGTTTACTGATTAGTGATTAGTGGGGATACAAATGAAAAAAAGACATAGCTCCTGCCTATAAGAAACCCACAATCTAGTGGAAAGAGAAAGATGTAAACAAATAAGTTCAGTAGTTTGGAGATGTTTGCATTTACAGATATGTGTTCACCTCTGGAGATGCCAGGGTGGAATAGAGCATCTGACTCAGAATTCCTAGGGATCTCATGTTATTACTGAGAGTGACAATAATATTACAAGCCTTACTGTGATCTTCAAGTATCTGTAAGCACTAGTTCCATTATACTGTCAAGGAAACTGAGGCTTAAAGCAGTTAAATGACTTTCTCAAGGCCAGACAACAAGAAAGTGGCAGAGCTCTAAATCAAATTCTTACCTATTTGACTCCAAAGGTCTCACTCTTTACCTTACCCCAGCCTGCCTTTCTCTGACACCCTCCTTTTTGGATGAGGACTTGCTAAGTGGTGGAGGGTGACCCTTTTTATGTCAGCATCATGTTTCAACTTCTGAAATCAGGCAGCATCAGACATGTGACAAGACAAGGGAACATTTCCCCCATTCAGAGGATCATTAATGGAAATGAAAGCCAGTGGATCATTGTTATGCACGAGGAAGCAACATAAATGGAAAAATCTATGAATGTCATATCCATAAGTCTCTGGGGAGTTTGCAGTGGAAACATATGGGCCAGAGTGTGAATGGGTAATGCTTCACCAATGGGAACCTGGGAACCATCAGGCCGAGCTCTCAGCAAAATGATCCATTCCTTTCAGCATGAAATGAATTCTCTGGCAAAATAGAGGAAAGGCAGCTTAACCACCTGTTTCTCAACTGTAAGATCTATGGATCTGGGTTTTGTCTTTTGGAAGATGAAGGAATGCTAAAGCATATTCCTTTGGGCATGTGGACAGAAGCTCGGTGGATTCTCCTGCAGGTGGGTTAAAGCCCCTTGGCCATGGCCCTGCAGACTTGGCAGTGTTTGGAGATCAGGGCTTGTTCCACATTCCTCAGGTTCGTTCTAAAGATGGCAGCTGGAAGCTAAGGCCACTCCAGGAAGTTGGACACGGCATCCAACATGATGCCTCTCAGAACAAAATCTGTTCAGCAAGCCCGGGTCCTTTCTTACAAAGGGACAGTTCCTAGTTGATCGGGGGGATGTTTGATCATTAGGCCAAAATTTTCACTCTGTCCCTACTTGGGCATGGTCCAAGTTTCCCCCAAATCTCTGTCTACTTGGGAATCCCATTCTGCTTTTCCTCAGAAAAGTGTCTTCCTCGTGAAGATGTGATTGATCATTAGTACCAAACGAACAGCCCCTCCCCCTCAGGGTCCTAATGCAGCCACTGGAAAGTGTGAATCATACAGAGAAATTTGTTTTTCCTTGCCCACCATCTATCCTCACTTTGTATAATGGCACCAAGGTTTTCGGAGAGGAACTTTCAGGACAGATATTTGTTCTCTAATTAGGATTCAGTAATTTTATAGAAGAGAGGCTCTGGGGCAGCTTCCATGAAATAGTATGATCCCATCTCTTCTTAAAAATAAAAATAAGAATTATAATGATGAATTAACTTCTACTGCATGCTTAAATACATGTACTGTATTAAGCACTTTTCATAAATTATCTCATCTAATCACCACACATCCATCTATGAAGAAAACACTCTCATTCCCATTTTATAGGGACTGAGAATCAAGGTGCCAATAGTACAGAACCAGGTATTTACACCCAGATGTCTCTGACTTCAAAGTCTTTTCCTTAACTACTATGCTCTGTGCTGCCTCAAAACTCCTTTATTTTCAGATATACAATATAAATTTGAGGATTGAATGCCCTGAGGTGTACTCAGTAAAGAACATTATTTAATTTTGCTTCATCTTAAATAACATGGAGAGCTTTGTAAAGCTTTTCCAGGTACCACTGCCACTATCAGCAGGTACGTCCCTTCCTGACCTATATGTTCAGAAGAGGACAATCGTGTAGAAGTTGGAGTAGTAGTATTGGTGGTGGTGATGGTGATGGTGATGATAGTATTTACTGAGAGCCTATCATGTGCTAGGTGTTTTCCATGTATTATCTCATCTAAGTCTGACAATTTTGGTAAAGGGTGAGTGTTATTATCATCCCTATTCATAGTAGGTGAGGACACTGGGATTTTGAGAGCTATCTTGCCAAAGGTCATACTATTAGGAAATGGTAAAACAGGAATTTGAACCCAGACCCACCCGAATTCTCAGCCCCTGGGTGGTGCCTGCTTTTCTCCTAAGCAATGGCAGCCTGCCTTCCCTCGGGGAAGGGCCAGCCTCCAACCCAGCAGAGCCCCACCCGCCCTGGTAGCTCAAACTCTAAAAGGACATGATGATTTTCTTTCAAGAAAGAAAAAGTTAGTCCCTTGTCCATCTGTCACTCAGCCTTCTAAAATGTAAAACATCGGAGCCTGTGGAAGTTCTGCTGTCGGCCACAGAGCTCTCCTGCAGGAGGCTGGACACAGGGAGGGAGTCCCACAAGCCTCATTGCAGCAGCATGGGCATCGTTCTATGTCGAACCCTATAGACCAAGAGTAGTTTAAGGCTCCAAGATACACGAATTTCAAAATCGAAGCAATAAAGCACATTTTTTTTTTTCTCGGCTGGCAATTGCCCCTTAATTGGACCATGAATAGCAATTACGCTATAAAGCCTAACAGGAATTTGTGGGTAATTAGAGTGTGTCTTGGGTGGTGGGTTTTAATGGAGGAATCCTGCTAATCATTGAGTGACTTTCACCCTCTACCAAGTGATAAAATCATCATTCAATGCCTATCAATCACTCAGAGAAATTGCAAGTATGATTTTAATTCCTGTTAGAGTAGGACTAAGAAGGCTGGGAAACCACTCTGCCCAGAAGGCTCTGTCTGTGTCCTTGAAGAAGTGGAAAAAGAAGCAAAGGTGCTCCCATGGTCTGGGAACTTACAATGCTCTGTCTGTAGCTGCTTTTTACATAGTACTTACTTCAGTCCTCAGTACGGCTTTGTGGAGAGCATATCTTTACACCCAATGCATAGATACAAGCATCGAGATTTGGAGTAATTTACCCAAACTCATATAGCCTAGTAAGTGACAGATCCAGAATTTAAATCCATGGGTTTACTTTATGTCAAGCTCAAAGTTCATGACCATTTAACTCTACAATTGCTCAACATTTATTGAGTACCCACTCTAGGCACTGGCTTTCCACACATCATGTGATTTAATACTTTCAACAGGTACATTGGGTAGGTGCATTTTATCACATTTACAAATGAAAAAGTAGAAATCAACAGGAATGGTGGAAGTTCCTGTTCTGGACTATCACCCGCTCCTACACTTCCCATCTCTCTCACACACACACACACACACACACACACACACACACACACCCCACATACCACATTTCTTCTGTCCCTCCATCTCTAGTTTCAAGTAGCTGAAGCCACACTTTTGGGGTTTCCCTCAAAAGCAGGCCGTGAGCCAACAATACAAGAGATACCCTAAGAAGCACCAGGGGGATGGAGAAATGGCACAAGGAAGGTAAGGCAGCCAAGAAAGGATAAGTTAGCAAGGCAGCTAGCAATGTTAGAGCCTGGGTACGGCCTCACCGGGAAGCTAGAAAACAGTGTAGATCACACATAGCACTCACTGCAGAGCAACAGGGTGGGTATTCATCTATTGACTTCAGCAGTCATAGTTGGGGGATCCGGAGGTGGGAGAGTTAATCCTTCCATGCTTTCAACTTACAGCAAAGATAGCAAAATAGGTTCCAGAGCAAGAGAAGGCCTTCAGCAAAAGAATTCAGGCGCAAGTGGTAAAGACCAGTTCAACAGTAATGGAACAAACTCATCTTCAATGAACCAGGAAGCAAAGGAGAGGCAACAGAAAGAATAGCTCTGGAATGAGATAGACCTGCTTAGGTCTGCTTGCTGTATCATCTTCTGGCAGTGACTGACCTGGGCTAATGTGCTCACCATGTTCCATTCAGTCTAGATCAACTCACACATGAGCCAGGGAGACTGATGCACACATCCAGAGTGGATTAGAAGATTCTAGGGATAAGACCTGTCCGATCCCAACACTGTACTTATCTGGCAGACATTTGCTGCTCAAGATAGTAAGTCACCTGCACCTTGAAAACTGCCTTAAAACCAAACAATAAAAGGCAATTTCTGGTCTAGCCAAAATATCAAATCATTCTTCAGATAGGTCCTCTAAAGAGTAAAGTTACCTCTAAAGGGTAACTTGTAACTTCTCTGTCCAAGGGGTCATGGATTTCTTTGAAAATCTATTGAAATCTCCCAGCTCCATCCCAGAAATACACACAGAAGATACAAAAAGATAATTTGCAGAAGGCGAAAGAGATACTTCCACAATTATCTGGGGGAATCAATATGTAAACACAAGTACAGTTAGTGAATTTGCTGGGTTTTGCCGACTATGAGCATTCCCTAGTCCTAATCCTGGTAGTGATGTAAGCCTGTGTGGACTCTTAGAAGGAAAACATCCTTTATGGTGTCTCTGAATGGCTGAGGGCCAGCTAGGACCCTTATTCTGTATCCCAGTTCCCAGCAGCATCAGGACCACATGTTTCAGCAGAGACAGAAGCATTTTGTGAATCATTTGCTCAGTTCGGCTTTGGGCCATTGGTTTCCCTTCGTGTCAATGTCCTTCCAGAAAATGATTTAGGTCAAGCTGTAGCATAATTGCTGACTGGTTTATTCCAAGCTCTCAAGTATAAGCAGAAGAGTGATGGAAAATACAAGCCAAGTTTGGAGTTACTTAACCTGGCTAAGAGACGTCAGTCTTCCATGGAAAATATACCAATCTGCTGAAATTTTGGATCTGAATTTTGATCTGCTCCTTTTGGGAAAGGAAACCTCTACATGTGGGTGATATAATATCCCACCACCTTTTCATAACTGAATTCCTAAACTTGGCTTGCTAAGGTACTGCTTCCCTACCAAGCAGCATAAGCCAGAACTACACAGCACAGGGACCCATTACTTAACCTGACATTGCCCTGTGTCCTCATTTTCTTCTCCCTTTCCTCCCTCCTGCAATATTTCGGGACAGAGAGTTGTGTTCTGAGGCTTCA
Organism: Kogia breviceps; assembly: GCF_026419965.1. NCBI lineage: Eukaryota > Metazoa > Chordata > Mammalia > Artiodactyla > Physeteridae > Kogia > Kogia breviceps. Next base: position 50,884,242 of record NC_081311.1, read on the forward strand.
GAAGAGGAGTCGTACTAAATCTACTTTGTGCCAAGGGGCTCTTCCATGTAAAAATAGACTCTGTTCCACTCAGACTCCGAGGGACCGAAGAGGGATCACTTAACTGCAAGTTTACTGCCGAGCAATCCCGCCACTAGGCTCCCATCCCATGGAAGAGGAATCTGCTACCATCTGTATGTGACAAGAGCAAGTGGCTAGGGGACTGAGTCACTGAATAAGGATTTATTCCTCCTTCAGAGATGAAAAAAGAAGCACATTTATGTCTTTGCCACACCTTCCCTGTTATCTCTTACCCTCATTTGTCCTCAATAAAGTATATAGTTACCAACAAGCCTTTCAAATGCCATGCGACAAGGGTACACAAGAGTAGCAGAAAAATAGCAAGAACTCCGCCCCTCCTCACACCCTCCAGTCTCCTGATGTATCGCCCTAGAGACCAGCACATTGTGGAGCTAGAGACACACAGGCTTAGGAACCAGGTAGCTGTGATCAGAGAGCTGAGCCTCACCTACCAGCCACGTGACCCTGGGCAAGTCCTCTCTGAGTATCTACGTCCTCAAAGCAGTGACACTCATATCTGCTGGGGTTGTCAATAGGTTCATGTGAAATAAAACATGTGAAACACTGGATGTATTATAAGTGTCCAATAGATGAGAGGGCTCTTCCCCATTGCTCTGGGTTCCCAGAAGTCTATATCACCTTTTCTGTGCCTCGTGTTAAAGTATAACCACATTACTGTGGATCCCACAAAAGCAGACAAAAAGACACATTTTTAAAAGGATGTATAACCATAGGAAACATACCTGGAATCCTTATACCTTACTGAGACCTATGATAGGGTTGTCAGGTAAAATATGGGCTATCCAGTTAAACATGGTTTTAGTTTAAGTATTTCCAAACTTGTGTAGGATACACTCGTACTAAAAAATTATTTATTGCTTACCTGAATTTTAAATTTAATGGTCTGTCCTGTATTTTTGATTCATTAATTCTGGCAGCTACTTGTACGTGTGTCTCACGACTCTCAATTTGCCTTACCTGGTTGAGCAATGTTAAGAGCTCAAGGGCACTAGTCAAATTACGTTGCCCTAATTTGGATCCCAAGCCAAGATGACTGTCCTGCATAATCTTAACCATGTTTTAGGCAACACTGGAAAGATATTAACAAGCTTCAGGCAAGTAGACACAAATATCTTTTTTATAATATGTAGGTTTGTCAAAAGCAATACAATAGCAAAATGAAAACAGAGCAGGCAGAACCAGATAAAACACGTTACTTCTTTGTTCAGAGGCAGCAATCTATAAGGGAAATTTAAGTTTTGTCATAAGAGTGTGGAGATATATTTTTATGATATGTAGATTTGCCAGAAGCAGTATAAAAGCAAAATGAGAACAGAGTGGCTAGAACCCGTAGAATGCTTGTTACTTCTCCATCCAGGAGCATCGATCTCCAAAGAAATTTTAACTTTTTTGGTCTTAAGAATATTTCTTTGTCTGTGCTAACATAAGAAATAGGAGACGAAAACTTTCCAAAGGACAGATAAGATTTGTCCAGATAGAAGATTCAGTGTGTCCTTCTAAATGCCTGATTTGTGGCTCTCCTTCTTTTAGAGGAAGGTGGTTCTTTGGAGAGGGGTACAGGCAAGTAGACTCTTAGAAGCATGTGCATTGGGAAAATCTGAGATCATAGGCTAGATTCCATAATCTAGATGTGTTGAGGCATTTCCAAGTTTGCTGTTCTCTTGTTTCAGCTGTCTATTGCCGTGTACCAACCACGCCCCCTCTACACACACACAACACACACACACACACACACACACACGCTTACTTAAAAATAATAAGCACCATTTATTATCTCTCACAATTCCGCAGATCACGTGGGCTTAGCTAGGGTGCTTTTGCTCCTCATGTTTTTGGCTGGGACTGCTGTGCTAAACAAGCAGGACTCTATGCGGTTTTCCCAGAATAGACCCCACCCCCATGTCCTCCGCCTGCCTTTTGTCTGTAGAAAAACTTCAGTCAATGAATAGATTTAATCAGAGAAGTGAGAAAATGCAGAAGGAAAGGAAAACAATCTAGCAAGACAAAATAATAATAGTTTAGCCATTAAGCAAAGTCAAGAACCTTTAGTTCTTCCTCAAGGACTACAGATAATATTCTGAGCCAGGTCCTTTGAGCTGTTTGGCAGACACTGAAAGCCCCACCAGGTGGAAGAAGTTAACTGCATGCTGCCCACAGGCCAGAGACCCTAGACCAGTTGGAACCAGAAGGTTGATGACGTTGACTCTCAATTACCTCACCACCAACCAATCAGAAGAATGTTCACCAGCTGATCACACACCCCACAATCCCCCTCCCTCACCCTGTCTTTAAAAACCTTTCCCTGAAAGCCTTTGGGAGATTGGGCCTTTTAAGCAATAGCTGCCTGGACTCCTTGCTTGGTGCCCTGCAACAAACACTGCTCTTTCCTTTACTACAACATGATGTTAGTAGATTGGCTTTACTGCGAGTACGGACAGTGGACGCAACTTTGGTTCGGTAACACTATCACCTGTAGGCTTGGCTAGGCCAGAACAACCAAGATGACTCACTCGAATGGCTGATGTTTATTAGCACTGTTGGCTAGGAGCTTGCCAGGGGCTGTCAACTAGAGAGCTTGCTGGTCCTCTACCCAGACACTCTAACTGCTTGAGCTTCTCACAGTGCAGCCGCTGGGATCCAAGAAAAACTGTTCCTAGTGCACAAAAGCTGCACGTCTCTTAAGGTCCAGACTTGCAAAATATGCAAGGTCACTTCCACCACACTCTACTGGTCAAAGCAGGTCCAAAGACAGCCCACATTCAAGTGGAGAAGAATAGGTCTCACCTCTAGATTCAGGAGGTGGCAAAAAATGACCACCATCTTTCGTTACCCACAGTTCATCTTGTGGCCACAGATTATTTACATTCCTCCCACATGGAAATATACTCCCTTACACCCCAGGAACCATAAAAGTCTTATTCAATTATAGCATCAAACTTACCTTTGAAGTCCAGGATCTTGTCATTTAATCATGTTCAAGAGTGTATGAGAAACTTACCCTGATGTGTCATTCCTTGGGGGTAGGTCCTTTTAGTATGGTTCTTCTCAATTTGATGACCTAGGAATTGAAGAGATACAATTTAACATGCAATGATGGAACAGGCAAAGAATAACTACTAGAGAAACTCATGTTCACAAAGGGAGGAAATATGAGGTATATAAACATCACTATTCCATAGAAATCTGAAATCTAGCTGGGCACATGTCACAACTCCCCCTCCTTTGGGGGCAAGGGATGTATATTGAGTAGGGCCTGGTTTTGCTCCCTCCGATCTTAGCTTTGTTAGATCTGGTTCTCCTGCAGTCTTGGTTTGTAGTTTAGGCCCTTGGTTCTATCTGAATCATCTTTCCTGTATTGGCTTTATTTTCTTATTTTCTATATTCTTGATGCTCTGACATTTGGGGCCTTCATCTGCAGGAGAATGCCCCTCCCAAGGCTAGCTAATTCCTAGAGATAGCAAACACCTCCCTTTATAGTACACCTTTGATATCAATCAATCCAGAGCCCACACATCCAACCACTTCCTTTATTAAACTCTCACACACTAAGCCAATGATTCCTCTGTCCTAACTCACCTCAGGGGAAAGACACTTGAAAACTGGGAATTACTCCTATAACCTAGAGTCCACTTGAAATTATTCAAACTATCTAATCCTAAACCTAGCATATTCTACCCTGCCTCACCCATTCCTTCCTACAAAAACCCTTAATTGGGTTTTTGTCTCTGGATCATACACGGCCCTCTCTGCCTCCCGACCTTCCCTGGTCCTTTCCCATAAGGCCCTGCATGGCATGGCATGCCTTCAGCTTTTAGGGATCTGTGAGTATAAACTTCTTCCCTCGTGACAGTCATTTCTGTGTCTGCTGTCGTACCATATTTGATTAAAACCAACCCTGGGAACATTTTAATACATCTTCTTTTACATAAGAAATAGTTCATGTTGGGCTTCCCTGGTGGCGCAGCGGTTGAGAATCCGCCTGCCGATGCAGGAGACACGGGTTCGTGCCCTGGTCCGGGAAGATCCCACATGCCGCGGAGCAACTAAGCCCGTGAGCCATGGCCGCTAGGCCTGTGCGTCCGGAGCCTGTGCTCCACAACGGGAGAAGCCACAACAGTGAGAGGCCCGCATACCGCAAAAAAAAAAAAAAAAAAAAAAAAAAGAAATAGTTCATGTTTACAGTACAGTAGCTTTCTCAGGCTGCTTCCTGTCTAAAGAAGATTGCGAGCATGGAAGCTTCCTCATTTCCTATTGTCAGGGTTCAACCATGAAGGAGATCACTAAAAGCACTGTGGAATAGGGGATTTATTACAGTAATTAGAATTTCCACAGTTTGTGGAAGGAGCTGGGTCAGTCAAGGTCTAGAAGGAAAAGGTACAAGATCATAGGAAAGTCACAAACTCGGTGTCCTGGAGAAATGGAGCAGCGGACAAGTAGAAGCTGGCTGAGAAAACACCAAAGTGGTTGGGGAAGAGGGTCTGGAAAGACATCTATGGAAAGCTGTTGTTTTTGTGTGACTATTGCCTTTGGGGGCCTGCAAACAACTTTCTGATAATGGCCAAGGACCACTATTGGTGAGCAGAGCCAGCATCTGGAAAAAGATCAGGACACAGAGCAGATGAGCATAAGGGCCAGCTGGAAGCCATGGGGCACGATGCACTTGACCTGCATCAAATCTCTGCCACACTTGCCCTTACTTCAGACATTCAGTTTCAGTTTTTCTCTCCTTTGCTGAGGACAGTGCTTCCCACTTCCTATGGCAGGAGACTGTGTCTCCCTTCCCTAACTCTTTGTGGACAGAATTGATTCACAGAGTCTGAAGCACTCGCACTCTCCCAGCATTATCCAACCCCACCGTTGCCTTCTGGTCCAAGAGAGAAATTTTAATTGATGGGACTGTAATGCAGTTAAATCTTGACCTCACTTGAGCTCATTCCTCCCTCTCTCCCTCCCTTTCATCTTGCCTTCTTGCCTTCTATCCTTTCCTTATGCAAGTTCTATGCATCGAATACCTATGATGTACCTAACACGGTGCTAGGTGCTGGGGCAGGTCACCATCTGAGTAATTGAGTAAAGGTACAGCTTCTTTTATCTGTGCCTGCCTACCTTACTCATTCATCTAACAGTTGTAATTTGAGATAACATTTGCAGGACTTTGTGCTGGGGTCAGGGAGGCACCCAGCTCATTCTCTGGCAGAGGACAGGAGACACTTACTAATAGCTAAAGTAGATATTGAAAAGGCCAGAGGGGAGTTGAAGACAAACTACTGGAAGGTTGAAAAGATACACTAAAGTCAGATTATGAGAGTCTTTTAATGTTTGTCTAAGGACTCGGCCTTTTTCTGTGCCTAATGGGAAATCATTAAAGACCTTTGAGCTGGAGAAGGCTATAGTGAGAGTTGAGCTTTAGGGAAGTGTATCAGGTAATGCTGAAGAAGGATGAGAAGATGAAGATGACTAGAGTTAGGCTTATCAGTTAGGGGCTGAGGAAAGGTGAGCTATTACTGATTTATTAAATGAATCTCCTTGGAGCTGGAGCCTCAGTGGTATGCATCATCCTGGGACGACTGCAGGTATCTCTGAGTTTTCACAGCTGTGGGCATGGGAGGTACTGGGCAAGGGTTGTGCCATCCTGTCGGTGGCAGTGGGGTGTCGAGATTGTAGGGTCAGGGCTTAAGGCATTCTGGAGGACAGGGTATTTGCAGGACTCAGGACACCATGTCACACACATATATTTAAATCCATGTATTCACAAATATCGGTTAAGTGTGGGCTGTGGCACCATGATATATAGAACATTAATGGTGGTAGAGATGCGAGTGTTCCTGTCCTTTCCCTTATAAAATGATGGTGATGGCAGTACTTTCTTTTCTTTCCTTTTTAAAATAAGTAAATAATGTCCTAACTTGGCAACCTTATGTGAATACCCCACCTCCCTCGCTGGTCTGTGACTCCAGGGTAGAAATCACTGCTTCATGACAGAGGCTGCACATTGTTTTTATCCTGTTCAAATGATTATTATGGACTTATAAAGGCAATGATGATATTCCAATCAAGTTTCTGCATGACAGGAATAGGAAAGGGGTCTAATATGTAGATATCTAATATGCTGAATCACGATCCAAAACTTTCCAAAAAATTTGCCAGTGTCTTCAGGAGATAGATTATGGAAGTAGCTGGTGACACATGGCAGCATGGTTCAGACCACAGCTGCACACTGGGTCTAGAGCTGGCCGGCCTACTCTAAGAGCAATACTGACAGGGGGAGTCAAGGAAAGACTCGCCAGGATGTAGAAGCCATCGTTTCAGAACAGGAAACAATTGGAAGAGAGTTGTTTCTTCTTTTTCTGTTTTTCAGCCATGCTGAGAGGCTTATGGGAGCTTAGTTCCTGACCAGAGATTGAACCCATGCCCCCTGCAGTGGAAGCACAGAGTCTTATCACTGGACCGCCATGGAAGTCCCAGGAAGACAGTTGTTTCATAAAAGAAGAGATGGCTTGAGGCAAAATGGAGAGAGTAGCCTAAGAATGCTCATTAAAAAAAAAAAAAAGTTATACGGTTGTATTATAAAGAACTTTGAACTTTTTATGCGTCCCACCAGGAGGCAGAACTAGGGAGAGTGGATGGAAACTACAAGAAATGCCGCTGGTCTACCTATCAGGAAAAAAAAAAAAAAATCCCTCCAATATTAGCATTTACCCCACAGGGGATATATCGTTGCCTTGTCTATGATCTCATTCAATTTATATCTCTGTGATGTCCAGACCTCATCTTGGAGCTTTGGGTTGATCCCCAAACAAGTAGCCAGTACAGTGCCTGCTCCTAGTAGGAGATGGATAATTGTGCAATGAACTGAATTAAGTGGATTCACTGCTTTGGTGTTGATTTGTGTCCAGTGTGGCAGTTTTTCACACAATTCTTTTCGTCCTCACTCATCATCGTTAATCCACAGATAAGGATTGCCCAGCACACGAACATTTTTAACTTGTATTCCCTGTGGTATATAACTTCTTGAGGCTAAAACAGTGCACTTCCTCAGTTTCTCCTTATGTACAAAAGAAATCCCCAGGAGCCCATAAGCCTAAATGATATGTACTTGAAGATACATAAAGATAGGATATTTTGTGATACTACTCTTTCTGCCACTTGTTGACATTGATTGACGATGACTGAAACTCAGTGGAGCCAGGTAGAAACAGCAGGAGGAAGGACATAAGGCTGCCTGTGGGGGGTCAGGAAAGGTTTCACAGAGAAGGTGGTATTTCTGCTGAATTTGCTAGGTCAGCGGTCCCCAACCTCTTTGGCACCAGGGACCGGTTTCGTGGAAGACCATTTTTCCATGGACTGGGGGGCTGCGGGGGAGGTGGGATAGTTTTGTGATGATTCAGGTGCATTACATTTATTGTGCACTTTATTTCTATTATTATTACATTGTAATATATAATGAAATAATTACACAACTCACCATAATGCAGAATCAGAGGGAGCCCTGAGCTTGTTTTCACTTGCCACTCACTGAGAGGGTTTTGATATGAGTCTGCAAGCAATTGATTTATTGTGGTCTCTGTGAGTCAAACCTCTCTGCTAATCATAATCTGAATTTGCAGCCACTCCCCAGCACTAGCATCACCGCCTCAGCTCCCCCTCAGATCATCCGGCATTAGATTCTCATAAGGAGCGCGCAACCTAGAACCCTCGCATGCGCGGTTCACAGTAGGGTTCGCGTTCCTATGAGAATCTAACGCCGCCGCTGATCTGACAGGAGGCGGAGCTCAGGTGGTTACGCGGGTGATGGGGAGCGGCTGTAGATACAGATGAAGCTTCGCTCACTTGCCTGCCGCTCACCTCTGGTTCCTCATGCGGGTCGGGGACCCCTGTGCTAGGTGGGCAAGGGGTAGAGGCTCATTGAGGCAGGAGGTGAGAGTGGAGAGCATGGGTAGAGTCAATCTGGAAGTGTTAGGGGCAGGATGGTTTGGGGAACTCAAAGACGTGATTAGATATGATGTGAGCACATATTTTGAGAGAGAAGAGGTTGATGGGACAAGAAACCAAGCTACATAGACGAGGAGACATGGTAATCTTAAAGGGCAGATAAGGGGTTAGTGACATCCTGCAGGTAGCTGGGCTTCTTCTCAGGGTGGTCTATTTTGTGGATCATGGAAGCTTCTAATGATGTGACTTTCCTATCCTTAACCCACAACTACTTAGATAATTTTGAAAACTTGTTGTATCCAAAGAGGTTGCCATACAATGACTCAGATATCTAATGCATTATCTTCCACCAGGGAGATGGAGCATTGGTAATCATGTTAGAAGAAGATCCTTATTTTCCCCTTTGAAATAAATGTTTTCTGTCCTCTCTTGTCCTATACCTGTTTCTCATTCTGCTGGCAATAAGAATCACAGATTTGACAAATGAACAGGTAAGCTACCTTCAGCCTAACAACAAAGGCATTTAAAATAATTATTATATTTTAAAATAAACTTGACTTCTCTAAGTCTTCCTGTTTCCTAAATCTATGAAACAGGAAGATTTAGAGGTGGGTCTTCATTGTGAAGAGCAAACACTCCAAAATGACCCTTTTCCCTGCACAGACCTCTTAAAGCCAAGACTACTTGTGTGTGAGAATCATGTTTTGATTAAAAAAAAAAAAATTATAGCAAAGTTCCCTCACCTTGAATTCATCAGCAGGTATTAAGACATCCTTGAAAATGACATCACAAATTAGGAAGATTGTCCTAGGACCACCAACATAAAAGGCTTAAGGAACCCAAATGGTTTTAATAAGATAATTAGAAGCCACAGCCTGAGTTGAGGATTACAACTCTCTCCTTTGTCTTTTTCAGTAGAAAACACACGAGAAATAATGATCCTTAAAGCCATCAGAGCAAAATAAGATTGCCCAGAAGGGATGGAAGTGTGTGACTATGTGTGGGTGGGATGCTGGGACTGAAGCAAGCCAAGCAGAAAAATTGCAACCATTTGCATGATGAATACATCTAGGCAGCCTGTCTGTACCACACACACTGGAATGAAAGGCTGGCTGGTCAGACAGGAGATGGCTGGGAATTTTGATAAAGCAAAAGTGAAGATGGAGTCACACCCCAACCATGCCTGAGCCCTGCCAAGCACAGGGCTTGTAACACTTTCATGAGAAAATGACCTAGCAGGTAAGATAAGGCCCCTTTTTTCCTCCTTTACCTATCGCTACTGGCCCAGGTCTGGATGCTCATTCCCTCTTCCGTGGGGCCCTACTGCCTCCTGGGAAAGCGATCCTGACCACCAGTGGCCCCTTGGGCTAAAGTGTTCCTACACATGGTACTGTGGTCCCCCCCAGCATTCTCAAGCATTGTCCACCAGCTTTCCTGTCCTTTGTCTCCTGTTCCTATTTTTCCTTCTCATCTCTTCCTTGCAATGGTGCCTCGAAATAATTTCAAGTGAACGTGACCCTGCAGAGCAAACTGCTGTTGACAGTGAAAAGGCTTTGGTTACAAGTACTAGCTATTCGGCAACCAGTACTACTGCTAGGACTTATCCAGCACACGATAAGCATGGCACTAAACGCTCTTAAACGGTGTCTCATTTTTCCTCACAAGAAACTTGGGAGGGAGCAAATTTGTATACCCAATATCGTTCGTGGCTGAGGAAACAGAAAGGCCAGGTAACAGGTATGAGGTCACACAGCTAGTGAGTGGCAATGCCAGGTTTTGGAGCCCCAGGCCCTTCAACACTCTTGATAATGACAGTGGGGAGCAGGTTACAATCCACCCTCCCCGTTGATCACTTACCCATGAGAGCAGAACATCCACAGTGCCTCTTTGGTACACTCTGACCTCAGCAATTCTGACAAGTCTGATCTTCTGAATTTAATTTCTGTGACTCTTTTTTTAAAATAATTCATTCATTCATTCATTTTTGGCTGTGTTGGGTCTTCGTTTCTGCGTGAGGGCTTTCTCCAGTTGTGGCAAGCGGGGGCCACTCTTCATCAGAGTGCACGGGCCCGTCACTACCGCGGCCCCTCGCTGCAGAGCACAGGCTCCAGACGCGCAGGCTCAGTAGTTGTGGCTCACGGGCCCAGTTGCTCCGCGGCATGTGGGGTCCTCCCAGACCGGGGCTCGAACCCGTGTCCCCTGCATCGGCAGGCAGACTCTCAACCACCGCGCCACCAGGGAAGCCCTCATTTCTGTGACTCTTGATGAAAAGAATCAGAGAGTTGTCCCCAGGGCTCATGCACCCATGAGCATGGAATTTGGAAACCTACTGGGGGCTGCCCCAGCCTCCCAGAAAAGCTACCCGTGAGCTGGGTAAACACTGAGCTTCTTCGTGGAAGGTAGTATTTTCCCCAAGCAGCTATGATGGGGGATAAATGAAATCTTGTATGTAAAAGACAGTACAAAACCTGTCAGAAACGATGTGCTTGGAAAACGTTAAGTGCCTCCCCTCATTCCCTCTTCTGTAATCTGCAGGCTCGTGCCAGGCAGACTCACGGACAGCAGCAGCCAAGTGGCACGGCTTCATGTGGGACATTTCCCGGTGGCATGGTCAGAGAGAGGGACAGGCTGAATATCCCTCTTCTAGAGCCTGTACAGGAAGCAGCATCCCGAAACGTGGAGATCATGAAGTTGGGGTGAGAAACTTGGGGTAGAGGTGACCTGGAGCAAGTCACTTAACTGTTTTCAGTTTGTTGATTAAGTCACCTTCCAGACCCTGCTTCTGAGGGTGTTTGAAAGTTATATACGATGACACATGAGAAGCACTTGGCATGATGCCTCGTTGAGAGGAAATGGTTAGTGTGTGTACACGCTCTCTTTTTTTTTTTTTTTGGCGGTATGCGGGCCTCTCACCGTTGTGGCCTCTCCCGTTGCGGAGCACAGGCTCCGGACGCACAGGCTCAGCGGCCATGGCTCACGGGCTCAGCCACTCCGCGGCATGTGGGATCTTCCCGGACCGGGGCACGAACCCGTGTCTCCTGCATCGGCAGGCGGACTCTCAACCACTGCGCCACCAGGGAAGCCCTGTACACGCTCTCTTGTCTCCTGTATTTCCTTCCGTGTTCAGACTCAGACCTCTGCCAGGGGTTGATCTCTGATAGGATTTGGAAGATTAACAAAATGAGCTCTGACTCGTCAGATCCAGGACTCCGTCCAGGGGAAAGAGGCACAGTGCCCTGAGGTGAGTGCCGCCTTCTGGCACGGAGGAAGCAGCATGAAGGATGAGCCTTCTCCTGCCTCAGCACTGGGTCAGGAAGGCAGAAAATCACACTCACTGGGAGCCGTTCTTCATTTCTGCAATGAAATTTGGGAGGATCATCTTCAATCAGTATCACTCTCCGGAGGAGAAGGAGCCACTTTATATGTTCCTTCTGATTTCCCACAAAAAGAAAACCGGGATGAGGCCAGCCCTTGGCATCCACCGTCCTCCCCATTCACACCTCCCCCACCTGAAACGCCTCCCGAAGAGCACAAAGTGCAGCCCACAGACTTGGGGAGACTGCCCTTCTCTGTAGACCCCATTTCCACCTTGTTTCTCGGAGGTGCTCCACAGCTGACACCCATTCTCACCCGCTGGGGCTCTGTGAAGCTTCTTGTTTCCACATCCCATGCACAGAGGACATTCAAGGGGGGCTCTGTAACACCCCCGCCCCCAAACACCAGTCACCGCCTTGGGCCATGCCTCGCTCACAGATGTCCCCACCTCCTTCGTTTCCTTTTTGCCTCACTTCCAGGGCTGGAGGAATTATAAACGTGTACTCTTGCCTAGGATTCCAACATGGCCCCTTTGCCAAACGGCCTTAAGGTTTTTGACCAGAGACACTGTCAATTTTATTCAAGTCTAGAACTTTTCTTTCGGGTCTGTTCCATCAGGATGACCACTTATTTTACCCCTGTCTATAGGTGAAGGCTGAGCACAGTCTAAAACGCTCTGTAAACCAGCCACGCCTCATCCTCTCAAGGCTGTCTTCTCTGTTTAAGTCACTCTCGTGGGTCACCTGCATTGCTGTAATAACTGCCTGCCTTGTTTCCCTGCCCATGTTTTACTCCCCCACTTCATGTGCCTCCAGAGTCTATTCTCAAAGCAGCGACAACAGAGGGACTCATTAAACGGAAGTAAGAGCTGCTCAGAACTGGCTTATGTCTTCCTCTCTTCCAAGGAGAAAAAGGCTTCCAGTATCCCAGCCTCTCCCCTTTCCATCCCAGGCTCCCCACGACCTGACCCCACCTCCTACTGTCTTCTCTGCCCCTGGACTCCTTGCTGTCTGCCAACATACTAGGCAGGCCTCTACTTCGAGGAAGGCTCTTCTCCCAGAAATCCAGCATTTTATCTTTTTCTTCATTTCCTTCCCCCCCCCCCCCCAAACACCGCCTTTTCATTGAGGTCTTCAGCAAACCATTTTAAACTGCAGTTTTTGCCTCCTGTACTCTGGCGTCTATCATTCTGATTCCCCTTCCTTGCCGTATTGTTTTGTTCACAGTACTCATCATGTTCTAACATACTACATACTTTAATTATTTGGTCTGTCTCCTCACATTCCATTTTAAGCTCTATGAGGATGGGAGTTTTATCTGCATCCCAGCACCTAGAACACTTCCTGGTACATAGTGGGCTCTCAATAAATACATGTTGGTTAAGTGGTCTCTAATAATTGCAGCCAGGTCTGGGATCTGGTCATCTCTCCATCCATCCCCTCTCAGTTTTATTCTTCACTGCTATGCACATGGCCTTTGACTGGACCCAGAGACCCACAGCAGGAAGATGATAAAGCCATCACCCCTTTATTCAGGAAACAAATCTATCTAGACTTTTTTCCAGTCATTATCTATGCCCTAACTCTAACTAGTTTTTCATTACCACGTGTCATTGACTTTAAAGGACGCTTTGGAGTGCAGATGACCTTGTACACACCTGTTTCCTGTTCAGGGGCCAGTGTGGAGATGAAGGATGGTCCTGCTATTATTATAAGTTGTCAAGAAATCTCCTTGGCTTGATCCATCCAGACAACCTTTATTCAGAGGGGAGAGACAAATCAGTCAAATCAGTTATTTGACAAGGTGTCAAAGACACTTCAGTTATTTGGCTGAAACAAGACTTTTCTATCAGTTAGGGTGATTTTGTTTAGAAACGTGCCTTCTCTCAAAGACTCTATAAAGTACACATATACTTAGTTATTCAAATCCCTAGAGAATGAGCCCAAACGTGTCCTAAGTCCAGGAACTACTATTTGTGGATGGACATGGTGCAGAGCTCCTAACCACTTCCCTAAGTCGGTATTTATAAGCTTCGGCAGTCAGAGTCAGATAGGTTGCACTTGAGGGTGGATGGGGAACTAATATTTATAGGGTGGCTACACTGGCCAAGGGCTTTATATAAATACAGCTCCTTATTTCTCAGAATAACCCTGTGAGACAGGTTTTATCATCACATTTTACTGATGAGAAAACCACAGTGAAGAGAGGTTCAGTAATTCTCTATTTGATATGTAGCATCAGAGCTGAGATTTGAACCAGGTACTGACTGATTCCAAGCTCAGGTTTCTTTAGTGTTTCAATCTGTATTCCTAGTCTCATTCTTTCTCTTCTAGGTTACTTCTGTGGCCAGTTGAATAAGAACTGTGTTTAAAATAGTCAAAGGTTCAATAGAAAAAGCAGATTAAATATCCAATCCTTTCCCCTTGCATGATCCTTGGAGTGTATTTGCTCTCCAGCTATGTACATAAGCATTGAGGGGTCAGCCATTCTTTAGTTAATATCCAAGGTCAACCATTACTTATTTAATTCAATCTTAACACTCATCCAACCGCTAAAGAGAGAAATCTACCTTGAACTGTCTTAAGGAATAAAGGAAAAGTGTTGGCCTCCTAAAAAGTCACATGGGTAGCACCAACTTCAGCAATGGTGGAACACAGGTGCTTAAACTATGGCACTCGGAATATGACTCTCTTTATCATGCGTCTCTAATTTCTTTCATATCAGCATCACAATTAGCTACACTTACCTTACCCGAGCAATCACAAGAAAGAGCTATTATGTTTCCTAACATATACAGGAAAATGCAGGATCTCAGTCTCACTGGCCTGGCCAAGGACATGTGCCCAAACTGAATTCACAAAATGGTCAGGATAATGGAACAATCTGCTTAGCCAGACCCAGGTTGTGAAATGGAGTCAGCCCCATTTCCATACAACATGTACTAAAAAATTGGGAAAATGCATTTTCAAAGGCAAATCAGGGTACTATGACCTGAATAATGGCAAATGATTGCTGGACAGGCAAAAACAATAAATAACCACCAAACCAACAGTGTGATATAGGATAGCTTGCGTACCCTAGATGTATATCAGTTTCCTTATCTGTAAAACAAACATACTGTGTATCTCACAGCATTTGAAAAGGATCCAATGATATAATGTTTGAAATTGCTTAGCACAATGCTTGATGCTTTGCAAGGCCTCCAAATAGCATTGTATTATTTTATATTACAATGTCCCAGGCCTCATGACTTCTACATGCAATAGCATTGAGTTATTTTACATTACACTGCCCCAGGCCTCATGGCTCTCTTCTCATGCCTTCCTACATGCAACTGTATTGCCGTATTTTCCTCATGCCTCTGGCTCCTTATTTAAATGGTCCGGAATTTGTTAGACAATCTGAATTTTTGATGGCCAGAGGGTCCATGGGAAGCTGGAACTTTCAGAAAGGCTGCTACAAAAGCTGTTGGCAGCCATCATCTTTCAGCGGGGGTTGTGTGTGTGTGATTTGTGTAGAGACAGCATGAGACAGAAGTACACATCTCATTATCCTATTAATCCTCTAACATGTTGCTATTTGGCCATAATCTCCTTTCCCCAAAGACGAAAAGGGAGAGGGAGACAACAACAGCACCGCGCATAACAGATTGTGCTTTGATACCCATGAATGATCTGGGGGTAGAATCACTTCATCCACAGAAAATACTTACTCCATAAAATTTGGCCCCAGTAGCAATTAACTGGTTGGGGAATATTTTCGGGGGGAGGGTGAGTCATATTAAATAAACTATGGAAATAAGCTTCTGGGGACAGCTCTTTCCTTCCCTTTCTTCAAATCTGTTCTGTAAATATTTCAGGATAAGTGCTGAGAGCTGACTTTGCCTCCCTGGTGACACATATCATTGTTTCAGAAAACATGGTTTATAAGCAAGTTTCTGTGGAATGTTTTTCTTTTTTTAAAAAAAGCAGCCAACTTTACTTTTCACTGATGGAACATGAAAATGGCCAAAGAAACAAAGGAACTCCAGGGAGCAGGTAACCATGACAAGGACAATGGACAAGTTGGTCTTCTCATTTTGCTTTTAACACATTCTTTGTCTGAACACAATTTTTTTTCCCCATTCCAGGAGAAGGTAGATGGCAATCAACAGTCACTCATTAAACCAGCCTTTGTTCTAGAGTCTAGAGATGTATCTATGAACAAAAGAGACGATGTAACTGCTTTCAAGATCCTATGCTCTAGTCAGGGAGACAGAAAATCAACGAGTAATTAAGCAAGAAAAATATCAGAGAATAAATGTAAGCCAAAAGTTAAGCTAGGTTTGTGTGACAGTGCGTAGATGGCAATGCTGGGGCAGGTGGTTGCAGCAGATGAGCTGATGCCCTGCTAGATCCTACTGTCAAGCCAGTGCACATAGCCTCCAGCTGGAGGATAATCCTGTGGCCAGTGGCTTAAATGTGAGACCTTCTCAGGAAAATTGTCCTTGGCTGGTAGGAGATGCCTTGGAGTCAGCCAGTGATGGATTGATACAGTGGTACAAAAGCCTGGCTCCTTCCTTCAAGGCCAGCCACCTATGAGGAATGATTTACCCTCCAGATCCCCCACGACCATCACAACCCATAGATCAGGCCAAGCTAGACATTACCTAAGATCACATCTCAGACCATGTCCTGGTTCTCTTTTTCTCTTCCCCTCCCTGCTGCCCTCACCCTTTTGTAGGTTTTTCCTAAGTATACACTTTAAACAAAGCGTGTGCTCCCAAACCTTGCTCTCAGGCTCTATTTCTAGGAAACACAGCCAAGACAGTGGTCGAGGAAAGTCTCTTTTGAGTTACCATATTGAAGCTGGGAAATGAGTGATGAGAATTAGCCAAGAATGCAAACATCTGTGGCACAAACTTTATGTGCTTAAAGAACCAAGAGAGGGCTTCCCTGGTGGCGCAGTGGTTGAGAATCCACCTGCTGATGCAGGAGACACGGGTTCGTGCCCCGGTCCGGGAAGATCCCACATGCCGCGGAGCAGCTGGGCCCGTGAGCCATGGCCGCTGAGCCTGCGCGTCCGCAGCCTGTGCTCCGCAATGGGAGAGGTCACAACAGTGAGAGGCCCGCATACCACAAAAAAAAAAAAAAAAAAAAAAAAAAGAACCAAGAGAAAATCTTGGGTGGCAGGCACTAGAAAGAGGGAAAGTGGAAACAGAGGAGGTTGGAGAGCCCCCAGAGCTGGGCCCAGATCTTACAGGAGGAAGATCCTGGATTTTAGTCCAAGTGTAATGGGAAGCTATTAGAAAGTTTTGAGCAGTTGTGTGTTCTGACTTACGTTTAAAAAATTCCTCCAGAGAACAGAAAATCCTGGGGTCAGAATAGAAGCAGGGAGATCAGGTAGGAGACTACAGAGATGACGCTGGTTGGACTAGCAACTGTTGTGTGCCTGTTATGTGTTAGACAGTTTACCTATACTGTATAAGTTCTACTAACAACTCCACAAGGTGGGTATTATTCTACCCATTTTAGAGATAAGGAAAGCAAGACAGATTGTTCATATAGCTACTGTGAGATCCCCCAGCTATTAAGTAGTATATCTTCTATTTAAACTAAACCATTTGGTTCCAAAACTGATGTTTTTATTACTATACTACCTTCCTCATCTGATTTCCTGGTGTACAGTTTTCTTTGAAAATAGCTCAATCACTCTGGCTTGCCATGTTTGGGTCATCAGAGGTGCTGAAGCCTCTCTGTCCCACTGGGGATATGAGTTCGTGATGAAGCATCAGTCTGTGGGGCCCCTGAAAGACTGGTTGCCGTTCTTCAAACACATCTGTTTGTAATTACGAGGTGCCCTTACACTTTCCCATTTTGTCAACATAATTACTCTCAATTATATGAACACTCTACCCTGACCAGCCCAGGGATCCACACCCCAGCCAACTACAATGGTTGATTTCCAAAGCCCCTGCCACTCCAGGCCAAACATATGGACCCTCTTCTCAGTTTTAAGCACAAGAGGGTTCAGGTCCAAATACAGTATGAATAGTAGCTACTTCTTGCTCTGTCTGTATCACTATGGCAATGCAAGAGATGGTTAAATTACTTAGGGCCATCTTTGAAATTTGCAATGACTTTGCCAACTAGAGGGAAATTTTTAATGGGCATTTAATTTGAAAGTGGTTCTCTTGCCACAAAAAGCCATGGCAATCCAAAATCTCCTCCTCCCAAAATGATGCAGAGAGAAAAAGAGAAAGCAAATCTGTTTCAAATGATCAATTTAGAACTAAGGCAGAGGGGATGTACCCAAATTCAAGAAGTGCACAGTTCTGAAGAATAGCAAAATAGGAGCAGCAGCAGTGAGAGCTTTTTACGTGGCTGATGAAGATTCTAGATTAAAATCCAAACTTTGAGAAAGGGCGGTTGAAAAGTTTTCTGTAGTTAGTGTAAAACCCTGAAGTAAATATGAGATGAGTCCAAAGTGCACTAAAATATGGAAGAAAAAACAGAGAATTATCACTTACGTTGCTTCCTCTTGCCACGCATGTTTAAAGGTGTTTTACCTTAATGAGGACATTTAATCTTTATGCCAATACTATTAGGGCGATTATTGTTATTCTGGTTCTCTAATGGAGGAAATGGGCTCAGAAAGCTTTACAACTAGCCAGAGGCTATAGACTTCAAAAATGGCACAGAAGTCATCTGAGCTCTGGTCCCGGTGGTTTCAAAAGCTACAGTATCTTTTTAATCTGCAATAGTGAAAATGGAAAAGTGAGTGAACTAGGGAGAAGCAGAGAAGAGGAAGACAGCATCACTAAGGAAGAGAGATTTCCTTTGGAGATACTTGACCAAGAAGATCAAGCAGCTCTTCAATTTGGTGTTGAGGGAATGATCAGAGATAATACAGAATCCCAAAGCATACTAATTATAGCTTGATGAGTATGTATGTGTGTGCGCACCCAAAATAGCTATGTATAATTGCCTATCATTCATTGCATAGTATATATGGTTAAGTTGTTCTCAATATTCCTCTTTGACCCTAGTAATACTGAAGAATCATTGAAGTCTTTGGGACCCATGTACCATGAAGCTTGCAGAGCAGGTGACCATGCCCTATCATAAGACAGAGCTTAAGCAAATTCCATCTCCACTGGAGTAAGGCAGAGCTTAATCCCGTCCTGCTCAGAGGAGGCTCAGTAATTGTCCTGATTCTAATTCCAGACCTGTAGAGGTCACCTGACGTTAAATCCATATGCAGGGCAGCGCTGCTGATAAGAGTCTTTCCAAAGAATTCCTTTCCCACGAGTGTCTAATTGGGTCCCTGTGACAGAGATATAAAGATATATAGAGTAACAACCACCACCAATTCCCGAATCTCACGTCAGAGACTGTTGTAAGCACTGTGCCATGTATCATCAATGACAACCTGTGAGGCAAGTATAATTAAAATCCCCACTTCACAGGTGAGAAAAGTGAGCCTTAAGAGAAACAAAGAGAAATAAAGCCTTGTCATGGCCACGCTATAGGTCAGTTTGGCACCCTAATCAGTACCCTTATCAGGTTGTGTCTCTCTCAAGCCTACGTGCAGATTAGAGCCCCAGGCAGGGGGAAGGAGGCCTCATCTGTCTTGGGTAATGGGAAGAACAGAACAAAAGAATTGGAAGGTAAGGGGTGTGCCACCGTGTGCCAGGCACCCTGGGAGGGTATATATAGATGCTTTATGATTGAACCCTCACCACAATCATGCTGGCAGGTTACTTCCATTGCCCACATTGTGCATGTATGTAAATATAAGCTTGAGGCTGTGTGTTCCCCAAGGATATTCATTCATTCATTCAATAGCCCTTCACTGGACACATACAGGGGATCGTGTCCTGTTCTGGAAGCTGGAGTGAATGAAATAAGTGACATTACAGGTCAGGGAGGGGGCTGTACACTAATCAGACAGTCACAAGGATGGATATATGGTTACAGTGTCACAAGTAAGGGCTCACCATGGTGCTCTCAGAGGGAGTGTATGTCTCCTCAGGAGGTCAGAGGGGGCTCCCCAAAGGAAGGGATGGTTGAGCTGAGGTCTAAAGGATGCACAGGTGGTGAAGGGGAGAGGGAGGATGGTTTTAGGCAGATAGAAAAGCAAGTATGAAGACCCTGTGGAAGGAGAGAGTGTGACCCATTTGAGGAGCTGCAAGAGAGCAGAGGGGGAGCCACAGGGCCACGTGAGGCCAAGGAGTTTGTGTGGAAGCCAGGCTTGGCCGAGCCACGTGAGACCACAGAGTTGGTGATGGCTCGACTCACAGCTACGCCCAGCCCTTGTTGTTTGCTCTGTCACAAACAGAGCCTCTTACAGGATGGGGGACATGTGTACAAGGAACTGGAATCTTAAATGGTACACTGTCCAGTGGTGCCAGACATTATAGCCTGTCTGACCTCTCACAGGACGGAGACCTTACCAGCAAAGGCCATGTAGCACTTATTTAGGAAATCTATATTCACTAACCTGGCATCGAGGTCTTTCCCAGTCTTTCCAGTTTCAGGATAATCTACTCTATGGAACTCAGTCTTCATAAGTCTGGGTCCCTGATACAAGAATTCCTACCCACCCAACTCTATTCAATACTCAAGTTTGGATAGCAGACAACTTGGATAGTGAGGGATACATGGACTTGGTGGGATTCCACGATGCTCTCTGAATGCCTGGCCATCCTGTGGTGCCACCTCTCAGTTCACCTGAGTGAGTCTCTGCTGAGCTCAGATCTCATCAGTGACATGCCTGGACCTCACGTAGACCACAGTAACGCATTGTCAGCTATCTTTACAATGGGAACCGTCTGGCTGCCCACCTGTATGAATGCCGGACACCAGCTGCCACCCATCTGCCAATTGTCTGCCTACCCTCTACTTGAATGTCCACTCTGGATGCTTGGGTCCATCTCAGCTTTTTGCCGGGACCACTTGCCTGCCGTCTGTTCTCCCCTCCCTGGAACAGATGACTCTCTTTTGCGCTTATCTTTGCATATTTGTGTTGGGTTCTGACCTCAGCAATCACACTCCCTCTGAGTCCTCGAGGCTTGGAACCTTCACATCCAGGCCATCCGGGCCCTAAGTAGAGCCAGCTGAGTTTCAGCAGGCCAGGCCTTTGCAGACAGGGACTGGATTTGTCTCACTGCTCTAACCCTGCATTGTTGCTTTATCCGTGGTAGAGTGCAAGCTTCTACTGATCTCCACCATATATTCCCAATGCAATGCATTTGTACCTTTGCCTCATTTCTTACTTTGCTTTCCTGCTCTCCATACTATTCCGGGGTCTGAAATTCCTGCTTTCTAGGGGAAATCCTTGTCCCCTTAACTCCAGTCTCTGCCAGAGGTTTTCTGCCGAACTGAATGAACTGCCTTGAGCCACAGACCACCTCCCACTGCACTGTGAGGGACAAGCATGCCCTCTGGAAACTTTGTCTTACTAACTTACAAAAGTTGATGGATGGATGGATGGATGGATGGATGGATGGAAGAACTGATGGTCCTGGCTTAGGAGGGATGAAGGACTCTTCAGCATGGCGTGGCAGGTGATATGGGTTGGCAAACACCCATCTGGTGCTTAAGCAGATATTAATCTCACCCACATCCCAGTGCAGCTGAAAGGCTCAGAGACACAGTGGCTATTGCGAGCAGCCCTGGGAGGCAAGAGGTGAGTTTTCTGCTAAATGTAGACTCAGTCCCAGGCTCACTGGGGATCACAGTCAAACTGCTTCACCTCACATGGTCTTGTTAACTCAGACGGAAAATTGGGTTAGAAGCAAATCACATACATGGAGAAGAGCTGCAGCTACCCAGGGCCACTTTTACAGCGTAGCGGGGTCTCTGAGGAAGGAAGAACAGCGAAGGTGGGTGCGTAGATAGGAACGAGGAAGGGATGCAGGCTCCCAGGGGAGTGGAAATCCCCATCAGCACCAGGAACATCAGCTGGAAAAACCTTTTTTCGTTTCCTACCACAAGTAGTTGCCGAAAGTCCCCGCCTTCTGTCAGACCACAGTGAGGATGGCTGCCTAGACTTGGGTTGGGCCTCTGTGGGTTGCAGAAACAGAGCGGGCATTTGGGAATGAGCATTGCTCTGGGGATGAAAGCTAGTCAGCACATGGCTGGCCAATGAGAGCAAAAGAAACAGCTATACTGCGTCCTGTCCCACCAACCTCATCTTACAACTCAGCTCCAGCTAGAAGCTTTGGTTCCCTGGCTACTGTTGGAGTGGCTCTGGGCTTCTCAGGTTAAACTGTGATCAGCAATGATTCTGTCCCACAGATCTCAGAGCCGGACAAGTAACTGTGTGTGCTCTGGCTGTACCTCAGCACCCTTGCCCACTCCTTCCACATTCACTTCTGCCCAAGGGTTCTGCTGGCCCATGTCTGAGAGGAACAACCACCAAAACTTCCTGTAGGAAGCCAATGCACTGCAGGATATTTTCATGAGGAGAAGTTATCAAACCCCACTGTATGAAGATCATGATGGAAGAGCCTGAGTTAGGTGTGCTCGCTCTCTGCCCCTCCAGCAAAGCGCAGCCTCTGGAAAAAGAGGTAAATTGGTATCCTCCATTCACTACAGAAAATGAAAATTTTCTGCTGGGTACCCAGAGCCGGACAGGAAACCACTGATCATCCTGAACAAACCTCCTTCAATAAATCTTTCTCCCTTCTGAAGATAATTGGAAGGACAGTGACTTCTGCGTTTACTCTCTTTCAGTAGTCACCTCCCTTTCACTCCTCTGGGTATATTTGTTTTCAAAGCCAAGATGTACTACATGATCCCATCCATCAAGGTGAAGGAACCTCAAATGATTTCCTATTTCAACTCCAATGTGCTGAGCTTGAGAATTCTCTTAACCCACTGGCTTTGCAAGGTGCTTGGCCTTTTCCATCACAGCTAAGCACATCATGTTGCCTAATTCCTCAGGAAGGCTGTACCCACACTACTAACCCCATTGCTCTGTTTGGAGTTAAGACTTCCTCTCTTTTAATGAGCGTATTCATTTGTTCATTTCACATGCAACTTATCATATGTCCATCACTGTGCCAGGATTCCCAATTGTTAAGGAGATATGATGACAGATTTGCATGTGCCTGAGCTCTCTGGATCCCAGCTTGCTTATTAGTGCTCCCTGAGGTGTGCAGCTGAAGCAAAGAAAATCATTTTGGTGGACCACATTCGTAACCAAACCTATACATTCTCGGTTCTAAAAGTCATTTAAAACATTGAAAACCTCAAACTTGGTTTAAGGTTAAACCAAGTTTAACTTAAATTTTTAACTTAAATTTTTGATTTTCAGGACTCTTAATTAGCTGTATAGCTGGTACATCAATATCTTAAGACCCATATTCATTTAAAAAAAACTAGGTTATTATAATGTATAACTTTTTTTTTTTTTTTTTTTTTTTCAGTACGCGGGCCTCTCCCTGTTGTGGCCTCTCCCGTTGAGGAGCAGAGGCTCCGGACGCGCAGGCTCAGTGGCCATGGCTCACGGGCCCAGCCGCTCCGCAGCATGTGGGATCTTCCCGGACCGGGGCACGAACCCGCGTCCCCTGCATCCGCAGGCGGACTCTCAACCACTGCGCCACCAGGGTAGCCCTATAATGTATAAGTTTTAATAAAACCTTCCAACTATAGTAATGCAAATCATAGCAACCCTGAAAGCTCTATGAATCAATGCCATCACCTCACACCCAGCTGTGGAAGTTATTTGCTATTCACATAATAACCTTTAAATAGAAGAGTGTGTTCTTAAGCATATGGGCCTCATCAAGGGGCCCACCCACACGATGAAGAGGCCTGGCCTCTGTGTTGCACTGTTATGTGAAAATATAATGGAAAGAATTTTTAATGTGGCAGAAACGAATGTCAACTCTTACAAGAAGATTCCACAAGCATCTATAGAGTTTGAAGATCATCGACACCATGCAGATGGTTCTTTTATGCAAGTGTATGAAATACAAAAAATGATGGCTCCTCTGAACAGAGGAAGTTGTCAGATCTCACTAGGAAGGCTGTTTGAATAAATTTTAAAATAATAAGAATGAGGAACCAAATTACTTTTACAGGGAGTAACCTGGAAAACCCCTTGTTTACCGAGTGATCAACACTAACCTCACTGATAAGGGCATAAATTGGCATCATGTGCCTCCTGGTTTGATGTGCTGAATAGAGCAGAATATTGCTTTTAAAGTAGTTGTACCAAAAATGTATAGCTTGAATCTAATCCCAAGATAAATGCAAATTGAGGGATAGTCTAAAAAAAAAAACCAGTTTGATTCTTCAAAAACATCAAAGCCATAAAAAAGAAGGAAGAGGGGAGAAATCATTTCCCATTAAAGTCATGACCCTAGATTAGCACTTGGATATAGATTAAAGATCTATTGATCAATCTAATCTATTTATCCATACATAATTTTTCCTCTATATCTGTGTGTGTATATCTGAAGAGAAGAAGGACATTCTTTCACATAACTATTACACAGTTATCAATTTTTGGAAAATTTAACACTGATAAAATAAAATAAAAATATTATCTAGCTCTCTGTCCATATTCAAATTTGCCGATTGTCCCAATAATGCCCTTTAGAGTAGGGGTTTGCAAACTACAGCCCACCTGCCATCTGTTTTCATAAGTAAAGTTTTATTGGAACAAAACCATGCCCCATTTGTTTACATGTTGTCTATGGCTGCTTTTGCATTACAACCACAGACTTGAGTAGATGCAACAGAGACCATATGGTCCATAAAGCCTAAAACATTTATTATCTGGCTCTTTACAGAAATAGTTTGCCAACCCCTGCTTTAGAGCTATTTTATTCCAGTCTCATCCAGGGTAATATATTGTACACAGTTGTCAGGTCCTTAACATCTCTTTTAGTCTGAATTAGCTCCTAACCCTTTCTTTGTGTTTCTTAACCTTGGCATTTTTTTAAGACTACAGGTCTGTTTTGTAGAATTTCACTCAACTTGGGTTTATCTGATGTTTCCTCATGATGAGATTCAGGTTATGCATTTCTGGCAAGAATAGATTGATGTTGCATCCTTTTCAATACCTCATATCAAGAGACATATGAGTTTATTTTTTTTTTCAGTTTCATTGAGAAATAATTGATATATATTACTGTATATGTTTAAGGCATACAACATGAAGGTCTGATTTACATATATTGTGAAATGATTATCAAAATAGGTTCAGATAACATCTATCTTCAATACAGTAAAAAGAAAAGAAAGAAAAGAAAAAAAAATTCTCCTTGTGATGAGAACTCTTAAAATGGTTTTATCCCAATATTGATGATGGTAGCTTTGGTCAGCTGGCTAAGGTGGTGTCCTCCAGAAGCAAAAATATTTTATTTTGCTCTAAAGGACATTATCTGGAAGATTAGTAACATTCAAATACAGGTTGTATATTTGGTAACAGAAATTTTGGCATATTAAATTTCCATTATTTGATCATTGTGATGTTGTTATATTAAAAAAGTCCTTGTTCTTATGAAATTTGTACTAAAGTATTTAGGGATGCAGGGTCATTATAACTACCACATATCAAATGATTTGGCCCACACACACACACACACGATGTAAATTTGGAAAATGTTACCATTTTGCCAATCTAGGTAAACAGTATGTGGGTGTCCATTGTATTATTCTTACAACTTTTGGGTAGGTTTAATTTTTTTTTAAATAGGAGGTTAAAATAATGATGGATCTATATTACTTGGCACATAAGATAGAACAGAGTGTCAGGAGGACAGTAAAGAAGTGAGATTGAGAATGAAGAACATCTTTCCCTCTGTACTGGGGGGAGCAATTGTGTAGACTCCAGTGGATAATAAAGGGAGCTCCCAGAGGGGAGATCCCAGGCCACTGTCACATTCCCAGCCATGGCATTTGCCCATCAACTGCATAAAATCGATTTTTATTTAATTGTATAGAATGCTTCAGCACAGTTTTGATTTACCCATGAAAGCTACAACTTCCAAATCACTTAGAGGAAAAAAAAAATCAAGAAGGAAGGAAAAAGAAAGATGACAGTAAGGAATTGTAAGACATTTGTAGTAAGCCAAAATATATCAGTTATAAAAATAATGCAAATGATTAAAGAGCAATCTCTTGGGTAGGGTCAAAACACAACAGCAAACTAGAAGATGAGCTATTTACAAAAGATAAGCAAGCCTGAAACAAAAATCACAGAAGGGAGAGTAGAAAAGTGTTTGCCAGGGGCTGGGAGGTCGGGGGCACAGGGAGAGGTTAGTAAAGGAGTACTAACTTTCTGTTATAAAATGAATAAGGTCTGAGGATCTAATGTATAACATGGTGACTATAGTTGAAAATACTGTATTGTGTAATGAAAACTTGTTAAGAGAGTAAAACTTAAATGTTCTCACTTTTAAAAAAAAGTAAATATATATGGTGTTAAATGTGTTAATGAAATTGACAGGGGGAATTCTTTCACTGTGTGTGTGTGTGTGTGTGTATTTATAGATATATACATAATTATCATGTTGCGCACTTTAAATACCTTACAATTTTATTTGTCATTTATACCTCAAGAAAGCTGAGAAAAGAAACACAGAAGGGAAGAGAAACTACAGATTAGACAACTGAATTATCAGATTCACTTGGGTTTGCCACCAGTGAAACCCGGAAATAAACTTTTATTCAATTATAGAAGCAAAGAACAATGAGACCTTCCTAGAAAAGGCATAGAAAACAGGTAATAAAAATAAAACCAGGGCTTCCCTGGTGGCGCAGTGGTTGAGAGTCCACCGGCCGATGCTGGGGACACGGGTTCGTGCCCTGGTCCAGGAGGATCCCACATGCCGTGGAGCGGCTGGGCCCGTGAGCCATGGCCGTTGGGCCTGCACGTCCGGAGCCTGTGCTCCGCAACGAGAGAGGCCACAACAGTGAGAGGCCCCGTAACGCAAACAAAACAAAACAAAACAAAAAAACACAAAAAATTAATGAATTAGAATAAGATGTAATAAAAGTAAAAAGTTAATGACCTGATTCCGAGAAAAGAGAAATAAGATGGATATGTCTCTGGCAGTACAAAAAAAAAAAAAAAAAAAAAAGGTAAAAATAAAAACACAAAAATTTATTACATTATGCAAAGTAGCACATACACACAGAATAAGAATGGGTGAAATAATTACAATGGGATGCAAAATGTCATTATAAGCTTAACAACATGCAGTTCATTGATAAATGCATGACTTTCTAGAAAAATGTAAACTACCAACACTTATTCATGAAAAGTTAGAAATGGGAAATAGGCCATTAACTATGTTAGAAAATGACAAAAGTTGTCAAAAGAACTTCCTCCAAAATAAATGTTTAAACCAAATCATTCTTCGAAAGAATTTTATCCAATGCTATTTAAACTGTCAACATATAAGAAATTAATGCAAATTTCCCAATGAGCAGTATAAAGCTAGGGTAAAACTGATGCAAAACTTGAAAAAAAGATAGCACCAAAAGAAAACTTGCAACTTAATCTCACTATGAATATGTGTGGGTATAATCATAAATAAAATATTTCAAAACGTTTAAAATGATATACTATAGACATGTAAGTGTTAATCCCAATAAAGCAACAAGTCAAAGGAATTTAAAAATTTTGGAAATCCTAATATGTAATTACTTTAATAGAGAAAATAAAGGTCAATATGATTATCAGAAAGATAAGCAGAAAAGGTATTTGATGAAGATTTGCATCAAATATACTATTTTAATGTAGACCATTAGGAAGATAAGAATAAGCCCTCAGGGACTTCCCTGGTGGTCTAGTGGTTAAGAATCTGCCTTCCAATGCAGGGGACACAGGTTCAATCCCTAGTCAGGGAACTAAGATCCCACATGCCTAGGGGCAACTAAGCTAATGCACTGCACCTAGAGAGCTCACGCACCACAATTAGAGAGAAGTACACGTGCCGCAACAAAGCTCCTGAGTGCCACAACTAAGACCCGATGCAGCCAATAAAATAAATAAATAAATAATTTAAAAAAAGAATAAGCCCTCTGCTTGAAGTCAACAGCCATCATTATGTTAAAGGGACATACTAGTGACACCACCACTAGAGCCCCAAAGGGTCTCAGGGGCATTGCTCTTATTTAGCATTGCTAAGGTCAATGCAAGAAGCCAAGAGAAATAAATATGACAAACATACCTATAGGAAAATGGAAGAGGTGACTGATTACTTGGCAAATCAAAAGAATTTATTCAACAAATTTAGAAAGAGTGAAATAATCTAAGGAAGCTAGTTTACATACAGTCATGTTTAAAGATTTATCCTACCATTCAGAAGTAACCATTTGGAAAAGATTTAAAAAAAAAAAACTCCCTTTCCAGTATCATATGTATTATAAAAATTTAGTAAGTGATCTGCAGAATTGTTCTGAGCAAAGCCATAATTTTCACTGAAGGAAATAAACACTTTATATGCATTATATAATGTAATCCTCATAACTAGACTATGAGGTAGACATAATTATCTTCATTTTGCAGACAAGAATACTGTGATTCAGTAACTTGCCCAAATTCACAGACTTGAACTATCATATATTACATTTTATTTAGGGATCATAAAATAATATAAAATATGCAGTAAAATAAGAAAAGACGACAACAGGCAATCAACAGAAACCCAAGACATTCAACAAAGCATCTGAATAATACATATGATATTTTTTAGTCACTGGAAGAAGATTAAAAGAAAAATTAAGCAATTGGTACACCACTACAGAAAAGTATAATTTAGATGTTCACGCCATGATACACACCAAAAATTTTCTGATGGATTATGAGTTAAGTGATAAATAAAAACATGAATATAATTAAACAATGGCAAATATATGTTAAATATCAAGCTGGGGAAACCCTCTAAGAATAACATCAAAGGCAAATGACGAATATCGTTAATAGATTTTACTAAATAAAAATAGAAAAGTTATATGCAAAGAAACTCACTATAAATCATAATAGAAGCAGAAAACTGAAGACAGTGTATAATACAGGCTAAGAGTCTATGTTTTTAATCTTAAAATTAAAACAAAAACTCCTACAAATTAATAAGTAAAAGTCTAATATGGAATAATCAAACTAACCTACTTTTAGGTATATACGCCAGGTAAAAACTAGAAATGTGTGCTTAGGTAAGTTTGTTCTGTGAAATACTGTTTATAAACTCCAAAATCGGGGAAGTAGAGATTAAACATCTAAAAGTATCTGTACTTTAAGTTATGGTACACAATGTTATACGACACATTAAGAATACTATCACATTTTCTATATTACACATAATGTACAAAATGCGATGTGTACGTTAATGGAAATATACGATTACTAGTATATTATTGCTAGCATATTCTTCATGTGATGGTGCTCACAATTTAATTCTACATTTTTAAAAATTATGAAACTTCACATTCAGTATGTTTTCATCTTTGTGGGGAAAGCATCCTGGTAAGAAAGATTTCAGAAGGATTTGCACCAAAATTATATCAGCAATTTATTTGGAGACATGGGTAAAATTTCATTTTTTCTTATGTCTTTGGTGTTTATAATTACATTTTAATGTGAGCCATGATCTTCCACTCACCCTCTAGTCATGGCCTCCCTACTAGGTGCCAGGCGTTATGGAAGCTGCTGATACAGTGCTTAGCAAAACAGGTGCCCTCTGTCCATCTCAGGGAGGGTAGCCAGGAAACAGATAAACTAACCAGTTGGTAAGGCCATTAGTTACAAATGCATACAGGAGCTCTAGAGGTACATGTAAGGAGTAACGGGGTACTCCTTCCAATAAAGTAATTTCTCTGAGCAAGCAATAGTAGAAATGGAACCTGGAAGATGAGGTTAAATTTAAGTATTGAGAGAAAGGTGTGGAGACCACGGGAACAGAAGGTATCAAGCCTCAGGAGACAGTGGTTAGTGGTATTACGAGAAGGGAAAGGAGACAGCAGCGGCTGAGTGGTATGAAAAGTGGTGGTGGACTTAGGCCAGGACAAAGAGTTTGTTTTTATTCTAATTTGACACAAGCCTTTGGAGGTAACACAGCATCTGGTTCACCCTGGAGGCAGACCGGGTGGAGGGATGGGCGCCGCTGGCTGTGTTGGCTGGGAGGTTATGACAGTGGTCCAGGGTGAGGAGGGCTTTGGGCAACATTATGTGTAGCGTCAGCCAGCAAAATAAAGAAGATGTGATCATAGGTAATGCGATCCTGACTGCGGGAGACAAGAGTAAAGATTCTGGGGTAAGAGGCCATTCCGTTACTGCAGTTATCCAGGCCAAGACTTTGGAGCCATCCTTCCTTGTTCCCCAACTCCTCTCTTTATACCACTCATCCAGTCAATAAGCAGATCCAGTTTGCTTTACCTTCAGGATGTCCCCGGAATCCAATTCCTTACCTCCTGCACAACAACCACCCACATCCTGTAGTCTCCCAGTTGCTCCCCCCTTTCCTGTCCTTTCCCCCTTTCAATCTGCTTCATCTCCATATAGCAGCCTACACAGTCCTTTGAAAACCTAAGTCAGGTCACGTTACTTCTTTGCTTACTATCCTCCAGCGGTTTTTCATCGTATTGACAATAAAACCCAAACACCTTGAGTTTGTCCACATGCCTCCTATACTCCTCTCTGACACCATGGCATCCTTGTCTCTCACAGCTCCCCTCCTCTAGCCACACCGGTCCCTCGCGGTCCCCTCCCTCTCCCTGAAAGAGCTTGCAGTGCTCTTTCACCGGGTATCTGTAAGACTCCTTTCCTCACTTTTTTCAGGTCTCTGTTTAACAGGGAGGCCATCCTGGATAACTTATATGCAACTGCCCTCTGCCATTGTCTAGGTCAACTCCATGAGGGCAGGGAGCTCTCTTGGGTTCGTGGCTGTATTTTCAGTGTCCAGGACGTTACCTGTCCTGAGGCAGTTCTCCTTAAATGGTGGGGGAGTAGATGAGTTCATTCAAAACATTTACTAAGAACAGGTTAGGAATCAGAAACCACACAGATGCTGAGGAAGCCACTATGTACTAAGAAAACATCACAGTCTAGAGGAGGAGGTAAGTGGAAGAAAAGGGCTGGGGAGCGGGCAGGTGTTGGTGGTCAGCTCCGTGGAGGCCTACGTCATGCTGAGTGGCATCTCACTAGCCCTTGCAGCTCCATGATGTGGGCACACGCCCTTCATCCTGAAGAGGGAGATGGAGAACCATGGTAGGGTTTCCTTCAAGGGCTGATATGATCAGTTTTGTATCTTAGAAAAATGGCTCTAAGTGCTTCGTGGAGCTGGGAGACAGGGGGCTGCTGTGATAGGCCCTATGAGAAAAGACCCCTGTTTGACCTAAGACAATAGATCCGTGGGGATGGAGAGAAAGAATTGGCTTGGAGAGAAAGGTGGAGGCAGAACCCTAGCCTCCAGTCATGCAAAACAATAACTCAGGCATAATCTTGAGAGGCAGACAGAATTTCCAGAAGCCATCTCACTTCATCTGCTAGAGTTGTTTCTTTTCATCCCTTTCAATAAAGGCAATTAGACATACTTTCAAACTGTCTTCCTCATCAAAATCGAGGCTGTCCTGTGCACAATCAGGAGAAACTGATGTCACTATAACCACTCGACCCTATAGTCGGTCACCTGCTCACACTGCTTAGTGAGTGATAAACACTAAAGTGAGGACCCTGGCCCAGGTCTACATGGCCCAGTACTGCTGCCACAGAGAATGAAACAGACACTTTTGGGGGAAGTAGACATATTGGTGGGTATGGTGCCAAGTTTATTAAAGCTTTATCCTGGCATTACTAAAATCTAAACCTGCTGTCAGACTCAGTGGAGATGCCTCTTCTCCTATAGCGTCACCATCACTTTTTGACATCGTAGGCACCCACGTGCAGCCAGACCCCTGGTCCCCAGGGATCCTGTTTAACTCCAAATCCAAGACTGCTTGCCTTGGCTCCTCTGCCCAGAGAAAGTCTCTAGGTTAGAGGGACATCGGCTCTCACATCGAAGGCTAGAGTTTGGGCAAATCTAGCACTAGAGCAACAACTACACGAAGTGGAAACATTGCAAAGTCTGAGAAGAATTTTTTTTTTTCAGTCTAGGGATTGGTGGTAGATCCCAGGGTATTTAGTTTAAAAAAAAAAAAAAAAATATATATATATATATATATATATATATATATATAACCCTGTGTTGAGACTAACTCAGCAGCGAAGAGAGAAATAAACAAACATCAGAGGAGCAGAGAGACACAAAATCCACATAGAACCAGGGAAAGTGCTATATGCCCTGTAAGGGTAATGCCCCTTTCTTAGACCCCAACGTGGCTTTGGACAAGACTGGGTTAAGCTGGGCAGGAGGTCCACTGCCTCAATATCTTTATTGTGGGTTTCCCTGGAAAGGGATCAGGCCTCTGCAACTAGGATAGCTGGGGCACTGGCAGAACGGAGCAGTCACAAGATAAAAAGTACCTCAGTAAGGTGTGCTCTACGTGACAGGTCCCCTGGCAGGTGGGCATCTGATGGTACAATGTCAGTACCCAGCATGCAGAAACTGTCACCACCGTGCATTTATTCATGCAACAAACCCTTCATGTGCATTCACTGCTGGGCAAGAAATGTGGGAAAGTGCCATCCTTCTCCTTTTTCAGCTTCCCATTTAAAAAAGGGCATGACACAGCTATCCAAGCAGCCCTCCAGAAGATGCCATTGTTCAGACCAAAGACCCCAGAGACCCTTTTACTGAGCCTTCCCCACCCCTCTCTTGAGATGTGCTTTCTTTCTTGAGATGTGAGAAATAGCTTTCCATGACCAGCTACTGGGAGTTACGATGCTGTTCTCATTTGATGATGGGAGCTCAGCGCCCTGCTTATCTACACTTTATTTTCTTGCTTTTGAATTTGCAGGTCATAATAAGGCATTGCATGTCCACAGACCAGCCAGAAGAATTAATTAAGGAGATCCTTTTAATGTAAAAAGCAGCTTACTGAGATAATGGAAAAGGCCTTGGTAAGACTTGGCTTAATTGGAATTTCAAGCAATTCCTCGCTTGTTGTACCAGGGATTTTTACTGTTATAGACAGGATGAGCAAGCTGTTTAAAGAGCTTATGGGCAGAAATGGACTCAGAGGTTTTGGCAGAGATGGATTTGGTTCAAACAATCAGGGCTGCCTCAGAAAACAGCAAGCGGGGAGCATGGACTTGTTCTCTTGTCACTGCACGGACATGTAAGGCTTTTAAGCCTCTGTTGTCTCAGATAACCCAGAAACCAAGAGATGAACTGGAGGGTCAAGTTCCAGTGCATCACACTTGCTGCCCATTCCTAGATATAAATATGAAATGAAGCAAAGAGGGACGAACTGTAAAGCACGGGCTTTGGAGTTTGAAATGTTATGTTCATGCCCCAATTCTACCACGTACTTCCTGATACAGCCAAACGACAATTCCCACTCCCAGGAGCAGTGCGGATGTTAACTGTTAACAGAACATGTTAAATGCACAGTGCTCTACTGTGATGGGTAGTATTCTCTGGGTAGGACACATCAGTGGGCAAGATAAAGACACTTAAAGAGGTTTACAGTGTGTTGTAGACGGCCAACAAGATTATATTAGCTGGGATGAAACTTTTTCTATTTGAATCACTAAGCATTAATGAGCAACCGAAAGATAAAGCCAGTTGAAATGACTGCCTTTAAAGGATATGGCAGGGTTTCAGGAAAGAGGACAGTGGCTCTGTCTTTTTGTGGGCTGAAGTGTGTAGGGGCAACAGAAGATGACTGAGGATTAGTATGACTGCCCCACAGTGCAGCTCTTTGCCTTTTTCCCTGAGTCCAGACGCTACTCATCATAAACATCTGTACCTGCATTTTTTTTTTTTTTTTTTTTTGCGGTACGTGGGCCCCTCGCTGTTGTGGCCTTTCCCGTTGTGGAGCACAGGCTCCGGACACGCAGGCTCAGCGGCCATGGCTCACGGGCCCAGCCACTCTGCGGCATGTGGGATCTTCCCAAACCGGGGCACGAACCCCTGTCCCCTGCATCGGCAGGCGGATTCTCAACCACTGCACCACCAGGGAAGCCCTGTGCCTGCAATTTGATGGGACCATCTAAAGGGCTGTTTGTCTGGAAATTAGCCTGATTCACATCTGAATTACCAATGATTAGTTGATTATGTCTTGACTTGAGCTCCAATTGCTATTAAGTGCTATATGTCACCTTAAAATATATTCCACTGAAGACTATTTCCATTTGCTTCTTGTTGTATTCAGGCTAGGCTGAGATTCTCTTAGCACACCTAAGGGACAGCTGTGGGGAACAAACACATGGTCTCTTGTAACATTCAGTCCACTTACTAGGTCAGCAAGTGCAAAGAATAATTCCTTGGTTCCAAGATAAGGATGGGAACTCTTTCAGGGTGTCAATTTCCCCAGTAGAAACACTATTTCTGCTTTAGTGATAACAAAGGGAAGAAAACTGAATCCAGGGCATTGTCCTGAAGCTTTTTCCAAGTAGCATATATATATGACTTTGAAAGTAAGCAGCCTTAAATAAGTAAGACCCTAGAGTCAAGAAAGAATCCAGAAGAGTATGCATTTACTGTAATAATAACCTTTTAAATATAGCAACACAAAGCTTCCCCAATGCAACAGAAAATTCCAGGATGAGCTTTTCAGAAGAGGCTGGATTATAGCATTTTATATGAAGGAAAAATGGACCCATATCCATTACTCTCCTCAATATTTCTTGTACCAATGCCTGATATGAGTATATTACTCTGAAGAGCTTTCATGTTTGCCCTCCAGTTCTATCTACACATCAACCCTAATGGGTATCTATTTTACTCCCATTTACATGTTAGGCTACCAGGGCTGAGAAAAGGGAAGTGGTTTTCCCAGGTTCACACAGCCATAAGGAGTGCAGTTGAGATGTGGAACACAGGCTCTTTCCTCCAATGACTGAGTTTTTTATTCCACGGTTTCTGGAATACTGTTTTGCTTCCATTTTTGCAATTCTCCAGAGCACTTTCCTAGAGGTTCTACCCTAAAACTCCTACCAGGACCCCTACCTCAGCAGCAAGCAGATCTCAAGACCCTAGCACCCTAGACCAGGAGTTCTCAAGTGGGAGTCCATCTCAGAGTTACCACATTTGGGGGCCCTATTCCAGAGTCTTCTAATTAAGTAGGTTGGGAATGGCCAGAGAATTTGCATTTCTTTCTTTCTTTCTTTTTTTAAATTTAACAGCTTCATTGAAACAGACTTTACATACTGTAAAATTCAACCGTTTTAAGCGTACAATTCAGTGATTTCTAACAACTTGACCTACTTATACAACCATCACCACAATCGAGTTTTAGAACGTTCCCATCATTCCAGGTAGATCCTTTGTACCTGTTCGCCATTCTCGGCCCCTGACAAGCACTAATCTACTTTCTGTCTCTATAATTGGCCTATCTGGAATCATACAATATGTGATCTTTTGCATCTATCTTCTTTCACTTAGTGTAACATTCTTGAGGTCCATCCATGTTATAGTACGTTTCAGTACTTCATTCCTTTTTTATTGCTGAATAATATTCTATTCATTGGCTACACCACAATTTGTTTATCTATTCACTGAGAATGCGCATTTCTAACAAGTTCCCAGGTGAACAGCCACTGCTGTTCTGGTGGCTACACTTTGAGAACCACTGATTTAGGCCAGCAGTTCTCAACCTTGGCATCCCATGTCCAACTGGAATCTCCAGAGAACATTTTACAAAATACCACTCAGACCTCATCTATATTCTGATTTATATGGTCTGAGGTGGGATTTGGGAACTGACACTTTAATAAAACTTCCCAGGTGATCTGAATGCACAGCTGAGGCTGAAAATTACATCTCTAAACCCTTGCTACTCAAAGTGTGTTCCCTGGACCTGTGGCAGCAGCGCTTAGCCTGGAAGTCTGATGGAAGCTCCGAATCTCAGGTCCCATCCCAGAACTCCTGAATCAGAATCAGCATTTTAGTAACATCTCAAGGTGATCTTAGATACATGAAAATTTGAGAAGTGCTGTTCCAGCGCAGGGCAAAATGCTGAGGAACAGAAGACAGGAATGAAAGGGAAATTTCACTTTCAGACTGAACTGTAATGAGATCCAAACAAAAGACCATTGATAAACAGGTTGTTCCTTTAGTATGAATTGCCAAGATGAGCTCTTGCATTGATTAAATTATGGAACAACTGCTGACCTTCCTTCCCATTCCCTGTGGCTACTGATGAACTTAGTGAAGGGAGTTGGGTTAAACTGCCTGCTCTAAATAGATCTCATTCTCTTCCAGAAAGTGTGGCTGGTACATGTTAATGACTTGTTTCCTCTGTGTCCATCCTAATGAGGATGGGCTGGGATTCCTCCAACAATCTCTTGTCTGGACTGCTGAAGTCATGTATAGATTCCATGGAACCTTAACATCTTGACCAGATTATGACAATTTTTTGGGGGGTGAACCTATTTAGTTCTGGGCATGGAGATGCATTAGGGTACAGAGATCAAAACCCAGTGTCTGTCTGGAGGTACTTGGTATACTAAGGGGTGCAGAGGCTCAAAGATACATGTGACATTCAGTGTGATGAGGATAATGGAAGCCCCAGAAGGGAAGACCCATAACCACATATTGAGGGAGAGGTGTAGCCAGGGAAGGCTTCCTGGAGAAGATTCCAAATGTCACTTGCCCTATTCACTTCCCATATATTGCCTGATATATTTATATCCTGACCTTTAGCCTTACAGCAAGTCCCTCTTCCGTTGGTGACTGCAGATCTGTGCAGCAGTCAGCTCTAGAACTTAAAGTTTAGGTTTCTCTTCCCTCCCTCCCTCCCTTTAGATTTAAATTTTCATGCTGCAGCTGCCTGAATACTGAGGGCTTAAAAAACATTCGAAACAGTGGAAAAGAATTAACATTCAAGGGATGATCTCATTTCAATCCTCAAAATAACTCCATGAAGTAGATAATAATATATTATCCCCATTTTACACATTCAGCAACATTGAGGCATATCATCTTGTCCAAAACCCCCCAGCTACTAAGTGGTGGAAATGGCCAATCCAAGGTTTTCCCGGGACCAGGCTGCCCCTCAATGGGGCTGTTTCATGTGTCAGTGGCTCAGCAGACACTAGAGATGCCCCAGTTGCAGTAATGGTTGGGTCATTATCCTCAGAAACAGACTGTGATGATCTTGGGAGCAGTTGTGGCCTGTGAAATGTTGCCGTGAATGTCAGTGGATATGAGAGTCCCTTCAAATCTGCTACGTCTATGGTTCCAGGCCAGGCAGCCAAGGGGTTGGCCTGAAAGTGTGCCCACCTGATGTTTCCATGTGTTCCACTGAGAATCCATGTTGTGAGGTCAACACAGGACTCAGACCCAGGGAAGAGCACATGCATCACAGCTGCAGAACAATTCTGCTTTGCTGGATACCAGCAGGCGAGTTAGCTTGGAAACAAATTATGCCTACGAAAGGGTTGGATGGGTCCATTGTGGACGGGCCTGCAGTATAGCAGGTTATTTCTTGTCCTTAATTACACTGTCCTCTGGTGGGGACGGAAAATAAGGTTAATCCATTACATTCTGTCCTCAGAATGGAGACCCCCTTTGATTATTTCAACTTTTAAAATACTCATTTTGTGTGAATGAGTATGATTGTTGTTTTAAATTTGTAAATTAATATAATTAACGAAGAAATCCTAATGGACGTGTGAATTACATTTATTTGGCATCTACTCCATTAATGTCTAGCATCTAAAATGCATTGTTAATTATCTCAACATGGTTAATTGCTGTTTTCTTAAATAACTAGTAGGCCACATGTAAATGATCTTTCAAGCATTAACATTTCATTTGTGAAAAAGTAAAACACTGAACAGATTGCATGATACATTAGACTGAACAAGATCTTTGGGCCTTTCATGCTGTATTAGGAGAATGGCAAGCCAAGTGAATGAGTCTCCCTTACCATCCAAGCTAAAACCTCAATGGCCCAGAGGAGCAAACATAACTATACTTGGAAATATGATGGAATTACCAAAAGAACAGTAAGTCTGCAGCATAAATTGTGAAACATAAGTTAAAATTCTAATTTTCTTATGACTGTAAACTTTGCATTTATTTGTGAAGCTCGGAAACAAAAATAATAATGTCTAACATGTAGGGAGCACTTGCTATATTCCAAGCACTGTGCAAGGGCCTGGTGCATTTTCTTGCTTCCATTCACTCTCATAACAGTCCTATGATGAAGATAACATGATTATCTTCCCCTTCTAAAAACCCAGGCAGGGAAAAGTTAAGTAACCTGCCCAAGGTCACGTACTAGTTTGGTTGGGATTGGGATGCTTATCTAATAGTCCCTATTTTCCTCCTTTTACATAGCGTTTCCCAGCAGCCTCTTTTGGTGGGTACTACTTTAAAATCTCAATGACCCCACCTTCTCTGCTTTTGAGAACCCGAGCTCAGCATCAAGTAAGACTTACAATACCCACTCTCTAGAAAACCTGGAAACCTTCTATAAACCTGCTTCCCATCCAGTGTATTTGGGATAGATATGTTAGTCTGTTCAAGAAGCATGTTTGCTAGATGGGATGGCAATGCTTTTTTATAGTTTCTCCTCCAGAGGCAGGAAAAAGGACTAAGGGTCACGGTAATCTTGGTGAGTTGGAGACAGAGTGTAGTGTGAATGGCGATAACAACTCTACAGCCAGAGAGTGGATGTGCCATGATGCTAACGCAAAAGGAAAAGGTTGTGTGTGTGGTGATGGACATGAAAAAAGAATATGACATTTAACTATAAATGTCAATCAACTAAATATGCTCAGCTAAAATACTATACCAATTTAGAACTTTGTTAAATCTGGAAAAGCTGAAAAACGTAGAAAGTGAGTGAAGAAACAAAGTCATGGTGATAAGTGATGTGTGGTTGGTCAGGGCCCATGCATATGGCAATGAGGGTGAGAGAATAATTTGGCCATGAGCAGCCCAAGCCACTGCCAAAGACATGGTTCAGAGCACAATTTCCCTGAAATGTCACCCATGACAGTAGCTGTATATTTTTAAAAGAAATAGCTTACCGCAAGATTGAATCCTTGGTGTTTCCTGGTCTTTTAGCTTTCCTTAATTTGGCTCATTTCCATTATTTTCTAGGCTTACACATAAATCTGTGTCTGTTCATGGGTTCAAATGCATGTATTCCCTTAGAGAAAAAAACAAGGACAGAGAAGCCACTTGAGTTGGAGGACCACACTCTCTCTGGGGAAATTACCTCCACACTACTACCACCACCATCACCCCCATTCCAGTTGACCTGGAAGGCTCCGAATCATTCTTCAAGACTCCGTCCATAAGTTAAATAATCTCTGCAGCCTTTCCTAATTGCCCCAAATCATGTTACCTTACTTTTGCTTAAAATTTCCCCCCAATAAACTTGTAAACAGTACTTATTACATGTACTTACTTAATATTTCTCTATGTAACCCGAGGACCTAGCAAGAGATCAGTAAAGTTTCTTGACTGCATAAATGAAGGACAGTTAGGGAAGAAGGAAAGTAAAGGCGGGGGGAGTGGGAAAGAGAGAGAAAGAGAGAAAAGAAGGAAAGAAATAAAAGCTTAAGTTCCAGCCATATGAGCTTTGTTTTTGTTTTTTGAGTTATACTTAACATACATATTATATTAGCTTCAGATGTACAACATAGTAATTCGATATTTTTATACACAATGAAATGATCACCAAATAAGACCAGTTACCAGCCATCACCAAAGTTGATACAATATTACTGACTATATTCCCTATGTGTACATTACATCCCTGTGATTTATTTATTTTATAGCTGGAAGTTTGTACCTCTTAATCTCATGTCACCTATTTTGTTCATCCCTCAAAACCCCTCCACTCTCGCAATCACCAGTTTATTCTCTGTATCTATGAGTCTGTTTCTGTTTCATTTGGTTTGTTCATCTGTTTTGTACTTTGGATTCACATATGTGAAATCATATGGAATTAGTTTTTATCTCTGACTTATTTCATTTAGCATAATATACTCCAGGTCCATCTATGTATGTTGCCAAAAATGGCAAGATTTCATTATTTTTTTTAAGGCTAAGTAATATATTTATATATGTATATATAAATATATTACTTAGCCTTAAAATATTATCCATTCATCTATCCATGCACACTTAGGTTGCTTCCATATCTTGACTATCAGAAATAATGCTGCAATGTACACTGAGAAGCATATATCTTTTAATTTAGTATCTATGTTTTCTTTGGATAAATACCCAGAAGTAAAATTTCTGGATCGTATGGTAATTCTATTTTTAGTTTTTTGAGTACCCCCATACTGTTTTCCACAGTGACTGCAATAATGTACATCCCCACTAACCATGCACGAGGGTTCCCTTTTCTCCATGTCCTCTCCAATACTTGGTATTTCTTGTCTTTTTGATGATATTCATTCTGACAGGAGTGAGATGATAGCTCATTGTGGTTCTGATTTGCATTTCCCTGATGATTAATTATGTTGATCACCTTTCCTTGTGCTTGTTGGTCATCTGTATGTCTTCTTTGGAAAAATGTCTATTCAGATCTTCTGTCCATTAAAAAAATTTTTTTTATTGAGTTGTATGAGTTCTTTTTATATTTTGGATATCAACCCCTTCTTGTATATTTCATTTGCAAATATTTTTTCCCACTCAGTAGGTTGACTTTTCCTTTTGTTGGTGGTTTCCTATTCTATGCAAAAGCTTTTAGTTTGATGTAGTCCCATTTGTTTATTTTTCATTTGTTGTCCTTGCCTTAGGAGACACATGAAAAAAATATGTTGCTAAGACTGATGTCAAAAAAGTCACTGCCCAAGTTTTTGTCTAGGAGTTTTATGAAGTCAGGTCTTACATTTAAGTCTTTAATCCATTTTGAGTTTATTTTTTACATGGTGTGAGAATGTAGTCCAGTTTGATTATTTTGTATGTAACTGTCCAATTTTCCCAACACCATTTATTGAAGAGACTGTCTTTTCCCCACTGCATGTTCTTGCTTCCTTGTCACAGATTAATTAACCATCTAAGCACAGGTTTACTTTTGGACTCTCTAGTCTGTTGCATTGATCTACGTTTCTGTGTTTGTATCATTACCACACTCTTTTGATTACTACAGCTTTGTAGTGTAGTTTCAAGTATGGGAGTGTGACACCTCCAGTTTTGTTCTTCTTTCTCAAGATTGTTTTGGCTGTTCTGGGTCTTTTGTGGTTTCATACAAATTTTAGGATTGTTCATTCTAGTTCTGAGAAAAATGCTATTCATATTTTGATAGGGATTGCATTGAATCTGTTGATTGTGTTTTGTCATATATGGTCTTTATAATGTTGAGATATATTCCCTCTATCCCCACTTTGTTGGCAGTTTTTTTTTTTAAGCCATAAATGGATGTTGAACTTTGTCAAAAGCTTTTTCTGCATCTATTGACTTTTATCCTACTTTTTGTGGTATCCTCCATTTTGTGGTATCCCCAACACACGGGTCCTCTCTCTTCATCTTTGCTCTATTATAACAGCAATTCTACTGGTGATACTAGTCATTTTTTTTTTATCCTACCTCATCTCTCAAAGACCTCAAGGCATATTATCTGTAGGATTGGTCTGAAGGAAGTGCCTGCATCCACAGCATCACATCCAAAGTCAACTCTTCTATCTGCTCTGAGTTCCAGCATCTTCCCTTATCTGCTAAGGTGGGACATTTACATCAGAGTCTTACTGTCCATGAATTTAACTCCAAAGTGCCCAATGGCTATTTTCTCTCCCCAAATGCCTACATGTCCCTTCTGCAAATAGAACCCTTGGGGGCCAGCCCTGATACAGTGCACCATCTCAGAGTCTCTTCTCAGATGGATTTACAGAAGAGAACTATCTCTGCAACCCTTGCTACATTATCAATGAGCTGACCAACGGAACATCAGAGAAAGAAATGGAAAGGGACTTAAGGAAAATTGACTTCTACAGCCCACCCTGATTGGATACTGAATTGTTTCTTGCAAGGATGACTTTCTGTCCAGTCATTCTATGGAGTCAGCTGTCAGTATATTAATGTGATCCTTATGCAGTCCAGGGAGAATAACGATAACCTGGCACAGACACAATTACACACTGACAATTTCAGGGCTGCCTCTGCCATCCTCATCCAGCCCAGCAACTTGCAGCTTTCGAGCCTCATTCTTGGTCTAGGCAGGAGATTGACAGCCCACAAGGGTGTGCTCT
Organism: Kogia breviceps; assembly: GCF_026419965.1. Classification (NCBI taxonomy): domain Eukaryota; kingdom Metazoa; phylum Chordata; class Mammalia; order Artiodactyla; family Physeteridae; genus Kogia; species Kogia breviceps. Next base: position 50,925,831 of record NC_081311.1, read on the forward strand.
TCTTTAAGGTCATTATGGGCATGATGGGGTTGTACCCTCAATATCCTGTCATCTTCCCCAAATGCCAGCAAAATATCATTGAGTCTGTTCACAAATATGATACTGTTTTCCCAACTGTTTTGACATTGAGGTTAGGTCTGCAGCAATAACCCAATGGAAAATGTAGCTAAAGAGATGATAACGTGCCACCTGGGAAATGAGGCAGCAACAAAACTCTAATTTCCGTGAACAAATTTTCTGAGTACTCACTGATGGGACAATCATATTCACCTAAATTTTTAACTGAGCATTTACAAACTATGGTTCTATTAGATTTTAAACCAGACTATATTTGCAAATGTGTTTTTATAGAAAAACTAATTAAAATAACCTGATATTGTATCTAGTGTGAGACTTAAAAAAGCAAAAAGACTATAAGCTACAGAACAAGAATAAGCAATAGCTCTACTTTTCCTGGTGGATATAATGAACCAAAGAGATCTTAAAGCCCTGTTGGAGATTAGGATGAATCTTAATGTATAATTTGGCACGTGTGCCAATTTTAATTTAATCTTTCAGTCATATTTAATCATACTTCTCCTTTTTTACAGGGGTATTGTCTTCAAGTTTTCTGTGAAGGGTGCACTTTTGGCCCAATGCCTCCTCAGGGAGCTTGCGTTTCGATCTCTGAACCAGACCCTTCCAGCCCCCAGAGAGGAGATCAATCACTCAGGCATCTCCCAGGATACCAGGTCAAGTGGTGAAAGTTCGTCCTATAGGATTCTTGGTCCTCTGGACTTTTGTAGCATCGACTGTCAACTTGACAAAGTCAGCTGAGTTTTTGTGTGCAATCCCCAGACAGCGTAAGGCAGAGCAAATCCTGAGAGGCCAGCACTAAACCTTCAAGCTTTTTAAAGAAGAAGACTGATAGGACATTGTTCTGCAGTAGGAAAAACAAACCACATATATCCAGCACCATTTAGTAACTGCATCAACATGGACCAATTGAATAACCTCTCTGGACCTCTGTTTGCTCATCTGTAAGGAGGGTGGTTGCCCATCTTGCAGTGGGTGAGCTGTCTCTATAGAGCTCTAGACCTGTGTCTTGCGATCCCACCACATGTTCCTCTGGGAACACTCAGAGGGGCCCATTCATTGTTATCCTCTTCTCCCCACCTCCCCAGTCATTCAGCAACACAGACAAAGGGCACAAATCTTTATGTGACCATGATGGAACTTGAAGGAAGATCAATAAGACCTAGGAGAGGGTCCTTGAGTAACATCCTCAACCCATCGTTGCTCTGGGAGGAAAAGTATCCACTGCCAAAATCCAAGCATGTATCCCATTAAATGATAAATGCAGGAAGGGCACAGTGGGGCAGTCATTTTGGCAAAGATGCTCAGATTATCATAGCCTTGTCAGATCATCCTGGAAAAGAACCACTAGGGAATCCCTAGTGAGAGTTCACAATATCTTGACATCCAACAGAGGTTGGCTAGCCCAAGGCAAAAGAATTGTGATGTCCCAGCCTAAGAGTTTGCATCTTATTTGTACAAGAAGAGGGGGAGGCTGGGAAATGGGGAACTGCAGATGGGGGAAGCTGGGATTTTTCCTAAGTATTTCTAGGAATTATATTCATCCTGTTAATACAGGAGTTAGATGAGAGAGAAGGATACCTCTGGTCACACAGAAGTTTGAGACATGCTGGATTAAGGAAAATGCTAGACCTTTAGTACATGACCTATCATTCATTCCTCTTCTCAGAATTTCAACCTGCAATACCATCTCTCTTTCTCTATAGTGGGAGATGAATTCAATGACTTGCCCAAGGTCACACAGTTAGTTATCTCAAGTCTGCCTCACTCTCATGCTGATAGTTTTCTGTGAGAATGTATTCCTTACTGAAGAAAGGAGTGGGCAGTGTTTTGAAGAGGACTTCGAGAAGTAAAAATAAAGCTTGTCAATGAAGGCCATGGAAATCAGAATCAGGCCTGCCTGTGTATGGGCAGTATACAGCTGATGGCGCTCCCAGACTTTCAAGCCTGGGAAATATTAACATCTCCCAGACTTTCAAGCCTGGGAAATATTAACATCCCAAGGACAGACATAAGCCACATTCTCTGTCCATGCCTAGAACAGAGTCAGAGCAAAGTACATGAACACTCTGTGTGGAGAACAGAAGCCTCATTTGACTAAAAAGTGTCACTTGCCCTGCCCTGTGGCCAGTCGAAGTACAAGCCTCTTCCCTGCTGGGCACTGAGATTAGTCAGGTGGCCAGAGGCAGGACTACCTCTTTCCAAAGCCAGAGCGAACAAGCCCATCAGACCTCAGGGGCTTCCAGCTAAAGGATGCAAAGCCTTTCACTTTTTTTTGAAGGAGTGGGAGAGGTGAGGGAAGCCCAGGCTTCTCTGTCCCTCTGATTCTTTGAAACGTGGGGAAAGCATTGCTGTGTCGTTCTCCTCTCCTGGAAGCCTGCCCACCTTTCCAGCCAAGCTCCTGTTTCTTTTTTATCATCCAAGCAATATCTCCACCGGACATCCTGGACATGACTTAGCTCTGCATGTCTGGACTCTGAGGGTTAAGCTCACACCTTCCTTCCTTAGAATCAATGCCCTTACACGCCCCCCACAGGAAATAGCATGTGCCCATAAGTGCATTCATGCCTTTTCACAACCATTGGTCTTTTGTTGTGATTCTGGTCTCCCTGGACTTGAAGGGCCGCAACTTCTCCTCCCTCCCTCTTAGTCTGTGCCCCTCCTTTCCAGTGTGTTGTACAGGAGGTGCAACACTCTCCTGAATGCAGTTGCTTCTGGGGATTCTAAGACCACACATGGTCACTACCTTTCCCTGGACATGGAACCTCGGAACTTACATGGTTGAAGGCTCTCAAAACGAAGTTAATATCTAGACAGGACTTCACTGAAAAGGGTTTGCTTGAACAATGTTCTTTTAAATATATCTCTATGGGCAACCCACTTTGTCTTGAAGCCTCCGGAGGACAGTGTCCCTGCCACTCAGGAAAGGCATCAGTCATGTGGAGGATGCTTGGAAATGCTCCTCTTCAGAGTGGCACCAAGGGCTCCCTGGGCTCGGAGCTCTCAGCAGTGAGAGCAGGAGGCAAGGGGGACTTTGGGGCAGTGTTGTTTCTGAAGGATGATGTGGCCCTGTTCTCAGAAGCCCCAGGGTTCTGTCTATAAGTGACTAGAGAAAGCAGGTCTCTGTGGCTACCTCCAAATGGAGGGATATAAATGGCACTAGTGTTAGGTGGCAGGGGGGCAAAACCATCATCCAACTGCTGATTATGTGGAAATCAAGTGCTATTTTCTAATATGGAAAAATTACAGGTTGATAATGTGATCCCAATGGAAACAAAATATAGTAGCTGATCCCGTCCATCATTCAAATCCTAGTGTCAGCAGGGAATCCCCATGCTGTGGGTTAAAATATGATGGTTTGAAAGGGAAGACATTAAAGCATAAATATCAGGTATTTGTGTTTTACTTTATGGAAATTCTTGACCATTTAGCTATTTGGTAATTGCTCTGCACAGCTGAGTAAATATACAGTGAGTCCCAAATCATTCAATACTAAGAAAATGGAGCCATATATATATAACACTTTTCCTTACAACTTCTCTTGACACTGAGGTTTGCGACTCTTTCTAGTTGTGACTGGAGGTCAGCTGGAATGTTGTAATATGTCAGAACTGCCAAACATTTTCTTTAATTTCCAATTCAGAAATGTCGGCCAAAGTGATGGGAAATAGAAAACTAGATCTCTCTAAGCACTTTTTTTTTCTTTCCATTCCCCACATCTTTCCTCCCTGAGCAGGTTGGGCATCTCTACAAATAAATGCATTCATTCCCTTCCTTTCTCCCCTCTGGCAGCTATCTTTTCAGGGCAGGGCAGGACCTATAGGAGTGAGATTGACCCAGGATATACAGAACCAGCAGCCTTGTCAGTTTTGTGCCTCAGGACCTTTGCACATGCTGTGCCTTATGACTAGGAGACAACCCTCACCTTACACTCTTCTGGCCAAATCCTCCCTCATCTTTCAGCTCTCATGTTAAATGTCACTTTCCCAGACAGGCTTTATCTGGCCCGTAGAGGCCACGCCATATCTCCTGTGATTGGTTCTCTCTCTATCCTAGACTTCTCTTTTATAACTTATCACAAGAAATGACAAAGGGATTCTGAGTGGTCAGCAGGAGTCAGAGAACCAGAACATGGGGTTTTATAAGGCCAAGGGAGCCGAATGGCATCTAATCAATATGCACACAATGGTTCAGCCTCTTCTAGAGCATCAGGATCAAAGCAAGCCATAGGGGGCAACTTCCAACTAAAGATAGCTGGGACAGACCTTTGGGCAAACTAATTTGTCTTCTTGCTCTGTGTATATTCTCATACTCTAAGGATTCCATCACTGTCCCAGACCCACTTAAAAATATTGTATTTTCAACCAAGTTCTGCTGGATTTTAAATATATATTAAATATATATATTCTGCTGTCTTGAAGATAATTTTCTGGCATGAATCTATGACAAATTCCTGGCTTTTCTTCTTTACCTTTGTCCTGAGAATCTGTGTCCTCTTACCAGTTAACTCCCCTCCCCTGGTCTCCTTCCTGGATGGCTCTGAACATATCTCTTAGACTTTGACATCTGTCATATCTCAGCTGGGGTCTGACCTGTCACCAGCCATTCTCAGCTGGTTCTTAAATATAAGTGTTCAGGCCTTAGCCTGTGTTCTGGGGAAGAGTTAAAATCCCAAGCAAAAAAAAAGGGGGATCTTAATCTTTAGGAGGAACGAACTTTAGAATAAGTATTATTTCTCCATGCGGCAGACACTATTCTTGAATTTAATAACCAGAGCTCCAGACCCACCTAGAGCAAGACAGTCTTAATGATGAGTTCAGAGTGTGGAAAAGGAACCTCTGATTCCCTTTGGCCTATATTGAGAATTAATTCCAATGATGAGGAATGGGCCCGGGCCTGGAGTTTCAAGTCAGATGTCTCCACCTACGGGTAAATGCAAATTGTTTGCTCTTATGATGCCAGCATCTTTATATCTCGCCAGGTCTGCTCTCATTTCCCGTTGTCTGCAACTTCAAAAGATGAGACACTGACAACTTCAAAAGAGGAGAAGCCTCAGCCAGTGTCATTTCTAAAACAACATGTGCTTGCTGAGGGAAGTTATGGCAGCTGACATTAGTGACTCTACTGCTACATTCCAGGACTGGTTGTGTGTATGGAAATGTGCTTACCTTACCCTGTAAGGACTGCTACCCAACAGCTCCTTTGGGCTTTCACAGCTCATTATCACCTCGTTAGAGAGGGCTGCAGGTCAAACTCTGGCACCAAAAATCCACTGTAGGTAGGTCCTCAGTGGCGTGACTATTTGTGCTCTCCTCTTCAGAATTCAATTTACATGCTAATTAACCTTTTGTGCATCTAAGCACATTTACCTGTACAGAGTAGTCACTCTCTTCTTCCTCCTTGAACTCCCATTTGGTAACATTACCATTCCACTGAGAAGGAATCATACTCACTGGGCCTTTGCAGCCCAGAATTGGGACACTCCTATTTCAAAACTCAAGAAGCCATGTTCATCATTTAGCTTCCAGAGATGAAGAGCAAGGACGAAACTGCCTGCATTCCTCAACACAAAAGAGGGCTTTTTTCCTGCCTGAGTCATTTTGAAGGGCAGTATGGAAATCGGTTGTCTAACATTCAATACTGGAGATCAAGTGACTTCTCTCTATCCAAATGTGGCTCCAAAGTCTTCAAATTGTTACTAAGGGAACTATTTTGCCCTCTATAATGTGTTTGTGTGCAAGTGTTCTGAAGCACAAAATGCCAGACTGTGTGCATTAACCGAGGTCTGCTCCTTTGCAGATTTTACTCCACAGTTTTAATTCAAATGTAATTGACCATGACAATGCTGAAGGCGCTAAAACTCTTCCTTTATTGGAATTAACTGCAAAACATTTCACCCATTGGTGAGATATGCTGTACAGGAAGGGCGTAGGCAAACATCCTGCTGAAAATTCAGAGATAGGAACATTTCCCGGAAAAGAATAAAAATGGAACTCAGAGGATAGTGGCATGAAAAAGAGGGCAAATCAAGCACATGGGCCAGCTCTGACTCCTCTTTGATTTCCACCATATATTTTTATGGCCGTTTAATAAGATGGACCAGCCGTGACAAGATGAGCTGCTGTTGTGATGCTGATATCTCTTAATTGCCTCGATGCTGCTTTTCCCTGAATGATTTATAGATTCTGCCCACACCGGGCATTCTACTAGGGACCGCAGCGTGGGAGTTAGAAGAAGGATGGCAGATTTGGAATTCTATGAAACCACTTTCAGCATTTCTCTTAAATTGGATCCTATAAGTCTTTCTCAGAAAATGTAATTCAAATTTGAGTCTGTACCTCTAGTTGAAAAAGACATGATATGAGAAACTTATCAAGACCCTGAAAGGACAAATGGTGTCTGGGTGGGTATTTCAGCAGTGGTGAGAAAGCCCTGATGTTTACATGGGATCTAGGAGACCTCAGAGAGCCCTTCAGGATAACATCACCAGGAAGCATTTGCTGATCACCACCATCTGCTGCCACCACCCGCTGCCTCAAATGAAGCCTCTCCCCACATGCCACCAAGGGGCTCCTCAGAAATCTATAGTAACAGTTATGAACACTAAATTGCACTTACATATTTGTTTACACAAGTGTCTTACCCACTAGAGGGAGAGCACTTCAATACCATAATTGTGTTACCTATGTCTTTATCTTTCTAGATCTTGGCACTCAGTAGGTGGTCAATCAATACTTGAGCTGAACTTTTGAAAAGGCTGCCTAAAGTGTCCCTGAGGGCAGCAGCAAGAAGAACTACAATCCTGCAGCCTGTGGAACAAAAACCACATTCACAGAAAGACAGATAAGAGGAAAAGGCAGAGGGCTATGTACCAGATGAAGGAAGAAGATAAAACCCCAGAAAAACAACTATAGGAAGTGGAGATAGGCAACCTTCCAGAAAAAGAATTCAGAATAATGATAGTGAAGATGATCCAGGACCTCAGAAAAACAATGGAGGCAAAGACTGAGAAGATGCAAGAAATGTTTAACAAAGACCTAGAAGAATTAAAGAACAAACAGAGATGAACAATACAATAACTGAAATGAAAACTACATTAGAAGGAATCAATAGCAGAATAACTGAGGCAGGAGAACGGATAAGTGACCTGGAAGACAGAATGGTGGAATTCACTGCTACGAAACAGAATAAAGAAAAAAGAATGAAAAGAAATGAAGACAGCCTAAGAGACCTCTGGGACAACATTAAATGCAACAACATTTGCATTATAGGGGTCCCAGAAGGAGAAGAGAGAGAGAAAGGACCAGAGAAAATATTTGAAGAGATTATAGTTGAAAACTTTCCTAACATGGGAAAGGAAATAGCCACCCAAGTCCAGGAAGCGCAGCAACTCCCATACAGGATAAACCTAAGGAGAAACACGCCGAGACACATACTAATCAAATTGGCAAAAATTAAAGACAAAGAAAAGTTATTGAAAGCAGCAAGGGAAAAACTAAAAATAACATACAAGGGAACTCCCAAAAGGTTAACAGCTGATTTCTCAGCAGAAACTCTACAAGCCAGAAGGGAGTGGCATGACATATTTAAAGTGATGAAAGGGAAGAACCTACAAGGAAGATTACTCTACTCAGCAAGGATCTCATTCAGATTCAACAGAGAAATCAAAAGCTTTACAGACAAGCAAAAGCTAAGAGAATTCTGCACCACCAAACCAGCTCTACAACAAATGCTAAAGGCACTTCTCTAAGTGGGAAACACAAGAGAAGAAAAGGATCTACCAAAAAAACTCCAAAACAATTAAGAAAATGGCCATAGGAACATACATATTGATAATTACCTTAAACGTGACTGGACTAAATGCTCCAGCCAAGAAGACACAGGCTCACTGAATGGATACAAAAACAAGACCCATCTATATGCTGTCTACAAGAGACCTACTTCAGACCTAGGGACACATACAGTCTGAAAGTGAGGGGATGGAAAAAGAAATTCCATGCAAATGGAAATCAAAAGAAAGCTGGAGTAGCTATACTCATATCAGATAAAATAGACTTTAAAGTAAAGAATTTACAAGAGACAAGGAAGGACACTACATAATGATCAAGGGATCAACCCAAGCAGAAGACAGAACAATTATAAATAAATCTGCACTCAACACAGGAACACCTCAATACATAAGGCAACTGCTAACAGCTATAAAAGAGGAAATCGACAGTAACACAATAATAGTGGGGGACTTTAACACCTCACAACAATGGACAGATCACCCAAAATGAAAATAAATAAGGAAACACAAGCTTTAAATGACACAACAGACCAGATAGCTTTAATTGATATTTACAGGACATTCCATTCAAAAACAGCAGATTACACTTTCAAGTGCCCATGGAACATTCTCCAGGATAGATCACATCTTGGGTCACAAATCAAGCCTCAGTAAATTTAAGAAAGTTGAAATCATATTAAGCATCTTTTCTGACCACAACGCTACGAGATTAGAAATGAATTACAGGGATAAAAACGTAAAAAACACAAACACATGGAGGCTAAACACTACATTACTAAATAACCAAGAGGTCACTGAAGAAATCAAAGAGGAAATAAAAAAATACCTAGAGACAAATGACAATGAAAACACAGTGATCCAAAACCTATGGGATGCAGCAAAAGCAGTTCTAAGGGGGAAGTTTATAGCTATACAAGCCTACCTCAAGAAACAAGAAAAATCTCAAGTGAACAATCTAACCTTACACCTAAAGTAACTAGAGAAAGAAGAACAAACAAAACCCAAAGTTAGCAGAAGGAGAGAAATCATAAAGATCAGAGCAGAAATAAATGAAATAGAAAGAAAGAAAACAATAGCAAAGATCAATAAAACTAAAAGCTGGTTCTTTGAGAAGACAAAATTGATAAACCATTATCCAGACTCATCAAGAAAAAGAGGGAGAGGACTCAAATCAATAAAATTAGAAATGAAAAAAGAGAACTTACAACAGACACCAAAGAAATACAAAGCATCCTAAGAGACTACTGCAAGCAACTCTATGTCAATAAAATGGACATGGGGGCTTCCCCGGTGGCGCAGTGGTTGGGAGTCCGCCTGCCGATGCAGGGGATACAGGTTCGTGCCCCGGTCTGGGAAGATCCCACATGCCACGGAGCGGCTGGGCCCGTGAGCCATGGCCGCTGAGCCTGCACGTACGGAGCCTGTGCTCTGCAACGGGAGAGGCCACAGCAGTGAGAGGCCTGTGTACTGCAAAAAAAACCCCCAAAAAACAACAAAAAATTAAAAAAAAATAAAATGGACAACTTGGAAGAAATGGAAAAATTCTTAGAAAGGTATAACCATCCAAGATTGAACCAGGAAGAAACAAAAAATATGAACAGACCAAGCACAAGTAATGAAATTGAAACTGTGATTAAAAATCTTCCAACAAACAAAAGTCCAGGACCAGATGGCTTTACAGGTGAATTCTATCAAACATTTAGAGAAGAGCTAACACCCATCCTTCTCAAACTCTTCCAAAAAATTTCAGAGGAAGGAACACTCCCAAACTCATTCTATGAGGCCACCATCACCTTGATACCCAAAACAGACAAAGATACTACAGAAAAAGAAAATTACAGACCAATATCACTGATGAATATACATGCAAAAATCCTCAACAAAATACTAGCAAACAGAATCCAACAACACATTAAAAGGACCATACACCATAATCAAGTGGGATTTATCCCAGGGATGCAAGGATTCTTCAATATATACAAATCAATCAATGTGATATACCATATTAACAAATTGAAGAATAAAAACCATATGATCATTTCAATAGATGCAGAAAACGCTTTAGACAAAATTCAACACCCATTTATGATAAAAACTCTCCAGAAAGTGGGCATAGAGGGAACCTACCGCAACATAATAAAGGCCATATATGACAAACCCACAGCAAACATCATTATCAATGGTGAAAAACTGAAAGCATTTCCTTTAAGATCAGGAACGAGACAAGGATGTCCACTCTCACCACTATTATTCAACATAGTTTTGGAAGTCCTAGCCACGGCAATCAGAGAAAAAAAAGAAAAAAAAAGGAATACAAATTGGAAACGAAGAAGTAAAACTGTCACTGTTTGCAGATGACATGATACTATACGTAGAGAATCCTAAAGATGCCACCAGAAAACTACTAGAGCTAATCAATGAATATGGTAAAGTTGCAGGATATAAAATTAATGCACAGAAATCTCTTGCATTCCTATACACTAATGATGAAAAATCTGAAAGAGAAATTATGGAAACACTTCCATTTACCATTGCAACAAAAACAATGAAACACCTAGGAATAAACCTACCTAGGGAAACAAAAGACCCGTATGCAGAAAACTATAAGACACTGATGAAAGAAATTAAATATGATACCAACAGATGGAGAGATATACCATGTTCTTGGATTGGAAGAATCAACATTGTGAAAATGACTCTACTACCCAAAGCAATCTACAGATTCAATGCAATCCCTATCAAACTACCACTGGCATTTTTCACAGAACTAGAACAAAACATTTCACAATTTGTATGGAAACACAAAAGACCCCAAATAGCCAAAGCAGCCTTGAGGGAAAAAAACGGAGCTGGAGGAATCAGACTCCCTGACTTCAGCCTATACTACAAAGCTACAGTAATCAAGACAATATGGTACTGGCACAAAAACAGAAACATAGATCAATGGAACAAGATAGAAAGCCCAGAGATAAACCAGTGCACCTATGGTCAACTAATCTATGAAAAAGGAGTCAAAGATATACAGTGGAGAAAATACAGTCTCTTCAATATGTGGTGCTGGGAAAACTGGACAGCTACATGTAAAAGAATGAAATTAGAACACTCCCTAACACCATACACAAAAATAAACTCAAAATGGATTAGAGACCTAAATGTAAGACCAGACACTATAAAACTCTTAGAGGAAAACATAGGAAGAACACTCTTTGACATAAATCACATCAAGATCTTTTTGATCCACTTCCTAGAATAATGGAAATAAAAACAAACAAATGGGACCTAATCAAACTTAAAAGCTTTTGCACAGCAAAGTAAACCATAAACAAGATGAAAAGACAACCCTCAGAATGGGAGAAAATAGTAGAAAACGAACCAACGGACACAGGATTAATCTCCAAAATATATAAACAGCTCATGCAGCTCAATATTAAAGAAACAAGCAACCCAATCCAAAAATGGGCAGAAGACCTAAATAGACATTTCTCCAAGGAAGATTTACAGATTGCCAACAAACACATGAAAGAACGCTCAACATCACTAATTATTAGAGAAATGCAAATCTAAACTACAATGACGTATCACCTCACACGAGTCAGAATGGGCATCATCAGAAAATCTACAAACAACAAATGCTGGAGAGGGTGTGGAGAAAAGGGAACCCTCTTGCACTGTTGGTGGGAATGTAAATTGATACAACCACTATGGAGAACAGTATGGAGGTTCCTTAAAAAACTAAAAATAGAATTATCATGAGATTCAGCAATCCCACTACTGGCCATATACCCAGAGAAAGCCATAATTCAAAAAGACACATGCACCCCAATGTTCATTGCAGCACTATTTACAATAGCCAGGTCATGGAAGCAATCTAAATGCCCATCGACAGACGAATGGATAAAGAAGTTTTGGTACATATATACAATGGAATATTACTCAGGCACAGAAAAAGAACGAAATTGAGCCATTTGTTGAGACGTGGATGGATCTAGAGTCATACAGAGTGAAGTAAGAAAGAGAAAAACAAATATCGTATATTAACGCATGTATGTGGAACCTAGAAAAATGGTACAGATGAACCTGTTTTCAGGGCAGAAATTGAGACACAGATGTAGAGAACAAATGTATGGACACCAAGGGGAGAAAGCAGTGAGGTGGGGTGGGGATGGTGGTGTGCTGAATTGGGCAATTGGGATTGACATGTATACACTGATGTGTATAAAATTGATGAGAACCTGCAGTATAAAAAAACAAATAAACAAACTAAATAAATAAATAAATAGTCCATGACTTGCAGAAATGTGCCCTTGTTATGTCCTTTGATTAGGTTTATCTTCCCACCCCACATTTCCCAGGCAGGTTAGTATGGAGGGAAAACCTCTCACATCTTTACAGAACAGTTCATCCCTTGACCCCTGAAGCAACGAGCACCACCATACACTCATGCCTCCAACTGATGAGGATGATATGGTGCCTGCTATAGTGAAAGGAAGCTGGGACATTCCACTTAGAAAGCCAGCAAGTTTCCTATTTCTACAACTATTTGGAGGGGATTAGATAATCACTCCCTGCCTTAGAAGGAATGAAAGAACAACAGGTCTGGACAGCTACAGTGGGAGAAAAGACTGTTATTTCTGGCCAACCCCCAGAAAACATTCATGTACAAAATTCCAGGGGAGGAACTCTTGAATCTCTGTAAATGGTGTTGAGCAAACCCCACCTCAGACAGAGTCTATGTCCTGGAAACCACTTGAACCTGGAGAACCTCACACCCTTTCCATCTCTGGTTTAAAAAGATTAAACTGATTAGACCAGAGGACACCAGGTACGAGCAGGTGGGAGGTTGGGAGTTGGGTGGGGGAGCGTAAGAGTTGGGGGTGTTTGTGGGGTAGGAGACCAATATAAAACTACTCCCATCTTATCCCCCATTTCCTGTTGCTGAAAAGCAACTGGACATTTCACAGATTGGTATCCGGCAAGTAGGGCTTTATGGATCATCTAGCCTGAGACCCCAGAAAAGCTCAGGCTAGTAAAACACTTGGGAGCGAGGTGAGCTACAAGGGAAAAGGGACCTAATATTTCCTGAACTCCTACTATTGCCAAGCACTTTACATGCATTATTTCATTTAATGCCCACAAAATCCTGGAGTCTAGGTATTCTTCTCTCCATTTTCGAGAAGAGAAAACTGGCTCATAAACAATTTATGTAAGGTTTAAAAGTCATTAAAATGGATGAACTGGCTACACTGACTCATTCCAAAGCCTATGATCCATTTTACTAGGAAAGGAGAAAACGGAAAATGAAGAAAAGGCAATGGACCAAGGAGAGGAAAGAAAGAGAAAAATAAAGCCTATATATGCCATGAGAAGAAAAGATGAGGCATCTGGGCTCATGAGCCTCTTCCCCTTAGTCTGTATTGGAAGGACATCTCAGGATAAATAACAGTGAGGAGATTTACCGGCCTTCTGATTCTTCCTGCTTTGCCTGAAGCTAGTTCTCTTCTGTATTTGGTTCTTCATTTCCTTCAGGGGGTAATCTGAGTTTTGGCACATTTCTGTACCAATATGCCTGATGAACTAGGCATAATGATCGTGCAAAAACCACATTAATTTTCAGGTCCTTATAACGAATACATGAATAGCTGCATAAGTCAGTTCCTTACAGGAGAATGATTGAGTATTGAGGTGACCAACCATAACACTGTTTTTATCTTGAGTCAATGAGCAGAGGACACAGGGCGACCTTCAGGAGTGCAGGTCCATTCATGGTCAATGCACACTGTCTAATCTGTCCAGCTGGATGTGGGAGTCAGGAATCTGGGTTCTGGTTCTCACACCCATCCCTGGTTGGATAAATTCACTTGGGATAGACATTGAGTTTTCATTGTCTGTCTTATTTACTGAAATATCATTCTCAGATTAATTTTGCCTTTTTAAGCTTGGATACGTCCTGATTGCATTACCCTTTAATCTTAATTTAGCCACATCTGTCCACTTTTTTACTGAGAATTCTTTCATTGCATCTAAGATTGGAAAATTCTCTTCCATGCGTACATGTAATACATATTTACTTCTATTTTACTAAATTGTTTTGTGAGTTTTAAAAATTTAAATCTATAAAATTTATTTTGTAGTATTATATAAAGTAGGGATATGGTTTATTTCCAATTATTCAACACTACTTATTAAGTTATCAACTTTGTCCCTACTGATTTATGATGCTTCTTTTAAACTGGGGGATATTTTAGCTCAAAATTCTTGTGTACTATAAAAATAACCCCTTTCTCCAAATATTCTGACTCATTTTATAGAGGGAGAAGATCCTCCACAGTAATGTTTAGAATTTATGGGTGGTTTCCAACCGTGTGTCTTTTCTGCCTCCTCCTCCCTCTCTCTCTCTCATCTCTTCCCCTCCAAGTACTATAAATCTTTGTTTCCTCACTGTCTTCTTTGGCTCTTTCCTCTGACTTCTGGAATAATTCCTCAAATAGTTCTTTCAACATAATTTAATTTTCTGCACCTTCAATTTTATTCTTTTTTGACCCCAATGCCAATTTTAAACCTGACATAGCTTTTTTATTTTTGGTTTTGTGGCAGACTTTAACACTTTTAGCTTATGCTATTTTATCTCAGAATTTTGTCTTTTATCTCATCTGTTCTTTCCTTATATGTCATTTTCTTGTTTCATGGTTCCTCTTTATCTTACCAAGAACACAAATCAGATACATTTTTAAAAAACTTGATCTATTTTCACAGCAACTGTCAAAGATAGGCTTTTCCTCTGAATCCTCCACACCTATTATCCTGCAGACTTTTCTCATAGGCCACAATGTCACATGCAGCGAGAGAGCGAACTATTTGGCAGAGAAACAAATTCCCTCAGCTCTTTGTAGCGTATTGCCTCTGAAGGTCCTCAGAGAAAGAGTGCAGGGGACACACTCTGTGTCTTATTTGTCACTAGCCTCCACTTGGCTATTCTAAATCTGGAGACACTCCCAAGTAAGGGGTCATCCCAAATCTCCAGCCTCATGCAAATATGAATCCAAAGTTTGTAAAAGGCCCCTCTGCCCCGTGTTCCAACCCCAATACTAGCCAGAGTCCTAACCTATTTTCTTTACACAATCAAACTCTCATTTTCAAATCTTGTGGACACATTTTCAGCCCATCAATAGGGAGCCACCTTCAATGACTATCTTCACCAATGGATCAGGTATGTGGATGGCCCTAGACAGCTACATACCCATTTGGATCCTCATAGAAAATTTCTTTGGGGGATATAGGTGGAAAGAGCATGCCCATCCTCTGGCCCACATTCTGCTAGCCTGAAATACAATTGCATCATGCTGTCACCACCTAATTCTCCCAGTAGAGAATGAAAATACAGGCCATGGAGAATATGTGGTGGTCATTAGTCACCTTTTTTTTCTTTATAAACTAACTGTGATATCCAAAACACTGTTTGTATGCTTCTCCTACAATACTTGCTGCTCCCACCTCACGTAATATACTTAACCTGGGAAAACTGTACTTCCCAAAATGTCCCATCCCACCTTCTCTAACTTTTAGCAACACTGTATAGTGAGGGTTATTTTCTGAGGCGATGGAGAAAGCCAGAAACAGGAGAGTGATAGGAATTAGAAATGGATGGTAGATATATGATTTTTGCTTGATGTAGCACTTGTTTCATCCTTGCACTGTCAAACGTTAGTGTGTGTAAAAGTCACCAGGGAATGTAGTTAAAATGAAGATTCTAATTTAGTAGATCTCAGATGGAGCATGTGATTCTGTGTTTCTAATAAGCTCCCAGATGATGCCAATGCTGTTGATTCATGGACCACATTTTGAGGTGCAAGACTGTGAGCTCCTTGAGGCAGGGACCATATTATATGAACTTAGCTCAGTGCCAGGATTATGACAGACACTTTCCAGGCATTTCTTCTATTGAATTGAAATGAAGCATTTTGGATTTGAAAGGCAGAGCACTCAGAAAAGACAAAATGTGCTTTTTAATCTGGCTGTGCTGGTAACACAGTTAGACCTCTTTTTCTTAAAAGCTGACTCTCGTGGGAAGCTGCTGCATAGCACAGGGAGATCACCTCTGTGCTTTGTGACCACCTAGAGGGGTTGGATAGGGATGGTGGGAGAGAGGGTGATGCAAGAGGGAAGAGATATGGGAACATATGTATATGTATAACTGATTCAGTTTGTTGTAAAGGAAAAACTAACACACTATTGTAAAACAATTATACTCCAATAAAGATGTTAAAAAAAAAAAAAAAAAGCTGACTCTTAAGACATTTTTGAATTCCTTATCCCTAAATGACCATGAGTTTAGAGTTTGGGGAAAAATCTTATGGAGATACACTCAGTTGTTTTAATCACAAAACCAAGTTTTCCTTCCTGTATATTTGAGTCTTCTGTGGTTCAATATCCCCCTTTCTCCTGGGCTGGGTGTCACCCTACTGAGCACAAGTATGTTCACCAAACGCACATAACCAGCAGATGTGTTCACACAGACACACATGACCATGGTCACCAACCCATCACCACCCTCACCATCCCAGTCCCTCCTACAAATGGCATTCCACTGTGACTTTCACACAACACTAGTGCTGGTCGAGTTTATATCAGTATGGATCCACTCAAGAGAAAGAAATTACACTAGTAATTTTATCAGAGGATAGTTGATATACAGAATTGTAAACCGGGTATAAAGTTTGTTCACTAGGTATCATGGAGGTGGCAAATGCAGGAAGCAGCTCCCACCCCAGAACTGGGGAACAAGGGGAAGAGGTTGAACTTATCGAAAATGAGAAGCTTCAGAGGAAGGGCCCTGAAACTCAGACCCCCAGGGCCGGTGTCTGAGCTTGAGGGAGAGTACCCATGGGCCTGGGCCTGACCCTCTAAGGAGGTGCTGGTATCTCGGAGAGGGATGTAAGAAAGTTGGCTCTGCAAGTGTTGGGAAAACTGCAAACTGGCTTCAGCTGCTGCTACAGGAAGGAAGTGCCTCTGCCAGGGCAAAGAGGTGTTGCTGGGGGGTGGGGGGCACAGGAAAAGGAAGCACAAGGCAAAAGGAAACAGACAAGAAGGAGCATGTCTGCCTCTTCCTCCTCCCACCTTGTGTCTCCGCCTAGCGTCCCCTATTTGAAGGTCCCAACAAGGAGCATCTAGTCAAACAGAAATGTGATTTGCAGAGGCCCAGCCTCAACATGGCAGAGCTAAGTATGGAAAGATGGGTCTGGAGCCAACAGACAATAACCAACAGCTTAAGAACTGATACACACATTGTGGGGGTGGGGGGCGTTGTATAAGTAAATAGATGTGGGGAAAAGTGGGTTAAGAAAGTGTAAATATCAAAGTAAAATTGTAAAGTATCCTTTGCCTTAAACTTTGACCCCCTATGGTTTTCCATCTATTGAACAAAGCTTTTTCTTACTTTAGAGAAAAAGTAGCTGCCGTCAAGAACATAGGAACCACTGGAGGAAAGATGGAGGCTCTGACTCAGAGATGTTCTTATTTTCCATCAAAAGTGAAGGGGAGCTAGAAGTTCTTCTGGTTCTGGGAGGTGGGAATGAGAGGAGGATAATGAAAGAAATCAGGTGATCAGATATAAGAATCTTGGTTGCTAAAGCTCTAGGAAAAGAAGATGAAAGAGTGACAGAAATTCCAAGGAGGTTGAAGGAGAAGCTATGTTTGGAATTCTTGGAGGGAATTCCCCTCAACAGACGGCCTGGAAATGACACAGGAGCAGCCACATTGTGTGCTTAGGAAGAGGGATAACCAGAGACAGCACCCCTGCTCTCTGCTCCCTTGCGTCATGGATGAAATCCAAAGTTCTGTGTGCTTCCAGGATGCAGGAGGAGGTGGTGAGGTACTAAGACCACACTTTCCCTGGGGTCAGTGTGAGCAAGAAAAAGAGTTCCTGTGGCAGTGGACATCTAGTTAGAAGATTTGACCTAATTACAGGGATTTGAAGGGCCAGCAGGAGCCATAGTGAGGTTAAGTTAGCACAGAGTTGCCAGGGAACTCTGATTAAAAAAAAAAAAAAAAAGGTCATGGATTTCACCAGCCACAAATGTGAGCAGCCGATACTAGTTGGATGCAAAGTGTCTGGGCAGGGTGATAGACAGCATTACAGAGGGCTCGTGAGTCCAGAGGACGGCACAAGCACCCTTGTGTAAGGCAGTAGTCCCTTTCCAACTTCCCTGAGGACCCAAAGAAATCTTTAGCAAAAGAAAAACCAATCCTGGTAAGGAGTTTGAACGTGAATTTGACTAAATATTTATGAGTTTATCAAAACAACATCAAGCTAACTTGAAAGTGATTTTTTTAAATGGAAGAGAATGAAATTACTTTAGGTGATGAGATTTTTCACCACCACTGCCCTCTCCCTCCCTCCCTCCCTCCCTCCCTCCCTCCCTCCCTCCCTCCCTCCCTCCCTCTCTCTCTCTCTCTCTCTCTCTCTCTCTCTCTCTCTCTCTCTCTCTCTCTCTCTCTCGCACACACACACACACACACACACACACACACACACAATTTATCCAGGAGGATACAGGGGGCTTAGGAAAATGATGAGACCAAACTAAAATTAATCATTTAAAAACCTTTCTCTCTTTTTTTTTTACACCTGAGCAAAGCCTGCAATTGTGAAACTTTCACTACACAATCAGTTGCCTCCATCACTTGACCTCTCCAAACTTTTACTATAATAGTGAGCGTGTGACTTTGCAAGAGGAGGAAAACACTGTTCCCCTGGAAATGTCCTTAGAGAAATGTACTGTAGACCACCCTTTGGGAAATCTGGATCATGTTTTACTAAGCATCTACTAAATGCAAATCATTGTGGAATCACTTACTCTGAATCGTCACGAATCCTCAGATAGGCAAGGTAGCATTATGTCTGCATTACAGGTGAGGAAACTGAGTCTCAGAGAGGTTAATTCTTAGTCAAGATCATTCACCTAAGTAGAGTAAAACTGGCATTCAAGTTCGCATCTGTTTGGTCTCAAACCCACTATATAAATCAATATAAAAACCAAGTGCTAAATAGAAAAAGCACAAATTACAAACAAACCAACAAAACTAGACCATACAGAAACAGACACACAGGTGTAGAGAACAAATGCATGGACACCAAGCGGGGAAAGCGGCGGGGGGTGGTGTGATGAATTGGGGGATTGGGATTGACATGTGTACACTAATATGTATAAAATAGATAACTAATAAGAGCCTGCTGTATAAAAAATAAATAAATTAAATAAAATTTAAAAAAGAAAACAATCCCATTTACAACAGTATCAAAAATAATAAACTACTTAGGAATAAACTTAACCAAGGAGGTGAAGAATCTGTACACTGCAAACTTCACAACATTGATGAAAGAAATGGAAAAAAAAAAAGAAAAAAAACCCAGACCATAAGTGCTCTGTGATTGGAGCCAATAACCCCCCTGTCCTTAAGACAAATACAAGAAAATAGCTTAGAAATACAGTCGCCCAGAGGTCTAAGCAAAAGCATTTACCACTACATTTCAGATCATCTGAAGACAGATTATTCACATTTTGTTTTATCTATCCAATTTTTCTTACACAATTGTCAAGTAGTATCTCTAGATCTAATTTAATTAAAGTTGGCCAAATGGGACAAAGACAAGGAAACATATTTTGTAAGAACATATCAGATGCTATTATCCACAGTGCTGCTCTTAATCACTGCACAAGTCACAGAGGGCACCAATGAGCTAATTTTTACTTTGTATTTTCCTTACTAGTTCATATTCATATCATCTCTGGCATCTCACATTATTTCAGTTCCTCCATTCTAAAACTGGCACGTATATAACCACATGGCTTTTCAGCTCTCTCCTTCCCTTCCACAGTGATATTTTAGGTAGCCAAGGTGGTATGCACTGTTTTTAATTTTTTGCCTTTTATTCACTCTCCGTGGCATTTTGACTCCTGAACCCCAGCTCTATTAATGATTCAGGCAAAAGCCAAATACAATTGACTAGTAATCAAATGTAGTGGATTCTTTTCAGTTCTCATTCTATTTGGTTTATCTGCAGAAACTGACATCAGTGTAACACCCCATCATTTATGAAAACCTCACTTTCCTTCCTTAATTCCCATGATGTCACTCTCTCCTGCCTCCTACACCACTGACAGCTCTTTCTCTTTTTTGTCAAGTCCTCTTCCTTCTTCCACTTTCTCTAATGTGATTTGCAATGTCTGCCTCTATCTACCTAAAACTAAACTTGTAAATACCAATCTTTTCCCAACTCTGAACCAATGGAATCTCTTTCTAATCACTGACTGAACATCTGCATCTGGATAGACTACAGATAAGCTGACATTAATAGCTTCAAAGTCTGCTTCATTTTCCACACGCTCAAACCTGAAGTTCTTCCTTCAACCAGTTTTGTTTTATGAGTCTTGTGAGCCAGCTAAAGACCTCACATCAGACAATCTGAGTGTTGCTCTGGGCACTCCTTGGTTGGATATCCTTACCGTCCGCTCACTGCCAAGGCTAGCAAATCTGCCTCCACTGCCTCTTCCCTGCTCCAGGTAAGAATCAACTCTCAACGGTGCTGCTGTGACTGTTTACAAACATGCCTCTGCCTCTAGTCTTTGTTCCTCCAACCAGTTCTCCAACGGACAGACAAGACCACCTTTCTAAAACACAAATACCTTCAAAAGACTCCAAAAAAATTTCTGACACTAGGAAAATGATAGCTTCCCACTACCTCGTTATTTTGTTGTAAATCCACGTGGCACACACTATTTTTAATACACTGGCTTCAGGCCACTTTTGCAAATACACTTTTCTTCTCCTCATAACCCTCCTGTCTCTATATACTATAATTCTCCTCATTGCCTATAACACTCTGTGTAATTTCAGGACTCTAGACGTTGCCCATTTTGCTTCCTTTCTTTACTATTCAACATTGTTAAGATGCATTTCAAATGTCACTTTCTTTCTGCTGCTCCCTAGGATCCTGAAAAAAAATCGATTGCTCACCTTTTCTCTTTATGAATGTGTATAATGTCAGCACATTACACAAGCAAAAATTGTAGTATATAATAAAAAAAAGACTTTGTTTTTGACTTGCGTATTTCAATATTTGTTAGGCTCCGTAACTGACTGATTCACTCTTATCTAATAATTTCTCCTGTTCCTTTATTTTGCAAGCATAGCCTCAATTGAGAAGTTAGAAGGTCAAGTTCCGAAAAAACTTAATAAGCTCCAAAAATAACACTGGCTACTTGGGAGTGGCAGAAGATGCCATGATTCTTCTCTCTTTTTTTTTTTATCAATTATTCTAGAGAGACATAAGAAGAAAACAGGACAGGGAAGTTCTTTCTAGAGCTGGCCCATCCACAAGGTGTCTTGGTGGTCTACAGCCCTGGCCAACATTGACAGTGACTCTCTTGGGTATTTTTGCAGAAATTTGGAGGCTCCCCTGCTAAGGCATGTTGCATATAATTTCCCACACTCCTTCAACTATCCACTTCACCCAGTGCCCTGTTTTTAGAGGTTCACATTCACTCTCATTGAAGTTCCATCACCACTTAGCGTTCTTGAGAAAGCCACAAAATAGCTCCAGGCTGGCTGTCTCTCCCGCAGAGTATGCATGTGGTTCCCAGAAAATGCTCATCCCTATTTGAACTGCCAACAGAAGAGAATTTAGTTGCTTCCCAGAAGCAGCAGCAACTTGCCTTCTTCTCTACAAGTAGAGCAGTTTGCCAGCTTATGTTGCCTGCTCTCCATATACCGTCACAGAATTCAGCCCCCTTTCCAGTCTCCCACATATCTCAAGTCCTCTGTGAGATTCCTGTGAAATCCCTGTCTCCAGTATTGAAGTGAAGGAAGTAGCATCCTCACTCATCTACCCCGCCTTGGTGGGAACCAGGTAAATCAGGTATCACGTCAGTTCTTGCCAAAGAAATTTCATTATGATATCTTATTTTCATCTCCATTCTCTCAATCTTTTATAGCTTAGATTTGTTTCAGGATTCACTGTTTAAAGTGACCATGAGTCATGAAATCAGTTACCAGTCACTTACTATGAAATCCTGCCTTTTAGTCTGGTATAATTTACTTTACAAGCAACATCTTTAGTGCTTTGGTTTCTTGGTTAAAACTTTAATTTCAATATCCTATTACACACAAATTAACACACATGCATGTAAAATAGTTGGGAGTAGAAAATGCTTTTTCCATCCAAGTAATCTTAAATTTGGGTAAGCCCCACCTCCTGGGATTGTTAAGAAATCCAATATCAACTAACCATGTATGGCATGAAGACTGTGTGGATTTTTGCCCTTGTGCTGTGACAGTTTACTGGGAATGGCATTAAGTAAGGAGGAGCGAGTTCCTGATAAACTAATTCACCCCAAAATGACAGCTATGAAAGCTGAATTAACTTAAAATCAAAACAAGAGAACAGGGCTTCCCTAGTGGCACAGTGGTTGAGAGTCCGCCTGCCAATGCAGGGGACACGAGTTCGTGCCCCGGTCCGGGAAGATCCCACATGCCGCGGAGCGGCTGGGCCCGTGAGCCATGGCTGCTGAGCCTGTGCGTCCGGAGGCTGTGCTCCACAACGTGAGAGGCCACAACAGTGAGAGGCCCACGTACCTCAAAAAAAACCCAGAAAACATAAAACGAGAACAAAAACCCGAAGTATCTATTTTGAGGGCTTTGGAGACTAAACAAAACCAGACAATATTTATTTATTTTAATTTTTTAAACATCTTTATTAGAGTATAATTGCTTTACAATGGTGTGTCAGTTTCCGCTTTATAACAAAGTGAACCAGTTATACATATACATATGTCCCCATATCTCTGCCCTCTTGCATCTCCCACCCTCCCACCCCCTAGGTGGTCAAAAAGCACCAAGCTGATCTCCCTGTGCTATGCGGCTGCTTCCCACTAGCTATCTATTTTACGTCTGGTAGTGTATATATGTCCATGCCACTCTCTCACTTTGTCCCAGCTTACCCATCCCCCTCCCCGTATTCTCAAGTCCATTCTCTAGTAGGTCTGCCTCTTTATTCCCGTCTTGCCCCTAGTTTTTTCTGACCATTTTCTTTCATTCTTTTTTTAGATTCCATATATATGTGTTAGCATATGGTATTTGTTTTTCTCTTTCTGACTTACTTCACTCTGTATGACAGTCTCTAGGTCCATCCACCTCACTACAAATAACTCAGTTTCATTCCTGTTTATGGCTGAGTAATATTCCATTGTATATGTGTACCACATCTTCTTTATCCATTCATCTGTTGATGGACACTTAGGTTGCTTCCATGTCCTGGCTATTGCAAATAGAGCTGCAATGAACATTTTGGTACATGACTCTTTTTGAATTATGGTTTTCTCAGAGTATATGCCCAGTAGTGGAATTGCGAGGTCGTATGGTAGTTCTATTTTTAGTTTTTTAAGGAACCTCCATATTGTTCTCCATAGTGGTTGTATCAATTTACATTCCCACCAACAGTGCAAGAGGGTTCCCTTTTCTCCACACCCTCTCCAGCATGTATTGTTTGTAGATTCTTTAATTATGGCCATTCTGACCGGTGTGAGATGATATCTCATTGTAGTTTTGATTTGCATTTCTCTAATGATTAATGATGTTGAGTGTTCTTTCATGTGTTTGTTGGAAATCTGTAAATCTTCCTTGGAGAAATGTCTATTTAGGTCTTCTGTCTATTTTTGGATTGGGTTGTTTGTGTTTTTGATATTGAGCTACATGAGTTGCTTGTATGTTTTGGAGATTAATCCTTTGTCAGTTGCCTCATCTGCAACTATTTTCTCCCATTCTGAGGGTTGTCTTTTCATCTGGTTTATGGTTTCCTTTGCTGTGCAAAAGCTTTTAAGTTTCAGTAGGTCCCATTTGTTTATTTTTGTTTTTATTTCCATTTCTCTAGGAGGTGGGTCTTGCTGTGATTTATGTCGTAGAGTGTTCTGCCTATGTTTTCCTCTAAGAGTTTGATGGTGTCTGGCCTTACATTTAGGTCTTTAATCCATTTTGAGTTTAATTTTGTGTATGGTGTTAGGGAGTATTCTAATTTCATTCTTTTACATGTAGTTGTCCAGTTTTCCCAGCACCACTTATTGAAGAGGCTGTCTTTTCTCCACTGTATATTCTTGCCTCCTTTATCAAAGATAAGGTGACCATAGGTGTGTGGGTTTATCTCTGGGCTTTCTATCCTGTTCCATTGATCTATAATTCTGTTTTTGTGCCAGTACCATACTGTCTTGATTACTGTAGCTTTGTAGTATAGTCTGAAGTCAGGGAGCCTGATTCTTCCAGCTCCGTTTTTCTTTCTCAAGACTGCTTTGGCTATTCAGGGTCTTTTGTGTTTCCATACAAATTGTGAAATGTTTTGTTCTAGTTCTGTGAAAAATGCCAGTGGTAGTTTGATAGGGATTGCATTGAATCTGTAGATTGCTTTGGGTAGTAGAGTCATTTTCACAATGTTGATTCTTCCAATCCAAGAACATGGTATATCTCTCCATCTATTCGTATCACCTTTAATTTCTTTTATCAGTGTCTTATAATTTTCTGCATACAGGTCTTTTGTCTCCTTAGGTAGGTTTATTCCTAGATATTTTATTCTTTTTGTTGCAGTGGAAAATGGGAGTGTTTTCTTAATTTCATTCTCAGATATTTCATCATTAGTGTATAGGAATGCAAGAGATTTCTGTGCATTAATTTTGTATCCTGCTACTTTATCAAATTCATTGATTAGCTCTAATAGTTTTCTGGTAGCATATTTAGGATTCTCTATGTATAGTATCATGTCATCAAAAGCAGATAATATTTACAGGGGAGTCAAAATTTAGACACAGTGTCTAGTGGGGAGTGAGCTCCTCCCCATCTTTTTTTCCCCTGTGCTATCTTTGGCTTTCCTTCTCTTTCTGTCATTCCCTCTTTCTACTTTTCTTTCTTCCTTTCTTTCTTTTCTTTCTTCCTTCCTTCCTTCCTTCCTTCCTTCCTTCCTTCCCCTCCTTCCCTCCCTTCCTCCTTCCTACTCTCCCTCTCTTACATTTTACATCAAGGGCAGCCATAGTTACAATGATCACAATTGCTCCAGGCAACTACAACTTTGATAGAAAATCCACTAGTTTTCTTATTCAGTGGAGAAAACCCTGGCACTACAAGGACGAGCAGAAAAAGAGAGAGAAACACTAGAAATGAAAGATCACAAGAGAAGTACAGTTATGGAACACTAATTCTATATCTAAACTCTGTGAAAGTTTGTGACTGACTTCTAAGTCACATATATATGAGGTAAACTGAAAGTAGCTTGAACTTGAGCTCAAAGAACTGAACTGGCATTTGGACCACTGCTCACCACTGATGATCAGCTGGATTTGAGTCTAACTAGTCAATTGCCCACTTAAAAAAATCAACAACCTCTGGGGAAATATGAGAATCCAGAATCCTCACAACATAGCATTCAAAATGTTATGAATTCAAGATGCAATCCAAAGTTACTTGGCATATGAAAAACAAGAAGAAAGATATGCAACAGATCCCAATCTTGAGATGATATAGATGCTACAAATATCATATAAGGACATTAAAAAGTCTATTACAAGTATGCACACTGAAATAAAGTAAAATACACAGACAACACACTTAAATCAAAAAGATAATAAATGTCAGCAAAGAAACAGATATTAAAAATATTAAAAGTTGGACCATGAAGACCTGCAAAATTCAATACGTGAAGTAAATTTTTCAACAGATGGGTTTAATAAGTGTAGCAATGAAAAGGAAAGAATCAGTGAATGCAAAGATGGATTAATATAAATCATAGAACCTAAAGACAAGAAAGAAAAGTATCAAAATAAGTTAAACAGTCTGGGAATCCTGAGGAAAATTTCAAAAGGTTCAGAAGAGAGGTAAAGAGGGAGAAAAATATTTAAAGAATTAATGTCAAAAACTTCCCAAATTTGTTCAAAAACAAATATACATATTCAAGCAGCTCAGTAAACACCAAACATGAAACATTTGAGGAGAACCACACCTAGGCACATCATAATCAAATTGCTAAAACACAGTACAAAGAGAAAAAGTTTGAAAGCAACCAGTGAATATCAACACATTACATACAGGGAAATAATAATTTGGATGACAACAGACTTCTGATTAGAAACAGGGGAGGTCAAAAGATAGTGAACAACATCTTTAAAAAGGCTAAGGAAAAAAGATATCAGTCAACCCAGAATTCTGTAAGCAGCAGATATCTTAATAAATGACAAGAAAATAAAAACACTTGTAGTTAAAGGAAAAATACAGTAATTCATTGTCACCAGACTTTGTAGCACAATAAATATTCACAGGAAATTTTTCAGCATGAGTGAAAACTAGACTTTTCAGAACTAAATGAAAAGCATTTGAAATGGTAAATATAAAAGATTATTTTTTTCTCTTAGCTTCTTTACAAACATATATGCTGCAAAAAAATACATAAAAATATAAATTATCTTACTTATGTAAGTGGATGCAATACATATAACAACTATAAGAAAAAGGAGGTGAAAATATTAAAGAGCCTATATGGTTGCAGAGCTTGTATATTTTACATGAAGTAATACTATATAAATTCCAGGTAGAATTTGAAAATTTAAGATTGTATATTATAATCTCCATAGCAACCAATATAAAAGAATGCAGAAAGGTATATTAACCCCTTGTTAAAATGAGAAATCTGCAAGATGGCCAGGAAGGACAATCATCCCTCCCTTCCTAACTCCCCCCAGTTCAATTTAAGTAAACCCTCCCTTTCAATGACTCCTGTGGGAAGCTTGTTAATAAAACAAAATGTGCTCAGAGAGGAGCAAGCGGCCAAGTTCAGCTAATTGTTTCTATCTCAGGATTTGATGTTGCTTTCCCAGCTAGCTGCTTAGTGCACAAGTTCATTGTGACTCTTTCTGTAGTCTGTCAGACGTGTGAAATTGCTGGGCTGCCAGTCAGAAGATTTAGAAGAAAATGTAGTAAATTATAGATTAGATGTACATGAAATACATGTAGGAAATAAAACCTAAGCAGTCCTGTCATAGAGTGAAGGGAATACAAGGTAATCCTCTGAGAGCTGTTGCTACTGTGATTTTATTTATTATATGTTATAAATCTGAAAGTATGTATTTACTTTATTGTTTTTGTAATGCTTTTTTTTTTGCAGTAAGCCCTTTGGCAGTAGTGAACAACAAAAGAAAGAGCATATTTCATTAAAAAAAAGTGCTGAAATTCCATCTCTTACAAAAGCTGATGACAAGCCTGTAGCTTAATTTTTTATCAAAATTTACTTTTTACTATGGGGCCATAGTACTTTTTCTTGTTGCATGGAAATAAGAAGTCAAAAATTGGTAAGGAGTGTTGGAATCCACTATTAAACTTAGTAGTTTGACTGGATTGCACTGGGTAGGATATCCAATAGAGAGTTGAACAAAAGTGATGAGACCTTCGTTTCATTTTTTAACTTACAAAGAAAACTCAGTATTTCAAAAATAAATATGATGTTCACTGTAGATATTTTAGAAGTACTCATAGTAGTTTGGTATTTATTTTTAAAATATAAATGGTTATAGAATTTCACCAAATGCTTCTTCTACATGTCATAGTGATCACATGGTTTTTCTCCTTTCTTTTTGTGTGTCAGTAACATTATTGATTTTCATATGTTAACTCAGCATTACAGATCCAGATAAGCCTTATTAGGTCATGACAGATTATCTTTTTAATATATCATTGAATTTGATTCACTAATTTTATGTTTAGGATTTCTGCATCAGAATGATGGTATAGGTATCCAATATAATAAAACCAATGTCTATTAATACAGAGATATGTTAAATGATATTATTTATCATCTAGGTACCCTCTTTCTCTTTCAAAATTGTCTCATCATGAAAGATAAATTATATGGTACATAATAATATACCATAGTGTAAAATAAGAGGAGCACAGTCAAAAGATTCATAGGTATAGCAAAGTTCTGGGAAGGATAAGGAAAACACTGGTTGAGGACACAATGTCCAAAATATTTTAGTACCTTCAATAAAATAGAAAAAGACACATCCTCAGTGAAACAAGAGTAGAAAAGCTTAAGCCAATGAAAAATAGAGATGGAAATTCAACAGAATGCAATAAGCAATGAAAAAGATGAGCTTTACAGAGAGGTGGATGATCACAGAAGGAGTTACAAGGCATCTACACAACCACAAAACAGAATTAACATCCATGTTAGAGCATAAAAATAGAGCAGGTCTGAAATGACTGAACACAAAATCAGTAGCACTTTCAGTTCAAATGGCAATTTAAAACCAACCACACATTTAACTTGCCTCTCTAACAACCCCACTAAAATGAATAATGAAATATAAAATTGGGAGAAACACGTATCACCACATGAAACTAAGGAAACATGGCACCCAAAGGCAAAAGAAAAACTCAAAGGCTCTGTGAACTACAGCATAAAAGCTCTGGATAAAATGAAGGGCCAACGGTCTCCAACAGAGTCAGCTGTGCTTAGGAGTGGGTGGACTTCCTCCAGCAAATCCCCAACATCAATTCTAAATTTCAAGAAGCAGGACCTGAAGGCAACCTTCGGCTATTGCATAAGTGGCTCAGTTCAAACGCAGCTCTACAAGGGCGAGTGGTAACCAGCACGGCAGACCTGTTCTTGTGAACATTGCTCTAAAGAAGGGAGGAGGTCCTGCTCTAACTGGCTGCAAATGAGGGATGACCTTCTCCTTAAAAAATGCATATACTAATCAGATACCTTTAAGCTATCATATAAAAAGCAAAGATAAAAACAAGAGAGAGAGAAAAAAAAATCCAGAGAAAAAGAACGCCAGAGAAAAGACCTTCTGTACCTTCAGAGCATGCAAGTACATTCACCTCTTGTGCTTGGACTACTATACATACATGCAAAAAAGAAAAGTCAGCAAATCTAAACATGTTCTTCTCACTCATCCAGCCCTACAAATCTGAACAGTGCTCTTCATGGTCTCTAACCATGCCCATCTTGATTCCCAATATTAGACAGACATGGAGCTCCCTCTTTAATGAGAGCAAACAGAAAAAAAATATATATATATATTTATGTTTTTTTTAACTGAGGAATAGGAATAAATGTTTCTTTCTAAGACAGATTATTCTAAGAAGAGGTATTCTAAGGTCCTGAAGGTATTCTAAGAAATACCTTCAGGAAATAGTTTACTTCATATACTTATCAAGATCTGAGATTAAAACAAATGTGTGAAAAGAAATAAGTGAACAATGAGAAAATAGTTTTCAGATGAAAAATTAGATTATCAAAAAGTGTAAAGTCAATGAAGGTTAGGAATATCAGAAACTGTGATATTCTGTGGAAGCCCAGAAAACTGTGGAAAGACAAAGAAACTGTGGAAGACAAAGAGTGGATTAAAAAATCGAGTTTGTAGGGCTTCCCTGGTGGCGCAGTGGTTGAGAGTCTGCCTGCTGATGCAGGGGACACAGGTTCGTGCCCTGGTCCGCTGAGCCTGTGCGTCGGGAGCCTGTGCTCCACAACGGGAGAGGCCACAACAGTGAGAGGCCTGCGTACCGCAAAAAAAAAAAAAAATCGAGTTTGTAAAATATCAAGTGGAGCCCAACAGAAAAGGATAAGGAGATGAATGCAAGTTCAAGGACAGAATCTATGAACAGAGTATTTATGGAGAAAGACACACACATTCAAGAAAAGGACTATAGAATAATAAGCAATAAATAAAGAAAAAAAAAAGAGAAATTTTACTGAGTTGAGGATTGAGGCTTCACACTGAAAATTTTTATTAAAGAAGTCTACCCAGACTGTTGATGGTGAACTTTCTGAAATTAAAAATAATGAAAGGAAAAAAGAGAATCTGAATTCTTATTTAAATGACTCACTGAGCATAAATATTTCCCTCTTCTTTCTCTCAAAATCTCATGAAAATGACAAAATTGCTCTGATGTAGGGGAAAAAAGGTAATGCTACAATATTAAGAATGCCTTCAAAAGCAAAGAAATATAGAGTATTTCTGGACAATATTAAGCTAATGCAATAATATTGATCACCATACGTAATATGTCTGTGGAACCTTGAAACTTATGAAACAGATGAGAGAACCTCTGAAAAATTAAGTTTGTCCAAAAGAGACCCTCAAAAACAAGGTCACAGAGAGCAAGAGCAAAGGAGCTAGAACAGAGAGTGAGCTTTTTTTAATGTGTAATTAAAGGATTACAAAATAGTTACTGCAGGCCCCTGCTTTCAGGCCTGCTGTCTATTTTCCAACTGGATAAAATCTGCAGGGCCACTTTTTACTGACCGTGGGAATTCAGCCAAAGGGTCTATAAAGGGGTGACTTCAGACTTTTGTCCCCCCTGTGGGGGACAGGGCCACTTACATTGTTCACATAGGTTCTTTCTGCACCTTTAAGGTAGAGCCTGCCTACTTTTACCTTCCTGTCCACTGGACAGAGCTGGTCTCAGCACTCGTCATTGTGGCAATAACTATTGTCACATGTGCCAAGGAAATTTTCATGAACAGTGATCACAGCTAAATCTATAAGTGTATTAATATATCGAAATGAGCAAGGAAAAAAATCATCAGACATTGGAGGAAAAAAATACTTAAAAAATTTAACACCATGAAAGGGAGAAATCGAAATCAACAAACAGGATAACTAACACTAGTGGAGTAAGAGTTAGCACTGAATACAGAAAGATTTTTTAACTGTCTTGTATTCATATTTTCATAGAATGAAAGGATGCTCTGAAAAATAGAAAGTAATTATTTGTTTCTTTAAATTAAAAACATGATTACTAAGATTAAAAATACAATAATAATACAAAGGTTGGATAGCAGAATTGTCATAGATAAAGATTATTTTTGTGATTGGGAAGATAAAGCTGAAGAATGATCCCAATGTACAGTTTAAAATTTCAAAGCAATAAGAGTTGAAAGATACTAAGCAGAAGACATGGAGGTTAGATCGACAGTCGCCAATATCCTTTTAAGATTCCGACTGACATCCAACTTCTCATCTCAAACGCTGAATTCTAGAAAGTAGCAAATAAGAATGAAGGATTTTTGAACTAAAAAAACCCTATCCCTATCAAAACTTTGATCCAACTATGAGAAAAAACAGACTTTTTAGACATCAATGGAAATAAGCTATATTTTACTTACACTTTTTTCACAAAATGTATTCACTAACATATCCTTGCAAACTGAGAAATGAATCTTAGTATGTGGAGGATACATAATGACAAAAGTAGTTAACTTTAAATAGTCATAGGTAAAAATGCCATGGAACCTAATCCAGCTGTTAAATGTGTTCTATTCCCAAAAAATTAGGGTCCAAGAGGAAGAAAAGAATTCAAATCCTATGGAAAACAGTGTGGAGGTTCCTCAGAAAACTAAAAATAGAATTACCATATGATCCAGCAATCCCACTCCTGGGCATACACTATAACTCAAAAAGATACATGCACCTCTATGTTCATAGCAGCACTATTCACAATAGCCAAAACATGGAAACAACCTAAATGTCCATTGACAGATGAATGGATAAAGAAGATATGTTGCATATATACAGTACAATGGAATACTACTCAGCCATAAAAAAGAATGAAATAATACCATTTGCAGCAACATGGATGCAACTAGAGATTATCATACTAAGTGAAGTAAGTCAGAAAGAGAAAGACAAATACCATATGATATCACTTAGATGTACAATCTAAAATATGGCACAAATAAACCTATTTACAAAACAGAAACAGACTCACAGACATAGAGAACAGACTTGTGGCTGTGGGGCGGGGGAAGGACTGGGAGTGTGGGATGGGCAGATGCAAGCTATTATATATATAGGATGGATAAACAACAAGGTCCTACCATATAGCACAGGGTATCCTGTGATAAACCATAATGGAAAAGAATATATAAAAGAAAAGAATGTAAAAAAAAATACCCATTTCAAAGCTGTAAGACCAAAGAATAAAACTGACAGATTACAAAATTTTTAAAAAGGGAAAAAAGAGAGAGAATTCAAATCCTACTAGAGTTTTTGCCTGTTCTATGGTACTCTAGGATTGGGCTATGGTTAGCAATCCAGTTTTGACAAATGTGTTTGCTTAAAAGTTAATGTAATAACTAGTAGAACAGATGTGTGAAGTAGAAAGTCCAATCCATGAGAACAACAGAAAAAGATTAATCTAACAAAACTCAGGGTAAGGGGAAAAAAAATCCACTGTAACTTAATGAAATAAAGCTTAATAAAGAGAAAACATAAACTGTGTCTAGAAATGTTGTTGATTATATTGTATGAAAACTCTCTCATTTAAAACCACCTGGAAATAGCAGATAAAATTCAATAAAGATTACTTTACTTGCCTAGCTGAATTTTCAAGAATGTTAGAGAAATTTTTATAGTCTGGCATCTAGTAATTGGGATCACAAGCTACAACTGAAGACCTGGCTGTACTAAGGGCATTTTCCAGTTATAATAAAACCAGGTTTGACTCTTAACAACCTCAAGATCTTTAGGAGAAAGGGTCTTAGTTGAATATAGGTGGGAGTTATATCGAATCCACCATAAAAATCCCTCAGAAGGTTACACTGTCAGGTAAAGATACTTGTTTTCAAAGAAAGGTAACACAAAACTTTGCTCTAACCAAAAGCAAAAAGTCATAATTTCAGTCTTGCCCATACACAGGTAAGGGGATGAAATTTATTTGAATGTTCCAGCAAGTACCAATTCTGGATGTTAACTTAAAGAGGTTCCAGGTTCTTGACATCCTTTTCAGGAGAAAAAAGAAGCCAGCCTTCTCAACGTTGTCACTAATAAATACTTGGTGAAAATGAGCTCATGCACAGAAAGGAGTCATTATAAGCTAAAGTAAGCTGAAACAACAATCAACAGAATTAAATCTCCAAGGAGTTTAGAGAGAGGAAAAATTAGATACAGAACATGAGACTTTTACTTAAAATGTTTAAAGAAATAAAAGAGAATCTAAAATATGTAAAAGAAGATGCTATTTATGAAGAACATGAGTATTTGAAAAATGAACCGAATCAAACATGTTCTGAAAACTAAAAATTATACTCATTTAAATTAAAAACTCAGTGAATAGGTTAAAAAACAGAATAGACATAACTGGATAGAGAAAGAGTGAAAGAAAAGATTGATTTCAAGAAATAACCCAGAGGCAACACAGCAATTAAGCATATGAAAGACAGATTGAGACGCAGTGGTAGATAGACTGATAAGGACCAACATACATGCTACTGAGGTCCAGAAAAAAAGAAAGAATGAAGGAGAGACAGTATATATTTAGTTAAGTCTATAACTAATCAAATGCCTTGCTCTTCAAATCCTGGAAATAAACCAAATCCTAATCAGAAAAACTAAAATGAAAATCATACCTGAGTGCTAGCTACCATAACAAACCCTAAAATGTTTCATGGCTCAAACCTGATAGAAGTTAATTTCTTGTTCACATGAAATCCAAAATGAGAATGTTGATTATCGAGTGTCATCTATCATTTCTGCTCACATTCTTTTGGCTGGAAAATAGCTCATCAGTCATAACAAGGTGCAAAGAAGAGTGGGAAATGCGGGGTAGCTTTGAACCCAGGAAAAGTAGGAAAAGGACACTGATGAATGCACAGTGTTTTATCTGAAACACCTTACCCTTCTCATCATGAAATATTCATTTTATCCTTCCCCCTATAGAAGGAGATAACCCACGCCTATCTGGTTCAAAGTTTGGTATTTCCAGATGATTCCCATTCCTCTCCATCAGGTTTGTTTGTAAATCACCATGGGCCAGTGATCTGGGAATAAAAATATTTTATTTTATTTGCTCTAATACACAGTGGTGGAAAAGGCACAGAATATCCATAATAAATCACTTGTTGATTTGTTTGTAGGACTAATGAAATCTAACTGGGCAGGTTCTGTTGAAAATCAGCTGCTTGTATGTGGAATGATTTTCATTCTTCTCCCTGGCCAAATCTGAAGTGGGTAAGGGCACACATATTCTCACAGATATTAGGAGTTATGTAGTAACTAAACTAGAGTATTAATACCACAGTAGTAGCAGTGCCAAAGGTTTGATGGTGGAACTTGATGATGGAACAAGTCTTTTAGTATCACTTAACGTGCTTCAGAGCCTCAAAAAGGAGAAATCTGAATTTGTTGGTAACACAAAAGGTGGAAAAATGCATAGAAATAGATGAATAGGTCATTGAAACAGAACAAGACAGTCAATGTATATATGCCAATTTAATATATGCAGAAAGTGGCTTTTCAAATAGGTGAAAAAGGAATAGATTATTCATTTATTCAAAAATTGGTATTGGGACAACCCACTATTCATTTGGGATCAAAATATAAATATCTCACACCATACACAGAAACAGATTCTAGATAGATAACGTAACTTTTCAATGCTATAAAATATACTATAAAACATAGAGAATATTTTCATATTCTTATATAAGGTAAAATCTTTCCTAATGAATATTAAAAAAAAAAACCTAGAGGCTACAAATTTGACAAATTAGATTGTATATATTCCAAATGAAGTTTTGTTTTGTTTTTTAATTACAGAAGACGTGGTAAACAAAGCCAGCAGGCAAGGAAGCTTGGAAAATATAATCCTCTAAAATACAGAGCAGAGGAGATAAGAGGAATGGATTTTTGGTAACAAATAGACAGACTGATACAAAGTGCATTTTAGACTGAAGAACAGAGTTCATCAAATGAGTGGGCCATTTCACACAAAAGGCTATTCTTATCTCAACAAAAGGGAAAAGTTAAGCAAGCCCCTCAATCTGTATATATGCTTTCAGTTATGGAAAAAGACAAGATTGCAAACAATGGCCTGAGGTTTAGTGCTTAAGATCACCCATCTTTTAAACGTGGAATATTTTGCTTGTAGGAAAGACAGCTGTTATGTCTATTTCAGACTGAGGAACACACCAAGTGCTATCAAAGAGCACGTGTGTAATCACAATGGGTAACTTAAATTCGAATGGCACTTTGATAACTGCACAGTGCTTTTGGTTGTGTTATCTCATTTAATCCTCTCAAAACTACCCTAGTCAGATAATATCGACCTTCTTTGTCTAAGAGAAATAGAGTCTCAAAGAGATTTAGACTACTTCCAAAAGGTCTGACAGTGAAGGCAGGAGTCAGGATTCAAATCCAGATCTTCCTTTGACACAAAAGCAGTGATATTTCTACCCCTTCAACTATGACCGCTCCCTCTTTATTCAATTGAGTTTAAAACATTCTATAAACAAGGTTAAAAGACATCATAGCTCAAGGAAAATGATTTGCAACAATATATAATACATAAAGCATTCATGGCTACACTCTTTAATGTGCTCCTTTGCACCAAAAGATAAAAGGCAAAGAAACCAACAGAAGCATAAGTAAATGACAAAAATGGATAATTTAAAGATAAAATGTACAAATGTTCAGAAACATATTAAACTACATTCTCTCATTCTGATAATTAGGAAGATGCAAATTGAAAATGTAACTGCTACCTCATTTCTCGCCTATCAATTTGGTAAAGACATTTGATTATATTTTGTGTTGGATATTTATATATTTCAGTGTTATACAATGTGTCATTTTGATGGTCAGAATATAAGAGAGATGCTGTTGATTGATTAGAAATTGATCAATTGATTAGAAAGCAACCCACGTGGTTTTTTCTACTAATCAAGACCAAGAACTTGCCAGAGAAGAGAGTGAGGCTTTATCTTCAACTCTCATTTCTATCAGAGAAGATCTGCTTATATGCTAAATCTCTGGATAAGAGTTTATTAAAAAAAAAAATTATTTTGTCAAGAAGAAAAAGAGCGGGAGGAGGAGAAAAAGGAAGAGGAGAAAGAAGAAGATGACAAAGAAGGAGGAGAAAGGAAAAGAAAACAATGAAGAAAAATAAAGGTGTTGGAAAATCCTTGTTGCATTGGAGAGAGTGCAGGGATTGCGGAAAGCAGTTTCAATTTGACATTTCTTCCACCTCTCATTTCCTATGTGGCCATGTATAATTTGCATAACATGAGCCCCAATCTATTCATTTGTGCCAATATTTTGCAATTTCTACAAAAGCTAAAAAAAAAAAGCCTTCAGAGGATAGACTGGTAACTCAACTGATTGAAGGAAATTGGTGTAATCACAGTAGGGTGTGGTAGGTTCTAGAAGCAACTAGAGAGTAAAAGCACACTAAAGGAACTCAAATACAGAAGTTCTTAAAAATATCATGCAAGGTAAGTAGGTCATCTCTTGGCACAAGCTGACTGGACTGTGTTGGGAGTTTGAGCCCCTGACTTACAATTATGTTACATGGTAGGTTTAGTCCAACTTTAGAAAGTAGTGCTGTTTTATGGCTCTAAGTATAAATTAATCAACTGAAAATGTTGAACAAATCACTTAACTTGTCTTCTTTTATGGAAATACTCAAATAAAACTTGAGTGATAAATTATCTTTCATTCTGAATGGTGAGCCAGTCCTTAACAAGGATGAGTCTCTTTAAAAGATTTATTGCCTTAACTGAATATTAATTAGTTTTATTTTATATGTCTGCAAATGTTCTAAACCTTCATTAAAAGTTTGCTTCTTAATTAGGCTCTCAATAAACGTACTGATTAATATTACAAAAAAGAAAAGATCTGAGCAAGGCTCCTCTATGGAGGACATCTGCTGTTTCTATTTGCCTTGGGTTTGTTCTACCTTTTCTGAAAAGAGTGCCTCGACTTATCTTCAAGGATTTCCTCCACAAATCCTTAGGTGACATCACTGCAGTGTCACTAGGCTTTTCCCATTGTCCATGCTGCCCTGACTCAAAACGTTCTTGTTCCTCCTTTGCTAGCTCTGGGAATAAGAAACCAAGGGCTCACAATGAGGAGCAAGCCCACGTATCAAACATCAGCAGTTATTTTTCTCAGTCTCTCCTCTCTCTGCGTCTGCTCTATCTTTCATTGCATCATTAAGGACCCATTTCTCTAGTGCCATCAGTTCCTGCCATTTGTATCTGAGAATTCAGATATCTAATGAGAGACTATTTATCAAAGCCAGCCCAAAACTGCTTCCTCAGTGCCTGTGCTCTCTCTCCAATACAAAGAATGATGATTGGTCCCACTTGGGTCAGACTCCCACCACTGGACCAGCCCACTTGGGCTAGAGCCACACCGCTCCGGCTGCAACTGTGTTGATGGGGTTTGGAGAAGGAGGGACTATTCTCAGGAGGGAAAAAAAAAAAAAAAAAGGTGCTAGAAATGCAAACAGATAGGCATCCGCCACAAAGCCTGGAGATAGAGTGCTGTGAACGGCAAAGGAGGGAAAATGCCAGGATCATTTCAAAGAAAGAAGGAAATGGAGAACAGTATGGAGGTTCCTTAAAAAACTAAATATAGAACTACCATACGACCTAGCAATCCCACTACTGGGCATATACTCTGAGAAAACCATAATTCAAAAAGAGTCATGTACCACAATGTTCATTGCAGCTCTGTTTACAATAGCCAGGACATGGAAGCAACCTAAGTGTCCATCAACAGATGAATGGATAAAGAAGATGTAACACATATATACAATGGAATATTAGCCATAAAAAGAAACGAAATTGAGTTATTTGTAGTGAGGTGGATGGACCTGGAGTTTGTCATACAGAGTGAAGTAAGTCAGAAGGGGAAAAACAAATACCATATGCCAACACGTATATATGGAATCTAAGAAAAAAAAAATGTCATGAAGAGCCTAGGGGTAGGACGGGAATAAAACACAGACCTACTAGAGCATGGACTTGAGGATATGGGGAGGGGGAAGGGTAAGCTGTGACGAAGTGAGAGAGTGGCATGGACATATATACACTACCAAATGTAGGGTGGATAGCTAGTGGGAAGCAGCCGCATGGCACAGGGAGATCAGCTAGGTGGTTTGTGACCACCTAGAGGGGTGGGATAGGGAGGGTGGGAAGGAGGGAGATGCAAGAGGTAAGAGATATGGGGACATATGTATAAGTGATTCACTTTGTTGTAAAGCAGAAACCAACACACCATTGTAAAGCAATTATACTCCAATAAAGATGTTAAAAAAAAAAAAAGAGTGACAAAGGCTGCAGAGCACACAGCACCACCATAAGGGTTGACAGGAATCCCTGGATTTAGCAATGAGGCAGTCACAAATAACTTTGGCGAGAATGCAGCTCATTGGATGAGGTGTGAAGAAGACTGAGGTGACCACATCCAAGGGGCTGAGAATGCTATTAATCCAAGTTAGAAAGAATATATCCCTGACAAGAATGCTACTGAGATCTGACAAGAATGCTATCAAATTAATTTTGTTTCTTGTTAAAGAATGAGCATGGTCATAGGCTAATAATCTCTTGACTTTATAATCCCTGGTGTTCTGCCACGTGAGACTGGGAAGAGAATAGGCTCTGAGAGGATACTGGGGAAAGGACCACACCCCGAGTTTTTCAGCGGTTCAGGATCTCCTGTGTGTTCTTTTTTTTTTTTTTTTTTTAACATCTTTATTGGAGTATAATTGCTTTACAATGGTGTGTTAGTTTCTGCTTTACAACAAAGTGAATCACTTATACATATACATATGTCCTCATATCTCTTCCCTCTTGCATCTTCCTCCCTCCCACCCTCCCTATCCCACCCCTCTAGGTGGTCACAAAGCACCAAGCTGATCTCCCTGTGCTATGCGGCTGCTTCCCACTAGCTATCTATTTTACGTTTGGTAGTATATATATGTCCATGCCTCCTGTGTGCTCTTCATAAACCATGTCTCTTTGCCATCCAAGGAACACATGCAGTGACCACAAGGAAGGCTCACCACAAAATATCTCACACTACCTGTACCAACAGATTAATTTATATCAACAATACCATGTGTGTTCAATTCCCTAAGTTATATCCTTTCACGTCTATAAAACATTTTCTCTCCCCCGTGTCTGCCTTCCCCCATCAGTCTGACCACAGAAAGCCCTCTCTCCTCTAAAATCAATACTTTCCTTTGTGGAAGTTTTCTGGAGTTACCCACAGAGAGTTAATACTTTTTCATTCGAATTCTGCATCTGAATGCCCCTCATGTAACAGAGACAACATTATATTATGATGGTTCATGCACTCGTCTGACTTACTTCCCAGGTGTTATGCTGACCAGCTCAGGAAACAGTGCAGCCATTACAGAATCTCTGGTGTGGGCTGGGGCACAAGACACAGACCAGAGCTCAGGGGTACACTGCACCTCTCTTCCTCAACTGGCCTGCCTTGCAGGATCGTTTGCATACCTACAGTAAAACACCTGTGACGTGAATACACCTAAGTTAAGATATCTCCGCTCTGGAACCATCTTGTATTCTGTCTGCCCAGCTTGCTCTCAACACCTGAAACATCCTGGCATCCCCCAGCTTGCCTCCCTACTGGATGAGACCAATCAGGACTCAGCCCCACATACTCTGTTCCATTCTCTGCAGAAAAGGTGGCCCAGTGTTACGAGAACAGATGGGATTTACCCAGCATCTGGACTCAGCACAGAGGAATGTTATACATGAAACGAGGCCACTTGGTGGGGTAGTGCTTGAGCCTCAGCTGGGAAGATTGCAGAGGCCACATCTGGCCTGCGACCCTTCAGAGAAGAGGGTGAGCCAGCTCTTTCTAGAAATGGCAGGATGGAGGAAGGGAAAGGGAAAGGCCGGTTAGCAATAGTTGGTGCTCACACGTGTACAACTCTGACTCTCCAGAGAATAAGTTAGCATTTATTTAGGGATCAGTGACAATAGTACTCACTAGGAATAGGTGAGATTAGCAAGTGGGGCAAAAAAAAAAGTCTTTGGTGCCTCTGTTTAAGGGATCTTCACTGACACCTTGGGTCTCTCAAAGGGAGAAGCCATGAGGCTTTGTGGTTAAAAGCATAGGCTCCAGAGCCCAGGTCCACCCCTGATGAGCTGTGTGATCTTGGACACGTTACTTAGATTATCAGCATTTAACTTCATTTAAAAATTAAATTTAAATTTAATTTAATTTAAATTAATTTCATTTCATTTAAAATTTAAATTTAAAAGTCCTAGCTGGCACGGTTGTTGGAAGGATTATAAAGCATAGAAAGCACTTAATACGTGAAGTGCTTAAGACAGTACCTAGTAGGTGTTCGATGAACAATTATTAACTGGAGGGTTTTCAGATATCAGGGTTTCCAGAAATTTGTGTTTTTAATTTCAGGTAAATGTTTCACTTATTTGATAGGTTTTGTTTTCTCATGCCATCAGTTGTGGTTTTGGTGGGAAGTTGGGGGAAGCTGAAGGAGATAATGCAATGGACTACCCAGTAAGATGCTATATTTGACCAGAAGCCTCAGAGAAAAGTAAACTACATTACTATAGTTTTAATTTTTAAAGTATTTAATTATATTCCAATTATTTGCAATTTGATCATCCCAAATGGCATAGCTCATATACGCAGTCTATTTAATAAACTACAAATTATGTTTCTTAACTCACTATTCTGGAAAATCTGCCTTAATTGATTTCCCAACTATTGATGACATTTTGAGCACTTGATTCTGCATGAACTTCTATAAGGAAGGATAAAACTGGCTAGTCCTATGCAAAATGCCTTGCCACAAAGAGTTAATGCACTGTTAATGATTATGTTTATTTACAAAGTTATTTTAAAAAGCAAACCAGAACCCTCAGCAGCTTTCAACCTTCCAGAATATGACAATAGGCATAGTCAGGGAACTGCTCTGTGCTTTTCTCTACCACTTTTGTGGAGTCTAGGCTCTCCCTGAGTGTAGCCCTACTTGCTTCCTCAAGTTCCTCTCTTACCACTCTGCCTGGCTCTGTTTGATCCAGCGACATTGGCCTTCCCTCTTCTGGTTTCTGATTCTCCACCAGCCATTTCTTCTCTCTGGGCCTGTACCCACACTACTCCTCTGCATGGTATACTCTCTGCCCTTCTTTTGAGGCTAATGTCTACCTAGGTTTAGCGCCCAGCTTAAGTGCTTCCTTCTCAGGGACACCTCTGAAACCATATTCTCCTCCTCGATCCTTTTAGAGCACCCTGCACTTTTCATCATAGCCATTGTCACAAATGCATTTAAATGGTTACTTATGTAATTTTCACTTAATTGTAGTCACCCCTATTAACATGTATTTTTCATATTGAGAGAGGCCATGTCTTTTTGACTTACTGCTCTATTCTGAGCATTTAGCCCAGTACCTGTTCAATAAATATTTATGAACTGGGTGAATAAGTGAGGAAGCTTGTAGGAGAAGCCAAAGCTGTTTCATCTTGAGGTTGGTGCTCAGGCTTTTGAGCTGTACAGGTTTGGGATGGAAACAGATTTGCTATTTAATTATCCTGTGACTGTGAGCAAGAAACTAAATATCTCTAAGCCTCAGCATTTTCCCTTCTGTGACATGGAGATAATATAGTACCTCCACATAAGATTACAGTAACATATAAATTAGGTTGTGTTGTACCCACAAATACCTATTATAGTTCACAGAGTAAGCACTCAAAAGTTCCCAGTGCTGGGGCTTCCCTGGTGGCGCAGTGGTTGAGAGTCCACCTGCCGATGCAGGGGACACGGGTTCGTGCCCCGATCCTGGAAGATCCCACATGCCGCAGAGCGGCTGTGCCCGTGAGCCATGGCTGCTGAGCCTGCGCATCTGGACCCTGTGCTCCACAACGGGAGAGGCCACAACAGTGAGAGGCCCCACGTACCTCAAAAAAAAAAAAAAAATTCCCAGTGCTCAAGGCTCACTACTATTAAGAGTGATGTGGAGTAAAAATCTATTTCCATGATAAATGCCTTGCATGTATCATTAAAACTCAGACAGCTGATATCATAGAAGAGTTAACATCAATGGCAGCTTAGTTCTTTCTGAAAGCTGATTGAGAGTGTAACTGACCCTGATGTAGCACAGGAAGACCATTTGCTGCCTCTCCAAGCTCAGCCTGAGAAGCAGTCCTCATCAAGTTGTAGCACTACACAGCTTCTCCATGAGAGCTTCTGGCTTCCCAAATACAGCCAAACTCCCATCCTCAATTATATTGTTTAAAACAATATACGGTGTCTCTCCTTCTGGGAGGGCTCAGCGGGGGCTCTTATAATTATCACCTAAGCAACCTTCTAGTCACTAGCCAGCATTAGGAAAGAGAATGTTCTGGTAACATCTGGTCTGGGCATACATATGAACTTCACATCTAAGTATAAAACATGTAGCACTCACCACACCCAACAGTCTACACAGTCTGGCAGGATACATGAATCTAGCTCCTTACATCCCAGCCTCTCCAACATATCCATTTCAGATGCAGTTTGTCCTTTACATCTGCAAAACAAAATCATTAAAATAACTTTTAATTTCTAATTACACACTGTAGAAAATTATTTTGTACAAGAAGGAGCACTTGCCCCTTTAGAATACAACTTCCAGAGAACTTTGTAGATAAAAACAATCTTAAGAAAAAAAGAACAAAGCTGAAGGTATCACCCTCCCAGACTTAAGACTATACTACGAACCTACAGTAATCAAAACAGTATAGTACTGGCACTACAACAGACACATAGATCAATGGAACAAAACAGAGAGCCCAGAAATAAACCATGTATGTATGGTCAATTAATCTACAACAAAGGAGGCAAGGATATACAACAGAGAAAAGACAGTCTCTTCAATAAGTGGTGCTGGGAAAATTGGACAGCTACATGTAAAAGAATGAAGTTGGAACATTTCCTCACACTATATACAAAAATAAACTCAAATGGATTAAAGACCTAAGTGTAAGACCTGAAACCATAAACCTCCCAGAAGACAACATAGGCAGAACACTCTTTGACATAAACCACAGCATTAGTTTTTTGGATCTGTCCCCTAAGGCAAAAGAAATAAAAGCAAAAATAAATAAATGGGACCTAATTAAACTTAAAAGCTTTTTCACTGCAAAGGAGACTATTGACAAAACAAAGAGACACCCTATAGACTGGGAGAAGATGTTTGCAAATGATATGATTGATAAGGGGTTAATATCCAAAATATATAAACAGCTCATACAACTCAACAGCAAAACAAAAACAAAAACAAAAAACCCCACACAACTCCATCAAAAAATAGACAGAAGACCTAAATAGGCATTTTTCCAAAGAAGACACATAAATAGCTAACAGACACATGAAAAAATGCTCAACATTGCTAATTATTAGAGAAATGTGAATCAAAACAACAATATCACTTCACACCTGTCAGGATGGCTATCATCAAAAAATGTACAAATAACAAATGTTGGAGAGGGTGTGGACTAAAAGAAACTTTCCTACACTGTTGATGGGAATGTAAACTGGTGCAGCCACTATGGAAAACAGTATGGAGGTTCCTTAAAAAAACTAAAAATAGAGTTACTATATGATCAAGCAATCCCACTCCTGGGCATATATCTGGAAAAGATGAAAACTCTAATTCGGAAAGATACGTGCACACAATGTTCATAGCAGCACTATTTACAATAGCAAAGATATGGAAGCAACCCAAGTATCCATCAACACATGAATAGATAAAGAAAACGTGGCATATATGAAGTATTACTCAGCCATTAAAAAGAATGAAATTCTGCCATCTGCAGCAATACAGATGGACCTAGAGAACAATATGCTTGGTGAAATAAATCAGACAGAGAAAGATAAATACTTTATGATATCACTTATATGTGGCATGTAAAAATTAAAACAAACATATATAGCAAAACAGAAACAAACTCACAGATATAGAAAACAAACTAGTGGTTACCAGTGGTGGCAGGGAAGGGAAGAGGGGCAACATAGGGGGATGGAATTAAGAGATACAAACTACTATGTATAAAATAGATAAGCAACAAGGACATACTGTACGGCATAGAGAATTATAGCTATTATTTTTAAGTAACTTTTAATGGAGTATGATCCGTAAGGATACTGAATCACTATGCTGCACACTTGAAATTAATATAATATTGTAAATCAACTATACTTCAATTAAAAAATTAAAAACAAAGAAAAATTAAATCTTAATTGGGGCAGCTGTTTTAAAGTGAATTCATTTTATAATAAAATTTCAAATAGTACATCTGAGAGAAGACAGTGGCTAAATGGCTACTAAGACAAGGCTGGGTTCGTTCAGACAGAGACGGTTTAGGAGAAAGACCTTCTTGGCTATCTTTCTATCATTACTGAGAACAAATACATTACATGCATATGAAAGGGAATTTCATATTGAGGCGAGTCTTAACATTTGGAAATACCCAAGAAAGAATAAAAATCTCAGCTTTGCAATAGAGTTGATGCTGGAAAGTGGATGCTCAATCAGGGATTATAGTTGCCTGACCTCTTTTTTAAAATTTTTATTAATCTTTATTATTTTTGGCTCCATCAGGTCTTAGTTGTG
The DNA here is from genome assembly GCF_026419965.1 of Kogia breviceps. Lineage (NCBI taxonomy): Eukaryota > Metazoa > Chordata > Mammalia > Artiodactyla > Physeteridae > Kogia > Kogia breviceps. The sequence goes on from NC_081311.1 coordinate 50,970,164, forward strand.
GCACGTGAGCTCTTCATTGTGGTGCGCAGGCTCAGTAGTTGTGGCATGCATGCTCTCTAGTTGTGGTGCAAGGGCTCAGTAGTTGAGGCATGTGGGCTCCAGAACACTTGAGCTCTGTAGTTGCGGCACGCAGGCTCTCTAGTTGTGGTGCGTGGGCTCACTAGTTGCAGTGCGTGAGCTCAGTTGCCCCGTGGCATGTGGAATCTTAGTTCCCCAACCAGGGATAGAACCCACGTCCCAAAATTCGTTCCTTTTTCAGTTTGGTTACTTTTACTTGTAAACCTTGTACTTCTTTATAATGATACTCCTCTAGTTTTATCCCAAGATCCTTAAAGTCATTAGATACATCTGCAGAACTAGGGCTTCTACAACTGCTTCCTGAGACGTTCATCTTGCTTAATATATGCTACTCTTCTACTGCTTAATGTTTTCTGACCTTTTCTTTTACATTAGACAGGTCTGAAGTTGTCTTTGGCCAGTTTAAATACCCAAGGTCACACTGCTAGGACACAGCTACAGCTACATCACAGCTGGAACTCAAGTTGTGATGCCAATGAACTCCAAAATACATGGCTTGCAAGATTGCCTCGAGATTCTCAAAAGCCCCAGCAGGAAAGCGAGCACACTTTGGGGTGGGGAAGAGATGGCTGTTCGCTCTTCTCATTCCCTTACTAATGTACAAAACTGCCAGCAGTCAAGCCACCCCTTCGGGACAGCCCGCTCTTTCCAGGGCTGGGGGAGGGCCCAAGGGCCACCAGCCCCAGTTGCCTGACCTCTTGAGTCTAGATGAGGCCATGTGACCAAGCCTTGCCAAAGATAAATGAGCAGATGTGCTGCTTGTTACTTTGGGGCAGAAACATTCAGAAAGTGGGTATGCTGTCTTCATCCTCTATTTCCCCATCCATCAGCTGTTTCCCGAGGAGCCTGAGGTCAAAGGGATGGTGAAACCACAAGTTGTAAGGAGCCTGATTCTCATAATCATTGCCCAAAGAAAAGTCACCTGTTGAACAGGACTATCCATATTGTACTGTTTCAGGGGCCAGACATATTATTTCTGTGGTCTCAAGGCACTGAAATTTTGTTAGTATTTATTACAGTAGTTAACATTACCCCAACCCATATATTCTTTTCAAAGGAAAGAAAGTCACACATTTTTCATAGGGTTCTTGAGATCTTTAAGTCATCCAAGAAGTGGAAACATCTGCATGGGTGTGTCTAATATAGGACAGGATTTATCACAGGCACATGTCTGTTCTACTTGCTGAAGTGATATCTCTGGAGTTTTTGACTTTGGCATGCTTTGGATTTCTGATAACTATTTCTTAAATATGATCAATTACTAGTTTGAGACACTTCCTAGTTTTTGGCATTTTGCTCCTTGACTTCATGCCCCTGCCATGGACATCGGGGACCACAGAGTCACCATGTGCATGCTCATTATTTCTTCCCCAGTGCACACAAGGTATGACACGTGCAATAGTCAACCCTTTCACCGAGAGGCAGACCAGAAAGCCATACCTCTAATAATCCAAAAATTATAAAGCAAATGAACTCACTGATCATGCTGCAGGCAGACAAAGGACTTAACGATCCCCGGAAGTGGCACAAACTTAGATAACCAGATTCTAGTCCAGTCATAGGATATATCTGACTCCAAAACTGAAGTTAGGGTAAATTTTAAAGAAAAGTTCAGGTTGATTAAGCCAACAGTGGTCATCAAAGTCAGAATTATTATTGTTGTTGTTGTTGTTTTTAACACATCTAAAGAGTCTGCTTGAGTAAGTTTGGAACTAAGCTTGGACAACTGGCACTTATTTTTTTTTTTAACATCTTTATTGGAGTATAACTGTTTTACAATAGTGTGTTAGTTTTTCCTTTAAACTGGTACTTTAAACCAGTTTCCCATGTGCTTACAATGCACATTAACACTTGAGAACTACTGTATTAACTGTAAATTGTAACATATAAGCATCCATGAAAAGGTAGTGTAAAGGCTGATACAAAAGTATAAATGGAAGCGTTTTGTTCTAATGTTAAATACTAGAAATGGGAAGATACAGCTTTTTAAAGGAGAAAACACAAATATTATCTGAGAGAAGCTATCTAAATTACAGGTCTTGTCCTTTTACCATCGTCTTGCCCAGGTACCTCGGCCATATAGAGATAGCACACTCCACTGTAGGTTCTTAGTTGGATGGATAAATTTCTGTAAGGAGATGCTCCATTTCTGAAGCTATATCAGGGTCCATGATGGTGTTGGCATAAGGATATATCCAGGGAAGGCAGAAGATGGAGTGCAGGAGGGCTGTCCATCCTTTATGGACACATTTCAACCATTCAATGCCAAAGAGATTTCATAGACTCTCTACTTAAAAATCCTAATGCTGGTAGAACAGTCATTAGAGTACAGGTTTGGATTTTCAGGTCTAAAACAGAAGCATTCACACCCACGGTAGAGAGTTGGTCTAAAGGAAAAGATAGAATAATAATTACCTTGTTCTATGCATTATACTAAACATTTTATTGACAATTTAAGGCTTTACCTTCCAAGAGGTAAGTGCTCAACTATATGTAATTTTATTTATATATATATATTATTTATTTATACAATATATATTTATATATATTCTGATATAATTGGGGTGTTAATACTACCTTCCCAGGGAGGAATTAAATCAGTATTTGATAAAAAGTTCTTTCCTAATCCTAGAAATTCACTGACATGCAGCGTCCTGTCCCTTCTCCTTGACAACACCCTAAAGGCAACATAATATCAAGGGACATATGTAATAGAGAATAAACAACATATTTCAAATATGCAGAGTCTATACCATAACTTGAAGCCTCATTCTTTGTTTTTTTTTTTTTTTTTACTGCTCCTATTAGGCCCACAAACCCATCACTGCATTTGAATGAGAGGTTTCACTTCTAACACTCCTGAGTGATGTCGAGATTACCAAGATGTATGGGTGAGTGACTTCCTGATTCTGAAATCCAGAAATCAGGGTCTTCTGTTCCAGGGACACCATCCATACACAACGGCTCTTTTCAATATTTATTCCTCGGGAGTCAATATGTTGTGAGCAATTTCAGTGGCTTATTTATCATATTCTCCTGGTCTGTTACTCCCTTGCTACCCTCTCTTTCCAAACATGGAAACTGCAGGCCCACAGCAATGACAGAGTCCCAAAGTTGCTATTACTCATTCTAATGAGGTGCCCTGGTACCTCTCATCCCTCCCTCCAGACACACCATCATTACCTGTGCTCATTTATAAGCATCTCTGCATATTTTCAACAACCCTGCCGAGGCCTGGAGAAGCTCCTTTTTTATGTGATGAAATAATCAGAGAAACAGTGACTTTTCCGGTGCTTAGGCTCAGGGTGAGCACTGCTTGGAAGAACACGCCATTCTTTCCAGGCGAACTGTTGTGTCAGGGAGTCAGGAATGCAGCTGAGGGTTGCTCACTAGGGCCATAGGCAGCATCAAAGGAATGATCTGAAATATGAAAAAGAATCAATAATCATTCTTCAAAATAAGGCCTTTTCAAACATGGCAAATGTCACTGGCTTTTGGCAACACTGCTTGGGATTTATTCTCTCAAAAAAGGGCACCACCACAGGGCTCAAATAAAAAGCCCTGGTATGTTATTCTTTGAAATGGCAAAATGACAGAAGAGCAGGCATGGGAATTCAGACCCAGATGTAAATTAAATGTGCATAATTCCTCCAGGCATTTGCATCCATCTCCCTTTAAGGGCTGTGCTGCTAAGCTTGTGGGTCAGGGTAGGTCTAATGAGGGTGGGGGTGGGGGGAGGACAGGAGGGGTCTCAGCAGAGCCTGGATGCTCTCACACACTCCCACACCCCAATTTCAAATAAACGTCAAAAGTGGGCGCTAACTTCTCGTTTCCTCTGCCGCTTCTGCCTTACATGCTACAAGTCAGTGTTTCACTCCTCCCTTCCCGCGTGTCCACTTCTGAACATGTTAACATCACTCTGATTATTCCACTTCTCTCCTTCCCTTGACCTTGAATCAAGCCAGCTGGATCACCATGATGGCCTATCCTCTAGTTTCCTGATGCTGAATTTTCCTTGCCACCATGCACCAGTCATGTTTACATCAGAATGATGGGTGCAACACTTAGATCTGATCATACCACACCTCCTGTTGACCTCTGAAGATGTTGGGGAATGATCAACCAACACAGAGTTCAAGCATCTTGAGGTACATTTTACGTCCTTCCCAATGTAGCTCCAATCTTTTTTTTTTCAGTGCAATCTCCTATATGAAACCCCAATCCCTATACTGTCGCTACAGCTATCCTCCAAATATACCATGCTTAAATGTATGTCTTCTCCCTCCCAACTGTCCATGGGGCAGCAACTTGTATCCATCCTTCAAATACCATTGTTTATAATGGAAGACTTCATAGGGATAAAAAGAGCTACAGGTACACACTGTCCAGGATGGATCTCACAGACCAAAGTTGAGATAAAGAAAACAGTTACCAAAAAAAAACCCCCACCCGTATCATATGAACCCATTTATATGAAATTCAGAAACAGGCAAAATAAATTCATGGTGATAAACTAGTAGTTACCTCTTGGAGGTGGGGAGGATTGGCTGGGAAGGGGCACAAAGAAGCTTTCTTGGGACACTGAAATGCCCCTTCCAATATCTTAATCTGAGTGATAATTACATGAATGTGCACATATGCAAAAATTCACTGAGCTATACAATGAAGATGTGTGAACATTACTGTATGTATGTTATACCTCAAAAAGAAAACAAATACCAACAGATAAGTGACATTTTGGAAGAAGCATTTCCTATGTCCAACTGGCCACCACCACCCAACTCTGCTCATAGAATAATCACTCTCTCTTTTATGTTCCCATTGTCTATTACAGCTTAATTACAACAGATGGCCCTTACTGGTGCCTCTTTTGTTCTTAGCCTTGGGCATCTTTATAAAAAGGGATTGAATAGCATGTTTCTTTTCCTCCCCAGCACTTAACACAGTGTTTAGTCAAATGTTACTGAATGAATGCAATAAGAAATCACAAACAGAATTGAGTGGGACCCCTGCAAGTGTGGAACCATTCCACATGTGGAATGCTATAAAGTCTGTAAACATCTCCTAGCAGGGCTATGCATTTCTCAACAGGCAGAATTCTAAACTGCCACCCTCTGTCCCAAGGTTGTCTGTTAATACACTCCACCGTCTTCCCCAATAAGAAGTTGAGTGAAGGCAAAAGAATTTATACTACATGATGACATTCAGACGTCCCTGCTCTGGGCTAAGAGAGCACACATAGTGAGGCTTGTCAGCTGCGTGAACATTAGGCTGGTTAGTTGTTTAAAGAGAGCAAAATTAATTTGCAGCTGTCACTCAGTTGAGCAAGATTTGCTTCACTTCTGAAATTTATTGACAGGCTCTAATAACCAGCACTTAAATTGTCTTTTCTGGAAGCAAACAGCAAAAACGAAGAGCTAGAAATCGGATGATCACCTCTGGTTCCCAAGCAAAACAGAAAGAGGCTATTGTGGTCATATAGTTTTTATAACTTTTTAAAAAAAATTTTTGCGGTATGCGGGCCTCTCACTGTTGTGGCCTCTCCCGTTGCGGAGCACAGGCTCTGGACGCGTAGCCTCAGCGGTCATGGCTCACGGGCCCAACCGCTCCGCGGCACGTGGGATCTTCCCGGACCGGGGCACGAACCCGTGTCCCCTGCATCGGCAGGCGGACTCTCAACCACTGCGCCACCAGGGAAGCCCAGCATTTTCCATTTTTAATAGACATTTTTGTTATTGGAAGTTTCCCAAATTAGCTTGCTGTTTTTCTTTACTACTGCAAGGTTAATATAGTCTGAGTGTTTTTGACAAGGTTTACAGCACAGAGAGTGGGGGAAAAATAAGAACTGTGATTGCCTATAATAAAGAGGGTGTTGAAGGCTCAGATTCAATAACCATTTTTTTGAGGGACTTCTGGTGATGGGCACTTTGACATATTTTTATTCAACTACTCTTCACCAAAAGAGGGATTTATTAGACCTAACTACAGATGAGGACAATGAGAGTAGTGAGGTAAAATAATTACCCAATATCACACAGTAAGGTTAAAGTCAAATTTAATATAACTCACACTAAATCCTATGATGTCTGGTGAGGTAATACCTTGTAATGTTATAGATTCAGTTTTTAGGAAGACACAAAGTCCTTCCTAGCTTCCCTCAAAACTCATCACATATGTTTACTTGACTTCAATAAGCCAGTTTCCCAGCCCAAGATACTTCCTACCATACAAATCAACTCAAGGCAGTATTTATCAATAGCTACTGAGAAAGACACACCTGTTCATCTATTATTTTTGCACACAATAGGGTGTCATGGGGAGAAGAGAATAGCCCTTGCTCTCAAGGAGCCCCCAGTCTACAATTAAGGGACTTGACCACTTCTCCAAGGTGTACAGAAAGTCGGGGTTGGTCTTAGTGTGATGATCTCTGTCTGCACTTGCTACTCAGCAAAGAAAAAAACAGCAGCCTCCTCTGAAGTCGTTAGTTGTTGCCCTTGTGAGTCATGAGACTTGGATGTCCAAGGGCTGCAGGATCTTGGATCCCAGGGGACAGCTATCTTTGTCTCCTGGACTTCCCGCTGCAGGTTAGATAGGACTCGGATTGCCAAAGGAATTGAGGAGGTAGACAACGCTTGAATGTCAGGGACTTGGTGGGGAGGATGCAGGATTTGATCTCCTCTTGAGGAATTGATTATACCTACGGCAGACAAGAAGAACTTAATGGGGAGAAGTGAGCTGTAGGTTAAAGATCTTCTATTCCACAGAGATTAAGTGAGGATCCAGTGGGTGTTGAGGTTGTGAGCCCCAGTGGGGAAGGTAAATGTAAAAAGTTGTCACTCAGTGTGGGACTGGCCCAAATAAAGCCAGGGGCAAAGTGTTATGGGGGCACAGAGGAGGTCACATCTAAATCCACCTGGAGTAGCTGAGAAAAGTCAGGCAAATAAAAATGGAAGAGTATTCCAAGATGAGACCCTAGCACGTAATCCGGCACACAGGCACTAAAGAATTAGTTGTGTATCTGGAACGATGGGGCTTTGACACGGTTAGAACACAGGCTTGTGTTGCTGGTTGTTTTGAATTGTTTTTCTACTTGTGGGTTTTTTTGTTTGGTTATTATGTTTGATGGTTTACGTGATTTTTCTTTTTCTTTTAAAAAAATATTCCAAAAAGTGAATTATCTCATTTAAAGATAGAAGATCAGGTCCTATCTATATTAGTCAGCTTCCTCCAGAGAAACAGAACCAACAGAATGGTTGAAAGAGAAAGAGAGATTTATTTTAAGAAGTTGGCAAATGCAATTGTGGAGGTTTGGTAAATCCAAAATCTGCAGGGTAGGCTGGCAGGCTAGAGACCCAAGGAAGAACCGGTACTACAATTCAAGCCTCAAGGCTGGCTGCTGGCAGAATCCCTTCTTGCTCGGGCGGGGGTGGAGGATAGGTGGTCAGTCTTTGTGCTATTTAGACCTTCTATTTATTGGATGACCCCCACCCACATTATGAAGAATACTCTAATTTGGGGCTTCCCTGGTGGCACAGTGGTTAAGAAACTGCCTGCCAATGCAGGGGACACGGGTTTGAGCCCTGGTCCAGGAAGATCCCACATGCCACGGGGCAACTAAGGCTGTGAGCTACAACTACTGAGCCTGTGCTCTAGAGACTGTGAGCCACAACTACTGAGCCCACGTGCCACAACTACTGAAGCCCACATGCCTAGAGCCCATGCTCCGCAACAAGAGAAGCCACCTCAAGGAGAATCCCGTGCACCGCAACGAAGAGTAGCCCCCGCTGGACGCAACTAGAGAAAGCCCACAGGCGGCAACGAAGACCCAACACAGACAAAAATAAAATAAATAAATTTAAAAAAATGAATACTCTGCTTTACTCAAAATCCATCAGTTTAAATATTAATCTCATTCAAAATAGCCCTTCATAGAAATATCCAGAATAATGTTTCACCAAGTATCTGGGCACTGTGGCCAACCAAGTTGACATAAAATTAGCCATCACAGGTCCATAAAGTAAAAAGACATGTTCAGAATTCCCAGCATTTTGTTTTTTATCTTTCGGGTTATACAGAGCCCTTGAAAAGTTTTAATCAAATAATGATTTACAAAATAGGTAGAATTGCATTGCAAATGATGCCTAAATTTTTAATTGAGTAGATGCTAATGATATTAACTGAGACAAATATAGAAAGAAAAATAGGATTTGGTCACGTTGAGTTTGAAATAGCAGTGTAACAGCCAGGTATAAATATGCAGGAGGCATTGGAAACACAGGCATGTGTGTCTGTGCAGCTTAGGTTAGAAGATATAAATTTTGAAATTGTTATTATATAGTTGACAGCTAAAATCATGCATTTACAGGGGGTAGAGATTAAGAGCTGAGGATGGTATTCTGGTATGTACAGGCATTTTATATAGCAAGAGGGAGCAGGGAGAGGGTAAAGGAAGATTAACTACAAAAAAATACTTAGAATAAATGGTGAATAAACATAAAGAAAAGGTCTCAAAATGCAGAGGGGAGGGACTTCCCTGGTGGCGCGGTGGTTAAGAATCTGCCTGCCAATGCAGGGGACACGGGTTCTAGCCCTGGTCCAGGAAGATCCCACATGCCACAGAGCAACTAAGACCATGTGCCACAACTACTGAGCCTGAGCTCAGGAGCCACAACTACTGAGCCTGCATGCCACAACTACTGAGCCTGCGCAACTAGAGCCCATGCTCTGCAACAAGAGAAGCCACCGCAGTGAGAAGCCCACGTACTGCAATGAAGAGTAGCCCCCGTGTGCAGCCATAAATGAATAAATTTATTTTTAAAAATGCAGACGGGGGAATGGACATTGAATTAAAGGAAGAAGAGTAAATTATGAACAAAACAAAGTCACAGTGGTCTTCTTGGTAAACTATTCTAAATACTTGAGGGTATGAAAATATCCCACCTGGAAAGCTGAAGGAGGGAGCCAGAGGGTAATAGGGAAAATGGTAGATGGAGATGTGAGAACTCTGAACATGAAGAAAGCTGCTACCACTCAACATCAAAGATGAGTGCAAAGAGGAGGAAGAAAGAATAGATGATACACTGAATAGCAGAGGTGATATATGGAAAAGTTGACACACTGTCCGATGAATCATTTGAAAACAAAATGGTGGAGGAAGTAAAGGGTCTTTTAAAGACCTTAGGGGAGTTTTCTATAACTGAGAGGAAGGTAGAGTTTATTCCCCAGCCCTTCTTTTCCTTCCAGGTGAAAGGTCATCATTAACATAACAGTGCTGGACTCTGTCTGTCCCTGCACTTACTCTTCCCCCATGGTGTGTGGAGGGATTTAACTTCTTGGTAAACACAGAAAGAATAAACTCAGTGCACATGACTCAGAGCCTCCCTCTTCCTCTTAGGAGCAAGCCTTGCCAGCAGTGGGTGCGTGCCCTCGACTGCTCTCTGCCATGTGGCCAATGAAGGGGCAGGTCTGTCTATCTAATCCTGGGGATCAGTGTTAGGGCCATGATCTATAAACATCTGTCTTCCTCTCCAGTGTCATTATTATAGGTAAAAGAAGAGCTATTTTGATATCACTTTTGCTAATTTTTGGACTTAGTGCTCCATAGATTCATCTAACTATGCATAAAGGAGAGATGCTATTATTAGGCATTTGATTCCTAACAAGGATTAAAGTAAAGATGAAACGTGCATGTTTTCTCATCCACATCTAGACTGAGATATCAGAGGGCAGAGATGGGCTGTCCTCCCGCTTCATTGCCCATAGTACCTACATGACCCATAGGAAGCACCCAAACACATCAAGTTTAATTAATGATGAATGAAATGTTTCCTAACTTCGACAACCTCCATTTATTCTCTTTCCTAAATAGTTAGGGAGCAGGAAAAGGCAGACAGACAGAACATGACTGTAACATATACAATACAAAACAAGCAAGCAAACAAACAAACAAAAACCAGTGTTCAATATATAGGAGGAGCTCCTACAAATCAATAAGAAAAAAAGACAGTAATCAGAAAGAAAATGGGTAAGGAAAATAAATGAAGCATTTCACATAAAAGGAAATAAAGTGGTCAATTAACAGACAAAATGATGCTCAACCTTATTCACATCAGAGAATGAAAATTAAGCAACAATAATTCTGTTGTTTCACAAAGATTAAAAAGATTGATGATATCTAATGTTGGTGAAGATTCAGGGAAATGGGCAATGTCTATTGCACTTTCAACGGGGGTGTAAATCAAGGAAGCCTTTTTTGGCAGGTGATCTGGCAGCAGCATCTAAATATTAACTGTGCATATTCTTTTTCCAAGCAACTCCATGAATAAAAATTTATTATTAAACAGCATGAATACATAATATCAAAAGATATGGGCAGTGGTGATCTTTTCAGCATTGTTAGAAACGATCTTAGCGTTGCTTAGCAGGGGCTGTTTAAACAAATTATGATACAACTATATTACATTAGGGAATATTCCACAGCCAGGTCTCTCAACCTCAGCACTGACATTTCAATCTGAACCTTGATATTTTGAGCTGGATAATTCTTTGTTGTGGGAGGATGTCCAGTGCACTGTAGGATGTTTAGCAGCATCTAAACATGGCCTCTATCCTTCCTGGCACCCATTTCCCCACAACTGTGACAACCAAACATGCTTCCAGACATTGCCTTATGACAACATGTTTCCAGACATTGCCAAAAGACAGCCTGTGGGCCTAGAGCACAATTACCTCCATTTAAAAACCACTGTTTCACAGATATACAGAGGAAACTGCCTAGTAAATATCTAAATGTTTTAAATGGTAGGGTTCCAAATCATAGTTTCACACCAGTGGAAAGAGCACATTACAGAAAAATACATAGAGCACAACATTAACGTCCTAAAACGATATATGTGAACATATGTATGGAGCAAGAATAGAATGAGTATAGGAAAATAAACACCAGTCCCCTGTTGCCAGTGGTTTACTCTGAGTGGAGAATGGGAGTTTTTTTCTTTTATTTTTTCTTGAGGTAACACTGGTTTATAACATTATATAAGTTTCACGTGTACAACAAGACACGTGAAGCATTGTGTTTTAGTACACTGTAGTATGCACTACAGCGTGCTCACCACCAAAAATTTAGTTTCTGTCTGTCACCATGTAGTTGATCCACTTTAGCCATTTTAACCTTCCCCCCACCTCTACCCCTCTGGTAACCACCACTTTGTTCTCTGTATCTATGGGATTGCTTTTGTTTGATTTGTTCATTTTCTTTAAAAAATTTAAGAAAATGTTTTAGTGCATCTAACTAAAGTAAGTTAGAAATTGCATTCCACTACAAGTAACAGAGCCTTGAAAATAGTGATTTGAACATGTCCAAAGGCAGGCAGTCTAGGGTTGGACTGTGTCTTCCAAGACCAAGGTCCTGCATTTGATCATAGGTAGGCTTATATGTCCATCACCTGGTGCTCATGGGATGGCAGCTTTACCTTGAGCACCAAGTCTTCCTTCCAGGAAGGGGGAGGACAGTGGCCACCAGGTAAGCTGAACTTATCCCCTCCACATACATGTCACTGGCCAGAACTATGTCACATGGCCACATTCATCTACAAGGAACCTATTTTTTTTAAGCTGGCATATTGCCAACTTGGACACAATTGATGTAGGCTTCTAATAATATTGCCACACTTGTAAACCTCTTTGAAAATGAAGAAAGGAGGGGAATGGAAAGACGTGAAGGAAGAAAGGGATGAGTGCAGAAGGAAAGATAAAATGGTCATAGACCGTGAAGACAGTAGACTTGGATTTGAAACCTGCTGTCATCACTTCCATATTTATTGATGGAAGTCAAATTAGTTACTTAGAGGCTGCTTTCCCAACTGTAAAATGCCTATCTTACAAGGTGGCTATAAGGATTAAATTATTTTTTGTAATATTCTTAAAACAGTGATTGCACACAATAAGTGCAAAGAGAAGTGGATTTTCTTCTTCTCCCTAGAATACCTACAGTCTATTAAATATTAAAACATACAGGGGGACTTCCCTGGCGGTCCAGTGGTTAAGACTTCGCCTTCCAGTGAGGTGGGTGACAGTTCAATCTCTGGTCGGGGAGCTCAGATCCTACATGCCTCGTGGCCAAAAAACCAAAACATAAAACAGAAACAATATTGTAACAAATTCAATAAAAACTTTAAAAATGGTCCACATCAAAAAAAAAATCTTAAAAAAGAAAAAAACACGCAAGTGCACACACTTGGTTCTCTGTTTCATGGATGTCATATTGGATCATAGTGAGAGCTTCTGCTCTTCAAGGGCAGGGACTTTGGCATCCTGTGGGATCCCCTAAAAGATATGCATGTCTTTTATACCACATCCACATTCATTGGACACCATGTACCTTCTGCCCTGGACACTGGGCAGGGCTGATGACAGCGATTCTACACAGAGGTGAGGATGGACCTTCAAAGTGAGATCCCAGTGAAGGTAAAACAATGACTATTGTGAGGGCAAGTCCCCCCAGCACATAAACAGGACTGACCTTCAGGATCTGGATTGGCTATGAGGCTACAGAGATTCAACATGGGAAACGAAGGACAGAGAGATGCTCAGAAAGGAACAGAGGGAACCATGTAGTCTTTGCAAGGTAGAAATTTTGCTGAGTGGAAACTGTGTTTATGTGGTATAGGTAATTATGGAGGGCACCAGAAACCCTGGTGTGGGTGTGCATGTATACATACACACACACACACACACACACACACACACACACACACACACTTCTAAGGCTGGAGAAATCCCCCTGATTATTACCCCTCTTAGACTACCGACTTCAATTCCACCCCCAAACACAGTCCCCATCTCCACTCTCTCCTCTCATTAAGTATGCTCTCCTTCTGGACATCCCAGTCTCTGTCATGGGTGTTTTCCTTTTCCCTGCTCTTGGGTTTACAACTGAGTCCCCCTTTGACTCACCCGCCAGTCAAAAAATCACCTGCCAATCTTGCCTTTCACAAGACTTCCTTCCTTTGCATTTCCACGGCCGTCACTTTAACGTCTGTGGATGGATTATTTACCCAATCTCCTTACAGTTCTCTTCACATTTCATCTCTACCTCCCCGTCACCATGCAAAACGTTGTCTATTAATTTCTGAAACACAGTTCTTTTATTACATAACGCAGCATCACCCTTATTTTCTAGGTAAGTAAACTAAGGTATAGAGAAATGAAAGACCTTGACCAAGGGCACACAACTTGCAAATTTCAGAGGTGTGGCACAGAATGTGGTCTCTCTAGCTCCAAAGCTACATTTTTTTCCCCATAATACCACAGTGTCCCTCGGGCATCAGGGAAACCTCCTCCCCATGCTTCTGGAAGGTGGTTGACTTCCTGCCTTGCTCAACAGCTTCCTGCCTGTGTCTCAGCTGCTTTACCATCACTGACAACCAAGCCCTCTACTGAGATCCCTGCTGGAATCTGTAGTGAAGCCAACATCAGGTCAGGATGCTGGTTACTGGGCAGTAGAGTCAGGGAGGGATGAGTGCCAGTGCCTGTAACTTTTGTGCTTTAATATTCATTTAACTTTGTAGAGAGTAATTATATTCCACTCATTCTTCACCAGCTGGTATTTACTTCATCCTCCATCAGGCATCAACAGAGCATGGGGCTGCAAGACAGAAATATTACTCTGGCAAACATAAATATTTCATTTTTCACACTACAAATGTGTTGATGATTTATTAATTAGCCTAAAGGCTGCTGCCTCTGCAGAGCTGAAAATGAAGCCTTTCTTCTCTGTGGATTGGGTCTGTTTGGGGCACAGTGTCTGTGGGTGATGCTTAGCCAGGAACGTGGCCCAAGTTTGGCAAACAGCCTCTGAAATGCCCAGTCCAAACTTTGCAGGCCCAGTTTTGGGTTTTGACTATGCACAGAAGCCCTGCAGAGAACTTCCCCAGCCTCAAAAGTATTTTATCTTTGCCTTTCCAGAAAATGTAGCTGGGACCAAAGCTGGCTACTGAGATGAGGCTGCTGACCTGCTAAGGGGGTCACAACCTGCCTTTGATCCAGATTTTGAGGTTACAGGACTCATCTCAGGGTTAGATATTCAGGAGACCCAATGTAGCCTCCCCTTGAACTTTAGCCACGAATGTCAGTCAGTGACAGTGCTCAGAGCCCTCTCTTTCATAACTGTCTGAACATTATGAGAGGAATAGCTATCCCAGGGGTGAAGCATTCATGTGACAGAGGTCCATTCCAACTGGGACCTACACACCCACCCTATGCAATTCCCTGAGCTCTCTGAAGAGACTTTCATCTGGGTTCTGAATAAGTCATAAACTGTTAAAACGAAGAGTAAAAACAGAGCCCAAAACATCAGCTTTGTTGTTGATAAAGCTAAATGAGAGGCCACAATTTGGTGTCAGGTCCAAGTGGTCTGCCAACCCTTCACAATTGTTTAGGGCAGTGGTTCTCGGGGTGGGGTGGTAATGCAATTTTGCAGTATCTGGAGACATCTGTGGGGATGCTATGGGTGTCTAGCAGGTGGAGTCCAAGGATGCAGCGAAAGATCCTACAATGCACAGGAGAGCTCCTACTAAACCCCACACCAACCCTAACACAAAATCATCTGGCCAAAATGTCAATAGTGCTGAGGCTGAGAAAACTTGGGCTACACTTGTAGGCAGCACATCTGAGGTAAACATGGTCTGTAAAGTAGACACACTTAACACAGGTCATCCCACTATTCTTGGGGAAGAATGAAGAGGAATGATAACCCATACACCATGCTTAGAATCTTTGACAGATTGTCACTGAGAGATGCAGTGGTTGTTGGCCTCTACCCAAGTAACTTATTCTATCTTCATAGGTAGGAGTAAAGGGTGGGGCAGGAGGCCAGGAGCATTCTGAAAATCTCCCTCAAAGATACCAGGAACAAGGAAAGCACTCTCCCTCTTAACAGTATCCATCCTCAGACTCTAGCCAGACACGTAGATGAACTTCAAACACCAGCAGGTGATCAATGTAACAATCAGGAAGACATCCTGCCCCGTCCCCTAATCTTAACATGCTTCCCCTCCGTTGTCCAGCCTCAAAACCTTGGCTTCCTGACTCAGATATCTGTCCTTGGCTCCACTGACTTGCCCCAAACCTTACCCTGGACCTCAGCTTGATGATCCGACTCCTTTCTCCTTCTGGGGTTTATGATCATTTTTCTGACTCCTCAAGTTTAACTGAAGCCATAGACTCTATATGTAAAACTGAACTAGCCCCTGGCTAGGGATATCCTGATAAAAGGGTGAGAAATCCACACATGGAAGGTTCCTGGGTTGCACAATGTTCTTGATATTAAGAAAAGACAGCAATCACTGGGTATTTACTCTGTTTCAAGACTCTCCCAGTACTTCATCTATTTTCTAACCATCAGCATTACATGCATTGCACACCATTAGTACCTCTGCTGTACAGATGAGGAACACAAGGCAAAGGCTGAGAGGATGCAACTTTCTCAAGACGGCAAGGCTAGTAAGTAGCACATAAGGATGAGAATTCAGACTGTCTGGCCCCAAATCTGCCTTCGCTAACCACTACCCTACACCATGTCGGGGGATGGACATGAGAAAATGAAAGACAACTTCAGTGTGGGGAATGCATGACTAAGCTACACACAGGTCACTAAACAGAGACAAAGAGGACCTTAAGTAAGAGAGGAGGTTTCCCCAGAGAGGCAGTGTTTGAGGCTTGATGAATGAGGGCTATTTCGAGGGCTGGGGGCAGTCTTTGGTGGGGCTCTTCTCCCAAAAGCGTGAGAACAACAGAGGCACAGTGGCAGTCTGGTCTTGCTAGCTGAAACATGGATCGTGAAGACAAGCAGGAAAGTGGAGCAGCTGGTGAGGCAGGCACAGTCTAGATCACAGAGGACCTTAAGACACTGCATAAGCATCTGACTTTTTCCAGTAGCAGAAGGCCACAGGTCATTTGTGTCTTAGAGAGGCTCCTGTAAGCCCTAGTGTGGTAAACAGGTTGTGGGGTGATATTGGTCAACTAGGCCCAACACAAAAGTTCTTATGATAAGGCCTGAACCAAGTCAGTAGCATTGGGCATATGGGCAACAGCAGACGAATAAGAGAGGTATTTAGAGGGTGAAAACCTTTCGGGGTTTGAGTAAAGTTAAAAAAACAAAATTTCTGTGTAAGTAAAGGGAGAGTTTCCTAACAAACCTAAAACCTCATAATAGCAAAGTTCCAGCACAGGGCACAGCCATCAATGGCCCAGGCCACAAGAGGTAGGAAGGAGAGAATTCCCTAATGGTGGCAGCAGAATCCATTCTGCATACTGGGTTGGCTAAAACGTTCGTTCCAGCTTTTCCGTAAGATGTTATGGAAAAACCCGAACTTTTTGGCCAACCCAGTACATCGAAAAAGCTCTCCCCTCACCAGTGGCCCTGTCCACACGGTTGTCAGGCTGGAGCCATAGGCCTCAAGATGAATAACCCACAGCCTTTACATTGGCCAATGTAGCTGGAGAAGCATGGACTGAATTGAACTAAATGAGCAATTCCTAATTCTTATTTTAGTGAATAAGGAACATCATCCAATAAAATTAGGCATCATTCAAAATGATTAACACTAGCAACTTCCCATGAAATAATTTAAGCCACTTGATTTAGGGAATCTGGAAACCTTCCATAAAACCATTATCAACATATAGCTGGTTTTTGTTATTATTAATAAGAATCTGGTTTAGGCAAGTTGCATTAAAAAATGCTTTATGCATCAGTATTGAAACAGATGATATTCTTTGAGATGGCTGACAAAGCCTCTATTTACAGATGCTGCATCAAGGTCGTATGCAGGTCTGTGAGATGACCAGCCTCCCGCTATGGGTGACAAAGTCCATGCAGGTCACAAGGATTGCTGAGACGAATCTGTGGCAATCAGCCTCAGCAGAACCATTTCCTGTGGGAAAAGCCAACGGATACTTGTGGACCTGGGAGTACCTGAGAATTCTCAGGCTCCAGGTCAGTTTTCCTATGCCAATTCTACTAAATTCTAATAATAATTTGTTAAATGAGATGTCTGTGCATCAAGTTTATTTCTTATATGATAGGTTGATGTTAAAGCAGATATTGAAAATCCGTTTCTTTACATTCCTCTAGGTGCATTTTTTTCCATCTCATTTATTTTTAAGCATTTCAAAAAAAAAAAGAAAATTTCAATGTAATAATAAAAAATGTACGTCTTCAGAGGAAGTAAAGTAAATGTACAAGAAGTGTCAATGTCTTCCTTATAAAGTAGAATGATTATCATCTCAGAGCACATATTTATCTTACTTTCTGTCGAGCTTTGAGGAAAATGAATAATCAGGAAGTGAAGAGGAGAGCAGTATACCAGATCACTATGGATCCTTTCTTTGAGAGGTTATAAAGAGACATTTGCTCAGAGACTCATATAGTAACACAAAAAGATGAATCCCTAATGGCTGAGCAGTTAAATATTTTTAAAATAAAGCAATAGATCCCTAAAATATAGAACTGTATATTTATTCAACCTCTGCAGGGAGGACTTTAGAAAACTAAGATTCAATAGAAGAGATGACAAAGGAAAAAAAGACAATTCTGACTACCTCAAAGTAAATATCACATGTAAAATAAAAACTTAAAAGGCCTATAAGAATTTGGAAAATATTAATTTATTGATATATTTATCATACACAAATCTCAAAGTTGATATCTAGTTGATATCTAGGGTGTCTAGTAGCATCAGTGATGAACCAAAGGTAACATTAAGTGAAGAGAAATGCTTGAATGTGGTTATTCAGTCAGGTATTAACTACATAATTGCAATCCTGGTACATGAGTCATTAGACATATTGCTACATAAAAACAAAAGCCTAGATGTTTATATTTTGGGTGGTCTAGGAACCAGATGACCTGATGAATCCAACTGTTGAAACTACTAAAAGTTCTTGGCAAATAGAGCAAAAATTATGTTTACATTTAACAATAATATTGATTTAAAAAACAAAAACAAAATAAACAGGAAACCTCCAGCTTGATAGAAGAAATGGCAAATAGTCTCTGGAGCAAAAAAAATTCAAAATAAGTGTCAAAGAATTTAAATATATGAAGTTTCAAGGAATTATATTTCTTGGTTAAAGATGAAAGCAAAAGGTATATGGTAAAAAAAAAAAAAAAAAAAAAAAAAAAACCATGAGTGAAGGACAGAAGAAACAACATAGACAAATCAGATCAGCAAAATGTCTAATATTGGAATTATCAACTTAAAAATGTAAGCTTAAAGGAAAAAAATTGAAACTGTGATTAAAGCACAGGAAAATACAGAATATAACCAAAATAGATTTTTCAAATTATCAAATTGAGATTCTAGAAGTGGAACAAAGTCAGTAATGAACATTTAAAAATTCAATAACTAAGTTCAACAGCTAATTCAACAAAGCTGAAGAGTAAAATAAAGGATAGGATCAAATGAAATTATAAAGAATGAAGAACATTAACAAAGACACAGATAATTGGAGAGAAATTTTAATAAACATTCAAGGTTAAAAAGCCTAACATAGGATCTGTTGGAATTGCTGAGAAAATGAGAGCTATTGAGAGAGAATTTATTTGAAAGGAACAGCTACAGTAGTCAAGACGATGTGATACTGGGGTAAAGACAGACAAATTAAAGAGGCCAGAAATAGACCCACACAAATATGGACAACTCATTTCTGACATGATGCAAAGGCAATTCAATGGAGAAAGTATAGTCTTTTACAAAAAAATGGTGGTGGAACAATTGGATAGCCATATGCAAAAAAAAACCCCAAAACCCTTTAGTCCATACCTCCCACCACATACAAAAATCAAAGGGATCATAGACCTAAAATTTAAAACTTAAACTATACAATTTCTAGAAAGAAAACACTGGAACAAACCTTTGTGAACTAAGGTTAGGCAAAAGTATCTTAGATGTAACACTACTACAGATTTTTGTTCCCCCAAATACGATATGCTGAAGTCCTAATCTCCAATACCTCAGAATGTGACTTATTTGGAAACAGGGTCTTTACAGAGGCAACTGCGTTACAATGAGGCCACTAGGGTGAGCCCTAATATAATATGATCGGGGTCTTTATCAAAAGGGAACGTGGACAATAGAGATAGCCGTGCACAGTGGGAAGACTTGGAGAAAAGATACAGGGAGAATGACATGTGAAAGCAGAGGATTGGAGTGATGCAGCTACAAGCCAAGGAACGCCAGAGATTCAGCAATTACCAGACACTAGGAGAGAGGCATGGAACAGATTCTCCCTCACAGATCTCCCAAGGAAACAACCCTGATGACACTTTGATTTCAGAACTATGAGATAATAAATTCCTGCTTTTGTAAGCCAGGTTGTGGTGCTTTGTTACAGCAGCAATAGGAAAGTAATACAAATACCATAAACATAATTCATAATTTTTTAAATGATGGTAAATTGGATGTTATCAAAATTAAGAACGTCTGTTCTTCAAAAGTATTTGTTAACAGAATAAAAGGATAAGCACAGACTAGGAGAAGATATTTGCTAATCATATATCTGATAAATGATTTATATCCAGAATATAAAGAAGTCTCAAAATTCAATAATAATAGCCCAATAAAATAAAAACAGCCCAAAAGAAAATGGGTGAAAAGTTTCAAGAAAAAAAAAAAAAGATGTACAATGGCAAGTAAGCATATGAAGAGATGCTCAACACCTTAGTCTCTAGGAATTGTAAACTAAAATTACAATGAGATACAACTTCACACCTATTAGAAGGGTAAAATTTAAAAGACTGATCATACCAAGTGTTGGCAAGGATGTGAAGCAACTAAACTCCTATACATAGCTGGTGGGAATGTAAAATGGCACACTTTGGAAAACATTTCTGCAGTTTCCTAAAAAAGTTAACAAACACTAATTTATGATTCAGTCATCCCATGCCAAGGTATCTACCCAAGAGTAATAAAAGTATATAAACATATAATTTATATCTGAATGTTCATACAGCTTTATATGAAATAGCCCAAACTGGAAACAACCCAAATGGACATCAGCAGATCAACAGATAAACGAATTGTTTCATATCCATACAATGGTATACTATTCAGCAGTAAACAGGAATGAACTATTTTTACACACAACAGCAAGTTTTAAAATAATTAATGTAAGTGAAAAAAAGCTTAACATAAAAATTATATACTTTGTAACTTCATTTATATATAATTTTAGAAAATGCACATTAATTTATAATGACAGAAACTCAATTAGTGGTTTCCTAGGAATGGAGAGGAAGGGCTGGGAAGGGCATCAGGGAGGGATTACCAAGGTGCATTAAAAAATTTTGGGGGGGTGGATAATGGATATTTATTATTACGATAGTTTTGATAATTTCATGGGTGTATACATCTGTGAAACTTATCAAATTATATACTTTACATGCAATTTATTATATGTCAATTATATGAAAGTATAATATACAGAGTATAACTTTATGTGCAGTTTCTTTTATGCCAATTATACAAAATATGTCAATTATACAAAATCATAATTAAATTGGATTTAACCGCCCAAAATATAAGGGAATAAAAACATGTTTATATTTTAGTATCTTCTTTTATAATAACTATAAATTGAATATAACCTTTAAAAATTGTGAATCACTATGTTGTACCTCTGAAACATATAATACAGGTCGCCTGTACCTAAATAAAAATTTAAAAATTTTAAAATGTGATCAGATAAATAAGAGGTAGAATAAATGCAACTTTGTAGATGAATGCTCAGCCTCTGGACAGATACAGACTTGGATTCATAATCCTGAATCAGCTACTTACTCATAAATGTGATCTTGCTCAATTAAAAAGAAAAAAGAACATTGGAGGAAACAATATGGCACTAAAGCACATCAAGATACCAAGAGGAGCACAAATGTATTAATCATCATTGTGGTCCGTGTCCACATTGTACCTGACTCTGTAAAAACATAACGTGACCGATCAGGATGCCATGATGCCTTTCATCTCTGTCATAGGCCTGCCACTGAGTATTGCTCTGGTCTGATCATATAAACTACAGCCATTAAGAATATATCATCGGGCTTCCCTGGTGGCGCAGTGGTTGAGAATCCGCCTGCCGATGCAAGTGACACGGGTTCGTGCCCTGGTCCGGGAAGATCCCACATGCCGCGGAGCGGCTGGGCCCGTGAACCGTGGCCGCTGAGCCTGCGCGTCCGGAGCCTGTGCTCCGCAACGGGAGAGGCCACAACAGTGAGAGGCCCGCGTATCGCAAAAAAAAAAAAAAAAAAAAAAAAAAAAGAATATATCATCATCTCGCCAGAAGACAATTTACCAGTGTCTAGTTCTTTTCCATGAATGTTTTTGGTCAGTTTATATTTGAAAACAATGCAGTGAATCACAACATAAGTAGGTTTTATAAGCTTGTTCAAGATAAGATCCTTGTAGGATTCAGGGTTTAAAAGAATTTTCTGATTTTGCACTATAAAATTAACTTTTAATCACAACTTACACAGTATTTGAGTTAATATTCATATTATACCTATATTCACTATTGACTCAAAAAAATTCTTAGTTATACTGACTTTCTATTTCCCCCCTTTTTTCTTTTGTTTAATTTTAAGATCTATTTGATGTAACTGTCCCTAATACACATATCACATATTTCATAAAAGTTTGTATCATTACAATGTTAAATAAATAAAACTTCCCCATAAAATAAAAATTGTATTTAATATATAATAAATATTATATATTTAAAATATATAAATATCAAGTATATAAATATGTATAAATATATATTGATTTATATATATAATATATATAAATATCAAATAAAAATTGCATCAATGACCATAGAACAATTAGAAGGGAATGTCTTTTAAAATTATGGAAATTTTTTATGCCTCTTAAAATTATGGAAAGCTTTATTTTTCTTACTCCTTTCTTTTGAGCTTTCCAACTTTTATTTAATGAGTATATACTATGTTTATAGTGAAAGCAGTATCCTACAAATCTCAAAGTCTTAGGTTAAATTATTGTAGCATGTGATTAACTGTTTTTTGATCAAGCATTACTTTATGATGTAGATTATTGAATAAAACAGAGAAATGGAGCTAAATAACTTTTATTCCTAGTGTCAAAGTATAATGTTCCACTAAAATGGCAAATTGGGTATCAGCTGATTTGCTTCATAGGTCCACAAAGGGTGCAAAGTCTCCTAAAATAGCCCGTAAACAGCAAAATGTAGGCCAGAACACCAAAAGGGATGCATTTGATGAACTGCATATGACATAATGTAAAATTCATAAATGGAAGCTGTCTGAATCTAAAAATACCTGAAATACTCAAAAGTAGCCAAACAAATCAAAATATTTCTAAAGGGATGCAAGCACTCACTCTAATAAGTGTAACACTGTGTATATTCCATAAAATGCATTTCATTGTGTAAATATGGATTTTGAGTGTCACTAGGAAACTTTCGGTTAACCAAATTAGTGCCCATCATGGTGATGCCAGTGGGCTGGGAAGACCCACTGCCAGCACACAGACACTTGGCAGAAGCCAAACAAATGTCTGAATGGAAAGGGAAGAGGCACCAGGTTTAGCTGCCCTGGGAGGGAAGTTGACAAGAGGAAGAAAGAGTCTCAGAAAATGCAATCAGTAGACACTCAGTGCTAATATGTGTCATATATAGTGAATAAGAGATCATTAAGAACATGCAGCTAAGAGAAAGAAACAGAAATAAATAATATCATTGTAATATTATAAGCTCAGTATCCAGGTCTGTAAAAAGAGCAAACGAAGCTTAGAAGAGGTACTGGCATATCTGCTTTGAACACTGGGGGATAGAGTTGGGGTTCAGTGAGGAGCTGCCCAGAAAAAGGCATATTTTCGGACCTTAAACCTGAGTAAGATTTTTGTCAAATAGAGAAAAGGGGGAAAATAATGATAAGGAAAATTGAAAGGATGTGACTTGCTTATAAAATCAAAAATCCCTTTTCAGTACCAGAGTTTAAATAATTCAGGTGAAAAGTGGCAAATGTGAGTTCAAAGTTAGTTAGAGACAGTGTTTGGAGCTGAGAGAATGCAGGGCTGCATAGCTGTAACTTCTTCCTTAGGCATCAGAGAGTCCATGAAGGTACTTCCGTTGTTGCTGTCGTTTTGTTTATTTTTTTAAGAACAGAAATGAAACATGATCATTATTTTCAAAAAAGCGTTGAAGAAAGGAGTAAAAATGGAGGCAGAAATTATTGTAACAGTCCAAGTGAGAGATGATAAGGGACTGAACTGAAGCTCTGTCACTAATGAAGGACTATAAAAAGACTTAAGAAACATTTTGAAAGATGAATGGTTAGGGCTTGGTTCAAAACTGACTGTGCAGGTGAGAGGGAAAAAGCAGTAGATAAGGACTCTGAAAGTTCTAATTATGACAACCCAGCGGATGGCAGTATCATTAACCCAGATATAGAATGCAGGAAAAAGAGCTGGTTTTAGGAAGCAGATAATGAGTTTAGCTTTGGACATGCTGATTTGTATGTTCCTCTGGTATATCCAGAAATGTAGAAAATGGAAATAGAGGTCTGGAGCTTAAAGGTGAGTTTTGAGTTATGAAATAGATTTGAGACTCAAGAGTCCAGTGCTGGTAGTTAAAGCACTCAGAGAGGATGAGAGACTAATAATCAAAACAGGATACATGGGCTTCCCTGGTGGCGCAGTGGTTGAGAGTCCGCCTGCCGATGCAGGGGACACGGGTTCGTGCCCCGGTCCGGGAAGATCCCACATGCCGCGGAGCGGCTGGGCCCGTGAGCCATGGCCGCTGAGCCTGCGCATCCGGAGCCTGTACTCCGCAACGGGAGAGACCACAACAGTGAGAGGCCCGTGTACCGCAAAAAAGAAACAAACAAACAAAAACAGGATACATGTATTTGGGTGCTCACTGTGTGATCACTTTACATATATTCATTTATTTAATTCCTACAACGACCCCATACGTTACGTACTGTAGTTGCTTCTCCTATCCACAAGAAGCTGATTCATGAAGGGGTTAAAAACTTGTCCAAGAATAGAAGTGACCAAGCTGGGATTCACAACCAAGTAGTCACAGCACAGATGCTTAGCCAACACTTTTACTTTCCTCAGCCAGTAAATGACAAGGAGGATCACGGATATTTGGGGGGCGAGTCTAGGAAGAGAGACCAATGGACATCACAGAAGATAACCAAGGAGAGTGTAATGTTAAGAAAAGCAAAGAATGAGAAGGTTTCAAGGCAGGAGCAGCCCACGGTGTCAAACACTGCAGAGAAGTCTCGAATGCCTGAGTAGGGGGTCGGGGCCAGAGAGCAGTCTTCTGGGAGGAGATGGGAAAGGAGGCTAGACTGCAGGGGGCTCTGGCGGCCATAGGAGTGAAGGAACAAGAGCAGTCAGAGCAGAAGACTTTTCCAGAAAGGAGAGAAAGGAGGCAACAACTTGATCGGTAACAGAATGGAGGAGAGATTTATGGCATTTTCAAAAGCAGGGATTGTCCTGACCTACATGTCTGCCTTGACTCAGATAAAAAAGATGAAGTCTGCAAAAGCGGATCACAGCCTTACCACCAAGCTTGTCTGAATACACTTTAGGTTAACATAATAGGTCAAAGGGAAGGCACTAGTGTTTAGGGTCACAGTCAGGAGCAGGAACTCCGAAAGGTTGAAGGAAACCCACTAAGACGGCGCTTGCCAGAGTGAAGATCTTGAGTGCCACAGCCAGGAGGAAGCATGGACACCGGGCATACAGAATGAATAAAGGACACCCAAGACCTTGAAGCGGCACTCACCTAAAACTGCCTAAATGGTGGGGTCTGGGAATTCAGATTTAGCAATAGACTGAGGTGAGGCACATGTGGTTGCGGGAGGTCTTAGCATCCCCCAAGACAGAACCCTCTTCTTAAGATGACTAATGTCCTTCTAAGCCTCATATTATTCCAGGCTTTGGAGTTTTTGTGCTTCCTCCCTCCCTCACTGAATTAATATGCAGAAGAATCTGTCTGTGCTGGGGCACAAGAACACTGGAGGTTACTGGTTCTCAGGGTCCAGGACGGCAGAGGCAGCAGCCAAGCCAGAAGGACATCCAGAGAGCCAAACACAGAGTTCACGATTCTAAATATAAATTATTGGGAAGTCAGAGGTGGCCGGAGACTGACAGACTCTTTCCTTTCTTTTTCAGTGAACTTGGGTCTTGCGTATAATTCCCACACCCATGAACTTTCTCCTAGAAAATGACAGCTAAAACCTCCATTTGACACCACAGGGCAAGAAAGACATGGGCCTTTAATAGCGGGAAGGAAGGAGCTCTCTGGCTCTGCTCTTCCAATCAACCTACTCAGTACTTAGAAACCCACGTCATCGCAAATCAGCCAGGTACATGGGACCTTACACAATGGAATTCTGCAACCACTTTCTATTTGACCACCCTAACTCTTAACTCTTGACATTCTAGGTTCTCTAAGATCCCCTTTCTCCCAACTAGCCTTCCAGTACTTTTCCAAGGATATCACTTTTATGCTATCCCTACCTCTTACCTGACAGCCATGTTTAGAACTGCCTATCTGAATTAAACTCCAAGATTTTCAAACAACATAAATTTAGTATGTGCTTTCTGGTCCCTGAAAGATAACTGACGATAAAAGATGTGCCATTTTCCATCTGACTCCAGGGTCCAACTAGCCAAGCTCATCTCTTGCCTGGTTTTCCACCAAGGTGAGCGTGGACAGACAAGAAAATAAATCACAAAAGCTTGGGGATGGCGTGTGTATCCTTCACTGTCAACTGTCCTGAATGATTCTCTTTTCTCTTCCCCAGCAGAACCACAGGGAAGCCTTCTGTTGTCACTCATTATCTTTGATTTGGAAAGAAAAGAACCATGTTGCATAATACATGGGTCTCCCCTAAATTATAAATATGCTGTGACTTCAAATTTTCCCCACTGCCTCTGTCTATACCTTAATATCAGCTTAAAACTTGTCTTCCCATAGTCAGGAAGATGAAAGGAAAATTAGACGTGGCAAGATCAGAAGTCAGAGCAAGGAAGTAACCATGTGTCCTGGCCAGCTTCTAAGATGTATGAGAACATTTGACTTAACTAGATTCTTCCACAGCTCATATGGGTCTATTCTTCTGTTTCATTTGCTTCTTCAGTGGCTTCCAATGGGTCCACTGCTTGCTGAGAGCTGGAATCTTCCCAGGTTTGCCCCATTCTGTGCCCTGTCTCCCAGGACCCTGTTCAGCCTGAATCCTGACCCATGCACTTAACTTGCTGGGACAATTAGAAAGGATTCTGATTCGACTCAGTGGCTTGCTCTACTGGAAGCCAACTTTTTTAATTTTTATTTTTTATTTATTTATTTATTTATTTAATTGTTTTACAATAGTGTGTTAATTTTTCCTTTACAACAAACTGAATCAGTTATACATATACATATGTTCCCCTATCTCTTCCCTCTTTCATCACCCTCTCTCCCACCCTCCCTATCCCACCCCTCTAGGTGGTCACAAAGCACAGAGGTGATCTCCCTGGAAGCCAACTTTTTAAATGGCTGTTTGATTTGTGTGGTTGTTTGTTTGCAGTATAAGATTTTGTAATATCAAATCATGTCTGGGTTCAAATAAAAAACAAACATTTTAATACCCTTTGCCTTTTGTTGTTAGGTTAAAGTAAATTAAAGCAGCGATAGAGTTAGAAAAAATAAAGAGCTCAAGGTAAGAGCTGGAAAATAACTTCAGCCAGGCAGTTTTGCCAAATGTCTTGACATCCACTTCTGCTCAATGCAGTGACGTTGGGTCATGGGTTTTCTCACCTTGCATGTTGCATATCTCCTATACTTGTTGAAAAGTCAGGCTGCCATTGAGGGATTCCTGCTTCTCTGTTTGTTTGTTTTTTTTCCTGGTTCAGGTCCAAACCAAATCTACTCTTAGAAATAAGGCCAAATAGTAAACAGTTAGGTGGTATAATTCCTGAGAGGCCAAGTGGTAGGATAAGGAGCTATTGTCCCTAATCTAAGAGTAGTAAAGGCAGTATCCAGATACTCTGTCCCCTCCTGCTTATCCCCACTGTTACCTCTAAGAACTTACTACAAGGATCCCTGCAGTATCCCAACAGCTCACTCTTGGCAATGATACAGTGCTTTCAAGCCCACTGGTTCACTTTGTCAATGGGAGGGATCATTTCAGCCAGGGAAACCAAGGCATACAGAGTTTAAAAATGTGTTTTGCAAGCCTGTCTTCATTAACACCCATGGAGAGAGCCCCATGCTGTCCTAAGATCATGTTCCCTGTTGTTGAAGGGGCTTATTAGATTCATGAACTTCCTAGGTATTTACTGGCTGCATATACACTTTTTAATTTAATAATAAGCAACCAGGGTACAGGGACTTGTTTCCTTTATCTTATATTCTACAGTACTTTGCAGGCACTATGTACTAAAACTTGGTTATCAAGTTCAGTTGAACTGAACCTAGCACCATGTTCTACACGCTTTTGTTTGTTTGTTTTCTTCTGGTATACTTTATTTTTTATTTATTTGTTTATTTTTATTGAAGTATAGTTAATGTACAATATTCTGTTAGTTTCAGGTACACCACAAAGAGATTCAGTTATATATATATATATATATATATATATATATATATATATATATATATATATTCTTTTCTAATAGAGCTTATTACAAGATATTGAATACAGTTCCCTGTGCTATATAGTAAATTCTTGCTGCTTATCTATTTATATTTGATAGTATTTGTTAATCCCATACTCCTGATTTATCCCCCTCCTTCCCCTTTAGTAACCATAAGTTTGTTTTCTATGTCTTTGAGTCTGTTTCTGTTTTGTAAATAAGTTCATTTGTACTGTTTTTTAATTTATTTTTGGCTGTGTTGGGTCTTCGTTTCTGTGTGAGGGCTTTCTCTAGTTGAGGTGAGCGGGGGCCACTCTTCATCACGGTGCATGGGCCTGTCACTGTTGCAGCTTCTCTTGTTGCGGAGCACAGGCTCCAGACGTGCAGGCTCAGTAGTTGTGGCTCATGGGCCTAGTTGCTCCACGGCATGTGGGATCTTCCCAGACCAGGGCTCAAACCCGTGTCCCCTGCATTGGCAGGCAGATTCTCAACCACTGCACCACCAGGGAAGCCCTGTACTGTTTTTTAGATTCCACATGTGATATCAAATAATAAATGCTGGAGAGGAGAAAAGGGGAACCCTCCTGCACTGCTGATGGGAATGTAAACTGGCATAGCCACTATGGAAAACAGTATGGATATTCCTTAAAAAACTAAAAATAGAGTTGCCATAAGATCCTGCAATCCCACTCTGGGCATATATCTGGAAAAGATGAAAACTCTAATTCAAAAAGATACATGTACCCCAATGTTCACAGCAGCACTATTTACAATAGCCAAGACATGGAAGCAACCTAAGTGTCCACTGACAGATGAATGGATAAAGAAGATGTAGTATATATATAATGGAATATTACTCAGCCATAAAAAGAATGAAATAATGTCATCTGCAGCAACATGGATGGACCCAGAGATTATCATATTAAGTGAAGTAAGTCAGACAAATATTATATGATGTCACTCATATGTGAAATCTAAAAGATAGTACATGCTTTCTCTATGTAATAGTCTAATTGCAATGTGTAAGCCTCCACTCATCAATCAGATCCCAGTTTTCTCAAGGCATAGAAATCTATCTTTTCCTTCATTCTGTGCAGTTTTAGGTACACACTGTAAGAATTTCTGGGTGAACTGAAATAAACAATCTTTGTATTTGACTTCTTCTATAGAAGTTGGTTTTTGTTTTGTTTTTGTTTTGTTTTGTTTGTTTCTGGGTTTGTTTGCTTTTTGCCTTAATAGGAAGAAAATGTTTACATTTTTTACTTCTTTGATCCACTGAGGATTCCCCACCCTCCGTCCTTTAAAGTTGAGTGTTGTATGTGCCATGTAAAGAAATTAATCAGAATCTTTTCCTCTTTAACATGCCTCCTACCGTAAAGGTATGTATTTCTAGAAGTTTATTTGTGTTTTTCCACCTGTCTCAGGGTGCTCATATAGGTCAGGTGTTCTGCAAATTGTTTGGGTTGGTGGGAGATAATACTTGTGCTCATTTACTGTGAGTCCTCTGGGGTGGGAAATAGCACTTGGATATTCGGTGTCCCACCCAATACTTGACAAATTACAACATAGGTAAGCTGTTAAATTCCAAGTGTCAAGTGGAAGCCACGGCTCTCTATTAGTGCCAAGATAGTCCATGTCTTTGGTCAGAAAATGATAATTCAAGGCTTTTTCTAGGAATGTTAAGAGGTTAAGATTACCTTTAAAGACTGAGCTCTTCAACTGAAAAATATGTAGTTTGACTTTTGTTTGTATTATATCTTAGTGGTTTGTGAGGTTAAGATAATAAAATTATCATATACAGGCTGTGATTATTGTATTTTGTTTAGGTTAAATCAACTTTCAAAAAATCTTCCATCTGCCTGAGGGGATGTCTCACTTGAAGAAGCCAACATACAAACAACTGGAGGAGGCCAAAGATGATGAGCTAAGCCCCAAAGAAATAACACTGAGTATCTTATCTAATAATCAAATAATTACTAACAGAACAAGGCTGACATACACAAGTAACTCTGCATTTCATCACTAAAGATCATTCCTTGGACAATCGTCATTCCCTGCAGAGGAGAAATTGTGCCCACATTATTAAAAAGTCCATAGATGATCTGAAGGCACATACCAGGAAAAGACTGGCATTATACCAAGGAAGAATTGTCTTTGTCTGAGAATGGAACCAGGCATACTCTCGGGACTCAGGGAGACAAAGAGGTTGGGTTGATATTAGTCAATAAGTCAATACCAAAAAGGCTTAAGCAAAGCAAGGGTCTTTGCACTCATAATTTCTGCAGTATTGTGCATCCATGTTGTTCATTCCTTAAAATATATTTATTGACTGCCCACTCTGGGCCAAGCACTGTGTGAATTGATAGGAAATAAAAAACCACGATCATGCGATAAACAGACATGGTTTCTGTCTTAGAAAAGTTTTGTAACACAGAGACATAAATTCCTTATCCATTATATGCAAAACATTCTTGCAAATTAAGAAAAAATACCAATACCACTTCAATAAGTAAAAAGGGTCAAAATTTTTTATCAAAATTCTATAAAAAGATATATCAAAAATGAATAAATTATGGAAAAGGTATACTTTATCAATAAATAAAAACAAGTATTTAGATATTGATTATCACATACATAAGTAAAACCATGCAAGAAATAGAATGCCTACTGTTGGTAAGTATAATGATGGTCTTTCATTTACTGGTTGATGAGAATTTGAAATTGGGAGATTGGGATTGACATATATATACACCACATATATACACTAATATGTATAAAATAGATAACTAATAAGAACCTGCTGTATAAAAATAAATAAATTAAATTAAAAAAATAAAAATAAACTGCAACAGAATTTCCAGGTTGTAATTTTGCAACATCTACCAAAATGAAAAATAGCTTCACCCATGACCCTATCATTCAAATTTTAAGAATCTATCCTAAGAAATAATAGCACAAGTTGTAATGCTACACGCATATTATAGCACCTTTGTAACAACAACAACATAGAATAATAGTCTAAATGTCCATTAATAGGGAATGAGTATAATGAATAAAAGTATAATCACACAATGGAATACTATATATTTGTTTAAAATAATGAGATCAGTATTAAGGCAAAGCATGAAAATGAAAACAATGCTCCATAAAAACAGACCAGAGTGACCAGCAGAATCCCTGAACAGCTGGGTCTTTACCTTGGTATTCCTTCTACTTTACTGTAAACCCTCTGGTTTGGCCGTACCCCTCAGGATATGCTTTGAAACTCCTGGAAAAGCTTCTCCATGGCTCCTGGTGAACAGTTCTTACCACCCATCCTACTCCCCATCAACACTGCCTCCCACTCAAGGAAGTGGTCATGTTACCTGTTCCTGGAGAACATCTCACACTCTCATGCACTGACTACCGCCCCATGTTCATCACTATTATACCAACATAAAGAAAGCAAGTGAGGACCAGCTTTGAGTGTCTGGTGAATGGTTATCATAGGCAGGGGAGACCCAAGATCCAGTACAGTTGTTTTTTTACCTTGAATACTGAGATCTTTAAGATACTTTAAAATTGACACTTTTTGAGTCTTACCATTTTTACGCTTCTTGCTCAAACTTCTTTACTGTTGAGGGAGAAGAGGAATAAAGGTGGACATACGTGGGTCACGAGCTAAGGGTTGCTTTCTGCCTATTCTTTGTGGCTTCAGGGGTGTGGTCCAAATCCAAGCATCCCAGCAGGTGTAGCAAACTCAAATTCAGTTCTGGCATTAGATTATCTGTGGGCATCGGATATGGTGGGGAAAGCAGAACCAGGAAGCATGGAAGTGTTCATTTAAGCAGGTGGAACTGGAGAGACCCTGATGACTCTCTCTGCTTTCATTAATTCAACACACCCAACTCCGGTCAGTACCCCCTCTGAGGGTACAGAAGTGAGCACGATAAACATGATGCCTGTTGTCACAGAGCTTGCTGTCTTTTAAGGGCGATGTACAATTCTGCTTTGGAATAGGATACTGGAAAGAGGGCACATAGGAGCAGAATACACACACATACATATATCATACACAAATGCACAAACTTTCTTTTCTCTTCTGAACACTCATTTTGAAACATCTTGTATTTTCTTTCTAGAAAATGGGTCTCTGTAACAATGGAAATGGCTGCTGTCTTCAGTCCAAGGGGATAAAGGATTGTGTGTGTAAGGAGATACTAAATAAGCTTCGATTGCTGCTTGAATGGAACTTGCAATTTCAACTCTTCACCACCCAACGCTCCCATGGCGGATTAAAGTGGCAACAGGAATCACCACTGCAGACCCTACCCCTCACTTCCTTAAGTCCAGTTGCAAGCTTACTTCACCCCTGCTGTGCCCTTGGAATTAACAGCAAGAGTGAAGGTAACCAATCTCCCCCATCCCCACCCCTGAAAGACCACACACAGTGCAGCTGGGAGAAGGCAGCTGCCACTTTGAGTCACAGCCCCTCATCCCACTAAAGCTCTAAAGCTGACCCGATTCCTAGGCAGAGAACTAGGGGAGCCTCCTGGCCTGCAGGAGCATCTGATTCCTTTTCCTGGATGCTCTCTAGGGGTCAGATGCTGGGCCTAGCAGGATGCCCATGGGAACCCCAAAAATGATTGCTTGCGAAGGCCTGACTGGGCAGGAGTTGAGACCGCTTGACCTGAAGTTAACCTTGTGTTTTTATCTCTCCTGCACTATGTACTTTCTGATAAATCTAGTAAGTCTCCTCTTGTTTAAGTGACAGGCAGTTGGGATGGTGATTTTTGCTTCTGGCAAATCCTCAAAGGGGAAAATCAACCCACATATCCCAGAAGGGAGGAGAAATAGGTCAAAACAGAAGCAAAGTTGAATTCCTTAGCAGTGGGCGGAGCTTAGGAGGAGGGTCCCTGCTTTTGACTAGAGACCCCTCTATGGGCCCCAGCAGACACGAGCACCCAGAGAGCGGTGAGGGGGCTCCATCTGGCTCTTGGCCCAAAAAAGAGAGTTGTGGGCACGTGCAAATCCAAGCAGCACAAGCAGGCACATCACAGAGGACAGCCGTGCATCCCCAGTGCTACTTCCCTCTCCTTTTGAGATTTCTGTGTTTTCTGGCCAGCTTCCTGGCCTTTGCTTTATTGATCCTGGTAACTGTAGAGAAGAAAATGGAAAGACCACCAGGAAAACTAAATTAATCTCCGCTAGAAAGGGCAGAAAGCTATGCACGATAGGAAAATAAACAAATAGAAGTAGAGCCAAAGAGATAGGCGGAGAAGGGGAGAGAGCGAGGAGTCAGCCTAGGTTGCGTTTACAGAGGGTTTATGGGAGTTGGCAGATGTGAAAGGAGAGATCGAGGGGCAGCTTCAGCACCTTATAAATGAAAGGGTAGGAGAGAGACCAAGGAAAGGAATTTCAGAGTTTTGGATTTGGGTTAGCTAGTAATCCCTGTCTAGTGCTTCTTAAAGAGCCCTCAGTAAAAAAGTCAATTGCTTCTCAGTGCTCTTTGGATATCATACTAGTTTTACTTCTGAATGCAGCTGCCTGTATTTGGGCCAGTTGTATGTGCATTACATGTGATTAAACAAACGTGGTTCAGTGGATTTTCGAGTGCCTGACACCCAGCCGTCCAAAAGGGCCTCCAGATTCTGCAGGCTGGAGTCCGAGCCAGCTGAGAGCCTGCGATTCCGGGCTAACAGCGGCTTGGGTGCGCTCAGTCTGGAGGCTGAGAATCCTCGGGGTTGTGGCTGAGAGCGCTCAGAAAGGCGGGAACTATGTGCCATCATTTTCCCCTAGACACCCTGTCTGTGTAGCAGCTTTTCTCTGCCACCTCTGGCTAAATGCGGTGGCCATGCTCAGTTCCTCCAGCCACTCTGGGCACTGCTGATCATTCCCTCTTCCTTGGAACAACCTCTCTGTGTGGCCTCCATAACACCACTCTCTTGGTTTCACTCAGCCTTGCTGGGCACCCTTTCCCAGCTTCCTTCACTAGCCTCTCCTCCTCCAGGTTCTGAGCTCAGGCCATTTCTCTGCCCACATCACTCCCTGAGTCATCTCACCTGGCTGCACGGCCTTAAAAGCCAACAAACGATGACTCAAGATTTAAATCTCTGGCCTGAACATCTCTCTGATCTCCAAAACCACATTTACAACTGCCCATATGGCATCTCCATCAGGTGTCCAACAGGAACCTCAAACATCACAGGGACAAGGTTGAACTTCCACCTGGCCCTCTTCCCCTCACCCCCAAACCTCTCCCCATGCAGCTCAATGTCTTGACAAATGCAATTCATCTCTTCTAATCGCTCAAGACAAAATACCCAAGTCATCCTCGAATTCTCTTTTTCTCATACTCCCCACATCCAGTCCATCAACAAATCCATTGTCCATTTTCAAAATACATGCAGAATCTGACCACTGTCATACCCCTCACCACGAGCACCATCCTGATTCAAACCACCACCAACTCTAGCCTGAATTCCCACAAAATCCTCCACCTCGTGCTCCGGTTTCTGCCCCTGCCAGTCAGCATCCAGAGTAACCTTTCAAAATGTCAGTAGGATAATGTCGTGCCTCCACTGAAAGCCAGCCAACAGCTTCCCAGCCCTAAATAAAACAGCACACATGCACACACACATATCCCGCAATTTTCCTCCCCTTTTACTTTGTCGTATCCTCTTCCACAGCACCAATCACAAATATACTATATATTTACATGTTTCTTTATTTCCAGTCTCCCCCCCCCTAGAATCTAAGCTCCCTAATAGTAGGAAATTGTCCTGTTTTGTCTTATCCCTTATACCTGGAATTTTCTGACACATGGTAGGTATTCAATTAATATTAAATTAATAGATTATTGTTCTGAGCTTTATGCTTCCCTTTCCCAAGACAGGAAGGAACAAGGGTGTGAAATGGGTGTATTACCGTTCCCAAGTAGTTGCTATTCCCATGCAAGAGTATTGTATTTCCCTGTCCCAGTGATTCCAACTTGGCTTGGTGACTTGCTTTCACTAAGAAAATAGGAGTATAGGTAACGGATACCACTCGTAAGATGATGTTTTAGGAGCCACAGTGTGGTTCCCTATCAGTCTCATCCCAGATAGAGAGGCTAACCCTTCATCTCTGGTCCTGGAATGAAGACGTGGGACACAGCCCCAGTCCATCCATTATAAAGACATGGGATGTGAGTGAGAAATAAACACTCTGTGTTGTAAGCCACTGTAATCTGGGGCCAAGTGTTATGCAGCAGAAGGTAGCCTACACTCAGCTGATGAAGGTATGTAAGGGGGACATTCACTGGCCCACGGGTGTTTGTGTGACGCTGTGTTCCTGCCTTGGTGAGCGTGTGCTCTCTGGGATGGGTGGGCTCGTCCTGCTTAGCAATTCTTCAGGGATGATCCTCCATCTCTCCAATCTGAAGAGGACAGGTAGAGGGGCCACTCTAGGACATTAGGCATCCCATACGGGTATAATGTGGCCGCTTTACTTTTCCATGATGTGAGTTAGGGTCAGTGACACTGACACACATTCAAAGTACACTGGCTCTACTTTCCAAACTTGCTGCTAGACTTACGCATTCTGAGAAAGACTGAGGAAAGAAAAGAGCCAGCTGACAAGCTCTGTGCCCTCAGCCTGGGCCCAGGTGCTCTGTCGGGGGTGCGGAGAGTGGGAAATTCTTCCAACAACCTCTGGGATGATCGAGGGAAGAGTTATAACTAGAGTTTATGCCAGGTGGTGAGGCCAGCCATGGATCTCATCTGTGCCTGCTTTTTCACAACTAAAGGGTATATCCTCCAAACACTGAACTGAGCGCAGCTTCCCCCAGGCAACATTCTAAATCGTGGGCTCTGGCTTCGTGTGGGGTGTGTGTGTTGGTGGAGCCCTCTTTCCTGGGCCCACTCACAAAGCAGACTTTGAGAATTTAGACCCAAGATTTCCACAGATCCATGCACAGCCCTTGCGATTTCAAGGGTCTCCGTCCTAGGAGAATGTGCATCCATCTCGCCCAACTTCTCTTGGACCACAGAGAACTGAGCAGCAGGGTGGGGCTGGACTGCTGCCTCCCACGCTCTCTCCCGGTCATTCCCTGAGGTCTGGCTCGCCTCAGACAGATGTTAGGGCAATGCTTTGCATTTTATTCCCGACAGAACAATGCTTCTTCTCCTTTTCCAACAAAGGAATTTTCCATCATATGAAACAAAAGTACATTCTGTGAATTAATGAGACAAGGAGGAAGGACTTGAGCTTCCTGTGGAGGCTCTGGGAGGGGCTGAGCTGCCCACGAAATATTTAGATGCATTTTTCCAAAGTAGCAGACCGCGGTAAATTGGTAAAAGTCAAGAGCTGTTTTCCGGAGCCCACAGAGACTGAAACTCGCAGCTGGGACCCAGGCATGATGTCTAGCCTTTGCCTGCCTCCTGTGCCTCTGTCCTAGCATGGAGTTTCTGCCCAGTCCTCTCCAGTCTGTGAAAGCTTCTGTCTTTAAAGCTGGATCATCTGTCACTTGCAATTACTGCCCTGGCCAATGGACACGGGGGGGAGGGTTGGTCAGATTAGGCCAGTAATACAGAGAACATAGAGATTGTGCTCATCATCCATTGCTGTTTGTCAATTATGAAGCAAAGATCGTGTGGATGCTCAGATCTTGCAGGATGGGTTTGTTCCTGAAGCTTCAGGGGCGAAGCACCATCGTCACACACAGCTATCTCCTGGGATGAGAATCTGTCACATTATTTTAGTATCTAAGGAGCTTACAGCCAGGTCATCTATTCACAATCTCATTTGCTGTGCATAAAACTCGCTTTGTTGCTACTCTTACCAGCAGACCTAGAGTCCCACAGAGAATTAGACTGGATGAGAGTGAATAGGAGAACCACCATACATACTCATTATCTTTGCAAACCTCCAGGTTACAAATAATAGCCTCCAGGACAGGTGCAGCACTGCAGATGCATTAGGTTCGGTCCACACAAGGTTTCCAACCAAGTCACACAATAATTTTTAAAAATAGGATATGCCATTTAAAACCATGGATACGTGGTTATTCTTTTTTTTTTTTTTTTTTTTTTTTTTGCATTATGCGGGCCTCTCACTGTTGTGGCCCCTCCCGTTGCGGAGCACAGGCTCCGGACGCGCAGGCCCAGCGGCCATGGCTCACGGGCCCAGCCGCTCCACGGCATGTGGGATCCTCCCGGACCAGGGCACGAACCCGTGTTTCCCGCATCGGCAGGCGGACTCTCAACCACTGCGCCACCAGGGAAGCCCCGTGGTTATTCTTAAACCTTGAAATATCTGGTAATACTGGCTCCAGACTTTAACATGGCAATGGTATACCAGAACTGAATAGCTAATTGTTGGACTTGAAACTAGCATACGTTCTTCAGTTGACCAGAGTCTCCACCACTCTCTATTGTATTATTCACATCACATCTCTTGTGCTCATTTGAGTCTGTGACCTTAAAAATTATTGTTTAGTGACACAGCTGCTAGCCGAAGACACTCAGATACTCTAATATTTTAGCTTCATCTCAGGTGGAATGTAAAGCATGCTGGGCTCTGGTCAGGATGCGGTCTCCATATTGTGCCATCATTGTCCCAGGAACTAGGCACTGCATATCAGATTCCCTGTTTATTACCCCAGTGAAGATTTTGATTTAGGGATCTCTTTCCTGTGGCTGTTATGATTACAGAGGGCTTTGCTGGACTTCAGTCTAATCCACTTTTTTTCCCTAAATGTCAAAGTCACGTATTTTAATAATCTCACATACTCTTCATATTTTCTTCCATGTCATTCTCTGAAGATCAGCTTTTTAAAACTATCTTCTAAACTTTTAATTTTATATTGGAGTATAGCCGATTAACAATGCTGTGATAGTTTCAAGTGCACAGCAAAGGGACTTAGCCATACATATACATGTATCCATTCTCCGCCAAACTCCCCTCCCATCCAGGCTGCCACATAACATTGAGCAGAGTTCCCTGTGCTATGCAGTAGGTCCTTGTTGGTAATCCACTTTAAATATAGCCATGTGTACATGTCGATCCCAAACTCCCTAACTATCCTTTCCCTCCATCCTTCCCCACTGGTAACCATAAGTTCATTCCCTAAGTCTGCAAGTCTGTTTCTGTTTTGTAAGTAAGTTCACTTGTATCATTTCTTTTTAGATTCCACACACAAGGGATATTATATTATACTTCTCTTTCTCTGTCTGACTTACTTCACTCAGTATAACAATCTCTAGGTCCATCCATATTGCTGCAAATGGCATTATTTCATTCTTTTTAATGGCTGAGTAATATTCCATTGTATATATGTACCATATCTTCTTTATCCATTCCTTGGTCAATGGACATTTAGGTCGCTTCCCTGTCTTGGCTATTGTAAACAGTGCTGCAATGAACACTGAGGTGCATGTATCCTTTTGGACAATGGTTTTCTCAGGGTATATGCCCAGGAGTGGGATTGCAGGGTCATATGGTAGTTCTATTTTTAGTTTTTTAAGGAACCTCCACAGTGTTCTCCCTAGTGACTGTATCAGTTTGCATTCCCACCAACAGTGTAGGAGGGTTCTCTTCTCTCCACACCCTCTCCAGCATTTGTTGTTTGTAGATTTTTTGGATTCCGTCTGCTCCTCCTGCTTTGAGCAGTGGCCAGTCTGGAAGGGGCATTTTGAGAAGGAGATGCAGTCTGTTTGATGGTTTCATTGTTGTCCCATATAGCACCATGTTCAGCCTGTGAATGACTTGTTGTCTCCTCCTAAGCAGGAAGGTTCCTGCTGGTGGATAGGAGTTCCATAGTGACATGTCAGCATGATTCCAGAGTTTCCTCTAGACATATAGAGCAGTAGGATCTACTGCACGTCATGGCGAAAAAGTATAGGCCAGAAAGCCCATCAGATATTTACATCTCCCTGAACACAGCTAGAATTGTCACTTGTGTCCCCCACCACTACAGGGGAAAAAAAGGCTGTCATCTCTTTCTTGCCCTTAAAACACATGTGGTAAGCAAAAGCAGGCATTGGACAGGAGTGATCCATCTACCAGAATGACCCTCTGGTCTGCTCCTGTGTTCACTGCTGCACTCACTGGGCTGAAAGTCTTGACGTGAACTCTCATCTAGCCAATGGCAGCCTTGGTCTTGCCAGCTACTGCCACTCAGGGGTGGGTTTCACATCTGATGTCAAATGTATCAATGCAGACAGTTCTCTCTGGACTCAGGAGTCCACCCAGTACTGAGATCTGCTCCTGCAGTAAACAAGTGACCTTCCCTATGGATCATGTTTTTCATATAACCCCAATATCCCTGAGCTTGGGTTAGAATTTGGATGTTCCCTCATTGCCAACTCCCCATCTGTTTCTTTCCTTCAGTCTCCACCCTCTGAGCTCAGCTCACTGCTTTCTATTTTTTTTTTTTTTGTGATATGTGGGCCTCTCACTGTTGTGGCCTCTCCCGTTGCGGAGCACAGGCTCCGGACGCGCAGGCCCAGCGGCCATGGCCCACGGGCCCAGCCGCTCCGCGGCACGTGGGATCCTCCCAGACCGGGGCACGAACCCGTGTCCCCTGCCTCGGCAGGCGGACTCTCAACCACTGCGCCACCAGGGAAGCCCACTGCTTTCTATTTTGAGGAGACTCCATCATATCAGCTGGTTGGGCTAGTTCTGGTTAGAGCAGGACCATGCATCAAAACTTGAGCTGATTAGTTACCAAGAATTCCTTCTCCTGTTGCTTGCTCATAGAGAATTCAGATAGAAGAAACAGAAGGAAATAGGTGGTATCCCATTATCGGCTCTCTGGAAAAGAGCCCTGGTATATTTCATTATTAACTTAGCCCTCAGAAAAGTGCTGAGGATCGAACACCCATCTTCTCCACAAACGACTATTTAAATGTAAATCAGATCACATCACTCTTTTCTCAAGGAGCTTCCAACAGCCACCTGCTGCACTGAGAATTAAAGCAAAGCTTTGCCTATGGCCCACAGGGCTGTCATACCTTGGTCCTGACCTATCTCCGCCAGCTCACCCTTGCCACATGCTTCTCTTTGCACTCCATGATCCAGGACAATCACCTTCTTACAGTTCTTGAAAGGCCATGCACACCTTCCCTCTTCTGGACTTCCATCTCCATAGATCTTGTCTCTCTGCCTAGATCACTCTTCTCATGGATTCTCATAGCACTCAGGTCTCAGTTTCACAGCAAGACATTTTCTGCTGACCCTTCTAGAGCAGGTCACTCTAATCCCCATCTCTGCACTTTACAATTTTCTCTCACAGTACTTATCAAAACTGGTAACTTCACAGTAATTTTTTAAAAATTGTGTATTGTATGCTTGCCCAACTAGGCTATTCATGAGGCTAGAGATCATGCTTTCTTTATATACCAATACATCCTCATTGCTTGGTAGAAGTTCAATACACCTTTTTTTGATATATAAGAAAATTCCAGATATCCACAAATGAATAAAATAATTAGTACTAAATCAAATCTCATTTTCTGAAATTTAATTTTGTAGTTATCAAAAATCTATATAGGGGCTTCCCTGGTAAATAAGCTGCAGTGGTTGAGAGTCCGCCTGCTGATGCAGGGGACACGGGTTTGTGCCCTGGTCCGGGAGGATCCCACATGCCACGGAGCGGCTAGGCCCGTGAGCCATGGCCGCTGAGCCTGCGTGTTCGGAGCCTGTGCTCCGCAATGGGAGAGGCCACAGAAGTGAGAGGCCCACGCACTGCAAAAAACAAAAAACAAAACAAAAAAAATCTATATATAGTTAGGGATGCAGGGAATCCTAGAATTCTCTCTTTCTATCCTCTGCCATCTCAGGCCTGAAATTATTTTACCCACTGAGCTTTCTGTTAATTTCATTTGGCATTTGCCGTTACCTGCTTCATCTACGCACAGTTATAATACCTATAAAAGGGCCGAGACCTTTCTCCTTTGTCTCTAAACTAGAGTAGAAGTGCATCTGTAGCCCTATCTCATTCAAACTGTCTTAAGACTGCCCACCTTTGACTACAGGGATTGACTGCCCAGCGTTGGATCTCAGCATGATTACAAACAGAATTATCTATAACTTCCCTTTTGCCACAGGCTTTGTTTTTCTTATGTTGAGGTTTCCTCTGTGAATTGGAGAAAATCAAAAGAGCACTTTAGAGAAGAGCAAGAAGAAGAGAAGTATTAACGGCAAATATCTTCCTCTGAATGTCACTGGTATCCTAAAAAGCACTGAAGAGCAGGATGGAGACCAGAGCTTTGGCATTTGACACATCTTTTTTTTTTCTTTTTTTTTATGACACAGAGAACACTAACTATGAAAACCTTACTCATAATTTATCCTTTAACAATGAGCATATACTTATCTGTCAAGGGAGAATAATACTATTAACATCTCAGGATTGTTTTGAAGATAAAATAAGACAATAGGATACCCAAAATAGTGTCTTGATCAAAAAGACATGAATTTCACTCCTTCTATGATCTTCAAAGGTCACTCTTCATCTCCAGTTGTAGAAGGAGTAAAGGCCCCCTCAGGAAATTTCCACTCTGGCCTGTGCAGTAACCCAAAACATTACACAAAGCACCCCCTCCCATAGTGGAAAAACTGAGCCTTCAGAAAATCATAAAATATTACTTAGTAGGACAGCC
Source organism: Kogia breviceps (assembly GCF_026419965.1). Taxonomy (NCBI): domain Eukaryota; kingdom Metazoa; phylum Chordata; class Mammalia; order Artiodactyla; family Physeteridae; genus Kogia; species Kogia breviceps. The sequence continues at coordinate 51,011,538 of NC_081311.1, forward strand.
TCTGAAAAGAACACACAAATGAAACCCTATCACCCCATGACTGGGCAACTTTGTCACAAGCTTCTTCTTCCCTCCCTCTACTCAAAGTGATATGTCACCGGTCACTTGATGAAGGATCTACCCAGTTTCTTCATTAATTTTCAGAGTATTCAGAAAGCCTCAGTGTTTCTGTAGTTTGTAGGTACCAAACTTAATCAATGTTTTCTATGAATCCACTGGTGATAAAATGAGTGTTTTTTCCTCCTTTGTCTCAATACTTAAAGTCCTCTTGGTCAGATCCTCAAGGGGGACAGGAAGTGGTAGACAAAGGAAACTTCTTGTCCAGTTAGTGTCCACGTATTTTCTGAGAGAGAAAACACTCACATGGACACCTCAGCCTTTCTCCTGGTCCCATCTTCAGCTTCCACTTTGCCTCTGTGTAGGTTTACTGGAGTCCCAGCTGCCTTTTTCAGTTATACATTGAGCAGTGGCACTTCTTGGTCCAAGTGAAGATTCTAATATTGTATTATCTTTAAAACAGATTTCCCCAAATTCATTAGAACACTTTCACCCCACATCCTCATCTCTGACTTTGCTCCTTCAGCATTAAGAGATAGAGTCTTACCCCCCACCTCCCTCTTGAATCTGGGCAGGAATGTTGCTCATATGGGACCAAAAGAATGTGGTAGAGTGATGCTGTGTGACTTGTAAGGCTGAGTCATAGAAGGTGATGCAGCATCCATCTTATGAGCCAGGACACTGACTTTTGGAGCCCTGAGCCATTGTGCAAAATGTCCAACTACCCTGGGACCACCACAGTGGAAAGGCCATGTATAGGCACACACCAGTTCAACAGCCTAGATGAGTTCCCAGAAGAAAACCAACAATAACTACCAGTCTTGTGCGTGAGTTGTTTTGCATACCCAGCCTGTCAAGCTTTCACAATTCTGCAGCACCAGCCAACATCTGACTGCACCTATATGAAAGAACCCAAGTAATATGAGCCTTTTCCAAATTTCTGACCCACAAGATTTTGAGCAAAATAGAGGTGGTTTTAAGCTATTAAGTTTTAGAGGAATTTGTAAGGCAGCAGTAGTAACTAGAATAATCCTGGAAGGGCCATAGTAAACAGGTTTTCCTAGCACCTGGTTTATCTGAATTAACTCTATTTTTCAATCTTATGCCCCAGAAAAAAATAAACTTAAGTAGATGTCTCATTTGAAGCTTCCAACAGTCTATTATATGCCTGGAATTAAACTTTCATGTTCAAGCTGCCATTGAAGATATGGAGCATGTATGTCCATGGCAAAAGTATGTTTGTTGGAAGGCAGATTAGACAAGCTAGTCAGGAATGTAACTATTCATTTTGATAGCAAACCTTTCTTCCTTTATTGGGAAGATGATCTGAATTCCTTACTCCAGAAGACTTGGGGCCATAGTCCCTGAAGTTTGGATAAGGTAGTTTAAAGACTCAACTATCCCTGGGCATTGCAGAGTCTCAGCAATAAGAGATTACCAGGAACTTATTTATCTGTTTAGAATGTCACCAAAGAGAGGTTTCTGGGATTCAAAAGGAAGAATCCCAGCTTTTGGTTTCTTTATGTCTGTGGGTCAGGAGACAAGAATCCCATGAGTCTTTCCTCACACCTAAGTGCAGACTATATCTGGCATCTGGGAAAGATTAAAAAGGAAGAGACGTAGGGAATCAAAGATTATGCACATTTAATAGTCATCTGAGTCCTAGAATCACTATATCATTTTAACTCTCAGGACCAAAGTAAAGAGTCTAGAACTCTGAGGTGAAAATGAGAATTGTGTCCTATTGCTCCTATTACAGTTAAGTACTCAGTGAAATCAGTGAGAATATGGCTTAAGGCTTGCATGGATTACAAAGCAAATCCAAATTACATTTCTAATTAGCCCACAAAGAAAGAATAACTCTATAAAAAATAAACAGAGGTAGGCCAGCATGAGTGGATTTATGTTTTAAATTCAAGGCATTTGAAAAATGTTTCTTGGTAGGAAATTGAGTACCACTGAGACTTAACTGTGGAATAGTGGGACAATACCATATGGGAAAGCAAACAGAAATCATGGATCTACTACGTCATGAATATCTTCCCCTTAAATCCCACTGAAATAGGTATAAAATCTTCCGAAGCAAACAAACAAAATTTTCCTGAATCTGCAAGGATGATTAACAAAATATCTGACCTGATTCATATTTAAATATGACTCTCCGAATACTATTCATGTTGCTGGTGAGAAGTTTTCAGATGCATCTTCCTCTGAGAAGTTCTTGAATCACAGTCATATTAAGAATACTATCAACTAAGCAGCTAGAACTCTATTTAAAAGTATTAAATTTTTTTTGATAAACTATATGTATTAACTGCAAGAATACTTTGGAAGGTATAAAACAAGAATTGAAAATAGGCAGTGACAAGCCAATTTTGACTAAAAGGTATTTTTGAATGGTTAATCATTTTTTCCTTCCTCCAGGTAATTCAGTTTTCCAAGGTCACTGCCTTGGGAAAAGAATGTGATGAGAAGAGAAAGTGGGAGTGAGTTAGGGCCAAAGTCTTGGCTTTGGTTTGCAATAGCACTGGTCCTTTAGTAATGGAGTGCTGTTTGTGCATAAGCATCATACACGGGAGACACATGACGGGAGATAGTGGTCTCCTTCCAAAAGCCTCATGGACCAAAGGGTGGTTAGGAGTTGGAGAGGGATGGGAGTGATATGATGAAAGCAGAGGAATTAGTGGACCTCAGTAGTAGTTACTGCAGGGCTCAGAGCACTGCTCCCTTGGAGCAGCTCCACTTCCATCATCTCTATTTCATCCCATAAGTCCATTGTTTCCCTCAGCTCATGACTCTGATATGAAAGGTCTTCCTTTTTTATATATAATGGCCTCTCTTTGCAATTGTATCTCTTATTAACATTTTGAGATCTGTTAAATCTATAGTAATGTTCCCTTTTATATTCCTGCTATTGGTAATATAATCTTCTCTTTACTCTCATGTTCCCCCTTGCTAAGGAAATGTCAATTTAAATGATGTTTCAAAGAAATAATATTTGGCTTTGTTGATTTTTAATCAAGTACTATAAATAAAATAAATTATAAATAAAATACTCCTTATTTTGTGTCTTTTTTCCTGACTTCTTGTGATACGTGCTTAGAACATCTATTTTCAGTCTTTTATTTTATAATGTATCAAGTTAAGCTCCAAGATTCCTCTAAGCATAGGTTTAGTTGTATCCCACAAGTTTTAAAATGCTATATTTTCATCATTATTTGAGTCAAGATATTTTCAATTTTCCATTGTGATTTATTCTTTGGCCCACGGTTTATTTAAATGTGTTTTACTTAATATTCAAGTATTTGGGGATTTTATTTCTAGATGGATTCCACTGTGGGCAGAGAATAAACTCGGTATGACTTCAAATTTTTGAAATGTGTGGGGGTGGCTTTCAGGCCCATCGTATGGTCTATTTAGATAAAAATTTCATGTGTACTTTAAAAGATAATATATTCTGCAGGGTTTGATTACATATGCATAATCAGATGACATTTGTTTCTATTTGTTAACAGATTTGTTGTTATTATGAAAGTCTTCTACAGCTCCACTGATTTCGTATCTCCTTTTCTTACCAGTTACTGGGAAAGTGATGTTAAAATCTCCACCATGATTTTGGATTTGCTGAAATCTTTCACACATATCATTTTGCTTTATGTACATATTTAAATTTACATAATTTATCTTATTAAGTGCAAACAAATTTATGTCTTTATAATTTCCATTTGAGCAAAGGCTTTAATCATTGTGATATCTCTTTTTATATTTTTATTCTTTATTTTAGTGTGAGACTACTGGCAATAATTTCTCTTTTTTTGTTTGTCTGCAAAGTATTTTTCCATCATTTCTGAAATACAGAACAACAGGTTAGAGAATATTTTCTTTCAGAATTTGGTCTTGTTTTACCCTCTGTTGTTTGTGTCAGTCTTACTGCTGCTTCTGTAAAGCTAATGGGCCTTCTTTTCCTCTGGCTGCATTTAAGATTTTCATTTTGACTTTCGTTACAGCAGTTTTACTATAATGTATTCAAGTGTAGATTTCTTTGTATTTGTTCTGCTATGGTTTGCAGAACCTCATGAATTTGGTCTTGAGGTCTTTCATTCGATTTTGTGAAATCCTTCCTGTAACTCTTCAAACATTTCTTATGCCCCACTTTTTTTTTCTCCTCCCTCTCTCTCCTTTCCTCCCAAGACTTCAATCACACATATTTAGACCTCTTAGTGTGCCCCATTTTTTTCCTTCAGATTTTATCTTTGTGATTAAATGTACATATTTTCTACTGCATATTTTAGTTCACTATTACTCAATTCTGTTGCAATCAAACTTCTGTTGAACCCAGCTATTGGAATTAGTTCAGTTCCAAAATGTCCACTTTACTCTTTTTATAGGTTCCAGTTCTCCAACTGAAATTTTTTATTTATTTTCTTGGACATGTGAACTATAGTTTCTTTACAATACCTGTCTGATAACTCCAAATGCTGGAGTTGCACTGTATATCTGGAGGCTTTTGGGGTTTTTTGTTTGTATGTTTGTTTTTTTTTTACATTATGGCTCTGTTCCTTTTTTCTCTTGATTTTCAGCCATATGGTCATTTTTTACTGTCATGTTTAGTTAGTTTTATTGTATATTTTTAAAATATAGAGGATTTAGATGATTTATATTCTTCCAGATAGAATTTAATTTTCTTCTGACAGACTACCTTGGAAAACAGACTACCTTGATTTAATCAGGAATTAAGATGGCTTCAGATTGTGTTTCAGGCTTTGTGAGGACTGGCTTTCTTCCAGTTTGCTCTCATTCTTAAGAGGAGCTGTTCAGGGGTCTCAACTAAATGTCTGTGTTGTTTCCCAGATCCCTCCCTCCATGGCAGGCTTTAAAATTCTCTCTCTCTCTCTCTCCCCCAACTTCTCTCTCCTGATCTCTCTCTCTCTCTCCCTGAGATTATGTACATCTCTTAGCTTTTTAACATCTTAAATATGTTTGGCTTCTCAGTCTCTTCGGGACTGGTAAATGCCTCCAGAGAAAACTTCATGCAGAATGTCAGGCTCAGTTTTCTATGATACCCCTTTCTTTTGAATTTTGGACCCTCAAATCCACCCATTCCCAAAACTAAGTTTCAAAGTGTGGGTCAAATTAATAACAAGTATAACCCAATCGTGATATATATATCAGTCTAATGTGTCAGTCTAAAGAAAAAGTGAATGTGGGGTAGTTCTGTATAAGGAATTTCATGTGAGAACTAGTTAACAAGGCTATTGGAAGCATTGCAAAACCAAATAAGGCAAGAGAAAGCAATCCAGAGATTAGCAACAACAGAAAGCTGCTTCTGCTGGTAGGGCAGGAAAACAATGTGCTGAAGCGTTTACAGAGGCCAGGAGCCAAGCCTACCAGGTAGACACCAGAATCAGAACAGAGGCTTCCAACAAGAGTGGGGAATCACATGGAAGACAAAGCCAGTGCTAAGAAGAGAGCAAGAAATGTGATCCCCCTCCCCTGCTGTCACTCAATTGCCAATGTGTCCTTTTGGATAAACATAACTGGTAGTTGGGAAAAGAGCCTGAGAAATGTAGGATCAGTCTTCTTTGTGCAGAACAAAAGGACACTAAATGCACCTACATGCAAAAGGCAAACGACCACAAAGGTTCTTTTGCAGCCAGGTGCAGGGAAACTAATAGAAATACAAGACTTCCAGGTACCAATTACCTTCACTGACTGATTAAAAATATTCTCAGATTAGATATAAGATGAAGGAAGTTAAAGAAAAAAATGGCTCTCTGAGTCACAGATTTTCCTAAACAAATATTAAACAACTCTGGAAGAGATCAGTCATTTCAGCAGCAGCCAATTTAGTGGGTCTTGGCCAAGATATTTTAAAATAGAATGGAATGGAATAGGATAGAATAGAACATCACAACTCATAGGGACTTTGAGAGAAAGTATTTGTTCAAAAAGTTTTAAATCTCAGCCATCTAGGTGACTTATTTAAAGTTGGTTTCATTTCACTGAAGAGGAAGCAGACAAGGATAATTTCATTTAAGAATATCAAGTCAAGACCCTTTAAAGAACAGAGAAAGAGGAAAGAAGCTTAAATGCTCTTGGAAAAAAATTCTAAAGTGCCAAGTGAAATGCAAATTTTAAATATTCCCCAGCTAGTCAATAAATCCTTACAAATGTGTGGATTGTTCATCAGAATTGAAATAAGTCCTTGAATTTTGATTTTAATTAGTCTGGGTACATACTGTTTAAAGAATCTTTAAATTTAGACCGTCACCTGTGTTGTGAAACATCCGACAGCAGAAACAAATTATCTCCTCATGGACTGATCTCCGTTTCCTTCATTTTTCTCAGATAATCAAAGTGAAGATAACAATGACCCCCTCACTGGGTCTTCAAGAAGTGTTTTTGGCTGGGATAAGTGTCTCTAGTCAAAAGAAGAGCTTAATTTCTAGGAAGGCAATTTTAGTTGTTTTGATTAGACAGTTTCTGTGACAAAAGGACTAAGTACTGGATCTCAGTAGAGCCAGCTGTGTTCCCTTTATTAGCTGCTGAGGTGTTAGGAGAGGGATCCAAGGTAACTGATGACCCGGCAGGTGGGTAATGGGTGGGCATGGAGGACAGAGAGCTCTCCTTTCAGCCAAAATTGTGATTACTTGTGTTACTAACAGGAAGGTTCATTTTGATATTTTATTACTAATGAAAAATTTATCAGTTAAGATCAGTTGGGTTGCAAGAAAGGGAAAGTCAAATCATATTCATAAAGGGAGTGTATTAACCTTCAGTTCTGGAGCTCAGATGTGGAGCTGGTTTCAAACACAGTTTGACTGGAAGGTTTGACAATCCATCAGGACCTAGTTTCTCCCACTCTATTTATTCACTTAGATTTCCACCTCACAGCCTTCATGCTCAGATTAGTGGAGAGCCTCATAGTCAAAAAAGCCTGAAGCAGCTTTGGAATTTAAATTCTCTCCTGGTCTCAGGTAGTGTAGGGGAAAAGGCAAGAGTTTCTTTCCAATGACTCCCTGCAAAATCTTTTGTATCTCGTTGACTTTGACTGAACAGTATATCCTTGAATCAATCATTGTAGCCTGATGACTAGCTTTAACTTAGGTCACATCCTTCACAGAGGTCTATGCAAACACATGGGTTGTGAATGGAGGACAGAGAGTTCAGAGGGAAATGAAAGTATTCGACAAAAGCGAAGAAGGAATGAAAGGTGGCTAAACACACCCATGACGAAAACACATGTTCTCTTTATATGGTGGCCAAGTCCACGCAGCCACAGCACACTGTCTTCCTGAGGTGAAATGTGTTTTTGTTTGTTGTTTGTCGGTTTTCCCCGTGCTCTTTTCTCATTACATCTTTGAATGGAAAAGTGTGGAGGACGTTCCTGAGAGCAAACTTTTGCTTGAGGTAAGGGAAATAAGAGCCTTACCGTATGCTACTAGCTACCATGACCTCTTTTTTCAAAAGCTAATTTGCTCTACTTAAGACATACAAACAGATATTAAAACAATAGATTGAATATCTGTGCATTTGCATTCCTAATAAGGAATAAAACATTGTCAGCAGAACTAAATACCCCTTTGAAAATCTCCCCAATTCTCTTCTTTCCTTTCCCAGAAAAATATTATCCTGAATTTAGTGTATTTTATTCCTATGCCTTTATTCATATATTATCTAAAATTTTTATGACTTTCAATACAATATGTAGTACTGTTTTGCATGTTTTCACATATGCAAATATATAATTATATTAAATATACATATTATAAATATATAATTATATTAAATATATATATTTCACATATATGTAGTCATGTTGATTACAACATTTTTCTCAATTATGTCTGATATATGTAGCTCTAGTTCTTTCATTTCACTATTGTGTTGTATTCCTGTTTTGGGTGGGGTTTTTTTTGGTGTTTGAATACATCATAATTGAATTATCCATTCTCCAGTTGATGGACATTTGTATTGGTTCCATTCTAGCTATTAAAATCAATGTTGTATGAGTGTTTTCTACCTGTTTGCTGGCATACATGTTTAAATACCTCAACGGTAGAAACCAAGAAGTGGAATTGACAGCTCAGGGAATATAGGCAACTTCAACATTACTGGTTATTGTCAAATTGTTTTTCAAATAAGTTGTACCGACATACATATTCACCAGCAAAGTACAAGTATCCCTGTGGCTCCACATCCTTGCCAACACGATACCATCAGATGTTTTCATTTTTACTGTTCTGACTAGTGTGAAATTTGTGGTTATAGTTTGAATTTCCATGATAACTAATGACATAGAACATTTTGACATATTTTTACTGACTATTCAGATTTCTTCTGTGAATTTTCTGTTTACATTTTTGCTGATCCTCTGTCCACACCTCAACACCCCTTCTGCTGCTTATTTCTTTTATTAGTGCTTTGCAGAATTTTGTATTATTCTGTATATTATTTCTTTTATTGGGGAGACGGGCTTATATATATTTCAAATATCCTTCTTCCAGATTTTGCACTGTCATTGTATTTCTTAATGAACAGAAAATGTAATTATAATGTGATCAAAATTACCATTTTGTTTTTATGATTTGTGTTTTCTGTGCCCTAATTCAGAGATCCTTCCTTACCTCAAATTTAGAAAGATGTCTTCCTGCATGGCAGCCAGACTTTCCCTGTTACTGAACTTCATGACGATGTTTATACAGAACAAAGTCCATCTCACAGACAGATGGCTGGAGAGCTTTGCTAAATTAGCTGTGTCTTTCAATCTCTTTGAAGCAAGTGTTCCACACCAATGAGGAATGACTTCTTTGGGAAAGATCTTTCATCCCCTGTAGGATGCCTGTGGATCTATATACAGCTGAAAGGCATGTCCCATCCCAGTGGCACATAATGTGGGTGTTGAAGGGCAGCTGGAGGAAGGGGCCTTGAGCACAGGTTCAAATGCCCACAGGCCTATGCCAGAATCTCTTATGCATCTTTTTTCCCCACCGCACCCCCCTACACACATATGATGTCCAGGTAGGCAGCCTGGTCTGTGCAGCTGGGCAACCCATACTTTAGCGGTGGTTTTAATCACACCACTGTGTAATTTTAAATTTGAAGCCGAAACACTGGTGCCTGTTAACCCCAATCAAGTTCAGGAACCCCTCTCTCTCTCTTACACTCTATCTCCCTTACCTACTCAAGAACAGCTGCATTTTAGCATTTGATTTTTTTCTCTCTCTCTACTGTGAGACTTGCAATATGAGGAAAAACAGCAAGGAAAACAGAAGAGAAGGTAATGGAAGGTAAAGCTTTCAAAGATAGAAAATATTTCCATCTGCCAACTAGAGAAAGCATTCTGACTGTGAAGCTTATGGGGTAGCCACATTTATCCCTGACAGAATTCCAGGAATCACTTTACCTTACGAAATTTTCTCTAGCATCAGTACTTAGTCTAGTGGCCATGGCCATTTGAGGCTTAGGTAACAAAGTAAAGAAAGAGGTCATTTTTGACTATCAGAAACTAGGGTAGCTTGTCACTGAGGTTAAGCCTACTACTATGGGGAAACAAGCTCTGTGCTGTGTCAGTCTTAGGTGAGGTTGTAGGAATTAGGCTCTTTGTCAAACTGCAATAAAATCTCCATTCTCCTCCCCAGTCTCTCCCCACCAACCATCAGTATAACAACTCACATCTCATAATACGCAATCAGCTCCCCTGTAGTCTCAATCTACTGACTGCACCACCAATCAGTCTGTGAATTGCCCAGGTGTCTCTGCAGGTTTCCTAACACTTCAGCATGCGCCCTGTATCCCCAAAGACTAGCACACTTGCATTGCAAAGGCCCCCTGAGCAGACAAAGAACAAGGCTAAAATGTTTGGTGTGGGGCCAGGGAAAGACATAATTTGATGTGATAGTAATAGGCCCCTCCATGCAATGGCACTCAGTATTTCGGTTTCTTCAATTCAGTTTCTGCTTCTTCCATAATTCTTACTTTTTAAATTTTTTTCATTAAATTGAGTGATAAAACAGTGATTCATTTAATGATTCAACACTGATTTTATGAACTATCATATATTAAGTAGTTAACATATTTTTCCCTCTTGAACATCAGGATAAAGAAATTATGTTGGGAAATTTGGGGTGAGGGGTCATGTCCCTCTTCTTCCCTTTCTTTTTTCCCCATGCTGTGCTCCTCCCCTTAAGTTATGAATTCTGAAGTCCTCTATTGAAATAAGCATCAGGGGTGTTGTCACTCAAAGCTCAAAGTGAGATCATGGGGTCTCTTAGACCTTGAAGAAAGTTTTACTTATTTTAGAGGCTGTTATCTTTTTCAAAAAAGATAGACTCAAGAAATCTTTCACAAATCCTTTACCTTTCATCCTGGCTATCCAAGGCAATTCATTTTAATTCTGATTGTGCACTTTCCTTTGCTCTTCCTTAACAAGCTTTAGAAAGGTGGATGTCTGCCTCCCTGGGAGAGTCTTTGTCCAGCCCCGCAGAGCTCTGGGATCATTAGCCTGACCTCCCCCCTTCTTATAAAAGCAGCATGCCTAGGTCTTCTGGCAAGAGCTGGGCACAGGGAGGAAGGGCAGACCAGCTACTCTCCTAACAAGAGAGAGTCAATGTGAGTATTCTTCCCTAGAAAAGTATGGAACATCTCTCAAGGAGATGCCATGACCACAAAGTCTTCTACCTGGGAAGGAAACATGGTTCACACTCATTTCTCTCTCCTCCTTGAATAAGACTGTGATTGTGCCCACGGAAACATGTATAGAATCAGTCAGAAGAATAGGACCATCCAGCATGATGTGGGGTAGGGAGTGGGTGAGGGGTTGAAGAAGAATGAGGTTAGATGATTAGATGATGGAAGTGGGGGAAATCCTTGACAAAGAGATTCTTGCTGTGCCTACTCAGCCCTTCAGCAAACAACATCCTCTGGATGATGTTCTGTATCAAGATGAAAGAAGAGTGTTTTAGGTCTAGGAGTGAAAATTTGGGATCCCGGGTCCTGTAACTATTCTTGTGCCTGGAGTAGGAGCTTCTGAAACATGTTCAGTGTTCACAAGCCAAGTCGACATGACACTCAGATCACAACCTCAAAAGAGAAAACTTTTTTGGAGGAAGTATACATTTAGATTTAAGGCAATCCTCACTCACTCTTTCCTGAAGTGGTTTGCTAGTGTTATTCATTGGGTCTTATAAAAAAAACTTTGCAAACTGTTGTTTTGAAACTCCAAAAGCAGAATGTTTTCTGCAGTCAGGCTGATCCAGAACAGGGTGAGAGGGTTGAAAACGTGTCCCAAGTGTAGTACTTCCTGAAGTGGTCTCCATCTCTTCACCTGAAACTTTTTGACTTTTCACCCTTTTATCAGCTTCAGATTCCTGGCAGCTTAGTTTCCAACCATCTTCACTCTGCCTCTGATTTTCTTACTATAAGAAATAAAGACAGGCTGTTTGACCTGAGGCGATCCAGCACTGAAGAACATCTGGCTCTTTGGTGGGTCTAATATGGCAGACTCTGGGAGGGCTCATGCCAAGGAGTACTTCCAAGAACTTCTGCTGCCAGTGTCCTTGTCCCTGAGGTGAGCCACAGCCACCCACTGCCTCTGCAGGAGACCCTCCAACACAAGCATAACTTGAAGTCATATCTGTGAAGCCACAGCTGAAATTAATGTCAGGGATCTGGAGCCCTGTTCTGTTGATCCCCCTCCTACAATTGCAGCCATTGGACACTTACTGAGAGCTGCCATGTGGTGTTGGGTCTTGGTGCTCCGGCTGGGCGTCAGGCCTGTGCCTCTGAGGTGGGAGAGCCAAGTTCAGGATACTGGACCAACAGAGGTCCATGGCCCAATGTAATATCAATCAGTGAGAGCTCTCTCAGAGATCTCTATCTCAATGCTAAGACCCAGCTCCACTCAAAGACCAGCAAGCTCCAGGGCTGGACACCACATGCCAAACAACTAGCAAGGCAGGAACACAACCCCACCCATTAGCAGAAAGGATGCCTAAAATCATAATAAGTTCACAGACACCCCAAAACACACCACTGGACACGGTCCTGCCCACCAGAAAGACAAGATCCAGCTTCATCCACCAGAACACAGGCACCAGTCCTCTCCACCAGGAAGCCTACACAACCCACTGAACCAACCTTACCCACTGGGGGCCGACACCAAAAACAATGGGAACTACGAACCTGCAGCCTGTGAAAAGGAGACCCCAAACACAGTAAGTTAAGCAAAATGAGAAGACAGAGAAATATGCAGCAGATGAAGGAGCAAAGTAAAAACCCACCAGACCAAACAAATGAAGAGGAAACAGGCAGTCTACCTGAAAAAGATTTCAGAGTAATGACAGTAAAGATGATACAAAATCTTGGAAATAGAATGGAGAAAATACAAGAAACATTTAATAAGGACCTAGAAGAACTAAAGAGCAAATAAACAATGATGAACAACACAATAAATAAAATTAAAAATTCTCTAGAAGGAACCAATAGCAGAATAACTGAGGCAGACGAATGGATAAGTGACATGGAAGGTAAAATAGTGGAAATAACTACTACAGAGCAGAATAAAGAAAAAAGAGTGAAAAGAATTGAAGACAGTCGCAGAGACCTCTGGGACAACATTAAAGGCACCAACATTCGAATTATAGGGGTCCCAGAAAAGAAAAGGAAAGGGACTGAGAAAATATTTGAAAAGATTATACTGAAAACTTCCCTAATATGGGAAAGGAAATAGTCCATCAAGTCCAGGAAGCACAGAGAGTCCCATACAGGATAAATCCAGGGAGAATCATGCCAAGACACATATTAATCAAACTATCAAAAATTAAATATAAAGAAAAAATATTAAAAGCAGAAAGGGAAAAACAACAAATAACATACAAGGGAATCCCCCTAAGGTTAACAGCTGATCTTTCAGAAGAAACTCTGTAAGACGGAAGGGAGTGGCAGGACATATTTAAAGTGATGAAAAGGGAAACACCTACAACCAAGATTACTCTACCTGGCAAGGATCTCATTCAGATTAAACAGAGAAATTAAAACCTTTACAGACAAGCAAAAGCTAAGAGCATTCAGACCACAAAAATAGCTTTATAACAAATGCTAAAGGAACTCCTCTAGGTAGGAAACACAAGAGAAGGAAAAAACATACAAAACAAGCCCAAAACAATTAAGAAAATGGTAATAGTAACATACATATCAATAACAACCTTAAACGTAAATAGATTAACTGCTCCAACCAAAAGACACAGACTGGTTGAATGGATACAAAAATAAGACCTGTATATATCCTATCTACAAGAGACCCACTTCAGACCCAGGGACACATAAAGACTGAAAGTGAGGGGATGGAAAAAGATATTCCATGCAAATGGAAATCAAAAGAAAGCTGGAGTAGCAATTCTCATATCAGACAAAATAGACTTTAAAATAAAGACTAGGGTTTCCCTGGTGGCACAGTGGTTGAGAGTCCGCCAGCCAATGCAGGGGACATGGGTTTGTGCCCCAGTTTGGGAAGATCCCACATGCCGCAGAGCGCCTAGGCCCTTGAGCCATGGCCGCTGAGCCTGCATGTCTGGAACTGCCTGTGCTCTGCAACGAGAGAGGCCACAACAGTGAGAGGCCTGTGTACCGTTAAAAAAATAAAAAAATAAAAATAAAATAAAGACTATTACAAGAGACAAAGAAGCAAACTACATAATGATCAAGGGATCAACCCAAGAAGAATATATAACAGTTGTAAATATTTATGTACCCAACAGAGGAGCACCTCAATACATAAGGCAAATGTTAACAGCCATAAAAGGGGAAATCAACAGTAATACAATAATAGTAGGGGACTTTAACACTGCACTTTCACCAATGGACAGATCATGCAAAATGAAAATAAATAAGGAAACAGAAGCTTTAAAGGCCACATTAAACAAGATGGACTTAATTGATATTTATAGGACACTGCATCCAAAAACAATAGAATACACTTTCTTCTCAAGTGCTCATGGAATATTCTCCAGGATAGATCATATCTTGGGTCACAAATCAAGCCGTGATAAATTTAAGAAAATTGAAATCATATCAAGTATCTTTTCCAAGCACAATGTTATGAGACAAGATATCAATTACAGGAAAAAGTCTGTAAGAAATACAAACACATGGAGGCTAAACAATACACTACAAAATAACCAAGAGATCACTGAAGAAATCAAAGAGGAAATCAAGAAATATCTAGAAACAAATGACAATGAAAACACGATGATCCAAAACCTATAGGATGCAGCAAAAGCAGTTCTAAGAGGGAAGTTTATAGCAATACAATCCTACCTCAAGAAACAAGAAACATCTCAAATAAATAACCTTACACCTAAAGCAATTAGAGAAAGAAGAAGAACAACAACAAAAGAAACCCAAAGATAGAAGAAAAGAAATCATAAAGATCATATCAGAAATAAATGAAAAAAATGAAGGAAATGATAGCAAAGATCAATAAAACTAAAAGCTGGTTCTTTGAGAAGATAAACAATATTGATAAACCATTAGCCAGACTTATCAAGAAAAAAAGGGAGAAGACACAAATCAACAGAATTAGAAATGAAAAAGGAGAAGTAACAACTTACACTGCAGAAATACAAAGGATCATGAGAGATGATTATGAGCAACTATATGCCAATAAAATGGACAACCTGGAAGAAATGGACAAATTCTTAGCACAGCCTTCCAAGACTGAACCAGGATGAAATAGAAAATATAAACAGACCAATCACAAGCACTGAAATTGAAACTGTGATTTAAAATTTTCCAACAAACAAAAGCCTAGGACCAGATGGCTTCACAGGCAAATGCAATCAAACATTTAGAGAAGAGTTAACACCTATCCTTCTCAAACTCTTCCAAAATATAGCAGAGGGAGGAATACTCCCAAACTCATTCTACGAGGCCACCATCACACTGACACCAAAACCAGACAAAGATGTCACAAAGAAAGAAAACTACCAGCCACTATCACTGTTGGACACAGACGCAAAAATCCTCAACAAAATACTAGCAAACAGAATCCAACAGCACATTCAAAGGATCATACACCATTATCAAGTGGGGTTTATCTCAGGAATGTAAGGATTCTTTAATATACACAAATCAATCAATGTTATATACCATATTAACAAATTAAAGGATAAAAACCATATGATAATCTCAATAGATACAGAAACAGCTTTCAACAAAATTCAACACACATTTGTGATTAAAAACTCTCCAGAAAGCAGGCATAGAGGGAACTTACCTCAACATAATAAAGGCAATATATGACAAACCCACAGCCAACATCATTCTCAATGGTGAAAAACTGAAACATTTCCACTAAGACCAGGGACAAGACAAGGTTGCCCACTCTCACCACTATTATTCAACATAGTTTTGGAAGTCCTAGCCACAGCAATCAGAGAAGAAAAAGAAATAAAAGGAATCCAAATTGGAAAAGAAGAAGTAAAACTGTCACTGTTTGCAGATGACATGATACTATAAATAGAGAATCCTAAAAAGTCTACCAGAAAACTAGTAAAGCTAATCAATGAATGTGGTAGAGTAGCAGGATACAAAATTAATGCACAGAAATCTCTTGCATTCCTATACACTAATAATGAGAATCTGAAAGAGAAATAAGGAAACACTCTCATTTACCACTGCACCAAAAAGAATAAAATACCTAAGAATAAACCTACCTAAGGAGACAAAAGACCTGTATACAGAAAACAATAAGACACTGTTGAAAGAAATTAATGATGATACAAACAGATGGAGAGATATACCATGTTCTTGGATTGGAAGAATCAACATTGTGAAAATGACTGTATTATCCAAAGCAATCTACAGATTCAATCCAATCCCTATCAAACCACCAATGGCATTTTTCACAGAAGTAGATCAAAAAATTTCACAATTTGTATGGAAACACAAAAGACCCCAAATAGCCAAAGCAATCTTGACAAAGAAAAACGGAGCTGGAGGAATCAGGTCCCCAGACTTCAGACTATACTACAAAACTACAGTAATCAAGACACTATGGTACTGGCACAAAAAGATATATATAGATCAATGGAACAGGGTAGAAAGGGCAGAGTTAAACCCATGTGCCTATGGTCACCTTAGTTTTGATAAAGGAGGCAAGAATGTACAATGGAAAAACCCAGCCTCTTCAATAAGTGGTGATGGGAAAACTGGACAGCTACATGTAAAAGAATGAAATTAGAACACTCCCTAACACCATACACAAAAATAAGCTCAAAATGGATTAAAGAGTTCATGTAAGGCCAGAGACTATAAAACTCTTAGAGGAAAACCTAGGTAGAACACTCTATGACATAAATCACAGCAAGATCCTTTTTTGACCCACTTCCTGGAGAAATCGAAATAAAAACAAAAATAAACAAATGGGACCTACTGAAACTTAAAAGCTTTTGCACAGCAAAGGAAACCATAAACAAGATGAAAAGACAACCCTCAGGATGGGAGAAAATATTTGCAAATGAATCAACGGACAAAGGATTAATCTCCAAAATACATAAACAGCTCATGCAGATCAATATTAAAAAAACAAACAACCCAATCCAAAAATGGGCAGAAGACCTAAACAAACATTTCTCCAAAGAAGATATACAGATTGCCAACAAACACACGAAAGGATGCTCAATATCATTAATCATAAGAGAAATGCAAATCAAAACTACAATGAGGTATCATCTCACACCAGTCACAATGGCCATCATCAAAAAATCTACAAAACCTATAAATGCTGGAGAGGGTGTGGACAAAAGGGAATCTTGCTGCATTGTTGGTGGGAATGAAAATTGATAAAGCCACTATGGAGAACAGTATGGAGGTTCCTTAAAAAACTACAAATAGAACTACCATAAGACCCAGCAATCCCACTACTGGGCATATACCCTGAGAAAACCATAATTCAAAAAGAGTCATGTACCACAATATTCACTGCAGCTCTATTTACAATAGCCAGGACATGGAAGCAACCTAAGTGTCCATCGACAGATGAATGGATTAAGAAGATGTGGCACATACATACAATGGAATATTACTCAGCCATAAAAAGAAACTAAATTGAGTTATTTGTAACAAGGTGGATGGACCTAGAGTCTGTCATACGGAGTGAAGTAAGTCCGAAAGAGAGAAAAAATACTGTATGCTAACACATACATATGGAATCTAAGAAAAAAAAAAAGGTTCTGAATAATCTAGGGGCAGGACAGGAATAAAGACACAGACACAGACAATGGACTTGAGGACACAGGGAGGGGGAAGGGTAGGCTGGAATGAAGTGAGAGAGTGGCATGGACTTATTATATACACTATCAAATGTAAAATAGATAGCTAGTGGGAAGCAGCCACATAGCACAGGGAGATCAGCTCGGTGCTTTGTGACCACCTAGAGGGGTGGGATAGGGAGGGTGGGCGGGAGACACAAGAGGGAGGGGATATGGGGATATAGGTGTACGTATAGCTGATTCACTTTGTTATACAGCAGAAACTAACACACTGTTGTAAAGCAATTATACTCCAATAAAGATGTTAAAAAATAAATAAATAAAAATATATGCCCCTAAAAATAAAAAGAAAGAAAGAAAGAAAGACCACTTTGCAGAACGCCCTGTGTATGAAGCAATCAGCCTTCTCTCTGAAACAAAGATTAAAATTCCACCACAGATGAACCTGGATCACTGGATTTTACTTCATGGGTGCCTCCTTTTCTTTCTTCCATTCATACTTCTGCCTCAAGCCACCCCCTTAACGGCTCCAAGGATACACCATGTCCATATGTCACTTTTAACCTCTGGCCCAACTACTGATGCAAGTTTTCTAAAACTTAATCCCTAAGCATATGAGATAGCACAGTATTTTCAAAAAGACTTGGCAAAAACTAAGAAGGAAGAAAGAAAAATAAAATAAACTTAGAAGGCTCACAGACACAGAGAACAGAGTTGTGGTTGCCCAGCCGGGGTGGTGGGAGAGGGAAGGATTGGGAGTTTGGGATTAGCAGATGCAAACTAATATATATAGGATGGATAAACAGCAAGTTCCTATTGTATAGCATGGGAACTATATTCAGTATCCTGTGATAAAGCATAATCGAAAAGAATATGAAAAAGAATAAATTAAAAAAAATAAACATAGAGAAGATACAAAGCATAAAAAAAGTCATTTAAGTTTCATTCATTATTCAATCCTTTATTTATTCAACAAGCATTTATTGAACACCCATTAAGTGCCTGGAGCTGAAGATACAATGATGAACAGTACAGAAACTCCTGCCTTTGTGGTCAAAGAGCAGTTTGGGTTTATACTGCAGAGGTTTGTGGCGCTCTATAGTACCCTGCTTCTGAGGATCCAAATTCCTCTTCACTTTCATACTCTTGTCCAAGAAAAACAAACAAGTAGTCGAACAATCCGGGAAGAAACTGCTATCCCATGACTTGGAATCTAATCCTCAATACTAAACAGTTTCTGACTCTAATTTTCTTCCATGATCCTCATTTTGTCCTCATCATTTTTCACTGTGAGCTACAGAGCTTTACACATCCAGGAATGGGAGGACGCTCCACATGTCAGCTAGAAATACGGAACTTTATCATCAACTCAATGGACAAGTAGAAATCAGGCCACTAGCAGTGAGTAAAGGAAATGCTTAAGTTCACAAAAAGGAGGATAAGGTTGGAAAGAACAGATATAATTCAGCCTTGAGGAATATAAGCAAAGCTAGACCTCAGACCCAATTCTTCCTGAGTTGTCTTTCATGTTGTGTGTGTGCATGTGCATGCATTACGGTAGCTAAGACACTGATAGAGACCACATAGATTTTCTTATTACACATAGTGGACTGACATGATAGAGAATACATTTAGGACTGTATAAACTACACCTAAATCCGGGAAACTACTTCTTCTGCATTTGCGAGTGCCTATCTTCCCTGGCCACGCTGGCAACATAAGCTTCTCTTTGTAAACATCCAATGTATTCTAGGTATTCAAAACCATGAGAGGACTGGGATTTGGGAGCTAGGAGGTGATTGAACTTGGAATTTAACACCCTGGACAATTCAAGAAATAATGGTTTCAGTAAGCACTTCAATCAGATAATCACAAGGATACTGATAAGAAGTTCTAGAGAAGATTGTCATGGGAAATAACAACTGGATGTACTAATTACCTGACTTTACAGAACAGGTGATGATTCCTATCAGCCAAGATCTGGGGAATGGATGTTGTTCTTGACCAAATTATACAGGTCCCATCTAATTCCTTGAATTCTCTGGGCAGGTCCTCTCCTTCAGTACAAATACAAATGAAAGTACAGTGAATTTGTGATTTGAGATAATGGTAGTACCAGATGAGGCAGATTAATGAGGTATCTGCATCTTGTAGAGGGTTCAGCAATGCTTTCTTCATCCATTTCTCAGTTATCTCTAACGAGGAACTTAATTTATATTTTGCCACCTAATTTCAGGCCAGGAGAGCTATTCTATCAGCAGCATGTGCCAGTTAACTCATGATAGCAAAGGAATGAAGATTCTCCAGGGTGAACTGTGAAAGAGAAACAACTGCCTCAGAAATCAGTATGTTCATTTTATTAAGTCTGTATATTTTTCCTTTTTATATAGTGAGCATTTGCTTCTTGGGAATTTTTTTTTTTAATGAAAAAAGAAATCGGTGAATATCACTATCAAAGAAATGAGTCTAGTGAAATAATTCACAGGCTTTGCACTTGAGAGATGTTTGAAGTAACTACGGGGTGTTTACTTAGGAGAAGAAAAAACTTAGGAGGTCATGATGATTAGCTTCATGATATGAAAAGGTCAATAGTGTGAAAAAGAGATTCAACTTAGCCTATGTCAACTCAGAGAACTGACCTCAGGATAGCATTTTATTATATCAGTGTTGTTCTGTGATGGACCAGAATAAGACTCCCAGGGAAGTGGTGAGGTTCCTGTCACTGGATGTATCCGAAATGATGGATGACCTTTAGGAGTAGAAGGTAATAAAAGAAGAGAAAAGTAGGAATGGTCATAAATTAGCATCTATTCTATGTTAAGACTTTTCATATATCATTTAATACCTGTTTCCATGAGGTAGATATTATTTTCCCAGTTTATAGATGATGACACTGAGGCTCAGAGAAATGAAGTAATTTGTCTAAGGTGACATGGCTAGAAAGTGAAAAGCCAGAAGTAGAAATCCAGTTCCACGGTTTTTTCCAAAATATTTGCTTTTGAGATAGAAGGAATAAATAAGGAGTCAGTCTAGTTGTCTGTAACTATGCTGCCTACTAAATCATCCTGACCACTGCCACTGATGCAAAACTAGAAGGTATTGAGCCTTGGGTACACAACTATCTCACAGCTAAGGAAAACTCCACCTGCCACCTGGTCCTGTACAAATCCTGGAGACCTCCGAATCAAATTAACAAGGAAGAGAAGTAACTGACATCAATGGAGATTGCTTCTATCCAAGACGCCAGATCAAGACTTCCTACTTTAGCTAAACATGAAACCCTTGCTTTTCTTATTTCCTTTACTTTGGCATTGGCCTGGAAAGACTCATCCGTATCTCCCAGGCCATTGTTAAGGAGGGTAACCTTTCAGACTGCTGGATTTGTCATCAAAGATTCCGATCTATCCATGATCATCTAGATCAGATTTAGAAGAAATCACACTAAGAAATCTCACCAGCAGCACCTGTCTTTGCAAGGTATTTAAGATGACTCTTTACCTCAGGCTAGGGAAATGCAGTAAAAATCTGACTAATCCCTGGATTGAACAGGTAAACACAGCAATCCCTGAGAGTGAACCCACAGGGATTCCCTGGTCAGGAGATACAAATGAGAATATGACCAGAAACCTGAAGCCTCGTAATTATTAAGAGTTGACTCAGATGTAATGCTGGTCCTGATGTTTGCTAACTAGGAGAACTTTATCAATTTATTTATCATCTCTGTGCCCGTTTCTTCATCTCTAAACTGGAATAATTGCCATACTTATCTTGCAATTAAGATGCAAAAAACCAAAAAGCACTGGTACTTGGTATGCACTCAACAAATTTCAGCTATTACTGCTCATAGTATCAGTTGGAACTAAGAAAAAAAAATATGTCCAATACATTTGAACATCTAATATCAAACAGGAAACAAACAGATCATCATCTGCCCTATTTGATGAAAATTTTTGTGTCTTCTCCTGAAGACTCTGGGACCATGCTTTCTCCTTCTACTCACTCAACCACTACTCAGTGACAAAGGATATTAGAGCTGGGAGAGTTGACCCCAATTTCTTGGCTGTCAATTCCATGCTCCCCATTCTAGCTTCTAGGGCTGGCCATGATGCCTCTGCCCTCAGCTGCAGAACAAATCCTGGCCAGGGTGGACAGTCATGCTTTAATCACGCTCTTAAAGCCCATTACCCTGTGGGCTTGTTGAGGTTCCTGCTGTCCTCAGCTTCCCCATCCAGCCACCTTTCTGGAACTGGGCTATGTCTGGTTCCAGCCACATTTAAAGAACTTCTGCTACTGTGCAAAGGTGCCCTTTCATGTGGGTTAAAGCCCAGCCTCTATGACAACCAAAATGAGCTGAGAAGGCTCCTAAGCACCCCCTGCATGCTGCTGAGCGGCCGGGGAGGGTCGGAGGAGGAGGAGTGTGGCCAGTATCTATTCCATGCTTATTGTCTGCAAGGAACTGAGCTAAACAGTCTACAAAAATAACCTTGTTAATGTCTCACAACAACCTCTCAAGACAAATACTAAGAGTATCCCCAGTTATCAATGACAGCTACCACATGATGGAGACTCTATCTGAGCATAGCTCTCCCCTGCTCTAAAGTCCAAGATTTTGGCCACCGTGTGGTAACTGTTCTTGATTAATATAACTGCTTAGAATTAGGATAGGCAACTTCTGGACACAAGAGTGATTTAGGGGGAAATAAGAGTACGGGGTTAAGGGAAGCATTACTTATTAACTGAAAATAAAGAGAACTTTATTGAATCCCACAGGGGAAATACATATATTTAGCATTATGGAAACATTTTACCTTAATATATGTGAGTAGTAGAGGCTATTTCCAATCTGTTGTCTCAAAATTGGATGGACTTCCCTTGAATCTCAGCCCCAGCCTGGGTAGGGCTCAGGTTCTTTCCTTTTTTTAAAAAAAATACATTATTTATTTATTTTTGGCTGTGTTGGGTCTTCGTTTCTGTGCGAGGGCTTTCTCTAGTTGAGGCGAGCGGGGGCCACTCTTCATTGCGGTGCGCGGGCCTCTCACTATCGCGGCCTCTCTTGTTGCAGAGCACAGGCTCCAGACGCGCAGGCTCAGTATAGTTGTGGCTCACGGGCCCAGTTGCTCCGCGGCATGTGGAGATCTTCCCAGACCAGGGCTCGAACCCGTGTCCCCTGCATTGGCAGGCAGATTCTTAACCACTGCGCCACCAAGGAAGCCCCTCTTTTCTTTTTTTGAAAGGTGTTTTGTGTTTTGTGGGTTTTTGGCCGCACTGTGTGGCATGTGGAACTTCCCCAACTAGGGATGGAACCCACGCCCTCTGGAGTGGAAGCGTGGAGTCTTAACCACTAGACTGTCAGGGAAGTCCCAGGAATCAGGTTCTACACACGGTTCTGGACACTGTGATTGGACTTCACCCACCACACTCCAGTGGAGACCAGTGTCCCCCAGTCATCCCAGCTTCCCCTCCATTTCCTTACATACTACTGAGCTCCTAGAATGCTTTGTGGCTAAGCAGCTTCAAATGGCAACAACATCATCCCAGTCAATACAAGTGATTTTCCTGGGAAATTATGTGCATGTACGTTGATTCAAGAAGAATAAGCAAGAATGGAAAGTTGGCATCATGATGCATTTTCTAGCAGTCATGCCTTTCTATGAAATGAATAACATATTCAGGATACTTTTAAGGTTTGTAAACAAAGGGACTATTCACAAATGCATCAGCTGGGTTTAAAGGAACTACAAGAGGTAGTGCAGTGCCTTGGGCTTAGCATCAGGGACTCTGTTACCCACCCCTAGGCCCAAAAGGATGAGGGGAGAAAGTATTTACTAGACTCAAGGTGGAGAGAATGATGTAGGGAAAGCTTCCTTGAGAGGAGCAGAGACCTTCAGTTGGAAAATACAGGTAGCCTTAGTAAACCTTGCAGGGAGGGAGCTGCAAGAATTAATCTCCTGGTCTTACTCTTCTTCTACCTTCTCATTATTTCCAGTTACAGCTCCCAAATCCATAGGATAGCAAGAGAAGTGTACATGATCACTTTCCAAGGCAGAAAATCAGATGGTGAAGACAGAAAAGTAGATCTGGAAAGTAACAGAAAGCAAAAAGAAAACCACACACATAAAAACAGTTATGAATATAATTACACATCACTACTGCTTAGCTTATGAAGACTTATAAGAAGTGCTATAAGAGGTTTGAATAAAATGTTATGAAC
Organism: Kogia breviceps; assembly: GCF_026419965.1. Taxonomy (NCBI): domain Eukaryota; kingdom Metazoa; phylum Chordata; class Mammalia; order Artiodactyla; family Physeteridae; genus Kogia; species Kogia breviceps. The sequence continues at coordinate 51,035,076 of NC_081311.1, forward strand.
TAGAGCAGAAGCACACTTGTGCCTTTATTCAAACCCTTCTTAGAGTATCTTCTTCAGAGAGAATTGGTGTTCCTGCAGCGCAGAAGGGTTAGTAAGACCAGTTTCCAACGTGGCCAACCAAAGACTGAGTAATATACAACAGAGCCAGTGATACACGGTGCTATGAACTAAACTGTGTCCCCCCCCAAATTTATATGTATAAGCCCTAAGACCCAATGTGACTATATTTGGAGATAGGGTCTTTTAGGAGGTAATTATGATTAAATGAGGTCATTAGGGTGGGACCTTAATTTGATAGGATGCGTGTCCTTATAAGAGGAAGGGACACCAAAGATCTCTCTTTTTTTCCAAGAGAGCACAGAGGAAAGGCCATGTGAGGACATAGCAAGAAGGTGGCCAACTACAAATCAGGAGGGAAGGCTTCACCAGAAACCAAACCTGTGACACCATGATCTTGGACTTCCAGCCTCCAGAACTGTGAAAAATCAAGTGTCTGTTGTTTAAGCCACCCAGCCTGTGGTATTTTTGTATTGGCAGCCCAAGCAGACTAATACACATGGCTTCTGAGATTTGTTACCAGACTTTTTGTCACCCTGCCTAGTCCACCCAGCCCAGCCTTGTAAGATTCTCTAACTGCATTACAAAGATGATTATTTCAACCCGAACAAATCCTCCCTTGGACTAGTAAGGAGTTTTACCCCTGATGCTCACAGATCTGTGCTTTGCTACCTTTGTCCACAAACCAGAGAACTCAGAAGGTAATACCTCCCAGTCCCCAAGCACTACACTGTAACTATCTAGCTAACCTGTTGGCCATTAGAAAAATGGATTTTGGTCACAAACCAAGGCACTATAATGTGCGACCTCTGAGTACCTTCTTGATCATCACAATACGGTCTTTTGGCTTCTGCCCTTTGAAAGTATCATTTGACTCCCATAAACATACCTTGTAGATTATAGTATTATTAAGATCATAACTTTGGACTTTATAATGTAGTCTCATGATCCATTCTCCTTACCCAACCAAGACATTATAAACTGGAAACTGGCCTTCAGACTGCCACTTCAGACATGATAAAATGGTCTTGTGGCCATACCCCTTGGACATTATAATGCAGCCTCTAGGCCAATGTCTTGGGATATTATGTTATAGCTTTCTGGTCATCAACTTGGACCTTTCAATTCGGTCCACTGGCCACTGTCTCTGAGATTTAGTTCTAACAAATAGATGAATACCTAGGGTTTAACTTTGCCCACTTCTGGCTTGCTCTCCTCTCTCTGTGCTCCCCTTCTTGCCATCCCAGCAGACCTTGTGGCAGAGCCTGTGTGAATTATGACAAGCTGAAAAATCTAAGACTTGAGCATGCTGGCAAGTTTGATTATTTTTTCTGCAATTCCAACTAAGTGGAATAATGGAGTTGTCTAACTGCAGGATACAGTTAGAAAATGCATTTCCTTAAAAAATCAAAATGTCAGTGCCAGATAAAGCATCTAGACTTTGTTCAAGTCATCAAAATTCTCTCTTATTCTTTTAATTTAGTGGAAAGAAATGTCAGTTGTGACCAATGTCTCCTAGATCAATATTACACTTCAGTGCTCTATGAAGAAGTGTACAAAAGGCAAAGTGTGACAACCCATGGCGTCTCCTTATTCTTGCCTATGGGTCTTTGGTGTTGATGCTCTGCAATGGTTAATAAGGAAAAGTTCATGATGTTGCCATAAGGAGAGTATTCTACCCACATAGCAGGGTCTCTCCAGCCTTTAGGACTACCAGGGAATGGGCAAAAAGGAGACACAGTTGATCACCACTGCTCTGTGCCTCGAGTTATAATTTCAGGCTTGACTGAGGAGTCTTAACACACAATTTCTCTAACTTTGAAGCTTAAATAAATATCTTTAGCTTTCTATTTTTTAATTTCCTTTTTCAAAGCATTAACGCAGGTATCCTTGTTGAGATGCGGTAGATGCCACCGAAAGGTAGCAAAGCTACGCGCCCACTGCTCTAATTCAGGTATGCCCGTACGTGTCTCGTCATATTCTGCTCAGTTGCTAGGACTGGTTCATGTCATGGTATTTATTTTACCCTCCTGTAAGGATGAAGTAAAAGCGCAGTTGAAGCTGAGGGCCTTCCCTGAGTCTGGGACAAAGGGAATGAGAATAAATACCATTCACTTAATTCCAGGCACTAACGTAAACAAGAAACTATGTCCTCCCCCACATCCAATTCCCACAACACACACACACACACACACACACACACACACACACACACACACACACACACACACACACACACACACACACACACTTCCCTGCCTGAGGAGTAAGCCTCAGAAAACCAGTTTTGTCCTTGACCAGTAATTTAGGGCTTTACCCAGGGCATTTTCTTTCATAGTATCTTCAGTCTTAAAGGAAGATGTTCCAAGTTCCCAGGGATAAAATGAAAGATGGAATCAAATTCAATAGTATAATTCTTGGTTTTTCACTCTAAAAGTCTGAGTACAAAGCATACCTTGTGGCTGAGTGACAGAGTTATATTCTTCACTGGCCATCTCAGAAGGGCAGTAGAAAAAGCCTTGGTAACAGAGAGGAAAACAATGCTGACAGTGAGAGCAAGGGAGTTTGTGGAGAAGAGGTTGCAAGAGAGGAGTAATAACGATCTCTCTGGGATGCTGGTATGACATCAGCACAGAGTGTGTGGAAGCCCCACCTAAAGCAAGAGAGGAGGCCTTTTCTGCTTAGACTTTAACTCCATTAAAAACGTGATATCAGCTCACATTATTTTATTAGTGATATAGTATCTATCAAAGGCCTATATTAAATAATTCTATATAGTAAGTGACCTTGGACTGAAACATCTTCAGGACTACCAGTGGAGCAGAGACATATTAATGACTCCTGATGTGAAAACATGCCTGAGCTTGATCATCTTGCTGGGACCCCGGCACCATGGGCCCCCTTCTATGCCCTCTCTTACATCACAAGGGCTACAAGCCTAGGAGCTGCATTTCCTAACCAGCTGGGTTCCGGTTTAGATTCTGCCAGTGAAAGGCACTCATGGAAGGTGGACAAGAAGGTGAAGTCATATTGTTTTTGTGGCAGATACAGACAGATGCATGGGTTTCACCAGATGGCAGAGTAGTGCCTGGGGTTTGGAGCATATTTGAGTGAATCACTCACTTTGGCGCTACGTGAAAGTGAGGTATCTCATGCAGGGGGTGGATTCTGATTATTCTATCACATATTGATTTCCTAGAAGCCATTAGAAGCTTTCCCTACCACTCCCTCAGTCCATCTAATGGTATTGTAGTTTTCTACACAAAATAGTTTCCTGCTTGGAATTTTACAGTGCTTTCTGCTTTCCTGACCAAATCCCACCTGGCAAAAGGATACTACTGGGATGAGGGTAAGTGGGGTGGCTTATGAAGAAGCACCTGCTGGGGGGAGGATAAGACACATGAAGATTTCATCAACTTTTCTGGGGACACTGAGCTGTATTCTTGTTGTTGATACCCTACATTTCTACCAGTATGACTTTGGGCTATTTACCTGGGGAAATTATCACTGTACTCATGTAAACATAATTTACATCTCTCCTCCCTCCCCCCAACCCTATCCCCTGCCTTGTTCTTTATCTTATTAACAGAGAAAAGAGACAAAAAATGGTTCTAACAAAGAGCCCATTGTTCTTTGTTACCTTATACACTAGCCCCTTCCCCTCATTCTACCTTCACCTTTCTTAAGGAATTATAATTACTTATATTCTATCTTCATTTGGTTGTTTCCAATGATAATTCTAGTTGTTTTTCTCTGGAGTTTTTTAACTCTCTGAATCTATTGTAAATTGTAGTAGGCAGACTTATGTCATTCTAACATGAAGATACATAACAAGTATACAAAGTTGCTGAATCAAGATTTAAAGGCAGAAGTTGTTGTTTTCAATCTCTCTCTTGACAATATCTCATGTTTTACTGGTCTTTATGGCTGCTGAGCCAGCGTATCACGCTAATGTTGCCACAAAACACTCTATAATACTGAGTTTCGTGTCTCAACTCCTGATTGAAACTAACAGCTCTGAGCTCACTGTTTAATGCAGTTTAATCTGAAGTGTTATTAGATATAACACCTTCTAATCATCCACAGTGAAGCTCATCATTCCCTCTTCTCCCAACCAGAACAGTCCTGAAAACTTCACAACTTCATCAAGTCCTCTTTCCTCCAGGGCATGTATGGAAGAGTCCAACTGGCCCATCTCATGGAAGCTCCTATATACCATGAGATATACCCACTTAGCACAGAAGGAGAACAGATCTAGTTAAAATGAGACAAGGGGTAAGTCCAGTTAACCAGACACACAGAAACTGCAAAACATAACCCTATACCAGAAGTAAATGAAGTATAAGGCACCACTGTCAACTCCTCCCTGTTTTGGAACCTTGATATTTCATCAACTAAACCTGAGGTGGGACCATGTGACATGTGGACCAAGTAAAGACATCAGTGTCAATCCATATAAAATATTAGTAGAACTTCATTCTTGTTCTTTTTTGATAAACTATTAAAATAGAAGCCCTTATCTTTTTTTTAATGCATATTGCAATGGGTGATCTTGAGCACCTGTAGAGTGTGAACAGCCCATTTTAGAAGCCACTGGGCAAGAACACTGCTTCGCACCAGGTGGTTCATGGGCCAAGAAGACAATATTCTTTTGTCTTCCACTAGCTCTTCACTTGGTCCACTGCCCCCTTCTGGCTTTTAAACAATGGCTGTGCTCCCTCCACTTCACCATGATATCCATTATGAAATGTGTTTGGGGTTGAAAAGTCTATCTGTAACATACCTATGAACCAGGATTCTGTCTAGAAAATGTGTCTTTTCTTCTAGGTGGTAATTTTGGAAAACCAAGACCCAAAGGACTCTTTTGACTTTTCTACTCAGAGTTTATTACCCTGCAGTTGAGCGGGGTGTGAGAAAGAGGAGATAAAAATGTACCTTTGGGTCAGTTGACTAGCAATTAGAAACAGTGACCTGGATACAGATGGCTAGCCAGCCTTGTTCTCAGAGTGGATCCTGAGTGGGGGAATGCACGAGCCTGAATCCCAGTTTCCTGGGGCCCCACAAACCTCCCAGTAACTGCTGCAGGGTACCTGAACCTCCTCACAGGTCCCTCTCAGGAGCCAACCATGAGGACAATGCTCATCATGACAGATGAAAAACACTCCTCCTCAGAAATCTTTCTCTTAGAGTCATCAGTGGTTCCATTTTTGCTTCAGCTTTACACGGAGATCTCAGAGACCCAGAGAAGGTTAAGGGGAAGTCAAAATTGAAGTTGTAGGTGCTCAGAAGGAACTTTAAATGCATGAATTTCACTAATCCATGAAGAGATCCAAACTTTATATTGAAGTCAATGGGCAGTTAAAGAAGGTTTGTGCACATAGGCATGATGTTTTAGAAAAAATTCTGGCAGTGGCTTGCTTGGGAGAACGCCAAGTGGTTAGAGTTCATTCTCTTGAAACACCCATATTTTCTGAGTTTCTGGTATCCTTGTGTTTTAATCAAGTGTTCCTTTGAAAGTGCAAGCTCTTTTGTCAGCAATTTCAGTTCTTTGTAGAGCGTCTGGTTCTATCTGGTTGCCCATTGCTGGGCCTGGGAGAATCTACCTCACATAGACCCAGAGAAAACTAAGAGTTCAAGTCAAGACTCCGTGACTATATACTGAGTTCCCAGGTCTCTGGAGACTTCACTACCACATGCCTTCTTTCATTTACAAAGGAAAGAGCTTGTGTCTGTCTTCCTGTAACATTGGCATCAGCCCTCTCAGTAGTAGACTTAGGAAGAGGTTCTCACAGCAAATAAGGGCTTCCATGTGTGGCAAGGAGGGGAAATGTGGTGAGGAAACATATTTCAGTTCCACAGGTTTACTGTCAACAATCACAAGGGTGAAAATGACCTGAAAATTTTGCAAGAGCCTGTCACTGTTATTTCAAAGCAGGGGTTTGGGTAGATATAAATTCAACAGCTTGCTTGTGAAAACCTATAGCTAGATTGATATCTCCCTTAGCCATCAAAATAATCAAGGAAAGAGGAAATCTGAAAGGAAGAAAAGAGGGAGAGAAGGGGAAAAAGAGAAGCATATTTTCTGGACATTAGAGGAACGGAAAGGGGCTAGCATCAACTTTCCCACAGCTTATGTTAATGCCAAGTGTTCCATATGCTTTTTCTCATCCAGTAACCCACAGCTATAGAAATATAAGTCCTCAGACCATGTGCACCTTCACTCTGGCTACTCCACTGGCTTCAGCACAAAGATATTTTCCTTCTTTGTGAGTACTCTAAAGATCTGTTTGTGGTTCTTGTTTTGAAGGAGAAGCCACCCTCTGGTTTGGATATCTCTGTGTGAGGACATGCTCATCTGCCCCAGCCTACACCTGAGGACTAGACAAAAGACCTCTGTGTTCTTCTTAGTCCTGCTGTCCGCCTGTAGTGCTGAGAAGGTCATCCTGGAGGAGCTACTTTTGCAGACCACCATCCTGAACTACCCCAGGGGCCAACATTCACATTAAAACCTATTTGAATGGTGTCCCTGGAATATTGACCCTCACTTTCTGCAGGGCTGCCCATGGTAATTGTGTATTTGGTACCCAGGGCATACACTGATGCCTGATATTTGGATACCACTGAGTAATAGATATCCTTGTGTCCTCTAAAACACATCCTCCCTTAATTGTGAACAAGAATTAGAAGTCTAGACTCAGAAAAGACAACCATCCCAGAGCAAGGTCTCCCTAAAAAAGCTCTCACATCTCTGTACCTATACGTGTTAGAGTTCTGTTTTTAACTGTCAATGTTTCCTTGTTACCATATAACAACACATCATATCACATTACATCCTATTACATTATATCCTATCACATCACATCACATCACATCATATATAAGGAAGAAGGTCAACATGGAGTCCTGGGAGAGGTACACTGAAGGATCCCAGGAATCATCAACCCTTCGGAAATTATGTAAAATGTTTTGCCTGTATAAATATCTGCATTTTTTTCATGAAGAAAAATTTCCATAGATTTTTAAAATCAATTTCTCAAAGTGTTTTAAAACACAAAATGGTTAGCAACCAGGAGTCTAGAGGTAATTCACTTCTCATTTGGATATTTTAGGCCATCATTATTTGGTAGTTTATGTGGTTCCCAGTTGTCTCTTTCCTCAGGGGTTAAGAAGCCCTGAACATTTTTTTTTTTTTTTGTCTTTCTTTTGCTCTACTTGAACTCTCTTTCCTTGCTTCCTGTGCCCCCCTCCAGGCTTTCCATTTATCTGTGTGCAAACATACCCGCTGGCCCAAATTATCACTCAGAAGAAATGTTTCATTTCTCATTCGGGAGTATTAATGGCCATAGAGTCTGTATGTTTATCTCATCTGTGTCCCAAGAACATAAGACGCCTCCAACAAGGAAGGTTTTCTTTTCAAATAAAGCAATCTCACACTTGTCATATTCCTCCCTGACAGAATGGTTTGTCTTCCCTGGCTTGTATGCCCCTCGACCTCTGGAATACATGTGCCACCCAGGAGAAGATGCCCACAGTGGGGGCAGCCGTGCAAGTTCATGCTTCACACTGGTCCCTTTGTCACCCTTAGTAATTTATAGCAGTTCTCTGGGTACAGTAAGTATCTAAATGGGAAGGCAAAGCCTTTACCAAGTCTCCTCATAAATGTGCACAGAATACCATCCTGCAATAAACTCCCCAATCCAGGGCACAAAGTAGTCGTATATATGGATGGTTTTCTTTTTTCAGTTTTTCCTGTAGTCTGATTTTTTGTTCAGTGTCTGTTGGCGATGGTGTAGCTGTGGGCTACCAGTATATACATTTCCCCTTTCATGCAGCAAAACCCACAGGTCATAAGACACAGCCAATCACTTCTCCAAAACGGTTAATTATGTAAAAAATTCCTAGCCCAATACTGTCATATTGCTGTACATTTTTCAGGTTTGCATAAATATTTTCAGTTGATCTTCACAACAAGCTTATCAGGCTGATAGGGAGAGGGTAGTTAGTATCATATTACACAGGCAAAGACATCTTCAAAGAGATTAAAGTTACCCCATACACTAATAGCTAAGAAGGATCAGACCCTGGAGGTTTTTGTTTTGTTTTGTTTTTAATCAAAGTCCAGTGCATATTCCATATGAGACTGTGTCTGAAATTTGAAAGTACACAAATTCAACGTTAATATGCCTACAATCATCCTTTGACGGGAAGTCTCAATTTAGTCTCTAGGTTTCAAGGGCAAGAAGGTAGAATTTTCAAGGGGTGCTGGGGGTATGACATCAGGATAGTTATGTAATCCTAACAAATGTCAGACTCCTAGAAGATCTTCCCTTTTCTGAAGTCATGAATAATCAAAGTGATTACAAAAGTGATTCCATATTCTCCTTTGCATCTCTCAAAAGAACACAAATAGGAAAGCAAGTAATACTTCATTGCAGTGCGTCTGATGAACCCAGGGTCCTCTGTCCCATAAATCCCAGATCTCAGAGCTACTCCAGAGCAGCAACCATGTCATTCTCCCAACATCCCTCCCTGAACTCGCCGCATGGCTGTTTATTCCTCTTTACTTTCCTCCCTTAAACACTCATCTTCTAGCTTCTTCATTTGTTTATTGACACAGAGATTCTGGCAAAGTACTTCTGACTTCTCTCCCAAATATCAATCCAAAAGTAACACAGAAGTGAAAGGAGTGAGAAAAATGGACAAGAGAATTCAATCTTCTTTCTGGTGGCCTGTGTACTTAACCTGCAGATAAAGTTACATCACAGGACCACTAAAACAATGTAAAAAAAAATCATTGTATACTAATTAAATCATTCTACTTCTCCCTCTTCTTAGTCCCAAATATTTCACAGTTCTCTAGTACATGTTTTACGAAATTATCTAATTCAGACGACTCTACTTAGACCATGTTAGGAAAGAACTGTTTATTGAAACATAAAGTCATTTCATGATTCATCATTTTATGTTTCATGGGCTCTTGACTCTTGTCTAGTCTAATAAAAACAGCAGCACTATTTAGTCCTTAGCACACCAGGGACCTCAGTTCCTAATGCTTCTCACCCTTCCAATTCCTCTGCTAATGATTATATGAGAAACTTCAGCTTCGGGGCAAAGACCCTACTGCTCTGTCAGAGAGAAAGAAATGTGGGAAATTTCTGGATACTGATAGACTTTAGGATCCTGTTCAAATGTAAATAGAGAGAGAGACTTGAGGGCAGAGAGGACAAAAAATTACTGTTCTTAGGAATTTGCAGAAAAGGAAACTGAAATGGCCGAGAAACATACAAAAGATGCCCAACCTTACCAGTAATTAGAGAAATTAAAATTTGAACCATATACAATATGATTCTACACCAGCAATTCTGCAAAACGTTTAAAGTATGACAATGCCAAGTAATGATATGGTATAGAGACATGAAGACATGTATTACACTATTGATGGGAATATAAACTAGTCAACCACCTTAGAAACTATTTGGAAATATCTAATAAAGTTGAAAATTTAGATACTCTACCACCCAGCAACTCTATACTGGCATATATATTCTATAGACCACCTTAAAATTGTGTCATAAGGAGCTGTATATAAAAACGTTCACAGCATAATAAATTGTAAAATTTTCATACAATGAGATACTGTACAGTACTCAAAGTAAGTGAATACAGCTGGAAAAATCAACATGAATAAATAAATCTTACAAACAAGGCTTTGAGCAAAAAAACAAAACAAAACAAAGCAAATGGCACTAGAATATTTCCAATATAATACAATTTACATAAAGTTGGAAAACATGCAACTAAATACCATATAGTCTTTAGGGATACTCAGATGGGGAAGAACAGCATAAAAAAATGGGTCGGTGTGAGAACAGCAAATCAGTATAACGGGCACATTTTGGAGGAAGGACCTCCAAATAATGGGATCGATGAGGGGTATACAGGAAGTTCAACTAATTTTCTACTTCTTGGATGTACTGTACATTGGTGTTTATGATATTTTTCCTTACAGTTTCAAATGTATAAGATCTTCCATGCTTTATTATTTAAAGAGTTCCAGTGCCTTGGGCTTCCCTGGTGGCGCAGTGGTTGAGAGTCTGCCTGCCGATGCAGGGGAAACGGGTTTGTGCCCCAGTCTGGGAAGATCCCACATGCCGCGGAGCGGCTGGGCCCATGAGCCATGGCCACTGAGCCTGCGCGTCCGGAGCCTGTGCTCTGCAACGGGAGAGGCTCACAACAGTGAGAGGCCCACGTTCCGCCAAAAAAAAAAAAAAAAAGTTCCAGTGCCTTGACTGCATGTTGGACCTCACTACATTACAGCTTTACTCCTATCGCTCAACTGGGTGCTGGAACTTGGCATGGTGGGAGCGGGACTGGGGTGGTCACTGCCAGTGGAAGCCAGGTGAGAAGGTCTAACAGTTAGGACAGATGTGTTCCATTGATCTGCCAAATAGAAGGTCAGCAATTCCTCTCAACATCATGAGAAGGTCATGAGTGTAAAAGAAAAAGAAGACAGGACTCAGAGTGTGGTTTATTGTCACTTCTGAAAGTGCAGTTGTACTCCCCATTAAAGGGGAATCCATCCTGGCACGGAAACAAGTTTTCTGTGCAGATGTTTGGGTTTAATGCATCACTTAGGCTCCAACAAGGCAGGCGTCACCTCGAAAGCACAGCTGGATCCTCCTGGCTGGCAGCTTCTACTCTCCACATTAAGGGGGCAGAGAGTAGGAGGGGTGGTGACACCTGTTCCCTAATTAACAATTTAGAAGTGCTTATTTCTCCAGCACTACCCTCGGTAAAGAGAACTGCTAATTGCACTTCTGGGGCTTTAGTGGTCTTGAAGCATGGGTACATGTGGGCCCAGGAAAGGACTCTCTTGTCATAAACAAACTGATCTTCTGCCAAGTGTGAGGTCCTCACCTGGAGATGAGTTACTACACATACAATTCAAGGATGAAGAAAATGGACAGGCGATCATGTCAGGGGAATAGGGTGAAGGTAGACAGGTCGGGTAAGGTGGGGGAATCCACAGAGTAAAAGACACTCATCTGGCTGGTGAAACACTTGTAGAGAAAAGTGTGATCATCAACAGGTGCAAGTGCAAAGGATGGCAGCAGATCGCGGAAGACAGTTTTGTGGCCATGGAAGGCCATGATAAGGAATGCAAGTTTTTGACTTCCAGGCAGTGGCAGGTATGGGGTATTATGCTGTGATTAAAAGGCAATATGAAGTCCAGAACTTAGAAAGATCGCCCTATGCCACCTCTTTTGCTGTATTTTCCTGTGCAATTCATTTCTCCTTACTTTGCTTTTACACACCTCATCAAAGCATGGAACAAGTGAGCAGGGCCTAGGAATGTGCAGAGACAATACTCACCTAAAACTCTGTGAGCAGGTTAAGGAACGAGCTGTCAGGATGGAAAGTAAACTCACTTCCCCAAAGAGGGAGACTTCCATCTCCTCAGCCAATGAGTTGGATAAGCTTTGGGCAAATGACTTCCAACCATAATGTGGTGTTGTTCTGAAATAAAATGAGTCACCAAATTTTGGGGGGTTTTACAATCCTGGCTAACTGGCTAAACTCTCTAAAGGCTTTGGAAGATGCCAAATGAAGAAGCAAACTGGTCTTCTATTGGTCATGCTTTCAAAGAAGCAAAAGCACCTTCCAGCTGTTGAGAGTTGAGCCCTGCTGTGCCAAGCTGCACCACAGTATCCTAGAAAGATGGTACCTTTCCTTCGCCACGATGAAGGAGGAACCCAAGAGGAAGTGAAGACCCAAAAACTGAGTCCTCTAAATATTTTGACCAAATTCTTAGGATAAATATTCTCAAGGAAACTTTGAGTATTTTCCCATTTCATCTTTGTTCTAAAACAAGAATAGGACTCCTATTTGAGGTCTGAGGGAAGATAGAGGGACCTTCAAATTCTTAACTATAAGCTTGATATGAATTGTTTCCCATGGGAAGCCTCTGGTTTTAAGCTTCCCCAGTCATGGACTACTTTGACACAGTAGAGGGTGTGGCACAAACTGCAAGGGTTTTGCAGCATGATTCTGCCACCCTCCAATTCTATAATCCTGGGCACATTACTTAACATCCATATGACTCAGTTTCTTGATCTGTGGAATGGGGAAAGTAATGATCACTATCCTTAGGGCTCAGGTGAAGATGAAATGAGTGCTGGGAGCTTAGTAAGTATCTCCAAACAAACCCATTATCCAAATTGTTAGTGTCTGTGTGTGTGTCTGTGTATGTGTGTGCAAGTGTCTATTCAAGGTGAAGACAAGTGGGTTCCATTTCACACCACAAAGCAAGAAATTTAAAAACATGTAACAGCAGATATATCTTCTCCCCCAAATACGTCTTTGGTTGCTAGTGTTTAGGACTCTGGCTATTAGAAGACCCAGTCTAGCAACTATAATTCCCACACAGCTTTGGACCTCAGGTTTTGATCTTTGCTGTTCTTCCAAACCCCTTTCTTACTGCAAGAAACTAAGCTCTGTCCTAGCTCCCCCAATCCCTAGAGTCCCTGTCCATGGTTTCTATTAACCTTCAAAGAGATTGAGGGAAAATAAAATAACACATTCTTTGTCTTGTTATTTTCATACTAGGAAACTGTTAGAATTTGGACGTTCTCCAGCTGCCTCATTTAATGTTCTGCTTTCAACCACCTGTCACCTGTTTATTTTTAAGCACTTATTGTTTACCATTATTTGATTTCTAGTAATTTAGCCTATTTTTCACGTTATTGTCATTATCTTATTTCCTTTGTGACTGAATATTTTTACATTTCACAATACTTCACCATACTTTTGTGTGTGGTTTTTTTGTTTGTTTGTTTGCGGTACGTGGGCATCTCCCTGTTGTGGCCTCTCCCGTTGCAGAGCACAGGCTCTGGACACGCAGGCTCAGCGGCCATGGCTCACGGGCGCAGCCACATGTGGAATCCTCCCAGACGGGGGCACGAACCCATGTCCCCTGCATCGGCAGGCGGACTCTCAACCACTGCGCCACAAGGGAAGCCCTTCACCATACTTTTAAAATATTGTTTTATTTTTCTTATTCATGTTTCCTTTTTTTCTGCTCTGGTGAGAGTATTGATTATAATCTGAATCAGGACTTCCAGAATTAGTATAGAAACTATCATTGACTTTTGTTGTTTCAGTTTTTGCTCTAAATTTTCTCCTGTTTGTTTGTATTTTGGAATAATTGTGACACAGAAAGAAAGTGTCCAGATTGAATTTGTCTTCATTTATTATCAGTATAAAAAGCAAACAGCTAGTATGTGTATTACCCAAACCTGTACACTCTGGGCATTTGGGGATCTTGTTCCCATTTAGTTAAATTTAACACTCAATAAAAATGTAAACTTGAACTATTTTTTTATATTTTCTTTTTTAGATTTTATCTAATCATTCTCTTTTTTTTTTTTTTTTTTTTTTTTTTTGTGGTACGCGGGCCTCTCACTGTCGTGGCCTCTCCCGTTGCAGAGCACAGGCTCCGGACGCGCAGGCTCAGCGGCCATGGCTCACGGGCCCAGCCGCTCTGCGGCACGCGGGATCCTCCCGGACCGGGGCGCGAACCCGTGTCCCCTGAATCGTCAGGCGGACTCTCAACCACTGCACCACCAGGGAAGCCCTCTAATCATTCTCTTTTATGCCATTTCATGATTTTAGTACTTTTATCATATTTTATTAGTACATTCCATATTGACCTAGTCTTTTCTTTACATTTAATAATTTTTCATTTCTTAACACTTTTCTGTTTTAAGTAAATTTCATTTTCTCTTTGTGTAAATATGTAAAGTACTCTTTGTGTAACCATTTCTCCTTTTATTTGTTTTAGCTTATCTTAACTCTTTGTTCTTTTAAATCTTCTAATCCTTAGAGTTTGGGTCTTGTTTTGTTTTCTTTGCCCTTATTCTATTTGAATTTTAATATATTTTAATTATATTTCTGCCTTTCCATGATATTTTGACATTATATATTTATGCACTTCGGTCATTTTATTCATTGTATATCAGTAATTTAAAAGAGATTTTAAATTCCTACATTCCTAAAATACCCTGAATGCTCAAAAATACTAGTCCTCCACTCATTCTCTCCAACCATATAAGATCTGTGTTACTGTGCCTAATTTTATTTTAAACCTTTGGCTATTTATTGTGTTATTTAATTTTTGGTTAATTACTTTCATTTTTAATTATATTCTATATTTATATCTCTTCTAAAGTATCCAAATTTAAATATGACCCATTGATACACACAAATATGACAAATCGTACAAAGATAAGAATAAAAATTGACTATGAGCTCCTGCTCAGATAACCCCTGTTGACAAGTATTCACACAGTATGACTATTAGAACATTCAAACAGTATAGAAAACTAGAGAATGAAAAAGAAAAGCTGTCCTCTATCCATTTTCATCCCTCCTGTGAGAGCTAACCACACTTACATACCCTAAAACCATTATTAATATTAATCTCCTATCATTCCAGATGTCTATTTGCACAAATGTAGATATAAAGACAGAGAATTTCTTTTTCACTTGAATTTAATAGGAAAAAATATGCTAATGTGAAATCAAAGCGCTTGCCAAACTTCAAACAAGTATTTCTTCACTAACAGAGTATAATTTTATAAAAGCTTCCTTTTAGGATTAAGAAATAATATTATGGAAAAAAAATGAAGCTAAAGTCATTACTCACTTGTTAATACTATGGTTAAGTTTGTGACAGTAGCGTTTGTTTCCCTACTATCAAAGATAAGGAAATTAGGTCTCCTATACTTTTTCCCAAGGTCCTTCCAAGTTCCATGCATTATATGCTTAGTATTATTTTGTAACTTTATAAGTACTTTTTCTCTGTCACTTTATAAGTACTTCTCTTTTTTTCTTTATACACACACACACACACACACACACACACACACGATGGTACAAGGTGATGATCTGATCCACATATGCATTGTGAAATATCATCACAATCAAGCTAATTAGCATTTCCATCACCTCAAAGTTACCTTCATGTGTTTATGTGGTGGGAATATTTAAGATCTACTTTTCACCTCTCTCTAATGAGTCTCGTTCTCATAGATAGCCAGCCCTGGACTCCTGTCTTTGAATTAATGCTCTCTATGCTTTTTCTGCCACAGTTTCTCTGTTCCTTCATTTTAATTCATCTAATAATTGGTTTTAATTCATCTAATAATCTAATTATACTTTTGTAGCCCTCTCAATACCTTATTATCAAGGCCAGTGTGACTGAATCACAGCAAAAAAAATAAAGTGACTTAGAATGATGCTAGTGAGATACTCTGAGCCTAATAACTTATGTTAAGAATTCTGAGTTGTATCTTGAGAGTACGTTGAAAGGCCTCAGCATGGGAGCGATCTAATCAGTCAAACCACCATCCTGGCTTAGATTTAAAGACTGGAGTGGAGAGGCAAGAGCAGACATGGATACGGTAGTAAGGAGATGGATGTAGGACAAGAGATCATGGTAGTCTGGAGTTAGGTTGTAAAGGGTAGATAAAAAGCAGAGAGTGATCTGAAAACTATTTGAGCTGTGGAATCGAAAAGATATGGGGACTGATGACTGTGGGGATTGAGATTTTAAGATTGCAAGTTTCTTATTCAAATAACTAGATAAAAAACAGAAATATACCCACAGACATAGAAAACAAACTTACTGTTACCGAAGAGACGGGGATAAATTAGGAATTTGGAATTAACATATACACATTACTATACATAAAACAGATAACCAACAAAAGACCTACTGTATAGCACAGGGAGCTATACTCAACATTTTGTAAATAATCTATAAGTGAAAAGAATCTGAAGAAAATATATATGTATTCTATACACCTGAAACTAACACTATATAATAAATCAACTATATTTCAATTAAAAAGTAAAGAAAAAATAAACTCAAAAAAAAGAGAATTTGAACTTAAAAAAAGATGAATGAGTTTTCCACAGTGTGTCAGTGGCATCTCCTACCCCAGGTTCTTAACTAAATTATTAGAGAAAAGATATATTTAGTTATTTGATTAAACAGAGAACTTAGTCATCCCTGGGATAAAATGAAGATTCCTTTACCTTTCAAGGAAAATTACTAGATAAAATAGATGAACAATTAGGTAGATAATTTATGGAGAACAGAAACTCACAAGGAAAATCAGCACCAGAGAAAAAAATCATCAGTTCAGTTTAAAACCTTCATCATAGATAAACTCAGATCAATGTTGATCTCATCTAAATGGCCCACTCCTCTCATCTGGCACCATCATATGAATCTCACCATCATAAGAACTCTTTAACTGAGTTCTTGTCATATCCAGGGCATCTCCTGGATATAATTAAAACTAAAAATGTAGACTTAGAAATAATTAGTATGGCTTAAGTTAAAGATACTTAGTAGTACTAGAGAGGTATATTTATCTGAGTTTTAGTCCCAGGACAAATAATATCCACAGCTTATAAACCAGTAACTTCTTCAACCATAAATCATCAGATAAAATAATTTAAATCAAATAAACCTTGGATCATATTCTTCCTTCATCATTTTTAAATTAATTAATTTTAAATTTAAATTTTTAAAATTTAATTATTTTTAATTAATAAATTTTTAAATTTAATTAATTTTTATTTTAGCTTTATTGAGCTATAATTGACAAAAGTGTAATATATTTAAAGTGTAAATGGTAGTGATTTGATAAATGTATACACTGTGAAAGGATTCCCCTCATTTAGTTAATTAAAATTAGCACATCTACACCTCACACATTTATCTCTCTTGTGTGTGAGAACATTTAAGTTCTACTCTTAGCAAATTTCAATTATGCAATACGGTGTTATCAACTATAATCATGTTTTACATTAGATCTTCAGACCTTATTTCATTTTATAGTTAAAAGCTTATAACCTTTTCCCAACCTCTCCCTATTACCCTCAACTCCCAGCCCCTGGAAACCACTTTTTAAATTATCTGTTTCTATGAGTTTGACATTTAAAAATTTTTTTAGATTCCACATTTAAATAATACTATGCAGTACTTGTCTTTCTCTGTCTGGCTTATCTCACTTAGCATAATGCCCTCAATTTCCTTCTTTCTCATGGTTAAATAATATTTAGATATATACCATATATATAAGCACATATCACATCTTCTTTACCCATTCATTCATTAATAGACACTTAGGTTGCTTCCATATCTTGGCTATTATGAATAATATTGCAATAAACACGGGAGCACAGATACTTCTCTAATACCTTGTTTTCATTTCCTTCAGATATATATCCAGAAGTGGGATTGCTGGATCATATGGTAGTTCTATTTTTAATTTTTTGAGGAACCTTCATATTGTTTTCCATAGAGGCTGAACCAATGTACACGTCCATCCACAGTGCACAGGGATTCTTTTTCTCCATATCCTTGCCCACACTTATCTCACTTGTCTCTTTGATAAAAGCCATTCTAACAGCTGTGAGGTGATATCTCACTGTGGTTTTGATTTGCATTTCCCTGATTATTAGTGATGTTGATCGTCTTTTTCATGCACCTGTTGGCCATTTGCATGTCTTCTTTGGAAAAATGTCAATGCAGTTCCTTTGCCCATTTTTTGATAAGATTGTTTGTTTTTTTTGCTATTGAGTTGTATGAGTTCAATGTCAATTCATTTATGATGGAGGAGCCAAGAATATACAGTGGGAAAAGGATAGTTTCTTCAATAAATGATGTTGAGAAAACTACACAGCCCCATGCAAAAGAATGAAATTGGACCTCTCTGTTACACTGTACACAAAAACCAACTCAAAATGGATAAAAGACTTGAACATAAGACCTGAAACCATAAAACTCCTACCGAAAAACACAGGGGTAAGTTCCTTGACATCAGTCTTGGTAATGATTTTATTTTTAATTTGACACCAAGAGCAATGGTAACAGAAACAAAAATAAACAACTTGGACTCCATCGAACTAAAAGGTTCTGCACAGCACAGGAAACCATCAACAAAATGAAAAAACAAACTATAACACAGGAGAAAATATTTGCAAATCATATATTTGATAAAAGGTTAACCTCCACTGCCATTTAAAAGTCTTTCAGGATTTAGGTTGCTCTAATCCTTGAGAAAGTATTTACTTTTACTTACTTTTAATATATGCTACATTCTAAAAAGTTTCAAAGTGATATCATATTTTTCCAAAGGGATTCTTCTACTCCCCCAAACCACATGTTTGTCAGGTTGTGGGATATGTTCTCACAACCTGATACAAACTATTTTCTAGAAAGTGAGGTTTCTCCATCCAATATTTTACATGAAAAGTTGCCAAGCATCAACCAAAGATGCTTTGCCATTGCTCATTATTACAACATTTATCAATTACCTGACATTTGTAAATAGGATGTTAGACTGTCTGAAGCTTTTGTTGGTCTCTCAATGGTTATTCACAAACAGCAAATAGTCAGGGACAAAAAGTCATGAAGTTCAACACACTTGAGCTGTTATAAGGGCAATGAAGGATAAACACAATTCTACCAGGGCTACTGTAAGGTTATAGGTGTGTACCACTTCAAGAAGGGCAATTTACACCATGAAATTGGATTAACGATTGCTCAAATGATCAAAATACAAGTATGGACGTTTTTCCTCAGAAAGGATTTATGTTTTTTAAGGCAAGATATGTTAGCCAGCTCAGACTGGCATCACAAAATACTACAGACTAGGTGGCATAAAGAACAGAAATCTATTTCCTCACAATTCTGGAGGCTGGAAGTCCAAGATAAGGGTACCAGCATAGTTTGGTTCTGGTGAGGATTCTCTTCCTAGATTGCAAATGGCCACCTTCTTGCTGTCTGCTCATATGGCCTTTTCTCAGTGTATGCACATGGAGAAAAAGAGAAAGATTGATCTCCTGCTCTTCTTATAAGGCCACAAATCCTATCAGATTAAGATCCTAACTTATGACCTCACTTAACTGTAATTACGTCCTAAAAGCCCAATCTCCAAATACAGTCACATTGGGGGTTAGAATTTTAACATATGAATTTTGAGGAAACACAATTAAGTCCACAGCACAAGGTAATATAATAAAAGGGATTCCCATCATAGTTTGAGCATCTGTGATTATTCAGTATCTCCAGGCCCCTTAATGAGAACAACACACATGGATACTACCCAACCAGTGGTGCTTATACTGGTGCAAAATATAGTTCCTCATGATCATACCATTCCATAATACAAATGCATTTCTCTGGATTCTTAGTAAATCTGGAATTGTTTCTTAATGGCAGTAAAAATACCAATGAGATATTCAAATAGTCAGAATGTCCTCAGCTTCTTGGTTCTCTTATCTGTTTCTAGCTATAAAGTGTTTCATGTTGAAGGCATGACATAAGAACAAAGTTTCTATAAGCATTTTAAAGCTATTTTCCTGTTTTACCTTCAAAAAGGGGAAGATAAAGATTTTCAATCTTCCAAAAATTTTAGATGGAAAATCCCATAGAATTGCATCATGTGGTTCACTCATTGTCCTGAAGCGAAACTCCTATGCAACTAGAGCTCCTTCAAAAGCAGTATTAGAGCTGTACATGCATATGGTAGAAATTATCATGTTCTCTTATCACTTATATTGGTTTCAGCAAGATCTGTAAATGCTAGGCCTAAATCAAGAACTGATAAATTCTAGCATGGGGTATTGTGGCCCTCCAAAATAGACAACTATCCTTGATCAGTGAACTGGGTTATTCTAGGTAAAAATAAGAGACAATAACTACTATAATTGAAAGTATACATTTATCTGAATCTAAAGACTTCAAACTCCGTGCTAGAAACTCTCTGTATCATAGGGTAAGGATGGGGTGGCAGTGGTATAAAGATACATATCTGAACCTTTCTCAAAGAAATGTACTATGTCTTTTATTGCTAAACAACCCACTCTCAGGAAGTCATTGGCAGGGTCCGTGTCAAAAGTTGACATCTCTACAGAAACATTTTTCAGGAGGGGAAATTAATGCTTTGACGGGGACACCTTTATCCCTGTATTAATTCAATCCCATGTCTAACTCAGAAGTGACTTAAAGCCTATATTTGGAAACAATGTTTAAGACTCTGTTCCCTTCTTTCCATGCCTAGGCAGAAAAATCCTCCCTCTGAGGTCAAAAAACATTCTACCTGCCTTGAAGTGCATATACTGCATTTCCCCCCCCCCACCAAAGTGCATATATTTATTTGTTTAACTGTCTGATACCTTTTGTGAGATTAAAATGTCACTGATAAGTAAGAATTACATCATATTGCTCTTTGCTATGGTGACAGAAGCCAGAACATAAAAATAGTTCCTGGATTAGTCCCAGTACATGTAATTTTCTGAAGTTATATAGTGGAGTTCAAAATTGGCATGCATTTGTTGCCAGGAGCACAAGGTCCAAGGAGACAGGAAGTGAGGCCCTGAGGTAAGGGACTCTCACTTTTTCCATTGAGACAAGCGTTTCTCGCTGGCTAAGTCAGTACCCTGGACAGTGCCACGCGGAATGGTTCTAATAAAATGAGATACGCTTTTATCTGTAAAAAGCTGAGAATGATGTTCTAAAGTTCCATGGTTGGCAAAAGGACCAACCACGCTTACAATGAGCTTTGTTCTTACGGCTCTTGGGATCTGTCCTCACTGTTCTTCCAGCTTTTAGTAACATCTTCATCAGAAGTGACGTTCAGGTCTTGCTGACCATTCCATTAGGATATCTATACTTTTGAACAGATATAACCAATTGACAAGATGGGTTTTTTTACTTTTCATGGAACTTTCTTTTTCCTTTATGTGCTTTATATGATGGTGAGTATGGAGTAATGACCATGGTCCTTAATAGATATGAAGTGGATAGACAAAGACTATTCAGCCATATTTCCATAATACAGCTGGCTCACAAATGATTTCTCCTATATATTTCATGGTAAGATAGTACTTGTTATGTCAATTCTATGTGCTGTCACACCCTTTGGGGTTTCTGATTTGATTAAAAGAACCTCATTTTTTTCTTGCTTTAAAACTTCTATTGCCTTTATATGTGCGCCTCCTTTCCGCTTAATAATACAGCTTTACCTCTGGTAAATCATAACTGAGACACAGCAAACACATCATTAGGTAAGCAACCTAAGCTGAAAATTGGCTATATTTTTAAAATGCTGATGCATGGGATTTGGAGGTCTTACCTTACCTGACAGATGGCCAAAGAAAATTAAAGAAAATGGTTACAGCAGATCCCTTCCTCCACACTTCAATGCTTTGTTAAATAAGAATATGCCTATTTAATTAATACTGATTTAACACTGACTGTCCTTGAGACATATTACCCTTTGACACATTTTTACCTTCAAAACTGCCAAAATTGCATAATGTATAATTATTTTAAAAAATCAAATCCATTTCTAAGCCCAGGGTTATTGTGGTTTGTTATCATCAATTCCCAGCTACTCCAGGAAGGAGCTACATGTCTCAGCAAGCAGCAATGTCTTTATTTATGACCTCCAGAGATTCACTAGTTTTGCCAGACATTTCTCAGAGCATGTCCCAGGTCACCCAGGAGTGGAACTTTAGGGCAGGATAAAAGATTCTGACTATATTTGGCTTATGATCCTGGCATTTGTTAGAACATGACAACTTCACTTTGATAGAAATATTAGGTAGTTATTTCTTTGTAAGTAAATAACACAAAGAAGGAATTTATCACTTGGAAGAAGAGGGCAAGTTTATTATTCTTGACACCTTCTATCTGCATTTGAATAATGGATAAATAACCAGAAACCCTTGTTTACCTAAGGTAAGACTTTTTTTTCCTTTCATTTGAAAATTTGCTTATTCAGTTCTCACTCTTGGATTGCATCCAAGTTTCAGAGAATGCCTTTGGGTAGTAGTCCCTTCTAGTAAAACCCCATCCCTCTGTAAAGGGAAATGTACACATCATTAGATTCGGCAAGCATCTTTTGAGATCCACACGCCATTTTCAGTCTCAGAATAGTAGGGCTCTCCTCCTACATATAAATTTTACTCAAATAACTTAATTAATCAGCACCTTCATTTGTGTGATGGTGCAAATCACAACATTTTTTTCTAACTCTGACCCCTCAATGAGTGAATGACATGCAAGAAGGCCGAATATCTGTTGGAATTTTCCAGGTAGACACTGACTGGAGGAGGAGATGGGAGGCACTCATTTCAGCCCTAACCAACCTGCAAGTCATTTGCCCTTGGAAGTATTCTGCCCAAATCTGGGAAAAAACAGTGTTTTCACAATAGCGTGATCAGAGGCTCTCTTCCTGGGGCAGTGTACAGCCAAATGTTAGAGGTCTAGAAGTGAAAAATCTCGGCTACTTTTATCTCTAGCAATAATGGGGTGGATTTGTAAGTAATAAGACAGAAAATAAAGAAAAGCCTGGGACTAGGGTGAGCCATTGCTTCATCTAATTTAGAGAAAGATGCATGGTCACTCAGACTGGTATGATATTCTTGATAGGGTTGAGGTTAAATGGTTGGGCATGAAAAAGGGTCAAGATAAAACAAGTTGATGTAACAGAATGATTCTGAGCTGAAGCGCAGAAGTTAGGGCTGGTAGAGGCCATCTCTGGAGCAATCTTTGCTAGAAGCACCAGGGGCAGTCCCCCTAGTTACTGCTGCTGTGAGAATGGGGTTTTGCCAAAACAGCTGCCTTATTTTCCTTTCTGGTATGACTTTGCTTTTCTTCTTTGCTTTGTTTCTGTGGTAATCATGGCCCTTTTCTCTGGATCATGACCCTGTTCACTCTCTAGTCAACATCCATGGCCACAACTCATTTCCACACTCCCATGAAGTCAATTATCACAGAGAATGAGTGTTTGGGGGTGTGCTGAAGACAGAGATATGATATCTAATGTCTCTGTCTGAAAAACTGTAGCAACTAGAAGAGTTATATAATTGTCCCAGAAAGTTCTCACTTCCCATTCCAATCTCTGGAATAGCTCATCCACTTGGCACCTTCCTCTAAGAACACAGAGAGCCACACTGCACAAAGGACTTGTATCAATGCAGAGATCACAAGAAAGGTTTAGTGGAGTCTCTCATGTACATCTCAGCATCATCTTCAGTCTTAAAAAGGCAGTTGTCATAATTTCACATGTGGGCATCTTCCAGGAGCCCCTTGGGCAAATAAATGTCCCATAAGTCCAATGCTTTCTGATTCACACCATACAGTTCAAAAAAAAAAAGGAAAAATTGTATTTCAGAAAAAAAAATAGAAATAAAAAGTTGTAACTGTTAACTATTATTTTCAAGTAAAGCATCTTAAGATATGTATGCTTCTTTTTTTCCAGAAGATGTTTCATATTATTTCTACAAACATAACATGTCATGTCTGCAAAGTTCACATTAGGAATGTCTGCTTACAAGCTCTGCCAACTCCTTGTTGAATATTTCTATGAAAGAATACAAAGAAGGGGCTGCTCCTGAATCTGCCTCAAGTAAGTCATGGAGTTTTGACTTTATGTCACTGCTGCCAATCATTTCTGCTCCAGAGGAAACTATTAAAAGGACTGAACAAATCCCACCTTTAAAGCTCTCTGTGGTTATAGTCAAGCTTTCTATTTTGATTCTTCCTAAAAGGTGAATATTTGAAACAAAAGGACCTGCCAACTATTGGGAGGACTAAAACCAATGTTGTGATATCAGAAGGGTTAGTACCACTGGTTGGACTGAAGAATGAAAAGGCAATCATATAAGCCTTTGATTAAACTCTAGTCTCTTGCTACCTTAAACCTTCTGCCTCATTGATCATTGCATATAAACAAAAAATAGACCAAGGCTGAAAACTGGAGCCATCCTTTATTTTGACATATACTTAAAATAGGGAATAAACCCTAGGCAATGAAAGACTCATGGACTTGGAGCTCTGGAATGTGAAGGTGGGCTTATATTTCCCCATTTATTTACTAATCTGCAAATATCTCAGCCTTCAGATACTTTCCATATACTACAAATTGTCATATTTTTACCTTATGTAACAAAAAAGTATGGTCCAGTAAGAGATAAACACCCATGAACAATCCTCAGATGAGCTCAAGCATCTCCTGAGCATTTCATTAGCCATCCCGGTGTTCAGATTGGCTTATGCACCTCAGGTCCATCGTTTCCTCACCATTAGCCATCGTTAGACCATTGTGACTCCCCGCAGTCCCTCAGCTTACTGCTTCCAGGGAGGAGGTGCAATCGTGCCCAGCGGTGCTGAGCTAGTTTTCACTATCACTAATCTTCTGCCAGAATCTATGAGTAATGTCACATTTCATGCTGCTCCAATAAAAACATTTACTCCCTGGCAAGGCTAGTAAAGAGCCTGATGGAGAAACTACAGAAAGTCCCCAGGGGGGCAAAAGGTGACTGAGGGATTTGTCATGAGAAAAACTGAGTACCCACCTAGGCTGACACAGCTGATCAAAACAAAGAAAAATGAATGAGGTAATCAGGTCATGACCCAAAGACTTTGAGACATTTATTCTTTTACTCAAAAATATATTTTTAGCACCTACAATGTGCCAGACACTGTGCAAATAGAATCGTCATGTCTGTTGGATACAATCCCTTGGAGCCAGAAGGTCTGGGATCTGCTCCATGTTTCCACCTTACTGAGCTGTGCAACTTAAAAAAAACAGCTTAACTTTGTGAGGCCCCTGGCTCCTAATCTTCTAATCTACATAACAGTCATCTGTTTCACAATACAGCTATGTAATAACCTATATAATATATTTTATATAATATAACCTATATAATAATCATTCAAATCTTAACTTACTGATAGAAATTCATGGAGAGTGGCATGTTGGAGGGACACACACACACACACAGGGAGAGAGGGAGCGAGAGAGACAAAGAGAGAGACAGAGAGACAGAGATAGAAACAGAGAAAACTCTTAAGAGGAGGATATTCTCCTATATAAACACCCATCTACCCACTGTAGAAGAAAAGTAGGTCCTTCCAACATTCAGCTAACAAATATGTGTCATCTCCACATTGCCTTCTACCCACGAAGCAAACACAAAGGTCAACTGGACATTAGAGAGAGTAATGGGAGTACCCAGTTCTCTAGGGCATAGTCTTAAACATTATGCAAAATTGATATTGAGACATTAGGAAACATGCCTGAAGCATAGTGCCTTCAGAAGAAGGTACTGCCAATTGATGGAAGTCTCTAGGACCATCCCATCAGTTTCTCTCTATTTACAGTGTCTGAGGAAATTTGAACATATTTACATGGATATACTTTCTCCTATGATGGTGCTTTGCTGAAATAAATTCCCCCTTCTATATTAGCCTCTAACTTGTTATCACTACTGCTTTGAGGCATCTGAATCAGTTTATCTGAAGACTATAGGAACATGTAGGTAATACAACTATAGGATTTATTTAGTATGCTCCATACAGGTTGCCCAACACCCTCATAGACCCACCCCATTAGTTGTGTCTCAAGGTGGAAATGGGATGCCTAGAATCCTAATCCCTTAATCCTCAAGAGGCCACCATGAGGTAATATACCCTTACTACTACCCAGAATACACATTGGACATTGCCCTCTATAGCCACTGACTGGTGTTCTGCTTCTAAGTGCCAGTCTGTTCTCCCACCATGGTTCTAGAACCATATCACCTTTATGGCCCTTCTAGTTCATCTCATGGTCAGGAAGCTGCCTAAACAGCTTGGTGAATGCTCCCTTCCCTGAAAACCCACCCTGCTTACTTCTTGATGTTAGGCTGTGGGTTCCTCTTGAGAAGGAGGCATCCAGAGGCCCATTTTTAGGGAAACAAGAATAAATAGAAAGACATTTGCAGAATGAGTAGATCCAAAAATTAAAAGAGGAATAGTGGGGTCTCTCAGGCCGGTCCCCCAGCCATCTTGTACCAAAGCCCCTCTGTGGTCTCAGGAACTTTAGTCTGTTCCTGAGAACAGGTCAGAACTCTCTTCTTAAAAAAGAAGAATGAGTAAAGGCTAAAATAAAATGAAGAATGAAGGGCAAAATGGGTGAAGGTGGTCAAAAGGTACAAACTTCTAGCTATAAGATAAATAAGCCCAGGGGATATATGTACAGCATGGTGACTATAGTTAGCAGTACTCTGTTGTGTATTTGAAAGCTGCTAAGAGAGTAGATCGTAAAAGTTCTCATCACAAGAAAAAAAAAAATCTGTAACTGTGTGTGGTAATGGATGTTAGCTAAACTTATTGAGGTAATAATTTCACAGTGTATTTATAGATCAGATCATTACATTGTACACTTAAAACTATCACAATATTATATGTCAACTGTATCTCAATTTTTAAAATGAGGCTGAAGTGATGGGACTTTGAATTTCCCCTTAAAATTTGCTAATATTGCCTGTCCACCTCCACCTCACCCCATTCTCAGCCTCACACTCTTGCAAAGGAGAGGATTGATGATCATTTCTCCCCAGGGGGTATTTAGACTTTAAGACTGAGACAATCAATGGAACAGAATAGAAAGACCAGAAATAAACCCACACACCTATGGTCAATTAATCTTCGACAAAGGAGGCAAGAATATCCAATGGGGAAAAGACAGTATCTTCAGCAAGTGGTATTGGGAAAGTTGGACAGCTGCATGCAAATCAATGAAGTTAGAACACACCCTCACACCATACATAAAAATGAACTCAAAATGGCTTAAAGACCTAAATATAAGATATCACACCAGAAGAGAACACAGAAGAGAACATAGGCGAAACATTCTCTGACATAAATCATATCAATGTTTTCCTAGATCATTCTCCCAAGGCAATAGAAATAAAAGCAAAAATAAACAAATGGGACCTAATCAAACTTATAAGGCATTGCACAGCAAAGGAAACCATAAACAAAAAGAAAAGAAACCTACAGAATGGGAGAACGTATTTGCAAATGATGCAACTGACAAGGGCTTATTTTCCAAAATATACAAACAGTTCAAACAACTCAAAAACAGAAAGACAGGGCTTCCCTGGTGGCGCAGTGGTTGAGAGTCTGCCTGCCAATACAGGGACACAGGTTCGTGCCCCAGTCCAGGAAGATCCCACATGCCGCGGAGCGGCTGGGCCCATGAGCCACGGCCGCTGAGCCTGCATGTCTGGAGCCTGCGCTCCACAACGGGAGAGGCCACAACAGTGAGAGGCCCGCATACCACAAAAAAAAAAAACAAACAGACAAACAACCCAATTGAAAAATGGGCAGAAGACCTAAATAGACATTTCTCCAAAGAAGAAAAACAGATGACCAATAGGCTCATGAAAAGATGCTTAACATTGCTAGTTATTAGAGAAATGCAAATCAAAACTACAGTGAGGTACCACACCTTACACCAGTCAGAATAGCCATCATTAAAAAGTCTACAAATAACAAATGCTGAAGAGGGTATGGAGAAAAGGGAATCCTCCTACACTGTTGGTGGGAATGTAAATTGGTGCAGCCACTATGGAGAACAGTATGGAGGTTCCTCAAAATATAAAAATAGAGTTGCCATATATGATCCAGCAATCCCACTCCTGGGCATATATCCAGAAAAAAACTATAATTTGAAAAGATACATGCACCCCTATGTTCATAACAGCACTATTTACAATAGCCAAGACATGGAAACAACCTAAGTGTCCACTGACAGATGAATGGACAAAGAAATGTGGTATGTATATATATATATATATACATACACATACACACACATATATAAATACACACACACACACACACACACACTGCAATATTACTCAGCCATAAAAAAAGAATGAAATAATGCCATTTACAGCAACAAGGATGGACCTAGAGATTATCAAACTAAGCGAAGTAAGTTCGAAAGAGAAAGACAAATACCATATGATATCACTTATACGTGGAATCTAAAATACAATACAAATGACCTTATCTATGAAACAGAAACAGACTCACAGACATAGAGAATAGACTTGTTGTTGCGAAGGGGGAGAGGGGGTGGGGGAGGGAACGATTGGGAGTTTGGGATTAGCAGATGCAAACTCTTATATATAGGATGGATAAACAAGGTCCTGCTATATAACACTATATTCAATATCCTTTGATAAACCATAATGGAAAAGAATATGGATAATAATAATATATATGTATAACTAAATCACTCAGCAGACATTAACACATCATTGTAAATCAACTATACTTCAATACAATTTTAAAATATAAAATAAAAATAAAACAGACAATTCAGATTGCTTTGGAATACTCTATATTGAACATAGTGGTCTATGAGGAGTGTTTCTGGTAACAGGCCCACCTCCTCCATCACAGCTGATTTGGCTAGCTGTGTCCATCTCGGATGGTGAGGGCAAGAGGAGGCAAGGTAGCATTACTATCTAGAATTACTTAGATATTACCTGGTTCTGCCTAATATTTCTGCCATCTCTGTACTTCCTACACACACACATACACATCTGTTTTCCTGATAAGGCTTCACTCATTTTTCAAAAATCTACTGATAAATGGCCTGAAATTTCAGAGTTCCTCCTTGATCATGGTTCACAATTATTAGCTTCTTCCCATGGTTAAGCACTGCACACCACTCCTCACCCTCTCCCATCCTCCCACTAGCTCCTCTGCTCCCAGATTTGCCAGATTGCTCCCACTACTCCAGGTGTACAGTGAATTCAACAGCACATGTGGATGTGCCAGTCTCTCCTGGGAACCAGTAACGACACAGCTTCTCATCCCATCTCAGTCCTCTTGACTTCTTGCCCTCATTCTGCCAGTCTGATGTTCTTAGTGCCCATGAAATTGAAGATGAGAGAATGTTTATGAAAGAAATGGCCACTTTTAAACTCCATTTTATGCTCACCTCCCAGATATTGATGGGGACCTAAGAATAAGCTAATTATTATGTAGTCAAGAATAAAAGGCCCTAAACAAAGAACAAAGTTTTAATTAGATGGCCAATAGACTGCCATTTGGCAGTAATGATTTGTGGCAACACTTCTACAACTTTTAGTTTGCATAAGAATTACTTGAGGGAGTTTCCTACAAATGAAGAATCCTAGTCTCTACCCTCAGAATCTCAGAAGCCTTGGGTGGTCCCCAAAATACAGGTATATCAGGAGCTTCTGATGGAGGTGGTCTGTAGACAACACTTTGCAAAACACTGGATTATGTTTAAGAGAAGAGTTTGAGGCCATGCTTTCCTCTTTAAATGAGATTATTACTTTTTAAATAATGTCTTCTGTGATTATATGGCACAGAAGTTTCATTAAACAAAATTAAAGAGAATACAAAAACTTACATGTTTGTGCCTTGAATGCTGTGAATATACTTCTGAAGGCAATCTGTATCCCTTTTTATAAAGATTCAGATTTCAATTAGCAATTGAATTTGATGACAGTCCCCCTGAGGTTAAACAAAATCCCAATGGACACCCTGATTTTTCTGCTACTAGTTACATTTAAGGGCTATTATCTACAGGACATTAAGGAGGATATTATCTATAATCCTAAACTCTAATTTAAAAATACAGTAATATTACAACTTAAAAAGAAAGTTTTGTGTTTAATACTCCACCTAGGTGCATCTGAAGAGAAAAATACTGATCATTGTGGACGATGCTTCAAAAAAGTCATTGGGGGCTTCTCTGGTGGCGCAGTGGTTGAGAATCTGCCTGCCAATGCAGGGGACACGGGTTCAAGCCCTGGTGTGGGAAGATCCCACGTGCCTCGGAGCAACTAAGCCTGTGAGCCACAACTACTGAGCCCGCATGTCTGGAGCCTGTGCTCCACAACAAGAGAGGCTGCGATAGTGAGAGGCCCGTGCACCCCGATGAAGAGTGGCCCCCACTTGCCACAACTATAGAAAGCCCTTGCACAGAAATGAAGACCCAGCTCAGCCAAAAATAAATAAATAAACAAATCTGGGGTAGAAAAAAAAAAGTCCTTGGATTTAAGGAATATATACAAATAAGTAGTCAAAGCAAGGTAAGGGAATGCTAACAAGTATTATTTCTTAAGTATGCTACTTAAGGTAAGTATTGTTCAACGTATAAAACACATGTGAGTAGAAAACACTAAAAGGCAAAATATAAACTGGGAAATATATATAGTATTGATTTAAAAGTTATAATGGTATAATTACATAAAGAGCTCTTGACTTACTGCTCCTCCCTTGCCCTAGAGGATCTTCTCTTTTTCTCTCTTTCTGCCATTCCAGCAAGCTGCAAACCCTCTGAAAAACATGCCTCTGCACCTCTAGCTCCTGAGGAGGTTAGCGTCTTCAGTGGAGTCTCCTATTGTAGGTCCCTGCAGCAGACACGGTCTTGGTGCTCCGGCCTGGTGTGAGGCCTGAGCCTCTGAGGTGGGAGCGCCGAGAACAGGACATTGGACCACCAGAGACCTCCAGGCTCCACGTAATATCAATCAGCAAGACCTCTCCCAGAGATCTCCGTCTCAACACTAAGACCCAGCTCCACCCAGCAGCCAGAAAGCTCCAGTGCTTGATGCCCCATGCCAAACAAATAGCAAGACAGGAAAACAACCCCACCCATTAGGAGAGAGGCTGCCTAAAATCATACTAAGTTCACAGACACCCCAAAACACACCTCCAGACGTGGACCTGCTCACCAGAAAGACAAGATCCAGCCCCACCCACCAGAACATAGGCACCAGTCCCCTCCGCCAACACAAGCCACTGAACCAACCTTACCCTCTGGGGGCAGACATCAAAAACAATGGGAACTATGAACATGCAGCCTATGAAAAAAAAGAGCCCAAACACAGTAAGTTAAGCAAAATGAGAAGACAGAAAAAAATGCAGCAGATGAATGAGCAAGGTAAAAATACATGACACCAAACAAATGAAGAGGAAATAGGCAGTCTACCTGAAAAAGAATTCAGAGTAACGATAGTAAAGTTGATCCAAAATCTTGGAAATAGAATGGAGAAAACACAAGAAGAGTTTAATAAGGACCTAGCAGAACTAAATAGCAAACAACCACTGATGAACGACACAATAAATGAAAATTAAAATTCTCTAGAAGGAATCAATATCAGAATAACTGAGGCAGAAGAACAGATAAGTGACCTGGAAAATAAAATAGTGGAAATAACTACCACAGAGCAGAATAAAGAAAATAGAATGAAAAGAATAGAGGATAGTCTCAGAGACCTCTGGGACAACATGAAATGCACCAACATTTGAATTCTAGGGGCCCCAGAAGAGCAAGAGAAAAAGAAAGCATCTCAGAAAATATTTGAAGAGATTATAGTTGAAAACTTCCCTAACATGGAAAAGGAAATAGTCAATCAAGTACAGGAAGTGAAGAGAGTCCCATACCAGATAAATCCAAGGAGAATCATGTCAAGACACATTTTAATCAAAATATCAAAAATTAAATACAAAGAAAAAATATTAAAAGCAGCAAGGGAAAAGCAACAAATAACATATAAGGGAATCCCCATAAGGTAAAAAGCTGATCTTTCAGCAGAATCTCTGTAAGCCAGAAGGGAGTGGCAGGACATATTTAAAGTGATGAAAGGGGAAAATCTACAACCAAGATTACTCTACCCATCAAGGATCTCATTCAGATTCGAAGGAGACATTAAAAACTTTACAGGCACGCAAAAGTTAAGAGAATTCAGCACCACCAAGCCAGCTTTACAACAAATGCTAAAGGAACTTCTCTAGGCAGGAAACAAAACGGAAGGAAAAGACCTACAAAAACAAACCTAAAACGATTAAGAAAATGGTAACAAAAACATACATATAGATAACTACCTAAAATGTAAACAGATTAAATGTTCCAACCAAAAGATATAGACTGGCTAAATGGATACAAAAATAAGACCCATATATATGCTGTCTACAAGAGACCCACTTCAGACCTAGGGACACAAACAGACTGAAAGTGAGGAGATGGAAAAAGATATTCCATGCAATTGGAAATCAAAAGAAAGCTGGAGTAGCAATTCTCATATCAGACAAAATAGACTTTAAAATAAAGACTATTACAAGAGACAAAGAAGCACACTACATCATGATCAAGGAATCAATCCAAGAAGAAGATATAATAATTGTAAATATTTATGCATGCAACATACGAGCACCTCAATACATAAGGCATATGCTAACAGACATCAAAGGGGAAATGGACAGAAACACAATAATGGTAGGGGACTTTAACACCCTACTTTCACCAATGCACAGATCATCCAAAATGAAAATAGATGAGGAAGCACAAGCTTTAAATGACACATTAAAAGAGATGGACTAAATTGATATTTATATGACATTCCATCCAAAAGCAACAGAATACACTTGCTTCTCAAGTGCTCTTAGAACATTCTCCAATATAAATTATATATTGGGACACAAATCAAGCCTTGGTAAATTTAAGAAAATTGAAATCATATCAAGTATCTTTTCTGACCACAATGCTATGAGACTACATATCAATTACAGGAAAAAAAAATGTAAAAAACAAAAACACATGGAGACTAAACAATATGCTACTAAACAACAAAGAGATCACTGAATAAATCAAAGAGGAATTCAAAAAATACCTAGAAACAAATGACAATGAAAACATGATGACCCAAAACCTATGGGATGCAGCAAAAGCCGTTCTAAGAGGGAAGTTTATAGCAATACAATCCTACCTCAAGAAACAAGAAAAATCTCAAATAAACAACATAATCTTACCCCTAAAGCAATCAGAGAAAGAAGAACAAAAAACCCCCCAAAGTTAGCAGAAGGAAAGAAATCATAAAGATCAGATCAGAAATAAATGAAAAAGAAATGAAGGAAACAACAGCCAAGGTCAATAAACCTAGAAGCTGGTTCCTTGAGAAGATAAAATTGATAAACCATTATCCAGACTCATCAAGAAAAAAAGGGAGAAGACTCAAAATCAAAGGAATAAGAAATGGAAAAGAAGTAACAAATGACACTGCAGAAATACAAAGGATAATGACAGATTACTACAAGAAACTATATGCCAATAAAATGGAAAACCTGGAAGAAATGGGCAAATTATTAGAAAAGCACAACCTTCCAAGACTGAACCAGCAAGAAATAGAAAATATAAACAGACTAATCACAAACACTGAAATTGAACCTGTGATTAAAAATCTTCCAACAAACAAAACCCCAGAACCATATGGCTTCACAGGCGAATTCTATCAAACATTTACAGAAGAGTTATCACCTATCCTTCTCAAACTCTTCCAAAATATAGCAGAGGGAGGAATACTCCCAAACTCATTCTACAAGATCACCATCACCCTGACACCAAAACCAGACAAAGATGTCACAAAAAAAGAAAACTACAGGTCAATATCACTGATGAACATAAATGAAAAAATCCTCAACAAAATACTAGCAAACAGAATCCAGCAGCACATTAAAATGATCAGATAACATGATCAATTGGGATTTATCCCAGAAATGCAAGGATTATTCAGTATTCACAAATCAATCAATGTGATACACCATATTAACAAACTGAAGGATAAAAACTATATGATAATGTCAACAGATGCAGAAAAAGCTTTTGACAAAGTTCAACACCCATTTATTATAAAAAACTCTCCTGAAAGTAGCCATAGAGGGAACTTACCTCAACATAATAAAGGCAATATATGACAAACCCACAGCCAACACTGTTGTCAATGGTGAAAAACTGAAATCATTCCACTAAGATCAGGAACAAGACAAGGTTGCCCACTCTCACTACTATTATTCAACATAGTTTTGAAAGTTTTTGCCACAGTAATCAGAGAGGAAAAAGAAATAAAAGGAATCCAAATCAGAAAAGAAGAAGTAAAGCTGTCACTGTTTGCATATGACATGACACTATACATAGAGAATCATAAAGATGTTACCAGAAAACTATGAGAGCTAATCAATGAATCTGGTAAACTAGCAGGATACAAAATTAATGCACAGAAATCTCCTGCATTCCTATACATTAATGATGAAAAATCTGAAACAGAAATTAAGGAAACACTCCCATTTACCATTGCAAGAAAAAGAATAAAATACGTCGGAATAAACCTACCTAAGGAGACAAAAGACCTGTATTCAGAACACTATAAAACAATGATGAAAGAAATTAAAGATGATACAAAGACATGGAGAGAAATACCATGTTCTTGGATTGGAAGAATCAACATTGTGAAAATGGCTCTACTACCCAAAGCAATCTACAGATTCAATACCATCCCTATCAAACTACCAATGGCATTTTCACAGAACTAGAGCAAAAAATTTCACACTTTGTATGGTATCACAAAAGACCCTGAATAGCCAAAGCAATCTTGAGAAAGAAAAATGGAGCTGGAGGAATCAGGCTCCCTGACTTCCGATTATACTACAAGCTACAGTAATCGAGACAGTATCGTACTAGCACACCAACAGAAATATAGATCAATGAAACAGCATAGAAAGCCCAGAGATAAACCCACACACATATGGTCAACTTATCTTTGATAAAGGAGGCAAGAATATACAGTGGAGAAAAGATAGCCTCTTCAATAAGTGGTGCTGGGAAAACTGGACAGCTACATGTAAAAGTATGAAATTAGAACACTCCCTAACACCACACACAAAAATAAACTCAAAATGGGTTAAAGCCCTAAATGGAAGGCCAGACACTATCAAACTCTTAGAGGAAAACATAGGCAGAACACTCTGTGACATAAATCACAGCAAGATCCTTTTTGACCCATCTCCTAGAGAAGTGGAAATAAAAACAAAAATAAACAAATGGGACCTAATGAAACTTAAAAGCTTTTGCACAGCAAAGGTAACCATAAACAAGATGAAAGACAACCCTCAGAATGGGAGAAAATAGTTGCAAATGAAGCACTGACAAAGGATTAATCTCCAAAATATGCAAGCAGCTCATGCAGCTCAATAACAAAAAACCAAACAACCCAATCCAAAAATGGGCAGAAGACCTACATAGACATTTCTCCAAAGAAGATATACAGATGGTCAACAAACACATGAAAGAATGCTCAACATCATTCATCATTAGAGAAATGCAAATCAAAACTACAATGAGGTATCACCTCACACTGGTGAGAACGGCCATCATCAAAAAATCTATAAACAATAAATGCTGGAGAGGGTATGGAGAAAAGGGAACCCTCTTACACTTTTGGTGGAAATGTAAATTGATATAGCCACTATGGAGAACAGTATGGA
Source organism: Kogia breviceps (assembly GCF_026419965.1). Lineage (NCBI taxonomy): Eukaryota > Metazoa > Chordata > Mammalia > Artiodactyla > Physeteridae > Kogia > Kogia breviceps. Next base: position 51,070,351 of record NC_081311.1, read on the forward strand.
GGTTCCTTAAAAAACTAAAAATAGAATTACCATACGATCCAGCAATCCCACTACTGGGCATATACCCTGAGAAAACCATAATTCAAAAAGAGTCATGTACCACAATGTTCATTGCAGCTCTATTTACAATAGCCAGGAGGTGGAAGCAACCTAAGTATCCATCAACAGATGAATGGATTAAGAAGATGTGGCACATATATATACAATGGAATATTACTCAGCCATAAAAAGGAAAAAAATTGAGTTATTTGTAGTGAGGTAGATGGGCCTAGAGTCTGTCATACACAGTGAAGTAAGTCAGAAAGAGAAAAACAAATACCATATGCTAAAACATATATATGGTATCTAAAAAAAAAGAGTGATTCTGAATAACCTAGGGGCAGAACAGGAGTAAAGACGCAGACATAGAGAATGGACTTGAGGACACAGGGAAGGGGAAGGGTAAGCTGTGACGAAGTGAGAGAGTGGCATTGACATAAATACACTACCAAATATAAAATAGATAGCTAGTGGGAAGCAGCTGCATAGCACAGGGTGATCAGCTCGGTGCCTTGTGGCCACCTAGAGGGGCTGGATAGGGAGGGTGGGAGGGAGATGCCAGAGTAAGGGGATATAGAGCTATATGTATACATATAGCTGATTCACTTTGTTACATAGCAGCAACTAACACAACAATGTAAAGCAATTACACACCAATAAAGATGTTTAAAAAATTAAAAGAGCTCTTGAATATAAGACACAAATTATCCAATGGAAGCAGTAGCAAAATTCACAAACCCTACACTCATAAAATAGAAAACATAAATGGACACTCAACATTTGAAAAAGTAATCCATCTAATTAGTTCAAAGAAAATATCAATTTTAATAATGAGATGTTTTCCCTAAATAAGCTAGAATTTTTCAAATGATAATGCCCAAATTTAGGAAAATAAGAATTTTAAATTAATATGACCATTTGGAGAACAATTTGGCAATATCTTACTCATTAATTTGTTAAACATATAATTATTGAATACCAAGCCTGACCTGAGGCACTGGACACAAAAGTGAGAAAAATTTCTTAAATACCTTAAAAGTATTTATATACATTGACATAGCAAATACTGAGCAATTATTTATGAAAAAAGATGTTTACTCTAAGATTATATATAAAAATTAGAAATAACCCAAATGTCTAACAAAGGGGCATTTGTTAGATTATTGAGGGTATATCCATCTTATGAAATTATGCAATCATAAAAATAAACATTTAGAAGCATTAAATATATATTTACCACATATATTTAATTAGAAAAAAGTTTATAGAAGAGTATATATAGTATGATCCCATTTCACAGAAAATACATATATTCATATTTATGTTTGTATAGAAAAATGTCTGGAAGGTTATACATCAAAGTATAACAGTATAGAATTTTTATTTTAAATTTACTCTTACTTTTTATGCATTTTTCTAATATCTGATAAGTGTAAATTGCTTTATATAAAAAGTTCTTTTTTTCTCATGGATTTTTTAAATTAAACATTTTTATTTTGAAATGATTGTAGATTCCCATGCAATTATAAGAAATAATACAGACTAATCTTCTGTACCCTTTACCCAGTTTCCTTTAATGGTAATATCTTGAAAAACTATAGTACAATATCACAACCAGGATAATGACATTTACATATTCAAGATATAGAACATCTCCCTCACTGCAAGTATTCCCTATGTTGACCTTTTATAGCCATGCCCATGTTCCTCCTTCCCTAAATCCCTCATTATCTCTGGACACCACTAATCTGTTTTCAGTTTTATAATTCTCTCAAGAACGTTTTATAAATTGATTCATACATATGTAAATTTGGGGGATTGGCCTTTTTCACTCAGCATAGTTCCTTGGAGATTCATACAGGTAGTTGTGTATATCGCTAGTTCACTGTTTTTAATTACTGAGAATTTTCTTTGGAATGAATGTACCACACTTTGTTTAACCACCCATTGAAAGACACCTGGGTTATTTCCAGTTTTTACCTATTACAAATAAAGTTTCTACTAACATCCCTGAATACATTTTTGTGTAAACACGAGTATTCATTTCTCTGGGAGAAATTCCCAGCAGTGTGATTGCTGGGCCATAAGTATGTGTATGCTTTTTTTTTTTTAATCTTGAATTTTCTCTTATTTATTTTTTTATACAGTAGGTTCTTATTAGTCATCCATTTTATACACATCAGTATATATATACATGTCAATCTCAATCTCCCAATTCATCACACCACCACCACCACCCCCTGGTAGACTGACTTTATGTTGACTTTAGTTTTTTATAAAACTTCTAAATTGTGTCCTTGGTGGCTCAAAGCGACAGAAGTTTATTTTTTCACACTTCTGGAGAAAATTAGTCCAGTATAAGTTTTATTTAACCAAAACAAGCTGTCAGCAGGACCATGCTCTCTCTGGCAGCCCTAGGGAACAATCCATTATTTACCTTCTTCCAACTTCCAGTGATATTCCCTGACTTGGGGCCATACCCCTCCACCCCCTGCCTCTGTAATTACATGTCTACTCCTCTTCTGTATGTATCCAATCTCCCTCTGCTTCCATCTTATAAAAATACATGTGATGGCATTTAGCACCCATCTAGATGATTTAAGATAATCTCTCCATCTTAAGATCATTAATTTAATCACTTCCACAAAGACCTTTTTCCTAAATAAGGTAATATTTACAGGTCCTAGGGATGAAGACTTGCTACCTTTGAGGCCACCATTCAACCCGCCACACCTTATTATCCTTTTTATGTCTGTAGGGTCTGCAATAATATCTCGTTTCATCCCTTATGTTGGTAATTTGTGTCCTCTCTCTTTCTCTTTTTTTGGCCTACACGGGGCTTGCACAGCTTCTTGAGTCAGTCATTTTGTCTCAGCCCTTGTTTCTTCCAGTACTTTTTCTACCCTGCCTCTCTCTCCTCTCCTTCTGAGACCTAAATGGCACAAATATTAGAGATCTTTAGATCATTAAATATTAGGACCTGTTAGAGTCCCACCGGTCCATAAATTTTATTCATTTATTTTTCAGTCTATTTTTATTTCATTGTTCAGATTGAGCACTTTCTATGGGTCTATCTTCAAATTCATCGATTCTTTACTCTCGCCTCTCCCTTCTGATGTTGAGTTCGTCCACTGAGGTGTTTATTTATTTTATTTTAGCTATTGTAATTTCCAGCTCCAAAATTTCCATTTGGTTCTTCTGTTTCTTTGCAGAGACGTTCTTTTTATCCACTTTTTTCAAGCATGTTCATAATTGCTAGCTGAAGAATTTTTATTTTGGCTCCTTTTAAATCTTTTTCAGATAATTCTAAGGTCTCTGTCATCTTAATGTTGGCATCTAATGATTATCTTTTTGCATTCAGTTTGAGATCTTCCTGGTTTTTGGTATGATGAGTGATTTTTTTCACTGATACTTTGACATTTTCATTTGATCTCCTTCCTGGGTTGCCTCTTGATGTGTTGGCTCAATGGATCTTGTCATTGGAATTTATATTTAGGCTGTGATAGTCCTCCCACCCACTCTTTCACACACACCTTTGAACAACCCTTCCTTACTCAGATAGCACACATCTCCAGTGTTCCACTACTTTAAAAGTAAAATTTGAAGCATTTTTATCTTAGCTCCTTCATAAATCTGATTCCCTGAAATGGCATTTTCACAGAATTTCACTGGTCCCAATCTCCCTTGAAATGAAAGTCTTCCTGTTATGAGGTTGCAGTAAATCTGCTGTCTCCTTTAGCGTCCCCTCACCTCTTTACTTCTGCATTTGTCTCTGACTTATCTAACTCAAAAGAACTACAGGTAAGCCACAGTTATTTACATACTAACTTGGATAACCCTGAAACAGAAATAGCACCAAATGTGTGACCAATGCTCGTGAGTCAATAAATAGAAAGCCAGGTAGGAAGTAGAGTGGGTGAATGTGAAGGCAGGTGGTTTAGAGGGAAAAAAGGTTTCAGGTGACAGAAGAATTGTAGAAAGGTGACAGTGAACAGAGGGATTGCTTTAATTCATGTTAGAGGTCATTTCATTTCTAAACCAATACATTTTCAGTTTGACTTTTCATCTTGACTTGAGCACAGAAAATGGTTGTAAAGGCAAATTTCAGGGGAATGTGAGTTAATCGTTCATCAGATTAGGCCAGTCTCCAAAATGTCATTTGCTGCTCTATCCTGCCAACTAGACCTAGTTTCACACTCACAGGACTTTAATATCAGAGGCCAGGAGGACTGGCACCTCCCAAGATCTGAAGTAGCTCAAAGGAGATTTTCTCCTTCACACATGAACTTCATCAGTTAACCTGCCTCACAGTAGTTCTCAAATACAGACCCTACATGGGGTATTTGCCCTTCTGCTTCTTCTAGCCTCAGCCTCAGTAAAAATCAAACAGATAAACAAATACAGGGTTTAACTGAATTTCAACAGCATTGCCAGATAAATCTTTCAGAGTTTATTTGATACTGGCTGTGTTTATAATATAGCCTGTTTTTTTGGTTTTTTGTTTTTTAATTTCCTTCTCCTGTTTAGTTTCCAGGTAGTCTTAGGTTTAAGTGTTGGCCTAGGGACTTAATAACACCCCTGCTCTTCATATATAAATCACAATTACAAGATCCCTTGGCCTTCTGTTCTTCCTGACTTGTAATGAGCTAAGAATGGGAAGTAGATGTAATCTTCAGGCTCTTTCATGCTGTGACACATCAGCTGAAAATGACATCCTGGAAATGGCTGTGTTCTGATCATAATAAATGTGTTACAGAAGGAAGATGAAGCTACAGTCTCATGTACTGTCTGTGAAGTGTGCTACATAACTTTTCTCTACAGTCATTAGCCTTCATTTTAATGTTTCTCTTTCATTAGCTTTCCTAAGCAAAGTAAGCTGTAACATTTTTTTAACATCTTTATTGGAGTATAATTGCTTTACAATGGTGTCTTAGTTTCTGCTTTATAACAAAGTGAGTCAGTTATACATATACATATATCCACATATCTCTTCCCTCTTGCGCCTCCCTCCTACCCTCCCTGTCCCAACCTTCTAGGTGGTCACAAAGCACCGAGCTGATCTCCCTGTGCTATATGGCTGCTTCCCACTAGCTATCTATTTTACATTTGGTAGTGTATATATGTCCATGCTACTCTCTCACTTTGTCCCAGCTTACCCTTCCCCCTCCCCATATCCTCAAGTCCATTCTCTAGTAGGTCTGCATCTTTATTCCTGTCTTGCCCCTAGGTTCTTCATGACCATTTTTTTCCCTTAGATTCCATATATATGTGTTAGCATATGGTATTTGTTTTTCTCTTTCTGACTTACTTCACTGTGTATGACAGACTCTAGGCCCATCTACCTCACTACAAATAACTCAATTTCGTTTCTTTTTATGGCTGAGTAATATTCCATTGTATATATGTGCCACATCTTCTTTATCCATTCATCTGTTGATGGACACTTAGGTTGCGTCATGTCCTGGCTATTGTAAATAGAGCTGCAATGAACATTGTAGTACATGACTCTTTTTGAATTATGGTTTTCTCAGGGTATATGCCCAGTAGTGGGATTGCTGGATCGTATGGTAATTCTATTTTTAGTTTTTTAAGGAACCTCCATACTGTTCTCCATAGTGGCTGTATCAATTTCCATTCCCACCAGCAGTGCAAGAGGGTTCCCTTTTCTCCACACCCTCTCCAGCATTTATTGTTTGTAGATTTTTTAATGATGGCCATTCTGACCGGTGTGAGATGATATCTCATTACAGTTTTGATTTGCATTTCTCTAATGATTAATGATGTTGAGCATTCTTTCATGTGTTTGTTGGCAATCTGTGTATCTTATTTGGAGAAATGTCTATGTAGGTCTTCTGCCCATTTTTGGATTGGGTTGTTCGTTTGTTTGATATTGAGCTGCTTGTAAATTTTGGAGATTAATCCTTTGTCAGTTGCTTCATAAAGCTGGAACATTTAAAGCTAAGTTAATGCAAAATGTTTAAGCAATGTTGCTAGGAGCCAGTGTCCTGGAGATATTGTATATTGAACAAGTTACCACCATTAAGTATTCCCCAGGCACTGAGGCAGGAGATTTGATCTTAGGTATTTGCAAAAAGCATTTCAGATGTGGTCCCTTAATCAGATAGCTTTAAGTCCAAGAGTTATAATACTGGCATTATAATAAAATAAAATAGAGTAAATGTAAACATATGGCAAATAAAGGAAAAGGTGAGAGAGGTAGGTAGGTAGATAGATATAGATAGATACTGAACTTAGGTAGAATACATTCAAGTAACAAATATATTGTCAGTAGACTCAATAAAATCTTGCAGAGTATGCAAAGTTAAGGGGCCATATGAATAAATAAGAAGAGAAGGCTTGAGCTCAACCAGTTCAGCAAGATTTTGTGGAAGAATTATTAATTCAGGATTTGCTTGCAAGCATTGTAATAACATGTAAGGCGTGTTTGGGCTAAGTTTCCAAGTCAGAGGAGCATGATGTAAATTCATTTATGAGATGTCAAAGGGCTGGGCTGAATTGTGGCTTAAGAGACATGGGAGATTAGGTGAAATTCTGAGTATGGATCATAAATGTACAGGACCCAATGGATATCCAGAAAATATGGTTAAAAATTTGGGCCAACAAAGGGGAGGATTATTTATCTAACATGAAGCTTTTAAGACATAGCTCACTTAGCTCATACCATTCAGAATCTCCAAGGTTGGCTATTTCCAGAGCCTGTCATTCCTGGAATAAACACATAGGAAGCTTAGTCTCTGGTTTACTGAGTTATTCATATCTGGCAGCCCAGTGGACTTGCTTAGAAGACCAGGATCAGGGTCTAGGACTCCTAAAATCCAGGGAGTAAGCATCTGGGTGTCACTAAAGTCATTCACGTCAGTTGAGAATCTTTTGGAAGCACAATGGTGAAGACAAAAGACTTGGAGTCTTGGAGTCTAGTCTCATCTCTGTGATTACCAGATATGTGCCCTTGGGCAAATCATGCAGTATACGTGAGTCTCAGTATGAATCTAGAAAATGTGGAGTTTCTTCTACATTACCATTTCCTAAACAGTCTTCAAAAAGCTGTTCAGTGGCTTGTGGTAGATTATATTCAAAGATGGCCACAAAAGTTCCTTCTTCCATTCCTAGTGCCACTTTGCAATGTGACTATTCTTCCATCAATAGTGGACATTAATTTATATGTCCCTTGAATCTAGCCTGGCCTTGTGACTTACTTTGTTTACTATTATACAGCAGAAATGATGTTATTTGATTTTCAAGGCTTAAGAAGGTTTATATTTTCTGTTGTTTGTCCTGAGCCCACCTTGGAAAGAAGATTTGGGGAGGATGAGAAACCCTGTGGAGAAGTGAGGCACCTCAGGTGGCACCAACTGCCAGACCATCTTGGCGTTTCCAACACAGGAAATCTACAGAATTGTGAAAAATAATCCATCATTGTTTTTTTAAGCCACTAAATTTGGGGGTGATTTATTATACAACAATAGAAAACTGAAATGGTGTTCAATATCAATATGATTTTATTATCAAATAAATTAGTTGAAGATCAACTGAGCAGTATAAATAGGTTTCTCAGACTGGACTGTCAGAGCTTCTAATGTGCTGACATTGCTTTAAAATTCCAAACCGTGAGATTTGTATACCTTGTCTGCCAGACTTATTTAATCATTGTTTTCTCTAGAAAACGGTCTAATCACTTGTGGGTCACAGTTTGGGAAACGCTGATGTAGTTGAATTCCAAAGGCCCTGCCAGTTCTAGCATTCTAAAAATCTGCAAATGAAGCAGGGAGGGTTTTGGTCACTATTTCTTCTTGATTATCTTGATGACAAGAAAACTCCTTCCATAGTTGGTTGTTACCAAATTTCATTATGCACTTCCACTGAAACCATTTTTTAATCAATTAACAGAAGAAAGCAGTATTGGAGTTATTAATGAGCAATTAAATAGAGATTTAAGAGCTATTAACCTGCAGCTTGGTGGTGGAGTCTTGGCTGTCAGGTGGTGTGGGAGCTTGATGGATGTGGACCCATGAGAGGCTGTCACAATGATGAAACAAGCAAAGAGCAGGCTAATAGATTTATCTATTTCTTCTTGGCAGATTGTAATAGTATATGGAATTGTTCCGCTGATCTAGGGATCTACAGAAAGCTCTTAATAAAAAGAATGCGATTAGAAGGAAAAGAACTGCATTCTCTATACCCTGTACTCTCTCAGACTAGTCACATGATCAAAGGGTGTACATGTGATGCTTGTGTGCACATATGTGTGAGAGTAGATGTCGGTAAGGGTTTTGCAAGTCCTGTTTTTCATATTGATTAAATGTGGCTCTTTGTGCGTATTTATGTTTATCAGAGTGTTTCTGACTTAGGCTGTAAGTTTGTGTGGACATCTGTACATGCATTTTCTTTGTATGTTCATGAGGTTTTTGTGTGTGGAGGCAAACATGCATATAGATAAATATGGCTGGGACAGTACGTAACTGATAATGATCCATGGTTCTCTGTGAACCTGCAGGGCATAATGCAAGGTGACAGGAATAAAACAGAGCCAGAGGAAAAGGAAAGGGGCCAACGGGACACAGTGGTTTCATGAGGTCAGTACACCATATAAGTGGCTCCACTGAGGGGAAGTTTTGCCTTTGTCTGGGGGAGAGTGAACTGGCTCCCCATCTTAGTGAGTTCATCCTCCATTGTGGTGAAGGAGATGAGAAACAGCAAGTGGAAATGAATCAATAAGGAAATGCAAGCCTGGGAATCAGATGAGTAACTTCAATCTACTCCTGGCTATGACTGGCCTGATGTCTTATTTGAGATAGAAGGTTGAGAACTATAATAAATAAAGCTTTTTTTATAGCTTAGAGAGGAAGAGAAAAGTCCTCCGTTCTCTCCCCACTTAATTAACATTTGCCCCAGGTAAACTATTACTCTTTTGTTTTTTGATAAATTAGTCCAATCCAAACTCATTTGAGTTCCTGTCATTTAGTAATTTCTAAATTCACAGAGGTCCTCACTCTTAAGTAGTTTGCAGCATTTATTTAGTGTCAAACCCTCCATTCACATTTTACATGCACTGTTTTATTTAATCTTCCTAACAGCTGAATTAGGTGGTATTGTTATGTCCATTGCACAGAGGGGCAAGTGAAGTATGGAGAAGTTCAGTACCTGGTCATAGTCACATAGCTGTGAAGATTTCAGATTCACAGCTATAGCGGATCGACCCCAAAACCCATGCTTCGGATAACAGCACTACACTGGTTCTCTTAAGAAGAGAATTGCCCAAGCTTACCTCCCATCATTTCTTTCTGCTTGGGGTCAGAACATGGGCATGGAAGGACTTTCATTTGTTTCCTTGGGGCTGATGAAAAAATTTGCTGGCTTTACCCCACTATACCTGTTTCTCAAGAGTATACTGAGAAAAACTGTGGTCACCTAATACACACACCTAGAAGTAAGGGAAGGTACTCTCCTTGCGTGGAATGATTTCCTCAACTCTACTTCAAGTCCAACTACTAGAGAAGGAGGAGATACCCTGCTCCAGGAGCAATGGCTGGAAGGGGTCTGGGAAGAAACAACTGGGAGCAGGTCACTTGGCTCTATGACCCCAAGTAACAGTGTGTTGAGTCTTCTGGTAGCTAGGACAGGTCATGACAATTAATGACAACAAATCCATTTTAACCAAAAAAATCCCTGAAGCTCATTCCTTCTGGATCGACAATGTTCACAGCTTTCCATGGGGCAAAAACCAGCAGCTATGATTTGAGCAGCTTGGAGCATGTACTACCAGGTTTAATCTACAAGCCTTGAGCTTGTCAAATAGGCAGGTACTAAGTAGGCTAGGAAGTTTCCATGAGGTTATAAAAAATTCACTTCTGCAGAAAACTTAGAATTAGCCCTTGATAGTGCTCTTCCTTTTGATTATACATAAAAAGATGAGATAATAAAATTAGCATGAGCCTCTGGTCCTGACTTCCTAGGCTTCCCTCATAAGAAACTGACAACTTGTGGCCAAAAGGGGGAATATTTTGTTGGGTTAACTTTCAAAGGAGAAAAGAAAGGTGCCAACGTTTAGCAAACACCTATTTCCTACCAACTACTGTGATAGGAGTTCCACACATGTTGTCTTGTTTGATGCTCATACCTGCCCTAGGTCGTAGATAGGATTGTTTCTATTTTATATTTGAACCTCCAGGGTGTTACAGCTGATAAGAGGCAAAACCTGACATCAACATCAGTACATTCTCTGTTTTTGTTTTGTTTTGTTTTCTACTCTACATCTGCCTAATCCAGGTCATGATGTTATTGTTTAAACAATTTGTTTATCCCCCAAACACATAGATGCCTACTACCTCACTACCAAGGGGGAGCTTTGAAACTGGCAGAAGACAAAATGGCACATAGTGAAAACAGGCTAGTCCGGTGGGGTAGAAATTTTGTGGGAAAAGTGAAAAGATCCTAAACAGAACCTGACTGCAGAAAACCCTCCTTTGCTTTGGGGAGTGGGGTCTTGTCTTCTGCATCAGTAACTAAGATGGGACCCATGACTGCCTTCTGCCCTTTCCTTGGTATATCCAAGGGTAGCCAGTAGGGAGCTTCAGAGAAAGGATGTCCATGCAGCGAGCCTCTGAAGCATGCCTTCAACTGTCGGTCTTGGACTGAGACAACAGCTACCCTGCTTAGTCCACATAAGGGCCAATCAGGTCATGAGAGTAGGAGCTGTGAGGGCATTTGGAGCTAGAGCTCCTGCTGGTAAACAAGACTGTGTCTCCGGCATACCCCTTATGCATACATCCTTCCCCCATGTGGAGGGAAATGTCAGGACAGGGATCCAGTATTCAGACATCTAGATTCCGGCATTATCTCTCATCATATATTCATAATCCTGCTTTACACAGGAGGAAATTGAGGGCTCTGAGAGATAAGTAACATGAAACCAGTAAGTGACTGCACCAGGATTGCACGAAGTCTGTCTGAATCTAAAGTCTATTATCTTTCTCGCCACCCCCTCAGCTTCAGTCTAGGAAGTTGTCTGAGAAGGGCCTGGCAGTAGGTTATGGTTACAACCCCAAGACATGTACTGAATTATTATGTTCAGGGCTAACACTGTGATTTGCATTGCAGGATACAAAATTACGTATTGCCCCTGCCTTCCAGAAGCTCCTGATCTAGTGGAAAAGACTCAGTAGAGTCAAAAACAAACCCTAAGAAGGGGGATAATAAAGGTTTATTGCAAAGATTTATAAGAATAAGACACATTAAGTTTATATTCTCCTAGGAGGCATGAAAGACAGTTTTATTGTAAAACCTGGTCTCTGAAGGAATGGCAGTTTCAAGAAATGGCAATACATAGGACCTTTTAAGCAGTGAGAACAATATGAACAATGATAGGGGCTCGAAGCCTGAAGGACATATTCAAGGATAAGCAAGTATTTGAGGGGGTCACTGCATTCGATGAAACAGAGGAAGACTGGAGAAGAGCTGAGGCTAGAAAAATAGTTTTGAATTTGAAAACAATATTAGCTGATAATAGAGAGGCTTTCATTCCAAGTAGTCTGGAGTGTATTCTTTGCTTAGGACCATATTCTTTGCATAACAGGGAATCCCAAAAGTTCCCTGGAGAAGGACTTTAGCAAACTTCTCTGGTGTCTGTGTAGAGGATCAACAGAGCAGGTGAACTAGAGCCTGGGAGTTCAGGCAGGAGTGTTCCTTTATTTAAGAGTAAGAATGATGGGTCTGTTTCTCATCATCTCACTTTGATCTTTGCTTCTTTCTGCCACTATGTGAGGCACAGACCCAAAGCCCTAGTATGAGCCTTTTACAAGCAATGGTTCATAGATGGGAAGTGATGATTTTGCTAAGCATCCAGATTAAAGATTTAGGGTGGGATTATTGGGAAACCTGTCAGAGTTTAAAATATCTAGTTGCACAAAGAAATCTCTGTCTTCAGGGTCACAGCAAGGAACCAACAGAGGGCCCCAAAGGCAGTGCCTCTGGCAAAGCAGAGGGGGCTGATTCTCTTTTCCCTCAGGGTACTAAAGAGAGAATATTGACCATAGGATAACATTTTGCAAAAAGGGAATCCAGTCGTTGGGGCAGTAGCCAACCAGGGGTATAATCTGTAAGGAGACACTGGGTTCCTCCTTTGAGGAAGTTGCAGGTTTGGGTACTGCAACTTACAGTCTATCTACCACAACCTGTGCCAATGCTGGGATGAGAAGTTCAAGTTGAGTGTCACATCTAACTGTTTCTAATAAAATTCTAGGCAGGCTTGGTTGTCTGTCTCCTTACCAGGCAGGTGAGCCTGGAATGGGTCTTCAGTGGACCCCAACAGACAGAAGGACAGCCTTCCAACCAGATGCCCCAGGTGTGTCCAAGCCTGCTTGTACTCAGGTATTGGTTGAGTCTGGACTCCTACCATGAATATTTGTTCAAGCCCCCTCATCCTATTGGCTTTCACTGTCCTCCCCACCCCTCTAACCCATGTGAAGGACAGGTCTTGTTCCATCTGCGCCTGATAGAGGTAGATTTAGTGGAGCCATGTCACTACACCTTCCTGCCTATTAGCGCCATACTCCAGGGATCCTGGTATTTTTCCCATACTTACTGGGACAAACCCTTTGCTCACTAACTCCAACCCACGCTAGCCCAAGGGTTCCTAAGCTTTTCTAAACAATGTATTTTGGACTATGTTTTTTGTCAGTGGATCTTGGTCTACCTAAGGGTTTCGTTCTATTCTTGGCCCCACTAGACCTTGCATAATCCTACCCTCCAATCACTTAAAGTCATTTTTAAGCAGTGTGACCTTAGGTAAGTTAAGAAACTGCTCCCCATCTCAGTTTCTGTGTCTGTAAGTGAAGGAAAATGATAACTCCTTCAGAGCACTGTCAGGAGAATTAAATAACAACAAGTCTACAAAACTCCTGAACACAATGGCTGACATAATTCTGGCTATCCTCAGATCATGAGGGACAAAATGGAGAATGGCACTTCTCAGAGAGGGGATCAGAACGTGTGGATGAGAGTGGAAAATGTGGAGCCTTTTTTTTTTTCTCTTTTCAAGACTGATCTCCCTGCAAAATATTTAACTTTAAGACACTAGTCTGTGACCTGTTTTAGACACTATTGTCCGAGGTGGTCTGTGCCAGCTCAGCAGTTCACCCAACTCTGGCTGGAGTGTGATGATCTATTTTCCAACAATCTTTCACCCTTCCAGGTGCTCCCTATTCCTAAAGTGAAAAATTCTTAAAGGTAAAGATAGGAGTTGTGCTCCAAAAACATAGGCATCTTAATAATTTAGGCTGTGTGTGTCAGATGCCCCTTCTCTCTCCCACCACGACACTTTGCACTTGTCTCATCATAGGACTTGTTTTGCAACTGTAGGTTCTTACGATCTGCATCCTTACAAGACTGTGACCTCTGAGGGCAGGAGGTATATAGTTTTCCCTGTTGTACCACCTGGGAGAAAGCCTGGCACACAGTAGGGGCTCAAAGAACTTTTGTAGAAATAAATGCATGACTGAGTTAATGCAAAAGTCCAAAGGACTCCATAATCTGGAGACTCAAAAACAAATGGAGAACTAATCTAAGTATTCATTGATGGAGGAACAGATCAAGAAGACGTGGTATATATAAACAATGGAGTATCATTCAACCATAAAAAAGAAAGAAATCTTGCCTTTTGTGACAACATGCAGGGACCTTCAGAGCATTATGCTGAGTGAAATAAGTCAGAGAAGACAAATAGTGTACAATCTTATTTATATGTGGAATCTAAAAAAAAAACCTCATAGAAACAGACAAAAGATTGGTAGCTGCCAGGGACAAAGTGAGGGGGTTGGGAGAAGTGAGCAAAGCGAGTCAAAAGGAATAAACTTCCAGTTATAAGTAAGCCCTGGGCATGTAATATATAGCATGGTGACTATAGTTTGCAATACTACATTGTATATGTGAAAGTTGCTAAGACAGTAGATCTTAAAAGTTCTCAAGATTGGTTCAAGATGGCAGAGTAGAAGGATGTGCTCTCACTCCCTCTTGCAAGAAAACTGGAATGACAACTAACTGCTGAACAATCATCAACAGGAAGACACTGGAACTCACCAAAAAAGGTATCCCACATCCAAAGACAAAGGAGAAGCCAAAATGAGACGGTAGAAGGGGCGCAATCACAATAAAACCAAATCTGATAACTGTTGGGGGGGTGACCCACAAACTGGAGAACACTTATACCACAGAAGTCCACCCACTGGAGTGAAGGTTATGAGCCCCACATCAGGCTTCCGAAGCTGGAGGTCTGGCAATGGGAGGAGGAATTCCTAGAGAATCAGACTTTGAAGGCTAGCGGGATTTGATTTCAGGACTTTGACAGGACTGGGGGAAACAGAGACTCGATTCCTGGAGGGCACACACAAAGTTGTGTGCACATCGGGACCAGGAGAAGGAGCAGTGACCCCATAGAGACTGAACCAGACCTACCTGCTAGTGTTGGGGGGTCTCCTGCAGAGGCAGGGAGTGGCTCTGTCGCACCGTGAGGACAAGGACACTGGCAGCAGAAGTTCTGGGAAGTACACCTTGGCGTGAGCCCTCCCAGAGTCCACCATTAGCCCCACCAAAGAGTCCGGGTAGGCTCCAGTGTTGGGTTGTCTCAGGCCAAAAAACCAACAGGGAGGAAACCCAGCCCCACGCATCAGCAGGCAAGCAGGTTAAAGTTTTACTGAGCTCTGCCCACAAGAGCAACAGCCAGCTCTACCCACCACCAGTCCCTCCCATCAGGAAACTTGCACCAGCCTCTTAGACAGCCTCATCCACCAGAGGGCAGACAGCAGAAGCAAGAAGAACTACAATAATGCAGCCTGTGGAACAAAAACCACATTCATAGAAAGATAAACAAGATGAAAAGGGAGAAGGCTATGTACCAGATGAAGGAACAAGATAAAAGCCCAGAAAAACAATTAAATGAAGTGGAGACAGGCAATATTCCAGAAAAAGAATTCAGAATAATGACAGTGAAGATGATCCAGGACCTCGGAAAAAGAATAGAGGCAAAGATCAAGAAGATGCAAGAAATGTTTAACAAAGACCTAGAAGAACTACAGAACAAACAGAGATGAACAATACAATGATTGAAATGAAAAATACACCAGAAGGAATCAATAGCAGAATAACTGAGGCAGAAGAATGGATAAGTGACCTAGAAGACAAAATGGTGGAATTCACTGCTGCAGAACAGAATAAAGAAAAAAGAATGAAAAGAAATGAAGACAGCCTAAGAGACCTCTGGGACAACATTAAACGCAACAACATTTGCATTATAGGGGTCCCAGAAGGAGAAAAGAGACAGAAGGGACCTGGGAAAATATTTGAAGAGATTATAATCAAAAACTTCCCTAACATGGGAAAGGAAATGGCCACCCAAGTCCAGGAAGCACAGAGAGTCCCATACAGTATAAACCCAAGGAGAAACACATAGTAATCAAATTGGCAAAAATTAAAGACAAAGAAAAATTATTGAAAGCAGCAAGGGAAAAACGAAAAATAACATACAAGGGAACACCCATAAGGTTAACAGCTGATTTCTCAACAGAATTGCTACAAGCCAGAAGGGAGTGGCATGATGTACTTAAAGTGATGAAAGGGAAGAACCTACAACCCAGATTACTCTACCCAGCAAGGGTATCATTCAGACTCCAAGGAGAAATCAAAAGCTTTACAGACAAGCAAAAGATAAGGGATTTCAGCACCACCAAACCAGCTCTACAACAAATGATAAAGGAACTTCTCTAAGTGGGAAACATAAGAGAAGAAAAGGATCTACAAAATCAAACCCAAAATGATTAAGAAAATGTTAATAGGAACATACATATCAATAATTACCTTAAACGTGAATGGATTAAATGCTCCAACCAAAAGACACAGGCTTGCTGAATGGATACAAAAACAACACCCATATATATGCTGAGACCCACTTCAGACCTAGGGACACATACAGACTGAAAGTGAGAGGATGGAAAAAGATATTCCATGCAAATGGAAATCAAAAGGAAGCTGGGGGCTTCCCTGGTGGCGCAGTGGTTGAGAGTCCGCCTGCCGATGCAGGGGATACGGGTTCGTGCCCCAGTCCGGTAGGATCCCACATGCTGCAGAGCGGCTGGGCCCGTAGGCCATGGCCCCTGAGCCTGCACAGCCGGAGCCTGTGCTCCGCAACGGGAGAGGCCACAACAGTGAGAGGCCCGCGTACACACACACACACACACACAAAAGGGAATCTGGAGTAGCAATACTCATATCAGATAAAATAGATTTTAAAATAAAGAATGTTACAAGAGACAAGGAAGGACACTACATAATGATCAAGGGATCAATCCAAGAAGAAGATATAACAATTATAAATATATATGCACCCAACATAGGAGCACCTCAATACATAAGGAAACTGCTAACAACTCTAAAAGGAATTGGACAGTGACACAATAATAGTGGGGGACTTTAACAGCTCACTTACACCAATGGACAGATCATCCAAACAGAAAATTACTAAGGAAACACAAGCTTTAAATGACACAATGGACCAGATAGATTTAATTGATATTATAGAACATTCCATCCCAAAACAGCAGATTACACTTTCTTCTCAAGTGCGCACAGAACATTCTCCAGGATAGATCACATTTTGGGTCACAAATGAAGTCTCAGTAAATTTAAGAAAACTGAAATCATATCAAGCATCTTATCTGACCAAAACGCTATGAGATTAGAAATCAATTACACAGAAAAAAAAGTAAAAAACAAACACATAGAGGCTAACCAATACATTACTAATTAACCAAGCGATCACTGAAGAAATCAAAGAGGAAATCAAAAAATACCTAGAGACAAATGACAATGAAAACACAGTGATCCAAAGCCTATGGGATGCAGCAAAAGCAGTTCTAAGAGGGAAGTTTATAGCTATACAAGCCTATCTCGAGAAACAAGAAAAACCTCAAAGAAAAAATCTAATCTTACACTAAAAGGAACTAGAGAAAGAAGAAAAAACAAAACCCAAAGTAAGCAGAAGGAAAGACACCATAAAGATCAGAGCAGAAATAAATGAAAGAGAAACAAAGAAAACAATAGCAAAGATTAATAACACTAAAAGTTGGTTCTTTGAGAGGATAAACAAAATTGATAAACCATTATCCAGACTCGTCAAGAACAAGAGGGAGAGGACTCAAATCAATAAAATCAGAAATGAAAAAGGAGAAGTTACAAGAGACACCGCAGAAATACAAAGCATCCTAAGAGACTACTACAAGCAACTCTATGCCAATAAAATGGACAACCTGGAAGAAATGGACAAATTCTTAGAAAGGTATAACTTCCCAAGAGTGAACCAGGAAGAAACAGAAAATATGAACAGACAAATCACAAGGAATGAAATTGAAATTGTGATTAAAAATCTTCCAAAAAACAAAAGTTCAGGACCAGATGGCTTCACAGGTGAATTCTATCAAACATTTAGAGAAGAGCTAACACCCATCCTTCTCAAACTCTACAAAAAAATTTCAGAGGAAGGAACATTCCCAAACTCATTCTATGAGGCCACCATCACCCTGATACCAAAACCCGACAAAGGTACAACAAAAAAAGAAAATTACCGGCCAATATCACTGATGAATATAGACGCAAATATCCTCAACAAAATATTCGCAAACTGAATCTAACAACACGTTAAAAGGATCATACACCATGATCAAGTAGGATTTATTCCATGGATGCAAGGATTCTTCAAAATACGCAAATCAATCAATGTGATACATCATATTAACAAACTGATGAAAAAAACAAAACCATATGATCATCTCAATAGATGCAGAAAAAGCTTTTGACAAAATTCAACACCCATTTATGATAAAAACTCTCCAGAAAGTGGACATAGAGGGAACCTACCTCAACATAGTAAAGGCCATATATGAGAAACCCACAGCAAACATCATCCTCAATGGTGAAAAACAGAAACCATTTCCTCTAAGATCAGGAACAAGACAAGGGTGTCCACTCTCACCACTATTATTCAACATAGTTTTGGAAGTCCTAGCCACGGCAATCAGAGAAGAAAAAGAAATAAAAGGAATACAAATTGGAAAAGAAGAAGTAAAACTGTCACTGTTTGCAGATGACATGACACTATACACAGAGAATCCTAAAGACGCTACCAAAAAACTACTAGAGCGAATCAATGAATTTGGTAAAGTTGCAGGATACAAAATTAATGCACAGAAATCTCTTGCATTCCTATACACTACTGATGAGAAATCTGAAAGAGAAATTAAGGAAACACTCCCATTTACCACTGCAACAAAAAGAATAAAATACCTAGGAATAAACCTACCTAGGGAGACAAAAGACCTGTATGCAGATAACCATAAGACAGTGATGAAAGAAATTAAAGATGATACAAACAGATGGAGAGATATACCATGTTCCTGGACTGGAAGAATCAATATTGTGAAAATGACTATACTCCCCAAAACAATCTAGAGATTCAATGCAATCCCTATCAATTTACCAATTGCATTTTTTATGGCACTAGAACAAGAAATCTTAAAATTTGTATGGAGACACATAAGACCCCAAATAGCCAAAGCAGTCTTGAGGGAATAAAACGGAGCTGGAGGAATCAGACTTCCTGACTTCAGAGTATACTACAAAGCTACAGTAATCAAGACAATATGGTACTGGCACAAAAATAGAAGCATAGATCAACAGAACAAGATAGAAAGCACAGAGATAAACCCACGCACCTATGGTCAACTAATCTATGACAAAGGAGGCAAGGATATACAATGGAGAAAAGACAGTCTCTTCAATAAGTGGTGCTGGGAAAACTGGACAGCTATATGTAAAACAATGAAATTAAAACACTCCCTAATAAACTCCTAATAAAACTCCCTAACTCCTAATATTTTTATACATAAAATAAACTCAAAATGGATTAGAGACCTAAATGTAAGACTGGACACTATAAAACTCTTAGAGGAAAAAATAGGAAGAACACTCTTTGACATAAATCACAGCAAGATCTTTTTTGATCCACCTCCTTCAGTAATGGAAATAAAAAGAAAAATAAACAAATGGGACCTAAGGAAACTTAAAACTTTTGCACAGCAAAGGAAACCATAAAGAAGATGTAAAGACAACCCTCAAACTGGGAGAAAATATTTGCAAACGAATAAATGGAAAAAGGATCAATCTCCAAAATATATAAACAGCTCATGTAGCTCAATATTAAAGAAACAAACAACCCAATCCAAAAAAGGGCAGAAGACCTAAATAGACATTTCACCAAAGAAGATACACAGATTGCCAACAAACACATGAAAGGATGCTCAACCTCACTAATCATTAGAGAAATGCAAATCAAAATTATAATGAGGTATCATCTCACACTGGTCAGAATGGCCATCATCAAAAAATCTACAAACAATAAATGATGGAGAAGGTGTGGAGAAAAGGAATCCTCTTGCATTCTTGGTGGGAATGTAAATTGATACAGCCACTATGGAGAACAATATGGAGTTTCCTTTAAAAAGTTAAAACAGAATTACCATATGACCCAGCAATCCCACTACTGGGCATATACCCAGCAAAAACCATAACTCAAAAAGACACATGCACCCCAATGTTCACTGCAGCACTATTTACAATAGCCAGGTCATGGAAGCAACCTAAGTGCCCATCAATAGACCAATGGATAAAGAAGATGTGGTACATATATACAATGGAATATTACTCAGTCATAAAAAGGAATGATACTGGGTCATAGAGATGTGGATGGATCTAGAGAATGTCATACAGTATGAAGTAAGTCAGAAAGAGAAAAACAAATATTGTATATAATGCATATATGTGGAACCTAGGAAAATGGTACAGATGAACTGGTTTTCAGGGCAGAAATTGAGACACAGATGTAGAGAACAAACGTATGGAAACCAAGGGGGGAAAGCGGGGGGGGGGATGTGGGTGTGGGTGTGATGAATTGGGAGATTGGGATTGACATGTATACACTGATGTGTATAAAATGGATGACTAATAAGAACCTGCTGTATAAATAAATAAATAAAATTAAATTCAAAAAAATAATTCACCTTCCAGTGCAGGGGATGCAAGTTCAATCCATGGCCGGGGAACTAGGATCCCACAGGTCGCAGGACAACTAACCCTGCACACCGCAACTACTGAGCATGCAAGCTACAGATAGAGAGCCCGCACACCACAACTAGAGAGAGAGAAGCCCGTGTGCTGCAATGAAAGATTCCATGTGCCGCAACTATGACCCAATGCAGCCAAAAATAAATAAATACATACATAAAATTAAAAATAAATTCATTATTGAAAAAAAAGTTCTCATCACACACACACACTCACAATGTAATAACTATGTGAGGTGGTGATTATGCTAAATAAACTTATTGTGGTGATTATTTCACAATATGTACATATGTCAAATTATTGTGTTGACACTAAACTTATATAGTGTTTAAAAAAATGAAGGGCAGAGTAACTAGAAAGGCAAGATACAGTTTCTGATCTCTTTCTCCAAGTTTCCAGGGAACTGATCAGGGTTTAGAGCAAACGGATTTTCTCAGTTTATTCTGCACAAGGAAACTCTAAGGCATTATTCTTGCCATTTCATGGCATCTGGGGAGCAACACTGGTCTTGCCCAAATAACCTCCATTATTTCATTCCTCTACTCTGTGAGAAATATGAGCAAGACATTTTAACCTCAGCCTCATCCTGTGAGATTCAGTGGTTCTGTGCCTTGCCTCATGGCCCTCACGAGGTGATACCTGGTGTGCAGATGAACATAGGGACAGGTAACAAGTGGGCCTAAGACAAGAACACACATTGTGTTCTTCTCTATCTGCCTGAGTTAATTTTTAATAAGGCAAACAATGAATGTTTGAGCTTCCTTCCTAAAATATTTTGACTAGCAATTTAGTGAGTGGGAAGGTTTAGCCAGGCTGTCTCCAAAGCAGTGAGTAAAGAACGAAAAGTGAAACATGTTAATGTTGAAGAAAAATTAAACTACTGATAGCAAGGAATCTGGTAAAATACTCATCAAAGTGTGGTAAAGGGAGGGAAAGTAGTTGCCCAGATTTGTCCTATTGGGATCCTACTGTACCACCAAGGAATTGGCCCCATTTGAAAATCTGGGGGGCTATACTGAATGCTGTAGAATAAACTGTTTCAGCAACATCTTCACAAAGTAAGACCAAGTAATGCCAATATAGCAAAAAGCTCTGGATATTCTGGGGCTCAAACCTACTTCCTCCCTCAATGAGCTGAACTGCACTGAATTTCTTCATTCCAAAATGTCATCAAGGAGGACCTTCAAGATGGTGGAGGAGTAAGCCATGGAGATCACCTTCTTCCCTACAAATACATCAAAAATACATCTACATGTGGAACAACTCCTACAGAACACCTAATGAATGCTGGCAGAAGACCTCAGACTTCCTCAAAAGCAAGAAAATACCCATGTACCTGGGTAGAGCAAAAGAAAAAAGAAAAAACAGAGACAAAAGAATAGTGATGGGACCTGCACCTCTGGGAAGGATCTGTGGAGGAAAAGTTTCCACACACTAGGAAGCCCCTTAACTGGTGGAGACAGGGGGTGGGCAAGGAGGAAGCTTCGGAGCCAATGAGGAGCGTGCAGCAACAGGGGTGAAGAGGGCAAAGCGGAGAGATTGCCGCACAGAGGATCAGTGCTGATCAGCACTCACCAGCCAGAGACGCTTGTCTGCTCACCCACTGGGATGGGTGGGGGTTGTGAGCTGAGGCTCAGGTTTGGAGGTCAGATCCGAGGGAGAGGACTGGGGTTGCACACAGCCTGAAGGAGGCTAGTGCACCACAGCTAGTCAGGAGGGAGTCTGGGAAAAACTCTGGACCTGCTTAAGAGTCAAGAGACCATTGTTTCAGGGTGCACGAGGAGAGGGGATTCAGAGCACTGCCTAAACGAGCTCCAGAGATGGGCACGAGCCACAGCTATCAGTGCGGACCCCAGAGAGGGGCATGAAATGCTAAGGCTGCTACTGCAGCCACCAAGAATCCTGTGTGTGAGCACAGGTCACTATCCACACCTCCCATCCTGGGAGCCGGTGCAGCCTGCCACTGCCAGGGTCCAGTGATGCAGGGACAACTTCCCTGGGAGAACACACAGCGTGCCTCAGGCTGTTGCAACATAACACCCACCTCTGCCACTGCAAGCTCGCACTGCATTCCATACCCCTCCCTCCCCCTGGCCTGAGTGAGCCAGAGCCCCCTAATCAGAGACTCCTTTAACCCCCTCCTGTCTGGGTGAAGAACAGATGCCAGAGGGCAACCTACATGCAGAGGCGGGGCCAAAACCAAAGCTGAACCCCAGGATGTGTGCCAACAAATGATAGAAAAGGAAATTTCTCTGCACAGCCTCAGGAGCAGCAGATTAAATCTTCACAATCAACTTGACATACCCTGCATCTGAGGAATACCTGAATAGACAACGAATCATCCCCAAATTGTGGTGGTGTACATTGGGAGAAACTGTAGACTTGGGGTTTGCTGTCTGCAACAGACTAGCTTCTGATTTATGTTTATCTTAGCATAGTTTACAGCACTTGTTATCATTGGTGGCATTGTTTATTGGTTTGGTTGCTCTCTTCTTTTTTTTTACTTTTTTATTTTTTATAATATTTTTCTAATTTTTTATTTTAATAACTTTATTTTCTTTTTCTTTACTTTCTTTCCTTTTTTTCTCCATTTTATTCTGAGCTGTGTGGCTGACAGGGTCTTGGTGCGCCGGCTGGGTGTCAAGGCTGAGGCTTGGAGGTGGGAGAGCTGAGTTCAGGACATTAGACCTCCAGAGACCTCCAGGCCCCATGTAATATCAACTGGCGAGAGCTCTCACAGTGATCTCCATCTCAACACTAAGACCCAGATCCACTCAACGACTGGCAAGCTCCAGTGCTGGACAACCCATGCCAAACAACCAGCAAGGCAGGAACACAACCCCACCCATTAACAGACAGGGTGCCTAAAATCATAATAAGTTCACAGACACACCAAAACACACCACCAGATGTGGTCGTGTCCACCAGAAAGACAAGATCCAGCCCCAGCCACCAGAACAGAGGCACCAGTCCCCTCAACCAGGAAGCCTACACAACCCAATGAACCAACTATAGCCACTAGATGCAGACACCAAAAACAATGGGAACTACGAACATGCAGCCTGCGAAAATAGACCTCAAACACAGTAAGTAAAGCAAAGTGAGAAGACAGAGAAACACACAGCAGATGAAGGAGCAAGGTTAAAAGCCATCATACGAAACAAATGAAGAGGAAATAAGCAGTCTACTTGAGAAAGAATTCATAGTAATGAGAGTAAAGATGATTCAAAACCTTGGTAAGAGAATGGAGAAAATACAAAAAACATTTAACAAGGACCTAGGTGAACAAAAGAGCAAACAAACAATGATGAACAACACAATAAATGAAATTAAAAATTCTCTAGAAGGAATCAATAGAATAACTGAGGCAGAGGAACGGATAAGTGACCTGGAAGATAAAACAGTGGAAATAATTACTGCAGAGCAGAATAAAGAAAAAAGAATGAAAAGAAATGAGGACAGTCTCAGAGACCTCTGGGACAACATTAAACACACCAACATTCGAATTATAGGGGTCCCAGAAGAAGGAGAGAAAAAGAAAGGGTCTGAGAAAATATTTGAAGTTGAAAACATGCCTAATATGGGAAAGGAAATAGTCCATCAAGTCAAGGAAGTGCAGATAGTCCAATACAGGATAAATCCAAGGAGAAACATGACAACACACATATTAATCAAACTATCAAAAATTAAATACAAAGAAAAAATATTAAAAGCAGCAAGTGAAAAGCAACAAATAACATACAAGGGAATCCCCATAAGGTTAACAGCTGATCTTTCAGCAGAAATTCTGCAAGCCAGGAGGGAGTGCCAGGACATATTTAAAGTCATGAAAGGGGAAAACCTACAACCAAGATTACTCTACCAAGAAGGGATCTCATTCAGATTTGACGGAGAAATTAAAACCTTTACAGACAAGCAAAAGTTAAAAGAATTCAGCACTCCAAACCAGCTTTACAACAAATGCTAAGGGAAGTTCTCTAGTCAGGAAACAAGAGAAGGAAAAGACCCACAGTAACAATTAAGAAACAATTAAGAAAATGGTAATAGGAACATACATATCGATAATTACCTTAAATGTAAATATATAAAATGTTACAAACAAAAGACATAGACTGGATTAATGGATATAAAAACAAGACCCATATATATATTCTGTCTACAAGAGACCCACTTCAGGCCCAGGGACACATACAGACTGAAAGTGAGGGGACAGAAAAAGATATTCCATGCAAACGGAAATCAAAAGAAAGCTGGAGAGGGAGGAGCTTCAAGATGGCAGAAGAGCAAGAAGTGGAGATCACCTTCCTCCCCACAAATACATCAGAAATACATCTACATGTGGAACAACTCCTACAGAACACCTAATGAATGCTGGCAGAAGACCTCAGATCTCCCAAAAGGCAAGAAACTCCCCATGTACGACAAAAGAAAAAAGAAACAACAGAGACAAAAGAATAGGGACAGGACCTGCACCAGTGGGAGGGAGCTGTGAAGAAGGAAAGGTTTCCACACACTAGGAAGGCGCTTCACGGGTGCAGACTGTGGGTGGCGGGGGGGGGGAAGCTTCGGAGCCACAGAGGAGAACGCAGCAACAGTGGTGCAGAGGGCAAAGCGGAGAGATTCCCGCACAAGGATCGATGCTGACCAGCACTCACCAGCCTGAGAGGCTTGTCTGCTCACCCACTGGGACGGGTGGGGGCTGGGAGCTGAGGCTCAGGCTTTGGAGGTCAGATCCCAGGGAGAGGACTGGGGTTGGCTGTATGAACACAGCCTGAAGGGGCTAGTGCACCACAGCTAGCCGGGTGGGAGTCTGGGAAAGAGTCTGGAGCTGATGAAGACGCAAGAGACTTCTTCTTGCCTCTTTGTTCCTGGTGCATGAGGAAAGGAGATTAAGAGCGCCGCTTAAAGGAGCTCCAGAGATGGGGGCGAGCCGCGGATATCAGCGTGGACCCCAGAGATGGGCACAAGATGCTAAGGCTGCTGCTGCAGCCACCAAGAAGCCTGTGTGCAAGCACTGGTCACTATCCACACCTCCCCTCCCGGGAGCCTGTGCAGCCCGCCACTGCCAGGGGTCCCGCAATTCAGGGACAACTTACTGGAGAACACATGGCACAGCTCAGGCTGGTACAACGTCACTCCAGGCTCTGCCGCCGCATGCTCGCCCCTCATTCCGTACCCCTCCCTCTCCCCAGCCTAAGCAAACCAGAGCCACCAAAACAGCTGCTCCTTTAATCCCGTCCTATCTGAGCGAAGAACAGAGGGGCTCAGCGACCTACATGCAGAGGCAGGGCCAAGTCCAAAGCTGAACCCCGGGAGCTGTGCAAACAAAGAAGAGAAAGGGAAACCTCTCCCAGCAGCCTCCGGAACAGCGGATTAAATCTCCAAAATCAACGTGATGCACCCTGCATCTGTGGAATACCTGAATAGACAACGAATCATCCCAAATTGAGAAGGTGGACTTTGGGAATGATATATATATTTTTTTCCCATTTTCTCTTTTTGTGACTGTGTATGTGTATGCTTCTCTGTGTGATTTTGTCTGTATAGCTTTGCTTTTACCATTTGTCCTAGGCTTCTGTCTGTCCGTTTTTGTTTTTGTTTTGTTTTCAGTATAGTTTTTATCTCTTGTTATCATTGGTGGATTTGTTGTTTGGTTTGGTTGCTCTCTTCTTTCTTATTTTATTACTTAAAATTTTTTTTTAATAATTATTTTTTATTTTAATAAATTATTTTATTTTACTTTATTTCATTTTATCTTCTTCTTTCTTACTTTCTTTTCTTTTCTCCCGTTTATTCTGAGCTGTGTGGGTGAGATGCTCTTGGTGTTCCAGCCAGGCATCAGGGCTGTCGCTTTGAGGTGGGAGAGCCAAGTTCAGGACACTGGTCCACAAGGGACCTCCGAGCTCCATGTAATATCAAATGGCAAAAATCTACCAGAGATCTCCATCTCAATGGCAAGACACAGCCCCACTCAATGACCAGCAAGCTACAGTGCTCGACAACCTAGGCCAAACAACTAGCAAGACAGGAACACAACACCATCCCTTAGCAGAGAGGCTGCCTAAAATCATAATAAAGGCACAGACATCCCAAAACACACCACCACATGTGAACCTGCCCACCAGAAAGACAAGATCCAGACTCATCCACCAGAACACAGGCACTAGTCCCCTCCACAAGAAATCCTACACAACACACTGAACCAAGTGTAGCCACTGGTGACAGACACCAAAAACAACGGGAACTAAGAACCTGCAGCCTGCAAAAAGAAGACCCCAAACACGGTAAGTTAAGCAAAATGAGAAGACAAAGAAACACACAGCAGATGAAGGAGTGAGGCAAAAACTCACCAGACCTAAAAAATAAAGAGGAAATAGGCAGTCTACATGAAAAATAATTCAGAATAATGATAGTAAAGATGATCCAAAATCTTGGAAAGAATGGAGAAAATATAAGAAACATTTAACAGGGACCTAGAAGAACTAAAGAGCAAAAAAATAGTGATGAAAACCACAATAAATGAAATTAAAAATTCTCTAGAAGGAACCAATAGTAGAATAACTGAGGCAGAAGAACGGATAAGTGACGTGGAAGATAAAATAGTGGAAATAACTACTGCAGAGCAGAATAAAGAAAAAAGAATGAAAAGAATTGAGGACAGTGTCAGAGACCTCGGGGACAACATTAAATGCACCAACATTCGAATTATAGGAGTCCCAGAAGAAGAAAAGAAAAAGAAAGGGACTGAGAAAATAGTTGAAGACATTATAGTTGAAAACTTCCCTAGTATGGGAAAGGAAATAGTTAATCAAGTCCAGGAAGCAGAGACAGTCCCATACAGGATAAATCCAAGGAGAAACACGCCAAGACACATATTAATCAAACTAACAAAAATTAAACACAAAGAAAAAATATTAAAAGCAGCAAGGGTAAAACAACAAGTAACACAAAAGGGAATCCCCATAAGGTGAACAGCTGATCTTTCAGCAGAAACTCTGCAAGCCACAAGGGAGTGGCAGGACATATTTAAAGTGATGAAAGGGAAACACCTACAACTAAGATTACTCTACCCAGGAAGGATCTCATTCAGATTCAACAGAGAAATTAAAACCTTCACGGACAAGCAAAAGCTAAGAGAATTCAGCACCACCAAACCAGCTTTACAACAAATGCTAAAGGAACTTCTCTAGGCAGGAAACACAAGAGAAGTAAAAGACCCACAATAAGAGACCCAAAACAATTAAGAAAATGGTAATAGGAACATACATATCGATAATTAGATTAAATGTAAATTGATTAAATGTTCCAATACAAAGGCACAGACTGGCTGAATGGATACAAAAGCAAGACCCATATATATGCTGTCTACAAGCGACCCACTTCAAACCTAGGGACAAATACAGACTGAAAGTGATGGGATGGAAAAAGATATTCTATGCAAATGGAAATCAAAAGAAAGCTGCAGTACCATTTCTCATATCAGACAAAATAGACTTTAAAACAAAGACTATTACAAGGGACAAAGAAGGCCACTACATAATGATGAAGGGATCAATCCAAGAAGAAGTTATAACAATTGTAAATGTTTATTCACTCAACATATGAGCACCTCAATACATAAGGAAAATACTAACAGCCATAAAAGGGGAAATCGACAGTAACAGAATCATAGTAGGGGACTCGAACATCCCACTTTCACCAATGCACAGATCACCCAAAATGAAAATAAATAAGGAAACACAAGCTTTAAATGATACATTAAACAAGATGGAGATAGTTGATATTTATAGGGCATTCCATCCAAAAACAATAGAATACACATTCTTCTCAAGTGCTCATGTTACTTTCTTGAGGATGGATCATATCTTGGGTCACAAATCAAGCCTTGATAAATTTAAGAAAACTGAAATCGTATGAAGTATCTTTTCCAACCACAACGCTATGAGACTAGATATCAATTACAGGAAAAAATCTGTAAAAAATACAAACACATGGAGGCTAAACAATACACTACTTAATAACCAAGAGATCACTGAAGAAATCAAAGTGGAAATTAAAAAATACCGAGAAAGAAATGACAATGAAAACATGACGACCCAAAACCTTTGGAATGCAACAAAAGCAGTTCTAAGAGGGAGGTTTATAGCAATACAATCCTACCTTAAGAAATAAGAAACACCTCAAATAAACAACCTAACCTTACACCTAAAGCACTTAGAAAAAGAGGAAAAATAATAACCCAAAGTTAACTGAAGGAAAGAAATCATAAAGATCAGATCACAAATAAATGAAAAAAAACTGAAGGAAATGATAACACAGATCAATAAAAGTAAAAGCTGGTTTCTTTGAGAAGATAAGCAAAATTGATAAACTGGTAGCCAGACTCATCAAGAAGAAAAGGAGAAGACTCAAAGCAATAGAATTAGAAATGAAAAAGGAGAAGTAACAATTGACACTGCAGAAATACAAAGGATCATGAGAGAGATTACTACAAGTAACCATATGCAAATAAAATGAACAACCTGAAAGAAATGGACAAATTCTTAGAAATGCACAACCTGCCCAGACTGAACCAGGAAGAAATAGAAAATGTGAACAGACCAAACACAAGCACTGAAATTGAAACTGTGATTAAAAATCTTCCAACAAATAAAGCCCAGGACCAGATGGCTTCACAGGCGAATCCTATCAAATATTTAGAGAAGAGCAAACACTTATCCTTCTCAAACTCTTCCAAAATATAGCAGAGGGAGGAACACTCCCAAACTCATTCTACGAGGTCACCATAACCCAGATATCAAAACTAGACAAAGATGTCACAAAGAAAGAAAACTACAGGCCAATATCACTGATGAACATAGATGCAAAAATCCTCAACAAAATACGAGGAAACAGAATCCAAGAGCACTTTAAAAGGATCATACAACATGATCAGGTGGGGATTATCCCAGGAATGCAAGAATTCTTCAATATATGCAAATCAATCAATGTGATACACCATATTAACAAATTGAAGGAGAAAAACCATATGATCATCTCAATGGATGAGAAAAAGCTTTTGACAAAATTCAACACCCATTTATGATAAAAACTCTCCAGAAAGTAGGCACAGAGGGAACCTACCTCAACATAATAAAGGCCATATATGACAAACCCACAGCCAACATCATTCTCAATGGTGAAAAACTGAAACCATTTCCACTAAGATCAGGAACAAGACAAGGTGGCCCACTCTCACCACTATTATTCAACATAGTTTTGGAAGTTATAGCCACAGCAATCAGAGAAGAAAAAGAAATAAAAGGAATACAAATAAGAAAAGAAGTAAAGCTGTCACTGTTTGCAGATGACATGATACTATACATACAGAATCCTAACGATGTTACCAGAAAACTAGTAGAGCTAAACAATGAATTTGGTAAAGCAGCGGGATACAAAATTAATGCACAGAAATCTCTTGCATTCCAATACACTAATGATGAAAAATCTGAAGTGAAATTAAGAATCCCATTTACCACTGCAACAGAAAGAATAAAATATCTAGGAATAAACCTACCTAAGGAGACAAAAGACCTGAAGGCAGAAAATTATAAGACACTGATGAAAGAAATTAAAGATGATACCAACAGATGGACAGATATACCATGTTCTTGGATTGGAAGAATCAACATTGTGAAAGTGTGTATACTAACCAAAGTAACCTACAAATTCAATGCAATCCCTATCAAACAACCAATGGCATTTTTCACAAAACTGGAACAAAAAATTTCACAATTTGTATGGAAACACAAAAGACCCCAAATATCCAAAGCAATCTTGAGAAAGAAAAACGGAGCTGGAGGAATCAGGATCCCGGACTTCAGAGTACAGTACAAAGCTACAGTAATCAAGACAGTATGGTACTGGCACAAAAACAGAAATGCAGATCGATGGAAAGGGAGAGAAAGCCCAGAGATAAACCCAAGGATATATGGTCACCGTATTTTTGATAAAGGAGGCAAGAATATACAGTGGAGAAAAGACAGCCTCTACAATAAGTGGTGCTGGGAAAACTGGACAGCTACATGTAAAAGTATGAAATTAGAACACTCTCTAACACCATACACAAAAATAAGCTCAAAATGGATTAAAGACCGAAATTTAAGGCCAGAAACTATCAAACTCTTAGAGGAAAACATAGCCACAACACTCTATACATAAATCACAGCAAGATCCTGTTTGACCCACCTCCTAGAAAAATGGAAATAAAAACAAAAATAAACAAATTGGACCGAATGAAACCTAAAAGCTTTTGCACAGCAAAGGAAACCATAAAGAAGATGATAACACAACCCTCAGAATGGGAGAAAATATTTGTAACTGAAGCAACTGACAAAGGATTAATCTCCAAAATTAGCAAGCAGCTGATGCAGCTGAATATCAAAAAGACAAACAACCCAATCCAAAAATGGGCAGAAGACCTAAAAAGACATTCCTCCAAAGAAGACATATAGATTGCCAAGAAACACAGGAAACAACGCTCAACATCATGAATCATTAGAGAAATGCAAATCAAAACTACAATGAGATATCATGTCACACTGGTTAGAATGGCCATCATTAAAAAATCTACAAACAATAAATGCTGGAGAGGGTGTGGAGAAAAGGGAACCCTCTTGCACTGTTGGTGGGAATGTAAAATGATACAGCCACTATGGAGAACAGTACGGAGGTTCCTTAAGAAACTAAAAATAGAACTTCCATAGGCTCCAGCAACCCAATACTGCACATATACCCTGAGAAATACATAATTCAAAAAGAGTCATGTACCACAATGTTCACTGCAGCTCTATTTACAATAGCCAGGACATGGAAGCAACCTAAGTGTCCATCGACAGATGAATCGATAAAGAAGATGTGGCACATATGTACAATGGAACATTACTCAGCCATAAAAAGAAATGAAATTGTGTTATTTGTAGTGAGGTGGATGGATCTAGAGGCTGTCATACAGAGTGAAGTAAGTCAGAAAATGAAAAACAAATACTATATGCTAACACATATATATGGAATCTAAAAAAGAAAAAGAAAAAAAAAGGTCATGAAGAACCTAGGGGCAAAAATGGAATAAAGACACAGACCTACTAGAGAATGGACTTGAGGATACAGGGAGGGGGAAGGGTAAGCTGGGAGAAAGTGAGAGAGTGGCATGCATGTATATATACTACCAAACGAAAAATAGATAGCTAGTGGGAAGAGGCCGCATACCACAGGGCGATCACCTCCATGCTTTGTGACCACCTAGAGGGGTAGGATAGGGAGGCTGAGAGGGAGGGAGATGCAAGAGTGAAGAGATATGGAGACATATGTATATGTATAACTGGTTCACTTTGTTATAAAGCAGAAACTAACATACCATTGTAAAGCAATTATACTCCAATAAAGATGTTTAGAAACAAAAAAAAAGAAAGCTGGAGTAGCAATTCTCGTATCAGACAAAGTAGATTTTAAAATAAAGAGTATTACAAGAGACAAAGATGGACACTACATAATGATCAAAGGGTCAATCCAAGAAGAATATATAAAAATTGTAAATATTTATGCAGCCAACACAGGAGCACCTCAATACATAAGGCAAATGCTAACAGCCATAAAAGGGGATATTGACAGTAACACAATCATAGTAGGGGACTTTAACACCCCACTTTCAGCAATGGACAGATCAACTAAAATGAAAATAAGTAAGGAAACAGAAGCATTAAATGACACATTAAACAAGATGGACCTAATTGATACTTATAGGACATTCCATCCAAAAATAACACAATACACTTTCTTCTCAAATGCTCATGCAACATTCTCCAGGATAGATCATACCTTGGATCACAAATATAGACTTCGCAAATTTAAGAAAATTGAAATTGTATCACGTATATTTTCCATCCACAATGCTATGAGACTAGTGATCAATTACAGGAAAAAAACTAAAATATACAAACACATGGAGGCTAAACAATACACTATTAAACAACCAACTGATCACTGAAGAAATCAAAGAGGAAATCAAAAAATACCTAGAAACAAATGACAATGAAAACACAATGGCCAAAAACCTATTTTATGCAGCAAAAGCAATTCTAAGAGGGAAGTATATAAACATACAAACCTACCTCAGATACAAGAAAAATCTGAAATAAACCACTTAACCTTACACCTAAAGCAATTAGAGGAAGAAGAACTGAAACAACCCAAAGTTAGCAGAGGGAAAGAAATCATAAAGATCAGATCAGAAATAAATGAAAAAGAAATGAAGGAAACAATAGCAAAGAGCAATAAAACTAAAAGCTGGTTCTTTGAGAAGATAAACAAAATTGATAAAGCATTAGCCAGACGCATCAAGAAAAAAAGGGAGAAGACTCAAATCAATAGAATTAGAAATGAAAAAGGAGAAGTAACAACTGACACTGCAGAAATACTAAGGATCATGAGAGATTACCACAAGCAACTATATGCCAATAAAATGGACAACCTGGAAGAAATGGACAAATTCCTAGAAAAGCACAACCTTCCAAGACTGAACCAGCAAGAAATAGAAAATATAAACAGACCAATCACAAGCACTGAAATTGAAACTGTGATTTAAAATCTTCCAACAAATAAAAGCCCAGGACCAGATGGCTTCACAGGCGAATTCTACCAAACATTTAGAGAAGAGTTAACACCTCTCCTTCTCAAACTCTTCCAAAATATAGCAGAGGGAGGAATACTCCCAAACTCATTCTACGAGGCCACCATCACCCAGATACCAAAACCAGACAAAGATGTCACACACAAAAAAAACTACAGGCCAATATCCCTGATAAACATACATGTGAATATCCTCAACAAAATACTAGCAAACAGAATCCAGCAACACATTAAAAGGATCATACAGCATGATCAAGTGGGGTTTATCTCAGGAATGCAAAGATTCTTCAGTATAGGCAAATCAATCAATGTGATACACCATATTAAAAAACTGAAGGATAAAAACCATATGATCATCTCAATAGATGCAGTAAAAGCTTTCAGCAAAATTCAACATCCATTTATGATAAAAATTCTCCAGACACTAGGCATAGAGGGAATTTACCTCAAAATAATAAAGGCCATATATGACAAACCCACAGCCAACATCATTCTCAATGGTGAAAAACTGAAACCATTTCCACTAAGATCAGGAACAAGACAAGGTGGCCCACTCTCACCACTATAATTCAACATAGTTTTGGAAGTCCTAGCCATAGCAATCAAAGAAGAAAAAGAAATTAAAGGAATCCATATTGGAAAGAAGAAGTAAAGCCGTCACTGTTTGCAGATGACATGATACTATACATACAGAATCCTAAAGATGCTACCAGAAAACTACTAGAGCTAATCAATGAATTTGGTGAAGTAGCAGGATACAAAATTAGTGCACAAAAATCTCTTTCATTCCTATATACTAATGATGAAAAATCTGAAAAGGAAATTAAGGAAACACTCCCATTTACCACTGCAACAAAAAGAATAAAATACCTCAGAATAAACCTACATAAGGAGACAAAAGACCTGTATGCAGGAAACTATAAGTCACTGATGAAGGAAATTAAAGGTGATACCAACAGATGGAGAGATATACCATGTTCCTGGATTGGAAGAATCAACATTGTGAAAATGATTATACTACCCAAAGCAATCTACAGATTCAATGCAATACCTATCAAACTACCAATGGCATTTGTCACAGAACTAGAACAAAAAATTTCACAATTTGTATGGAAACACAAAAGACCCCAAATAGCCAAAGCAATCTTGAGAAAGAAAAACAGAGCTGGAGGAATCAGTCTGAAATCCCTGATTTCACACTATACTACAAAGCTACAGTAATCAAGACAGTATAGTGCTGGCACAAAAACAGAAATATAGATCAATGGAACAGGATAGAAAGCCTAGAGATAAACCCATGGATATATGGTCACATTTTTGATAAAGGAGGCAAGAATATATAATGGAGAAAAGACTCCCTCTTCAGTAAGTGGTGCTGGGAAAACTGGACAACTACATGTAAAAGAATGAAATTAGAACACTCTCTAATACCATACACAAAAATAAATTCAAAATGGATTAAAGACCTAAATGTAAGGCCAGACACAGTAAAACTCTTAGAGGCAAACATAGGCAGAACACTCTATGACATAAGTCACAGCAAGATTCTTTTTGACCCACCTCCTAGAGAAATGGAAATTAAAACAAAAGTAAACAAATGTGACCTAATGAAACTTAAAAGCTTTTGCACAGCAAAGGAAACAATAAACAAGATGAAAACACAACTCTCAGAATGGGAGGAAATATTTGCAAATGAAGCAACTGACAAAGGCTTAATCTCCAAAATATACAAGCAGCTGAATATTAAAAATTTTAAAAACAAACAACCAAATGCAAAAATGGGCAGAAGACCTAAACAGACTTTTCTCCAAAGAATATACACAGATAGCCAACAAACACATGAAAGGATGCTCAACATCACTAATCATTACAGAAATGCAAATCGAAACTACAGTGAGGTATCATCTCACACTGGTCTGATCGGCCATCATCTAAAGGTCTAGAAACAATAAATGCTGGAAAGGGTGTGGAGAAAAGGGAACCCTTTTGCACTGCTGGTGGGAATATAAATTGATACAGCCACTATGGAGAACAGTATGGAGGTTCCTTAAAAAACTAAAAATAGAACTACCATATGTCAGCAATCCCACTACTGGGCATATACCCTGAGATAACCATAATTCAAAAAGAGTCATGTAGCACAATATTTATTGCAGCTCTATTTATAATAGCCAGGATATGGAAGCAACCTTAGTGTCCATCAACAGATGAATGGATAAAGAAGATGTGGCACATATAGACAATGGAATGTTACTCAGCCATAAAAAGAAATGAAATTGAATTATTTGTAGTGAGGTGGACAGACCTAGAGTCTGTCTTACAGAGTGAAGTAAGTCAGAAAGAGAAAAACAAATACCGTATGCAAACACATATTTATGGAATCTAAAAAAAAAAAAAAAAAAAAACAGTTCTGAAGAACCCAGGGGCAGGACAGGAATAAAGACACAGATGTGGAGAATAGACTTGAGGACGAGAGGGAAGGATAAGCTGGGGTGAAGTGAGAGAGTGGTACTGACATATATACACTACCAAATGTAAAATAGATAGCTAGTGCGAAGCACCTGCATAGCACAGGTAGATCAGCTGGGTGCTTTGTGACCACCTAGATGGGTGGGATAGGGAGGGAGTGAGGGGATATGGGGATATATGTATACGTATAACTGATTCACTTTGTTATACAGCAGAAACTAACACAACAATGTAAAGCGACTATACTCCAATAAAGCTGTTAAAAAAAAAATGTCCTCAAGTCCATCAGAAGTCCTCTGTTCATGTTCTCTTCTCCTATGTTCATTCCTGTCCCTTAGTTTTGTCTCATTTTAGAAAGGACAAGACAGAACCTTTTCTTCACCCCAAGCCTGGAGCTCAGAGAATCTGGAGACCCTTATGGTCTGTGACCACTGAAGGAAGCAGACTGCTTTGCATGCTCATGCTTTCTTTCCTTGAGCTTGAAATTGGCTAAATGCATTCCAAGCTTTTCCTATGCAAAGCAGGATACTGTTCTTTAAAGTTCTTTTGTTCTATAATTAAAGGTTGCAGCTAGCATACCTGTAAAAATGCAAAGGATCATCTTACAATTAATCTTTTGTCTCCAACTTTTCTATGAGAATTGAAATATTAAAACGCAAATTCGTAGGGCAATACATGTACTAACACTGCCCAACTGAAAGCTTCCAGGCCCCTAACAAACTGTATGTGTTTCCAAGCAGTTTCTGGGAACCCTGGCACCCCCAAGTGGACAATCCCATGCTGGTAAACAACAGATATGTGACCTAATCATCCCCACTCCAGCCAACAACCAGCCAATAGCCAGTAATGAGAATGACTCCATCCTAGACCAGCCAACCCTCTGCCAGCACACTAGCTGATGAAGACACCTAAGCAAACCCAGCAGACATCAGGGGAACCCAGCCCAGATCAACAGAACCACTCGTTCATAGACCTATGATCAATAAAAAACACTTAGTGTTTTAAGCCACTAAGTGCTGTAGTGGTTTGTTATGCAGCCACAGATAACCAATATACTAAAAGCTATGGTTATTTCATCTCTTCTTTTCTCCTGCATCTTTGCCTTAATTATTCAGAGAATTCACCGAGTATGTTAACTCCAGCCTGGTAGAGTCTGTGAGAAAGGCTCTGCAAGTCCAGATCGAACAGCTTTGCAGCACAGATGGAACTATAACACAGATTTTTTTTTTTTTTTTTTTTTGGTCACTGTCTCTGCCTCCAAATACTTGTTGAAGTTGCCATGAAGACCACACAATTCCCTCCTCAATTTTCTGGATAAACACAATCATTTCCAATGGTTGTTTTTTTTTTCATCTATAATTTTAGCTTCAGGAAATATAGTAGTCAGGCTGAACAAGAATAATCAGAAAGGCTTCTTGGAGGATGTAGGAAAGTACACAATTCTGAAAATGAGTTAGACTTAGATATTAAGAGGAAATTTCCTGTTCAGGGAAAGGAGAATAGGGCAAGGAAAGGCATTGATTGATTCACCCAACAAATATGATTGAGTAACTACTTGGAGTCAGGCTCCATTCTAGAAAATGTGGATAAGTTCGTGAATGAAACAGACAAAATTCCTTCAGGCCAACAGGTAATGAGTGAAAAAGTAAAATGTTGTCAGAGGGTAGTAAGAGCTGGAGAAAAATAAAAATTGGGATTTCTGGGTGTTGGAGAGTGGGTTGCAATGTTTGAAAAGGTGGTCAGAGAAAGCCTCATTCAGAAGATGACATTTGACCTGTGTCCTGAAGAAGTCTAGATTGTAAGTTTGGCAGATATACAGGGAAAGAGCATGCCAGGCAGAGGAAAGAGCAACTGCGCGAAGCCCAAGGAATTAGCAGTCTAGGGTCTGCAGAGAAAAGCAAGGAAGCAAGTGCAGCTGGAGCAGGTTGAGGAGTAGGAGAGTAGAGGGCAGTAGAAGATGAGATCAGAGAGGAAATGGGAGAGGGGCTTTGAGCAAAGCGTGGCGTGATCTGAGCTAGGTTTCAAAAGAATCACACTGGCTGCTGTGTTGAGCACAGACTATTGGCAGCAATGGTGGAAGCAGCGACCCCCATCAGGAAACCATTAGCATAATCTAAAAGAGAAGTGACAGTGGCTTGTGCTCTAATGGTGGCTTTGGAGTTTGGTATGGAATATGGCACTTGGAATGCAGGTAGATTTTGAAGGTAATGCTGAAAAAATATGCGGATGGACTGGATGTGCTCTGTGACACAAAGAGAGGAGTGAGGGTGAATCTATTGTTTCATAATTTGCCACTTATAAGGGATATTCAGGTTTGGGTGAGAAAATACAAAGTTTGGTTCGGAATAGGAAAGTATAACTCCTATGACGCAGTCTGCATATCCCAGTTTGGTCAGTTTGCCTAAAAATGTGTTATGGGCATGAAACTGGTGGGATGTGAATCAAGAGAGTTTGGGTCAAGATAATGGAAGGTTCTCGAATGTCTTAAATAACAGAGTCAAGAGTTTGAACACTTTTCTGACTGTGGGGATGGGGTCATAGAGGGCCAGCAAAATGCTTTGAAACTTGTTGTCCATTAGTGAGTGGCCTTCAGAGTGTGGTGGGAAGGGAGTAGGTTATAAAAATCAGGGGCTACCGACTCCCCACTCAAACATTTAGAGCAGCCAGGTAGTGAGTACAACTGAATGAAGCAGGATATAAGAAAGCAAAAGCCCAAGCTGTCTGTTAAATGCAACTGACTGTTGGTCTCAATGGCCAGGGGACAGTTTGATTGAGACTGTGACCCTCCATCCCCGGAGAGAAGTTGCCATTTATCTCCCAGGTATTATGACCATATATAAAAGCATTCCCAGAATTGTCAGATCTTCCAGGTTTTTTTTGTTTGTTTGTTTTTTAATGAAAGCTAGAAATCTGGATTTTTTATGTGAACTCTCTAGATCTGTATAATTTGGCAAGCAATTTATTCAAACACACAAATACACATAGTGGAGGCCAAACAACTTGCAACTTGAGAAAGATGAGGCCCACTGGCTGCTAGTTCTAACCTCTGATAGAGATGTCCTGTATACCCTGCTTTTTGGGAGATCTGATTCAGAAGCCAGATTCTCAGGCCCCCTCAGGACATCCTGATTTTCCCGTCAGTCACCATCAGAGGGTAACTATTGGCTCACTCCTGGACCGTGGTCCTTGTAACTCTGACAAGATGACTGGGCTCAGCGTGTGATGAGATCACCAGATCACTGCTCTCCTGCTCCCATCAGAATTAGAGCTTGTATCCATAAGGCTGGTAGTCTTCCTACATATACCCTCTGCACACGCCACAAGCACTGCAATTCTCTGTTGTAAAGCTTTCCCTGCATGTAAAAGACTATTCCTTTAGAAGACTGCAGAATCTGAGCCCCTGGGGACAGCCCTTTGTCAGTGA
Source organism: Kogia breviceps (assembly GCF_026419965.1). Lineage (NCBI taxonomy): Eukaryota > Metazoa > Chordata > Mammalia > Artiodactyla > Physeteridae > Kogia > Kogia breviceps. The sequence goes on from NC_081311.1 coordinate 51,109,133, forward strand.
CAAAGGGGGTTGGTACGTATGTACTGAAGCTTCATCACTTCTTGGGTAAGATGACTCTGAGGCAGCTTCCACACCATCTCCCAGAGGCCCCCAGCCAGACTGAGTCCAAACTGCCAACAGTAGTAACTTACTCATTAGTACACCATATACTGACTTCAGTCCCTTAGTGGTGTATCCTGGCACAAATATGTGCATTCAAGTCCTTGTCCCAGGATCCCCTGGGATAAAGCATCATACACTCCCCTTTGCTGAGTGGCCAGGCCAGCAGTGTGATTAGGATGAGTACCGACATGTGCAAGCTCCTCTGCTGGGGCTGGATTCTGAAGCATGTGGGGACTCTGTGACTTGGAAGGGCTGATTTTTGGCCCTTCCAAGCCTGGTTTGATTGACAAAGGCATACAACTCTGCTTGAAACAAAATGTTTTTTAGCTTTGTCGGAAACAAGCTAATCCACAGACAAAGTACTCCCCCTGCTTTCTCTCCCCTCAGCCCCCCGCACAATTTGTTTGTGATCCTTGGTTGAACTTTTCATTGTATTTCAGTGGAGGATGGACAGAAAAAATAAAAAGCCTCCCATGTGCATTCATACAAGCAAATGACTACAGCTTAGGGCAAAGTCTGTGATCAAAAAAAGGGACAGGACACTCTACCAGCTGCCTAGATAAGCCAGGGACCTTTAGAGTCCAACAGACACCCAAGCTCTGTCCCCTGCAGCTTTAAGGGAATCCCTTCAAAGGAGCTAATTGGGGGCTACTTGCGCCTGTTCATCTGGCTTAAGAAGAAAGAGAAGGAAATAGGACAAAAACAACTTAGGCAAGCACTGAACTCAGCACAGCCCCTGATCTGATTTCTGGGGCATCAGGGATGGCTCCCCATAGGACTACATTTCCCCTTCCTCCTTGTCTTTCTCTTGTTATTTCCTTGGTGCTTAAATGCTGAATTTTGTCCTAGTACTATAGTAGGTACAGTTAAAATAAAGCTAGACTGGAAAGACCGTGAGGGCAAGGAATGCGTGTGTCTCATTTTCTGATGTGTCTTCAATGCCTAGCACAAGTCTGCCCATAGGAGGCATTTATTTAATCACTATATGCTGACGTAAGTAAGTAAGCAAATACATAAATAAGTCCTAGGGAAACAGTTTCAATATAAAAAGAAAACAAACTTGTTCTTACAATGTCATTAATAGATTTAAACAAACAAACACGCAATCCCCCCTTCCCCGCCCCACCCCACCCCCACCGCGGCCCGCCCACACCCACACACCAGTTCTAGGTGCCGGAAACACAGCGATGTTCTAGCTGTGGAAGAAAGGTTTAGGAAACATGTTTCAGTCTGACAGGGATACTGTTGCTCCGCCTCCTGCTTTTTCAGTTTATTCTCAACAGTTGTTAACAGGGTCCCAGAATTTCAAAACTGGGTTAAAACCATTATCTTATTTGCTAAATTTTTAAGTCACATTTGCCTCTGATTTGCTGGTTCAACGATCGCTCAAACCTTTCCTCACTCAGTTTTCTCACCTATAAAAGTAGCTATAATAATAACATCCTCCTTAAGAGGTTCTTATGAGGATTAAGCAAATTATTTCAGGAAAAGTACATGGAACAGTCTCTGGCAACATGGTAATTTCTGTTAGCTATTGTGATTATATGACTTCTGAACAATGGTATAGTGAACAAGAGGACATGAACCTTTCTCCACTCTAAATCCCATCAAATTATCCTTCACACCTTCCAAAAAAATGTCATTTCTCAGCAGTAGGTGTGACTAAACCTGGTGACAATAGCTTTACACATTTTAGAGGAACCAAACTAATAAACATCTCTCCATCACTCATGAACCTACCTCCACTGCACCCAGCATGACCTCACCAGCTTCTGTTTCAGAAATAAATTCTCTACAAGTAAGACTGGAAGAAAGGCAGCCCTTACCACAGCCTCCTTCACAGTTCCACTGTGGGTCTGACAGGCAGATAAGAGGAAGTGGGCCTGGGATCCACCTCTCATTCCCCACAGCACTGGAAGAAAGCTGCCCTCCAAGCCTTAGGTGGAAAGGGCAACCCTCTGATAAGAAAGAGGGCTGTGAACAAATAGATGCAAATAAAGATGCACAACCTGCAGAACTCCCTAATTTCAATCCCTGAGGACGCAGATCCCTCAGCTCCTGTACAACCAGCTGTATTCAAGCTCTCTTAACAGAAATAACACCCAGTCAGCCAGCAGATTCAACCCAAACCAAAAAAGCCTGCTCAGCCACTTAGAGAGGATATAAATACTTCAGTACAAACATATAGATGGATGGGAAATGAAGAGTTGGAATGAAGAGCTTTCTAACTCTGTAACTAACTTGTGATCTGATTAGCTGATGGGCTTTGCTCTAATTGGGTCTTATGAGAAGCTTCACTGATAACCTATACCAATCAATTTTAGTTAAAAGCAATCCTGTCTATGCCGTATTTCACAAAATCTGGACTTTCCTATTACAGCTCTCTTAGAGTGGGAGAGAGAGAAAGAGGTAATGACAGGGAGAAAGACAGAGACAGAAGCAGGCAGATAGACAAAAAGAGACATACAGATAGACAAATTTGGTTAGACATGTTAGCAAGGCAGCTTGCCAAATTAAACACAGAATTAGCTACTTAGGAATTCATGCATTTAAAAGTTAAATATAAACAAAAATCAAAACAAAACAAAACTTGATTAAAACTAATTCCAGAGGGAAGTCTTAGTATTAGCTTTTAGGACTGAAAATTAAGAGGACCTGAGAGTATAACTGTCCATGACACGGTTTGGTAAAAAAAAAAAAAAAAAAAAAAAAAAAAAAGCTGTGATGAATAAATTCTCGTTGATATCTGTGGATCCATTTTTTAGTGCTGTTGAAATAAAGCCACTAACTGGGTGCCTTAAACAACATAAATGTATTGTCTCAAAGTTCTGAAGGCTAGAAGTCTAAGATCAAAGTGTCAGCAGAGCTGGTTCTTTCTGAGGGCCATGAGGGACAATCTGTTGCATTCCTGTCTCCCATCTTCTGGTGGTTTGCTAGCAATCTTTGGTGTTCCTTAGTTTCTGTGGCATCACCCCACTCTCTGCCTCCATCTTCACATGTATTCTCCCCATGTGCATGTCTGTCTCTGTGTCCAAATATCCCTTTCTTACAAGGACACCAATCATATTGGATTAGAACCCACCTCGATGACCTCATCTTAACTTGATCATCGTCAATGACCCTATTTCCAAGTAAGTTCACATTCACAGGTACTGGGGGTTAGGACTTTGGCATCTTCTTGGTGGACACAATTCAACCCATCATAAGCTGAAGGCCTCCATTTTTAGTTTTCAACACAACTTCTTCAAGTGAGTAGAACTTTAGTTTAGCTTAGTTTCATTTAGATACACTTAGTTCCTACAGAAACTCATTTAATTTTGCACCTTAAACAAAATTTTGTGAGGAATTTTTTTTTTTCAGAGCAGAACTTCCAATCTGTAGGTCAATTTAGAAACTTGACAAACTTTCTCAGGTACCATCTGTATTAGTTTCCTACAGCTGCTGTAACAAATTACCACAGACTTGGTGGCTTAAAACAAAATAAGTGTACTCTCTTACAGTTCTGAAGATCAGAACTGAAATGGGTTTCACTGGGCTGAAACCAGGGTACTGACAGGGCTGTGTTCCCTCGAGAGGCTCTAAGGGAGGATCCATTTCCTTTCCTTTTAAAGTTCTAGTGGCCGCCTGTATTCCATGCCTTATGACCCCTTCCTCCATCTTCAAAGTGCAGCACTCCAATCTCTGCTTTCATCATCACATTGCCTTATTCTCCTCTGTGGTAAGTAATTATATATCCACTTCTGCCTTCCTTTGATAAGGATACTTGGCACCCATATAATCCAGGACAGTCTTCCCATCTCAAAATCCTTAATCACATTTGTAAAGTCCCTTTTACCATATACAATAACATTCACAGGTTCCAGAGATTAGGACCTGGATATCTATGGGGGATGTTGTTCAGCCTACCATACCACCCATCCTAGATCAACTCAAATGACAGTCCACCCCATGTGCACAAAGGAAAACCTTAAAAGAGCATTAGATGTGGAGAAAAGGGAACCCTTCTACACTGTTGGTGGGAATGTAAAGGGTACAGCCACTATGGAGAACAGTATGGAGGTTCCTTAAAAAACTAAAAATAGAGCTACCATATGATCCAGCAATCCCACTCCTGGGCATATACCCAGAGAAAACCATAATTCAAAAAGACACATGCAGGACAATGTTCATTGCAGCAATATTTACAATAGCCAGGACGTGGAAGCAACCTAAACATCCATCGACAGAGGAATGGATAAAGAAGATGTGGTACATATAGACAATGGAATATTACTCAGCTGTGAAAAAGAACGAAATAATGCCATTTGCAGCAATATGGATAGACCTCGAGATTATCATATTGAGTGAAGAAAGTCAGACAGAGAAGGACAAATATCGTATGATATCACTTATATGTAGAATCTGAAACAATGGTACAAATGAACTTATCTACAAAACAGAAATAGAGTCACAGATGTAGAAAACAATCTTATGGTTGCTAGCGGGGAAAGGGAGGGAGGGATAATTAGGAGATTGGGAATGACATATACATCCTACTATATATAAAATAGATAACTAGTAAGGACCTACTGTATAGCACAGGGAACTCTACTCTATACTCTGTAATGACCTACATGGGAGAAGAATCTAAAAAAGAGTTGATATATGTATATGTATAACTGATTCACTTTGCTGTACAACAGAAAGTAACACAACATTGTAAATCGACTATCCTCCAATAAAAATTTTTTAAAACAAGCATTAGTTTGCTAGATGTTTCCTCAAACTTCCAGTTTTCTTTTCAGGTATAGGTTCCTCTCTCAACATCTTATCAAAGAAAAGTCTGATTTCAAATATAATAATGCCCCATTGATCAGTGCATGGATAGATCTGAACTGTAAGAATATTTGCAACTATTATTAACCTTCAATTCTGCAAACACACAATAATTTCTTATGCATTACCATATTTACAAAATCTGTGCTGTATGTTTTCTGCAGGATACTGGGAGTGAATGCAGCAAAATCCTCTTGGCAAATCAAATCATTTCAAGTTTTATAAATTAGAGATGTTTAGCACCTCTTCTTTTAAATTTACTCCTTAATAATTTTAAACCACTCTTACATGAACTCAGAGCAAGTTCCTATCAAAGTGAATAAAAGAATAAATTTGCCACTGTAGAAGATTACTGTTCAGAAAACATTCTCTCTTACTCTCCTCATCCCAACCTCTATGGAGAAATTCTACTTTGCACCCACTGATGTTGAACTTAACATGTGGCCTTTTTTCAATGTGGGTATAGGTGGAAGTGACAGTGTATCACTTCTGAGCTTAAGCTTTTAAATGCTTAGTTGCAAGCTACTGAGTACATGGTTACACAGCATTTTATAGCAATAGTTGATAAACGTGGTCACTAATTATTTTTAATCATTATAAACCAAGAGTAGCTCCAAAAAGCAACTGACCTTGATGTTTGATTTTTAATTAATGTATGGATAAAACATATAACAGCAAAAACATTCCCTTTAATGTCAATCAGCATATTTATTATTTCATAAATTAATGTTTATAATTTTCATTAATATGAGTTATTCTTAAATTAAGCTATCAGGAAAACAGCAGGATGTGAAGTTATACATATAATACAATCTCAACTGTGTAAAAAATTCATAGAAAAAATAATAGTGAATTACTTATGGTAAAGTTTGTTTATTATCTGAGTACTTTGTTGTTTACTAAATATGATCCACCCGATAGAATTTAGCTATTTACTACATATTATCCTATATTATGTTTATGATATATCTAAAATACATAATAATAATATTTGTTCTTGAGGAAAAGAACCCAGATGTTCATTTAGGAAATTGAACCATGGATCAAATTTTAAGTTATGATAAGGGGAGAAGAGAGGTATATGCCCATGATGAATATTAATTATGAATGGATAGATAAGGTTAAGTTTTTAATTTCTTTCTCTCCAATATGCTAGCTAGCTGTGAATATTGTGCTTTCATTTTTAAATATGAAGTGTTTTATTTTTTCCTTCTCAGCTGAAAGCTGATGATATACAATAAATGTTCAAATAATAGAAACAAGAGCTCCAAGATATTATCTTCAAAAATTGTGCTATGATTTGGCTTTTATTTTTAAATAACTGATTTTTTAACATTTATTATAATACACCTACAAAAGGTAAAAGAGCTGATTTTTCAATCATGATTAATTATATGAGTTTTCCCTTTTCTTACCTAGAAGCATATATTTAGAAAACTCCCACTTACTTTTACAGACAAGATCAAGGCTGTGAAGTTGTCATACCATATATTTCTCAAATTCAGAAAAGGAGGGGTCTATGTTTTCTGAATATCCTGGAGTAGGGGGCCTTTAAGGGTGAAAGCAAATTAATTATATCAAGCCATAGCTTTCCAAAAATATCCTGCAAAATAATAACTTTCATTCATTAGGGCATATATGCATTCATTTAGCAAGTACTGAGTTGTACCACACATTGTTTTAAACAGGGAAGACCAGAGGTAAACAAGAAATTAGGGTCCCTGCCCTTATAAAGCTTAAATTTTTTAGTGAATTGAAAGCTAGTGGCCTTTTTGAAGGATGAGAAGGAGAGAGAAATTCTGATTCTTATGTCATTGAGGTCTTTTGTCCCAATTCAAAGACAAACAAACAAAAAACCTATGAGCTAAAAGCATTGGAAACCACCTAAAAGAAAAACTTCTCTAAGTATTGGCAATCATTTACTTTAAATAAAAATTTTCTGAAATTTTATTAAAACTGTAGATGTCTAAGCTCCACTCAGGTCAATTAAATTAGAATCTCAGGGGAGTGCAGACCAGGAATTTTCATTTACATAAATTCACCTAAATTCATAAAGGCAGAGAAAGTTAAGCAAATTGAAAAGGCAGAGGAACTGCCCTCAATGGAGACCAAGGGAACACCACTGAAGAAACAAATAATGAAATAGAAATAAAATTTACCAGATAAAGAATTCAAAACATTATTAATAAAAATGTTAACTGATCCCAAACCCCCTGACTACCCCTTCCCTTCATCCTTCCCCCCCGCCGGTAACCATAAGTTTGTTCTCTAAGTCTGTGAGTCTGTTTCTGTTTTATAAATAAGGTCATTGGTATCATTTGTTTTTCTATTCCACATATAAGGGATATCATATGATATTTCTCTTTCTCTGTCTGACTTACTTCACTCAGTATGACAATCTGATACAGAAAAACGCATATGTGATCTGGAAGACAGAATAATGGAAATCACCCAATCAGAACAGAAAAAAGAAAAACAAACGTTAAAAAACTGAAAACCGTTTAAGAGATCATTGCAGTAACTTTAAGTGTACCAATATTCGCATTATAGAGGCCCCAGAAGGAGAAGAGAGGAAGGGATCAAAAATATATTTGAGGAAATTAGGGAGGAAAAATTCCAAAACCTGAAGAAGGAAACAGGTATACACATACAGGAAATACAAAGGGTCCAAAACCAGATGAACCCAAACAGACCCACACCAAGACATATCATAATTGAAATGGCAAGTTAAACAGAATTCTAAAGGCAGCGAGGGAGAAAAGGTCATATACAAGAAAATCCCCATAAGGCTATCAGCTGATTTCTCTGCAGAAACTTTGCAGGCCAGAAGGGAGAGGCAGGATATATTCCAAGTGTTGAAAGGGAAAAACCTGTAACCTAGGATACTCTTTGATATAAATTAGCAATATTTTTTGGATCTATTTTCTAAGGGGAAAAAAATAAAAGCAAAAGTAAACAAGTGGGACTTAATTAAACTTAAAAGCTTTTGCACAGGAATTCCCTGGTGGCACAGTGCTTAAGAATCTGCCTGCCAGTACAGGGGACAGGGGTTTGATCCCTGGTCCAGGAAGATCCCACATGCTGTGGAGCAACAAAGCCCATGCGCCACAACTACTGAGCCTGCACTCTACAGCCCACGAGCCACAACTACTGAAGCCCACGTGCCTAGAGCCCATGGTCTGCAACAAGATAAGTCACCGCAATGAGAAGCCCAAGCACCGCAACAAAGGGTAGCCCCCACTCACCACAACTAGAGAAAGCCCATGCACAGTAACGAAGACCCAATGCAGTCAAAAATAAATAAATAAATAAATAAAATTTTTTTTAAAAGCTTTTGCACAGCAAAGGAAACCAGTGACAAACTGAAAAGACAACCTACTGAATGGGAGAAACTATTTGCAAATGATATGACTGACAAGGGGTTAATACCCCAAAATATATAAACATTTTGATGTCAAAAAAACAAACCACCTAAGCAAAAAATTGGCAGAAGACCTGACTAGACATTTTTCCAAAGAATACATACAGATGACTAACTGGCACATGAAAAGATGCTCAACATTGTTCATTATTAGAGAAATACAAATCAAAACAAGATGTCACCTCACAACTGTCAGAATGGCTGTCATCAAAATGACCACAAATAACAAATGTTGGCAAGGATGTGGAGAAAAGGGAACCCTTGCACACTGTTGGTGGGAATGTAAGTTGGTGCAGTCACTATGGAAAACAGTATGAAGGTTGCTCAAAACACTGAAAATAGAATTATCATATGATCCAGCAATTTCATTATTTCACTCTTGGATACATATCCAGAAAAAAACAGAACACTAATTCAAAAAGATACATGCACCCCAATGTTCATAACAGCACTATTTACAACAGCCATGATATGGAAGCAACTTAAGTGTCCATCAACAGATGAATGAATAAAGAAGTTTTATATATATATATATATAATAAGTTATATGTATATAATTATATATATAAAATGGAAAATTACTCAGCCAAAAAAATAATGAAGTTCTGCCATTTGCAGCAATGTGGATGGACCTAGAGAATATTACGCTTAGTAAAATAAATCAGACTGAGAAAGACAAATACTGTATGATATCACTTACATGTGGCATATAAAAAATAAACAAATGAATGTATATAGCAAAACAGAAGCAGACTCACAGATATAGAAAACAAACTAGTGGTTACCAGTGGGGAGAGGGAAAGGGGGAGGAGAAAGATAGGGGTATGAGATTAAGAGATACAAACTACTAGTATAAAATAGATAAGCAGCTAGGATATATTGTACAGCACAGGGAATTATAGCCATTATTTTTAATAACTTTTAATGGAGTATAATCTCTAAAAATACTGATTCACTATATTGTACACCTGAAACTAATATAATATTGTAAATCAACTATACGTCAATAAAAATTGTTTTAAATAACAAAAAGAAAAGGACCAGGGGTGAAAGAGCAGCCCTCACCTAGGACACGTCCATCTTGAAGCAGAGGGAAAGAGAGGATGATGGGCCATTCTAGGCTCTTGAAGTTCTGGTTCAGATGTGACACATATCAATTGCACTCACATTTCACTACCCAAAGCATATCAAATGTATAAACCTATTGACAGAGGGGTGAAGTAGCATCTACTTGCAGGAAATATAATCTAGAGGGGGCACCACAGAGAGGAGAATGGGAATACTTGGCTGAATAGTAGTAAAATACTACATTAGACTTCTAATTATCTGATTTATGTTTTATTTCTTTGTTTTGTTATGCAATATCCACTATTTTTGCTGAAATTTTAGTTTAATCTTTTTTTAATCTATGGGATTTTTTTTCTTGTAATGAGATTTTTTATGGTTCTCTGATCTTTAAAACTTTCTAATAATACCACTTTTTAAAAATTTCTATTTTCTTGTGTCACTTTTGGTTGTTTAGATTATTCATCGCACAAACTTTTAGTTGATGTAACCTACTGGTAGCTAAAATAGACTCATTCAGAAGATTTATGTCATGGTTTGATCAATTCATTCTATGACCCATTTTCATTACTACCTTAGTGGGCTTTTCTTCCCACTCATCCCCTGCAAAAATCCCTCTACTGTTATATACTCACTTATTGCTGAATTTCTTACACAATTTTAGTGTGTTAAGTGTCGCTCTTTTTGTTTTATTGTCTATATAGGATTTTTCCCTGTTACATTAATAGAGTCATTTCAGCAGGACACTAGAAGTAGGAGGGGGACAAAAGTGTGAGCTGTGGTCACAGTATTGACCATCATCTTAGAGAATCAATGAAATAAACATTCAATTCAAGAAGCAAAAATTCTCTTTAAAAGCCCTCAAAGTGAAACAAAGAGAACAGGAGAAAAACATTACAACTGGTATATAAAACTGTTTTTTTTTCTTTGACAAGACCAACAAAATGTGTAAAGTCAAGCAATAGTGATCAAGGAAAAATGAAAGGAAACAGAAATGCACACTTTGGGGAATCATAAAATAGGTATATTCTCAGATATAGAAAAACATTTAATTCTGTGCTTTTAAAAATATTTCATATTTTAAAGCATAAAGATGGAAAGCATTTTAATTTGTTTTACTGGACTAAAATAACCCTGATAATAAAATTTGTCAAATAGAGCACTAAGAAATAATCTACCAACCAATCTTTCCACTAAATATAGAGACATAAAATGATTAAAATTATAGGCTTGGGAATTAAATACATCTTACATTTAAATACAAATATTTAAATACTTGTATTTTAAAGAAATATTTTGTGACTTGGATACTTAACTATTCTAAATCCTTTCTCTAAAGTAGGATTATAATACTTACCTTAAGAACAACTGCCAGGGCTGCACACTTTAAATTTCTTACAATTTTGTTTGTCAATTGTAACTCAATAAACCTGAAAAATTACTTTTTTAAAAAAACAATAACTGCGAGGATTAAAAAGTGAGGTAAATAAGTTCTAAAATACTGTAGGCATTCAGCTTATGCCTTATAATATTTCTAATGGATGATGATGATGATGGCAGTGGTGGTGGTGGTGGTGGAATTGCTGCAACATCAAAAACAAAATTTCAGGAAACTGAGTCCTGGAGCACATTATAAAATAAATTCAAGGAAGTCATACATTGTTCATTCTGGAAATGCCACAAGAGTTCAACATTACAAATATATTTATTTAATTCACTATATTATAGGTAAAAGGAGAAAAAAAAGTATGAACATTTAAAAAAATGTTGGAAAGCATTTGAGAAATTTCAACGTTCTCTTTGAATTCAAAACAAACTAGGAGGAGACCTTCAAGAAGGCAGAAGAGTAAGATATGGAGATCACCATCCTCCACACAAATACATCAGATAAACATATACATGTGGAACAACTCCTACAGAACACCTACTTAACTCTGGCGGAAGACCTCAGACTTCCCAAAAGGCAAGAAACTCCCCACGTACCTGGCCGTGTGGCTGACAGGGTTGTGGTGCTGTGGCTGGGTGTCAGGAGTGTGCCCCTGAGGTGGGAGAGTCAAGTTCAGGACATTGATCCACCAGAGAGCTCCCAGTTCCACATAACATTAAATGGCGAAAGCTCTCCCAGAGATCTCCATCTCAATGACCCAGCTCCACTCAACGACCAGTGAGCTATACTGCTGGACACACTATGCCAAATAACTAGCAAGACAGAAACACAACCCCACCCATTAGCAGAGAAGCTGGCTGCCTCAAATCATAATAGATCACAGACACCACAAAACACACTACCGGAAGCAGTCCTGCCCACCAGAAAGATAAGATCCAGCCTCATCCACCAGAACACAAGACACAAAACACTAGTCCCCTCCACCAGAAAGCCTACACAACCCACTGAACCAACCTTAGCCACTGAGGGCAGACACCAAAAACAACAGAAACTATGAACCTATAGCCTGCAAAAAGGAGACCCCAAACACAGGAAGTTAAGCAAAATGAGAAGACAGAGAAACACACAGCAGGTAAAGGAGCAAGGTTAAAACCCACCAGACTAAACAAATGAAGAGGAAATAGGCAGTCTACCTGAAAAAGAATTCAGAATAATGATAGTAAAGATGATCCAAAATCTTGGAAATAGAATGGAGAAAATATAAGAAACGTTTAACAAGGACCTCCAAGAACCAAAGAGCAAACAAACAATGATGAACAACACAATAAATGAAATTAAAAATTCTCTAGAAGGAATCAATAGGAGAATAAGTGAGGCAGAAGAACAGATAAGTGACCTGGAAGATGAAATAGTGGAAATAACTAAGGCAGAGCAAAATAAAGAAAAAAGAATGAAAAGAATTGAGCACAGTGTTAGACACCTCTGTAACAACATTAAACACACCAATATTCAAATTATAGGGCTCCCAGAAGAAGAAGAGAAAAGAAAGGGACTGAGAAAATATTTGAAGAGATTATAGTTGAAAACTTCCCTAATATGGGAAAGGAAATAGTCAATTAAGTTCAGGAAGTGCAGAGAGTAACACACAGGATAACTCCAAGGAGAAACATGCAAAGATACATATTAATCAAAATATCAAAAATTAAATACAAAGAAAAAATATTAAAAGCAGCAAGGGAAAAGCAACAAATAACACACAAGGGAATCCCCATAAGATTAACAGCTGATCTTTCAGCAGGAACTCTGCAAGCCGAAAGGGACGAGTAGGACATATTTAAAGTGATGAAAGGGAAACACCTACCACTAGGATTACTCTAACCAGCAAGGATCTCATTCAGATTCAAAGGAGAAATTAAAACCTTTACAGACAAGCAAAAGCGAACAGAAATCAGCACCACCAAGCCAGCTTTACAACAAATGCAAAAGGAAATTCTCTAGGCAGGAAACACAAGAGAAGGAAAAGACCTACAACAACAAACCCAAAACAATTAAGAAAACTGGTAATAGGAACATACATATCAAAAATTACCTTAAATGTAAATGGATCAAAATCTCCCACCAAAAGATACAAACTGGCTGAATAGATACAAAAACAAGACCCGTATATATGTTGTCTACAAGACACTCACCTCAGACCTAGGGAAACGTACAGACTGAAAGTGAGGGGATGGAAATAGATATTCCATGTAAATGGAAATCAAAAGAAAGCTGGAATAGCAATTTTCAATTCAGACAAAATAGTCATTAAAATAAAGACTATTAAAAGAGACAAGGAAGGCCATGACATAATGATCCAGGGATCAATCCAAGAGGAAGATATAACAGTTATAAATATTTAGGCAACCAACACAGGAGCACCTCAATACATAAGGCAAATGCTAATACCCACAAACGGGAAGTCAACAGTAACACAATCGTAATAGGGGACTTTAACACCCCACTTTCACCAATGGACAGATCATCCAAAATAAAAATAAATAAGGAAACACAAGCTTTAAATGATACATTAAACAAGATGGACATAATTGATATTTATAGGACATTCCATCCAAAAACAACAGAATACACTTTCTTCACAAGTGCTCATGGAACATTCTCCAGGATAGATCATAACTTGGGTCACAAATCAAGCCTTGCTAAATTTAAGAAAACTGAAATCGTATCAGGTATCTTTTCTGACCACAATGCTATGAGACTAGATATGAATTACAGTGAATAATCTGCAAAAATACAAACACATGGAGGCTAAACAATACACCACCTAATAACCAAGAGATCCCTGAAGAAATCAAAGAGGAAATCAGAAAATACCTAGAAACAAATGACAATGAAAACACGATGACCCAAAACCTATGGGATATAGCAAAAGCAGTTCTAAGAGGGAAGTTTATAGCAATACAATCCTACCTCAAGAAACAAGAAACATCTCAAATAAACAACCTGAACTTACACCTGAAGCAATAAGAGAAAGAAGAACAAAAACTACCCAAAGTTAGCAGAAGGAAAGAAATCATAAAGATCAGATCAGAAATAAATTTTTAAAATGAAGGAAATGATAACACAGATCAATAAAAGTAAAAGCTGGTTCTTTAAGAAGACAAACAAAATTGATAAACCATTAGCCAGACTCATCAAGAAAAAAAGAGAGAAGACTCAAATCAATAGAATTAGAAATGAAAAGGGAGAAGTAACAACTGACACTGCAGAAATACAAAGGATCATGAGAGATTACAACAAGCAACTATATGCCAATAAAATGGACAACCTGGAAGAAATGGACAAATTCTTACAAAAGCACAACCTTCTGAGACTGAACCAGCAAGAAATACAAAATATAAACAGACCAGTCACAAGCACTGAAATTGAAACTGTGATTAAAAATCTTCCAACAAACAAAAGCCCAGGACCAGATGGCTTCACAGGCAAATTCTATCAAACATTTACAGAATAGCTAACACCTATCCTTCTCAAACTCTTCCAAAATATAGCAGAGAGGAACACTCCCAAACTCATTCTACGAGGCCACCATCACCCTGATACCAAAACCAGACAAAGATGTCACAAAGAAAGAAAACTACAGGCCAATATCACTGATGAACATAGATGCAAAAATCCTCAGCAAAATACTAGCAAACAGAATCCAAAAGCACATTAAAAGGATCATACACCATGATCAAGTGCGGTTTATTCCAAGAATGCAAGGATTCTTCAGTATAGGCAAATCAATCAACATGATACACCATATTTACAAATTGAAGGAGAAAAATCATATGATCATCTCAATAGATTCAGAGAAAGCTTTCGAAAAAATTCAACACCCATTTATGATAAAAACCCTGCAGAAAGTAGGCATAGAGGGAACTTTCCTCAACATAATACAGGCCATATATGACAAACCCACAGCCAACATCATCCTCAATGGTGAAAAACTGAAACCATTTACACTAAGATCAGGAACAAGACAGGTTGCCCACCCTCACCATGCTTATTCAACATAGTTTTGGAAGTTCTAGCCACAGCAATCAGAGGAGAAAAAGAAATAAAAGGAATCCAAATCAGAAAAGAAGAAGTAAAGCTGTCACTGTTTGCAGATGACATGATACTATACATAGAGAATCCTAAGGATGCTACCAGAAAACTACTAGAGCTGATCAATGAATTTGGTAAAGTAGCAGGATACAAAATTAATGCACAGATATCTCTGGCATTCTTATACACTAATGATGAAAAATCTGAGAGTGAAATTAAGAAAACACTCCCATTTACCACTGCAACGAAAAGAATAAAATATCTAGGAATAAACCTACCTAAGGAGACAAAAGACCTGTATGCAGATAATTATAAGACACTGATGAAAGAAATTAAAGATGATACAAATAGATGGAGAGATATACCATGTTCTTGGATTGAAAGAATCAGCATTGTGAAAATGGCTCTACTACCCAAAGCAATCTACAGATTCAATGCAATCCCTATCAAACTACCAATGGCATTTTTCACAGAAGTAGAACAAAAAATTTCACAATTTGTATGGAAACACAAAAGACCCTGAATAGCCAAAGCAATCTTGAGAACGAAAAATGGAGCTGGAGGAATCAGTCTCCCTGACTTCAGACTATACTACAAAGCTACAGTAATCAAGATAGTATGGTACTGGCACAAAAACAGAAATATAGATCAATGGAACAGGATACAAAGCCTAGCACATATGGTCACCTTATTTTTGATAAAGGAAGCAAAAATATACACTGGAGAAAAAACAGCCTCTTCAATAAGTGGGGCTGAGAAAACAGGACAGCTATATGTAAAAGAACGAAATTAGAGCACTCCCTAACACCACACACAAACATAAATTTAAAATGGATTAAAGACCTAAATGAAAGGCCAGACACTATAAAACTCTTAGTGGAAAACATAGGCAGAACACTCCATGACAGACATCACAGCAAGATCCTTTTCAACCCACCTCCTAGAGAAATGGAAATAAAAACAAAAATAAACAAATGGGACCTAATGAAACTTAAAAGCTTTTGCACAGCAAAGGAAACCATAAACAAGACCAAAAGACAACCCTCAGAATGGAAGAAAATATTTTCCAACCAAACAACTGACAAAGGATTAATCTCCAAAATTTACAAGCAGCTCATGCAGCTCAATATAAAGAAAACCAAACAACCCAATCCAGAAATGGGCAAAAGACCTAAACAGACATTTCTCCAAAGAAGATACAGATTGCCAACAAACACATGAAAGGATGCTCAACCTCACTAATCATTATAGAAATGCAAATCAAAACTACAATGAGGTATCATCCCTTACCAGTCAGAATGGCCATCATCAAACAATCTACAAATATTAAATGCTGGAGAGGGTGTGAAGAAAAGGGAACCCTCTTGTACTGCTGGTGGGAATGTAAATTGATACAGCCACTATGGAGAACAGTATGGAGGTTCCTTAAAAAACTACAAATAGAACTACCATACAACCCAGCAATCCCACTACTGGGCATATACCCTGAGAAAACCATAATTCAAAAAGAGTCATGTACCACAATGTTCATTGCAGCTCTATTTACAATAGCCAGGACATGGAAGCAACCTAAGTGTCCATCGACAGATGAATGGATAAAGAAGATGTGGCACATATATACAATGGAATATTACTCAGCCATAAAAAGAAATGAAATTGAGTTATTTGTGTTGAGGTGGATGGACCTAGAGTCTGTCATACAGAGTGAAGTACGTCAGAAAGAGAAAAATAAATACTGTACGCTAACACATATATATGGAATCTAAAAAAAAATAGTTCTGAAGAACCTAGGGGTAGGACAGGAATAAAGACACAGACATAGAGAATGGACTTGAGGACATGGGGAGGGGGAAGGGTAAGCCGGAACAAAGTGAGAGAATGGCATGGACTTTATATACTACAAAATGTAAAATAGCTTGTGGGAAGCAGCCGCATAGCACAAGGAAATCAGCTCAGTGCTTTTTGTCCGCCTAGAGGGGAGGGATAGGGAGGGTGGGAGGGAGACGCAACAGGGAGTTGATATGGGGATATATATAGCTGATTCACTTTGTTTTAAAGAAGAAAGTAACACACCATTGTAAATCAGTTATACTCCAATAAATACGTTTAGAAAAAAACTAGGAAAATTTAAAATAGATAGCTATTTATTTAGTATGATTTAAAGTTAGCTATATGATATCAGTACAAAGAACTGTCCATATCTTGAAACATTCCCATTAAAGTCGGGAAAGAAAGAGAAAACCTAGCATCACTGTAATTATTTTGTATTTTTCTAAAACTTCTAGTAAATGCCACAAAGAAAAAAAAATGTAATAATAAAATGGAAGGGTCAAAATCATCATGGTTTTCAAATAATAAGACTGCTTACCTAGAAGAATCTAAAAATATCAGATTGAGATTATTAGAATGGATGAGGATATTAAGGACATATTTGGACAAATTCACCAAAATATATGTTCAAGAGACTCACTGTATGATTCAGCAAGTAGCAAAATCATCTATCCAATCTAAAAGCCTGTTTATAAAGGACTAGCTAAATAAAATTCTGTCACACCATGGAATACCAGCTTGCCTTAAATGTAATGGTGCAGAGCTAATTTTGTCAAAAAACATACTTGCTTTTTTAGAAATTTCAGATGATTTTGCAATAAGCATGTATATATTACTTTAAAATCAGAAAACTAGAACTTAGCTACTTATTTATACCAACAAATTTTGGCAAAAACATAGGAAAGCATATCCTCTCATTAAAGGGTAACTTCATTAAATTATTCTCAGGGCAAGATCATCTATATTTATTAAAATTCTTTAAAATGTCCACACTCAAAAGGATAATTGCACCTCTAAGAAATGCCTTAAGGAAACAATAAGGGATGTTAAAAAATATGCATATCAGGGATATTCAATATTTATTCAGTATAAATTGGAAATACTGGGAATAACTCAAGTGCATTGAGCTCTTACACTAGGAGGGTCTGTGCTAGGCTCTTCTATGTGCAGCTGGGCAGTGTTATTACCCTGGTGAGTGTGAGAGCTGGACTGTTTTGGTATAATCCTATTTCCTTTCCATGCAAAAGCCTGTCCTTTATGTCACCACCAGCCCTCTAGGAATTCATGGACTGAGAGATCATGAGTGTTCTGGGCTGCTGAGCAGATTGTTGTTCATACCGGATGGATGACATGGGGTGGTGCTGAGCAGTCTCGGGACCATGGAATCACTACCAGAACGGCCTTGGCTTTGCTGCGCATCACCTATTGCTTATCCCCACCGCACAGCAATACAGAGGAGAGGTGGTCCCCGAGGCAATTCCGCAAAAGTGACTGGTGCTGGAGGTGCAAGGGAGACTCAGATGGCCCCTCCCTTCCTTTTCCTTTTTAGCCCATGTTATAATTTACTCAGTTTGGAGGCAGAAGCAATTACTTTACAAGTATATATACAGATCTGTTTTTCTTCTACTCAGACCTGGAATACTAAACTTCATCAAGTATTTACAGCCTTTGGGGGCCAATAAGAATGAATAGGAAGACAGTCAATGAAGGCACAAGACAGGATGGAGAGTAAACATATGATGTATGACCTGAAATGTTACTCCTCTGCACAACCATTATTTTATTTAATCTTCACAAGAAACTTTCTATACATAGTAGTATAGAAGAAGTATACAGTCTTATATACTATGGTAGTATACACAGTAGTATACAGTCTTTTAAGTCTACCTGTAAACACTATATAAACAATATAGAAACATTTCCATTTTATAGACCAGGAAAATAAACATACCCAAGTTAAGACCCATGTCTAAAGTCACAGTCTATAAGTAACAGAACCAGGATTTCAAACTCAAGTTGTCCAATCTCATAGCCCATGAATTTAACTCCTAACCCATACTGAAAGAGCATAAAGGTCAAAAAGTAAGTCATTGGGGCTTCCCTGGTGGCGCAGTGGTTGAGAATCCGCCTGCCGAAGCAGGGGACACGGGTTCGTGCCCTGGTCCGGGAAGATCCCACATGCCGCGGAGCAACTAAGCCCGTGAGCCATGGCCGCTAGGCCTGCGCGTCCGGAGCCTGTGCTCCGCAACGGGAGAGGCCACAGCAGTGAGAGGCCCGCATACCGCAAAAAAAAAAAAAATAACTCATTGAAAATATAGTTAATGAACAAAAATTTTTAATTATTAAATCTTATCTAGACATTTCAGATAACTGCTTACTCAGAAGATAACTTAACTGCATGGGGATATGTCACAATAGATAAAACTAAAAATTTGATCAATTTTTAAAAAATAAATTACACATGCACTGAAAAAATACTGGAAACACTGTAAAAGGTTGGGATTTGTTACACTGGTGGGATTGTAGGTGATTTTTATTTTCTTTTCTCTATATTTTAAAATTTCTATTATACACATTAATATCTGTACAACTAGAAAACAATGTTCAAAGAACTGCCCACATGGGCTTCTGTGCAAGTTACTAGAAAAATGTCAGTATAAAGCAAATTAAAGAATTGGACCTTTCACTTTGGAGCATGCATTTTCAAATGGTAAATAAATGAGCTTCAGGAAGAATCTTAGAATTACTGTAAGTGAGATTTTAAAGGCACGTTAGAGATCATTGCATCAACCTCTTCATTTTGCAGATGAGGAAACTGACAGAAGAATAGGAGAAGAAAGTCAGCATCCTTGACGCAATAAATCATTACCCTCTTAACAAAATTGAGAATGGACATTAACTCCTTAAAACGTTTTTGATCTCTTGCCCTTCAGATAAATCAAAATCAAAATTAACAATGAGATCTTTAGCCTCTGCCCTGAGTGCAGAATTTAGCTAGCATAGAAGAAATGAGTGCTCTGCAGCATTCATTTTCTCTTTAAAAGCTACAGAGATTTAAAAAACAACAACAAAAAAAAACCCCAAATGCTGTCCCTTCCCCTCCACCAAAGCAAGTGTTGCTCTTGCTTCCATTAGCTAAGAAGAAAAAGACTCCTTGGAGGACATTCTCTTACTTTTGCGTGCGTGCACATGCATGTGTGCGTGCGTGCGTGCGTGTGTGTGTGTGTGTGTGTGTTATTTCTGATTGTGAAAGCATTAGATATCCATTGTAGAAAATGTCGAAAAAGCTGAAAATGATATAGAAAATCTTACGCATATATTATATTGTCACTCCAAAACAATGATAGTTAACATATAGTTCTAGTTTTCTCCCTTCTCTCTTTCTCCTTTTCTCTTCTCTTTCGATAGCTTTTAAAATCCATCTTTGTTAGTCCACTGAAAAAGAATCCATTCCCTAACACATCTGCCCAGCCCTGACCTCTCTGACTATCTCCTGGCACACTCAGGCAAGAGCTTATGGGGGCTGACGTGGTTTCAACTGTTGTTCAAAGACACTTCCTCCCTGGCCGGGACCACGACCTCCATGGGAGTAGAAACTTTCAGCTCCCTTGATATCCAGCTCGGCAGGTGATTTGCTTTCACCAAGGAGATTCTGAATGATACAAACAGCACACAAATCGGGGGAAGAAAGAAGATGGCGGAAGAGTAAGACACGGAGATCACCTTCCTCCTCACAGATACATCAGAAATACATCTACACGTGGAACTGCTCCTATGAATGATACAAACAAAAGCTTGACATGTATGTGCGTGGGGACGTTTGTCCTCTCCCACTTTTGCCATTTCTCTGAGGAAGGCTTCCCTCTGGTGACTGCTGCTCCTTCTGCCAGGGGCCCAGAGTGGAGCAGAGATGATTCAGGGACCCTGTACACCTGAGGCAAGAAGCAAAGTCAGCCCAGCAGGCCCGCACCTGAGTGAAGGAATAAATGATTGTTGCTCTAAGCCATTGAGCATTGGCATTCAGAGACCACACAGAGAAAGGTACCTCAAGGCAGAGTCCCCACTGCAGATGCTAAACAGTGTCCCCATTGATGGGCCTCTTCATGTCAAGGAGATTTTCCTTTGTTAAAGTTTCTCTGACTTATTTTGATTTTTTCCGCCAGTCATGTTCTTCTATTTTCCCTGCCGCACTATGGTGGTCCAATGAACGTTTTTAACCTGACTTTCCTCAGGTCATTGATCCCTTCTACTGAGACAGTTTATAAGGCATAGTCATCTTTTTACTGTTTTGATTTATTACTATCTCATTGTGTCTGTTTGAAGAAGTGAACCCGAACTCCAACAGACAAGAATCAAGTGAAGGAAAAATAGTGACAGAGTCTGTGAGACCTGAAGTTAAAAGGAGTCCCATGAATGTACATAGTAAAGAGGAAAGCAGGCTGAACCCCTAGTGCCCGTGGGAAGGGAGAGAAACTCAGATGCACGTAGACTGAGCAGTGGGTGTACGATCAGAGGGTCCAGGCTCTGGCAGACCCCAGCCTCCATGAGACCCTGTGTGGACATCTGGTATTTGTTTTTTTAACTTGGCAGACTGGCTACCCCTTTCTTTTGGTTGATGCATTCCAATCCCTTTTAGGAAAGTATTCCCTTTCACTACTGCATGTAATCTTGGAAGGACTGAATCAATGAAGTCTAGCCTCCTCTGGCCGTGTTCAGCACGCGACCCATACTTGGACATTTGGACCTTCCCACTCAAGATTTTAAATCTTCCCCACAATGACATCAAGAAGGAAAACTCTCAGAGATGATTCATCCTGAATAAATGAAAAATTGTCCATTAATTTCCACTTCCTAGACTTCTGGCACTGTGTAGGCTCCTTGTTCTTCCAAAAGACTACTTGCAAAGTTTTCCCTTCAATTCAGGATACAGTAATTAAGTCTCTGGTTCTTACTGTTAGTCTTCCAGTATCTGGTGTTTTCCACCAAAGAAACTTAACCAATATAGCACAGATTTGGAAAAGACCTGGGTTGATACTCAGGCTGGAATTACCCTTATTGCATTTTGATTTTTTAAAATATTTCTGCCATGAAAGAAAGGCATCTTATGTTTTTATAATCATATGATATACTCTTATAGTAAACATTTTGAATAATTCACAAAAAGCAAAAATAATAATGAAATCTCCTGAAATCCTACCTGAGATCATGAGCACCACTAACATTGCTTTGACCATCTCTTCATGTGTCTCTTTGCACAGCTCTGTGTAATTTAACATGAATGGGAGTGTATCGTACATGCCGCTTCTATGGTGAATAACCTCTTAATACAGTCTTTTTGTTTGTTTTTGCTTTTCTCTCCTTTTCCGCTCATCTACCAATGCCAATATAACCCAGTTGATACCTTTTCATAGCTTTCCTTCTACTTAGATAATTATATACTTATATATTGCATATACAAATGCATAGATACTTTTTCTGTTGTTTCAGAAAACTAGGATCATATTACTGCATTTTGCTTTGCTCACTTCACCCTTGACAGTTGAAATCTATCCAAGTTAACTTATTTCCAGTCAGTGAGCATGCAATTTTGCAGACAAGCCAACATTTATTCAACCATTCCCATATAGATAGGCATTTTTTGTAGTTGTTCAGTCATTAGATTAATGAAGCAATAAACATTGCTATGAAAATTGAAAGAAAATGATAAAATATTTTTGCTGATAATATGATTGTATACCTGGAAAACTCAAGAGATCCTAGTAAAAAAAATGAATGAAACAAGTAAGGGTACATGATAAGGTGACTGGGTCCAAGACAGGTATACAGAATCAATAGTGTCTTTCTATGCTAGACCTAAAGGGAGGAAAAATAATCAATTCATGGTAGCAACTAAATGAAAAAGATTTCTTAGGAATGTATTTGATAATAAATAGTATTATACCTATAAAAAAACTATTAAATCTTAAAGGACAGACATAAAATAAAATAGGAGTAAATGGAACACTGTATTTTTTGGATATAAGATAGTATCATTAAAACATGATTTTTCCCATAATTAATATAAAACGTATAAATATATTTAATTCAATTCCAATTTTTTGTGGTTGTTCTCTTGAAACAAGATAAAATTATCTTTGAGAAAATATGAAATAAATAGTCTGACATTACTCAAGAAATGTATAAAGAAGACTAATGAGAGTGACACTACTTAAAAGATGCTAAAAGGCATTATAAAGTTGCTGTACACAAAACAGGATGATACTGACATACTTTTCGCGAATCCTTTTGCTAAGTACAGCTAGAAATTGTAAACATTATCTATAAAACCAACCTAAGAAGACTCTGTAAGTTGAAGAAAAGAAGGCAAATGGATTAGGGACCTCAGCATCCAAAGAATAACAGAGGGCTAAGTTCCCTGCATTTTCTTTTTGCTTCATATACCCCAGACTTAGAGCTGAAGGAGCCAGTAACCCAGAAATTCCAACAAGTGAAGACAAAAATGGTCCCAACAAAAGTCTGCTTTTTCCAGTCAAAGGAGCAGGGAAAGGAAGTCTGGCAAAGCAAAAAAGTACTAGACAATAACTCTTCTATTCCCACCAATACTGCACAAAAAACTATCACATCATCCTAACCTCTGCCAAGGAAGGTGGAGTACAGTAGAGAGCTCGGATGTCCACATCTGCCAGGCTGGAAAGGAGGTACTCTATCCCCCACCAAAACCACCACCACCATGATGGTTATCAGAAAAGGCTGAGTAGAAAGCCAGGATTTTCATCTCCACTGGAGGCAATGATCCCACACGCCACCTGTGGTGTCAGCCTGGACTTCCACCCACAATTGGCAGTAAAGAGGCGTCCTCCCCACTTCCCACGGAAAGCCTAGTGGAGAGTCAGGACTTTTACCACTGCTGAGTGATAATGAGGTGACCCTTATGTAGTGTCAGTGGAGGACACGTAGGGAACATTAAGGAGACACTTCTACCTCTCCCAGCCTGGAGGATGTGATCCAAGGTCTAATGAGGAGCCAGAACTCCCAGTTTCACAGTAGTAATGCACAGCCCCATCCCACCCCACCCCGGGTGTTAACAGAGCCTAAGTGGAGAACTTGGACTTCTACCCCAACTTGACAGCAGCTGGACTATGCACTCCCTGCCCCTGCTATGGCAGTGTCGGGCAAAGTCAACTGAAAACAGAAGGTTTAACTAAGACAAGAATTTCATAACGTGACACCCCAAATGTCCAGACTTCAATTGAAAATCACTTGTCATGTCAAGAACCAAGAAAATCCCAAATTGAATGAAAATATGCAATCAACACCAAGATGGCAGAGACATTAGAATTATCAGACAAAGACTGTAACCAGCCATGATCAAAATGCTTCAGTGAGCCTAAAGACAATACATATTAAGTTCTTTGGCACATAGCACAGGTCTTAACCTACATAGTAGCTTAATAAATGATAAAATAAGCTAAGTTGATGGTATGGTTAGGTAATGACTAGCTGTATCCACCTTAGGAAAATGTGCTTAGCAATTATAATAAACAGAATTCATTTCCTCTCCAGATCACTGCTCTGAACATAATCCTGTCTTCCAGATGTCCGAGATCAAGGTCAGACTATAATTGGGGGTATGGGGGACTGAGGGGAGAGGGAATTGGGGAGATGGTATCAAAATTTTGTTCTCTGAGGGAAGCTCCAACTATTCCTAGAAGGAATGCTTTCCTCAGAGGAAAAGGATGACATCCAACATCCTTGTTCACAAGAGAAAGCAGCAATGCTGCCTGCAGAATAAGGAGCTGGGGTCTTTGAGCAACAAAACAGGGACCTGGGCTCTGTTCTGGGGAGGTCCCAAGGTGGGACTGAGTCTAGTGCTCATAAGCCTTCAACTCAGTGAAGGAAAAAGAAGAAGGAGTAAGAACAACAGGAGATGAAACAGGAGGATGAGGAAAGGAGAGAGAAGAATGAGATGGAATGACAGGCTCAGAGGAAGGGCAGTGACTGGGTCCAGGAAGGAAGCAGAGTCAGACACTGGGATCCTTGCAGCTCAGACCTTTCTCATTAACCCAAGGACTCACCGTGTGTATTTTGCCAAGCTGAACTGTGGTTATAAGATGACACACAGTGATGCCTGCTACCTCCCTCTGAGTCATGCCTACCATTTGCGATTCTCCCTTTGATTCCAGCTACCTAAGCAAAAAATAACTGTATCCCAGTTGTGACACTGGGATGTCATAAAACCAACAACATCCTTTGTCATTCTTTTTAAAAATGTTCACTAACATTTACTGAGCAGCAACTTTGGACCTGATGTAGAACTGGGCTCTGAGGGATTCCGAGCTGATGAAAAAACCCTTTAGGAGCCCCCAGATTGAGCAACAGGAGGATGGCCAGGAAGTATTAGGGATACCTTTGAAAGAAAGGTAAGAATCCAAAAGTTATTTTTTTAAAAGATAGATATAGATATATTTAATTATTACACATTTTAATAGAAAATTCTATGATTATTAAAGTCAACAGATAAAAGATAGATTGGGGAAATATTTATAACACAGATATATGATAATTTAATATGAAAAAACTTCTAAACTTACAACAGAAAGATAACTATCCAATAGAAACACAAGTAAAAGATACAAAGAAGAAATTCATAGAAGGAAAAATGCAAACAATCAATAAACATGTTGAGATACTTGACCTCACTAGGAATAAAAGAAATGCAAGATAAAACAGTCTCTCTCCATGTTCATCTGGGCCAGAGCAATCGCAGATCAGGTTTGGTCGAACTTAGGTATCTTTGTCAGGAGAGCTCTTTTAAAGGCTCTCTGGGCTTTCTGGTCTATTTGCTTCTAGCCAGTCCATGAAGTAGCAGCCTCAGCCAGGGATCCTGTCAAGTCATATTGTTCAAGGGAGAAGGGCTTGGTGAAACTGGCCTCCCGGTGGAAGGTTCAGGTGCTTTGCCCATCCCTCTCCACCACAGTATTCAGGTTCCCCCCAAACTCTGCTTCAGCAAGTTGGAAGCACAAGTCTAGAAGGAGGAAGCATTTCAAATCTGCCTCTTGCAAAGTAGCATTGTAGGACATCTTCGCTGTGCTAGCCATAGAATGTGGAATTAGAGGCAGCTAGAAAAGACCTGGCTGGAGTTGTATTTATAGGGTGTGGAGGAGGCGATCAGGATCGTCCGGTATTACCTTCTTTCTCACATCCTAGCCTAGTCTGTCTGTAGCGTGGGGATCAGCTTTTTCAACTCTGCAAGGCTGCGGGTTATTTTACTCCCACTTGGTTGGATTGCAGGCTTCAGACAGTCTTCCTGACTGAGGCCTCTCTGCTACTCTTTGGTCCAGATCAAAGGAAGCACCTCACTTCCTTGGAGGGTTTTATGGTAGCTGGTATCCAAATTGGCCTACCAATAAACCATACCTCCAGATATTCTTGTCCTTGCATAGTCCTCTCCCCTAGAATTTGGACTGTCCGTTTGACTCTCTTTTAACCTATAGAATGCAGTGCAAGTGACACTTTGTGACTTCCAAGGCTGAATTATAGTCAGTCTCTCAGCTTACACCTGGGCCTCTTGGAAGGCTCGGAACAGTCCCTCTTAAACCCAGCTGCCATGCTTTGAGAATCCCAAGTCACAGGGAGAGATCACATGAAGGCACTCTGGTCAATACCCCAGCTGAGCTCCTGGAAAGCAATCGGCATCAACATCCAGCCCTCTGAGTGAGCTGACTAAATATCTAACCCACTGAGCCTTCAGATAACTGCAGATCCAGCCACCATCAAACTTCAATATGACTGACTATAAGCAAGAACCACCAAGCTGAGCCCAGGCAACCTGGAGAACCATGACAGACCATTATAAATATGTGTTTTAAGCCACTGAGTGTTGGAGTGGTATGGAACATATATTAGACAATCAAAACAGGACTTACTAAAGGCAGGGAGAAGTGGTCAACCTCAAGCTCCTGATTTTTTTCCAAGATCCCCACTGCTACACTTTTGAAGCATGAGTGGTCTGAATCTCAAAAGCCAACACAGGACAATTCAACCAGTTAATTCGTTTACTGCATAACAAGGCATGCGAAACCCTCTGCCTGAAATAGAGGGTTTTCCACCCACTACCCTTCTCAGTATGTCAATTCAGCCAACTCCACATCAGTGCTCGACACTTTCAACTCCTGCTTTCTGGTGCCAAACTCTACATTTGGTTCTTTCAATTGAACAGAAGAGAAGACTCATTCCAAAATGGCTTAAGTATTGAGAAAATGTATTGATTCACATAATTTAAAAGGCCAGACATTTTTCTGGCTCCAGGAAGGCTCACAGGATATTCCCTCTGCTTCCTCTGGATCCATTTCTTCTTCAAGAAATCCCTTATCTTCAAGCCTAAGGCTCTCAGTAGCTGTAGACTTCCCCTCATGTCTTTAGCACTTACAAGTTTCACACAATTACAAAGATTCATTTTAAATCCTGGCCCTAGCTTTTACTAACCAGTGACCTTGGGCAAGTTAAAAAAGCTCTGGCTCGGGGCTTCCCTGGTGGCGCAGTGGTTGAGAATCCGCCTGCAGATGCAGGAGACACGGGTTCGTGCCCT
The DNA here is from genome assembly GCF_026419965.1 of Kogia breviceps. Taxonomy (NCBI): domain Eukaryota; kingdom Metazoa; phylum Chordata; class Mammalia; order Artiodactyla; family Physeteridae; genus Kogia; species Kogia breviceps. The sequence continues at coordinate 51,136,430 of NC_081311.1, forward strand.
GGTCCGGGAAGATCCCACATGCCGTGGAGCAACTAAGCCCGTGAGCCATGGCCGCTAGGCCTGCGCGTCCGGAGCCTGTGCTCCGCAATGGGAGAGGCCACAACAGTGAGAGGCCCGCATACCGCAAAAAAAAAAAAAAAAAAAAAAAAGAAAAAAAAAAAAGCTCTGGCTTTACTTTTCTTCTCTATAGAATGGAGACAATAATCATAATATATCTCTTAGAGTTGTAAGTATTAAACGAGTAAATATACATAAAGCACTTAAAACTGTGTCCACCGTTGAGAAAGAGTCCTAAAAGTGTTATTGCTGTTGTTGTTATTCATAGTAATAGTAATACTAGTAGCAGCAGTAGTAGCAATAGTAACATTCTCTACCACCAACCAAGCACAGCAGAGAAAAAAGAATCTATGTTCCAGCAAGCATCCCATGAGGTTCCTTGGCTCCCTTTGGGTTCCCTGAACCCATGCCCCAAAGGTGGGATATATCAGTTGGCTCAAGATGCTCAGAGTGATACCTGGAACCAGGGTGGGCTCAGTCCTACAAGGCTGGGAAAGAGGAGCTCTGCCAGGAGAGAAAAGGGGTTATGGATTCCTGGGAGGCAATAGGCATCCCCTAGGAAGAGAAACTCTCAGTACTCAGGCCTCACTGCCACACTGCTGAGCCCACCTTGGCAATGCCTCCTCATGTTCTTCCCTCAAAGGCCACTAATGAAAAGACTAACCTTAATCAGTCTGATTCGGAACAAGAGGCTTTCTCATACTCCTCTGAGCATCGCTTTGTGTGTAGACTATGCTCTTGGCAGAGATGGAAAACTGATGGAGCAGCAGGGGAGCCTGTTGCTCCGCTGCGCTCTCACTGACACCTTCTCCCCACACCAGAATGTTCTCAGACCTGGGCAGACTGAGGAAGGGGCCCCTGCATTCTGAGGTCTCTGCCAGGACCCCACACATCCCCTGTGTAGGCCCGTCCTGCTGGGGTGCCGAAGGAGCATGCCCAAATACTACATTCTCTGAGCGCCAGACTTCAAGTCTTGCCAACTCCAGGAAATCCTTTTCATAGTGGGTCCAGATGGATTTGTATTTTTCAGAGCAAGACTGGTTCATGTAATCAGTCGACCATAAATCCCCTCCCAACAGTGCAAGGAGAAAATGCCACACTACAAATGATACATGTTGTTTCTTGGTCTCAATAAAACATTTGTCTCTCTTGTACATAATTAATTGTTAATTGAAAGTATGATGAATTATAGCTGCCTATAATTAATTTACTAAGAGGCTTCAGTGAAATATGACTCTGAGCCTTTCTCTAGACCTATTTTTGCTTTACCAAGCAGAGGCAGAACTGGATCCTGTGCAGATTGTTCTGTGGCCTGCTGTGTTCTAAGCATGACAGACTGGTAGGGTGGGGCAGGTTTGGAGTTAGGCATGGATGGTAGCATAATAAAAGGATGGCCTCCCTGAGGACAGCATCTGGCATTTGGGTTATCCATCTTTCCCAGCACAAGGGTGAATGGCTCTTCAGTTCTGAAGGATGAAGCCATCCATTTGAGCAACCATGAAGGCCCTGGTAGGAGCAGAGAACTTGCCTCGGGCCCCAGGCAGAAGTCTTCAACCGGCCTATCTTCGTAATAGAGAAGGAGGTGTCCCATGAGGTCAGGGCCAACCCGATTTTTTCTGAACGTCAGGTAGGGATGGGAAAGTAGTTTAGCGTTTTAGTGTGAGTTACCTGAAAGGGCTCCACCTTGGTCCAGATGGACTGCAGAGAGTAGAATAAGTGCCCCTGAAGATAACGGCCCCACTATGTGGGACTGACCCCCGAGGTCCTGTGAGTTTATTCCGCAAGATCTCACAAAGGGCCCCCAGAGGGATAATCACTCAGTATTCCTAGGACATCCTGGCCAGACAGCTGCTCACCTCTGCCTGGACTACCTCTAATGGCCCAGAGGCAACCACCTCCCCTAGTAGCTCACTTTACCCTCAGGACTTCCAAACTGGGAGCTGTGTGAAGGATCAGGTAGGGAACTGTCTATTTTTCACCATAGTTTAACATTAGCAATATAATTAAAATGTCCTTTGATTTTTTCAAACTATCAAAATCTCCCTCCTCATGTTGTCTGCATGTTGATTATGCCCTTCATTTATGAAGTCTATATCTGAGGCCACTTGTACTGTCTGTTCCATTCACAAGTCACTTTCTGCCCAGGCTCTCTGCCTGTTCTTATACCTCCTCCTCTGTCTCCAGAAGCCCCTTCCAGGCCTCACATTCTTCCCTCACCCATACCAGCTGCTCTCCACCTGCACCCAGCACTCCTGTCTCCACTGCCCCATCCTCACCTCTTCTGACCTATCCTCACACCCTCATTCTCCCTCCACACACACTCTCCTCCCACCCCAGTCTTCTTCTCATCCTCACTTCAGGTTCCCCCCACCACTCTGCCCCAGTACCCGTCCCAGCCTCACACCCTACTCTCATCCTCATGGTAGCCCTTTCCCCCTCCCTCCATCCTCACACTGTCTTCTGTGGAGCAATCACACTTCATCCCCAGACACTATCATATCACCTCACCTGAAATAATTTTACTTCTGCTCTGTCTAAACAGAGATAGATATTCCCCAGTCCTGCTCCACCCAGAGTTTTCTCTACTTAAATGTCTCAAGCTTGGAGACTGGGTCCTATCCTTTCATCAGCAGTCATGTAAGGAAACAAGTAGCGTCTCTACCTTTGTGGGGTGTGGGGAAAGCCTGGATGATTCCTGCCCTCCTAGGGACCGTCTTTCCAGGTGACTCCTGGGACATTTGGGAGGCAGATAAAGATGCATGTGTCATCATTCAGTATCATTACAGTACTCAGAACAGCTGGAGGATGAAGAATGAATTTTCTTGGTAAAGAAAATCCACCCAGAGGATCCTTTGTTTTATCTTATTTTTGAGAGAAACTGACTCTTTGCCATTACTGCCTTCCTAGGCAGATAAGCATTCCAATCAGCAATAATCACGTTCACACAAAGCACAAGAATTATGATATTTCCACCATGCAAAAGTCAGAAACAAGAAGAAGGGCACGGGTGAGAAAAATTTAAGCCAGGTGGCTTGAGATATGGAGAAATGATAAACAGCTTTGAAGACTTCTGGCCTAAAACAATGGCTGGTAGCAGCTCCCAGTACAACCTCTTCCAACCTCTCACTAATATACAGGTGAGAATACAGGGAAAACACTAAAACACAACACGGTAAACAAAGTCATGCAGACTTAGAGAAGAATGGACTCTAATTTTGATGTAGATAAAGCTGATTTGGGAAAATCCTACTAAGGTTTTCATCAAAGGAAAACTCCACCTTAATGTTACAAAAGAGAGACCACCTTCAAAACTGAAGGAACAAAAGGAGTGCTTTCTCCATCATTTGTTGTTTGATTCAGAGACCTGAGTACAACCAGAAAACTTGGAAACAAACCAACTTTTTCCACAGAAAATAGTGCTCTGTAAAACAGGCTGAACACTTTCCCAATTTTTCTTCACCCAGACAGGTATTTTTAACATAGAGGTAAAAAAAAATACATATTCCAAGAAAATATTGAACCAGAATTGTAGCTAAAGGAAACTGATCTTGCCAGTGAATTGCAGAAATGTGGTGCCTACAAGTGAAGTGTTGTAAATAAGGGCTGAAATTCAAAAGACACTATAATCAAAGCTTATTGAAATTGTACTCTTCCTTGCCTCACTGCATAAGGCACTGAGCGTTGGAAAAATGAATTCATTTGGTAGAGAAAAGAAATACCAGATGCAAATATTGACATGGGCATCTTAATCTCATTCTGGCCATAGATCTAAGATGGGGATTCAGAGGACTCACCATCCAAAGCTTGCTACTATTAAGTGCCACTTGAGAGACACTCAGAAGATGATGAATTATATGGAAATGTTCTACTTCCCAGGATTCACTGCCACCTAATTTTTTTCAGACTGCTCCTGGGAATAGAACATTTCTTATTTGTGATATCCAAACCTCCCAGCTTGAATGCACCTCTGGCAGGCCCTCTCCTTACTTGTTGCATGATGGAAGGGTGGAATTTGTCTCTCATTTGTTACAGCTATGAGAGGCAGATTTTTGGGAACACCAAAGGAAACAACACTGTTTCCATCTCAAAGATTATCTCCTACAGTGTAACCTACAGAAGAGTAAGGGTATGAGAATAGAAATGCCCCACTAAGCTCAGGCGTGGGGGCTGAACCTGCAAGTTGGATACGGGGTTACAGGTCTGCTCTGCTCTTAACCCCAACAGAACTTATGCCAAATCCTATAGACAATAAGGAAGAAATATTAAAACAACTTGAAATAAGAAAAGAAACAAGAGTTACAATATAAAGGCTATTATTTTTCAAAAGGGCCTCATTACGGTCTGTAATCCTGTCCCAGCAACAGTCTTAGAGGAGAATGTGCAACATTATTGACGATCACATTAGTAAGACATCAGAAACCAAATTATCTCCAAACCTGGTTGTAGGGGCAGGCCTTAGGCCCTAAACCAGAGCAAGAAGAAATGGCACCAGTGGAGTGATCACCTGGTAAAGAGAAGGGATGAAAGAGCCTCAGACCCTGGAGAGGCCACATGACTTAAATAGAGTGACTTCCCACTGGGAAGCAAAATTGGATCCCTGAGAGGGAAAGAAGCAAGGAGCTTGGGAATTATCCTTACCACCTTATTTAGAGTTTTCCTCCCCCTTTACACTTATTCCCATAATGGTATGCTTACAGAAGTTTGAATTGCAGTGAGAAGGAAAGGGAGTTCTTTCTACTAGAAATGAATCAGAGGAGCTCCAGTACCCAGGCTCTTTGGAAGGAGAAACCAATGCGGATCCTTTGGCCAGAGTCATGAAACCCAATCTCCATCTCATTGGACAGGCAGGAAAGTAGGGATATAGGAATGCAGAAGGGCCCAGTCTGGAGATGGCTGCACCTTGGAACCCTGGCCTCAGTCACCTCTGCTGCTGTATCCTTGCCCTTGAGAGCCCTCTGTGTTGATGCTTGGTCACAAGGATTTTTATGACTGTCACCGGTGTCATGCAGGTTAACCGGATTCAATGATTCTCAACCCTGATTGAATATTAGAATCACCTGGGGAGCTGTAAAAACAAACAACAAAAACAAACCCTCAGTCCAATTAAATCAGAATCTCTGCAGTGGGGACCCCGGTATCAATATTTTTATAAAGCTCCAAATGTGCATGAGAAAAGCTCTTCTAGTGTAACCCTCTCCCAGCCTGTGCCATAGAAGGCTTTGTTAAGCCTGTTCAAAGCCCATTTTCACCTAACAAAATGCTCATAAGAGTAAGTTATTGATTTTAGATTCTACTTACTACTTAACCTGTAGTCCCATATTATTCTTTCGTATTATTACTCTGTGATATTGTCCCACATTATTGTTTGTGTAATTCTTCTAGGTTAACATAATCCATTCCATCCTCTGTGCCTTTATAAATTTAGCCAAAAAGCAGAGCATGAATCTCACACACGCACGCACACACACACGCACACACGCACGCACGCACGCACACCAGCCAATCTCTCTGTTTTGCCTCAATTTTCTTGGGAGAGCAACCAAACTCAGAGCCACTAGCAAAATGTGGAAGGAAAGAAAGAAACTCAGGCAATCTGAGAGAATTGGAGATATGACAAAATTAAGTTGAAATTTACCAATCTGTCAAAAATTCCTAAAGCACAATTTAAACTGTAGTTAGCAGGACCTGTAACTACACCCTAGCTAATTTGTTTTTTTCTTTTCTGTTGTAAATATCTTAATCTGTTACATGTATAGTTTCATTAGCTGTGTGTTTGTTTTTTTCTTTTTTTCCCATGACCACTCAAGTCACTTGTAGTGAAATCAATATATCTCAGATTTATTTTCATCTTTTTTTCCCTACCTGCCCAGGTCTGTCCAGAGATTCTGTTGGCAGAATCATGGCCCCCAAAAAACATCCATGTCCTAATACCTGGAACCTGTGAATATGTCACCTTACAGGGCAGAAGAGACTTTTAGATATGATTATAAGGAAAGGGCCTTGAGATAAAAAGATTATCCTGGATGATCTGGGTGTGCCAAATCCAATCTCCTCGGTCCTCAAAAATGGAAGAGGAAAGAAGAAAGAGGGGGAGTCAGAAAGATGCTGTGTGAGAAAGAGCTGCTGACTTCTGAGAGGGAGGAAGCAGGCCACAAGCCAAGGAATGTAGTAGCCTCTGGAAGCTGAGGATGGCCCACAGTTTATAAGCAGCAGGAAAATGGGGCTCAGATCCTCCAATGCAAAGTACTGAATTCTGCCAACAACCCAAATGAACAAGGACATGGATTCTTCCCTAAAGCCTCCAGAAACTAACTCAACCCTGTGGACACCTTCTTTTAAGCCCACTGAGACTGTGCCAAGCTTCTGACTTGCAGAACCGTAAGATATTGTCCTTGTTGTATAAGTAGCTAAATTTGCGGCAATATACTGCAGCAGCAATAGAAAACTAACACAAGGGTGAACTCTACAGTGGTTTGCAAATTAGTAGCATGGACTAGAAGGCCAGCAATCTATACACCAAAGCTAATGGTGAATTCCACTCTACTTCTCCCATCTTCTCCATTTCTCACCCTTATGGATATAGAGTGTTTTCACTGGTTAAAAAAAATAAAATTCTTAGACTTTTATAAAAGCCAAGTCAAGGGGCCTCCCTGGTGGTGCAGTGGTTGAGAGTCCGCCTGCCGATGCAGGGGACATGGGTCCATGCCCCGGTCCGGGAGGATCCCACATGCCACAGAGCGGCTGGGCCCGTGAGCCATGGCCACTGAGCCTGTGCGTCTGGAGCTTGTGCTCCACAACGGGAGAGGCCACAACAGTGAGAGGCCCACGTACCGCAAAAAAAAAAAAAAGCCAAGTCAAGGAAATTCTCATCAACTAATAATGCTGATTGGGTGGTAAAACATCCCTAACTTTACCTTCAGTCTTCTTTCTCTTCCTTGAAGCATATTAATAGGGCAAATGGGCAGATCTGTGAAAAGACAGTGACCTGGTCACTTAGGAGAGAGTGTGTGTGCCCACACACTTGTGGGACCTGCACAGGGTCTTCCTCAGGGTTTGGAGCAAATATCAAGAAAGCTCACCCTTGAAAGTGAAGGAAGAGAAGGTGCCAATATTGGTTTATTTGTGAATTATCACACTTATTTTACAAAGGTCCATGTACTATACAAAGTGTCTTATGCATGTCATCATCTTTAATCTTTACAGCAATAAAAGAAAACCAGGAGTATTACATCCATTCTACTACAGAGGAACTGAGGCTCAGGAAGATCCAGTAACTTTCCAAAGGCCACACAGAGAATAAGAAGATTTGCCCATTCTTTCATGTGTTTGTTGGCAATCTGTATATCTTCTTTGGAGAAATGTCTATTTAGGTCTTCTGCCCATTTTTGGATTGGGCTGTTTGTTTTTTTGTTATTGAGCTGCTTGTAAATTTTGGAGATTAATACTTTGTCAGTTGATTCATTTGCAAATATTTTCTCCCATTCTGAGGGTTGTCTTTTGGTCTTGTTTATGGTTTCCTTTGCTGTGCAAAAGCTTTTAAGTTTCATTAGGTCCCATTTGTTTATTTTTGTTTTTATTTCCATTTCTCTAGGAGGTGGGTCAAAAAGGATCTTGCTGTGATTTATGTCATAGTGTTCTGCCTATGTCTTCCTCTAAGAGTTTGATAGTTTCTGGCCTTACATTTAGGTCTTTAATCCATTTTGAGCTTAACAAATACTGTATGCTAACACATATATATGGAATCTAAGAAAAAAAAAGGTCATGAAGAACCTAGGGGTAAGACAGGAATGGAGATGCAGACCTACTAGAGAATGGACTTGCGGATGTGGGGAGGGGGAAGTGTAAGCTGTGACAAAGTGAGAGAGTGGCATGGACATATATACACTACCAAACGTAGAATAGATAGCTAGTGGGAAGCAGCCTCATAGCACAGGGAGATAAGCTCAGTGCTTTGTGACCACCTAGAGGGGTGGGATAGGGAGGGTGGGAGGGAGGGAGGCGCAAGAGGGAAGAGATATGGGAACATATGTATATGTATAACTGATTCACTTTGTTATAAAGCAGAAACTAACACACCATTGTAAAGCAATTATACTCCAATAAAGATGTTAAAAAAAAAAAAGATTTGCCCATTTTCAAAGTAGTCAAGGATGAAAGTCTCTCCCTAAAGAATATCAAGGGGTATCCAGAAATCTTTATCCTGCATTTATGGACACAAACCACCTTTCTGGAGTACAATTTTTACCTGCCCAAGCTGACAATCAGCCACTGGTGTCACTTCAAGTGTATCAATGCTGCAAGTTTAAGGGCACCTACTACATGCCAAGCAGGAAACTAGGTTACTTACATCTGTTATTCTTCATTCTCACAATAATTTTCCTGTCAATAATCTCTCCACTTTCCCAAAGAGGAAACTAAAATTCACAAAGGATAAGGGATGTTCCCAAAGTCAACTAACTAATAAACAGCAAAGCCAGAGTTTTGATCCCTGTCAGGCTGATCCAAGCACACGTTACCTCCAGGATTCCACAACGTCAGGCCCCTGTGAATCTAGCTCATGTGAAGTTCCTTCTCTGAACTTCTCAAGTCTGGGAGAACTGACAGATTCAGAAGCGTTTGCCCACATCTGCCCTGGGGATCCCACGAAAATTCAACCACCCTGAGAAGTCTTATTTGAAATTATCAGGCAATCAAGATTAGTTATCACCTTCCCTTCCATGAGATGGGGGAAAAATTGTGTCCTTGAAATTTCTACAGAGAACTGTGGAGAGAAAAGCAAACTGGCCAACCCAGTAGGTGATTACAGCAGTCATTGTGTTGACCAAGCTTAATTGATGGAAGCGTCAAACTGAGTTGATGTAAACTTTAATACCGCAATCTGAGCTTCCCAATACATACTGCAGGTGTTTGCCTTCCTTGAATACAAGGGAAATATTTATTATATGACTGTGTAAAACATGTAGCATTCTGTTTCCAGAACCAAGAGTTCTCACCGCCAAATACTAAGATCCAGCTAATTGATACACTGTGGTATTTGGCCAGCCACTGTCTTATTTCCATAATGTCAGTTGGTGGTTTAGTACATTTTATTTTTCTTATGGTTTGCTTGTACTGTTCACTCTGGGTACAGAGCCAATTCATCCACCAGAGCATTCAGCGTGAATTGCTGGCCACCAAGCTGTGGCACTGCAGCTTCTGTGTAGATTTCAAAGACAGGCCAATTATTTTGTGGTATTAATTTGCATTATATTTGCCTGTTACTGTTTTTTTAAAAGAGAGAGAAGCAAACTATAGGAATACAGGTGGAGTCAACTTAGCAAATTCCTTAGCAACAACCCTTTAGCCGAGGAACAAGGGAGGAAGCTGAAATATGAGTAAGAGAATGGAGCCCTTTAGAAAGTCAAATGGCTCAGATATTATTTACTAGCAAGGGTAACAGGTTGTGCTGGATTTTAGAAAATTGGAAATTCTTTGTGGCAGATCTTTCTGTTCATCTTAGAATGATATTGCTCAGTAAGATTTCTGTTCCCCAGAGTTCATTCTCTATGGGCAGGTATAAACTGGACCTAAGCTTAGTCAGTGTTCATTGATGATCTGTAGATGTGGGCATTTTTCTTCAAGTTGCCCAAGATCATTTCTCTGAAGGACACAGAATAATCAAGTGACCAGAACCATTATCCATTCTGAGTCAACATTTTTAAAATGTTATCTTGAATGTGATAAGATTTATGGAATTCATGAAAGTTCTGTTCTTCTAAAAAATTAGTGTTTATCAGCAAGGTAATCAACATGATGATATAAACTCTGAATGTATATCTGTATTATCAACATGGTTCAGAGGGAAAAGTCAGATCCAATGAAATTGACATTTTTGGTTGAATTGAGTACAATTTGCAGTGTGCTAGGTTTTGGGGGTTTTTTGTATGATAACCTTGGCTTGTTCTGACAGTTTAGAAAATAAACCTTCATTATATCTCCTGAAGATCAGACACCCATCTGTCAGTTCATTACGGTATTTGGAAAGGGTGATTGAACAAAAAGTAATTCTTGGCTAGAGGGAACTCTTGAACTGCAGACAAACAGAATGGATTGCGTCTTGGAAAACAGAAGTTGGAAGGAACTCAGAACCCTGCTAGAAAGGAGACCAACCTGGGAAAGCCTCCTTGCAGTTAGAACAGCATCGCTAAGACAGTACACACCAAAGAAGAGTGGACAGCTGTCAAGTCTGGAGGAACAATAGCCAGACATGTAGGCATGGCATTCTGAGGTGTATTGACAATGAGTCTCAAAAAGTATATGGCAGCTGAAAAAGGATGGGCAATGCTGGGCATTGAGAAACAAAAGCCAGAGTTGGAGGGAGTACTGAGGGCCTGTCCTTTCCCAGAACCCAAGTTGTTGAAGGCAAGCAGGAATTTATGCTCAGGATCTCTTGTACCCAGAATAAAAGGAAACCATTCTAATAGACATATATTATTTTTGCTTCCCTAGCACCCAGCTTCTCTTCTGAAAAGAGTGCCTAATATTTTCTTTTGTGAAATCATCCTTTCCCTTGTCTGAATATATATTGGGTTAGGCTCACCTCACTTCAGGTCCAAGAATGGGCATGTGGCCCTAACCTAATCCATTCAATTAGGATATCAAAGTCAGAGGTGGAAGTGGTGTGATAAACCATGGTCAGGGATGACCATGGAAAGACCCTAAGGAGATATAAATAGAAACTCCCTAGGCTCTCATTTACTGCAGAGAAGAGGAGGCTGCTCAGTGCTAGTATAGCAAGAATTTGAAGGTCTGAATATCATGCTTGGATGACTGCTTGCTGCATAACATAATTATTGCCTTGGATCATAGTAGAAGTCATTTCTGGGTGCTGAAGTAGCTAGATGAGTAAAAGGCATGTGGTCCTCTGCCCTCGTGAGCATCTTTTCCATAGGAGTTGCTAAGACTTTTAAGGTTGCCTATGAGCAAAACAAGGTCACTGGGAGCCTCATCCACAAACTTGCATCCTCATCTTATCTATATGTATGATTTCTGCCCTGCTTACACCATGCTTTGGAGGTAAAGCAATGTAAGCCACATTTGAACTCAGTCCAAGTTGGATTTATTGCCATCCCTTGAACCCCAGCCAGCTTTTGTAGTTGAACCCAGCAGAATCTGACTATAACATATTAGAACCAATCACAGGTGACCCAGCGATGTTGAGTGAAGCAGCTGAAAGGGAGAGGAGGAATCCCTATTTCTGTTATTTTTATAGCTATAAAGTTACTATACTAGGGGAAAGGGAGCAGGGGAGGGATAAATTAGGAGTATGGGATTAACAGATACAAACTGCTATACATAAAATAGATAAGCAACAAGGATTTACTGTACAGAACAGGGAACTATATTCAATATCTTGTAATAACTAATAACGGAAAATAATCTGAAAAATATATTTATGTAACTGACTCACTTTGCTGTACACCTAAACCTAACACAATATTGTAAATCAACTAAACTTCCAATACAAAAAAAAAAGTTACTATTCTAACACTGTTGGGAGAAATCTTGCTACCATACGAGGAGATCCTGCCTAAGAATGGAAAAGCAAAGAAAAGCAGAGTGAGAGATAGAGATCAGATCCTGATGACATCATTTAACCCTATACCTAAACCTAGCTATTTTTTGATTCTTCACTTATAAGAGCCTAAATTTTACTTCTTGCTTAAGTTAATTTGGGTTCAGATTCTTTTCATTTTCAACCAAAAAAGGAGTCCTAATTTATAGTCATACATGGACAGTATTTTGGAGCGTTTTCTCGAAGATTCCAGGGATGAAGATTTCCAACTGTGTCAATTAGGTGCCTACTGTTTCTCAGCTCTAATAGCATCCCTCATCTGTTCTGTTGAATCTAGAGCTGGGAGCCTGCAAACTACATTTCCCCAAATCCTTTGCGAACTGTCTTCCTGTTAGCTTTGGCCAACGGGAGGCAGTGGCAGGAGATTAGAAAGGAGGTGGAGGGAAGAAAGACTCTTCCAGCTTCCATTTCTGACTACAGGAGCAGAAAGATATGGCTCCAACCTCTAGCATCTTTTCACACTTCTGGCTCCAGCCACTATCAGTGGTGCCACCACCAGCAGCACTGCTCTGTCTTAGTGGTTGGAGCACTGACACAAGGAGCCCCACCATAAATCTGAACATCTGCAGCATGGCAACCTCCTGCACAGTTTAAATACCGGCCCTGCTGGGGCTCCTCTTCAAGCCACTAGTGCAGCTCTGGAGTCCTCACTACTTTTCTTCCATGTCCCTAAGCCTAGACTTGTGAGATAAATGTATGCTTTTGTATTAAGCCACCAAATATTAGGGAGCATGTTATCTAGCCCTACGGTGGTCACAGATCATTGTTAAAACTTACACAACCAACTTAAACCTCCTTAACATAATGTGGTTTTCTGTTTTCCCCTAAGAGACACTGACTAATACACCAACTAACCCTGCCAAAGTGCGGGGCACAGTGGGACTTGGATAACTTGATGATCTCCAATGAGGCTATTAATGTTAGTAGGAACATGCTTCTCCTAGGTCAGGCCAGTTGGTCAATTACTATCCTGGTGACTATCCCAGGTCTCCCACCTGGTCATTCCCTGGGACGATACTCCTTAAGTGATGCATGGTTGCCTCTCACTGAAGGCATGGTTACCCATGATTAAGCATGTATTTAGTCCACCCCCACTGCAAGTAACTAGAAATACCTTATTTTGCCTTACTCTCCCAAATGTAGGATAAGAATTGTACAGTGTGTTATTAATAACACTGTACAAATTTCAGCAAAACCTACTGTTCTGATTATCTACTGCTGCACAACAGCCTACCCTAAAATTTAGTGGCATGAGACAACAATGATTTCATTATGCTCTCAGATTCCATGGGTCAGATATTTGGATCAGGCAGAGCAGGGATGGCTTGCTTGGCTCTGCTCCACAATAACTGGGGTCCCAGCTCAGAAGACTTGACTGGGTGAGGCTGATTCAAATGGCTGGGCCGGTATCATCTGGAGACTCTTCACTCATAAGTCTGGAAAACTGGTTCAAACAGAGCACCTACATGTAAGCTCTCCATCATAGCAGCCTAAGGGTAGTTGGAATTATTACATGGAACTCAGGGGGTCCCAAGAATGAATGTTCCAGAAAATAAGGCAAAAGCTGAATGGCCTTCATGAGCTAGCCTCAAAAGTCACACAGAATGCTTTCTGCTATACCCTCTTGGTTGAAGCAGTCACAAGCCCATTCAGGTTGAAGGGCACAGGACATATACCCACCTCTATGGTTAGACAAAGAACATGTAGCTCTGTATTAAAACTAACACGCTCACCATTCTCTTGGAAAATGGTACGCAAATAAAATTAGTCCCTCTTTCTTAAATGTCATCTTTTATTGCACTATCAATAATGTGCAGCCTCTGAATTAGCTGCGGGTCCAGAAGTCACTAGGATAACCAAAGGAGGACAAAGAACTGGTTGGTTCCCATATTTGTGGATATTTTAATTGATCATGTGGTACACTCTGAAAATACAGCTGTAGGTGATGGGGCAATGAGACATTTCAAGTCTAGATGAAAAAATGCCATTTTCACAAATTATAATAGTTAAGGTGTATTTCCACATTGTATGATCTTTTAAAATCTCATTATAGCCAACCTCCTCACATGCCCAAAATGAAACACATTCCACAATATGGAGCAGGTTCATCATCAGATGAGATGGATAGAATAAGAAAAAAAAAAGCAACCCTCACCCCTGATTGTAAAACATGGTCCAACAGGGGTCTTCTGAAATGATAATAACCTCCCAGGGCCCCTTGCAGTCTATGGAAGCCACCATCGGTTCTAGAAAAAAATCCACAGATGGACTCCTCATGCATCTGGGTGCTCCTGCCAATGGCAGTATTCGGATTCAGATCTGTCCTTTACAACATCCAGCAGTCACACATTAGAGATTTAAATGAACAGTAAACTTGCATAAACCCCACACGTTAAATAAAGGGATGGGAGAGAATCTTGGCACTAACTATCTAGCTCTGCTTGTATCACAAATGGAAACTATAAATGTATCTAACATAAAGGAGGTTATGGATTATCACCACATGGCACCATCCACAGATAATAAAATGTGGGCTGTTCAAAGTTGTCCATAGGGACAAAGGGGTTGAGCGTAAAGGCCAAAGCTGTTTGGAATATCTGCTGACTTCAGACCTGTTCCTATTAACTTATGCTCATAATGCTATTACTGATCCCAATTCTAATTTAGTTTCCCCTCTTTAAGCCCTTCTGACACGGTCATTAAGGAATTTTGATTACCTTTGGAACTTCCCTTTGCTTCTAAAATCTAGTTATTTTTCACATCACACACAGTCATGACCACTGCCTAAATAGTTTCATTGGAACTCAAACTTCCCCCAAGGTTATGTAGCACGCAGAGCATTTGCAACTTTGACCTCAAACTACCAAAAATTTCAAAAGCACAAAATCAACAGCCTTCTTTGACCCCACTGTCTTCCACTCTCTTGCTTTGTTGCGATGAATGCCCTCAATGATACTCTTCATCCTACCTCTTCCTTATTACACACCCTCTGGACTGTGGGACTGTGTCTGGAGGATAGACAGCACCAGGATTGGATGGAGATCAGCTGGAGTCCAACAGATCTCTGCTGGAGATACTCAGGAAGCACTTGGAGGTGAGTTGGCAGAGCCAGATATGGTCGAAAAGAGAACAAAACAAAACAAAACAGAAAACAAAAATGCAACAGCTCTGTTCTAGGATAATGTATTGTTTATTATGATTTTCCTCCAAGGAGTGCAAATACCTTGCCCAAAAGAACATACTGCCATTCCTGATAAACTGCCAGAAATACTCTCTGCAAGACTCAGAAAGCAAGGTCTCTATTTGTTTCTACGGAAACCTCAGCTTGACATGAGGTACCTCATACTACAGCAATCTACCGAGACTAACAAGACCTGACTCATGAGTTAGGAGAGAGTGGGAAAAAGAGAAAGGCATGTTAGAACAACAAAGAGAAATTTGAAATATAACTCTTCATTCCCAGGCCCTGGAAGGGCATGTTGCCGGGGACATGGTGAATGTGGAGTTCATGTTTATGGAATGAATAATTTATCTTCCTCACCTCAGTACTAGCACATCCATTGTGTCTGCTAGAATCCTGGTACCTCCCTCCTTCCTACCACAGAGAGACATCCCACCCTCTGACCCCACTCCTACCACTCCCACCCCCAACAGAACTCTTAAGAAAACAAGAGGCTTGGTGAATGCCCCTTGATAAACCCTTCAGCAGAGTCAGCTGGAGCAAACTCTGTCTTACCTGCTTATAGGTGCTGCTGCTCTCTGCCCGCCCCATCACTTTTGCCTCTGCAACTGCTGCCTCCAACTTCCTGTGACAGCCACCTCTGTCCAAACTCCTTGTTGCCCTCCGTGAGGTTCCATTCCTAACCATACCCCTGTGCCATTCCCCTGTGCCATGGATCTATCTGCTTCAGGAGCCCAGACACCCCCAGCACTGGCAATATTACTTCTCCCCATCCTGGGTGGGTGCAGCTACCTGCTTCAGAACCAACCTCACACTGACCCTAAATGTGCATTCACCCTCTGTCTTCCAGCAAGGAAATTCGTTCCAATCCAAGCTGGACCATTTTCCCTCCTCAGCTCTCTGTAGTTGCTTTAACTCCAGAATAATTTCCCACATCCTGCATCAAAGATTAGTTCCTTATCTTAACACCTATCAAGGACCTGTCAGTAAAGTGAAGAGGCATCAGAGTTCACCTACAGTGATAAGAATATATTTCTCAAAGAAACACAGAAATGATGGAGCATCAAGGGCAAAGGCTCAGTTTGCAAACGCTGGAGAGCTGAAAAAAGTTTGAACACTGGATTTGATCAAACTGGGTGAAAAGATATTTGATGCAAAAATCAAATGCCAGCCTCCGTCTTTCTTAAGTCCTCTATACATCAAAATGAGCTTCTTTCAGAGCTTAAAATGGTGGTTCTCAAATCTTAATGTGCATTAGAATTACCTGGAGGGCTTGTTAAAACTCAGATTACTGATTCAGTAGATCTGAGATGGGGGTTGAAAATTTGCAGGTCTAACAAATTTCCACATACTGCTGATGCTGCTGGTCCAGGGACCACCCTTAGAGAACCACAAGTATAGAGGCTTGGCTTTTGGAGAAAGTGGCCTTATTCTTTGCATAAAGGAGAGGCTGTGGGTTAGGAAGAGAAAACAGTGTAGAGACCTTCAGTAAAGAAACCAAGTTACCCTCAAACTCTTCTGGGTAAGAAAGAGAGATCAGTCTTCCACAGCCCCTACAATGGGTGAATATGAATGGGGTGGGGGAGTTGGCATGGAGGCCCTCCTCACTCTTGCCATTCCACAGAGAATCCTAGAGGTCCTGGGAACTCAGACATTGGTGCAAAGTCCTTGGCTATCTTCAGAGTCCAAAGCAGAAATCACAGTTCAACAGCTTCTCACAGATGGCACCATGCATGGGTCTTCACATCCCCCACAAACTCAATTAAATGCATTATGTTGTTTCCACTCACCCTTGAGTTGAGGCTCAAGCACTACATTTTGTGGGGCTCCCTTGTGTGCTTTTTCACAACATGAAGCATCCTCTTTAATGCTAGGATTCCATTAGGCTGCTCCTTTTCCTCTAAGATAGAGAGGGAAATGCCTTGTGCACGATCTTAAACATTAAAATGCAGGTATAGGCTCTGCCACCAATGAACTCTTGCTTGTGTAACAAAGATGGAGCTTTCCCACATCCAACCTTGGCCTGTCCTCAAGTCCTCCTGTGCCATTAAGAGCACAGAGGCTGGCAGCATGGGCATGTTTCTATGGAGTAGTTGCCAAGACAATGGACTTTAATGCTCAGGGAAATATTAGTTAAAGTGAAAAACAAGGGTGCTGATTTTCCAAGATCAGAAAGTAACCCTGTCTATTTAAATTGTATTGCTAAGGGGCTGACAGTTTAACATGTATGAAGCATCAGCGGCCTCCCAGACTTCCTCCCTGCACAGCTTGTGAGCAACAGCCTTTCCCTCTCACCTGACTGGGCCTCTGGGGCAAGGAGGTGCTACACAAAAGGAAACCTGCGGAACAGAGAAGTTAACTGCCTGGTCCAAGATCACAAACCTACTGTGTGGCTAACAGGGTCTTGGTGCTCCAGACAGGTGTCAGGCCTGAGCCCCTGAGGTGGAAGAGCCGAGCTCAGGACATTGGACCACCAGAGACCTCCTTGCCCCATGTAATATCAATTGGCAAGAGCTCTCCCAGAGATCTCCGTCTCAATGCTAAGACCCAACTCCACTCAATGACCAGCAAGCTCCAGTGCTGGATACCTCATGCCAAACAACCAGCAAGACAGGAACACAACCACACACATTAGCAGAGAGGCTGCCTAAAATCATAATAAGTTCACAGAAACCCTAAAACACACCACCCAACGCGGTCCTGCCCACCAGAAAGACAAGATCCAGCCAAACCCACCAGGACACAGGCACCAGTCCCCTCCATCAGGAAGCCTACACACAGACTGAACCAATCTAACCCACTGGGGGCAGACACCAAAAAAAAACCAGAACGACAAACCTGCAGCCTGCAAAAAGGAGACCCCAAACACACAGTAAGTTAAGCAAAATGAGAAGACAGAGAAATATGCAGCAGATGAAGGAGCAAAGTAAAAACCCACCAGACCAAAGATATGAAGAGGACATAGGCAGTCTAGCTGAAAAAGAATTCAGAGTAATGACAGTTATGATGATCCAAAATCTTGGAAACAGAAAGGAGAAAATACAAGAAACGTTTAACAAGGACCTAGAAGAACTAAAGAGCAAACAAAAAATGGTGAATAACACAGTAAATGAAATTAAAAATTCTCTACAAGGAATCAATAGCAGAATAACTGAGGCAGAAGAACAGATAAGTGACCTAGAAGATAAAATAGTGGAAATAACTACCACAGAGCAGAATAAACAAAAAAGAATGAAAAGAATTGAGGACAGTGTCAGAGACCTCTGGAACAGTCTCAGAGACCTCTGGGACAACAAAAACACACTAACATTTGAATTATAGGGGTTCCAGAAGAAGGAGAGAAAAAGAAAGGAACTCAAAATATTTGAAGAGATTATAGTTCAAAATTTCCCTAATATGGGAAAAGAAATAGTCCATCAAGGCCAGGAAGTGCAGAAAGTCCCATACAGGATAAATCCAAGGAGAAACATGCCAAGACACATATTAATCAAACTATCAACAATTAAATACAAAGAAAAAATATTAAAAGCAACAAGGGAAAAGCAACAAATAACATACAAGGGAATCCCCATAAGGTTAACAGCTGATCTTTCAGCAGAAACTCTGCAAGCCAGAAGGCAGTGGCAGGACATATTTAAAGCGATGAAAGGGAAAAATATACAACCAAGATTACTCTACCAAGCAAGGATCTCATTCAGATTCGACGGAGAAATTAAAATCTTTAAAGACAAGCAAAAGTTAAGAGAATTCAGCGCCACCAAACCAGCTTTACAACAAGTGCTAAAGGAACTTCTCTAGGCAGGAAACATAAGAGAAGGAAAAAACTACAAAAACAAATCCAAAAGAATTAAGAAAATGGTAATAGGAACAAAAACATATTGATAATTACCTTAAATGTAAATGGATTAAATGCTCCAACAAAAGACATAGACTGGCTGAATGGATACAAAAACAAGACCTGTATATATGCTGTCTACAAGAGACCCATTTCAGACCCAGGGTCACATACAGACTGAAAGTGAGGGGATGGAAAAAGATACTGCATGCAAATGGAAATCAAAAGAAAGCTGGAGTAGCAATTCTCATATCAGACAAAATAGACGTTAAAATAAAGACTATTACAAGAGACAAGGAAGGATACTACATAATGATCAAGGGATTGATCTAAGAAGAAGATATAACAATTGTAAATATTTATGCACCCAACATAGGAGCACCTCAATACATAAGGCAAATGCTAACAGCCATAAAAGGGGAAATCGACATTAACACAATCATAGCAAGGGACTTTAACACTCCACTTTCACCAATGGACACATCATCCAAAATAAAAATAAATAAGGAAACACAGGCTTTAAGTGATACATTAAATAAGATGGGCTTAATTGATATTTATAGGACATTCCATCCAAAACAGAATACATTTTCTTCTCAAGTGCTCATGCCACATTCTCCAGGATGGATCATAATCTTGGGTCACAAATCAAGCCTTGGTAAATTTAAGAAAATAGAAATTGTATCAGGTAACTTCTGAAACCACGAAGCTATGAGGCTAGATATCAATTACAGGAAAAAAAAACTGTAAAAAATACAAACATGTGGAAGCTAAACAATACACTATGAAATAATCAAACGATCACTGAATAAATCAAACAGGAAATCAAAAGATACCTAGAAACAAATGACAATGAAAATACGATGACCCAAAACCTCTGGGATGCAGCAAAAGCAGTTCTAAGAGGGAAGTTTGTAGCAATACAATCCTACCTCAAGAAACAAGAAAAATCTCACATAAACAACCTAACCTTACACCTAAAGCAATTAGACAAAGAAGAACAAAAAAACCCCAAAGTTAGCAGAAGAAAAGAAATCATAAAGATCAGATCAGAAATAAATGAAAAAGAAATGAAGGAAACGATAGCAAAGATCAATAAAACTAAAAGATGGTTCTTTGAGAAGATAAACAAAAATGATAAACCACTAGCCAGACTCATCAAGAAAAAAAAGGGATGACTCAAATCAACAGAATTAGAAATGAAAAAGAAGTAACAACGGACACTGCAGAAGTACAAAGGATCATGAGAGATTACTACAAGCAACTATATGCCAATAAAATGGACAAATTCTTAGAAAAGCACAACCTTCTGAGACTGAACCAGGAAGAAAGAGAAAATATAAACAGACAAATCACAAGTAATGAAATTGAAACTGTGATTAAAAATCTTCCAACAAATAAAATCCCAGGACCAGATGGCTTCACAGGCGAATTCTATTAAATATTTAGAGAAGAGCTAACACCTATTCTTCTCAGACTCTTCCAAAATATTGCAGAAGGAGGATCACTCCCAAACTCATTCTACGAGACCACCATCACCATGAAACCAAAACCACACAAAGATAGCACAAAAATGAAAACTACAGACCAATATCACTGATGAACATCGATGCAAAAATTCTCAACAAAATAATAGGAAACAGAATCTAACAGCACACAAAAGGTTCATACACCATGAGCAAGTGGCGTTTATCCCAGTAATGCAAGGATCTCAATATATGCAAATCAATCAATGTTATATACCATATTAACAAACTGAGTCATGGTCGCTGAGCCTGTGCGTCCGGAGCCTGTGGTCCGCAACGGGAGAGGCCACAACAGTGAGAGGCCCACGTACCGCAAAAAAAAAAAAAAAAAGGGCATACCAACCTCTATGAGCCATTCTCAAATTATTAGTAGCTCAAATTACTCTCGTGTGTGTGTTTTTAATTATTGAAAGATAACATGAGATAGTCTGGTTTAGTTTGATGAATTTTCACTTAGCAGTTGCAAGGTACTGTGCCAGATGCTAATGGCACACAGATGAAAGCAGCTAGTCCCTACCCTCAAGGTGATCACTGTCTGATTACTTGGAATTGGAGTGCTCCTCTAGCCTCAGGACTGGAGGTTGAGAATTGAGTACTACCTTTAAAAGCATGGACTGTGAAATCAGAAATGTGAGGTGAAAACACTGAATCTACAGCTCGCTGGCTGTGTTGCTCTAAATGATTTGATTGATGCCACAGAATCTCAATTTCTCCACCTTTAAAATAGGGAAAATAATTCCTCCCTAACAGCCTGTTAAAGAATCGATGAGAAAATGCTTGTGCAGCACTGAACATCAGACCTGATACACAGCAAGAGTATAAGAGGCATTTTCTTTCTTGGCTCCCGTCCTCCAGGCTGCCTGCCTGAGACTGACATCTAAAACAAGTAAGCTGGCAACTGCAAGCCATGGCCACCACCTACCATGAAATTGTAATTGGGTAGAATATTAAAGGGTTTGAGGGTTTTACATTTAAGTCACTATGGATGTTGACACCCTTCTAGTTTGTACTTGGGCTATTGTTTTGAGACTCATGTCTTCATTTCTTTCTTGTTCAGCTGGGTCCCTGTGTTAGCCCTACTTTCTCTCTATGTCTGAGATCCCATCCCAGTGTTCTACCTGGTCACCCATCTCCTAAGGAATTACTGACAGGCCTTTCTCCTTTTCTTTCCCTTTATTTTCTGTGGCCGCAGTAATGAGTTCTGATTCACTGACTCATCTGCCTTTTAATCTAATTGGATATATCCCCATATATTGAGAACCACTCATTTTATCTCAGCCTCAGAGTAAAACAAGACTGGAGAGTGCTCTTGTCTCTGATTTAGATGAAGAAGTTCAGGTATTGGAGCATATGGATGAGCTCTAGGTAGACCAGAGTCCCCTGTACTAGAATTATGTGACTTCCTTTGAGTCTTGGCCCCAATCCCCACTCCAGAGAGCCTAACACCTTCACTATGAAGCTGACTTACTAGGCATGACTGGTGATCCTGCCAAGGTTATCCTGAAGTTAAAAATAAGGACTACCTAGCACCAAGTGCCCAGACTCCTCCAAGATGTGCACAATCCCTAGAATGTGGCCTTAGTAAGAAATATTTGGTAGGGTTCAGATCAGCTGCTTAAAAAAGTAGCAGGAACCAGCCTACCTGGGAATGAGTGCTCAATGTAAATTTCTCCCACATAGAGCCCAGATGTCCAGGCTCCCAAAGGAGAATGGAAGTGGCCCTGGAAGTCTTTTCAGAACAACAGACCACTAAAAATGGGATTTTTTTTTCCAGAAAATTCTACAGAGACATCTATCAGCTGCATGGAGATTCAAATGTCAAGGAACAAAAGTAAAAACTAAGAAATCCATCAGTAGACCACTAAGAAAGCCCAGACTATAGAGTAAGGTGGCTAAGTTGAAGGTGGCACTAGTTAAGGTAAGGAAAAACCATGGAAAATGTTGCTGCATTGATGATATAGCAAACAGAATTTGGTGATGAATTGGATATATAAGCAAGGAGATGAATCAATCTGAAATTCAAGGATTTAGTCCTGAGGGCCTTGAAGATTGCAATTGTTTTTCATTGAGATGACAAAGTTTGAGGAGGAAGCCACTGTGGAAGAGATTAGAAGCCAAATTTTGGAAGCATTAATTTTGAGTTACATGTTAAATATCCAAACAGAAAATGACATAATGCAGACAAGTTACTTGATGTATATAGTAGGTGTTCAATAAATGTTTGTTCCTTCTCCAAAAAAAATTAAATAAATACATAAATATCCAAACGGATATGTGCAACAGGCAGCTAGATACAACATTCAAATCTGGAGTTCAGAAGAGGGGTCAGAATTTAAGACTAAAACATATGGGTTGTCAGGCTGTAAATAGTGTTTAAAGCCAGAGAGTGAGATGAAATGACTGATGCATGAGTACAGATAGAATAGCAAAGGTGTCTAAAAGAAAACTGTTCCTCTACTCATACTTCTGACACCAAATGTTTGGATTTTCCACAGCAAGCAATTCTCCACGGACATCAACTGGGTATCCTAAAATTTAATTCACTTTTGAAACTGACTACACAGTTAGTGCAGATCCCATAAGTTAAGGTCTCAGTCCCACAAGACTGCCCCCAGTACAGATGCTAGTCACAAGTATTGGGTGCCCACAGTATCCACACTTCTGTCTGACTTGCTATAGATCAAGAGTTCCCACAACCCTCTCATCAGATTTGATAATTTGCTATAATGGCTCACAGAGCTCAGGGAATTCCTTTACTTACATTTACTTGTTTATTACAAAGGATATTATAATGAATACAAATGAAAAGCTAGATGAAGAGATTTGGAAGGGGTCCTAAGCACAGAAGCTTCTGTCCTCATAGAATTTGGATGTGCCACCCTCCTGACATAAATGCATTCATCAATCCAGAAGCTCTCTAAACCTCAGAGTTTAGGAATTCTTATGGAGGCTTCATCATGTAGGCATGATTGATGATTCACTCAATCTCTAGCCCCTCTTCTCTCATAGATGATAGAGGTGGGGCTGAAAGTTTTAGAAAGTTTTGGCATTTCTAGTGATCCACCCCTACCATGAAGCTATCCAGGAGCCCACCAAGAATCCTGATAAGAACCAAAGATTCCCCTACCACCCAGGAAATTCCAAGGGATTTAGAAGCTCTGTGTAAGATGCTCCTATCATCCCTATTACTCAGGAAATTATAAGGGTTTTAGGAGCTCTGTATCTCCTGGGCAAAGACCAAATATATATTTCCTATTATGTCACAGGGCCCAATGACTGAGCAGTAGGACACTCCAACATTCAGAGGCCTAAGGGATGGAGCCCCGATGTTCTAAAATTGGTACAAGAGGCTGAGGATCAAGGGCAGAGTTAGCACTGGAGCTCTAGGAATCACAGTGCAGACACTGCCCTGAATAATCAGAAAGGAAATTCTACTGCTGAGGTGGAAGACAAAACAATCTAGGAAGAGTGTTTGTATAGAGATGCCCTAGGCCACAACATCATATTATTAATAATGGTAATGAGAATACAGAATCATAGGTCTAAACTAAGGATTCTTAAGCTCCTTGGTCTCAGGACCCCTTTGCAATCTTAAAATTTATTTAAGTTTTAATTAGGAAGGTCACATCTATTGAGGTTTAACATACTGGAAATTAAAACCGAAAAGATTAAGCATTAGAACAATCAATGTCATCACTCGTTAGGTAACCTCTGGAAAACTTCACTGTACACCTGTGAAAGGATAAAAGTGAGAAAGAAAAATAATATCTGAGTGTTATAAAAAATGTGAAAGTGTTTTTGACCCTGTGGACCACATAAAAGTGTCTTGGAGGGCCTCAGGGATCCATCAGCCCCAGGTTGCAAACCACGCATCTAAATAATAGTAACAGTGGAAATTGCGTAATGGGTATTTAAGAAATAGACCAGAAATAACGTGACTGATGGGCCATGGAGGGTGGTACGGGTGACTGAAGTGTCTCCCAGGACACCCAGATTTGGGCCTGAACCACTGTCTTGTAACGAGATAGAGCAGTGGTTTTCATAATGCAGTGGTAACCCTTTAGAGGGCAGACCATTCAATTCAATGGGTGGCAGCCATCACTTGTTTAAATGAAACAGACAAGAATATAAAATGTCATGAATTTCTTTTATATATGTGTGTATATAAGTAAATGAATGCTGAGTCAAGTTGTCAAATATAGCTCCTGGTATGAGTCCAGTTTGAAAATCCTTGAGATAGGGAATTAGTACTAGAAGGAAATCACCTCCTAGTTATGTCCTCCATTCCAGAAGGACTTACCAAAATGTCACTCTAAATGTGACAATCCTTTATTTAAAGCCTTTCAATAGCCTCTCTTCTTTTACTATAGGACAAACTCCAAACACCCTAGCATGGCACAGAAGGCCCCAGATGGTGTGATCCCCCTCCACCTCTCAAGTGCTAACCTGTTACAGTCTCTCACAAACACCCTATTCCCAAGTCAAAAAGAACACCTTGGGGCCTTCCCTGGTGTTGCAGTGGTTGAGAGTCAGCCTGCTGATGCAGGGGACACGGGTTTGTGCCCCAGTCCGGGAAGATCCCACGTGCCACGGAGTGGCTGGGCCCGTGAGCCATGGCCACTGAGCCTGCGCGTCCAGAGCCTGTGCTCCGCAACAGGAGAGGCCACAACAGTGAGAGGCCCGCGTACCGCAAAAAAAAAAACCAACACCTTTCGAATCCCCAAATACGCCTTGATTTCTCTGGTGCCTGTATAAACCATGCCCTTTTATGTCATTTCTTCTGCCTAGAATTAGATCCAACTCATGTTTCAAGATCCAGCTCTCCCAGGTGTGGTGGAACATGACCAGATCCTCATGAAAACTTCCTCTTCCTAAGAACGTACGCAAACAACATTTCAATACCATTTTGTAACTAGGTGGAGCATATGAGCAGCTCTGGCCAGTGGAATGTAGGTGGAGAGTGATGTATGTTCCTTTTAGGCCAAGTCCCCAAACTATTCTGTGCCATCCTATATGTTTTCCCTGTTTCTTCTCAGACAACAGATGGAGAGAATCTCAAGGCTCTAGCAGATGTCAAAACAAGTATACAGTTGGCCCTCTGTATCTGTGGGTTCTACATCCACAGATTCAACAAACCACAGATAGAAAACATTAGAAAAAAAATTCCAGAAAGTTCCAAAAGGGAAAATTTGAATTTGCCACACACCAGTAACTATTTACAAAGCATTTACATTATACTAGGTATTACAAGTAATCTAGAGATAACTTTGGTATCCACAGGAGGTCCTGGAACCAACCCCCCATGAATATCGAGGGATGACTGTAATGAACACATCACCAATCCCTGGATTTTTCATGAGCCCAAAGTAAACATTTTTTTAATTACACTCTTCATTCAATATTTTCCCTAAATTTATATTTGTTGATTGAATTTGTTCATAATATCTTTTGTCATACAAAAGTTTCAAAGCTTTGAATAGACATATCTGTTTTCTTTGAAAATTTTATATAAAATTCATTTTTTTGCCATATCATCTATAATCTATATCCTTATTTTTTTAACATCTTTATTGGAGTATAATTGCTTTATAATGTTGTGTTAGTTTTTGCTGTATAACAAAGTGAATCATTTATACATATACATATATCCCCAAATCCCCTCATTCTTGCATCTCCCTCCCACCCTCCCTATCCCACCCCTCTAGGTGGTCACAAAGCACTGAGCTGATCTTCCTGTGCAATACAGCTGCTTCTGACTAGCTATTTTACATTTGGTAGTGTATATATGTCAATGCTACTCTCTCACTTCGTCACAGCTTACATTTCCCCATCCCTGTATCCTCAAGTCCATTCTCTATATCTATGTCTTTATTTCTGTCCTGCCCTTGGCTCTTCAGACCCATTTTTTTTTCTTAGATTCCATATATATGTGTTAGCATACGGTATTTGTTTTTCTCTTTCTGACTTACTTCACTCTGTACGACAGACTCTAGATCAATCCACCTCAAGACAAATAACTCAATTTCAATTCTTCTATGGCTGAATAATATTCCATTGTATATATGTGCCACTTCTTTATCCATTCATCTGTGGATGGACACTTAGGTTGCCTCCATTTCCTGGCTATTGTAAATACTGTTGCAATGAACATTGTGGTACATGTCTCTTTTTGAATTATGGTCTTCACAGGGTATATGCCCAGTAGTGGGATTGCTGGGTCATATAGTAGTTCTATTTTTAATTTTTTAAGGAAACTCCATAGTGGCTGTATCAATTTACATTCCCACCAACAGTGCAAGAGGGTTCCCTTTTCTCCACACCCTCTCCAACATTTATTGTTTGTGGATTTTTTGATGATAGCCATTGTGACCGGCATGAGGTGATACCTCATTGTACTTTTCATTTGCCTTTCTCTAATGATTAGTGATGTTGAGCATCCTTTCATGTGTTTGTTGGCAATCTTTATATCTTCTTTGGAGAAACGTCTGTTTAGGTCTTCTGCACATTTTTGCATTGGGCTGTTTGTTTTTTCTCATATAGAGCTGTGTGAGTTGCTGGTATATTTTGAAGATTAACCCTTTGTCAGTTGCTTCCTTTGCAAATATTTTCTCCCATTCTGAGAGCTGTGTTTTCCTACTGTTTATGGTTTCCTTTGCTGTGCAAAATCTTTTAAGTTTCATTAGGTTCCATTTGTTTACTTTTTTTTTTTTTTTTTTTTTTTTTGTGGTACGCGGGCCTCTCACTGTTGTGGCTTCTCCCGTTGCGGAGCACAGGCTCCCGACGCGCAGGCTCAGCGGCCATGGCTCACGGGCCCAGCCGCTCTGCGGCATGTGGGATCCTCCCAGACCGGGGCACGAACCCATGTCCCCTGCATCGGCAGGCGGACTCTCAACCACTGCGCCACCAGGGAAGCCCCCATTTGTTTATTTTTGTTTTTATTTCCCTTTCTCTAGGAGGTGAGTCAAAAAGGATCTTGCTGTGATTTATGTCATGGAGTGTTCTGCCTATGTTTTCCTCTAAGAGTTTTATAATGTCTGGCCTTTCATTTAGGTCTTTAATCCATTTTGAGTTTATTTTTGTGTATGGTGTTAGGGAGTGTTCTAATTTTGTTCTTTTACAAGTAGCTGTCCAGTTTTTACCAGCACCACTTATTGAAGAGGCTGTCTTTTGCATTGTATACTCTTGCCTACTTCATCAAAGATAAGGTGACCATATGTGCATGGGTTTATCTCTGGGCTTCCTATCCTGTTACATTGATCTACATTACTGTTTTTGTGCCAGTACCATACTCTCTTGATTACTGTAGCTTTTTAGTAGTCTGAAGTCTGGGAACCTGAATCCTCCATCTCCGTTTTTCTTTCTCAAGATTGCTTTGGCTATTCGGGGTCTTTTGTGTTTCCATACAAATTGTGAAATTTTTTGATCTAGTTCTGTGAAAAATGCCATTGGTAGTTTGATAGGGATTGCAATGAATCTGTAGATTGCTTTGGGTAGTAGAGTCATTTTCACAGTGTTGATTCTTCCAACCCAAGAACACGGTGTATCTCTCCATCTGTTTGTATCGTCTTTAATTTCTTTCCTCAGTGTCTTACAGTTTTCTGCATACAGGTCTTCTGTCTCCTTAGGTAAGTTTATTCCTAGGTATTTTACTCTTTTTGTTGCAGTGGTAAATGGGAGTGTTTCCTTAATTTGTCATTCAGATTTTTCACCATTAGTTTACAGGAATGCAAGAGATTTCTGGGCATTAATTTTGTATCCTGCTACTTTACCAAATGCATTGATTAGCTCTAGTAGTTTTCTGGGAGCATCTTTAGGATTCTCTATGTATAGTATCATGTCATCTGCAAACAGTGACAGCTTTACTTCTTCTTTTCCAATTTGGATTCCTGTTACATCTTTTTCTTCTCTGATTGCTGTGGCTAGGACTTCCAAAACTATGTTGAATAATAGTGGTGAGAGTGGGCAACCTTGTCTTGTTCCTGATCTTAGTGGAAATGGTTTCAGTTTTTCACCACTGAGGACGATGTTGGCTGTGGGTTTGTCATATATGGCCTTTATTATGTTAAGTCCCCTCCATGCCTACTTTCTGGAGAGTTTTTATCATAAATGGGTGTTGGATTTTGTCGAAAGCTTTTTCTGCATCTATTAAGGCTATCAAATGGTTTTTATCCTTCAGTCTGTTACTATGGTGTGTCACATTGATTGATTTGCATGTACTGAAGAATCCTTGCATTCCTGGAATAAACCCCACTTGATCATGGTGTTTGATCCTTTTAAGGTGCTGTTGGATTCTGCTTTCTAGTATTTTGTTGAGGAGTTTTGCATTTATGTTCATCAGTGATATTGGTCTGTACTTTTCTTTTTTGTGACATCTTTGTCTGGTTTTGGTATCAGGGTTATGGTGGCCTCATATAGTTTGGGAGTGATCCTCCCTCTGCTATATTTTGGAAGAGTTTGAAAAGGACAGGTGTTAGCTCTTCTCTAAATGTTTGATAGAATTCGCTTGTGAAACCATCTGGTCCTGGGCTTTTGTTTGTTGGAAGATTTTTAATCACAGTTTCAATTTCAGTGCTTGTTATTGGTCTGTTTATGTTTTCTATTTCTTCCAGGTTCAGACTCAGAAGGTTGTGCTTTTCTAAGAATTTGTCCATTTCCTCCAGGTTGTCCATTTTAATAGCGTATAGTTGTTTGTAGTAATCTTTCATGATCCTTTGTATTTCCGCAGTGTCAGTTATTCCTTCTTTTTCATTTCTAATTCTGTTGATTTGAGTCTTCTGGCTTTTTTTCCTGATGAGTCTGGTTAGTGGTTTATCATTTTTGTTCATCTTCTCAGAGAACCAGATTTTACTTTTATTGATCTTTGATATCATTTCCTTCTTTTCTTTTTCATTTATTTCTGATCTGATCTTTATTGATTTCTTTCCTTCTGCTAACTATGGGGATTTTTAGTTCTTCTTTGTGTAATTGCTTTAGGTGTAAGGTTAGGTTGAGTTTTTGAGATGTTTCTTGTTTCTTGAGCTAGGACTGTATTGCTGTAAACTTCCCTCTTAGAACTGCTTTTGCTCCATCCTATAGGTTTTGGGCCATCATGTTTTCATGTCATTTGTTTCTAGGTATTTTTTTATTTCCTCTTTGATTTCTATGTGATATCTTGGTTACTGAGTAGTGTATTGCTTATCCCCCATCTGTTTATTTTTTACAGCTTTTTCCCTTTAATTGATATCTAATCTCATAGTGCTGTGGTCAGAAAAAGATACTTGATGTGATTTCAATTTTCTTAAATTTACCAAGGCTTGATTTGTGACCCAAGATATGATCCATCCTGGAGATGTGACATGAGCACTTGAGAAGAAAATTTATTCTGTTGTTTTGGATGGAATGTCCTATAAATATCAATTAAGTCCACCTTGTTTAATGTGTCATTTAAAGCTTGTGTTTATTTTCATTTTGGTTGATATGTGCATTGGTGAAAGTGGGGTGTTAATGTCCCCTACTATTATTCTGTTACTGTTGATTTCCCCTTTTATGGCTGTTAGCATTTGCCTTATTATTGAGGTGCTCCTATTTCGGGTGCATAAATATTTACAATTGTTACATCTTCTTCTTGGATTGATCCCTTGATCATTATGCAGTGTCCTTCTTTGTCTCTTGTAACAGTCTTTATTTTAAAGTCTATTTTGTCTGATATGAGAATTGCTACTCCAGCTTTCTTTTGATTTCCATTTACATGGAATATCTTTTTCCATCCCCTCATTTTCAGTCTGTATGTGTCCCTAGGTCTGAAATGGGTCTCTTGTAGACAGCATATACACGGGTCTTGTTTTTGTATACATTCAGTCAGTCTATGTCTTTTGGTTGGAGCATGTAATCCATTTACACTTAAGTTAATTATCCATATGTATGTTCCTATTATTATTTTCTTAATTGTATTGGGTTTGTTTTTGTAGGTCTTTTCCTTCTCTTGTGTTTCCTGCCTAGAGAAGTTCCTTTAGCATTTTTTGTAAAGCTGGTTTGGTGGTGTTGAATTCTCTCAACTTCTGCTTGTCTGTAAAAGTTTTAATTTCTCCATCAAATCTGAATGAGATGCTTGCTGGGTAATCTTGGTGTAGGATTTTCCCTTTCATCAGTTCAAATGTGTCCTGCCACTCCCTTCTGGCTTGCAGAGTTTCTGCTGAAAGATCGGTTGTTAACCTTATGGGTATTCACTTGTATGTTATTTGTTGCTTTCCCCCTGCTGCTTTTAATATTTTTTCTTTGCATTTAATTTTTGATATTTTGATTAATATGTGCCTTGGCATGGTTCTGCTTGTATTTATGCTGTATGGGAGTCTCTGAGCTTCCTGGACTTGATGGACTATTTCCTTTCCCATACTACGGAAATTTTCAACTATAATCTCTTCAAATATTTCCTCAGTCCCTTTCTTTTTCTTTTCTTCTTCTGGGACCCCTATAATTCGAATGTTGGTGCACTTAACATTGTCTCAGAGGTCTCTGAGAATGTCCTCTATTCTTTTCATTGTTTTTTCTTTATTCTGCTCTGCGGTAGTTATTTTCACTATTTTATCTTTCAGGTCACTTATCCATTCTTCTGCCTCAGTTCTTCTGCTATTGGTTCCTTCTAGAGAATTTTAAATTTCATTTATTGTGTTGCTCATCATTGTTTGCTCATTAGTTCTAGGTACTTGTTAAAAGCTTCTTGTATTTTCTCCATTCTATTTTCAAGATTTTGGATCATCTTTACTATCATTGCTCTGAATTCTTTCTCAGGTAGACTGCCTACTTCCTTTTCATCTGTTTCGTCTAGTGGGTTTTTACCTTGCTCCTTCATCTGCTGTGTTTCTCTGACTTCTCATTTTTCTTAAGTTACTTTTCTTGGGGTCTCCTTTTCGCAGGCTGCAGGTTGAAGTTCCTGTTGTTTTTGGTGTCTGTCCCCAGTGGGTAAGGTTGGTTCAGTGCCTTGTGCAGGTTTCCTGCTGGAGGGGACTGGTGCCTGTGTTCTGGTGGGTGGGGCTGGATCTTGTCTTTCTGGTGGGCAGGACTGCGTCCAGTGGTATGTTTGGGGGTGTCTGTGAACTTAGTATGATTTTAACTGTAGCTCATGCCCATCTCTGAAGCTTGTTTAGGCAGTTTTCTGAATCCCCTCTCTTCACGCACCCTGAAACAATGGTCTCTTGTCTCTTCGGCAGGTCCAGACTTTTTCTCAGACTCCCTCCCGGCTAGCTGTGGCGCGCTAGCTCCCTTCAGGCTGTGTTCACACAGCCAACTCCAGTCCTCTCCCTGGGATCTGACCTCCGAAGCCCGAGCCTCTGTCCCAGTTGCTCACCTGGCAGGTGAGCAGACAAGCCTCTCAGGCTGGTGAGTGCTGGTCGGCACCGATCCTCTGTGCAGGAATCTCTCTGCTTTGCCCTCTGCACCCCTGTTGCTGAACTCTCCTCCGTGGCTCCAAAGCATCCCCCACACCCTGCCCACCTCCACCCGGTCTCCACCAGTTAAGGGGCTTCCTAGTGTGTGGAAACTTTTCCTCTTTCACAGCTCCCTCTCAGAGGTGCAGATCTCATCCCTATTGTTTTGTCTCTGTTTTGTCTTTTTTCTTTTGCCTTACTCAGGTACATGTAGATTTTCTTGCCTTTTGGGAAATCTGAGTTCTGCCAGCGTTCAGTAGGTGTTCTGTTGGAGTTGTTCCACATGCAGATGTATTTTTGAGGTATTTGTGGGGAGGAAGGTGATCTCCACCTCTTACTCCTCCTCCATCTTGAAGGTCCCTCCCCAAATAAACATTGATTGTTTTAAAATATTAATATTGGGGA
This sequence comes from Kogia breviceps, assembly GCF_026419965.1. Lineage (NCBI taxonomy): Eukaryota > Metazoa > Chordata > Mammalia > Artiodactyla > Physeteridae > Kogia > Kogia breviceps. The sequence continues at coordinate 51,168,450 of NC_081311.1, forward strand.
CTGTGTGTTTTAGCTACTCTTACTAAATCACCAGATTTGGGGCTTGATTTTTTGAGGATTTTTCCCAGTTTTGTTGTGAAATAATTGGTATACATCACTGTGTAAATTTAAGGTATAGAGCATGACGGTTTGATTTACATATACTGTGAAATGATTACTACTATAGGTTTAGTTAACATTATCATCTCATTTAGATACCATTTGTAAAAAAGAAAAAAATTTCTCCTTGTGACGAGAACTCATAGGACCTACTCTCTTAAGTTTCCTATACATCATAGAGCAGTGTTAACTATATTCACCATGTTGTACATTATATCTCTAGGACTGATTTACCTTATAACTAGAAGTTTGTACCTTTTGACCACCTTGCTCCTATTTGCCCTCCTCCCACCCACCACCTCTGATAACCACAAATCTGATCTCTTTTTCTATGAGTTTGATGAGGGTTTTTTGGTTTGTTTGTTTGCTTGCTTGTTTCAGATTCCACAATAGAAGAGAGATCCTACCGTACTTGTCTTTCTCCTTCTGACTTACTTTACTAAGCATAATGTCATCAAGGTTCATCCATATTGTCACAAATAGCAGCATTTCCCCTTCCCCTATTATGGCAATAGTCCATATTATATATATCTCCACAACTTCTTTATCCTTTCATCTGGTGATGAACACTTAGGTTATTTCCATGTCTTGGCTATTGCAAATAATGCTGCTGTGAACATGAGGGTGCAAATATCATTTCAAGTTACTGTTTTTGTTTCCTTGGATAGACACCCAGAATTAGAATTGTGAGCTCATTTGGTAGTTATATTTTTAATAATACACTAGGTTTCACCCTTTGACATTTACCAAATTCCCTCATCATTTTCCAGTAAGGAGACTGAGAGATAAGCATCCCTCTTAGTTCTAAGCTCTTGCTACAGTGCCCACTGTTTCCAGCCTCCTCAAAGTCAGAGTCAAAGTCAGCCTCCTGTCCAAAGTCAACAACAGACAACTGGAAATGGAGCAACAGAAGCCTCTGTTTCTCCAGGTTTATTATGACAGTGGAGGGAAGTGCTCATCTCTGTATTGTGCAGGGCAGTCATCCCTGTTCACAGATCCACAGGAAACCAATACAGCTCACGTCAGGCCTTTGTGGGCCATGATAAGAACTTGGAATTTGACACTGAAGGTAATGGGCAGTGATTCAGGATTTTCAGCACCAAAATGGCATTATGTGACTTAAAGTTTTAAAGATATACCCAGGCTGCTGTGTTGAGAATAGATTGTGTGATACAGGGAGGGTAAAGAAAGGAGATCAGTACGGTAGCCGATGGGTAACTCACAATGTGGTATTAATAGTGACTTGGTCCAGAGAGTTAGCAGTGGAGGTGTTAAAAAATAAGTCTGGATTCTGGATATATTTGGAAGGTAGAGCCGACTTGATCTTCTCTTGTGATTCACCTAGATCTCATACCTCACTCCTCTCTTCATTTAACCCGCTGCCCAAATGTAATAATCTCAGAGGGTTCCCCAAACACTCCATCTGAAATAGCCTTCTCATGCCCTATTGCTCTCCATCTTATCCTGCTTTCTTTTTCCTTATAGTCTTACCTACCTGAAATTACATTATATATGAATTCGTTGACCTATTATTTATCCCTCCAAATAAAACGCTCTTTTCATGAGGGCATAGATTCATCTTTATCCTCACTATATCCCCAGAGCCCTGGCCCACAGCTGACACTCACATATTGTTAAATGAGTAAGTGAGCCGATTCAACCAATCTTATTGGGGTAACAAATCTTGTTCCTAAAATATCAAGCAATAAATACAAGGCCCTGCTCTGCAGCATATTTGTTGTGATGCGGGGTCATCACAGTGGTGAAAGAAAGGACTGGTGTGGCCTGAAACCTGGCCCTACTTTGATCTAGGTATCTAGAGCCAAAGTCTCACTAAAGGGCTCCCACTCTGCATACTTCTCATATATTTTATTTTCCTCATCCATCTTGCTCAACAACATTCAATAGATTTCCAATTTCAATCTTTGACCTAGGAACTCCCGGATTGGGAACCACATTGTAGTACTTTTATGTAGATCTTTTCATTGTCAGCCAAGCATTTTAGAAAGTATTTGCCACTATCATCAGTGCTACGGAAAATTCGCAAAAGCCATCTTAGTCTGGTCAAAGGGACCTCAGCATTCTGGATACTATGATTTTTATGGAAGAGGCTTCTTGACTTGTGATGGACATGTTCTGATACCCAATAGGACCAAGGTCATTGGTCTCACTGGCAACAGCTTTATCAGGAGCTGGAAGAGACACCCTGAGAAGTGAGAGATACAAGGATCTGCTCACAACTGGGAAACCAACCACTGAGTCTCCTTCATTGTGTGTCACCCCATTAGCCTCAGTGAAAAACATGCTTTGCTGAGAATTAGCGATGCTGCATGAACTGATGAGCTGAGAGGCACAGGAATGTCATCAAAAGGAAGGAGCTGGGGAAGAAGGGACCACTTTTGTAAGGTTAATTTTACTGCTGATGGCAATGAGACAGTTGGATCCATTAGGACCCTTGAAATTAACAATCCAGCTCATTAACAATCAACCTGGCCCTGGGCAACTGTGCCCCTCCTCAGTTTCCTGCTTTCTGTCCTGCTCCTGCATACCTAACCTCCTTGCAGTCTACAGAAGCACAAACATTTATTGAGTATTTACTAGATTTCAGGTACTGACATCATTTCCATTCTGTTTTTTAGTCCTATAAAACTCATAGAGTAAGGCACCTTTATTGTCCAATTCCACACATAAGGAAAGTAACAACCAGTAATGGACCATTACTATCTAAAAGACGAGCATTTTGGCAACTATTCTACACTATCTTCATCTTAATTTTAATTATTCTTAGAAACTAGTCCTCCAATTTCAGCCTTCATTCTCGTGCAACTTCACCTCCCCCAGGACAAGACCAGGCCAAACCCCCAACAACTCAATCATCTCAATGCCCACCTCTTTCTCAAGAAGGAATATTTCAATTTTTTTAGAGTAAACCTTCAATAATAGCAGGTTCCCAAGGCCCTTAAGAACTTTTCAATGAAAAATAAAGAATTTCCCCTCTTAACAATTTTAAAGTGTATAATCCAGTGTTGTTAACTATAAGCACTATGTCGTACAGCAGATTTCTAGAACTTGTTGATCTTGTCTAACTGAAACTTTATACCTGTTGATCAACAATTTCCCATTCCCCCTTACGGTTCTTACCACAATAATTTTTAAGTAGGGGTGGGCAGTGCAGGAGGAAACTCTTGAAGGTGATGGGTATGTTTATTACTTTGATTGTGGTGATGGTGTCACAGGTGTATGCTTATGTCTAAACTCATATGATACACATTAAATATGGGGTGTTTTCTGTATATCAATTACACTTCAATAAACCTGTTGTGGTTTTTTTTGAAAGACATTAAAACCATAAATTTGAAAAAAGATGAAAAGAAAAACAAAATTTCACTTTGAGTGACAGGGAGGTGATCTGGTAAGAGGGGTCACATGACCTCCCACGGCAGGAAATGCAGAACTTCCAGAGTGCAGGGGAGCACGTGGCTTCTACTGCTGCTGCTGCAGCTGCCAGTACTCAGCCTGTCATCTTCATCTCCCCAAGGTTTCCCGAACAGCCTCATTCCAGGTGTGCTTGATTTTGCACACCAGAGCAGTCAAAGCCAAAGGCAATGTTTAAAAGGAATTCATTTTTTTATGATATTGCTTTATTTTTTACTTAAAAAAGGCAACATACGATTTTTTTAAATGCTCTGAAAACCACCCATCATCCAACCACTCTTACAGAACAATTTTCCTCTTCCCTCCTTGAGACATATTCTTTATGGTTGTGATTGAAGCAAATTCAAGAATTTTTCATCCTTTATTTTAATGAATATTCCATTATAAACTTATTTTTCAGTTTCGGAGTCTTCAAAATACCATCTTCATGGTTTTATAAAATGGCATCATACCAGGGAAATATAGTTTTTAAATAATCCTCTTAATGTGGGGTAGCTGATTTCTTCTGTTAAATTTTTGCTATAATTATAGTTTATACAACAGAGTGCCTGTGACATGCCAGGCATTTTCTAAGTGTTCCACATTTAACTCATTTGATCCTCACAACAACCCACAGTTTAGGCTGCAACACTATTATCTGCATGAAGAAACTGAGGCACAGGAAAGTCACATCACTTGCCCAAGGTCACCAGGTAGTTGAGTGGGAAGCTCCAAGAGAATCCGATTCCTCAGGGCACACACTGGTCACCTACGCCTCTCTGCTGCAACAAACCTATCTGTGCAGATGTGGAGACTTTTCCTCGCAAATAGCTCCTTAGAATAAATTCATAGGGTCTGAAATTATTGGGTCAAAAAATATGAATACTTTTATGACTCTTACTAAATACATACGCAACACCATTCAAAAGAGTTCTTTCCACTTCAAACTCCACCAGCAATGAATAACTGTGCCAGGGGCTTCCCTGGTGGCACAGTGGTTGAGGGTCCGCCTGCCAATGCAGGGGACACAGGTTCGTGCCCCAGTCCGGGAAGATCCCAAATGCTGCGGAGCGGCTGGGCCCGTGAGCCATGGCCGCTAAGCCTGCACGTCCGGAGCCTGTGCTCTGCAATGGGAGAGGCCACAACAGTGAGAGGCCTGTGTACCGCAAAAAAAAAAAAAAAAATTTCCAATCACATGCTTGACCAGTGTTAGGCTCTAGGAGGAGGTGAAGAAGAGCATGCTCTCTGAGTGATCTGTCACACCCAGGAAGTATCTGGTTGCAACCTGCTGTATCAATAGCCAAATCACTAGGCCTACACACCATGAGCTTGAGGGCATGCAGAGGCAGTAGTGACGAGAGGGCAGGAGGACCTCACCGTGCAAACTGGGGGAGGCACACACCATCATCAGAATTCCTCCCACAACTGCCCCCAAACAAGCTCCTTTTACTGCCTGAGGTGTTCATGGGAATGCAGGTGGTGAGGGACTAAACAGTGAATAATTCTGTTTATTATTCCTAACCCATGGCCCTCACAGAAGACTGGAATGGCTCCCCAGCTCCCTGGGCCTCAGAGATGCCTATGGGTCTGGGCTGTGGGTATGACTGTGGTTTGGGGTTTGTTCCGCTTTCACTGTGTGCTGAACCTCCAAGAATCCCTGTACCCAGGTTGATTACTACTGATGTATGCTAGCTGTGAAACAACAGACCAAGGTAGCGGAGTGAATTCAAGTACAGTGGTGTACTAATGCCAGGGCTGGGATATTTCTGTCATAAGAAGAGAGCTCTGAGTGCAGACCTTGCAGGCTCCCAATTAAGTATTTGATGACAATAAGATGATTCACTTGTAAGATTTCCAATGTGTATGGGTCCTCTCCATCATTGGATTTGCTTTTGTCCTAGGCAAGAAAGCCCAAAGGGCAGTGCTCCAATACCAGCTCACTCTCTCTTCTGACTTCTAGGGTCCTTTTTCCATTTTTCCATGGCAAGAATTGTATGCTGTACTTTTTTCTTCCTCAACCTCGTTATTTCTACAGAACACTACTCACCGATCCATTTCTGTCCATGAAGTCCTCAGACACACCCTGGTTTTCCTACAACAACCCCTCCTCCGAGGTCTGAAATGAAAAGTCTAGAATCTCCTTTCCTCTGTTCAACAGTCCTCATGGACCTTTGCTTTGCCTCCATCATGACATTCAATCCATTGACCTCTCTACCTTCTCCCAATCTACCGTCTCCATCTTTCTCCTCATTCAACTTAGATTCCATAGTCCATCATTCTCTTTAAAAACCTCTAAATGCCCAAACTTCTCCTTCCTTCCATCAAGACCCTGCGCAAAACTCCTCTCTGTATCTGTAATCACTTTAGCTCAAGCTATAGTGGTCCCTGCACTGATAAAGTTCAAAAGTCTTCTTTCTCTCCTCTTTCCAAACCATTCTCTACACAGTCTAGCTAAAATGGTCTCTTTAAAACATTAAAAAAAATTTTTTTTTAAAAATGGTTCTGAAGAACTTAGGGGCAGGACAGGAGTAAAGACGCAGACATAGAAAATGGACTTGAGGACATGGCCGGTGGGGGAGGATAAGCTGGGACAAAGTAAGACAGTAGCCCTGACATATATACACTACCAAACGTAAAACAGATAGCTAGTGGGAAGCAGCCGCATAGCACAGGGAGATCAGCTTGGTGCTTTGTGACCACCTAGAGGGGTGGGCTAGGGAGGGTGGGAGGGAGGGAGATGCAAGAGGGAAGAGATATGGAAACATATGTATATGTATAACTGATTCACTTTGTTATACAGTAGCAACTAACACAACATTGTAAAGCAATTATACTCCAATAAAGACGTTAAAAAATACCCACTAATGTGATAATGTTATTTCCATGCTAAAAATTAAGTCATCTGGTTCCCACCATTCTTAAGATAAGGCCCTGGTCCTCATGTCCTCTTCAGCCCAGCCTTATCCCTGGCTGCTTCCCAACTCTCGTCACGCCACCACCATGGAAATCTCCCAGCGCGTCTCAGCAAGCCATGCTCCCCTTTCTCTCACTCTCATTCCCTCTGCCTGGAACGCCCTTCCCTGCACTGACCTTGGCGGGATACTTTTATTCATCCTTGTGTATCAAATGAAGTAGTACTCTTTTAGAAAAGCCTTCCTAGTTCTTCAAGACTAAGTCAGTTTTCCTCCTTAACCGCTCATAGTAGCATTTACTTCTCCTTCATAGCACACATCATACACACAATTAAGTACCCAAATTATATCTTGTTTTCTGTTTACATTTGTCCCAGAGTATAATTTCCATGGGAACAGGGACAAAGTCTGTCATCTCCTCACTTTATCTCAGAGCCTAGAACAGTGGCTGGCACACAGTAGGCTCCTCCTTAGAATATGTATCGCATGAATTAACGTACTCTCACCTATAAAATTCAGAAATAATCTTAACAAGAATTTCAAATGTTGACAAGGGTACAGTGAGATATGCCCAACTGCACACAGCTCTTGGGAATATAATTTATTACAACCCTTTTAGAAAATAATTTTACATGATGTATTACAAGTGTTACTTTTGATCTAGTAATTCCACTTCAAAGAAATAAGCTTAAGCACATGCACAAAAGCTTATACACAGATGTCTTGTCTCATTATTTGTAATACTGAAAAATTATTAATGACATAAATATCCAACAACAGCTAAGTAAATTAAGGTTTGGCATCTAAGTAGAATATTATTTCACTATTTTTAAGTATGTGTACAAAGAATTTGCAATAACTTTGGGCAATGTTTATGTTTTAATGTTTCTGAATAAGCAGTATACAAAATTATACAGACAGCATGAACCCAATGTGTAAAAAAGCATATATAGAAAAAGAGATTAAAACTACAAAGAAATAATAAGAGCCATTATAAGAACAACAATGACAATAATGTTAATGACTAACACTTACTGAGCATTTGCCGTGCTCCAAACATTGTTATGTCTTACATACACTGATTCATTCAAGGCTCATAACAACCTTATTATTTCAATTAGGTTACAATTATTCCCATTTTTAAGATGAGGAAACTCAGGCTCAAAAAGGTAAAGTAACTTCTCTAGGATCACCCAGGATGTCCAATGAAAGAGTCTTAACACTTTAAAATAATAAAAATATTTCCAAATAATAATCATACCATCTCTTGGTGATATGATTATTCTATACGTGATTCTTTCTATGTTTTCCTATTTCCTGTAATGAGCATCCCTAACTGTGATAAATGGAAAGAAAAGTTTCATCTAAAAACAGCCCATAAAGAAGAGTTTCTTAGTTGGCACAATCTTTATGCCTAAGCAATCCTGGAAGCAGTAGTGTAAATTATAAAAGTATAAATATTTCAGAAACCTACTGCATCACCTTCCAGTGGCTATTAATAGAAGTATCAAGGCCACCTGGTTGCTTTAGAAAATTAAACCATGAGCAGTATCTTGGTAGTTCTTTCCTAAATGGAACCTCACTCCCATCCCATTAAGCAGCCCTCTTTGCCAATGAAGAGTACACTGATGGGGTAAGACAAGGATCACACATTTTTTATTAAGCCATTCTCATGTAAGTATAGGATGATAAAGGATCTGAAATAATGGCACTTATTCATAAATTCAGATGTTTTGTGTATATATATATATATATATATATATATATATATATACACGTGTGTATGTGTGTGTGTGTGCGTGCGTGCGTGTGTGTCTGTGTAAAATAGCTCCTCTGGTCAGCATTCCATGTTAGCAGGACATTGAAGACCCATTGAGAGTATCTGTGACAGCTATACCCAGCTCAACTTGAGGACATAGGTGTGTGGACTTCTTTGCTCAAGTACAGACTGCCCTTCCAGCTGACCTCTTTCTAATAGGATTCCAGCAGAGCTTTTAATAGTTTGAAAATAAAATCCATCCATTTTTTAAAAATTAGGCTTAAGTCAATGGAAAGATAAGATTTCATATATGTATGTCTACATGTGTGTGTCTCTGTGGTGTGTGTGTATATCATGCACTCATGCATGTGTGGTATATCCTAAAAGAATGTCAGAGCATATCCCGCCAGGGAACCTTTGTCTGGCAGCCTCTTAGGAAGTATCCCTAAGGGTATAGAGAGCTTGAAGTATATAATGATTGCAAGGCCCTTAGCAATACTGAAGTGGAGGTAAGATACTGAGATCCACAAAGTAGCTGCTCTTCAGCTCTCCACTGACCTTGCCATTCATAGACTGACACCCAAGACCTAATGCGAAGAGGCTGAATTTGAAGTGAATAAAAATCATTAAAAAGTACAAATCTCCTTCAGAAATTGGGAAAAGAGGTACTGCACCCCTAGCTTTCTCCGCACAAGGGTTGAATATATTTGTCACAGTTACAGAAGGTGATGGTTGTGAGTGAATCAAAGACTGAGCTGAGGCATACCTGCTTGGGAGTACCCAAAGGTATCACCAAATAAATCTCCCTAGGGTGAAGGGAGCCATGGGTCAAAGACAGAGAGAACTTGCAAATATCACCTAGAACCAAGAAGGATGAGTTTCAAGCACACATGAGCCACTTCCTAGATACCTACTGTTCTATTTGGGTAAAATTTGGGAGAGAGGTTGGGGTAAAAGTTCTGATTATTCTTTACATGAGCTCTAGAATAAAAACAGCTTTATAATTGTGATCCTATTGTATCTATGAGCTGGTATCAACAGCAATGTATGGATTTCATTGAATAATGACAGCAAAAATAACTGCATGATAACCTAGGGTAAAGGAATCAGTACAAAGTGATAAGGGACAAAATAGTAACAATGTCAATTATACATTCATGAACAAGGTACATAATGATGAAAGCAATACATTACGCTAAAACAATATGAAAATAAATAACAATTTAAGAGACACAGGAAGAATAATTTCCTAATTGGCTAAACATTTTAGAATAAGACAATGAAGATCAAAGACATGTTGCAATCATTTAAAGGAAATCAAGGTTCTCAAGGCAATATCAAATGCCATGCATTTGCCCTCCCAAAGTGGTAAGATACCGTCAGAGGAGAGAGAACGGAGAACCAACGGGCTTTTTGCTCTTCTGCTCAAAAATTTACTTTTCTACAGTTGGCACAGAAGAGCTCTCTGGAGGATGCTCCAGATGTTTTCTACTCACTGACAGGCTGAGTCCTCTCACCTCATGACCCACCTTGAGCTTCAAAGCCTTTCTGAGCCTCAGTGCCTACGGAGATGTCAGTTACACCTTACTCATAAGATTAGTGTTGAAATTAAGACAAATGTAAACCCTTACCCAATCCCTATGCTAATTCTCATGCTTTTCTCTGTTAAGCATGAGTATGTCACTAATATTTTTTTTACTATCCCACTCCTGGGCATATATCTGGAGAAAACCATAATTCACAAAGATCCATGCACCCCACTGTTCACTGCCGCACTATTTACAATAGCCAGGACATGGAAGGAACTTAAATATCCATCAACAGAGGAATGGATAAAGAAGATGTGGTACATATATACAATGGAATATTACTCAGCCATAAAAAAGAATGAAATAATGCCATTTGCAGCAATACGGATGGACCTAGAGATTGTCATACTGAGTGAAGTAAGTCAGACAGAGAAAGACAAATATCACATGATATTGCTTATGTGTGGAACCTAAAAAAATAGTACAAATGAACTTATTTACAAAACAGAAATAGTCATCGATGTAAAAAACAAACTGACAGTTACCAGGGGGTAAAGGGTGGGGAGGGATAAGCTGGGAGATTGGGATTTACACATACACACTACTATATATAAAATAGATAACTAATAAGGACCTACTGTATAGCACAAGAACTCTACTCAGTACTCTGTACTGACTTATATGGGAAAAGAATCTAAAAAAGAGTGGATATATGTATAACTGATTCACTTTGTTGTACCACAGAAACTAACACAACACTGTAAATCAACTATACTCCAATAAAAAAAAAATAAATGAGTTCACATTGTAAAGTTCTCTAAATTGAGAACCATATATTTTGGCCGTCTCTCCCCTAAAACTCTATCATTTTACCTTCTTCAGCATGTCACATTAACGGACTCATACAGTACGTAATATTTTCAGACTGGCTTCTTCCACATCTCAATATGCACTATAAGATCCACCCAAGCTTTTGCATGGCAAGATAGTTTATTCCATTTACTGGGGAATAAACTCCATTGTACAGATACACCACTCCAATTTCAGTCCCAAACCATGCCAACAATGTCTTCTACCCCTGCCTTCACCACCACCACTAAATATATTTGGAGCATTTTGGTTTATTCACTCTAGGGATCCTGAAACTATGGTACCTATCTTCTGGCCATACTTGGCCACTACTACTGGCTACAGATGTAGCTGTGAGAAGAGTGACCCTGAGCATCAGTAAGCCAAGGTCATTACAATTGCGTACTTCCACACTCTTTCACAGACACAGAGCCCCTTACTCCCACTTAGGGGAAACATGCTGGTTAAAATTAGAGAAATTTTCCATCAGAATTTTATAACAAGAATGTTTTAAGCTCTGGCCTCCAGTCTATGGCATAATTCAAAATTCTACAAGTATGAAGAGAGATGATCAGGACCCAACATCCTGAGTAACTTCTCACGTCATCAGGGAAATCTCAGAGTTCAACTCCAGTTAGCACAACCCAATCTCCAGCAAAGCCTGGAAAGTCAAGTGGTTGTCCTCTATTCTCTTCCTGTTTGTTGAACATCTCTGCTCTCCCATGAAGTCCTCTTGTATGTGTGTCTGTTCGTATTGTCATGGCTTCAACTCTAGTACCAGTTGTACCTGTAAGCTATGGTCTCCATTACCATCTGACTGGTTTAGGCTGTCTGTTTCAATTCCCAATGTCTGTATGTAGTAGACACCATCTGAAGTGTCTAACCAGCTTCCACAGTTTGAACACACCCCATGATCTACAGACATAGGCATCAGCAGCCATGTTTAGAATCCAGCTATTTTTGATTAGGACAAGGGAAGACCCCAGACCCCCCAAAAAACTAAACACATTTTCTTTCTTGAGAATTTTGGAATGTAAATTAGGATCAACAATTGGGAGTTCACATTGAATGAGGTCAAACAAAGCACTCTGGACTAGGATTGTTTTTCAAATTGTAGAACATAACTGATCAGTAGATTATGGGAAAAAAATTAGTGAGTGATGACTAGCACTTTTGACAAAAATTTAAATAGAATAAAGTAAATGGTATGAGAAAATGTTATAGTACACTGCACACAGTAAAAATAAATACTGTTTCATAAAATTTTTGTTTCAGTTGTATATGTATGCCTTCTAGGGCAAAGGTGAAATGTAGTTCTTACCGTGGATCATGGTTCAAAAGGGTAGAAAGACCCTGTTCTATAGGGAATGTCCACAAAATCTGGGTGCTCCTTTCTCCAATCCTTGTTGTTCAACAGTCTTTTTGTGTGAGGCTAAGAGGGGACAGTTAATTAAGCTTGCTTGGGTTCTACTATGAACCAAAATAGCTTCAGCTAATAAACTGGAAGCCAGAATCTGTTTGGCTGACCTCCAGTGTAGCGTCCACCCCCAATCCAAGCACCATTGGCAGAATAATGAAATCACATGATCCATAGGGCTGCCACTTCCTAATCATGAGTCAGGCAAGTTCTACAAGGAGGATATAAGGATGGAAAGGAAATGCCAGGGGTTCTATTGAACTCTTTTCTGACCAAAAAGAATAATCATTTGATGATGTGGACGTGGGCGGCTAAGTTAGAAGAAAAGGGCCAGGTTCTCCTAGAATATATAAACCTTAGGACACACCTCACAGGGTCTTCCTGGATTCCTTGTCTAAGGACCTGCCCTTTAATTCTGTTTTATACTGGAATTCCCTTTGCATCCAGGGCTAGTATGGATATCAGAATGGGAATGCTTAGCGGAGGTCCAGAATTGACACCAGTTGGGATTACTACTTATGTCAAACATATTCCATCTGTGGAAACAGCCTGTAAATACAGAGGTAGGACCCCTGTGTTTTCACCCATCCAGATATATGACCATGATTTCTTGGTCATAATTAAGTGGTCCAGGGGTGAGACACTGACCATTAGCAGTTATCCACCAAAATTTTCAAACTGAAACTGACAGATGCAGGTCACTCAAGAATGGCAGTAGATTGGGTAATTGTAAGCAACTGATCAGGAAAAAACCAGTTTGTAGTAGGAGAGAATAAACAAATAAGTGAAGGAACAGAGAGAGGACCCAGGCAACATGCAAGTCTCTGGCTCCAGTTGACTTGAAGACCAGTTGTACCCCTGCCCTTCCCACAATTATATAAACAATACCCTGATGATCCCTCAATAAATGTCACTTCGTACTTAAGCACAAGTAGTCACCATGTGCCTACAGGATACAATTCCTTTAAGGAACAAACTGGGACCAAAAAAAAGAAGTTTTAGTACAAAATGGCATTTTCTTGGTAGATTTCAGTTTTCCCAAAGAGGATTTTGCTGGAGATGCTTAATAAGAAAGCTAATTCAAGTTGGGTCTCTGTCACTTAAGACCAAAAATATTCTATTATGATGACCTATCCAATGCCTTTCTAAGAATAAACTTGTACAAAAGCTCAGAGAATTTCAGCAAAGCAAGATATAGAAGAATTGTGAATAATCAGCAGTACTAAGTGTCATGCAGTATGTTGGGCTGCTATCAAACCAACTTTAGGGACTTCCCTGGTGGCGTAGTGGTTAAGAATCTGCCTGCCAAACCAGGGGACACAGGTTTGAGCCCTGGTGCAGGAAGATCCCACATGCTGTGGAGCAACTAAGCCCGTGCACCACAACTACTTAGTCTGCACTCTAGAGCCCGCGAGCCACAACTACTGAAGTCCACGCACCACAACTACTGAAGCTCGCCTGCCTAGAGCCTGTGCTCCACAACAAGAGAAGCCATCGCAATGAGAAGCCCATGCACCACAACGAAGAGTAGCCCCCATTCACCCGCAACTAGAGAAAGCCCGTGCGCAGCAATGAAAACCCAACACAGCCAAAAATAAATAAATAAAATAAATAATTTTATATTAAAAAAAAACACCAACTTTAGAAATATGAAAGCTGAAGTCCTAAGAAGGCATCTTTGAAGGCACTCAGATGCTAAATGGCTGAAGTCAGAGCAGAATACAGGTCTGTTTGAAGCTAGAGTTTAGGCTTTTTTCCCCCAAGCCACTTCCACAGTCTGCTGACAAGAAACTTCACCAAGGACAGTTCCTGGTTTCTCAATGAAGAGCTTGCAGTGTAACTTCATGGAAAAGGTAAAGTAATGCTGGCTCACTCACAGAATCTTCCTAAGACAGCTTTTATCACTGTTGGTCTTGATTGGGCCCCAGGCTGCTGGAGCTGTTCATAATGTCTCCCAGTTCGAACCATTAGTGTGTGATGAGGTGTTTAATTTATATTGTGAATCAGAGGAGCACACTAAACAAATCGAGGAATAGCTACAAGTTTCCTTCCAAGCCTCCAGCACCTACTGGCCCTTCTTAGTCCTCCATCTCCACCCTCTAAAGTATATGTTTCCATGGAAACAGATGCCTGGTGCTCCGAAAAGGCAATTTGAGTTCTGACTGGATTTGCAGGATGAAGCACCCAATGCCTAAAGAAGTAGCAGGAAAAATGCAAGCTTCTGGGAGTTGTTCCTGGCAGGTAACTGAAATCAGGCATTGGGATGCAGTGGAGTCAGGAGCACGAATCCGAAATTGAAGAGGTGATGAATCAAATTCAACAATGATGAGCCTCCCTCCTTGAGAAAGGCCAAGTGTGTGCTCCTCTGGTTTCTTTGTGGCCGAGGTCCTCACTGTGGTTTATGGATTTGCGTGCTCTGGAACCTTGGATCTGGTTCCCACCAAACTTCCCCCCCTCTCGCCCTCATAAAGTCAGTGCTGAGTATGCACTCTCTCCATCCATCCAGTACAAGGCACAATCACAGGGGTGACCCTGTGCGTCATTCTCTCCATTATTTATCTCTCTGTTCCTGGATTTCACCACCATAAGGGGACTTCCCTGTCCAACAGAGAGATTATGAGCTTTGGTCTCAGACACCTCTGGGTTCAAACTCCAGCTCTTTCACTTATTGGTTGGGACACAGAACTGCTCAGAAGAAAAAGACATCAAGGTAGGGAGGGAGTTGAGGTCTTGGTGGAAGTGGCTCTGGTTGGGCCAGGGTGCTCAGACCAGAGCAGGAACCCCCCTCAGGGACTCTATCCTGCCCCTCACTCTTTGGTCACCTGTTGGGCTCTTGTTCCCTGTCTGAGCCAGAACACCCAGAACCCTTTGAGCCCTCCCTCTCCCAGCAAACCAGGATGACTTAGATTACACCATCAGCTTCTCTGGGCTTTGGATCCTCCCCTAAACCCTGACAGTGACCAGCCTTGCAAGTGAAGCAGCATCCTCCAGCCTGTCCTTGCCCAGCCCTATTCAAATGCACCCAAACATTCCTGCTCTACCAGCCTCCAGGGCTCAGTCTCATGCAGACAAGGCCTCTTATTTGGGCCACTTATGAGCTTGATTAGATTCCCAGGCTATGAGTCATGAGTCTATAATTCATAGACTGCATTCCAGCTCCTCCTGGACTGAAGCAGCCTCAGAAAGTTTGATGTCATACGCTAGTGGGCAGGTACTGTCCCTGCGGAGGGGCGCAGGCATGGCCGTCATTGGCAACTGACACAACCGAGTTCCCAGGCCTCTCTCTACTTTCTTATACTATTTCTCTGCCTTTCTCTCATCTCACTTTCTTTCTGTCTCCTTCCCTTTAACTCTGCTTCTGTTTCTTCCTCTCCCTTTCCCTCTCTTTTTCTCTCCCTCCTGCTATCTTTCCCTTTCTCATTCTTTCCCATACTGCCCCTATCCCTTTCACTCTCTCTCTCCCTGACTTCATGTCTTTCTGTCTCCCTCCATCTCCCTCTTTTCCTTGTCTGCTAAAGCCATGAGCCCTTTCCCCAGAAACCTGGAAGAAGACTATAGAGTCCCACTTGTTAGCTGCCATCCGACCCATCCTTCATATTCCAAAGAAGGAACTGGGTTCTCTCCCATGAGCAGTTTGTACTCCAGGGGACCACTGATACCCATGTGCCAAGGGAAGCTAGATGACACCAGTCTCGCATCAGAGTGCACTAGAGATGCCCTCCACGCTCCTGAGAGAGGCCCACCCTGGGAAGTCCCCATGGGGTGGCAGCTCGGCACAAAGGAGGAGTCTGAGGCAACTGCTAGCTCCCCTGCCCCCTCAGGCCACCTCCACTGCTTGCCACTTAATACTGCTCCTTGCAAATGCTGTCACACAGTGCTCCCCCCGTCACCAATTCTCCTGTGCCAACCATATGGGAAGGGTGATCTGTTACCTCCCTGAAAGCAAGGCTAGAGCTGTATATGGTCTCATTCCCCCAAAGGCTCCAAAGAGAGCTGTGCTCTTGAAGTGGCTTGTGTAATTATCCATGTGGGACCACACACGTGGGAACCCTTAAGCATTGTTCTTGGCCTTCCGTCTAACATGTAATTTAAACACAGGTTTTTTCTTCTGTCTGCTGAACTGAAGTTGAAGGAAACGACCTTCTGCCAGCACTAACCATGAGGAGCCCTGGGGGTAAAGGCCGCCCCATCCCTAGGTTTGGGTACTGCTGATTATTTCCCTTCAGCACCAGGGACAGCACCCTCATGCAGCTAGGGGCCTGGGGCCAGCTCTTCTCTAGCCTTGCCTGACTTCCCAAAGGGACCCTCCATATCAGAAGCAACATTAAAGGAGAAATGGATATAAGATCCTGACAAATTTCTCCATTCACAGATGGGAAAATCCAGCTGGGAGGGACTGGGGCAAGTCCACAGAAACAGAGCCCTCTCCCAAGTTCCAAACCAGAAATCCTTCTATGAGTTGTCTCCCTCTGGCCTCAGATGGCATATCTTTAAAGCCCTTAAGATAACTGGGGACATGTGCATGTATTTAGATGTATGCATTTTCCTGCGTTTGTGAGTATAGTGCTTGGGCGTGTGTTCAGTTGTGAGGGTTTTTTACAGGATTTCTAGGATTCAATTAGGTAAAGGATATTGTAAAGAACTCACCATAGGGCTTGGAGTAATAATTTGTCCCCTTCCTCCTTCACTCTCTTTGATCTCTTCTATGGGCGTCAGGAAAAGGATGCTTTATAAACTTTTTTTCTGACCTGTTATCATTATCTAAATTACCACAATAGGTTGAAATAAAGAGTATTTTACCTCCCTGTTTCCCTACACTGGAGGAGACCAGGAGAATGGAAATAATTGGAGGGTAAGAAAAATTATTTCTCATTCAGTAAGATAGCTGCATCCACTCAAAGCTTTTTTTTCCTTTTTTTAAGTTGCTGTACACACACAAAAAAAGGGGTGTTTTATAGGATTTTATGTAGAAGAGAAATAATAGAAAAGTTCTATAGAAATCATTGACAAGCTTATTTTGTTTGTTCCAACAGTCAGGCAGTTTTCCCGTCAGATACCACAGAGAGTGAGTGCTTTGAATATATTCCTTTGGATACTGTAAGCAATTTTCAACAGCAATTATTTAAAATATTTATGAAAAGTTTTGGAAAAATCTGTCTCCCAAAAAGCGTGTAGATAAGTATCAAAACGTCTGTTTCTAGAGGGCAGATCTAATACTGGAAAGAGCTTTCAAAGCAATTGAATGGCCTGCATTAAAGCTATAAGGGAGATCCATATAAAAAGTGCTCCAAGAATATGTAAGTACGATTAAAACATAAGGATAGTTTGGGCTTATTCGTTTGCCTTTGTTATACACATCTCCTTTAGGTTAGTTTAGTGGCAAGAGAAGGCTTTTCACATCTATGAAATACAATCAGAATTTATAACTTAAGTATAAGTCAAAAACAGAATTCAGACCCTGATTCACCCTTCTTTTTAAAACATGCTCCAAAATAGAATTGGTCAGCAGAAATATTGATAGACATTTATGTTAAGTGTTTACCATATACCAGGCACTGTGCCTTAATTTATTTAATTCTCAGCCCTGCAACCCTGGGAGACAGGTATCATTACCCTCATTTTATAGATGAGGAAACTGAGGTTCGATAATTTGCTCGAGGTAACAGAGCATGCAGTAGTGTTGGTGCTGGAACCCAGCATCATCTGACCCAGAAACTAAGCTATAAATTACAAGTCATGTACTTGGAATAGCACCATGGCTGCCCTCAGGGAAGGGGTAGAGGGGCAAATAGCTCTCAGACCTGGCCACACATCTAATGCCGCAGACCCTGTTTCCTGGCCTGATGAAATTGTTGCATGAGACAGGGACTGTGCATGACGGTCCTGAGAAGAGAACATGCTATTCTGTTGTTTCCACAATTCCCAGGACCCTCCCCTTTCCCTCTTCCTATCCCTTCTGCTCTCCTCCACTCTCCTGCAACACCAACTCAAGGCTTCCTGGAGCCAGGAGAAAGTCACCTGGAGGAGCCAGCAGTGAAATCTTCAATATTCCCTCAGACTCCCAAATGACATGCCCAGAGGCTTCAGGCCAGGATGGAGGCAAATACAGATGCAAATCACGAGAGCAATGGTGCCTTGGCAACTCAGAGGTTTGGGAAGGAAGTGGAGGGAATGCTTGCTCAGAATGTAGTTTCTGATGCCTTTACTTCATCCTGGAATTACAAATAGCATGTCTGTGCTGGAATGACACCCCAAGAGACTATTTAGTTCCATTTTTTTCCACTGACAGGTTGAAGGTGAAGCTCAGAGGCCGAGTGAACTGCCAGGGGTGGCAAAGTAGGTAAACAGATCACAGGTGGTTACACAGCAGGCAGGTGGCAGAGCCCAGACATAATGAGGAAGTTAAGACCTGCTCCCCAGCTGGGTGCATGATGCAGCCAACCAGCCCAACCTTATGGCCACTGTGATGGTTAATTTTTTGCGTCAGCTTGACTAGGCCACGGGATGCCCAGACACCTGGTTAAACATTATTTCTGGGTGTGTCTGTGAGTGTGTTTCTGGAAGCGATTACCTTGTGAACTGGCAGACTGAGTAAAGCATATGCCTTTCCCCAATGTAAGTGGGCATCACACAACCTGTTGAGGGTCTGAATGAAACAAAAAAGCTGAAGAGGGGTGGATTCTCTCTCTGCCTAACTACTTGAGCCGGGACATCAATTTTCTCCTGCCCTTGACTCTCCTGGTTCACCAGCCTTTAGAGTGGGCTGGAATCTACACCATCAGCCCTCAGCTCTCAAGCCTTTGACCTACACACCAGCCTTCCTGCTTCTCCAGCTTGCAGATGGCAGATCATGGGACTCCTCAGCCTCCATAATCATGTGAGCCAATTCCTTATAATAAATTTTATTTCTTGAAATTAATCTCCTGTTGGTTCTGTTTCTCTGGAGAACCCTGACTAATACAGCTGCCTCTGTTGGTTTCCCACTCTGTAATAGTGTCTGTAAGAGAGACCAACTCACACTGGCTTAAGCAAAAAGGGAGGCTTATCAGAGGCTCTAGGTGGTTTGCCAAGCTGCATTTAAAGAAGAACCCAACAACCAAGCTTCACAGAGGCAGAAAGCTGGATCATCTGGACCTTAAACGTAGAACCTGGAATTAAGCGTCATCAGGATTCCCTTTTTCCAACCATTGTCTCGGCTTCTCTCTGAGTCCTGGCTCTATTCTTCCCTTTCAGAACTGATTTCTACATGGGGTAGGGGACATGGCTGCTGGCCATTCCACATCTGTATTGAAGCAAAAAGCCTTTTCCATGCCCCTACCCAGGGAAGGATTATTGGCTGGTATTTATATGCCCAGCCCTGTGCATATGGGAGTGGACATTATGACAGGCATTCTACATTAGAGACACATGACAAGAGTGAGAAAAAATCAAGTACTCAAAAAATCATAGGGATGTTTGGACAGAATTTCGGAGGCTCTTCAGCCCTCTGCCTGTGCTATGTGTATGCAGATGGAGCCCCGAAAAGTGACTGTAACTGGGCAGGGCCTCGACACAGACTTTAAAATTGCAGATTGACCTTGTTCATGCCATAACCTTCCATAGAAAAATGTGAAGGATTATTTGCAGGAGAAGTATATGCATGTGCTGGTCAGGGGTCAAAGGACAAATGTCCACACTAAAATAGGACCTCTATACATTGAGTTGGATCCACATGAGCAAAGAGACAAGAGGTGAAGCCACAGTTGTCCTAGGATCAGTGCTGGATGAGGGTAAGGTGTTTGGTACCATGAGTAACAGAATTTTACTTCTCCGTTTAAAATTGCTGGGTGCCTGGAGGCAGAATTGTCTGGGAAGACAGTTTAAGCCCTTTATTTCTCAGATGAGGAAACTGAGGTCCAGAGAGGGGAAGCAACTTGTCTAAAAATGCACAGGTAATTATTCGGAAGGTTTAAGACTAGAAGCCAGAATTTCCAGAGCCCAGAACTATGTTCTTCCCTACTGTCTCTCCCTGTGAAGGCCCATTACTCTGGTCCACCCAGCCTTAGATGCTTCTTTCCAATCTCCCTTAGATGGAACTAGGTGGAAAAAAATCAATAACCCTCATCCCTTCTCTAAACGTCCCTGTAAATTGCCAGGGTCTTGGGACCCTGGTAGCAGCCTACTTATATAAGGGATGAAGAAGAGAGAGAGAGGCAGAGAGACAGACAGACAGAGAGACTCCAGAATACATGGGGCTGCCTGCTCTCCAGGGAAGCCTCAGACAGTGACCAGCCACTTGGGCTCCCAGCCCTGATGCCTCCATAACTGCCCTTTTGCAATGGAGCTAAAGAAAATGGAGGTGGAAAGAATGTGGGAGGAAAGAAAAAGAGGAAGGTAAAAACAGTAAGGGAAAATGAGGAAAACATAGAGGAAGGGAGGGAAGGAGGAAGAAGGAAGAAAAAAAAAGACAAGGAGAGACAGAGAGCTGTGGTTGGCCACATGCAGAGAAAGAGAACAGTGGTGACAGTGAGTCAGACAGAGGTCAGGGTCACAAAAAGAATGTGAGTTACAGAACCACTGACCCTGCTGTTAACAAGGGGCTGGGTTTCCGACCGATCAGGAGGATAACCATCAACAGGCCTCTGCAGAAGGAGAATGAGCTGAGAGTGAGGGTAGCCTACTTTCCTTCCAAGGGTCATCCGATCACAGCTGTTTACTAACACCCACAGTGGCTCTCCAGCCAGGAGCTGAGAGTGATACAAAGTCATACCCTCACCATGCTTGCCCAGAGGCCTGAGCCTAGCTGTGGAAAGCTTCTTAAATGAAAAGACCACTAACTGAGGAGAATCACTCATCCAGTATATGTTCATTCCATGCCTACGATCAGCTCACCTAGTGAAAACCTTGAACAATCAGTCTCCTAATCCTGGGCTCCCACGTTTTTCCAAGCCGTACTGCCTTCCAGTTGGCAACATCATCAACTATCTCCTTCTTCATCATGATGATTATCATCATCATCACCTTCTTCTTCAGAGCAGCTATTCTTCACCGAGTGCTAAATAGTAAGCCAGACACAGTATTAAGTATATTATGTATGCTGTGTCTTATCTTCACAATTACTGTGTGAGGGAGGCCTGAGGTATATCCCAGTTTTGCACAACCAAGGCAAGTAATCAGAAAAGTTATATAACTTTCCTGAGAACAAACAGCTGCTGCAAGTCAGAGTCAAGCCTCATACCCATAGGGTCTTTTCTATTCCAAAGTACCTAGAATGAGCTAAAGAAAAGGAACAAGTGAGGTCTCGTTGACAATCCCCACCACTTTAATACTCTACCCACTTCACATGCAGGGACATTGCCAAGTATCAACAGAGGCTCTTTGCCTAAAACATTGATTGGCTTTTAGAAAAGTTTGAGTGAGTCCAATTTTGTTGAATATGTACACTCCTTGCACAGGGAGCCCACAAACTTTCTCATTCCCTAACTTACTTGTACCTTCATTCATTCAACAAATATTTATGGAGAGCTTGGATTATGTCTGACACTATTCTAGGTGTTTAGAATATAGGTGTGAACAAACCAGACAAAGCCTATAGTCCAATTAAGGGAGATAAACAAATAAATAGGTCAATATGTAGTATAAACACAAATAGGAATAATTGCTGTGAACAAAAAGTAAGAAGAGAGAAAGTGGTGGGAGGTGCTATTTCAGATAATGTGGTCAGGGACAGCTCTCTGAAGATGAGACATTTACTAGAAGCTTAGATGAAGTGAGGGGCTGAGTTATAGGGACCTCTGAGAGAAGATCAATCCTGAGAGAAAGGCAAGTGCAAAGGTCCTGGGGCAGAAGAATCCTTTGTGTTCAAGGCACAGTGAGGAGGTCAACACTGCTGGAGAGAAGATGAGGTCAAAGCAGGCAACTGATAATTAGGGGCTTAGAGGGCTTGATGTGAAGTTGGAATTTTACTCAGAGAAATAGCAAGCTATTGAGTGGGAGTGTCATGTTCAGATTCGCATGTTACAATTGTCCCTCTGGCTGCAGCAAGAATGCATGAAGGCAGGAAGACCAGTTAGGAATCTCTGGCCAGTGACCAGGTGACAGGCCATGATGGCTTGGGGAAGATGGTAGCAGAGGATCTGCAAGCAGTGGTCAGGCTGGAGATACTCTGACCAACGGGATGTGCAGTGTGAGAGAAAAGAGAGGAGTCCGGGAGTACTGCAGTACTTTGGTGTACAAGGCTGAGCAAAAGGGTGAATTGAGGTAATGTTCCCTAATTTAGAGGATACCCGGGAAGTGTAATTTGGGGAGAAAAGGGGCAAAAAAATCACATGTCCAGTTTGACACATGCATATTTGGAGGTGACTATGAGCCATCTAAGTGGAAATATAATGTATGCAGATGAATATATGCCTAGAATTCTAAGAGGAGAAACAAAAATGTGAAAGTCATCAGCATATAGATGATATTTAAAGTCATAGGACTAGATATGGTCACCCAGGCACACACATAAATGAGAAAAGAAGAAGGCAGGGCTGAGCCCTGGCACATCCAACATTTAGAGATCAAGAGGACACAGAAGCCCCAGCAAAGGCACTGGGAGTGAGCACCAGCAAGGCGGGGGGACATTACCAGAGAGTGCAATGTCCCAAAACCAGGCAAAGAGAGGGCTTCAAGCGAGAAGGAATCAAAACTTTCCCCAATGCTGTGAAATACCCAGGTCCTAGTCTCTTTGCCTGGGCTGCTAAGAGTGCAGCTGAGCAGTAGGGCCATGTGATAGCCTAGGTGAGAAATGGAGGAGTTCCCATAACCAGGCTGTCCTGACATCATGCCTTTGAGCTTGACTCTGGAAAAATGTCAATCCTGAGAGACAGCTGGGCAATCAGAGGCCCATAACACACTTCTCCAGACCTTGGATGACTCTCAGGGGATACACTCCTCCCAGAGCAAGAACTGTGCCTGTATGCCACATGGCTAGCTGGAGGTCACCATAGATCCTGTGGCCAGAGTGGACCACTGGATCTCTCTCAGTACCAAGTGCTTGGAGTGTCAGAATACAAGACAGTCTTGGTGTTATTTAGGAATATGGTGGTTTATTAAATGACACACATGCAATCAGAAAAGTAGGCCAAGTCTAAAATCTGGAATGTACTCCACACCCCCAACAGGCTTTCTGCATCCCCTCCAGGCCGTGGGCCCAGACCCACATGGGTCACCTGGGCATAACTGGGTAGAGTTAGCTAACTTCAACATGGGTGGCTAGGGCTGAAAACTGCCATAATATTATACAGATAACTGTTATATTCACCTTCTTGATTTTAGCTCTTCCTTGAATAAATTTCTTGGTTCTAAACTAACCAAAGCATGAACCTCAATGAAAATTCTCAAGAATACCAATTCTATAGATGACCTCATTTCAAAATATGACCACCACACACAGAGGGTTGACGAGGGAGGGGTGCACTTGCTTCACTGGGAACTAGATTTGACCAACCTCCTCACCGGGACTATGTGAGCTTGGCTGAGCACCTGTCCTCAAGAGGCCAGCAGATCCCCTTGTGGACGCTTGCCTAGCTGGCTGAGACTGGGCAGCCTCAGAGGACATTTAAGGGGTGTTGCTTACTACAACCAAGAAGCCAGCTGCCTCCTCTTTCTCTGCTTCCTATGTCTCATAAAACGATCTCCCTTTTCACCTACAACAAACCACTGGTAGAACTCAGCAACTTCTGAGTTCCCCTAAAAAATCCACACACACAAAAGAATTTGTTAACGAGATGAATGTGCCTGAGGGTATCCTGGAGGAGAGAGAGGAGACGGTTTATATCACCGACCCTACAGCAAAAAGCTTCAAAAGACCCCTGGACATTTGGGGTCTCCCAAGTTTCTGACTTCCTTTAACGTTGGGCCCACATCCTGCTGCACCCACTCCACCCCACCCTCTCATCCTCAGACCCCGGACTCTTTGTCTCTTCTTAAATCCTATCCTTGTCTTATGCATAGCAGTCTGGAAACCACCTTTTTTTTTTTTTTTTTAATAAGACACACTGTTGAGAGCAGTTCTAGGTTCACAGCAAAATTGAGAGGAAGATACAGAGACTGTGCATATGCTCCCTGCCCCCCACAAGGTGTACAGCCTTCCTCATTATCAACATTCCCCACCAGAGTGGTATGTTTGTTACCGACACATCTTAATCATCCTACTTTACATTACGGTTCTCTCTTGGTGTTGTGTGTGCTATGGGTTTTGACAAACGCATAACGACGTGTATCCATCATCGTAGTACCATACAGAATAGCCTCACTGCCCTACTCATTCCTCCCTCCCTCGCAACCCCTGGCAACTACCGATCATTTTACTGTCTCCAAAGTTTTGCCTTGTCCAGAATGTCATATAGTTGGAATCACATGGAATATAGCTCTTTCAGGTTAGCTTCTTTCACTTAGTAATATGAATTTAAGTTTCTTCATGTCTTTTCATAGCTTGATAGCGCATTTCTTTTTAGCACTGAATAATATTCCACCGTCTGGATGTACCACAGTTTATCCATTCATCTGCTGAAGGACATCTTGGTTGCTTCCAAGTTTTGGTAATTATGAATAAAACTGCTCTCATCATCTGCATGCAGGTTTTTGTGTGGACATAAGTTTTCAACTTTGGGGGATGACTATCAAGAAGCATGACTGCTGGATAGTATGGTAAGTGTATGTTTAGTTTTGTAAGAAACCACCACATTGTCCTCCAAATCGGCTGTGCCTAATTCACTGCAGTAAGCGGGAGTTTCTGTTGCTCGACATCCTCACCATCATCTGATGTTAGTATTCTGGATTTTGGCCATTCTAATAGGTGTAGTGGTATCTCATTATTGTTTTAATTTGCATTTTCCTGATGATGTGTGATGTAGATCATCTTTTCATATGCTTCTTTGCCATCTGTATATCTTCTTTTGTGGAGTAACCATGTTTTTAATGTAACTTGAGCAGGTTCTTGGGGAGTTGCCTCCTACCCCAAACCCACCAATGTCCTTTTTTCTTCTTATAACCCAAGACCATTTCTATGTTGTTTTCTTATACTTCTGAGTCTATCTGTTCACTTAGACTCGTACTCTGAACAGCATCATCTTTATTTCTTCCTCCAATCATGACCCAAGGCCTGTTGAAACAATCATTATTTCTGACAATTGATAAGGTTATTTGTAATGTAATCCTGCACAATAATAAAAGCAGCTCCTGTGCATTGTGCACTGACTATACGCTGGGCACTCTACTAGTCACTTGCAGTATCTCATGTTTTGCAATCTGTGCAACAGCCATGGATGTCACTAGTATCACTCCCACTTTCGAGTTGAAGGAGCTGAGGTCACATTGCTAACAAGAGGCAGAGCCCATCACCCTAAGCATACTGTTTCTGGAAGGATAAAGACTGAAGGTTCATGCCCCTCCGAACTTACAATGGTTCAGAAGAGCCCTGCTCACCACTCTGAAAGATCAGGAAGCATCTCTCCCTATCCTGACATTCACAGGGACAGGACTCTTGGCTCAGGAAGGCAGACTCTGCTATGTCAAAGCTACTGGGTTCTATGCAATGAAGCAAGTTTCTAATCTTTTTATTTTTTTTTGAACCACGTTTTTTTTTTTTTTTTAATTATAGATCAGAGGTACTGTGTGTTCCATGAACAATCATCTTACTGAGATGTTATTCTGAAGCTTGACTTCATTCACCGTGATACATGCTGGTTATGAAACACGCAACTGAATAGAGTTGTAATGAAGTGAGACTGGGGAAAGATTAAATTGGAATCTGAACTAATGCCAACTAAGGGACCCTACCTCCACTTTATTATTATTATTATGTTTAATAAACAATCATTCATGCTCTGAGGAAAGGGAAACAATCAGAGGCACAGCAGGGGAGCCATAAAAGAAATGCTTTAAACCTTGAATAAAAACATGTTTGTTCAAACCCAGAGCTGGTCTTTATTTTTATTTTTTAATTCAAAATGAATGCAGCGAATCGTTGAACACCTAGAGTTATTGAGAGGCATAAAAGTGGAGCTAGAGTTTGCAGAGAGAAAGCAAAGGCAAACCTCTTCTCCTCCTCCCAGCTGAGGCCCAGCTACCTGCAGAAGGGAAGACCATCCCGGGCTTCAAGCCGGTAGCTGGTGCATCACTCCAAGAGCCTTAACACCTGATGAACAGAACTGATAGCTCTTCTCTGTCTCCCAAATACTTGGAAAGATGTTGATCCCCCAGGAGGAAAATGAGCATAATCTGTCCAGAACTAAAGAGATTAGCCACACGTAGGGACACCTCAAAGGATAGATGTCACCCCAACTAAAGAAGAGAGAAATTGGCCTGGACATCAAAGCAAAGCACAGCCAAAGGTTAAGCTACTGTTGTTAAATTATTTTTTTTTTTTTTTTTTTTTTTTTTTTTTTACTGTTGTTAAATTATTAATCTATCCGAGAGGAGCTGTGTGCATGGAAAGTTTGCCAGCATGGAGCCTAGATAAGGAGTGAGCAATAATGTATTGATGTTTGTCAGCACTGTCTGATGGACAGACAGTGGCTCTAGCCTGGGAGGCATCTTTGGTCACTAAAGAGATTGCTCTCTCCTGAGGTTAAGTGACATGGAGGTGGACCTAGGCAGATAACGTCTGTGCTCCGACTGCGTTTTCCAGCCACTCGATCAGGGTCCCCCCAGCAGGGTACATACAGCACACTCAAACTAGGACAAGGCAAAGAGGTACAGGAAGAGTATAAGGAAATCACAAACGAATAACACTGCCCCCTAGGATCAAGGGATAAAAGAAAGGGGACAGGGCTTCCCTGGTGGCGCAGTGGTTGAGAATCCGCCTGCCGATGCAGGAGACACGGGTTCGTGCCCTGGTCCGGGAAGATCCCACATGCCGCGGAGCAACTAAGCCCGTGAGCCATGGCCGCTAGGCCTGCGCGTCCGGAGCCTGTGCTCTGCAACGGGAGAGGCCACAACAGTGAGAGGCCCGCATACCGCAAAAAAAAAAAAAAAAAAAAGAAAGGGGACACTCAGGAGAACCAAGAGGAAAGAAAAGTATGGACATACATCCTGGGAAGAGCTGTGATATCCCATCCAGGGACATAGCTAGTCCCAGACCACCTTGCAGGGAGGGAGCCAAAGAAATCACTACACTGATCATACCCTCTCCCGCTCTCTGGTCACTTGCTGGTGCTCCCCCACTATACCACCCCAACCAGAAGCCAGTGTGAAAGAGAGCTCTTTGGTATTATCCCTATAGATCATCCTCCCAGGGCAAAGAAGGCTGGAGAGACAATTTAGAGGGACAAATGGAAGGTGTCTAGCCCAGCATCATAGCAGAGAAGTCTGGCACATGCTTTAAAGTTAACACGAGCCTACATTTAAATTCTGGCTCTGCCATTTAGAGCTGCACGACCGTGAGCCAGTTACTTCACTTCTCCTAGCTTCGGTTACTCCATCAGTCAGTGAAGTGACACTAATATTATAGACCTGGTGGGGTTGCTATAAGGAGTCAAGGCTATGTTAGACATCTCATGTGCCTTGTCTCACATCCTCTCAGATCACTTTTTTGGTCTGGCCATCACTGCAGCAACTAGTCACACAGAAGGGTAGCTTCAGGGCCCCTTGGCCCAGCTGCATCAAGCGTCTCTTGCATTCTTTCCCAGGGCTCCTGCGCCCTTCCCTGTGGAATGCCTGCAGGAGCCCACTCGACCATCCTGGCATATATGCACAAACTTGGAAGCTGGAAGGACTTAACAACACATCCTGGGCATAACCAATGAGGGACAGAAATCAGGAAATGAATACTTCTATGTCTAGAGCAGACAATTCTGAAGCACATTCTACCCAGAGGCTCTCTGGTGGGATTGAGCCCCAGGTGCCCACAACAGTGACCAGCCCAATAAGAGACCCTTGGATCACCTTCCCTTCTTCCCTACTCAACCCTTCCCAGCACCCACCAACTCCGATTCCCTGGGATGACATCCCCAAATAAACTAACTGCATTCAAGCTGTGGTCTCAAGCCATGTTCTTGGGGAAACTCCACCTAAGGTTAAAAGAACGTTTGTACTCAGCACACATTGGACACTCAATAAATGGTGGTTCTGAGGACTGTAATGATAATCCCTAACTGCTCATAGGGTTTCCTGATATTTGGAAGGGTGTGATCTAGGTGGAAGGAACATCCTTCACAACACAAGTAATTTGGCGCCCAGTTCACATGTTGGTCTTTGGTGAGTTTGATTATTGTGAGTCTCCAGACTCATTGCCTGTGGGAGCCCTGACAATATTCCGAGGACTCCGTCTGAACACTAGGAGCCCCAGGAGTCCCGTCCTCTCCTAAGGCCCGGCCTGAGCTGCCAGTCCTCCATGCCCTGACATCTCTGCCAACATTCATATTTATCTAAGTCTAGGAGAAGATCCCTGTCTCTGGAGAGGATGACCCCCACTTTCCAGGGAGCCCCCAGCAGACCCATGGCTCTGGGTATCTCCCCGTCTTCTCAGTTCCCAGGGCTGCAGGCTCTCTGTGTGGAGCCTTGGAAGAAGAGCCAACAAAGAAAAGTCTAAACTATTCTGAGAGTAATCCATGGCCTCCCAAAGTCTTCCATCTGTTTTCCCACTGTCCACAAAGTGGCCCTGTCTTTGAAAGAGCCTGGACCTGGCATCCAGCTACAACTACGGGAATGCTCAGAATACAAACTTTTACTTTTACTGGCTCTACTGTGTGCCAAGCACTGGGTAATGTGCTCTGCGTGATATATTTCATTTAAACTCTACAGCAACCCTGTGTGTCAAGAAGCACTACCCCCGTGTCTTACAGAGAAGACAGCAAGGCTCAGAGAAATTGTGTAGCTTGCTCAGATAACTTAGTGGCATATGTGAGATTCAAACATAGGTCCATCAGATTCCAAAACCAACTCTCTTTCCCCTGCTTGGAAAAAGAATAGCAATGCAAGTAACCAGTTAGGTTTCAATCAGGTAACAAATGATATTATAAAAATAATAGAAAAGCAAACATAAATAACTAAAGCTTATTTATGTGACTTCATACATTTGATCCTCTTCTTGTTTTTACTTCTAAAATGAAAAGCAGACAGAATACCAAACAGCAGAGAGGATGGGAAAAAGGGGATCCCAAGCTTCTGAGTCATTCTCAGTGTAGATCTGGAGAAGTCAGCTCCCAGGTCTCCCTTGACCTATGGGATGTTGTGGGAACCCAAATGTCAGAGGAGGAAGTACACCTGTACCATCTGAATGCAGCCTGTACTCTGGTTTCCAGCAAGCAAAGATTGGTGAAATGCCTTAATGACAGGTGCCCTTTGAACCCCTTTCTGTTCATTACTGAGAGGCTCAGTGTGACACTAGAAAATTATCTCAATTGTTTTCTTTCATTGGAGACATATGCTGTAGCCCACATTTTTCCATTTTCATTTCATCCCATAAATCACAGTAAGTACAATGATTTGGAAGCAGCATATAGCATAAGTTGAATGTTTATGTGCCATTGCTTTGCTCATAAAACCTTTATTAATTATTAATGAGGCCAGTAAATTTAAGATCAGGAGGATTTTCACAGCTATTCCTACCAAAAAAAAAAAAAAAAAAAAGGTTCCAGTTCACAACTTCCAAGAAGAGTCTGATCCAGCTAGCGATGTTAACAGCTGCCAACTCTAAAGACTCCCCTCCCCAGCTTTGTGAGGTATGCAGGTGGGGAAGCTATCACAACATGCTTTCTCGGTGTTATAGGACCAACCGTGCTCATAATTCCTTTAGATTTCACCAGTGTGGGCTTTGGGGCCCATCCATGTGATACCAACATTTATACCTTTAAAGAAAGGCATTCTATAGGGCTCTGCTGTAATCTATGATGCGCTGAAGCAGTGGAAAATAAGCTTTAAGAATGTTGGTTGTCTAGAAACAATGAAGCATAGGGTTCCACTGGCACTTCTGAAAATAGCTCCCTTTAAATACAACTATATAGTCTTCTGATTTTATAATTCTGGGTAATTTAACAATCATTCTCTGATGAACTAAGATCTTTCCTCTAAGCCCCCTACAAAGGTATTATACAGTGATCATCAAGGCTATGGGCTTAGCGAGACCACAAGTTTTGGATCATATTGTCTCAGCACCTCTTTCTGAATTGTACTTTACACTGTAGCATCCTGCTTTGCCTGATGTTAAGGGCTACCACAAGAAGGAGCAAAAAAGACCTGTTATTATATTCAGGAAAGATTTTGATGAAGACACTTCAAGTCTACCATTCAATATCTCCTACATAGACAATAAAGTTGATTACTATGTTTCTTTTTTAAACTTGGGCACTAAGAATCTTAGAAATGAACATTCAACTCATCAGTAGTAAATATCCTAGATTCACCAGCCTTTATTTCTGGATTCTAACACCCTACCCCACCTCAGCCATCTTGACCTTGTGTCCTGATTTAAATTTTTCCTGGTCCTGGGATCTATTTCCTTACAGTACATAAACTTTATTTTACATATTGTTGAAAGCTAACTTTTAAGCTTTGTATCATTAAGTAAAATATTGTCTAACACATATTTATATTGTTTTCCCCTTGTAACTACAGCTGATTGAATTAGTTTCCAACTAACTTCAGTGTTTATTTCAACACTTCAAATAACATCAAACAACTGGAATTAGACTCTGCTTTATTCTGGAAAACAAAAACATGCCTGAGTAGGTTAAGGAACTTACTGAAGAAAAATCAATAAACCTGGAGATTGTTTCATTATTAAGGTTCCATTTAAAGTTTCAATTTCACTTCAGGGAACAACATCCATGGGATACCAACAATTATACCTTTAAACAAAGGCATTCTATAGGGCTCTGCTGTACTCAATGATGTGCTGAAGAAGTGGAAAATAAGCGAATTTTGTTTTTCTAGAAACAAAAGGTGGGAGCTTCAGATGTTCTGATTCACAGCAAAGGAGTCTGTCTGTTTGCTGTATTCCTTTTTCTGTGCCACTGTCAGTTTTAGAGGATTACATAAAATTTGGGAAAGAATGACTGATGCCTGTCATTTTGAGACAGTTTTTGCAAGCTCAGCCTTTCTGATTTTGGTTTATTTAAACACGATTGGCAGCTGAAAGTGAAGTCCTACCAACTAATACACTCTAGATATAATATAACTCTCCAAGTATTTCCCAAGACTGATAGGTTTCTGCCTACTGCATGCAGAAGATGATTAAACAGACGATGCTATTGCACATCTTCTGACCGGTAGATTTCCAGTAGCAGTGCCCTGAACAACAGGACACAGGTGCCCATGGACAATGAAGACATAATCTAATTAATATCAATTTTGAAAGACAGTCCACATAGAAAGGAAGGATATGTGCATTTTTGGGTTTGGCACTTGAAGGAGGGACAGCACTGGTAACATACAAGTGGCATCTCCAATTTAGAGGAAATAAACGTGATGCAACAAGATCCTCAAGTCTTCAAGTACAAAAAGGTAAAGTGGGAAGGTAAGCTATCTAAAGAAGAATCTGAAGACAAAAAGACAAAATCTAAAGTACTCAATCATAACAACTGAAAAGACATACCATATTCTTAGATAGACGCAATTAATCTTACAGAGATTTTCCTTAAATTAAAAAATTAATTAATGGATTAGCAAAAAAATTCCATCATATTGTTTTCTGGAGCTTATGCAAGTTAATTATAACATTTATTTGGAAGAACAAGCAAATAAGAATAGCCATAAAAATCCTGAAAAAGAAGAGCTGGGGATAGAGAAGATGTTGTGGCTAGTTCTAGATATTAAATTACCAAACTTTGATAATTAAAATAGTGTGGTGTTGATGTAATAAATAAAAATACATAGAAATGAAAAACAGAACATCCAGAAGTAGACCCAATTTTTTTTTTTTTTTGAGGTTCACGGGCCTCTCACTGTTGCGGCCTCTCCGGTTGCGGAGCACAGGCTCCAGACGCGCAGGCTCAGCAGCCATGGCTCACAGGCCCAGCCGCTCCGCGGCATGTGGGATCTTCCCGGACCAGGGCACGAACCCATGTCCCCAGCATCGGCAGGCAGACAACCACTGTGCCACCAGGGAAGCCCATGAATAATGCTTTTATCCAAAGCATTAGAGCTGCTTCTGGGTAGGTGCTGGATTTATCAGTAATAGCATCCCACAGTCCTTACCACCAAATACTATTAGATACCGCCATCAGTTCAAGGAAGCCACCTATCCTACCACGGCAGCCTCTTTGCCATTCGCTGTCTGCTGCTGCTGGATAGCAGCAGCTATCCATAGCTCCACAGAACTGGCAACTGTGCAAGGAGCTAGCAAGTGAACAAAGCCTTTGCTCCTTGCCCTGGCAGAGGAGCACAGAGAAAGGAGGTGGAGCGCGTGGAAGTGTTTCAGCTGAGGAAGTAACTGACATCTCATTCCTCCTCGAGTGTCAGTGATTCACAAGAACAATGCTGTCCCCAGACTAGGGAAGCTGAAAGGACCTGCTCAGATTAGGACCTTGTGTAAAATGGCAAACTGAAGACAAAACTGGAGAACAGAGTCACAAGACTCCATGGGAGTGACAGTGGCCAGCAGTCTCCTGGACCACAGTTGGGTTGGCTGGTGGCTACAAAGGACCAAAAGGATAGATTTTGGTGGTCTCAGTAGAGGTCTCAGTGTAAGGGCAGTACTGGTCTCAGTGGTTCCCATAAACGGGGTTAAAATGAGCATGTGACTTGTGTGTGCATGTGTGTGTGTGTGTGTGTGTGTGTGTGTGTGTGTGTGTGTGTGTGTGTGTGTGTGTGTACATGTTCAGACTGAGTGTGGATTTTGGTCACCATACTATAGCTATTTAGGGAGACTGCATCAGTCCAATTCTGGCAAAAATAGATGGCATCGAAATAATCCACAGAGTGCATAATAAAGGGACTACTGACAAGGGTGTGTGCAGGATGTAGGGAAATGACTAAAGGAAAACGGTGTCTTGAGTAAGTGGAGTTACATGCTTTAAGCCCGAAGGAGCAAGAGGATGGAGTGGTTATAGCAACCCAGAGAGAGAAAGAATGCCATGCAGAAGGCCCACAGTCAGAGCTGAGAGCTGTGGACCGGGGACAAGGCCCAGGTGGCAGCCCTGAAGGGAGGGAGCCGAGGAGCACGTGTCCCCCCAACTCCTGCCAGCGCTCCACATCAGCCCAGTGGTGTGGCCCATAGAGCCTCCCTGGTCAAGAGCAAGGTGAACAAGGGCAAAGAAAGGGTCATGGGGGGCAAAGACAGTTATCACAGAGAGGGAGAACTTTTCCTTTCCAGTGAATACAAAGAGAAGCAAAGGAAGTGTGCTGGTTCCGACTGCGTACTTCTAGATTCCAAACACCGTGATATTAGTTTTACATAATCTCTAGCAATCCCATCCCTTTTTTTGTGCCAGACACTCCTTTAGATACTTTGCACATATTTTTTCTTTTAATCTTCACAAACATGATATAAATATTACTATTGGCACATTACAAATGAGGAAACCGGAACTCAGAGATGCAAAGAAAGTGAGTAGGGAAAACTGAATTTAAACCCAAATCTCTCAGACTCCAAGGTTTGTCTGCTTGGAAAAGAACATAAATAATTAAGGTCAAAAGTGGCCATCAGCAGTGGGGTCTGTGTGGCCTTTTTTAAGTGAATGGAGATCATGAACTCTCTGTCCAGAGGCAGAAAGGCAATCTGGCTCCAGTGAGCTGGTTCTCATCGGCGATTCTGTTTAGAAGGGTGGCCAGTAGGAGTTTTAAGGTGTAAATGGTTGGGTAGCTGGGAGGCTGCTGGTGGTGTTTTCCAGGCACTAACCACAGAACAAACCTTTCTGAGCTACTTTCCAGGCATAAGAGAGGTTTTATGCCACCTTCATCTTTAGGAAACTGAACATGTTGCCATGTATCATAAGATTCCCTCACATCTTGGTCTACTTTTTACTAAATTCGCCCTGACCAATGAGCATGGGGATGGCTGAAAGCTGGACCACTCTCATAGCTTTCTTTAATTCAACAAGTAATTACTGAACACCTATTATGTGCTAGACAGTTATAGACAATCCTCGAGATACAGTGGTTTAAAGACAGAGTCATCTTCCACGGATGTGTCAGAGTTTAGCTATTAAGCTAAGCAAAAAATGTCATTACAAGTATTACTATGAAGGCAATAAACAGTATGAAATGATAAGACAGTATCTGGAAAGCAAAGCGGCTACTTTACACAGACAACAAGGCAAGACCGCTGTGTAAAAATGATGTTTAAGCTAATATCTGTCAGAGGCAGCCCTGGTAGCAATGGCAGAGCATCCTAGGCCAATGAAGCTAGAGAGCAGCAAGCTGGAAGGAGAGCAGTGTGGGATCAGGATGGAGAAGTAGGGTCCAGATCATGCAGGCTCTTCAAGGCCTTTTTGGTTCCATTAATGAAATCCAAAGGCTTCTACATGGGGGAGTGGCATGATACAATTTATATTTTTAAAAGATCACTTAGGCTACTATCTGAGGGGTCAGTTAAAAGGGATGAAAAATTAAAGGAGGGAGAGCCATTGAAAAACTACTGCTGTGGTCCACGTGAAAGGCAATTTGCATGACAACTGTGGTCATGCATGTTGGGTGAAGGTGAGGGGTCTGAGTGTATTTTAGAGGTTAAACCTCACAAATTTTAATGAGTTGGGTATGGGGAGAGGGGAGATATAAAGAAAGCAAGAATGATGTCAAGTTTCTTGCTTGAACAACTGTGTGAATGGTGGTGATATTAACTAAGAAGAAGAAAACTGAAAGGAAACAGGTTTGGAAATGCATGAATTCCATTTCACAGGTATTGAGTTTGCAATTGCTTTTTGGGCATCCAGTTAGAGTTGTCAGATATGTAGGTGGATATAGAAGTCTGAAGCTCAAGTGAAAGCTGGAGAAATAATTTTGGGAGTCATCTGATTTTATCTGATATAGAAAGCATGAGACCAGATAAGATTCCATAAAGAAAGAGCATACTAGTAAAAGAAATAGGCCAAGGACTAAGCGCTAACATTCTCTAATACTTGAAGCCTAAAGATAGGGAAAAAGTGACAATCATGCCATGTTCTCACAGCTTGAAATCCACTGTCTCATATTTCACTTTGTGATGCCAGAGCTAGAACCCTGAAAACAAACTTTATTCTTAGGCAGCTCGTTTCCTTTTAGGTTCTGTCAATAGGAAGCACTAGAAGGAAACCTGAAAGCTGAAGAAAGGAGACAGACTTCTCATTTCCTGTTGCTTGCCGACTTTGTTGCCTCAGCAGCAGCCCTTCCCCCAGACAGAAGGTGACAATTTCAGTCCCTAGAAGTGGTCCTCTCTGCAGCAGCAGTACTCACTCCCTGAAGTCTGAGCTCAGCTCTGCCAGGGCTCTCCTCTGAGTTTCCTGGAGTGTTGTCACCAGCCAAATGATATCCACTCCTCCAAAGTTTCACTCCTAATTCCACAAGGACCCTCCTCTGAGATCCTAGTTCTGGTAACTCCAACATCTCTCAGGTATTTCCCAGCCATTGAGGTGTTAACTGCTTCCTGCAGGTACTATTTCTGTGTTCACTTTTTTTTTTAAGTGCTCTAACACCTGTGTAACCAGTTTCCTATATTAAATTCTCCCTGCTGAAATACCTAGTGTGGTTTCTGTTTTTGGGACTGATAAAGAGAGCCAGCAAAGTGTCCTGAAATGGTAAGAAAACAGAAATAAACAGGTGAGTATGGCTTAGAAGCCAAAATGAGAAGCTATCTCAGAAAAATAATTAGGAAGGAGATATTCAGCTCAGAGGTCAAATAAGATGAAAAAAGGTAACAATCAATTGGATTTAACCAAATGTGGGCTGTTGACGGCCTCAACTACAGATGTTTAATGGATTCGTTTTCTAGGTGAGGACAAAAGCATTACCTGACTCATTCTGGCTGCCTCAAGAATTAGGATAACACATAGTTTTGCCTCGGCTTTGGATTAGCTATTTGTGTGATTTTTTTTTCTTTTTATTTCCTAAAAACATATTTGGCTGAGTCAATCATTTCCAGTATTTTGTTATCAAATATTGGATACATTTACATAATTTATCATATATAAGGTATAAAAGATAACAAATAGCCATAAACTCACCACCTAATTTGAGATATAGAACTTTCCCAATGTTATTGAAGGTTTCTCTATAAAAATCTGCAATTATGTCCTTCCCTCTTCCACCTAAAGGTAACCCCATTCCTGATTTTTTTAATTTATCATACTATTTCTTTTCTATATAGCTTTCACACATGTACATTTAGCTTACTACTTTTTGCTCTTATTTATTTTTTGTATTTTTAACAGAAAAATTTTATTATTCAAAACTAGTTTTCTGAAAGAGTTTTTTCTCTTTTGGAGATTCATCTATGTAACACATTTATTTCTCACTGTTATATTATTATAGTATTACAGTATTTCTTTGTATGATCATAAAACTACTTGCTCCATTTTCTTCTCAATTGACATTTATTTACAGTTTTCTGATATTACAAATATCACAAGAGTTTCTCTATGTTATACAGAATGGTCAGGACATAAGGAAAGGTTCATCTTCAGCTTCACTCGGTAATAGCAAACTGCTTTCCAAAGCAGTTTTACCACATCAACTTTCCTCCAACAGTTTCTAAAAATTAGCCTTGCTCCATATTCTTACTAATTCTTTGTATTATTTGATATTAACTTTTGCTATTCAGGTAACTATAAATTGTTATCTTGTATTAAATGTCTTTCCTTGATACTAATAAGTTTGAGTATCTTTTCATATATTTATTGCTGTTTGCAATTCCTCTTCTGTAATATGCCTATTTGTTCACTATTTTACTCTGTGGATTTCTTTGTCTAATTCTTATTGAGTCTGAGGAGTTCTTTTTATACTCTGGATACCAATAGTTTCTTAGTTATATCTATGGAAAATAATTTCTCCCAGTTTATAACTTGTATTTTCTCCCTCTTTATGGTCTGATGAGCAGGTCTTTTAATTTTATTGTAGTCAAGTTAATCAGTTTGTGCTTGTTGTGTCTTGATTAAGAAATCATTCTCTACCTCAAAGTCATAGAAATATTTTCTTGTATTTCTTACAAGAATTTTTTCCATGGTTTTTTATAGAGCAGGTTCTTATTAGTTATCTATTTTATACATATTAGTGTATATATGTCAACCTCAATCTCCCAATCCATCCCACCAGCACCCCATCCCCCATTTTCCCCCCTGGGTGCCCATACATTTATTCTCTACATCTGTGTCTCAATTACTACCTTGCAAACCGGTTCATCGGTACCATTTTTCTAAGATTCCACATATGTGCATTAATATATAATATTTGTTTTTCTCTTTCTGGCTTACTTCACTCTGTATGACAGTCTCTACATCCATCCACATCTCAACAAATGACACAATTTCATTCCTTTTTATGGTTGAGTAATATTCCAATGTATATATGTACCACAACTTCTTTATCCATTTGTCTGTCGATGGGCATTTAGGTTGCCTTCCATAACCTGGCTATTGTAAATACTGTTTCAATGAACGTTGGGGAGCATGTGCCTTTTTGAATTATGGTTTTCTCTGGGTATATGCCCAGTAGTGGGACTGCTGGGTCATATGGAACCTCCATACTGCTCTCCATAGTGGCTGTATCAATTTACATCCCCACCAGCAGTGCAAGAGTGTTCCCTTTTCTCCATACCCTCTCCAGCATTTATTGTTTCTAGAGTTTTTGATGATGGCCAATCTGACCGGTGTGAGGTGATATCTCATTGTAGTTTTGATTTGCATTTCTCTAATAATTAGTGATGTTGAGCGGCTTTTCATGTGCCTCTTGGTCATCTGTATGTCTTCTTTGGGGAGATGACTATTTAGGTCTTCAGCCCATTTATTGATTGGGTTGTTTGTTTTTTTTAATTTTCAGCTGCATGAGCTGTTTATATATTTTGGAGATTAATCCTTTCTCTGTTGATTCGTTTGCAAATATTTTCTCCCATTTTGAGGGTTGTCTTTTCATCTTACTTATACTTTCCTTTGCTGTGCAAAAGCTTTTAAGCTTCATTAGATCCCATTTGTTCATTCTGGTTTTTAGTTCCATTACTCTAGGGGGTGGGTCAAAAAAGATCTTGCTGTGATATATGTCAAAGACTGTTCTTCCTATGTTTTCCTCTAAGTTTTCTAGTGTCCGGTCTTACATTTAGGTCTTTAATCCATTTTGAGTTTGTTTTTGTGTATGGTGTTAGGGAGGGTTCTAATTTCATTCTTTTACATGTGGCTGTCTGATATGAATATTGCTACTCCAGCTTTCTTTTGATTTCCATTTGCTTGGAATACCTTCTTCCATCCCCTCACTTTCAGTCTGTATATGTCCCTACATATGAAGTGGGTCTCTTGTAGACACCATATATATGGTTCTTGCTTTTGTATCCATTCAGCTAGTCTGTGTCTTTTGGTTGGAGCATTTAATCTATTCACATTTAAGGTAATTATCAATATGTATGTTCCTATTACCATTACCTTAATTGTTTTGGGTTTGTTTTTGTAAGTTCTTTTCTTCTCTGTGTTTCCCACTTAGAGAAGTTCCTTTAGCATTTGTTGTAGAGCTGGTTTGGTGGTGCTGAATTCTCTTAGCTTTTGCTTGTCTGTAAAGCTTTTGATTTCTCTGCCAAATCTGAATGAGATCCTTGCTGTGTAGAGTAATCCTGGTTGTAGGTTCTTCCCTTTCATCATTTTAAATATATCATGCCACTCCCTTCTGGCTTGTAGAGTTTCTGCTGAGAAATCACCTGTTAACTTTATGGGAGTTCCCTTTTATGTTATTTGTTGTTTTTCCCTTGCTGCTTTCAATAATTTTTCTTTTTCTTTAACTTTTGCCAATTTGATTACTAAGGGTCTTGGCATGTTTCTCCTTGGGTTTATCCTGCCTGGGACTCTCTGCACTTCCTGGACTTGGGTGGCTATTTCCTTACCCATGTTAGGGGAGTTTTCTACTATAATCTCTTCAAATATTTTCTCAGGTCCTTTCTCTCTATCTTCTCCTTCTGGGACCCCTATAATGTGAATGTTGTTGCATTTAATGTTGTCCCAGAGGTCTCTTAGGCTGTCTTCATTTCTTTTCATTCTTTTTTCTTTATTCTGTTCCACAGCAGTGATTTCTACCATTCTGTGTTCCAGGTCACTTATCTGTTCTTCTGCCTCAGTTATTCTGCTATGGATTTCTTCTAGTGTATTTTTCATTTCAGTTTTTGTATTGTTCATCCCTGTTTGTTTGTTCTTTAATTCTTCTAGGTCTTTGTTAAACATTTCTTGCATCTTCTCGATCTTTGCCTCCATTCTTTTCCAAGGTCCTGGATCATCTTCACTATCACTGTTCTGAATTCTTTTTCTGGAATGTTGCCTATCTCCATTTAGTTGTTTTTCTGGAGTTTTATCTTGTTCCTTCATCTGGTACATAGTCCTCTGCTTTTTCGTTTTGTCTGTCTTTCTGTGAATGTGGTTTTCATTCCACAGGCTGCAGGACTGTAGTTCTTCTTGCTTCTGCTGTCTACCCTCTGGTGGATGAGGCTATCAAGAGCCTTGGGCAAGGTTCCTGATAGGAGGGACTGGTGGTGGGTAGAGCTGGGTGTTGCTCTGGGGGGCAGAGCTCAGTAAAACTTTAATCCGCTTGTCTGCTGATGGGTGGGGCTGAGTTCCCTCCCTGTTGGTTGTTTGGCCTGAGGAGACCCAGCACTGGAGCCTACAGGCTCTTTGGTGGGGCTAATTGAGGACTCTGGGAAGGTTCACACCAAGGAGTACTTCCCAGAACTTCTGCTGACTGTGTCCTTGTCCCTGCAGTGAGCCACAGCCACCCCCCGCCTCTGCAGGAGACCCTCCAACACTAGCAGGTAGGTCTGGTTCATTCTCCTATGGGGTCATTGGTCTTTCCCCCAGGTCCTGATGCACACACTACTTTGTGTGCACTCCACAAGTGGAGTTTCTGTTCCCCCCAGTCCTACTGAAGTCCTGCCATCAAATACCACTAGCCTTCAAAGTCTGATTCTCTGGGAATTCCTCCTCCCGTTGCCGGACACCCAGGTTGGGAAGTCTGGCGTGGGGCTCAGAACTTTCATTCCAGTGGGTGGACTTCTGTGAAATAATTTTTCTCCAGTTTGTGAGTCACCCACCCAGCGGTTATGGGATTTGATTTTACTGTGACTGCGCCCCTCCTACCATCTCATTGTGGCTTCTCCTTTGTCTTTGGATGTGAGGTATCTTTTTTGGTGAGTTCCAGTGTCTCCTTGTTGGTGACTATTCAGCAGTTAGTTGTGATTCCAGTGCTCTTGCAAGAGGGAGTGAGCACACATCCTTCTACTCCACCATCTTGAACCAATCCCTCTAAATCCAGGAAATTTTTAAAGTATTTCCTTTCTGACTAAAGTATTCAATTCATCCAGGATTGATTTTTGTGAACTATATAAGATATGAACCTAATATTATTCTCCATGTATATAATCGACTATCCCAACACAATTGTTTTAAATAGTTATCTTTCATAAAAGTCTGCCACACTGGCTCCATCACAGTTTAAGTTTTATCTGTTTCTGGACTCTTAAGTCCTTTTCTATTGCTTTAGCCATCTATTCCTTAACTAACAATACTAATAGCTTTATAAGAAGTTGTGATATCCAGTAGAGTATTTTCCATCAACTCTCTCTTCCTTTTGAAGTGTGTTTCAATTCTACTTGACATTGTTCTCTTAATAAGTTTAATAATCACCTTGTTAGATTCCAAGAAAAATTCTGTTAGGATTGTTATTGAAATCAAAGGGGTCCTTTGTTAGGGA
Source organism: Kogia breviceps (assembly GCF_026419965.1). Taxonomy (NCBI): domain Eukaryota; kingdom Metazoa; phylum Chordata; class Mammalia; order Artiodactyla; family Physeteridae; genus Kogia; species Kogia breviceps. The sequence goes on from NC_081311.1 coordinate 51,209,238, forward strand.
CATGATGTTTCTAAATTATTGAGTCTCCCTTTCCCTGAACTTGGTATATTTCATCATCAATTTTAACTTTAATATAATAAAATTTTATAATTTTCTTAATAGAGGTCTTGTGTATTTTTTGTCAGATATACTCTTTGATCCATTACATTTTTGGTTGCTCTTATTAAATTCATCTTTTAAAATAATAACATTTTCTATTCTTTGTGGCTGGCATACAGAAATACAATTTATATTTGGATATAGAATTTATGTGTAGCAAATTTTCAAATAATTCTTATTATTTATAAATATTCACCAATAGAATCTTTAGGGTTAGCTATATTTACATGTACATACTATGTGAATAATGACAGTTTTCTTCTACTTTTATGATTTTTTTCTTCTTTTCTTGTCTTACTGCACTGTCTAAGACCTCCAGAACAAGACTCAAACTACTTATATTGTGTTTCATTTTAAAGAAAATGGTTCTAGACTTCCACCTCTGAATATATTATATGCAGTAAGTTGTTGACAGATACCCATTAGCAGATTCAGTTACAGAAAAACACAAATGAACTTTTTGGCCAATTCAATACTTCCTGCTTTTCTAGGAATTTTTATTATTCAATGCATGAGGACATTATGGACAGATTCTCTGTATCTCTTGATGTGTTTTTTCTCCTTTAGTTCTTTAATGAGGTGAAATACAATAATAATGTTCTAATGTAAAATCATTCATGCTTTCCTTGGATAATTAATATCAGACATGATATACTATCTTTCTTATATACTATGGATTCATTCAACAAAAATATTTAAAAATTTTGCATCTATGTTCATGAGTGAAATTGGCCTATAAGTTTCTTTCTTATACCATTTTCATATGGTTTTGTTGTTATTTTTACAAAATAAGATTATATTATCTAGTAAAATTTATATACTATTATAATTGTCTGTTACTTGAGTGTATGTTAGGATTTAAATATAAAACGGTCTTGGTCTTTTTTTCTTCTTCTTCTTGTTGAAGTTTGGATAGAGATTTTTTTTTTTAGCCACAGGTTTAATTTTGTTGGTTTTTATTTCTTCTTGGTTCAATTTTGATAAATTTTATTTTCTGGTAACTTTGTTTTGATTTTCACATATATAGACAAGTCCCATTTATGTATTATATTACCTTGTTAACTTTTAATCTTTGTTGTACAGTTAGACATGCCCTCTTTTTTCCTTAATATCGCTTTTCCCCCTTTTTTTTGTCATTTTTTTCTGAGTATTTTTCAAGTGACCTTTTAGAAGAACCAACTTGGCATTTGCATTACATTTCCTTTTTCTGTTCTTTTGTCTGTTATTCACTTCCAAGTTTTTTAAGTTGAATTCTTATAGATTTTTAGATTTTCTTTTTTCCTAATATGAGCTTGAATTACCACTTGTCTTCATCCTACAAACTTCAACATTTTTTGGTTTTATTATTTTTCCATTCTAAGCATTTTCTAATATTCATTATGATTCTGTTTGACTTATGTATTGTTTGGAAGTATGTATCTTAAATTTCTGAGCCTATGGGGCTTTTTCAGTAAAAATTGAGTTTAATTGTTGATAGAAAATATGATCTGTAAACTAATCATTCTTTTGCATTTGTTAAGACTTGATTAATATCTTAGTTTGTGGACAGTTTTTGTAATTATTACATGTGTGTTTGAAAAGAAATATGTATTTTCCAGTTACTGAGTGCACAGTTCTGTATTTCTCCATTAGACTAAGCTTGAAAACTGGGTTGTTTGAATCTCCAATCTTCTTATTATTCTTGCCCATTTTTTGTCAGTTTGATCTTGTACCACCAGGTTATATAACTCCAGGAGAATAATTTACACAGAATTGTGTTCTGAAACTATCTTGCCATCAGAATCACCTGTGAAGTTTTTAAAAATGCAAACACTTGTTACCTGTACAGATTATGATTCAATATCTCTGAGATTAGGCTTAGGAAATGACATTTTTAAAAGGCCCTATGTGATTTGATAAGCAATCAAGATGAAGTAGCACTGTTTTTTGTTTGTTGGATTTCACTATCCTTCAACAAACCCCTTCTGGAAGGGAACTGAGTATAAGTGATCTGGTGTATTGCAAGGACCGAGGACCAGAAACATTGAAATCACTTGAGAGCCTGTTAGAAATGCAGAATCTTGGGCCCCACCCTAGACTTCTGAACCAAAATCTACCTTTAACAAGATCTCCAGATAATTTGTATGTATATTCAAGTTTAAGATACTTTAGAAATGCAGACAGATTCTCCATCTCTAACAAACTCCTCAATCATGCCAGTACTGCTGGTACTAGGCACACTTTGAAGAGCAAGGGTCTATTTCACAAGGAATGTAAACAGAGGGAGGAAACCCTTAAAACCATTCAGGGATGCCCATACCTCCTACTGGCACCAAGGATGCTATGAGGGCTTAAGGTATTTCTGAAACTCGAGGAACACATCCCTCCCCCAATTTAACATAATATGGAAGGGCACCGAACACTGTCTTTGTCAGGCAACAGAGGCATTCAAATACCCACGAGATAAACACTGGGAACAACAAAACCTTTTTGCCTTCTTTGTTGTTTCCTCTATGCAAGACAGTCTGCTCCTGTCTGTATTACTCAAATTCATAAATTCTCCTCTGCAAATTTTCATGGGCAGCCTGCAGACTCCTGCCTTTTCCCGCCTTTCATTTCTATAATTCAGTTGTCTATTATCTTAAGCAGCCATGACTGGGGATGGAATCCACAGAGAACATATTTCGCTGTTGAAATGAGCAAGATATTTCCAGTTAGTTTTTAAAGATTTAGTGCTCACACACAGGCAACATTCACATAGAAAACATCTCTGCCTGGTTGATCTCAGGTCTGCCCATTTGGGCTTCATTTCTGAAAGTCAAGCTAGTATGGAAGGGAGGCAGAGCAGAACTTGGACCTTCTTCCAGGCAAGGGCAGGGTGGAAGTGGTTCGTTCAGTGGTCACAGTCATCACATCTTGCCAAAGCTCCCCAGTCACTCTTGGTAGAGGCAAAGCTCATCTGTCATAGATTCTTCAGGAAGGGCTCTGAGTACAGTATCCCCTGAATTTTTGAATACACTCATCCCTTGGTATCCACAGGTTCCTGGAACAAATCCCCCATGGATACCAAATTCTACAGATGCTCAAGCACCTTCTATAGAATGGTGTAGTATTTGCAAATACTACACAGTCTATGCACATCTTCCCATATACTTTAAATTATCTCTAGATTACTTATAATACCTAATACAATGTAAGTGCTACATAAATAGCTACCAGTGTGCCACAAATTCAAGTTTTGCTTTTTGGAACTTTTGGGAATTTTTTTTCTTCCAAATATTTTTGATCCTCAATTGAATCCACAGATACAGAACCAGCACATAGGGAGAGCCAACTGTATTAAAACTGTTTTTTATAATTCTGATATATGAAGAACAGTTTGTCTGGACATAAAGTCCTTGGCTATCACTTTTTTTCCTTGAATTGTTTAAAAATTATGCTCCTCTTTGTTCTTGCTTTGTAGGTTGCTGGAAAGAAGTTTGATGCCACACTGTTTCTCTTTCCTTTGTCAGCTATATGATTTCTTTGCCTGGAGGCTGGAGGTTATTTTTTTTTTCTTTATTTTTAAAGATTAAAAGTTTCACCAGGATATGTCCCAGAGCTGTTGGTTACTGGTCAATTTTCCAAACTTACAGTGTAACATTTTGATATATAGATACAGATCATTTTTTTATTTACAGATTTTTTTTTGGATTATAATTTTAGGTATTAGTTTCATTCTATATTTTGTTTTTCTTCTTCAGAGATTCCAATAATAGGTGTTTTGGATCATCTTTACTTATCTTTTGTAACTTGTTTTTCAGATTCTTCTACTCTCTTCTTAATTGTATTTACTTCTTTTTTTTCTGTTTTATTACTTCAGTCCACTATCCTTTGGGTACCTATAATTTAGTCTTCATTCCTCCGATTATTTGTCCTTTTACTTCAAATTCTTTCCTGATTTGATCACATGTCATTTCACCTTGTTCTTTTAATTTTTTTGGTTCATTTCTCTTGGGAGTTTTTATTTTTGAATCAAAGTTGTAAATTTTGAATCAAGGTGTTCTTTATTTGCAAGTGTTTTTTTAAGTAGTATTTAATTCCTGTTAGAGTGTTGTACTACCATTTTCCTGTTTCATTTTCATTTTAGGCAAATGTTTTCATTAGCTAAATAAGTTGATTCTTATTTTCAATTTCTATTTAGAGATGTTTTGTGTGGCCCTTTAATTTCGATTTGATTTCCTTTACTTTTAAAATGTCTTCCATTTTTCTAGATTAGCAGTTGATTTCCTTTAATTTTAAAATGTCTTCTATTTTTCTAGATTAGCAGTTGACCTCCTTCTGTGTAGGAAGGTTAAAACTTTTGGATTAGTCTGCTGGGTTTCTTAGTTGAACAGTATCCTTCTCTCTTGCTACAGAGAGTACAATTTACTTGGGAATAGAATCATAAATGGAGAAAGTTGGAGTGTCTTCCAATTCATTAGTCCTCTTTTGTTTGTATAGTATTGTTTATTTCCTCTACCTGCTTCCTTCCTCATCTTTGCCACAAAGCCACCCAGAGATACCCATCCTTTTCAAGACAACTGCAGAAATGGAGCCTTCCCTGGACTGCTGCTCTAGTTTTACACATTTCTGAGTCTGTTTATTTCAAGTCTTCAATAACTGCGTTCCAACTTAAGAGGACTCAGGCCTGTTCTGGTATTTTCCCACTTTGTTTAGTCTCTCCCCGATTGTCCACACTGACTTGCACTCCAGAGCAAGGTCTGCTGTGGGTGTTTATTTCCCCATTTACATTTACCTTTAATTCTAGCTCTGGATTGCATTTTTAAATAATTCATGGGTCAAAGGAGACATCAGAATGGGAAATTAGTATTTCGAACTGAATGATTATGAAAATACAACATATCAAAAGTTATGGAATGCAACTAAGGCAGTATTGAAGGGGACATTTACACCACTAAATACTGATACTCCAGAAAGAAGAAAATTTTCAGTTCAATGACCACGGCTTATCTCTTAACAAATTAGAAAAAAAAAAAGAACAAATAAAGACAAAGTAAGCACAAGGAAAGAAACAGTAAAAGTTAGATTGAAATCGATGAAATAGAACAGAAGAACAATAGAGAAAAATCAATGAAACCACATCCAGAATATATAAAGAAGCCTAAAACAATAAAAAATAATTTTAAAAATTCAAAATGGATGAAACATTTGAATAGATATTTCACCAAAAAAGATACATAATGGTAAATAAGTGCATACACATCAGTCAAGAGTCATTAGCTGATCATTAGACATTAGGGAAATGCAAATTAAAACACAATAAGATTCCACTATCCACTATTAGAAACTTGAAAATTAAAAGAGTGGCCATACCAATTCTTTCAAGGATGTGGAGCAACTGGAACTCTCATCCACTGATGAAAGGAATGTAAAATGATACAAACACTTTGTAAAACAGTCTGGCAGTTTTATAAAAAGTTAAAAATACATCTACTATATGTTGTAGCCATTCCACTCCTAAGTGTGTACCCAAGAGAAATTAAAGCATATGCCCATTTAAAGATCTGTTCATTAACATTAGTAATAGTTTTGTTTATAGTAGCCACTGACTGAAAACAACACAAATGTCCATCAACAAGATAAAGAAATTGCTGTATGTCCATATGATGGAACACTGCTCAACAATAAAAATGGGAGAAAAAACTACTAATACATACAACATGTTTGAATCTCAAAACAATGATGGTGAGTGAAAGAAGCCAGACAAGAAAGAGTGCATTCTATATGATTCCATTTGTATTAAATTCCAGAAAATGCAGACTAATTTACAGTAACAGGAAGTAGATCAGTGATTGCCTGGGGATGGAGGGTTAGAGAGCTGGAGGGTACAATTACGAATAGGCACAAAGTAATTTTTGAGGGTGATGGATATGTTCATTATCTTGATGGTTAAATGGTTTCTCGACGGTTTCATGGGTATACACATCTATTCAACTCATCAAATGATATACTCTTTATATGTGCAGTTTATTATAAATCAACTCACCTCAATAAAGCCACTGAAAAGTTTGAAAATGTAGTACCACTCACACTGATGTTGTAAATATAAATAAAAGAGGTGACTTAAGTGGGGACATAACTCTATGTGCTGGAACAAGGGAATTTGTACCTACAGTGATGTAGCACAAGTACCTAAAAAATAAAATATGACCAGAAAATACAATGATGAATATCTGAAAATGGGGATTGATGGAACCAACCACTTTATTTAGTGTGCTGTTCTACCTCTGAAAATAGGTTTTGGATTTGTGGGTAGTAAACACACATACATACACCCATACACCATATAAATTCCTAACTTTTTTTGACAAAGGATACAGACCTTAACAGAAGCATGAAGCATGGCAGGGGCCCAGGCAGAAACAGGCCCAGCCTGTCATTGTGGGCTCTTCTCTTGTTCTTGGGGCCCAAGTCTCCAGTGAACCCCGCAAGTCAGGTAGGACCCAGCCAGAAGTATAAGAAAGCCAATTTTTTCTTTTTTCTTTTTTTTTTTTTCTGCAGACATTACCAATCTGGACAAATATACACTTAGAACCTTTTCTCTTTTTTGAAGGGAATGTTTACAAATAGGACACTCTCCTGGTTCATAGACCAAATTAAGCAAGGCTCATGATTGCAAGGCCACATCCCCAGCAACGACAGAAAGAAGAATCGTGCCAGCTGTCCCTGGCACTGCCTTCCTCCTGCTCCCCCAGAGCCCAGAAAAACCATGCTGCTACTGTAAGAAAACCTTAGCTAGTAGTGACATGAAGTCATCAAAGCTTTTGGTTCATTTTCAAAGATGCAATGTCTTTCTGGAAAAATTAATAAAAATAATGCTAGTGTCCCCAAATTAATTCAGTCACTTAAGTTATGTAAGAGACCGAAAGAAAAGAGGCATTTTTCAAAGCTGTATTTCACACAAGGAAAAAAGGTACAAGCTACACTATCTATTGATAAAACTCTGGTGATTCACACAGAACTAACACCAAATATTCTGCTCAGGACAGGCTTTGGTGAATTCTCTATAGCAAATAACACCACGTATGATAGTAGATATGTTTCTTTACTATTGGATGAAACTGCTGACTTGCAAAGAATGAATCAGTTCTTGGCATACATGTGTAGTATTTATCAAGGAGGAATGATAAATATTTATGCTCTTTTGAAGAGATAGTTGTTTCAGTAAAATGACTATTTTTGGAGGTACAATTATGGCTAGAAAAGCTGTCTTGGAATTAGTATTGTGGAATTCAAAAATACAAGCCTTCCTTCCTTAAAAAAATTAGAAAATAAAGTGATGAACCCCCCCCCAACTCTGATCAAAAAAACAAGTGAAATTTTAAAAAGCGAGTTTCCCTTTTAAGCAGAAAACCGGCTTCCATAGCAGAGAAACTGTAAAGGGTCTAAAGTACTTTGTTTGTTCAGGCCTCATGTTATAAACTGCTTTTCTTTGCTGATGAGAAAAGCTAAGAGTTCAGAATATTCATGATCCAGGAAGCTAAACAAAAACCTGTCTGTGAACTAATCACGTTGAGACAAATGTGTAAGACTCAAATGTGATTCTGTTCAGTCGTAAGTGACAAATTCCCCAGGTTGTGTTTTGCTGTCATTCAATATAAAGAGATAAGTATTTTCTTGTCAGTTTTACTAATTAAGACTGTTACATCTACAGCACAATCTTTATCCTCCGGTCTTGAGAGAATTGCAAGGAATCACAGAAATGTTTTCACGGGAAAAGAAGAATGTGAGCTCAGGAGGGCCTGTTCCCTTTATCTCCCCTACAATTCATACTGCAAAGCCATCACCAGTGTATTTTTCTGTCTTTCTTTACTCCAAAGGGTATATAAAGAGTGAGAGCAGATTCTGGTTTAGAGAAGAGCTAGCAGAGTCAATTATCTTCCTTTTGCCAAAGACTTAAAAAAATAATTAAAGACAGTCCTGACAGCATCAAACCTAAATAAACTAGAAAGCAGGGTTTAGGGTTTGAAATCCCCACTGAAGTGCCGACGAGGTACGTTGGCTCATGAAAAGCATTTGCAATTAAACATCAATCCCCATTTTTCTATATTCTTAGAGATGAGTTGGGGTTTGTATTATTTCCTGATCTTGATTATTTATTGAAGAAAATATGGATTTGATCATTCCAACCCCTGAGCGAATGTCTTTTTAGCATTCTACGTGAAGAAATGGGAAAGATACATGATTCTCTTTTCCAAGGAGAAAGATGCACACACAAGTCTTCAAAATGAAAGACGTGATAAGAGCCGTTTTTTCGTGGCACTGATAATGCCAGCAAAGACGACTGCTGTGACTTCAGGTGCCTGACTCAGCTGGCATATCTCAGTGCTAGAGTCAGTTATCTCCGACACTCTGAATCTAGCACGTCAGGGCTAAAATAGCTTATGTTTAATAAGGAGAATGATATGCCTGGGAATTCCTAAGAAAATCAAAGCATGGTGCAAGCCGCTTGATCAGCAAGTCTGACTCTCCCTAAAATATTTGAGTATCCCTTTTCTTTCAGAGAGGGGAAACACTTAATGATGCCAATTTTAAAAATTACATCTAAATTCTATGGTATTATATGGCAAAATACATTCTAGAGCTGAGTAAAAGCAACGTGTGGGTTAAGAATTCACTGACCACTCCTTTTCCAAATGAAAACCCAGAACCTCTCAGTATTTGAAAGCACTTATTAAGAAGGCACAGGATTGTGGGATTCATTCATTCAACCAACTTATTGAGCCCCCAGCATCTACCAGATCCATTTCAAGGCACTTGTGACACAACGGTGAACAAACAAAATAAAAAACCCTACCCATATGCACCTTTCTTTCTGGTGTGTAGGTGGGAGGGGAGGATGGAGGGAAGACAAAAAGCAAACAGTGAAAAAAATAGTACATTGGAAAGTGATAATATCTGTAATGAAGAAAAAAACAGCTGAGTTAAGTTTACTACTTACTCAGGACCTGGAACGCCTGTCAAAGGAGGGTGGTGGGGAGGGTGGATGCAGGTTGCAATATGCAGATGGCCAACAGGCACATGAAAAGATGCTCAAGATCACTAATCATTAAGGAAATGCAAATCAAAACCACAATGAGGTATCACCTCGCATCTGCCAGAATGGCTATCATCAAAAAGAACACAAATAACAAATGTTGGCGAGGATGTGGAGAAAAGGGAACCCTCTTGCACTGTTGGTGGGAATGTAAATTGGTGCAGCCACTGTGGAAAACAGTATGGAGGTTTCTCAAAAAACTAAAAATAGAACTACCATATGATCCAGAAATTCCACTGCTGGGTATATATCCGAAAAAAACAATAACACTAATTCAAAAGATACACGCACCCCAATGTTCATAGCAGCATTATTTACAATTGCCAAGATACTGAAGCAACCTAAGTGCCATCAAGAGATGAATGGACAAAGAAGATGTGGAGTGTATATACAATGGAATACTACTCAGTCATAAAAAAGAATGAAATTTTACCATATACAGCAACATGGATGGACTTGGCATTATGCTACGTGAGATAAGTCAGGCAGAGAAAGACAAATACTGCATGATATGACTTATATGTGGAATCTAAAAAAATACAACACACTAGTGAATGTAACCAAAAAAAAGCAGACTCACAAATATAGAGAACAAATTAGTGGTTACCAGTGGAGAGACGGAAGAGGAGAGCAGCAATATAGGGGTAGGGGATTAAGAGGTACAAACTATTAGGTGTAAAATAAGCTACAAGGATGTAGGGGAATATAACCAGTACTTTCTAATAGCTATAACCTTTAAAAATTGTGACTCACTATATTGTACACCTGTAACTTATATAATATTGTACCGCAACTAGACTTCAATGAAAGAAAAAAATAATAAAATAGAATAGGGTGATCTAAGCAGGCCATATTGAGATAGTGACAAATGAGTAAAGACCAGAAGGAGATAAGGAAGGTTAAGTATGCAGATAACTGGGGGAAAGCAGAGGAAGCAGCCAGTGTGGAGACTGGGAGGAGGCTGTTTGGGTGCTGGAGCTACCCGCAGGCTGCAGTGGAGCCACCAAGCATAAGGGCCTCAGGGGATAAGTCTGAGAAGTCACTGAGGCTAGACCACGCAGACCCTCATAAGAACGCTGGCTTCCACTGTGAATGACATGAAGTATTTGCAGGGTTTTTGAAGACTGGCATTATCTGGTTTAAATATTCCATGAGTAAGTTTCCCTACTGTGTTGAAAATTGATTATGCAGGAGGGGCAGAGTAAGAAGCAGTTAGACAATTATTGTCATGATACAGAATGTAGATGAGATGCTGAAGGCTCCCCCCAGGGTGGTAACAGAGGAGGCCGTGAGAAGTGTTGAACCCTGGATGTGTTCTGAAGGTAGGGCCAACAGCATTTCCTGACAACACAGATGTCAGGTGCGTGAGAGAGAGAGAGAGAGAGAGGAACGATGATGGCTCAAGTCTTCGTTCCCTGAGCAACTAGAAGACCAGATTTGCCATCAACTGAGATGTGGAAGATTGCAGATGGGGCAGGTGGAAAGAAGGAGCTCTGATTTGGAACCTGTTGAGTTTGAGAGGCTCAAGTGGAAACGTTGAGTAAACTGTTGGAAAAGTGAGCCTGCACTTTAGAACAGAGACCTCAGCTAGAAACATACATTTGAGTGGTCAGGATGTAGATGTCTTTTCATGCCAAGAGGGTGAATAAAGGAGTGAGCGTGAAGAGAGAAAAGGATCAAGGCATTCCAGCATTCGGAGGTCAGGAAATGAGGAGGAACCAGTTACGCAGACTGAGAAGAATAACCAGTGAGGTAGAAGAACCATCAAGTCGTTTGGCATCCCAGAAGCCTAGTGAAGTAAGTTGTATGAAAGAGAATGTGGGTGATCAGTACAATGTGGATAATGAAACTATGCTTCAATCCCTATTTCTGTAGACCAGACTCTGAAAGTATGCTTACCTCACACTGGCCCTTGCTTCCGGAAACAGCGTCCTGACTCGCTACCCCTAACCAGAAGTAAGGGCCAGATCTGCAGGGATGCATCAGGTAGCTCTAGGTACAGCAGCTCCCTCTTATCTGAGGTTTCCCTGTCTGTGGTTTCAATCACACATGATCGACAGCAGTCCCAAAATATTAAACGAAAAATTCCAGGAAAAAAAATTCATAAGGTTTCAACTGTGCCCTGTTCTAAACAGCATGATGAAGTCTCATCCCATTCGCCCCACTCCATCCTGCCTGAAATGGGAATCATCCCTTTGTTGAGCATCTCCTGCCAGTTAGTCTCTTAGTAGCTGTCTCAGTATCAGATTGACAGTCGCGGTATTGCAGTGTTTGTGTTCATGTCACCCTTATTTTACCTAGTAATGGCCCGAAAGTACAAGAGTTGTGATGCTGGCAATTCAGATATGACAAAGAGAAGCTATAGAGTCCTTCCTTTCACTGAAAAGGGAAAGTTGTTGACTTAGTAAGGGAAGAAAAAAAATTCATAGGCTGAGGTTGCTAAGATCTACTGTAAGACACAGACCTTCTAGAGCATGGACTTGAGGATATGGGGAGGGGGAAGGGTAAGCGGTGACGATGTGAGAGAGTGGCAGGGACATATACACACTACCAAATGTAAATTAGATAGCTAGTGGGAAGCTGCTGCATAGCACAGGGAGTTCACCTCTGTGCTTTGTGACCACCTAGAGGGATGGGATAGGGAGGGTGGGAGGGAGGGTGATGCAAGAGGGAAGAGATATGGGAACATATGTATATGTAAAATTGATTCATTTTGTTGTAAAGGAGAAACTAACACACTATTGTAAAACAGTTATACTCAAATAAAGATGTTAAAAAAAAAAGATCTACTGTAAGAACAAATATTCTATTGTGAAATTATGAAGAAGGAAAAAGACATTTGTGCTAGTTTTGCTGTTGCACTTCAAACTGCAAAAGTTACAGCCAGAGTGTACAGTAAGGGCATTAAGTTTGTACAATAAGATATTTTGAGAGAGAGAGACCACATTCACATAATTTTTATTACAGTATATTGTTATCATTCTTCTATGTTATAATTAGTTATTGTTCCTAATCGCTTACTGTGCCTAATTTATAAATTAAACTTTATCATGTATGTATAGGAAACTATATAGCATATATAGGGTCCGGCGCTATCCAAGGTTTCAGGCATCCAGTGGGGGTCTTGGAATGTATCCTCATGGATGAGGAGGACTACTGTACTCCATCCATGCAACGTCAGGGATGAGCCAGGCCTACAGTCACATTCATTCAGACACTAAATACAAGGTATTGGAACTCCCTTTACACAGTGTATTACAATGCTGGCCATCTGTTTAGAGAAGAAAATTCCAGAGCTGGTTTACTTCCATAATCCTAGCCCTGATTCCCTCTCTTTCCCCGCTGACCATGTCACAGAGTTCAACACGTCCCACATCAAATCCACTTAAGTGGTACCTCATAAGCAGAGCAGTCCTTAGCTCTTCATCTCACTAGTCCCAGTGCAACAGACTCTCAATGAGTAGTTTGTCAAATTGAACTGAACTGAGACTTTATCGTATTGCCCTCTACTGCTATGGCAAAGGGAAAAACAGTTGTACAGGAGGAATGTGCATTCCTTAAATAACCTTTAATGGTGACAGTAAATGTTGCCTTCTATCATGGTCTCTGATCAGTGAGGTTTCCAATATACAGGCAACCAACTCAGGAAACACAGAAATGCCCCTTGAGTCAGGCCAGCATTCCCACTATGGTGAGAGCTCACTCAGAGCCACTGGCTCCTTGACAACAGGGAATGTCAGTTTCACCTGGAAACTTTTTTTTAAAGTATTTATTTATTTATTTATTTAAACATTAAAAAAAAATTTTTTAATGTTATTATAATTTTTAAATTAAATTTATTTATTTTTGGCTGCACTGGGTCTTTGTTGCTGTGTGTGTAAGTAGGGGTTACTCTTCGTTGCAGTGTGCGGGCTTCTCATCGCCGTGGCTTCCCTTGTTGCGGAACAAGGGCTCTAGGCACATGGGCTTCAGTAGTTGTGGCACGTGCACTCAGTAGTTGTGGCTCATGGGCTCAGTAGTTGTGGCTCATGGGCTCTAGAGCACAGGCTCAGTAGTTGTGGCACACGGGCTCAGTTGCTCCACAGCATGTGGGATCTTCCCGGACCAGGGCTCGAACCCATGTCCCCTGCATTGGCAGGTAGATTCTTAACCACAGCTCCACCAGGGAAGTCCCTCACCTGGAAACTTAATAGGAGGCATAGCCACATAGCCAAGAATGAAGGCTTCCACACATCCTAGGCTCCACTTTGGCTGAGTCACCACACTGAAGCCACGATGGAGCCATGTTCCTTAGGGCCTGGAAGTGTGACTCACTCTCAATTCCAAAACTTACTTTCACTTTCATGGAGTAGCACAAGGACACCAGGGAGTGCAGCTGATTGCAAACATATCAGCCTCAATCATCTAAGAGAGGCAACTCAAACCTCTGATTTAAAGACACTGCTGTAGGGCTTCCCTGGTAGCGCAGTGGTTGGGAGACCACCTGCTGATGCAGGGGACACAGGTTCGTGCCCCCATCTGGGAAGATCCCACATGCCGCAGAGCGGCTGGGCCCATGAGCCATGGCTGCTGAGCCTGCGCGTCTGGAGCCTGTGATCCGCAACGGGAGAGGCCACAGCAGTGAGAGGCCCGCGTACCGCAAAAAAAAAAAAAAAAAAAAAAAAAAAGACATTGCTGTGAATGTCATTTGCATAGAACAGAAGGAACTGCCTTCGTCTCATCCCTAGCAAAACCCGAGGCACAAAATCAGGGTTATAAAAATCATTACACAGAGGATGGCTGAATTCTGACTTAGTAAAAGGTTCTAGTAAAGGCAAAGAGGAGACAGGGCCATGGTAAAGAAAAATATTACTTGGGTTACTCCCAACTAATAGGATCATATAAAACTGAAATGGAGAATAAACGTACTGTGATGTTGATGGATTATGACGAGAATTGAGTTAAGGAAAAATAAGTACTTTTAAAATCATCCAATTCTCTAAATAACTTTGGAAACCAGGGACCTGGATGTGTTCAAGCTTATCTGCACGAAATCTGAAAAATGTTGCCAAGATCACTAACTGCAATTTCACAATGACATGAGGAGGCCCCAAAAGCAATTCTGAAGACAGCTTGTCTCCTTTCAGAGATAACAGACTCAGACACAATCCAGGTTCCTTCAAAGGGTCAATTCAGGGGTCACAGCCAAGATTAAGTTTGTAATTGTTGTAATTTCACCTTCGGCTGGCAGACAGCATCGAGTCAGGGGGGACACTGCCCAGAAAGGAGCGATTTTCTCTAAAAAATGATAGTCATTAATAGAGCTTATGGGGAAGGTGGCCATCCCTTTGTTCTTTCCCAAGTTCTAATTTTGTGCTACTAAAAGTAGCAAATCACAAAATTTAAGAAAATCTGAGTGATGACCATGTAGCCACAACTTTGAGATCCTATTAACTACCAACCAAAAGACCCACTCAGAGCAACATCTCATCTTCTCATCCAAGAGCAGTTAGAGAAGCATGTTGGTGTGTGCACTGCCTGGGCAACTCTTGCTATTTGAGAGAGAGGTGCTTAGACTCTTGCCCATGCTCTGCAGAAGCAGAACAAAGGTTCTAGTCCTCATATGCCCTCGTGGTTAGGCTGGGAAGCTGTAGCACAACTCTTGCTTCTGTGGGAATGTGGCCTTCCTTGCCCATCCAGGAAGTAGCTACTTGCTCAGCTCCTAAAGGCCACATGGCAGGCTTTGCACTTACAGAATCAAAAAAGGAAACTTGTCCTCAATTAGATCAACTCTCTTATATTGATAACAGAGGTGTTAAAATGATAGCCAGATCGGGTGAGTGATTTTCCCAAGATTATACAGTCAGTCAGTGGTATAGAGTCCATGTGAAGTCTTACACTCTAACCACTGAGCCACACTTTCTACTTGAATATATTTGATGTGCGGAATCCTTCTGCCAACCATCCACCTGCAGTGTTTGATATCAGAGTATAAAGCTATGGGGACAGATATGTGACTTTGGTTTGGTGTTTCCTGTTTTTATTGTACTAATTACCATCATTACTGTGTATACCAAGAAAGAGTTTCTCAGCAGAATCTTTATCTAGTGCCAAATAATATGCGTACTTTGGGGATATGTGTAATTACTGTCCCTCCCGACCCAGTTCAATCGTGAGGCCAAGCAATATCTGTGTCTTTCCATATCAATATTGTTAGCTTCTTTGCCACAAGAAGAGATGTGATAATTACCAGACGCAATCAAATCTGGAACATAAAATGCGATTTCCAAATATTGCTGAAAACCAAATGTAGTTTGCTACATTCTTATGAGCCAAACTTAACTGGAGAACTAATAATACTGGTTTCTGTTGGTCTACTTCTGATTTGACATGTAAAAGAAAAGTAAAAAGAGTAGGATGCCCTGAACTCAGAAGTCAAAGAGGCACCAGTCTTTAGTTCTCAATGTGGGGAACGGAATTTTCAATTGTCATCTGGCTGCCTAATGGGTTAGGCAAAGGCAGGCGTGATTGAATATGAGCTTTCAGCTCTTTGTGCCTGACATTGTTCATAACCACCTGGTCCTCAGTTGCCGGCCCAATCTGAAAAAAGTGTTCCCATCTTATTATTAATCATCTCATGATAAGAAGTACAAGTGTTTCTTTTGCAAATTGCAACTCAAAATTACCATGTTTGCGTAAAAATAAGCAAATATATATATACACACATACATTCAATTGAAAACAAATAGTAATACCCCATTTCAACCAGCTCTTCTTCTGTGATTTCTCTACTAACTATTGATTTGTGTTCTCAGGGAAAGTCAGATCCCAGCAGTCGGCCTCAAATGGCAAGTCAATCTAAGCAAAAACTATGATTCCTTATTCCTCAGCATCCGACATTTGCAGAGAGTGATGTCTAATGAAGGTCTCTTTTATGAGCTGCCCCATTAAAAGAAAAGTACCTATCAGTCAACCAGTGTGAGTTCACAATACCAAAATCTATGGGTACCCAGTTTGAGAGGGGTGAATATGAAAGGGAGAGCCACCCACCCTCACTGTGAAGTAAATAAGGGTTGTAGGACTGAGGCTCCCCTCCAAGAGCCTGGAATGAACCACCATAAGTGGTTCTCCTATTTGCGTTTCTGCTCAGCACTGGAGGGCCTCACTTTTTTCCTTTAATGTAGAGGGAGAGAAAAAAAAAAAATCTGCCGTCAAAGCCACACAAGAGAATTCTCTTAAAATAAACAGCTCAACTTAACCACAGGTTTTTCTTTCCATGGTCATATTTTAAATGTATATAATGTTAGATGGCTGCTGGAAAAATGACAAGTGTCTGTTTTCATTAGACACCCCAGGTGCATGGATCTAATTGACAGCCTTTCCGAGGCATGGAGGAACATCCAGCTTCAGGGTTTCCATAGCGACATGTCCCCACTGCTAGAACCGTACTCTAGCTCCAGCTCTAAGTCATCGTTCATGGGAACCCACATTTTAGAGACTCTGTTAAGTTATCCAGGAATTTCAACATCCTGAAGGTTAACAAATCCAATTTTCCAAGTAGATAAAATCTCCTGCTCTGGGGGCTAAGTTTCCACTTCAGAGTTCCAAGAATTCTTTGTTCAAATTACATGCCTTTTTGTTTATTCCAGTCTGGCTCTGTAGCATACCGATTATATATTTTAAGGCTCCAAGGCTTAAATTGTCCTGGTTATCTCTCCATGTCCCTCCAAAGGAATAACACTGCACCCTTCTCCTCTCCTGGGAGGTATTGCTTGCCACTATTAATCATCTAAGATGAGCATGGCCATATCAACTAACTCCAGGTTCACAAGTTTGCAGGTAAAGTGGGATGAGAGGAGGGCAGGCTGGGCAGCACAAGGGCACTTGGCCCAGGCAGGCGTTGGAGGGGGCTGCAGCCCAGCCCACTCTCCACTTACCATACCAATCAGAGGAGCCACATCACTCCAGAATAATGCCCTTTTCTAAGACAGACATGAGGCCCGACCATAGGTAACACACTTAGCATACATTATTTCATTTAATCCTCAGAGCCTGATGACAGAGTACTTATCATTCCTAAATTATATTGAGCAAAACCAAGGTTAAGTACCATGCTCGGGGCCACAAAGCCTGTAAATGGCAAAGCCAGGATTTCAAAGTAAGTCCTCTGACTCCCATGTCCATATTCTCTCCACAGCACTCGACAGTGGAGGAAAACATGCAGAGCGTGAATGCCCTAACTTCCGCAAAGGGGAAGGCCTTCTGGACACAGAAAGGGTAGATTCTGCCCCTCAGACAGACCAATTAGAGGGATTTCTCACAAACTGCTATCCACACAGGGTCCACTGGCACTTCAAAAAATCAATTATCCCTTAAATGTGCACGGCGCCACCTTCAGGGCTGCATCACACACAGGATCCTCTATTCCACCGAGACGAAATGACAGCCACCCTGATAGTTATTGGTACCCAACACTGTGTTCAAACGATGATTTGGATCCATGCTAATAGATTCTTATCAATTAATTAATCAGTCACTGCTCATTTACCTGGTCATCTCTGATGGGATCTACAAACAGCACTTCACAATCAAGATCTTCTGGAAATTAGATGGATAAGTGAATCGCTTCCTTCAAACTGTAACCCCTCCATAGTGGGAAAGGAAGGTTCAGGTCTCAGATTCCTGTGGGCGGGAGAAAAAGTGTTTGTTAGGCAGAGGACAAGTGTGGGTTTAGGGCTTAATCATTTCCATTTCTCTTAATTGAAATATTGTGTCGCAAGGGCTTTGTCTTCACCCTTTTTTTTTAATAAAAGAGGAATTTAGACATAAGAGAAGTATATAAGTATGAAGTCAGTGACTGAGTGAATTGGGGAGACTCACCAGTAACTAAGTGATCCTCAGACATGATGACTGCCTACTCCTATAGCAACGCCAAGGGCTGCTGATCACTATGAGATACAGCTCAGTGAATTACCTCCCCTGGTAATTCACATGTAAGAGACAATGATGAGGTTAAAGGCTACAGAGATGTAGCACATAAGTCAGTGTCCAATGCTTTAAAGTATGATAACAGAGGAAAAGTTTTAAAAAGAAGAAGAAGAAGAAAAGAAACAAGCCAGAAGATTATCCCCCACTTCCCCACCTAGGAAAAATGGCCTTTCTCCAGGTATTCTTCCAAGAATCCTATCTTTTTCCCCTCTCCTAACTAAATCAGCTAGTGAAGAGCACACTTTAGAATGTGCTCTAACTAGAAATTCCGGCCATGCAACTGCAACTAAACAGGAGGAGGAATGGAAAGAGAAAGTACTTGCAGGCTTAGAGAAGGAAAGCAGAATTCACTCATGTATTCATTCTTTCAACAAGTATTTATTGGATTCTTACTATGTGCCAGACACTGGGGAAGGAATAATAAACAAAATATTCTCATGGAACACACACACTGGTAGGGGAAGACAGAGTAAACAGAAATATTCCTGTCAGATGGTCATCAGGAAGAATGAAAAATAAAGTAAGGTAATGAGGAAAGGATTTTATTTTATTATGGGGAGGTCACAATGGCCTGCTCAATGAGGTGGCATCTGACCAGAGACTTGAAGTGAGGAAACAACCCATCAGGACATGCAAAGGGAGAGTCAGTATGGAAGAAGAAAGAGCCCATGCGAAGGCCCTGAGGTACAATCAGGGCTGGCACTGTTGGCGCCAAGCAAGGTGCTGAGGAGCTTGAGGGAATCGACCGAGTATTGCAGAATAGGGTCCCTAGGAAGCAGACTCAGAGAATGAGATGATTTTGCAGGAAGTGTGTTTAGGGAGTACACTCAGGATCAACACGTGAAAAAGGAAAGGGGAGGAAGCAGGACTGAACAAAAGGAGAAGCTGGACCATGACGTGGTCTTGACAAAGGATTCAGGCAGCCCCTCAGTGAGCTGTTAAGCTGCAATTACCCTTCAGAGTTGTCCTACATCTCCCCTAGGAGGCTGGACTCTATGCCTCCAAATTGGTGAGAACCCTCGGTGACAGGAGTACGTGACAGCATAGTTGCCAACGCTTTGCAGGTGAGTCTCTACTGGCAGAAGACAGGGACCCAAGGATTCTACTCAGGGAGGGGGACTGGGAAGAATATGTTTCAAACCTGAGAACCACTGCCCTAAAACAGAAGGATGAGGTGATGCAGGACAACTCTGAAGGGTCATTCCAGCTTTGGGCCACAGATGCCCTCCAGTCGGGAAACTATCATTGGAGCATGAAGTAAAAGTTTCTTCTTATTCTTTGACAGAAAAACAAAACTCGAGCAATCATAATATCTAAGTAGAGGAGCTTGAAGCAGACCCTACAGGCTCCCATGTTACAATCACAGTAGAACCTGTACAACTTCAGAGAACCTGGCAAGAAACCATGGTGACAGCTCACTACTTGTCTCCATTCCTATGGAAAGATAAGACCCCTACTTGGTGATGCCATGGGTCTTGGGCTGCATAAAGGGATTCTCATGAGGGATTTTCAGTAATGGGAATGCAATGTTTTTTATTTTTTGAATTTTATTTTATTTATTTTTTATACAGAAGGTTCTTATTAGTTATCTATTTTATACATATTAGTGTATATATGTCAATACAATGTTTTTTAATCAACGAGATGGGGGTGATGGGGACACAAAAATTTATGACAAATTTCATTTCATTTTCAGAAAACTTGAAGGGGAAAATGTGACCCAATGTTTATATTGCCTCAGTCAAGCTATCATTGATAAGTAAAGCTCACAGAGCGACAAGTGAGCATAACAAACCTCAGAAATCTGTCAACCAATTATCCATCTGACTGAAAGAAGAAGGCACTATCCAGAAGATGAAGGGCTAAATTAAACCACTGTTGCTCTAGAGACTATTTGATAAGCAGGTAGAGAAACTATGCAACAGAGAACAAAATCAAGAAAAACTAAACAGAGGGCCAGGGTTTTTGCTAATAAGTACACTATACTTGATTTTAGTAAATATACTAAATTTTATTTATTTATTTTTTTGCGGTACACGGGCCTCTCACTGTTGTGGCCTCTCCCGTTGCGGAGCACAGGCTCTGGACACACGGGTCCAGTGGCCATGGCTCATGGGCCCAGCCACTCGGCAGCATGTGGGATCCTCCCAGACAGGGGCACGAACCCTTGTCCCCTGAATTGGCAGGCTGACTCTCAACAACTGCGCCACCAGGGAAGCCCCTATAGTAAATTTTTTAAAAAATTCTCATGTAAAAATTGAACAGTTTCAGTCACAGATTAGGGAAGCCAGAACCAACATGGCAGAGTAGGACGTGCTCTCACTCCTTCTTGTGAGGACATCAGAATCACAACTAGCTCCTGGACAATAATCGACAGGAAGACACTGGATCTCACCAAAAAAGATACTCCACATCCAAAGATAAAGGAGAAGCCACAATGAGATGGTAGGAGGGGCGCAATCACAGCAAAATCAAGCCCCATAACCACTAGGTGGGTGACTCACAAACTGGTGAACAATTATACCACAGAAGCCCACCCACTGGAGTGAAGATTCTGAACCCCACGTCAGGCTTCCCAACCTGGGGGTCCGGCAACAGGAGGAGGAATTCATAGAGAGTCACACTTTGAAGGCTAGTGGGATTTTGCTGCGGGATCTCATCAGGGCTGGGGGAAACAGACACCATCACTCTTGGAGGGCAAACACAAACTAGTGTGTGCACTGGGACCCAGGGGAAGGAGCAGTGAACCCAGGAGAGACTGAACCAGACCTACCTGCTAGTGCTGGAGGGTCTCCTGCAGAGGCAGGGGTGGCTGTGGCTCACTGTGGTGACAAGGACACTGGCAGCAGAAGTTCTGGGAAGTACTCCTTGGTGTGAACCCTCCCAGAATCTGCCATTAGCCCCACCAAAGAGACCAGGTAGGCTCCAGTGTTGCGTTGCCTCAGGCCAAACAATCAACAGGTAGGGAACCCATTTCCACCCATCAGCAGACAAGCAGATTAAAGTTTTATTGAGCTCTGCCCCCCAGAGCAACAGCCAACTCTACCCACCACCAGTCCCTCCCATCAGGAAACCTGCACAAGCCTCTTAGACAGCCTCATCCACCACAGGGCAGACAGCAGAAGCAAGAAGAACTACAATCCTGCAGCTTGTGGAAGGAAAACCACATTCATAGAAAGACAGACAAAACGAAAAAGCAGAGGACTATGTACCAGATGAAGGAACAAGATAAAACTCCAGAAAAACAACTAAATGAAGTGGAGATAGGCAAAGTTCCAGAAAAAGAATTCAGAATAATGATAGTGAAGATGATCCAGGACCTTGGAAAAAGAATGGAGGCAAAGATCGAGAAGATGCAAGAAATGTTTAACAAAGACCTAGAAGAATTAAAGAAGAAACAAACAGGGATGAACAATGCAAAAACTGAAATGAAAAATACACTAGAAGGAATCCATAGCAGAATAACTGAGGCAGAATAACGGATAAATGACCTGGAAGACAGAATAGTGGAATTCACTGCTGCAGAACAAAATAAAGAAAAAAGAATGAAGAGAAATGAAGACAGCCTAAGAGACCTCTAGGACAACATTAAACGCAACAACATTCGCATTATAGAGGTCCCAGAAGGGGAAGAGAGAGAGAAAGGACCTGAGAAAATATTTGAAGAGATTATAGTCGAAAAATTCCCTAACATGGGAAAGGAAACAGTCACCCAAGTCCAGAAAGCGCAGAGAGGCCCATACAGGATAAACCCAAGGAGAAACATGCTGAGACACATAGTAATCAAATTGGCAAAAGTTAAAGAAAAAGAAAAATTATGGAAAGCAGCAAGGGAAAAAGAACAAATAACATACAAGGGAACTCCCATAAAGTTAACAGCTGATTTCTCAGCAGAAACTCTAAAAGCCAGAAGGGAGTGGCATGATATACTTCAAGTGATGAAACGGAAGAACCTACAACCAAGACTACTCTACCCAGCAAGAATCTCACTGAGATTCGATGCAGAAATCAAAAGCTTTACAGACAAGCAAAAGCTAAGAGAATTCAGCACCACCAAACCAGCTCTACAACAAATGCTAAAGGAACTTCTCTAAGTGGGAAACACAAGAGAAGAAAAGGATCTACAAAAACAAACCCAAAACAATTAAGAAATTGGTCACAGGAACATACATATCAATAATTACCTTAAACGTGAATGGATTAAATGCTCCAACCAAAAGACACAGGCTTGCTGAATGGATACAAAAACAAGATCCATATATATGCTGTCTACAAGAGACCCACTTCAGACCTAGGGACACATACAGACTGAAAGTGAGGGGGTGGAAAAAGACATTCCAAGCAAATGGAAATCAAAAGAAAGCTGGAGTACCAATACTCATATCAGATAAAATAGATTTTAAAATAAAGAATGTTACAACAGACAAGGAAGGAACTACGTAAAGATAAAGGGATCAATCCAAAAAGAAGATATAACAATTATAAATATATATGCAACCAACACAGGAATACCTCAATCCACAAAGCAACTGCTAACAACTATAAAAGAGGAAATCGACAGTAACACAGTAATAGTGGAAGACTAACACCTCACTTACACCAATGGACAGATTATCCAAAATGAAAATAAGTAAGAAAACAGAAGCTTTTAATGACACAATAGACCAGATAGATTTAATTGACATTTATAGGACATTTCATCCAAAAACAGCAAATTACACTTTCTTCTCAAGTGCACATGGAACATTCTCCAGGATAGATCACATCTTGAGTCACAAATCAAGTCTCAGTAAATTTAGGAAAATTGAAATCATATCAAGCATCTTTTCTGACCACAACACTATGAGATTAGAAATGAATTACAGGGGAAAAAACATAAAAAACACAAACACATGGAGGCTAAACACTACATTACTAAATAACCAAGAAATCACTTAAGAAATCAAAGAGGAAATCAAAAAACACCTAGAGACAAATGGCAATGAAAACATGATGATCCAAAACCTATGGAATGCAACAAAAGCAGTTCTAAGAGGGAAATTTATAGCTATACAAGCCTACCTCAAGAAACAAGAAAAATCTCAAATAAACAATCTAACCTTACACCTAAAGGAACTAGAGAAAGTACAAACAAAACCCAAAGTTAGCAGAAGGAAAGAAATCATAAAGATCAGAGCAGTAATAAATGAAATAGAAACAAAGAAAACAATAGGAAAGATCAATTAAACTAAAAGTGGGTTCTTTGAGAAGATAAACAAAACTGATAAACCATTAGCCAGACTCATCAAGAAAAAGTGGGAGAGGACTCAAATTAATAAAATTAGAAATGAAAAAGGAGAAGCTACAACAGACACCACAGAAATACAAAGCATCCTAAGAGACTACTACAAGCAACTCTATGCCAATAAAATGGACAACCTGGAATACCGAGGTCCAGCCCCGGCAGAACCAGGAGTCCCTAAGATGGAGGCAACGGCGTCAGCGAGAAAATAAATAAATAGGGCAAGGGGGTAGGTGCAGGAGCTTCTGTTAAGCTTCTGACAGCTTTATTTTTGACATATAATTTCTTATATAGGATTTTCTAAATAATAGCATCAGCATTTTTTACGTAACTCCTATTTTTGGCTCATTACCTCATTTCTACACCTATACACAGAAACATTAGCAAGCATTGTTCCGTCTTAAGATCTTTTCGCGCAAACAGGATGTTTAGATCTAGAAAGCTAATTATTCTTTTATACTTCAGCTAGCAACATATATTGGCCTGTGTCCCAGTATTCTCAGTACCTTGTTCAAAACACATTGTGCAAAAATACAATTCTATTTTCTACGTAAGGCAATCAATTTTAACTTTCATAGTTACATATAATTCATTCGTAAAATATTTACAGTAAATTCCTTCCGCTTCTCTCTTTTTCCTCCAATATACCGGAGAGTGGTCATACCACATAATCCACCATTTGGGGGCATCCTGTACATAATACCCCACTATTTGCTTCCCTTCTTTATCCCTTATTCCTTCTTTGGGCCATAGCTCATCTAATTCTTCCTTTAGACTTCTACTCTCTAATGGAAACATTCCTGTGTTGCCTGACCAAGGGACTTTTTTCCAAAGTAAATTATTTACAGTGGGTATAGCTACTGTTGTGGTTACAGGGGTTGTTGTGGTTTCATACCGAGGGGGATTTGGTTTGTAATACTTCCATCTTCTTGGCCTAAACCCTCCAGAAACCCCCTCAATTTTTAGCAAGAATTTTCCTAGAATCAGAAGAGATGCTTTCCGCCACCCACCAGGAGAGGAGCTTTGCTTCCTCATGCCATAACTTCTCGCCAAGCTTTGCTCAGGCAACAGTTGGCAATGCTGGACGGCTTCTGGCACTGGAAGAAATGGACAAATTCTTACAAATGCACAACCTTCTGAGACTGAACCAGGAAGAAATAGAAAATATGAACAGACCAATCACAAGTAATGAAACTGACACTGTGATTAAAAATGTTCCAAAAAACAAAAGTCCAGGACCAGACGGCATCACAGATGAATTCTATCAAACATTTAGAGAAGAGCTAACACCCATCCTTCTCAAACTCTTCCAAAAAATTGCAGAGGAAGGAACATTCCCAAACTCATTCTATGAGGCCACCATCACCCTGATACCAAAACCAGACAAAGATACTACAAAAAAAAGAATATTACAGACCAATATCACTGATGAATATAGATGCAAAAATCCTCAACAAAATACTAGCAAACAGAATCCAACAACACATTAAAAGGATCATATACCATGATCAAGTGGGATTTATCCCAGGGATGCAGGACTCTTCACTATACACAAATCAATCATGTGATACACCATATTAACAAAATTGAAGAAGAAAATCCATATATATGATCATCTCAATAGATGCAGAAAAAGCTTTTGACAAAATTCAACAACCATTTATGATAAAAACTCTCCAGAAAGTGGGCATAGAAGGAACCTACCTCAACATAATAAAGGCCATGTATGACAAACCCACAGAAAACATCATTCTCAATGGTGAAAAACTGAAAGCATTTCCTCTAAGATCAGGAAAAAAGACAAGGATGTCCACTCTCATCACTATTAGTCAACATAGTTTTGGAAGTCCTAGTCTCAGCAATCAGAGAAGAAAAAGAAATAAAAGGAATACAAATTGGAAAAGAAGAAGTAAAACTGTCACTGTTGCAGATGACATGATACTATACATAGAGAATCCTAAAAATGCCACCAGAAAACTACTAGAGCTAACCAATGAATTTGGTAAAGTAGCAGGATACAATATTAATGCACAGAAATCTCTTGCATTCCTATACACTAATGATGAAAAATCTGAAAGAGAAATTAATGCAACACTCCCGTTTACCACTGCAACAAAAAGAATAAAATACCTAGGAATAAACCTACCTAGGTAGACAAAAGACCTGTATGCAGACAACTATAAGACGGTATGAAGGAAATTAAAGAAGATACCAACAGATGGAGAGATATACCATGTTCTTGGATTGGAAGAATCAATATTGTGAAAATGACAATACTACCCAAAGCAATCTACAGATTCAGTGCAATCCCTATCAAATTACCAATGGCATTTTTTACAGAACTAGAACAAAATATCTTAAAATTTGTATGGAGACACAAAAGACCCCCAAAAGCCAAAGCAGTCTTGAAGGAAAAAAACAGAGCTGGAGGAAACAGACTCCCTGACTTCAGACTATACTACAAAGCTACAGTAATCAACACAATATGGTACTGGCACAAAAACAGAAATATAGATCAATGGAACAGGATAGAAAGACCAGAGATAAACCCTTGCACCTATGGTCAACCAATCTATGACAAAAGAGGCAAGGATATACAATGGAGAAAAGACAGTCTCTTCAATAACTGGTGCTGGGAAAACTGGACAGCTACATATAAAAGAATGAAACTAACTCCCTAACACCATACACAAAAATAAACTTAAATGGATTAGAGACCTAAATGTATGACGGGACACTCTAAAATTCTTAGAGGAAAACATAGGAAGAACACTCTTTGACATAAATCACAGCAAGATCTTTTCTGATCCACCTCCTAGAGTAATGGAAATAAAAACAAAAATAAACAAATGGGACCTAATGAAACTTAAAAGCTTTTGCACAGCAAAGGAAACCATAAACTAGACGAAAAGACAACCCTCAGAATGGGAGAAAATATTTGCAAATGAATCAACAGACAAAGGATTAATCTCCAAAATACCTAAATGGCTCATGCAGCTCAGTATTAAAAAAAGAAACAACCCAATCCAAAAATGGGCAGAAGAACTAAATAGACATTTCTCCAAAGAAGACATACAGATGGTCAAGAAGCACATGAAAAGCTGCTCAACATCACTCACTATTAGAGAAATGCAAATCAAAACTACAATGAGGTATCACCTCACACCAGTTAGAACGGGCATCATCGGAAAATCTACAAACCACAAATGCTGGAGAGGGTATGGGGAAAAGGGAACCCTCTTGCACTGTTGGTGGGAATGTAAACTGATACAGCCACTATGGAGAACAGTATGGAGGTTCCATAAAAAACTACAAATAGAATTACCATACGATCCAGCAATCCCACTACTGGGCATATACCCAGAGAAAACCACAATTCAAAAAGACACATGCACCCCAGTGTTCACTGCAGCACTAATTACAATAGCCAGGTCATGGAAGTAATCTAAATGCCCATTGACAGAAGAATGAATAAAGAAGATGTGGTACATATATACAATGGAATGTTACTCAGCCATACAAAGGAGCGAACTTGGGTCATTTGTAGAGTCGTGGATGCATCTAGAGACTGTCATACAGAGTGAAGTAATTCAGAAAGAGAAAAACAACTATCATATATTAACGCATATATGTGGAACCTAGAAAAATGGTACAGATGAACCGGTTTGCAGGGCAGAAACTGAGACAAAGATGTAGAGAACAAACGTATGGACACAAGGGGGGAAAGCCATGGTATGTGTGTGTGTGTGTGATGAATTGGGTGATTGGGATTGACAAGTATACACTGATGTGTATAAAACTGATGACTAATAAGAACATGCTGTATAAAAAGAAAATAGAGAAAACCTATGTATTAGGTTTATAGCCATGTGTGCCTTTAAAACCAAAAAACACCACTGTTACCTTGAGAGAAAAAAAGAGACTATACATTTTCCTGTAAGCACAACTTTAGTCACATCCAAGTTTTGGTATGTAATATTTTTATTATCATTCAGTTCAAATTATTTTCTAACTCCAATTGTGATTTGTTTTTGGGGGGGTTACTTAGAAGTAGTGTTTTTCGTAACTTGTAGTTACTTTTTTGTTACTGATTTTTAGGTTAACTACAAATCAAGAAACACACTTTGTATAATTTTAATACTTTGAAATTTGTTAAAATTTTCCTTATAGCACAATATGGTCAGTTTTAAAAATGTTTCAAGTGTGCTTGAAAATAATTTGTAATTTAAAATTTTGGAGTATAGTGACTATATATCTGCTTGTTGAATCAAATTTGCTGCTCATGTTATTTAAGTTTTTTATATCCTTACTAATTTTTGGGGGGGTGTCTACTGGTTCTGAAAGAGGTATCCTCTATCAGTGTATGACAGCAGTATGTTAAATCTCCTATTATGATGGTGAATTTGTCTATTTTTCCTTGTAGCTCTGTTGCTCTATATAATTTGAAGTTAAGTGCATACAAATTTAAACCTTCCTGATAAATTGGACTTGTTGATATGAACTGCCCTTGTTTACTTCTAGTAACGCTTTTGCTTTCAAGTCTACTGTATCTGTTATTATATAATTTCCTTTTGGTTTATATTTGCACAGTATATCTTTTCCAATTCTTTTACTTTCAAACTTTTTGCACCATTGTTTTATTTTTTTAATAAATTTTTAAAAATTAAAAAAAGTCACAGATTAATAAAGAATGGAAAAGGAGAAGGAGTCATGAAAACAAGCCAAAAAGCAAGAAGTTCTTATATTCCATAAGGAGTTTAAAATGGTTGCATTTCACCACACCTGGATGATTACATAAGAATGTGCCTTTTCATCTTTAGTCACTTTAATTGCTAAAAACAAGAGCGACTCTGGTCCAACCTTTACTAAGAATAAAGAAAACATGGCCATTCAACAAAAAAGCTAAATAAAAGAAAACAGTAAGATGTGTGCTGCTTTATGGGGTGAATAATTTATATCATGTAAAGAAAGGAAGTTGTGTAAGTAGCGAACCGTGTACTCCTCAAGGAAGGCACCTGACAAACAGGAAACCCAAAGAAACAACCCAGGACAGCAGCAGTGAGTACAAGATGGCAGACCTGAATCAAGTGTGTGAGGTCTACCCACTACCCATGCTGAGACACCTGTGCCACTAAGCAATATGCCCACCACCCCAAATGTTCAGATCCTTGAGTATGCCCAAGGGAACTTTGCTATGAACACTTACAGAATGGTTTAAGCAAAACCTTTTATATATATTAGCTGTGCAGTCTTCACCACCTGTCTCTGAAGAAGGTCACATATTGGTTAGTATATGAATTGGGTTTCTAACCTATCCAATCTTATGATAAAGCCATATTTTTAACTTTCATGCTGTAGCGCATGATACAGATGAGGAAAAGAATCCAGAACACAGTAACTGTAAAGTTAGGAGATAATTAAAATAATGTTAAAAATAGCAAAACTATAGGATCCTGGCACAGCAGACCTCATTTGTAAAATTAGAGCATTAGATGATTCTGTTACAACATAAAAGCAAAAATAATGATGCTAAGCATTCCACTTAAAAATCTTAGGAATAAAGGAGGAAAACAACACAGAATAATAACATAAACAAAAGTAGACATAAGTGAATAGAAAAACAGTAAAATTAATAAATCTAAAATCTCACTCTCTGGAAATACTAATAAAAGAGACACACTCATGCTGGAACTAATCAAGACAAAGAGAAAGGCATAAATCAATGAAATGTGCAAGGAGGATGGAGATGTAGCCAGCTATACACAAAAGATTGTTTTAAATTATAAGTGAATATCCCATACACTGTAAAATGATGCCACTGGGGAAAAAAAATCCTGAAAAGGATAAAATACAAACATTGACACAATAAGGAGAAATATAAACAGGTTAAAAGTGATAGATAAATTGGAAAATATTTTAAGGAAATACTAAGAGAAAGGTCTGTTTTCCTCTGTTTTGCAAACCGACTTCTCTTTTCTACATCTGGCATTCTTCCAAGCAGCAGGCAAACGTGGCAGACATTTTCAGTGCTGGGACTGCTAGTCTGGCTATACAACTGAAAGGTTACGGACGGAAACGGGATGACAGATTTTCTCCAGTCAATAAGTACCCTATTAACAACCTAGATATGGAACAAGAAGAGCTAAAGAGACACCACCAATGGCACTGGAAAGCTCGGGCCCCTGAAGGAGTCAATCAGCTTATAACTAAAGGCTCCCTTGGGAAATTCCTTCAAGGGTTGCTCTTTGGCTCAGAGCTGTGGCTGGCCCCAAAGCAGATGATGAGCCTGGGAGCAGAACAGGCAGTGAGTCACAAAAGCACCTATTCTCTTCCAACCTTATAGAAAGAGGTCTTGATAGTCAGTGTGGGCTCAATGCTCCTGAAAGCAAGACAAGGGATCACAATGGGGTATAATCTGCTATACTGCTCAGCTCTGGAACGCTAAAGCCTTTTGGGGGGGGGTGGTGGTTATTAAACAGACAAACCTAACTGCCAGGAAAGAGACAAGAAGAGCTGGTGAGATGGCTCTGCCCAGGCTTTTCAGCACTGAGGCCCCACTGTCCCCAGGCTGGGGAGGTGGATGCTGGCCAGACTGCTGGGCTCTGCTTCACCCCACAGGCTGCAGAGGAGGCAGCCACAGGAGCAGCAGGAAAAGGAGACACGGACAGCAGGCAGGAACTTTTCTCGGTTGTAATGAATTTTAGAGAAATAAAGACCAGGGCCCAAAACAGATTCTCAGTTGAGGTTCTGAGTTGTAAACGGTGGGGAATTTTTTCAGAATTTTAGAAAAACTGTGCACCCTTTGGAAAGTCGGGGGCAACAGGCTGAGCTTTCAGAAATATCACCGAGGACCACCAAGGTGGTTCCAGTTAGGAAGCCGCTGGTACATGAAGCCACGACCCTGTCACCTCTGACTCTACGTCCACAACCAAGAGGGCACCCCATATCCTGCTTGGTTCCCCAAGTGGCTTATACCTAACTGGTAGAATCTAAGTCACATGTCTGCACCCTGGCATTAAGGGAGGCTTGAAAATGTAAGAGTTTGGTGGTAATGGTGGTTTTATAATTTTTGTTGTTGTTGGAAAGACAGGATTTACAAAATAGGTCATTGTCAAACTGTGAAGGGAGCACAAATGATTTAGAGGATCTGTGAAGAGCCAATGTCAATTACTGTGGCTGTGGGTAAGTCACCTCAGTCTCCTCTCCCATAAAAAAGGAGTAGGTACCAATAACTTCTCTTATGGGACGTGAGAATTAAATAAGGATAAGCACACATGTCGCAGAGGCTGACACATAATTCTCTGTGTCAGTTCACAAAAGACACCTGCCCTAAATATATATGTAAAACTGTTATTGGCTCTTCCTGAGTCTGTTCCCATCACAAAGATGCTGAATTTGAAAATGTCATTTCGTATTCCATCCTGGTAGAGGACAAAAACTTTACCCAAAATATTCACAAAGAGTCTGGCTATAAAGTCAAAACATCTAACCAGTGACCCAAGAAAACACCCAGAATGGAGTGTTTTCCACATCTCTTCTCCTTTAAAGAGCAAGAAGACAGTGTACTGAGGAAGGTGCTCCACTGTTAGCTAATGTCTGGTCTAGCCACCAAACAGGCACCATGACGACAATGACAAAGAACAAAGCGGTCCCCAGAGGCTGAGCATGTCTGTGTGCCAAGCACTGTGATGTGCCCTTTTCTTTTCAACATTATGACATTGACTTCGCACACCAGTCTTATACGATGAGCAGACCTGGTTCCTCCTTTTACAGATAAAAAAAAACTGAGACTGAGAACATGCAACGATCACCCCAAAGGAGTAGGCATTAGAGTTTAAGTCAAACTGTAGCCTAACTCCAAAGATTTGGTCTTTCTCCTACACCAAGAGTCTCTGGTCTTGGGCTCCTTGCCAACTCCATGGTTTTCTGTGGCTTGACTGTACCTACATTTCCCTTGTCCACATTCTACCCATGGCTTGACACGGCCTGTGTGCCAGGTGATTCCTTTAGCTCCCCCGCTTCTTCAAAACTCTGCTGTCACTGTGCCCCCTGGCACTGACTTTTCTGTGTTTTGGCATCTGAGCCTTTGATCTCCATGATCTTTTTTTCTGAGTTCTGTCAGGACTCCACTGACCACTTTTGGCCTGAACCCTCGGAAGCCCACAGCTAGTAGCTGGCAATTTAAAAAAATGGATGGATTAACCACGAAAGGGGCAAAGTTCACATTTGGTCTCTTAATTTCAGGGCATCCCTGTGTAAAACATTTGAGGATACCTAGCAGAACCTGCTGATGCCCTGCAAAGTTCAATCACTCCCCCACCAGGCAAATGTTCAGCACTTATTCTCCTTGTGATTTCCAGCTTATTAGGGCTGCTGTGATAACAGCCTGTGCTTCATTAGCTACTTGCTCCTTAAACTGAATCCCTTAGCTAAATATAACCAGGTGCCTTTGGTAGTTTGCTCTACTTGTGTTGACTTGCTTTGTTAAGGTAAATAACAGAAGAAACCATCAGTGTACACACATGAAAGCAGTAATTTCCCTGTTTGCCCCAGACAGTAAGCACTTCGGTCATTGTTTAACATGCTCATTCAGCTGTCAGATAAATGGGATGATTGATGACGGGGGTCCTGCTCCAGTGACAAGCCAACAGCTGGGCAACATTTAATCACACTCTCCCTTCCTGCTGAAAGATGAGGAGCTGAGATTCCTCCGTGTGTACATTTCAAGTTGGGAACCCAGACACATATTTCTCTTGGGATGAGGCCATGTGGTAGGAGACTGGCCTGCTGATCACTGCTCTACCACGTGTTTGGATAGCCCAGACCCATAGTGGGGGAAAGGGACATACATCCTTCAGCTATCCTATGAAGGGAAGCAACCACAGAGCTGCCTTAGCCAGTTCTCTCTACAGAGATGTCCAGCAGTCACCTTCCAGACCAGTGTCTTTCTAATCTCTTTTGATCCACGGAATCATAAAGCATCATGGCACCGTAAATGCAAGAGCAAAACGTAAAGAGACAGATTACATGGGTTGAGGTATGGGTGCCTGGTGAGTCTACAGTTCTCTGCTTTGTCACTAGGTGGATCCACAGGATGATCAGTTTAAGCACAATACATTTGTTCTAGTAGTTTGGGTAAAAAGAGAAGAGTAGATTTCCAACTATCCCAAATTTACACAGAGGTCAAAATGAGTCATTCTATCCAGCTTGCCAAATATTGTGTTGGCCATTTCATTTACCTCACAACACAAATACAGTGTCTTAGAAAGCAAGGTAATTAGCTGGTTTATATTCAATCAGAATGCAATCAGCTAAATCTTGTACTATTGAATTGCTTTATACCTGTTTAGGTCAATTAAATTTTTTGGTCTCTCCCTTTAGAATACAAAAGCCCGTGGGAATAAAAACAATCTATTTCTTCTTCAGAGCCTCTGGTCTGTACAATGTGTAAAATGTCCTTGCCTTCAGGGACCTTTATCTTCCTTGTGGACTCAGGATATACCTTCTCAAAATGCCTCAGTTTGGCCCACTATTACTGAACAACTCCTTCATTCCAAAGCTGTGACAGATGGAGGGGATACTGAGGTATTGTCAGGCTTTGAAGAGTGATTTTTCATGGGCAGAAGATATGCGAGAAAGACCCAGGCATTTCCCGACTGGAGGCCCACACTGTACCCAATTCTAAAGCAGGGATTGCTGGGTCTTGCCAAATACTTCAATCGTTTTAGATAACACCAACAATTATTGTTGTTTTTACTCGGTGGGATAATGGTCTATCATTATGTAAAAAATATCTGTGTTTTTTTAGGGATGTATACCAAAGAAAACAGGAGTGAAGTAATAAGGTGTCTGGAATTTACTTTAAAATATTTCAGCAAAAAAAGAGAGGCATAAGGGAAATACGGCAAAATCTTAATCACTGTTGAATCTTGGTGATGGCATATAAGGGTTCATTTTTGGTAATTAAAACAAAATTTTTTTTAAATTTGAAATTTAAAAATCTTCCTTCAGCTCAATCCTTGGAGAGACTAATCTCTCCTTCCGAAGTGAAATGATCTGGAATGCACATGGCCAAAATACCCCTGTGAAATGCTTGTGAAAATCTGAACATGCAAAAACTCAGATGTTGTTGAGGTGAATTTCATCCCGGGCAGCCTACGTGTGGTGAAGAGACCAATGGGCTAAAATGACATTTCCCTAAATCTCAGCTGCACAACCCCAGGCTTGTGACAAGCTCCAAGCAAGAAAGGGTGCCACTGTCATGTACTTAGAAAATAGCTGCACTTGGGGCTCCTACTCGGTGAGTCATCACGTATATTAGCACTTGAAAGACTGCTGAATCCTACAGGAAAAACACCCTGGTGTTATTTTAACCTGTTTGTTTGACTGTTAAACAGTCTGAGACTGAGATGAGAGAGGAAAGAGAGGTCCAGGTACAGGAAAAGGCAGGGAAGGTACATCCTTCCATCCCTCGGGGCCTCTGCATACACCAGACTTTGTGTTAAGTGACTTTCCCAACGTCTACAATAGGTCCTCATATTATGCATTCTCACAGCACTCTGTACTTCCCCAACTGTAACAGGCATAATGCTTTACTGTGACTTCTAGTTCAGTAATTCATCTTCCCTGTCATAATGTGAACTGCCCATAAGTAAGGT
Organism: Kogia breviceps; assembly: GCF_026419965.1. Lineage (NCBI taxonomy): Eukaryota > Metazoa > Chordata > Mammalia > Artiodactyla > Physeteridae > Kogia > Kogia breviceps. The sequence continues at coordinate 51,243,301 of NC_081311.1, forward strand.
CTGTATCTTGTGTTCATCACTGATAGCTACCACTGTTATCCTTTTCACTTAATGTAATTCTTACCAAATTATAGATGTAGAAGAAATATTTGCTAGGGAAATAGATGTGCTATTTCATATAATCCTCAGGTCATACATAGGAGATATCAGTCTCCCAGTTGTAGAGATGAGGGCCAGAGACCCATGAAGACGAAATAATTTTCTTCAACTTTTTACAACTAGGACGTGGCATATCTGGCATTCAAAATCAGTTTTGCTGACTCCTAAAGTTCGTGCATACCTTCACTAATGAAGATTGTAAAACAAAATTGCAGCAATGCTAAAGAATGGAGTAAGAAAAGGGAAAATCAGTACAACTGAGCCTTGAACAACAGTTTTGAACTGCATGGGTTCACTTATACACAGATATTTTTCTATAGTAAATTCTACAGTACTAGGCAGCCTATGGTTGATTGAATCCGTGGTTGCAGAAGAACCATGGATATGGAAGGCCAACAATAAATTATACACAGACTAAGCCCACAAACCCCGTTGTTCAAGGGTCAACTGTAACTTTACAGTGGAGAAACTTGCAGGCACTATCTTAACCAAAGTTAGCATCACCAATAACAACACCTCATGACATTACATGATATTCTCTGACGTGATGTGATGAGAAGGACGCATCACCTCTGTGATATTCTTCCCCCAAACCCATACTTCAATCTAATCATGAGAAAACATCAAACAAACTTAAATCGATGGATATTCTACGGAATACCCGACCAGGACTTTTTGAAAGTGTCATGGTTATAAAAGCAAAAGACTGAGAAATTCACAGATTAGACTAAAGAGAAACAATAACTGATTGCAATGTGGTATCCTGGATGGGATCATGGAACAGAAAAAGAATGTTAGTGAAAAATGGGGGACTTCTGAACAAGTCTGAAGTTTAGTGAGCAGTACTGTATCAATGTTCATTCCTTAGTTTTAATCATTGTACTTTATTTATGTAAGATTTCAACATTAGGGAAAACTGAGTGAAGGGTGTTGTATTAGTTGACTATTGCTGCTGTAACAAATTACCACAAACTAGTGATTTAAACAATACAAATGTATTATCTGACAGTTCTAGACATAGAAGTCTGAGCTGAAATCAAGATTTTGGCAGGGGGGCATTCCTTTTAGAAGCCCTAGGGGAGAATCTGTTTCTTTGACTTTTTGTTACTGTGATGAGTTTTACCTAAGATAAAATTCACCACTTTAACCATTTTGAGGTGCACAATTCAATGGCATTAAGTACATTCACATTGTTGGGCAACTATCACTACCACCCATCTCCAGAACTTTTTCATCTTCCCAAACTGAAACTCTATACACATTAAATGACGTTCACTTACCTTTTCTAGCTTCTAGAAGCTACCCACATTCCTTGCTTCATGGGCCACTTGTACCTTCAAAGCCCACAGCATAACATCATCAAATCTCTGCTTGACTCTCCAACCTCCCTCTTTCCCTTATAAGGACCCCTGTGCTTACATTGGGCCCACCAGGATAAGACAGAATAATCTCCCCAAATCACGATCCTTAATTTAATCATAGTTGCAAAGTCTCTTTGCATGTAAGTGACATATTCACAGGTTCATGGGGTTAGGACACATACATATTGGAGAAGGGGCATCATTCTTCCTCCACAGGTATACAAGAACTCTCTGTTCTACCTCTGCAACTTTTCATACTCTGATTTTGCCTCAGATTGCATGTCTTTTGCTTTTTACTATCTTTGCAACTTTTCTGTAAGTCTAAAATTATTTCAAAATAAAACTTTTTTTAAAGAATACAGCAAAAACTGTATGACAACCTATGATAGATATAAATTGCATTAAAATCACAGATTCACAGATTCTCCGGGTTGTATAGGAACTTAAAGATATTTCTGTTGTTGACCAAATTTTGGAGGTCCTTAGGAATTATACTCTGTGGAGAAACAGAGTTGTCTGAAAATAACCCCTTGAGATCTTTCTGGAAAATATTTGGCACTGAGCTAGCTGGGACTAAGAGCCCCTCCAGCAACTCAGTGGTTGGTAAGCCACGGTGTTATCAAGGTAATTGATTTAAAACATGTGTCTTGCACAGCTGAAAACATAATTCTCTCCCACTCTCCCCCTACAAAAACAGCTTCTAGAAGCAGAGGCCTTTGACCTCATGCCAAAACCAAAATTATATTATATTATATTATATTGTATTGTATATTATATTATATTATATTATATTATATTCTCTCTAAAGAAAGTAGTTGATATGCTGGGGGATACTTTCTAGGATAAGCATGGTAAGTTTGGAAAGGAAAGCTGAGTAGAGCAGAGCCAACTCCAGAGATACCCAACAGACACTGAGAAAAAGGCATAAAGGAAGAAAACACACAGAGCAGCTACAATGAAGACAGATCAACTCCCAAGTAAACACTCTCTTATAATTTTGGCTGTCAAGAGGAGAGAGGGTCCCCAGCCTGTCAGCCTGTTCTACTCCCACAAACCCAATGTAAATGCCTCTCCCACTTATAAGCCATAATTGACTTTTCCATGCAAAGAAGACACTTGTTGGAAAAAAGGACCCATCTTTACTCATAAATATGCACTAATTTGGGTGCATGGTAATACAATTTATGGAGGTGAGAACGATGAAGGGAATGTTAGTTTGGAGTTGGTGATAGAGACCTGGGGAAATGGTTGGAAGAAATCCAGAATTCTATTTTAGACATGTTAATGTGGGTATGACAAAATATCAAACATCAACTCTGGAAAAAGAAATGCAACTTTTTAAAACTCTCCTCTCAAAATCAAAATCTCTCAGATTGAGTGAAAACAAAATACAAATATATGGTGCTTTTTTAAGACACAATGAAAACCAAATGATACTAAAAAATTAAAATTATAAGGTTATAGTGGCTGCCAACAAATGAAAATAACCCAGAGGCAGGCATTTTAGTATCGAAGTAGAATTCAAGGCAAAATGCATTAAGTAGGGAAAAGGTTACTTTGCACAGATAGAAAGTGTAGCCTATAATGAAGACCCTAAGAATCATGAACTTTGGAAATGAATGAATTACACAGCATCAAAGTGTAGGACAAAAACCATTAGGAATGCAGGAGAAAACTGACGGAAACTATTAGAGTAGAAGGCTTTTAGTGCTACCAAATGTCAAAGATTAAGTAAGCCAAAAATAAATAACAGAAGTAAATAAACAAATAAATAAGGGCATGGAGGTTTTAAGCAATATGATGGATATATATGAAGAATTTTTACAGCGTGCACTTTGAACAGTAATCTTCACCAGGCTCCTCTTCTCACCTATCCTGTCTACTCCCTCCCCCCTTCCTCTCCTACTCCTGGTTTCCTCACTTACTTTTTTTTTTTAGAAAGTGAGGAAATTGGAGCAGATACACTCACACGCACACACACACACACACACACACACACACACACACACACACACACACACACCTTACTTCAAATCCCTTTAGAATGATGGGGAACATAAGTAATCGAGTAAGTACGGGAAAATGCTCTGAGGCTGTGAAGGAAGTTGTTATAGCTACAGACCCCACGGGCCACTGTTGCCCTTGCCAGAGGCAGAGCCCTGAGCCTTCTGGGTGATGGGTTTAGAACCTCTCTCTGTGACCCCTTTATTTCTATTCAAGTCAAAGACTGTTGAGCTATATAGCTCAGCCTTGGCCAACTGCTGGAGTTTTATGGTGCACAGCCTCTGACTTTGGCATGAAAAAGGGCCATTTTGTTATTATTTTAAACTTGTTTCACTTTTTTTCCTTCTGTTTTTGAGTTCTGTATGCATCTTTTGGGGATTCTGGACAGTTCCTCCCAATGCAACATTTTCACAGATGAGACCAGGGAGGGTATGATTTGGGGGTTTTACAATTACACAACTGTGAAGTTTGAGGGAACAGTCCACAGGACCACCCTCTCTTCTGATAGCAGGTGCAACTGTGAGGGGTTCTCAAAACCACCTTTAGGTTTGATAATTTTCTAAAGGGACTCACGGATAGCTGTTGTAGTTATGGTTTATTAAAGAGAAAGATACACATTAAAATCAACTAAGGAATGAAGCACATAGGACAGAGTCCAGAAGAAGAACCAAACACACAGAGCTTCTAGTTGTTCTCTCCCTGAGGAACCAGGGCACTGTCACTCTTCTGATAATGATGTGTGACAAGTTGCATGAAGCACTGCCAACCAGAGAAACTTGCCCAAGCCTTAGTGTTCAGAGTTTTTATTGGGATTCCTTGTGCAAACAGGATTGATTGATTGCCCACATGGTTGATTTCAGTCTCCAGTCCCTCTAGAGGTTGATTTTATGACCCCAAACCCCACCCTATATCACATTGTTGGTCTTTCTAGCTTAGTAGTCCCCACCCTAAGAGTATCTAGTGTAGCCAGCCCCCACCATAAATCATATTGCTAGACTACCTAGCATGACCCAGGGCCTCTAGGTGAACAAAGACACTCCTATCAGGCATGACATTCCAAGAGGGCAATATCCAGGTCTCTCTGGGGGCAAAGGTAAATTCCTTACTACACTGAGGTGTTGCACCTTCAGCTCAAGTAAGGTATATGAAGAGCTGAAAGAAGTGAGGGCCAGATGATAAAGAAGAGAATATTAATAGCACGAGCTGGGATCTGCTGAGCTTTTCCACACATCAGGCACTGTGCTACACCTCCCTGAAGTGTCGGCCCCCAGATGGGATGGTTGCTGATATCCTGCCCCCAACACTGTGCAGATGAGGATCACAAGGCCATGTGATCAGTGCTCAGTTGTGCTGAGACTCTGCTCCTTCCTTTGCTGCCTCCCGTTCTAAAGAAGGCAGATGGAAGATGCCTTGCACAGCAAAGTGACTAAAACTGCAGACTAACCTCAAATTTCTACTATGGGTAACTTTGGGCAGCTGCTACTGGAATAAAAAAATCAATGCAGGCAGAGAGTTTAGTCTGCTTTGTTTATTACTGTCTCTTCAGCACTGAGAGGGCTGTATAGCAAAAAGCAAATACTCAATAAGTGCTCAGTAATGATAGTAATTGTTGTCAGTACTATTATTATTATTATTATTATTAATTATCCTCAAGCTCAGCAGGGAATCAGGCTTCGACACTGATAGAAGCCCATTTCAGGAGTGGAATGTGTAACTGATCAGTCATGGGTCCCTCTTTGTGCCCCTCAGGGCTTTTGCATCTGAAAGTTTTGGCAGGACCTGCACGGGGTCCTCCAGGATTGCAGAGGGCGTAACACTCCCAACACAAAACTTTCTTCCACCTTTACAATTGTGCTTCAAGCAACTCCTATTTATTTTCTATTTCATTCATTTCCAATAACATCTTAATGCTTTCTCCCATTTTATTTTGATTTATCCTCTTACTCTTTGAATTTTTTAAGTGTGTAAGATGTTTACTTTTAGCTTTACATTTTTAAAAATGATGGTGTCTGGGGCTTCCCTGGTGGCGCAGTGGTTGAGAATCTGCCTGCCAATGCAGGGGACACGGGTTCGAGCCCTGGTCTGGGAAGATCCCACATGCCGCGGAGAACTAGGCCCGTGAGTCACAACTACTGAGCCTGCGTGTCTGGAGCTTGTGCTCCACAACAAGAGAGGTTGCTAACAGTGACAGGCCCATGCATCGCGATGAAGAGTGGCCCCCGCTCACTCGCCGCAACTAGAAGAAAAGTCACGCACCGAAACGAAGACCCAACACAGCCAAAAATAAGTAAATAAATAAAATTTTTTAAAAAATGATGGTGTCTGAGGCTGTAAAATTTCCTCCAAGTATGGCCTTTGCTATCTACCGTAAGTCTTTCCATGATACAACCTTATCATTGCTTCCGAGTTAGTTTGTAACTGCATATTTTATTTCCCATCAAATCCTGTAACTGTTAATCTTTTTAACTAAAATTCCATATTCGCTGATGATAATGCATTTGAAAGCATCGGTTGAGCCAGATTCCTGGCAGAAAATCTAAGTCTTGTAAGATCTAAAGGCCTGAAATTAAGTTTTTTTAAAAAATGGGACATGCAACATTCAACAGCAAAGCTACTGGGTTTGCATCATAAAACATCCATGTAAGAGACTGGCAGACCATTTGTGTGTGTCCCTCCTCTGAGGTCCTTCGTTTAACAGGCACAGACACCAGCCTCAGTACTGCCTTCTAGAGTTTTCCTGTACTGAGCATGAACCCCTATGCTGGTGCTCAGCTCACGGTGCTGCATCGGTTAGTATTTGCAGAGAACACAATTCGCCACTGGCTATGAGAGTGGGAGAGACAACTGAGGGTCACTCTAAAAAGAATCTTTGCCTTATTATTTTACCACTATAAATTCACTTGTAACATATTAAAAATTATATCTATATAGTTACTTATCTTTTTAAATTTTTTAGGAGAGTTTCCACTGATCCACAAGTTCCATGGTGATATTGTATACCTGGGTTCATGTGTTTTTTTTTTTTTTTTTGGTACGCGGGCCTCTCACTGTTGTGGCCTCTCCCATTGCGGAGCACAGGCTCCGGACGCGCAAGGCCCAGCGGCCATGGCTCACAGGCCCAGCCACTCCACGGCATGTGGGACCTTCCCAGACTGGGGCACGAACCCGTGTCCCCTGCATCGGCAGGCGGACTCTCAACCACTGCGCCACCAGGGAAGCCCATGTGTTTTATATATATATATTTATTTATTTATTTTATACTTAATTTTGACTGCATTGGGTCTTCGTTGCAGTGCATGGCCTTCTCATTGCGGTGGCTTCTCTTGTTGCAGAGCACAGGCTCTAGGCACGCAGACTTCAGTAGTTGTGGCTCACAGGCTCTAGAGCGCAGGCTCAGTAGTTCTGCCTCAAGGGCTTAGCTGCTCCGCAGCATGTGGGATCTTCCTGGACCAGGGCTTGAACCCGTGTCTCCTGCATTGGCAGGTGGATTCTTAACCACTGCACCACCAGGGAAGTCCCTCTGGGATCACTGTGAACCAAGTTGCTTCCTTCTCCAAGCGTCAACTGTGGGCCACACTAATCCTAGGGGAACACTGGCTGAATCTATTAGATGAAATGTCAGCACTGCAGATACAAAGCCTGGTATCCCACTCAGGGATCAGGGCTCAGTAAATCAGTAAATCTCATCTTAGCAAGTCCCCTTAATTTCCAAAGGAAGAGGCCCCAGGGATTGACTCCCGAATTTATTAACTCTTTCCCTCACACTGAGAATATCTGTCACCTCCAGGATGCCCCATTTACTCACTGTGTGAAATTGGGCAAGTCATTTCCCCTCTCTAGATCTCAGTCTCCTCATCCATAAGATGGGTGTAATCCAACCTCACTGAATTGCTGTGATAATTAACTGAAAGAATATATGTAAAACACCCAGCATAGTATCTGACACATAGTAAGCAATAAATGTTAGCTTTTATTATTATTGTTATTGTTGTGCTGATAGTTAAACTCAGATGAGTTCCCTAAATACTCTTAAAAGCATTCTCAGCTAGTATTTGCAACTGTCCTGATAAGCAAACATAATTTAATAGAAAAATGGAAAAGACACGTATGCAGAAAACTATGACACTGATGAAAGAAATTAAAGATGATACAAAGAGGTGCAGCGATATACCATGTTCTTGGATTTGGAAGAATCAACACTGTGAAAATGACTATACTACCCAATGCAATCTACAGATTCAGTGCAATCCCTATCAAACTACCAAGGGCATGTTTCACAGAACTAGAACAAAAATTTTTACAATATGTATGGAAACACAAAAGACCCCAAATAGCCAAAGCAACCTTGAGAAAGAAAAACGGAGCTAGAGTCATCAGGCTTCCGGACTTCAGACTATATTACAAAGCTACAGTAATCAAGACAGTATGGTACTGGCATAAAAACAGATATATAAATCAATGGAATAGGATAGAAAGCCCAGAGATAAACCCATGCACATATGGTCACCTTATCTTTGATAAAGGAGGCAAGAATATACAATGGAGAAAAGACAGCCTCTTCAATAAGTGGTGCTGGAGAAACTGGAGAGCTACATGTAAAAGAATGACTTCCTAACACCATACACAAAAATAAACTCAAAATGGATTAAAGTCCTAAATGTAAGGCCAGACACTATAAAACTCTTAGAGGAAAAAATAGGCAGAACACTCTACAACATAAATCATAGCAAGATCCTTTTTGACCCACCTCCTAGAGAAATGGAAATAAAAACACAAATAAACACATGGGACCTAATGAAACTTAAAAGCTTTTGCACAGCAAAGGAAACCATAAACAAGATGAAAAGACAACCCTCAGAATTGGAGAAAATATTTGCAAATGAAGCAGCTGACAAAGGATTAATCTCCAAAATATACAAGCAGCTCATGCAGCTCAATATCAAATAAACAAACAACCCAATCCAAAAATGGGCAGAAGACCTAAACAGACAATCCTCCAAAGAAGTTATACAGATTGCCAACAAACACATGAAAGGATGCGCAACATCACTAATCATTAGAGAAATGAAAATCAAAACCACAATGAGGTATCACCTCACACTGGTCAGAATGGCCATCATCAAAAACTCTACAAACAATAAATGCTGGAGAGGGTGTGGAGAAAAGGGAACCCTCCTGCACTGTTGGTGAGAATGTAAATTGATACAGCCACTATGGAGAACAGTATGGAGGTTCCTTAAGAAACTAAAAATAGAACTTCCATAGGCTCCAGCAACCCAATACTGCACATATACCCTGAGAAATCCATAATTCAAAAAGAGTCATGTACCACAATGTTCATTGCAGCTCTATTTACAATAGCCAGGACATGGAAGCAACCTAAGTGTCCATCGACAGATGAATCAATAAAGAAGATGCGGCACATATGTACAATGGAACATTACTCAGCCATAAAAAGAAACGAAATTGTGTTATTTGTAGTGAGGTGGATGGATCTAGAGGCTGTCATACAGAGTGAAGTAAGTCAGAAAGGGAAAAACAAATACCATATGCTAACACATATATACAGAATCTAACAAAAAATATTCTGATGAACCAAGGGGCAGGACAGCAATAAAGACATAGATGTAGAGAATGGACTTGAGGACATGGCATGGAGGGAAGTGTATGCTGGGACAAAGTGAGAGAGTAGCCCTGACATATATACACTACCAAATGCACAATAGATAGCTAGTGGGAAGCAGCTGCATAGCACAGGGAGATCAGCTCAGTGCTTTGTGACCAGCTACAGGGGTGGGATAGGGAGGGTGGGAGGGAGACGCAAGAGGGAGGAGATATGGGGATATATGTATACGTATAGCTGATTCACTTTGTTATACAGCAGAAACTAACACAACATTGTAAAGTAATTATACTCCAATAAAGATGTTAAAAAAAAAAAGAAAAATGGGAAGCCTTAAGTTGTGTGCTTAGGAAAATAAGAAAAAGAAAAAAAATATATATATATATAATGTACATCTGTAATTATAATGCAATTAAATATTTAACATATAATTAATATAGATACAAACATAAGTAATTTTTATTTATCCTTTTACGGACGGATCTCCTTAGAGTCCCAGAACTTAAAGTCCTCAAAGTTGCTACTTTGGATTCCTATTTATAAGCTTTATAGTGATGTGATTAGCTTAGTATGGAATTCAGAGTAATTTTTGTTTTCTTTAAACTGGTATCACATGTAAGTTCTTCCAGGTCAAGAATTAATATAGATGATGTCTGTCCACCCTGAGTCTGACTTTAGGACACTATGCTCTGCTTCTGATAAGCAGATCCTGAACATGTGGCGGAGACAGGCCAGGGTCCCTAAGATATCAGCAGGAGTTTCTGGCTTCAGCAACAGTTCTCCACCAGACAAGGCTGCTCCTGCTAGCTGATGACTCACGAACATATTTGGCAATCAGGTGTATTTTAGCCTCAGGATGTAGTTGAAAAATATTTCACTTATTTGCCAACAGAAAAATAAGATTTCATATAATTAGCCAAGCTCATTGTGGTGGTGGTTATTTAATATAGTATGCAAAATTTAGGAAAATGGATTTGAGTGTGTAGACTGATAATGACTCAGGAAACAATTTGGTTACACACATGTACACACACCCATGCGTGCACGCACAAGCACACCACACCTTTTGTTATATCGAGTGTACTCAGTATATTTATATACTTTGACCTAATAATTATACTTCAAGCGCTGCATCCTCAGGAAATATTTTTAAGTACAGAAAAGTATTCATTTGCAGAGATGATTATTATACTCTTATTTTTTAAAATGAATATTGAAAAGAATCTAAATGTCCAACAATAGGCGAGTTGTTAAGTAATTTACATTATTCCCATCTGTTGGAATATTATGTGGCCATTTAAGTTGTTTATAAAGAGTTAGGAATAACACATAATGTGAAATAAAGTGTATGTTAAAATATCATAGTTATGAGAAAGTATCTAGGCATAGTAAAGCACTGAAAGAAAATTGGCTCAAATGTTATTATGGCTTGTCTTTGGATAGTAAAATTACAGATATCATTTTTCTCCTCTTCTCTTTCAATTTTCTAGATTTAACAAAATAAAGACTTTTTTTTTTTTTTTGCGGTATGCGGGCCTCTCACTGTGGTGGACTCTCCCATTGCGGAGCACAGGCTCCCGACGCACAGGCTCAGCGGCCATGGTTCATGGGCCCAGCCGCTCTGCGGCATGTGGGATCCTCCTGGACCGGGGCACGAACCCGTGTCCCCTGCATCGGCAGGCGGACTCTCAACCACTGCGCCACCAGGGAAGCCCAATAAAGACATTTTAAATGAAACAATAGCCTTTGTTGAAAGGAAGGAAGGAAGGGAGGGAAGGAGGGAGGGAGGGAACTAAAGGAGAAAAAGAAGAAAAAGAAGAGAGGACATTTATTTTCTCCTCCCTCCTCTTCCTGACCCTTGAAAGGTCCCGTCACGGGACTTATTCCAAGAAAGGGCTTATGCATTACTGGTTTATTATCTGCCACCAAGGTAGTGTCCCTCCACATCTGGCTTACTAAACTCAACATCTGGAAAGCTGGGATAGGATTTTACTGTTTTCTAGCTCCACTGCTCAGAACAGGGTCTGAGTACTCAATAAATATTGAACTAAACAGAGTGAGCCCAAATCATGCTGGCCCAATCCCAATCATTCCTCCCAAGAGGACTTTTAGTTTCAGTCTCCACTGCACACCCTAGATGGAAACAGCATCACAATTTCTCACTGTCTCCTGGGCTTCAGTCTTACTCATCACAAAACACAAATATTTAGTCTCTCAAATAGCCCAGGGTCCCCAAGACTGCAAACCTGTCCAGTCCATTGGAGCACATGGCCAAAGATACAAAGTGTGATTTGAAGAGAACAAAGACGAACTCTTGGTAAGTCAAAGAATGGAGCAAAATCAGTATCTTTTGGGGTCGACTCCACTGCTGTGCCACAAGATAACCTTAAGTTCCTTCCCTTCCCTGCAAATCTGATATTTATCATACATTTGCCTCTACTCCCCAAGTCAAAAGCATCCCTTGGCCAGCTCACATTTCTACAAACTGGTGTCTATTTGTAGCAATCTGGTTTATTATCACTGGTTCAGGGACAATTTAGAGCAGACTTTGGCAGACTCTTGTGACAGCAATCTGCCCTGTTCTCCTTATGGAAGACACCTGCTTTGCTAGGAAGATGCATTAGTTGTGGGTGACTGAATAAGAACACAATTAAGCTGTCAGAGTTTCCACTGGACCCTGCTGGGCCTGGGCACAGTAAACCTCAGTGATGCCCATCTTATATGCTGGCCACAGAACTTGTCCAGTCAAAGGGTCCTACTGCTTTCCTTCCCACATCTGGTGTTAGAAAATATCCATAAAGATACAGAGCACTTAGCAAAGAGATGAGGGCTCGACAGCTTCATTAATAGTCTCTGAGATGGTTATTTCTTCCAGAATCACATGCTTCCAACCCAAGAAAACCCTGGAATCAGCCTACAGCCAAAAGATCTTCCAGAGGTCACAATATTGCCAGAACATGTTGAAATGAGCTTTATGGGGGTCCAGCCTTGCTCCAACTTGAGTCTTCACCTAGTACAGATGCTTGTATTTATTGATGGCCAAGATGATGAAAAGAAATATGTCACGTATCTCTCCTCAGTAAAGGATGACTATCTCTGGAGGTTGAGGGGGTCATAGGTCAGATTTCCTGAACAAATAAATTATGTTTCTCTATCCACTGTGCCAGCCTTTCCCACCAAGAGGCACTCGAATTTTAATCATGGACAGCTAGCTTCAGAAAAGAAAAAGGGAGGAACTAATTCTTGTTCTTGGTTTCGCCCTCCCTCACCAGTTCCCAAACTACCAGACACTGCAACTGCTCAGCCCCTGGCCTATTAGCTCCCTTTCATGTGTGATGTGGTTTTGTGGAAAGGGCACATGCTTTGGACCTGCACCCAGATGGCCACAAATTTGGTTTTGACCCTTACGAGCTACAAGACCTCAGGCAAGTGACAAACTCTGTATCAGGTAACACCTTACCAATTATAATGTGAGTTAAATGAAATTACAGCCCCAAAGACCCTGGTAATGTCATAATAGATGTTAGTTCCTTTCTTTGTCATATACCTAGTCAGTAAGGTGAGTCAGGTGCCAGCCCAAGTGTCATTGCCTCAAAAAAGCGATCCTTGACCACCCACTCTAAAGATCCTCCACTTCCCACCCTCAGTAACTCATGAGCACATCACCTTTTAGATTTTATCCATTTACTCATTCATCTATTTGATTACTTGCTCATTTTGTGCCTTGCCAACTCCTAACAAACTTCACAATGGCAGGAGCTTGTCTATTCTTGTTGGTCACTGTATACAGCACCTAAAGCAGTTCCTGGGACACAGAGAATAAATTGGGTGAATAAATTATAAGCATGGGCTCTAGATGAGAAGATCTCACAGTATAAAGAGGGATGCATGGCCACTCTGCTTTGTTATGGCACCAACGCTTCAGTAAAGCTTCACAGGCAGACCATGGCTTTCTGGGTCTGTGATGGTTAATTTTATGTGTCAACTTGATTGGGCTAAGGTAGACCAGATATCTGGTAACACATTATCTCTGGGTGTGTCTGTGAGGGTGCTTCTGGAAGAGATTGGCACTTAAATCCATACACTAAATAAAGAAGATCACCCTCACCAATGCAGGTGGCATTTGGCATCATCCAAATTGTTGAGGGCTTGAATAGAACAAAAAAAGTAGAGAAAGGGCGAGTTTGCTCTCTTTGCTTGAGCTGGGACATCCATCTTCTCCTGCCCTCAGACATCAGTGCTCCTGGTTCTCAAGCCTTCACACTTGGACTGAATTATACCGGAGGCTTCCCTGGTCCTCTAGTTTGCAAATGGTAAACCCTGGGGCTTCGTGGTCTCCATAATTGCAAGAGCCAATTCTTATTTTGTCTCTTATTGGTTTTCTTTCTCTGGAGATCCCTGACTAATATACAGCCCTAGACAGGAAGTCTCAGCAGATGGTTCAGAGCTCCGGGGTAAGAGTTTTTAGCACAGAATTCACTTTTGTGTGCCTCCACAATCTTTCAAAGTCTCTGGTAAGCAGCCAAACAAGGGGAGAAGCTTCCATCAGACCAGATTATGCTGAGATCCTCGTGTTCTGGACCTCTTAGAGGACATGCCCAGTGTTTCATGGATAAGCCCAGAAGTGAACAGAAGAGCAGGAAGAAACCTTCTCAGGAGGGAAGGTTGGAAGCACAAAGACCCAATTACACGTTTTTCCAGCCACAGAGACTGAAAGCATAAGTCTTGGGTGTGTGCCACAAAACACCTTCTGTTCGGTTAGGGAACCATATTTGGGCTCAGTTATCAACTTCTGCTTAACATTTCTTTGTTGAAAAAGAGTAAAAACTCTATCTCTGGTAACAGTAGAGTTTTTTATTCTTTAGAGAAAACTGAAACAAAGTACATTTTAAAACTCACAGGTAATCTAAAAAATGTAAATAAATAAAGTAGCATTTTCCCCCCATCAAATTAGAATATTTAAAATAATTCCCCATACTGACTAAGGTGAGGTAAAATGTCACACTCCTATATGACTATTGGGAGAATAAATTACTATAAAAATTGTGGAAAGGAATTTGGAAATATTTACACATCTGCCACTTTTGATTGCGTAAATTATGTTTTGCACAACCCCAAGGGGCACTATTCACTGCAAGAATCACAGTTTAATTATTGAGACACTATTCCCACAAATAGCAGTCAAGTGTCTGGAGGAAAGGTTGCCTCTTTCTAATTTGCACAAAGTTACCTTACTAGCTTTTGGCAAGGGTGATTAACAAATATGAACACAGTAGTTCCATTTCCACAAAATCTATACAAAGTAAAAAATTCCCCAATGTGGAAAATGTTTTCTTTACAAAGATGTTCATCTCAGTATTATTCAAAAATTGCAAACAACCTAAATGTCCAATAGTCAGGAAATGATTAAATCAGCTGTGGTATATACAATTGGTATTTATGAAGTGCTATAATAACATAGAAAAAAAAACCCTCTGCTATGCTATCACTATAATTTTATACTTAGGGATACAAAATTGTGTATACAGTATGATTACCATCATGTAAAGCAAACAAAAAAATTTAACAGCTATTCATAATATAAATGCAGGATGGTTAATAAGCCAAGATATTAGCAGCAGTGTTTTGGGGTAGTAGAATTACAGATGCTTATTTTTGCCACTCTGTTTACTATATTTTCCAAATATTTTAATGTGCATATATTCATTCTATACTGAATTCCCCACCAACACATTTTTAGAAGCAGACAAGAGTTAGAAATTAGAGGCAGGATTAAAACCTTTCAGAATTCTGTGGCTGAGACAAGAAGACATGAGAACACCTGATGCGGTATTTCAGCACTTACGGAGGATGTTTCAGTATCTGGGCCAAAGACATTATTTTACACCACCTGCTCCAGGAACCTTCATTGACAGCAGGAGCCAGGGACAAAAGTTCCAAAGAAGGAGAGAGAATGCCTCTCACCAGAAGTAAAAGAGTATTACTAATGCCCACAGAAATGCCTCAATATCAGTCACCAGACCCCCAAATAACTCTGGACACAGTCCATGAGGGGGCAAAAAAAGCTATTTACTAATCATCATGGGATAGTTATGCCAGGAATACTCCTAAATATCCCTACTTCACATCTATCAGGGATAGTAACCATGAATTTATCTTAAGTTTCTTAGAAATCATTGGCCTTCTTAGGCCCTCTGTTGCTACATTTACTACCCATGTCACAAAGTAGATTTTTAGTTATTCAGGGCTAAATAATCTATTTTCCATTTTCTGTGATTCCACTCCCAGGGAGAAGGATGACTTTGAGAAGGCTTAAAGGTTGGGAGAGTCATCTTCCCGGTCAAACATGGACAACTATATTCTTCAGACTCCACTCTACCCATTCCTTACTTGGGTCCTGATCCAGCCAAATAGAATATGTAGGCACAACCTACCCCAGTCATAGACACAAGGAAATCTGACCTAAATCCAAGGTCTGGCATGCTACAGATCAGTCAGGTTTATTTTTTCCATAATCCCTATTATATTTCCTCAGCCTGGCCTCTGACTTAGTTAAGACTTCTGTTTGGATTACAGCCCTGCCCTGAATCTCACCCACTTGGTTATTCTTGGTTGTTCTAATACTCCCACAAGGTTGCTGAGATTCTACTTCAAACAGTATGAAGCACCCCACTCTACAACACTGTCTGCTGTCAGTCTTTAGGTCACCACCAGGAGGTTGCTACCACTGTGCCTCTCCCACTACATCACTGATGCATTCTTTCGGCAGACAGTTGTGAATATCTACAAGATGTCAAGCATATACTAGGCTCTGTGGATTCCATGATGACTTTCCTGCATGAAAGTCAAAGCTCCTGCCCTCTTGAAAGTTACATTTTAATCAGGTAAGTAGAAAATTGACAAATGATCAAATAAAGAATTGAAGATAATAAGATTATAGGTTTTAATAAACACAATGGAAGAAATAATTAGAATGATGAGCTAGAGTAGAAGAAATCACATCTAAACTGAAGGATGGGAATGAGCCAGTCATGGCTATTGCTGAGTCAAATTAGGGCTTTCCTAAATGAAGCTAGAGTTTCTCACACCCTATAGACACAAGTTTGACCTGTACGTCAGATTGATTTTATTGACTATGGCCATTCCTCCTCCTGGCTTCCCCCTTCCCCAGTGGGCCCCCCGGCTTTGATTTCACAGCATGCCCTGTAGCTATAAAAATTATGGCTATTGTAAGTGCGATTATGAGGAACTGACTGAAGGGTTGAGGACAACCATTAAGATGGGACACTCTCCTATTCTCTGAACAATAGTTCTCAAACTTTAGCAAGAATCATGTGAAAGACGTATCATCACTCAACCCCACCCCCAAAGATTCTGATTCAATATTTCTGGGTGAGAAAACCAAAAATAAACAAGTGAGAGGACATCAAACTAAGAAGTTTCTACACAGCAGAAGCCATCAGCAAAATGAAAAGGCAATCTAACTGAATCACTTTGCTGTACACCTGAAACTAGCACAACATTGTCAATCAACCATGCTCTAATATAAAATAAAAATAAAAAATAAAATAAAATCAACAAGTTTACAATCTCAAAAAAAATGAAAAGGCAATCTATGAATGGGAGAAAATATTTGTAAATCATATATCTGATAAGGGGCTAATATCCAAAATGCATTTTAAAAACTCAGACAACTCAATAGCAAAAAAACCCAAATAACCCAATTTAAAAATGGGCAGAATATCTGAATAGACATTTTCCCAAAGAAGACAGACAGATGGCCAACAGGTACATGAAAAGCTGCTCAACATTATTAATCATCAGAGAAATGCAAAATGCAAATCAAAACCACAATGAGGTATCACCTTACACCTATTAGAATAGCCATCATCAGTTATCAGAAAGACAAGAAACAATGAGTGTCGGCAAGGATGTGGAGAAAAGAGAAGCCTTGTGCACTGTTGTGGGAACATAAATTGGTGCAGCCACTGTGGAAAATAATATGGAGGTTCCTCAAATATTTTTAAATAGAACTACCATATAATCCAGCAATTCCATTTCTGGGTATTTATCCAAAGGAAATGAAAATACAATGTTGAAGAGATATCTTCACCCATGTTCACTGTAACATTATTTACAATAACCAAGATATGAAAACAACCTAGGTGTCCATGGATGGACGAATGCATAAAGAAAATGTGACATAGGTACAACGGAATATTGTTCAGCTATAAAAAAAGGAAATCCTGCCATTTGCAACAATATGCACAAAACTTGAGGGCATTATGCTAAGTGAAGTAAGTTAGACAGAAAAAGACAAATATCATATGTCCTCACTTATATGTGGAATCTCTCACATATCAATAAAAAAAGTGCCATACACCTGAAAGTAATATAATGTTATACGTCAATTATAGTTCAATAAAAATATTTCTGGATAGGGCTCAGGAATTTGAATTTTTAACAATTAACTCCAAGAGATTTTTATATAAGTAGCCCTTGGACCATATGTTGAGAAACGGTGCTCTAGAACAACAAAAAGTCAATATTCAATATTTGGTAAATTGTTACTATTAAAAATGCTTTGGGGGATGCAGTATAGCCTATCAAAGCAGGTAAACACGTGGAATTTAGAGTCAGGCAGATATAAATCACGTCTCGGCTCTACTTACTGTGACCTCAGCCTCATTTTTCTTATTTGTAAAAAGAGAAAATAAAGACGCTTTCCTCATGGGATTATTTTTTTTCATCATGAATATTATTGAAGGCATTTACTCAGGGCCTAGCACATGTTAAGTGTTCAAAAACTAGGTGTCTGATGATGGTGATGATCGTGGTAGTGATGATGACAATGAAGATGATGATCTGACGATGATGATACTGATGATGATGCAGCAGGAGTATTTGGCAGGATCATTTGGAAACACACATTTGGTTTTAAACATAGTTCATTCTGAATACACTGCATTTTTCCCAGATGAGGCATAGCCCTTCTGCAGTTTCCAGTCTGGGAGGAAAGGAAAGCTTAAATAAAGGAAACAAGAGAAAACAGAAAACAAAGACTTGGGCATTAACTCTAGAGTCCAAATGACCCCCAATGTTTCAGGAGAAGACAAATTCGTGAGGGCTGGATAGAGTCATTACACTGGACATCTGCTGTTTTGTCTGCTAAGCATTAAGCCCCTTCTCTTTTGACATCAGAGCCTTGATTTCCCTTTGAAAATTCTCCCTTTCCCCCACACTCTTATTCTCCGTGGTTTGCTGGGCCTGAGCCCACTGCCCAGATCAGGGACGAGACAGGGTCAGAGGCTGCTTACTGCCTGCTTCATAAGGTGGTTTGGGGAATGAAGTGGAAATTAATAAAGACCTTTGGTTTCTTGCTTCTACTAATCAGTGTAGACATGTGGGGACAGAGACAAATAAAGAATTAGTTTGGTTCCACTGTAGTAAAGAGCTCAGCACTTTGGTTATACCTGTGTTCAGGGCCCTTACCTCCCCTCAGCCCCTACCAGCCTAGACACATTGCTAAAGGAAATTCTATAAAGAGAAATGAACCAACACTCCAGGATGGCTGTTCTGGTGTTGACTCAGCCTGAGGGACAAGTTATTCCCTATATTCATCCTAAATCCTGCTCTTTGCAGTTTATGCTACAGCTTTTCTGCTTAACCCTGTCCACCTGGGTTCAACAAAACAATGACCGTACAGGAACAGAATGCCTACAGACCCAGTGTGATGCCTGCTCAGTGTTGCTGAAGACGTGAGCACCACGCACACACATGAATTCTGTCACAGCTGGGCTGTGTGTCTCAAACATGGAACTCTGGCCTTGCAGGAACAGTGTGCACTGCCTCCCAGAAGGAACCAGCTGGTGGTTCCTGCCCGGGCTGAGCCATTGCTCACCAACCTAAGGGCTGTCAAGAGGGGCCTTGAGCTTACTTCTAGACCAAGATGGGAGACCCCCTGAGGGCCTCTCACACCTGCTGCAGGACCCCTGCTCTGCCTGGCATGAAACAACAGGCTGGAAATTGATTCAGTCTAGAAGGGATGGGAATTTTGATGTACACAACTCCAACTTAGGGTGCCATTCCAAGACTTGTGGCCAAAGGACCAGTCACAGCCAAACACAAAGAAGGGAGACAGAGAGGTCACTTTCCCCTGCACTTAACTGTCACTGTGCATGGAGCAGTCCTACCTTCCTCTGGTCAGGCTGAATGCTGACAGCCATGGACCAAGGGTTGCTCCATGATAACAGCTCCTCTGACTGTGCTTTCTCATTCTTTCCTCTGCATATCACCAACCAAGATAATTTTGACTGCTTTACTGTAGTTAATGGATATTAGGAGAACAAGATGTGAATATGCTTTCACAAATTCTATAAATTGCCTACCATTCAAGCTATTGATATGCCTGCTTTGAAAGCCGTTTGCTCCTTCATCAATTGAGAATAATGACACAAAATTTGAGGCATGCCTTCTCATGGCAGGGAGAAAGAGAGGTATATAAAGTAACAGGAGCTGAATTATTTGTTAATTGTCTTTTCTATGCCAGATAGTATACCAGATGCTTCATATTAATTATGGCATATAATCTTCACAAAGATGCCTATGAAATAGGATTATTTCCATTTGCAGATGAGAAAACTGTGGCTGAAAGATCTAACATTGCTTGCTCAAAATCACACAGCTAATAAAAGGAAAAATCCAGAGCTCTCTGATTTCCAGATGCCTACACCAAGAGGTCCTTTACTCATATATGTGCACACACATACATACACACATATATTTGCTCACAAGGACACATTAAAGTACCCACTTAGATGTCTACACAGAGGCAAAAACACAAGCATACAGTCTATGTCTATACAGATGAAAGTCCATATAGCTTTGTGCATATACACCTTTCTATGTATACATTCTCTCTGGACTGACCAATGGGAACGTAGAAGGCTCAAGCTCATCTCTTGAAGTATTTATATCAGTAAGTGGTTCCACTTACCTTGACCAGTGCCAGAAAATCAAGTTAAAAGTGCGCCAAGCAGGCCTTCCATCCGCACTGCCCTGGACTCTTGGCTGACTGAGCTGACAACTGCCACACGGACCCCAAGGAGCCCTGAAATATCTGCCTGCTTGAAGGCAGAGGCTACACCAGTGGCCAATCAAGAGACTTTTTCAGGACTCTGGGTTTATCATTCACCAATATCCTGTAACCCAATTCCTGTCCTCAGTGGGGGAGTATGCTTGACCTTCTGAGTGTGGATACTGAGTTAATGTAGGATGCTGGGGTTGAAAATAAGAGCAGCACTTTAGCCTTTAGGCACCTTGAGCCCAGCAGAGTGGGAACTCAATAGGCAGCTGTTGAAAACTGACCAATTGACCAACCAACAAGGGAGACCAGAAGTTCCAGTGGCAGATTCACTTCTGTGGATAATGAGACGGTTTGTGGACTTTGAGCCTGCTACTCCTTAGAAGAAAACATTTGTAACTAATTTATCCTAATTAATCATCTTTCATAAGGATGGGGAAGAGGCCTTGGCTCAGTGTCCTGCTTGGCTCTCCCACTTTTCAGATGACATGGGCCTCCTTGCACTAGATCCACCTGGTAAATTCCACCAACCCACACAGGCACCATTCCCCAGGAGCTGACTGCAAACACAAGTACCTACCCAAGGCAAGTACTGGTCCCCTCATCATATGCTGTTCCCATCATCCTCACCCTCACACTGCTGACCCCTCTCTGCATATCATCTTTCCATTTGGCTACCCTTCCAATCTCCTTTAGGCTTCATGGATTTATCTTCCTGTTCACATCTGACTATTTCTCCCCCTTTGTTTTGATATCATTTGTAGCATCTGTTGAGAAACCCCTAGTTCAGCCCTGATGCCTCAAAATCTCCTTGAAAAAAAAAGATCTCTCCCTGTTCCCAACCAGAATCTCAGTCTTCTGAACATGTTACAGGCTAAGGAATGAGTCCACATCCCCATGCACACAAACACTGAGAAAGAGGAGGGGACAGGAGTCTTCCAACCATCCCAGTTGCAAAAGGGAAGCAATGCTCTCCTGTGCCTTCGCCGCTGTATTCCACTGCGATGCCTCCAATTTAAATGTCAGTGCAATTTGCCCTTATAAAAACACAGCTTCCTCCCCCTGCTCCACCAG
The DNA here is from genome assembly GCF_026419965.1 of Kogia breviceps. NCBI lineage: Eukaryota > Metazoa > Chordata > Mammalia > Artiodactyla > Physeteridae > Kogia > Kogia breviceps. The sequence continues at coordinate 51,264,545 of NC_081311.1, forward strand.
GGACTGCATCTGTAACCACGGTAACAAAATCCAGGTACAGCAGTACAACCACTGTTTCTATGAGGATGGAGAACACGGAGAGGGCAAAAGGAAGGACAGGTGCTGAAATGTTCACTTGCAGCCTGGGGTCTGTCCAGGATCCGACTTAGTCCTGCCCAGGAGAGGCTAGGAACACGCACATCTACTTTACAATGTAAAATGATCCCTTGCCAGCAATAATACTCTTCTACCTATTCTTCCACCTCATCAAAACCTCTGCTCCATCCAGTTCATTTAGCTAAAAGAAAAGGTCAACTTCAGGAACAAAACAGTTGAAGCCATTGATTGACTTGCCTAAAGTCAGGATGTCTCTCTGCACAACAGATGTGTTTGAGCTTGCTTTTCCAATTGAGTGAGATAGTTTCTCTTCTTCTCTCTCTCTCTCTCTCTCTCTCTCTCTCTCTCTCTCTCTCTCTCTCTCTCTCTCTCTCTCCTCTTTTACTTTTTCACACACACACAATCAGGCACAAAGGAAGGGGAAGAGGGAAAAGATGCTAAGGACTCCCATTGCTTTGATCACCAGACATGGCACTAGTGCTTTAAAAGTGACTCATTTATATGTTAAGTCAGACAGAGGAAGACAAATATTACATGATATAGCTTATATGTGGAATCTAAAAAAAGGCTACAAATGAACTTATCTATAAAACAGAAATAGTTACAGGTGTAGAAAATAAACATGGTTCCCAAGGTGGAAGGGAGGGAGGGATAAATTGGAAGATAGGGATTGACATATATACACTACTATATATAAAATAGATAACTAATAAGGACCTACTGTATAGCACAGGGTACTCTACTCAATACTCTGTAATGGCCTATATGGGAAAGAATGTAAAATAAACAGTGGATATATGCATATGTATAGTTTGCTGTACACCTGAAACTAACACAACATTGTAAATCAACTATACCCCAATAAAAATATAAATAAATAAATAATTTTTTAAAGTGACTTATTTAATACTTACATCATTTACACTCTCCCACATATGTGCCAGTACATGCATCTATGTGTAAGTGTACATGTCTGTATGACTATATGTACATATGTAGGTACAATACAGGTTTAATGACTTGCCTAAATTAAAATAACTGTCAGAGTTAGGCATGCTCAGGATTTATGGCTCCAAAGCTCTCTTTTCATTAGACCATGTTGCTTCCCAAGTAGAATTTCAAGGACTGCCCAGAGGCAAGCAATAAATTTATTTATTTAAATGAAATTCAACTGTCATGCAAGACACACCACAGCCTGGGACAAACTAACAGGGGGACGCCTCTGTTGAGTCTCTACTACGGGCTCAGCCTGTCTTGGCCCCTGAACAGTCTGTGTGCCTCAATATAGGAGACCTCTTCCTACAGGCACATGGGAACTCACCGACTGTCAGACGTCCTGGGCACCTTTAAAGAGGTGCGGAAATCCTCTTGAAGACAGAGCACAAATAAAAGAAGCTTCAGGGAGAAGTATCAGGAAAGATTTTTGCCAGACTCAGGGTACACTCCCAGAGAGAATGATTTACTTTGACTTTATTGTATTTCTTGATCTCCACTTGGGCACCCACCCTCTTTATCTCTGACACAGTGATATCCATTCATTCTCAGTTTATAACTTTCAACTTCACCTGTGCTACACTGACCACTCTGACCTTAACCACTTCATTTTCTAACTCTAATACTGACTTATAAGTTGAAACTCTACTCTGCAGACATTGAGACCTAATCACTTCTGTGTTTGGACACAGAAATTTGGATCAGCTCAGTCATTCTCAAGGCTCAGTCCCCACCACCTGCTGTGGTCCATTTTTTCCCACCTTCCATAGTGGACAGAAGAACCAGACAGAAAATCTACAAGGATATATTAAGACTTGAAACAACACTAAACACTAATAGACATCTATAGAGCCTTCCATCCAGCGACAGCATAACACACATTCATCTCAAGTATACATATAACAATCTCAAGGATAGATTATATGTTAGGTGACAAAGCAAGTCTTAATAAATTAAAAAATACTTCAATCATACAAATTATATTCTCCAAACACAATCGAATAAAATTAGAAATCAATACAGACAGAAATTTGGGAAATTCACTAATATATAGAAATTTCATACAACACTCCTAAATAACCAATGGGTCATACAAGAAATCAAAAGGGAAATTAGAAAATTATTTGAGATTTATGAAAATGAAAATGCAGCATACAAAAACTAATGGGATACAGCAAAAGCAGTGCTCAGAGGAAAATTTATAGCTGTAAATGCATATACTTAAAAACAAGAAAAATATCAAATCAGTAAACTAAACTTGCACCTTAAGAAACCAGAAGAAGATCAAAACCTAAAAACAAGTTTACTAAACCTAAAGTAAGTAGAATGAAGGAAAAACAAAGATTAGACGAATAAATGAAACAGAATATAAAAAACATTACAGAAAGCCAATGAAACCAAAAGTTAGTTCCCAGAAAAGATCAAGAAAATTGACAAACTTTCAGCTAGAATGAACAAGAAAAGAAGAGAGAAGATTTAAGTCGCTAAAATCAGAAGTGAAAGAGGGGCTATTAACTACAGAAATTAAAAGAATTGAAAAGGAATACTCTGAAAAATTGTGCCAATTAATACGTATCCCACGTGAAATGAACAAATCCCTAGAAAGACACAAACTACTGAAACTGATTCAAGAAGAAATAGAAATTTTCAATCTACATATAATTAGTAAAAAATTAAATTAGTAATTTTTTTAAAATCCCATGAAGAAAAGCCCAGGACCAGATGTCTTTCTTGATGAATCTTCCCAAACATTTAAAGGGTAATTAAAATCAACCTTTTACACACTGTTCAGAAAATAAAACAGCTGATGAGGAAAAACCTTCCATCTTATTCTAGGAGACCAATATTACCCTGATGCCAAGCCAGACAAATACATCACAAGTAATGAAAGTTATAGACAAATATCCCTAATGAATATAGATGCAAAAATCTTCAACAAAACACTACCAAACTGAATCCAACAGCACATTAAAAGGATTATACACCATGAAGAACTGGGATTTATCCCAGGAATGTAAGATTGGTTAACATATAAAAATCAATGTAATGAATCATATTAATAGAATAAGAACAAAAAACACAGATCATCTCTTTAGACACCAAAAAGGCATTTGAAAAAACTTAATATCCCTTCATGAATTAAAAAAAAAAAACTCAACAAACTATGAATAGAAGGGAATTCTTTAACCTGATAAAAGGCATATAGAAAACACTCACAGCCAACATCATACATAAAGGTGAAAGACTGAAAGCTTTACTCCTAAAGGTCAGGATCAAGACAAATAATTTTTCTCTCATCACTTCTACTCAACATTTATTGGAGGTTTTAGGCAGGGCAATTGGTCAAGAAAAAGAAATAAAACACATCCAGTTTGGAAAATAAGATGTAAAATTATCTCTATTTTATATGGCATGATCTTGCATACAGAAAGTCCTAAGAAATCCACAAGAAACTATTTGAGCTAATAAATGAGTTCAGAGAGGCAGGATAAATGATCAATATACAAAAATCAACTGTATTTCTATACACAATTCAAAAATGAAATTATGAAAACAATTCCATTTACAATAGCATCAAAATTAATAAAATACTTAAGAATAAATTTATGAAAAGGGGCAAGACTTGAAATTTAAAATCTACGAAGCATATTTGCAAAAAAATTCAAGATCTGTATAAATGAAAAGGCATTTCTGTTCATGGATTGGAAGACTTATTATTGTTAAGATGGCAGTACTCCCCAAATGAATCTACAGATTCAATATAATTCCTATCTAAATTCTAGTGCCCTTTTTTCTTTTCTCAGAAATTGACATACTGATTCTAAAATTCACATTGAAATGCAAGGGACCCAGGATAGTAAAACAGTCTTGAAAATGAAAGACAAAAATTGGGACTTGCATTTCCTAATTTCAAAACTTATTACAAACCTAAGGTAATAATGTGTGGTACTGGCATAAGGATAGATATATACATTAGTGGAATAGAATTAAAAGTCCATTAGTAAACCTATACATTTATAGTCAATTGCTTTTGGTAAATGTGTCAAGACAACTCAACAGGGAAAGAATGGTCTTCGCAAAAAATGGCATTGAGACAACTGGGTATCCACATGTAAGAGAATGAAATTGAACCCCTACCTCATAGCACATAAAAAAAAATTAACTCTACATACATCAAAGACCTAAAAAAGTTAAAACTATAAAACTCCTAAAAGAAAACATAGGGGTACATCCTCATGACCTTGGAATGGGCAATAGTTTCTTAGGTACTACACCAACAGTAAAAGCAACAAAAGTATATAAATGTGACTTCATCAAAGTTAATAACTTTTGTGCATCAAAAAAACGCTATCAAAGAAGTGAAAAGACAGTCCACATAATGAGAGAGCTCATTTGCAAAACATATCTGATAAAACTCTAGTATCCAGAATATATAAAGAACACAATTTTATAATAAAAAGACCAATAATCCAATTTTTTAAATGGGAATAATATTTGAATAGACATTGCTCCAAAGAAGATACACAAGTGGCCAATAAGCACATGAAAAGACACTCAACATCATTAATCATTCGAGAAATGCAAGTCAAAACCATAACAAGATGCCACTTTATACCCTTCAGAATGGATATAATTGAAAGGACAGATGATAACAAGTGTTGGCAAGGATGTGGAGGAATTGGAACCCTCATTCATTGGTAGTAGTAATGTAAAATGGTGCAGACACTTTAGAAAACAGCTTGACAGTTCCTCAAAAAGTTAAAGTTACCTTATGACCCAGCAATTCCACTCCTAGATATATACCCAAAATAAATGAGAACATAAAACATATGTCCACCAAAAACATAAATGTTCATAAAAGCATTATTCATAATAACCACAAAATGGGAACAACTCAAATGCCCATCAAATGATGGATGGATAAATAAATGTTGTATATCTTTACAATGGTATGTCATTTAGCCATAAAATACCAATATACACTACAAGGATGAACCTTGAAAACATGCTAAATCAAAGAAGCCAGACAAAAATGGCCATATATTGCATGATAACATTTATGTGAAATGTTCAGAATAGGCAAATCCATAGAGACAGAAAGTAGGTTAATGGTTGTCAGGGGCTTGCGGGGAGTGGGGGATGGGGAGTAACTGCTAATAGACACAAAGCTTCTTTGGGGGGTGATGGAAGTATTCTAGAATTATACAGTAATGATGACTGCACAGCCCTGTGAATATACTAAGAAGTACTAAATTGTACACTTTAATTTATGGTAAGCAACCTTTATCTGAATTGTGTGTGTGTGTGTGTGGTACACGGGTCTCTCACTGCTGTGGCCTCTCCCGTTGTGGAGCACAGGCTCCAGACGCACAGGCTCAGCGGCCATGGATCACTGGGCCAGCCGCTCCACGGCACGTGGGACCCTCCCGGACCGGGGCACGAACCCGCGTCCCCTGCTTCGGCAGGCGGACTCTCAAGCACTGCGCCACCAGGGAAGCCCTGAATTTTTAAACAGAATATGTAACCTCAATCTAACCACAAGGAAATATTACTCAAACACAAATGAGAAATGCCTTTTTTTTAAAGGAAAGAAAGTATTCTTCAAAAATGTTGATGTCATAGATGTGGGAATGTTCTAGATTAAAGGATAATGAACAGGCATAACAGCTAAATGCAATACTACCTGACACTAGACTGGATCCTGTACTCAGGGGAAAAATGCTTTAAAGGATATTATCAGATCAACTTCTAAATTGGAATTCAGAATATTATTTCAGTGTGAATATGGAGTATTATAATCAATATAAACTTCTGAAGTTGAGAACTGTGTTGTACTTATGTAAAAGAATATCCTTACCCTTAGGAATTACATACCGAATTATGTAAGGAGAGAGAGAAAAAGAGAGATATTGCTTTATCTAACAATCTATAAAGTGAGATCATGCAAATGATAAAGCACATGGGATAAAAAGTTAACAATAGGTGAATCTATTATACTATTCTTATTCTAGCGATCTTTCTGTAAATGTGATACTATTTTAAAATAAAAGTTTTTAAAAAATAATGCAGAGAGATCATAGGCTGTACTTTTGAGAAGAACAAATTACCATCTTATTCTCTAGTTAGGGAACTGTGCTGCAGAAACACGAAGGCTTGAAAGGTCTTGCCTCAAAAGTTCTTGGAAGAACCTGATATGTACTCCCTAAAGCGTGGGTTGCAAAGAGATAGACTGCCAACTCTCACCTGGACAAGTGTGGGAAATGGTCAGGCGAGGAAAGAGGACAACAGTGGGTCAGCTACATCTCTCCCATCTGCAGGAAAGGGGTGCAAGGATTCCCATGGGGCAAGTGGATGCTGTGGGAAGTGAAAAAAAACTCAAGTCACTTTGAAAGGATCCTGAACAAGGGGGTGGCCTACCAAGATGCAAGGATCGCAGAAGTATTCAGCCACACAGGGACTGAGTGCAGTCACAAAGAGGATGAGGTACATCAGAGGTCCTTGTGCAGAGGTATCCAAAGAACCAACAAAATTGTTTTGGAAAAAAAACCTTTTGCGCTCAGGCTGTAGAATGTGGCTGAAGTAAAACCAAGCTGACTAGTTTTTGTTTAAATTCATGACCACTAACCCCAAGGTATCATTAGGGCTGCTGGAATCCCGAAATCACATTTCCCCTGAGTCCTTTTACTTCCCTCCTCTTCTTCATATTTTCACCTCTCTCCTCAAACCTTCAGCGCCTTAGCCATTCCCAGAAGATGGCCTTTGCAGTGGACAGTGCCAGGCTCTGTCCAGATTCCCTCCTACTCTTTTATATTTTCTACAGTGACAACTCCCAAATTCAAAACTTCAACCTAGATCCCTGAACTCTACTTTACAGACTTAATGAGTCCAAAAATCAAACCTGTTTTCCACCAACCACCAGATGAGCCCTGTTTCTCCTGCAGCCTTTCCCATCTCGGTAAACAACAGATCCATCAGTCTCGTTGTGACTGGGGTCACCTGGAGTCCTTTCTTTCTTTTTCATCTCAAATACTACCTATAAATAAACCCTGTTAGATTTACCTTCAAAAGATCCAGAATATGACTCTTCCTCCTCCACACCCCTAGTCTAAGCCACCACCAGACTGCAAACCCCCTAACCGGTCTCCCCAACTCCTGACCTTGACTCTACAGTCTATTCACCCAGAAGCCAGATGACAATGTTAAGGCCAGATCACATCCTTCATCCTCACACACATCTCCAGTGGCTTCCCAGCCTACCTGAAGTAAAAGCCAAAACCCCTGCCATGACCTAGAAGCCTAACGTGATGGCCCCACTCCCAGCTGCCTCTCTTCCCCAACGTCTGCTATGCTCCACCTCCCTCATCCCGTCAGCCACAGCTGGCTCCTTGGGTTCCTTGAGTACCTGGTCTCCTCTGCTTAGATTTCCCTCCCTGTATCTCTCCATGGCTCACTCCCTTGTTTGCCTCAGGGCACTTCTCAAATGTCACTTTACCAGAAAGTCTTTCATGGATGGCTCTATGCAAAAGAGCAAACTCCATTCCCAGGACCCCCGTGGCCCTTTTCCGCTTTATTTCTCCTCTCAGTCTCTATTATTTTCAGATATATTATACTGTCACTAGTATATTTGTCTTGCCCTTCTTGAATATAAGTTCCATGAAGGCAGGGACATTACCACATTTGTTCATACCCAGAACTCAGAACAGTGCCTAACACAAATTAAGAACACAGTGAATACTTGCTGAATGAATGAATGCTCTCCCCACCAAGCCCAAATCCAGGAGGAACCAGAGGCAGTCAGAAAGTGTGGAATTAGAGCAATGCTAGTGAAGGGTGGAAGAACAGACATGCCCCCCACCACAAAACGGATCAATGAACAGAGAGTCAGTGTGAAAAGGGCTAGAGGAGAGCTTTAAACTGCATCTGGGAAGGAAGTTTTGATTTAAATAGGTCTCAACTTGGTAAAACCTGAAGACAAGACTATTCTGATATCTGAAAGAGATTAGAAAAGCTGCAAGATCTCCCTAAATATGATCTAGTAGTGGGGAAAGGAGAGTTGACAGAACAGGCTTAAAACCAGTGTGGGAGAATACTAAAGTTATTTTAGAGTTGCTCCCTGCCTAGTTCAGTCTATTTAATAAACCAGGTGCCCTTCCTAACTGCTGGAGCAGAACACCGTGTAGAGGAATGTATTGCGACCAAATCAGAATACAAGCAAGTCACCACTGGTGTGGCAAGATCCCTTTCCTTAACAAGCTCGACAGCATCTTGCACAGTGTGAAATGAAAAAACGTACAGAAACGGAACCCATAGGAACAGGTAAGTGTTTTTCTGCATCCTGCTTTTCAAGGCAAAGCCAGGATTTGCCAGCAGAGCTCAGGGTCTGTCTTGATTAAAGCATGATGGCCTTGAAAGTGCCCTAGAGAGGAAGGGCTGATGTCCCAAATATGTGAAAAGAAGGATTGTCATGAGGAAAGGGTGTAGAGGTAGAAATCTACAGCATGTGCTGGAAAACTCAAGCAAGGCAGCACAGCAATAAAAGAAGAGGAATGTTAGGATGTACAGTGAGACAAGCAAGAAGGGCTTAAGCTGAAAATACCTTTTTTTTTTTTTTTTTTTTTTTTTGCAGTACGCGGGCCTCCCACTGTTGTGGCCTCTCCCGTTGTGGAGCACAGGCTCCGGACGTGCAGGCTCAGCAGCCATGGCTCACGGGCCCAGCCGCTCCGCAGCACGTGGGATCTTCCCGGACCGGGGCACGAACCCGCGTCCCCTGCATCGGCAGGCGGATTCTCAACCACTGCGCCACCAGGGGAGCCCTGAAAATACCTTTGCGAACCCCAATTTTTTTTTCTCCAACATATATGATGTGCATCCCCCAAAGCTCCAATGAGCATGCCATTTATAACTTCACCAAAGTCACTGAAGAGCATGTACTGCAGGATAGCTGTGGCCAGAGGATGCACTAAACCCCTGGAAACCCTCCTCCAAGTTGACTTTCTTAAGTTAATATATACCATGTGGAGTGGACAGTCAATATGGTCTCCTTATTATGCTGGTTCCAACTGGTATTTTTTTAATCTTGTCCATGGAAAAATCATGAGAGGTTCTATGGAAGGTATTGTTTAAACTAAATAAAGTATTTTTCTACTTTTTGCAAGTTTGAAAATCTCCTTAGTGACAGGACCAAACCGTACATCTATGCACAACAAATGGGCATCCCATATTTACAGTATCATTCAGAGGGAGCAATCCCCACTTACACAATGTGGAATTCATACACATAAGAGGCCTGATAGCATGATAACAGGCCAGGCAGTATTCTCAGAGCTTTATAATTATTAAATCATGTAATTTTCTATAGAGATGGAATGATCATTAAATCACTTAACATCTCTAAGGACAGAGGTGGTTAAGTGACTTGCCCAAGGTTAAACAGCTAGTAAGTGGTAGAACTACGCTTCAATTCCTAGAAGTCTGGCTCCTGAGTCAATGTCCTTTAAAGGCAATTAAGCCTGAGAAACAGAAGCAAAAGCTAGACTATGCACTCATTCCTTTTTCCTTCTGAGCTACCTTCCCCTGAAGGTGACTCCAGTCCAACTCATGTCTAAGTTGTCATCAGTATGGGTGTTGCTTTGTCCCACTTCACGAGCCTTGTTTGCCTACCTTTATACATTTTATGCCAACGATGCAATACCTAGCCCTTCTTCTTATCCTCCTCCACAAGACATATCTTTTGCTCTCTTCCACCCCAAATCAGTCATGCCCTCTTTTCACTACTTCTCTAAAAGCTCTTGCATGCTTTGTACTATATATAAAGACTTCTTGAAACTCTGAGCAAAAAGGCTAGCCTGGGACTGGGTGAAACTAGTCAGTCTCGACCTTGTAACTAGATTACTGGGATTCCTGAAGAGCCAAGTGTTATATAACAATTCCCATTCATTCATTCATTCATTCATTTATACTTATATTTCTATTTTTTGGCCACACTGCGAGGCTTGTGGGATCTTAGTTCCCTGACCAGAGATTGAACCCAGGCCCTCAGCAGTGAGAGTACAGAGTCCTAACCACTGGACCGCTGGGGAATTCCCAACAATTCCCTTTTAGGTTTATAGCCCCCACAAGACAGTTATTCCCTGGTAACTGAAATTCTAAGGACATTTGAATGCCACAGTATTAACAGCATGACCACTTGATAAGGCACATATCTATGGTCACTGTACAGACTGTTTCCGCTTTGTTCGCTATCCAGCAATGTGCTAGCCTCCACACAAGGATGGTCCTGAGATTGCCATTTCAAAAGCCTGGACAGCTGACTCTCCAGGCTACAACGGTTGCTTCTGAATAACTTCCCAGGGAAGCCACAATGAAGAGCTTACACGTTCACTCTATCTATAGCAAGAGCCCTGTGAAAATTAATGAAGGCTAATATGGCTCACAAGAGTAAAAGCAAAGCATATTAAAACCAATGGGAAGCACGTCCATAAACTCTAACACAGCAGATGGAAGGGGTAGTTGGTAGCTTCCAACAGCCTCCTGGAACAGTGTCTTCAACATCTGGCAAGTGGTTAAATCATCCCCACTTGAGGGCTCAAGTAGTGACCTCAAGAGACAATCCAAGCCATCCTAGGTCTGTCTGCCCTGTTGTCCACTAAAAAAATATAGAATGTATAGTAAAGGTCATGGGAGAATGCTCCTGTTTCATTATATAAGAGGTCTGGGACAAGATCCAATGTGAGCATCAAGGTGATCCTAACATTTTGCACCTGTATGACAATCCAACAGAGCCAGCCTGAAAAGGAGATGAGCTGCCTTCCCCTCCACCACCCCGCTCCCCGGGAGAAATGTGTGCAACCACAGACGAAATCTTTCATACTCTTAACACAAAGGAAGAAAAGGAGAAGATGGGTGAGGAGGACAAAGTGGAAGATGAGAGTAAAGGGATACAAGTGACAATAGGAAAAGGAGGAAAAGGGGGAGAAAGAAAGAGATCATTTTTACTTGGTTCAAAATATAATTATAAACTATTGTCAGAAGCTGACAATTTCCCCTTCTCATTTCCCTTTACTTATCTCACTTCCTTATCTTTTTTTTAACAGGAAATTGTTACTGACTTCTCTCCTTTGCTTTCCTTTTGGCTAAGAGTATCATAGCCTAAATCATTTCCCATTGAAAAACCTTTAGACTCCAGTTTCCACGTTTTACAGTTTCAACACGGAAAAAAACTTGGAAGCTGTTACTCTATCCTCACAAGAAAAAGGCAAGCAAACTGAAAATTATCAACTCTTCTTTGGTCCATCAGAGAATGGTGGGTACAAGGCAAATCACTTGCCCAAAATCTGGAGAGACAGGTAAATAAAGTGAATGAGGGCTTACCAGGAGCAGAAGCCACAGCTAGAGCCTGGTAAAAACACTTTAAGGTTAACTAATTTCTGGAGGCTTAGTGTGGACTAGCTTAAGAGATAAAACCTCCCGGGGGCTTACCCTTAGGGGATGGGGTGGGAAACATCTTCATGGGTTTTAACTCTAGGAACCCCATCAGCTTATCAGGGTGAAGATCAGAGAAATATCTCCTCATGCTGCAGGAAGGAGGATGGGAAAAGTAACCATTCTGAAATGTATCCAGAGCTTTCTGTTCTCATTAACAGAGAGTGACCCTCGGGAAAACTATTTCACCAGAGGTTAACAAGGACAAAGGGAAATACCCACCTTCAGCCACTCTAGCCTTCCTGTGTCACCTAAGGGGGGGGAAAGAGGGAGCTGAGGAGCACTTACAAAGGTCACAGCACAGGGACACAGACTCATCAACATACTGAGACCTGAGCATAACGAAATGGAAGGTGTGCCCTCTCCCTATATCTTACCACCACATCAACATATGATAGGAGATTACAGCTGAAAAGAACTACAAGGCTCAGGCTCTACTTAAGAAGGAGTCTCTAGGGAAACTCAAAAGACATCACAAACAAGAACACCAGAGGAAACTTTAGCTTCTGACACCTAAAACTATAGCAAAAACTAAACAGCCTAACTGCTAGCCAGATAAACATAAAACCTCATATTAATGGCCTATTTATCTCAGTTCCTTTTATCTAATATATCATGTTCAGCTTTCAAAGAAAATGCAAGACATGCTAAAAGGCAAAAATAAAAAGTTAAAGTTGAAGGAGAAAGAGTCTGAAGATACAAACCAAGCATCAGAACCAGAATCAGGTATGGCAAATATTTTGGAATTATCAGACTGGGAATTTAAAATAACTATGACTAATATACTAAGGACTCTAATGGAAAAACGGATAGCACTCAAAGCTTATGGGTACGGAGATGAGCATATGAGCAGAGAGATGGAAACTAAGAAAGAATCAAATGGAAGTTCTAGAAACCAAAAACACTGTAATAAAATGAAGAATGCCTTGGATGAGCTCATCAGTAGAGTGGACACAGCCAAGAGAAAAGCATCAGTGAGCTTGAAGATACATCAATAGAAACTTCCCAAACTGAACAATGCAGGGAAAAAATAAAGAATTAGAAAAGGGAAGAGAATATCCAAGAATCATGGGACAATTATAAAAGGTGTAACATATGCATATTGGGAATACAAGAAGAAAAGAAAGAGAGCAAAAAAAAAAAAAAAAAAGAAAGAAAGAAACATTTGAACATATAATGGCTGAGATTTTTCCAAAATTAGTGACAAAAACCAAACCACAGATCCAAGTGTCCAGAGAACACCAAATACAGTAAATACCAAAAAAAAAAACCAAAAAAACAAAAAAACAAAACTACAACTAGGTATAGCATATTCAAGCTGTAGAAAATCAAAGCCAGAGGAAAAATTCTGAAAGAAGCCAGAGGGGGAAAATCCCTCACCTACAGAGCAACAAGGATAAGAATTACATCAGATTTCTCTTCACAAACCATGCAAACAAAAAGAGAGTGAAGTGAAGTATTTACAGCACTGAAAGAAAAAACAAACCAAACACAGACACCAAGCTAGAATTCTGTATCCTGAAGTGAAATTATCCTTCAAAAGTGAAAGAGAATACTTTCTCAGACAAAAATTGAGGGAATTTGTCACCAGTAAACCTGTTAAATGTTAAAAGAAATTCTTCAGAAAGAAGGAAAATGAATTAAATCAAGAAACTCAGATCTACACACAAAAAGGAAGAGTATTAGAAAAGGAATAAATGAAAGTAAAATAAAATCTTTTATTTTTCTTATTCTTAGTTGATCTAACAGATAATAGTTTGTTCAAAATAATAATAGCAACAATATATTAGATGATTGTAACTTATAGATTATAACTTAAGGTTAAGTGAAATGAATGACAACAATGTTAGAAGGGACAAGGGACAGGAGGGAGGAATTTGGAAATCTTGTATAAGGTACTCACACCACCAGTGAAGTGGTAGTGTTATTTGAAAAGTGGATTTAGATTAGTTCTAAATGTGTATGACAAATTCTAGGGCAACCACTAAAATAAACAAACAAACAAAAACCTTAAACCTTTACAAGCCAGTTATTCACATAAGTTATTTTCCAGATAACATCCTTCTCCTCTAATCTAGGATATACTTCTGTGTACTCTTCCTGAACCTTGGAATACAGAAATCAGGAAGAGCATACAGAGGGGTACCTAGGACATAGGGACCCACATCAGTGATTGGATCTGGGTGGTAATAGGTGAGGTAGTGGTGGGTGGCAAAGGAGACTCAATAGGAGTCTTACCAACCCCATCCACTGCTTTTGAAGCATCTCAGATCAGATCTAGTCTGACCACAAGCTCACTGATAGAGACTAAGTGTCTGCAGATTTAGCTAACCACATTTTCTGCACCCTTCTCCTTCCTTCCAAAATCCAACAGAAGTAATCAGAGGCCCCTTGAATAAACTCCAACACATCTATGCACTTCCAAGAATCAGGGCTCAAATACTTAATCTTTCCTTCTGGTATGATGAATAAACTGCTCTAACTCCTAGCTAGAGTCAGCCCTTTATTTTCATACTAGATCCCCACCCTTCCCACCTACTCATAAATGGGGCTCAACTATTCTCCTCTTGCAGCATCACTTCTTCTCCTGCTAATGGATTATTCACAAATGTGATGTTATTTCTCCCATATTAAAAAAAACAGTAACTTCCTTTACTCTGCTTCCCCTTCCAACTACTGCCCTATTTCTCTGCTTGCCCTTTACAATAAAACTAATAAAAGTAAGAATTGTATTTACTTGCTACTTCTAATTTCTCTCCTCCAGTTGTCTTTTGGAGCCACTACAATCAGGTTTTTCACCCTCACCATTCTTGTTAAAGTCACCAGTGACCTCTAGGTTGCTAAGAACAATGGCCAATTCTCAATCTTCATTTTACTTGACGTTCTCTCTTTATCTACACACCTCCTTTACTGTTCTCATCCAATATTATGGATTTAGATCCATATCATTGTGCTGATGACACCCACATTTACAGCCCCAGCCTGGACCTCTCTTTGATTTCCAGACCCATCTGTCCAATTGCCTCTAGACCTCACTATGTGAATGCCTAAGAGACAGCTCTAGCTAGCAACTACAAAACTGAAACCCTGATCTTCCCCAGCACCAAAACTTCCCAGAGTCTTCACTAATGGGAATCCTATCCTTCCAGTAATTCAAGTCCAAAGCTCAGCCTCATTCTTAACTCCTGTTTCTCTCACTTCCCATACCCAATCGGTCAGCAAATCCTGTTAGTTTTCCTTGAAAATATACCCACTCTTACACCTCCTCCCATATTCATTGCTACCACCTTGGTCCAACTGACTACCACTTCTCACCTGGAGTATTTCAGTATCTTCTTAACAGATCTTTCTGCTTGAACTCTTGCTGGCCTACAATGTAGTCTCGATACTTGAGCTAGAATCAGTTTATTAAAACATGATCAGTGTCACAGCTTCTGCAACTCTATTCCCTCCATCTAGACCATTCTTACACATCACTTATTCCCTTGCATCCTGAAGTTGGTGAAATGCTCTTTCTCAGAAAAGCCTTCACTGACCATCCTGTTTAAAACTCACTCTCCATCCCCAGAATTCCTTACCCACGCTTCCAACTTTATTTTTCTCCATAGCATTTGTCTACACACTTTATTTTCTCTTCTTTATTTTGTTTACAGTCTCTCTCTCGCCCTCTCCACTACACCACAAGATCCATGGGGGCAGAAATTTCTATCTGTTTCGATTACTGCTCTGCCCCCAACTCCCAGAAGGATGTTTGGCACACGGAAAAGAACAAGAAGAATTTTATAATTAGCAGTAACTATTTGATGAATTAATGCATCAATCCTTTTGCTACTTAATCCTACGTGTCAAACTTCTAGTCTTCAAACATCTTCCATAAAATTCTCTTAACACTTTCTTGGAGGTTTCTAGCATCTTTTGAAATTCAAAGCTCTAAAATTAACAATTTCTTAGAATCCATTTATCTACCTCTACTCTTTGCAAGAAACTAATCACAGGTGTCAGTTACAATTTTAAGTGAAAATTGTTTTCCTTCCAATAAGATGGTACTGTTGACATGGCATTCTAGGAAGACTCTGAAACAGCCTGCTCACCTCTGCAGTTCTAGAAGCATTTCCACATTTCATTGCCTTCAGGCATTCCCCCAAATTATTTAAATTGGTTCCCAGTCATCTACTGCACAAGTCTGGAATCTTTTCCAAATATAGCAAACACACACATATACACACAGAGAGAAAATTACGGAATCAAAATGGCCTAGTACTTCTCAGTAAATTCTATCAGAGTCTAGTAGCAGGTGTTTCCAGTAGAGCCTGCAGCTTTGCATCCATAGTTTCAAGTTCCATTGTGCTTTCACCCAAAGCCCACCAAAGAGTACATAAAATTTCACAATAATTGCTCATAAAAATTTCCCCCACCCAAATTAAGAACAAGTAAGGCAATCACCCAACTGAAGAATATAATTATATAATTAAAATTTTATTAATATGGCCTAATTTCCATTCCCAAGTTGTCCCATATCATTTTATCAGATGGTATTAGTCTTTTTTTTCATTTTCGTGAGCAAAAAAAGTGCCAAGTTCAGCCCTTTTGGTGGTGGCTACCTTTCCCCCAACGGGCTTTGTACCACTATGCCTGGAGGTAGGGTCAGTACCCTCTACTCTCCTCAATGAAGCACCCCCGTGCCCCCTCATGCCACTATTCACCATTGCTGTTGCCACATCATAGACTAATCCACCAGTACCTCTTATCTGGACTATGCAGCAGCCTCCTGCTTTCAAACTTGCTCTTTCACCGTCCATTATTCACATACCTCCATAGTAATCATCCTAAATTGCAAACCAGACAGCACCACCTTCATGCTGAAGACTCCCTAGCAGCTTTTCATTGCTGTTAGACTAACACCAAACCCCCTACTACATCAGAAAGGCCCAGTGTTATGACACCCTATCTGCCTTTCTAAAATCCTTCCCCTCCCCGTACTCTTTTCCTCATTGTTCACCAGCTAGTGGCCTTCTTTCTATCCTTCTCAGCTTCCCACTTCATCCCATCAAGATCTTCTTGGAAGGCTCCTCAGCTACATCTCCAAATAGCTGTTTCCTTCTCAAATGTCACTCTTCAGAGGAAATAATAAAGATCAGAACAGAAATAAATGAAATAGAGACTAGAAAGACAGTAGAAAAGATCAATGAAACAAAGAGCTGGTTCTTTGAAAAGATAAACAAAATTGACAAACCGTTAACTAGACTCACTAAGAAAAAAAGAGAGAAGGCCCTGACCAATAAAATCAGAAATGAAAGAGGAGAAATAAGGATACTGCAGAAATACAAAGGATTATAAGAGAATACTATGAACAGCTATCCACCAACAAGCTGGACAACCGAGGGGAAATGTACAGCTCTTAGAATCATACAACCTTCCAAGACTGAATCAGGAAAAAACAGAACATGTGAATAGACTGATCACTAGTACAGTACCTGAAATGGTAACCAAAAAGCTCCCCAAAACCAAAGGCCAAGACCAGATGGCTTCACAGGTGAATTTCACCAAACATTCAAAGATGTAATACCTATCCTTCTCAAACTCTTCCAAAAAATGAAGAGAAGGGAATACTTCCTAACTCATTTTACGTGGCCAACATCACCCTGATACCAAAATCAAATGTCACCCTTCAGAGAGACCCTCCTTGATGACCTAACTTAAAATTGTCCCTTTCCCCAATTTCTATTATATTACTAACTTTTATTTTCTTCATAACACTTATCAATTCCTCAAACCATCTTATTTATATGGTATATATATAACATACAACATATATAACATGTATACAACATATATATATAAACATATATATGTATTTGTATTTATTTGCATGGTTATTTTCTCATCAAATTAGTCTATGGCTCCTTAAAAGCAGAGATTCAATTATTTTTCTAGCATCTGCTCAGCATCTAAACCAGCACCTGAGACAGGGTAAGCTCTCTATAAATACTTGTTGTCTGACTGGCTGACAAATATAATTAAATAAAATGTAAAGTTGGTAATTTAACACCTAATCCTGAGGAAGTTATAATTTACACGACTATTTTATATTCAGATGATGCTTGAATTTTCTAATTTCGTTGGCTCATTGATAGAAATATTGCAGCCTTGAAAAAGCACAGAATCACATTCTCTCAGGTAGTTAAGGCTCAGGAAGAAAATCACACATTTAAAGTGAAATTTACCCTGCATACACACATATTTATCCCAAACAGGTGCAAGCCCTCACCTGTACAGACACATTTAACATCCCCGGAAAGCCTATTTTCCCCACTGAGCCACAGTAACTGTTTAAGAGAGATACCAGCTCCTTAAACAAACAGACTGTATAATCACTGATTCGCTCAACATTTATCATTCTCATGGCTGTGTGCTTCTCTAACCCAATATTCTTCTCCATATTCTTTTTCTCCTATATTTGAAACAAACACCCAATTACATTTACAGAAATATATAGTTAACAATTTTAAAAGGTTGAAAATCCACCCAGTCTTTGCGTTACTGGAGCTATGGCTTGCTAAATCCATATGGATCAATGAAGATCCACAGAGGAGGATCAATGAGACGAAGGGGAAACAGGTTACCTGAGGCCTCTTTCTGCCCAGGATACACTTCATCAGGCTCATAAGCATGGGTAAACCCTTGTAAAGCTCTGCCCAATACATCATTTTTGCCTTGTGGGCTCTGGGGTCTTAGCCTCTAGCCCCAATGACTAAGGAATTCCAAAAACCATCCACACTGTTGAAATGACCCTACGGGCTAACAGTTGACAGCATCTCTTAGCCTATATATGTGCTAGCTGACCTACGGTACCACTTACTTTCTGGAAGACATAAACGCACACACATACACCCAATATACGCACACATAGGTGATGTTCTACACAGATCCTTCAGGCCTTCCTCTGCCATCTCTCCAATGATAAAACACCTCCACTTCCCTCAGACCAGACCAGAATGAAAACAAATGCCACTAATTGCACCAAAGCTGTAACTGGGCAGGAATAAGCCAATAACTGGGCTACGTCTATCACCAAGAGTTCCAATACTCTTAAGACAGAACACATTACCTTTTTCTTGAGCTTTCCCAGTATCAGCTAATCACCTCATAGGAGTAACAATCCATTCAAGATTCTGAAACCAAGGCCTGGGAATACATTGTATAATCTCCCCTCTCCTTTGCATTCCCTATGACAGCCTCGTTGGCAGGTTGCATTTTCCAAAAATGGCCGCGACAACATCTTCCATCCCACCTGCTCTTCTTACAATTTGATGTCGACACCTCTCCCATCATGAACTGAGGTCTGTGTTCTCTCTCCTTGAACGTGGACAGGACTCTGTGACTGATTCCAGAAACAGAACATGCGGAACGTGATGCTGCATGAAGGGATGGCAACGCAGCTGGGAGCCCGGCCACCAGGCTGTGAAGGAACCCAAGCAGTCTGGGTGTGAGGCCATTAAGAGGCCTATGTAGAAATGAGCCAAGGCCCTCAGACCTCAGCCCAGCTGAGCTCCCAGCCAACAGACAGCAACAACTTGCCAGGCACATGAGTGAACCATCTCAGGAGTGGAAACCCCAGCCCCAGGAGAGCCACTCCAACTGATGGTGATTCCAAAGCGATGGGCCTCCCTCCCTAAGCCCCATTCAAGCAGCAGACTCTTGAGCTAAATCGACCATTGTTCTGAGCCACTGCATTTAGGGCTGATTTGTTACACAGTGACAGTTACCCAAAACAGTTGCTGTCCCTTCCACCTCTGCCACATCCTCCATATCACACAGCTGAGGTGGTGCCTTCTTTGTTCCCATCTCTGGATCTGGCACGGGGATGTTTTGACTCATTCGCCTTACTCTGAATCAAAATCTTCTTTGTCCTTTCAGTGCACAAAACTTAGCTCTGCCTGCCTACTCTTTGCCACACCCACCCTGCGTTGCTTTGGATGCAAGGCTACCTCCACTCCTTTCTCAGGAAACTACCCCATCTAGTCACCTGTCCAAGGTGGTTGTCAAGTTTATGTAAGAACTTGAAACGCAAGCCATCCGGAGAGACTACAGGAGAGGGGGCTCCATAATTTGAGAGGCTCTATAAGACTTATAAGTGTGGGGCAAACTGTGACTCAGAGCCAGTCACCCAGTAATGCATCCGGGGTTGGAGCATCATACAGAGTCAAAAGGTGAGAATCTAAGCAGAGTTATGATAAGGGATCAAGGGCCAAATAAAGTGAGGAAATGCCTGCAGAGGCGGGGGTGTCGAAGCAATATTCTACTGGTGATCAGTTCATGAACAGCGACCTCCAGTCACAGCTGCTATTCCTGGCAACAATTATTAAGGTTACTCCTCACAACCTGTTATCTCCAGTAAACTTATCAACAAGAGGAATGAGGGTAAATGGAAATCTGTTCTCAGAAACCCATCTGTGCCCTAGTGCTCACACCTTCTCTATAGATGCTCCCAGGCCATTATTTGCTGGGTATGTGTATGTGTGTGCGGGACAAAGCAGGTCCTGTATTTGGGGTCACCATTTGATAAAGCCACGTGTAAGACAACACTCACTGGTCTATCATCTCCAAATCATGGGCCACAAGGTCAGATCTGGGTTCCACCCCTGACCATCAGTGTGGCCTTAACCAAGGTATTATATATTTCTAAGCCCCATGTATTTAATTATATAAAATGAGGATGATGATAATAATGCTCATTCTCAAAGCATTCTAAATTAAATTAAATAACATAGTTAAATTATCAAGCACCCTTGGTATGTGATATAAATTTTGAATTCTCTCCATCCTCCCACATGTAAAATGTGGTGAGCCTACCCAGGACAGCCAAACAAAACCCTTTGCCCTCAAGCATTATTCAGAGCTTAACCCTGGCAAGTCCTGACTCCTAGGGCTGATCCAATTAGTCACTTATAGGCTGTAGATTTAGGGGTCTTGACACCATGCTGACAACTCTCCTCAGCAATTCCCTCCTTTCCTATTTTCCCTGATAGCTACAATCTCATTTCATCACCAAACCAAACCATATTCTCCTTCTTGGCCGGGTCTAAAGCGACTGGTTTGCCCCAGAGCCTCTCAGAATATATCCCTAAAAAGCAATCCCACCTCCGAGTCAGGGCCTGATTCAGCTCCATGATGGCAACATTCTTAATGAAGGTCAGGCAACAAGGCCTTCAGAGAGTCTGTCCCAGTGGAAGCGAGGCAGGAAACAGATTGGGTTCATCGTCTGTGTGGCTCCTGATTTTCCAAGCTTTAAAGCATAGCAGAACTGAAAATAGCCAATTTTTCTTCATATTTTCACAGTGGCATCCTCTTTAAACCAGCTCCTTTCCATAAATGTCTCATCTCTAGGGACAAATATAGTAGGTAAACCAGGGGACCCTGAGGGACAACCTCGATCTTCTCTGCTTTCTGAATCCTGCAGCTGTATTCTGCCTGCCGGTGTTGGGGTGAGGCCACCCCGCAGAAGTTCTCCCTTTTCACACGAGGTATAAACATGTCTGAAGAAAACCTCACAGAAAACTCCGAACAGAAATGTGCTCTGTCCCTGGCAGTGTGCAGGACTCAAGCCTGCATCTTAATAAAGAGTCTCTTTAACGCCTGCCTCACATAAATACAAAGGTCAGCCCAGAGGGAGCCGTGCTTCAGAGAAACCCTCCACAAAGGGAGAACCTGTCTTTCTGGAGAAACAGCAACAGCTTGCGCTCTGCAAAGCAATGCTGGGACCCTCCAGTAGGGAGGCTGCACAGGCTCACGCAGACAGCTGCCCTTGATGTAAGGCCCACCTGGATTGAAATCCCAGCTCCTTCAGTGACTAGCTATGTGACCTCTGAAACTCAACATTGACATCAATAGAGTGGAGAGAACATGAGCTGGACTCAAGATCTAGAGAAGGAATTGAGATGCCAAACCCCTAGAGAGGCATAATGCTTACAAAGCTCCCCTCAGAAACAGAGCCAGAGCTTCAAGAAAAGAACCAGGAAAAACAAGGACCCATGGGTCAGTAGGGTCTACAATAGGAAGGTGGTTGGTCTAGAAGTCCGGTGGCAATTTCATTATCTTCCCAGTGAAGGTTTGATTGGGGAAAGAGAGAAGGACATGGGAACTGTATAATTTAACTGGATTTGCATTTCTGGAGCAAAATTGAAGATAACAAAATTGTGAACTCTTAGCCAAGGTGATAATCCCCAAGCCTGTATCCAGAGACCAGCTGATCTCAGAGAGAAGATTTTAAGCTGAAGAAGAAGAGAAATAAAGTGAGCAGAGAATCTTGTCATGTACACACACACACACACACACACACACACACACCATGACACTGGCGAGATCTTTTCTCACATAACACAGTTGTGGTACCCTCACCACACCTGTTGCTGAACGCAAAGCATAGACATGGTAGCTCCAGTCCGTCTTTGAGGGTATTTTTCCAAAACCCACAAACCTGAAATTCTAACACAAATCTTCTTAAAACCCCAGTGTTTACAGGTCTTTATCCTGTTTCTCTATATCAATGCCTAGGAAAACAGGTAATGAAGGATAAACTTTGCGATAACCATTTGCCATCTAGTGGCCAGACACCTCGTAGGTCCCCATCTCCGTTCTGGAGGAGGAAGATCATCCATGTAGCCTTAGTTCTGAACTAGGTGTCAGGTATTCCTCTGCTAATCTTTGAATTGCTTTGGTTTAGGTATTTGGGATTGCTGTTTTCAGTCATCCCACAGGGGAAAAATTCAGCCTAAAAATCCAAGGGCAGGGTGGGTAGGTAAGTATTTTCAACGGTTATTGGTCTAGGACCAAGAGAGAAATGCCTAACTAAGCTCATGGAACAAATTCCTATAGACGAGGGCAGTTATAACTTTTATTTTTTATTTTACTTTTTTTTGGCTGCGTTGGGTATTCATTGCTGCACGCGGGCTCTCTCTAGTTGTGGCGAGCGGGGACTAGTCTTTGTTGTGGTGTGTGGGCTTCTCATTGCGGTGGCGTCTCTTGCTGTGGAGCACGGACTCTAGGTGCACGGGCTTCGGTAGTTGTGGCACGTGGGCTCAGTAGTTGTGGCTTACAGGCTCTAGAGCACAGACTCAGTAGTTGTGGCGCACAGGCTTAGTTTCTCTGTGGCATGTGGGATCTTCCCGGACCAGGGCTCAAATCCATGTCCCCTGCATCGGCAGGCAGATTCTTAACCACTGCACCACCAGGGAAGCCCCAAGAAGTTATGACTTTTAAACGATAACAGCAGTCATAGTTTACTCAAAGAAATAGCTGACTCAGATAATAATATTTATTACTTTTGACATCTGTCAAACAAAACACAAAATGTATTAAGAGAAATGAAAACAGTATGGGAAAAACACCCGCATGCTATCACCACGTCTGCACAGGAAGGAACTCAAGCTGGAAACAATCAGATATAAGAGTCTGTCGTACTCAAAAGCTACTGAACTGGAGAGAGAAGTGGCCGAGGTAAAGGAAGTGATCACAACTGTCTCAGACTTTCTTCTGACCACTAAGAAGGAATGGTCAGTGTAGTGGAAATTATTGAAACGTAAATTTATCATATCACCTCATGGTAGCAAAAAAGAATCAGCAGGGTAAAGTTCAAGGTATGTACTAGATTTTAAAAGGCAGATTTTGGAAATTTAAGAGAAAGCGTAGGCAGGATTGTAAGTCATGATACCCTGGGAAGGAAGATAATTCTCAAAACTGCAGATTCCATTTTGCATTTGTAAACGACCCTGGTGAAAAAGAAGAGGTGGAGAACTCTTGCCCTGGGAGCCGCCACCAGGCAGGACAGAACAGAGTAGCGGCTAAGAGTTTGGCCCTGGGGTTTGGCCAGTGGCACTTGAACCTTGGCCCCACCACTTCACAGCAAGGATCTTGGACCTGTGAACTAACCTCTCTACATTACAGCTGTCTCATCCATAAAAACGGAGCTGTAACAGCATTTTTTTCCATGTGATTACTGTGATGGTTGAATAAGATAATAAAGTGCCTGGCACCCGAGTACAGCACAATAGATGGAAGCTATTGTTATCTTTACGTGCTGGGCTCCATTCTAGGCAGAGAAAAAAGAATGAGGCTTGGTCCCTGCCCCCAAGCAACTTCTATTTTAAATAACTAAAATGCAATGGGTAATGATTAGTACAGTACAGCTATAGCTGCCTCAAACTCTCCCAGGAATTAGATATGGAGTAAGTTAATCATTTTCTCAGTCAACTAATCAAACAGTTAGCTCTAGAAAGCATTGGGTCTGCCCCAGCAGTAACTAATTGAGATTGTGAAAGAACATACTCAAAAGAAGAGAAGGAGGAACATGATCAAAGTTGATAAACAGAAACATGAAAAACAGACCAGTGTGAGCTGCAGTTTGCAGAATGCTAAGACTCTTAATAAGGCTTCCTCAGTTACTCTGAGAGCCTGGAAAAGTCCACGGAAGGAGTAAACTTGGGATCAGTTGTGGAATATGGATGAATAAAGGAACGTGAATCCCCTTATGTTCCATTTGCTTCTCTCTGCTCCAAGAGCATCGTATTTGGACTTGGAGGAATAGGATTAAACCACCATGAGAGAATTAAAGCCTCAAATCCATTAGGAGATTGTAAAGGCACCCACGTTTTCTTAGTGTTTTCAAGTCTCTTGGCTGACACATTAGAGTTCAAGGTACAAAGAGAATTTTCGACTGGAATCAACAAGCTTCTGTCAGCGATCTTTGAGCAACGAATGTAAAATGACAAGTTTTCGATAGACTGGAAATCATCAAATGCCATTCTCATTTTCAAGAAGCAGAATTCTGCAAACCACAGACGGGGGCTTGGCAAAGACAGTGTGCTGCTGTAAAAAGCACTAAGAAAAGGAAACCACAAAGAAGAAAAGTATTCTTAAGAATAAGAGATAAATCAGTGAGCAGAGCAAGAAGACTAGAAACTGTGGCTCAAAATCATTTGAGCACCATGTCACGTGCCAAGCACTATTCTAGGTACTTTTTTTTTTTTTTTTTTTTTTTTTTTTTTGCGGTACACGGGCCTCTCACTGTTGTGGCCTCTCCCATTGCGGAGCACAGGCTCCGGACGTGCAGGCTCAGCGGCCATGGCTCACGGGCCCAGCCACTCCGCGGCATGTGGGATCTTCCCAGACCGGGGCACGAACCCGTGTCCCCTGCATCGGCAGGCGGACCCTCAACCACTGCGCCACCAGGGAAGCCCTCTAGGTACTTTTATATACGTGATCTTATTTAATTTCCCAAGAGCCATAGGTCTCATTATGTCTACTTTTTATAGATGATGGCACTGGTATACAGAGAGAAAGATTAAAGAACAAGGAATCTGTGACCCATTTCAGAGCTAAAACCACATACTCAGGATTCTGCCCTTGGAGGATGAGCATCAGGAACTCTGGAGAAGTAGCAATGTCCCAGACACTATGGAGGAGTGAGGTGGCCACACTGGAGAGAAACCTTACTTACGTCCTGGACTGTGCAGTACTCAGTGAAGTCCTCTGGGGGACGCTGCGGCAGGCCCCTTTTGGGATGTCCTTCCAGCCTGTAAACCACCCCCTTTTCTGAGAACAAACCACCCCCTCACAGAGACGCAGTCCTTTGCGGTACTACATGACACAGCTGACTGGACCCAATCTGAGGCAGTGAATTTTCCCTCACAGGAGTCTGGATTGGGGAGATATTAGTCAATCTCTGCTGTATATTTGAATGGGGAAATGGTGAGAAGCTAAGCTGGAGGTGACCATATTTGCCCTTAATCATATGCACAAAAGCAAAGGGAAGGCGTGGAGGACAAAGGGCCACAGAGGTGAGACTAGGCAGCCCTGAAAAACAGAGAATAACCCTGGCTCCGGATGTTCTGTCAGGTCCTGACTCTAGTCCTCTGTGGGTCTATCTATATTTCTCGTTCCTGATTGCTCCTGTGATTTTCTTACAGATCCTTACAGGGCTTAAATTAGCCTGACTGAGTTTGGTGAAATAATAAGCAAAATGCCTGGTGTAGAGGACCACGTACTGCTATGACCGGTATGCTCTCCTCTTGAAACATGAGTCTGATACATCACGGAGAGTTTTATGCTATGTACCCAGCACATGGATCATGAATTTTACCTAGATCATCTGGGAGCAAATAAAATCAAAAAGAAAATTAATTGTACATCTAGAGATTTTAAAGACCTGAGGAAATACGGAAGCATGTGAAGACAATGGTTATATTTTAATTTTCTTCTTCTTCCTAAGGATCATAATTTTGTAAGAGAAAGGACTATGCTGTCTCTGAAAGGAGAAGCTAACACGAGACTCAAGTCTCCCGACTTTGCACAAGAGAATGGCTGAGTCACAGCAAAGGACAGACGGAATTTTATAAGGATAGGGAAGAGTGTGAGACAGTCGACTTAAAAACAGGATCAAAGATGATGATGGCAGAACTGTCAAAGAAGATGAAAACTTCATCTGAAAATTATGCCCCTGGAAACTAAGAAGGCACCAGCCTTGACACAGAAAGGATTCTCAGATAAAAATAATAGGTAAGGGGGCTTCCCTGGTGGCGCAGTGGTTGAGAATCCGCCTGCCAATGCAGGGGACACGGGTTCGTGCCCCGGTCCGGGAAGATCCCACATGCCGTGGAGCGGCTGGGCCTGTGAGCCATGGCCGCTGAGCCTGTGCTTCCGGAGCCTGTGCTTCCGGAGCCTGCGCTCCGCAACGGGAGAGGCCACCAACAGTGTGAGGCCTGCATACCGGAAAAAATAATAAAATAAAATAATAGGTAAGGAAGTTAAGATGAAAATACATTGTCACTTCGGAAAGATACGACTGTGAGGGGATCCATATAAGTCCTTTTCTCCCCATTTCCTCTTAAAATATCCATGACATTTTCTACCAAAGGGGGAAAAGTCATGTTAACATCCAAAATGTGACAAGAATGTTGAGCATATTTCCTACTCAGGAATGAATGTATACTCTTTCTTACAAAATTTGGAGAGAATTAAGAGTTAGCACCAGCAGCCAACACAAGCCCAGGACCCCAACTTATAAGGGATATTGTGTCAAGAGAAGGGACTGACTGCAGCCTGAGCTCTTGGAGCCAACTCAGGGCTTAGAGTCTACCTATAGCTGAGCAGCCAGGACATGACTGAGAAATCTCATCATGTGAGCTCACACTTCAGGCCATGATCCAGTGATAGCCTATTTCCTCTCATCTGTGAGCTTTAAGGTGAAAATGTACAAACTGGCCTGAGCCCCAGCCCTACTCCTATTACTGGAGTAGTACTCTGCCAATATGACTACAAAATGAGGGGTGCTTTTCTGATCCTCACTCCAAATTGAAAAGAACTCCTCGTTATTAATCATAGTCCATATCTAGGAACACCTGATATGCTGAAAAGACAGAAATAACAAACTTTTTCAGCTTAGACTACAAACTTCAGCAGCACTGAGAAAACATCATCATTCAACCCTGATTTGATATGAGGATTAAGAATGTTCCTTTAATAATTACCCAACCCCAACTCCAGGACGTGGATGATTCAGTCTTTTCCATTAGAGAAGCAACAAAAGCAAAATTTCAAAACAGCCTCTCAGGAAACCTGATCTCTGGGAACATTTGAGCAAACAGGAAAGCTTAAAATCATAATGAGATATTTCCATGGCATCTTCAAAAAAGGAACAGATATAAACTTGAATCTCACTATGGACCAATTTAAATCAGTATTGGAAGTAGTTAATGATAGAACTGATGTTGCAGAAAAATCAATTATTAAAATAGAAAACATATTTGAGACACAGAATGTCAAAGAAATTAACACAGTGGAAAATAATATACATAAATGTTTCTTATATCCACATTCTACCTGGCTTTTCTGGATGCTGGGAATACAAAAATAAAGAAGCCATTTGCCCCCTCCCTCAAGGTGACCACCGCCCAGTTTGGGAAGTAGAGAAATAAATAGATAATAATCTGGATGTTATTAACTGATACCAACTCATTTCCATTCCCAGAATGGAAAAAATATAACTTTTCTTATATCCAGAGATGCTATACAGAAAGAAAGATTACAATAAGACACCAAGAATATTCTAATGCACTTCAAAAAGAAGAAATTTTATATATTTTATTCTCAGGACACATACTAATACATGCAAAAATATGGAAACTAAGCCTTAGTCTAAACAACAAGATGGAAATTAAGAATTCTTCAACAGCCTATTTTGGGGAAAAAGGTAAATTTTATAAAACTGTATATCATAATCTATGAGATATAAACACAACTCTATACAGAGAGAAACATATACTTTCAATGTTTTCACCAATTCTAATACTATGGTCCCATTAGGAGATGGATTGGTAAATGAACTACTGAAAAATGGAAAACCATAGGAAATACCACAATACAAATAAAAAAGACAACTGAAAATCTATTCAAGAGAAAAAGAAAATTTATTTTTAAAATTATAAAAGGCTTCTCTTTTCATATCCTAATTGCATAAACAAGCCTTTTCATGGTCGAAGGAATTTTATTAATATATTATTAAAAGAAGAAAGAAAGCAAAGAAAATAAAAGGTCTTAGAACAAAAAAAAAGTACATAAAATATGGAGTTGCTGTAATAAAAAGTTCAATATAGGAGTTATGGTCCTGGGTAAAATAAACTAAGTACAGTCCACCCTGGCTCTTCTACTGAATGCAGCTATAAAACCTGACAAAATGCATGGAGCAGTCATTCAAGGAACCTGAAAAGTAAACCGTAGCAGGCAGATTTGGAAAGAAAACCAGAATGTGAAGTGCTACCAAACTGATGGTAAATTTACCATTTTTCCCCTCTGGCATTCCATCAGCCCAAAAAAACCACCTGAGATCCAGAATTGGGTGGCAGGGTATAGAAAGTGCTCCAGGGGGAGCCCTTTAGTACCAGCTCAACAAGCAATAAAGGGAATTTCCAATGCTCAGAAGAGAGTGTGGAAGTCCTCTGGAATTGATTTTCTGTTTCTTTTCTTCTTCCCTTTACTTGTGTCCCAGCCCACAGCAATCTCCTTGTGGCAGCAACAGTAGTCCAGAGGAATCAGAACTCAAGAGGGGAACCCTGCTTCGCAACCCATGGAGCTCTGGTCCCAGGAGGGTGGGTCAAACGCCCACTGATACTTTTTCTCCCTCCATCCTCCTGCTGCCTGTCTCTGAATGTGGAAGCAGTTGAAGAACATATGACAGAGACTGGCAACTGAAACCCCAGCGTTCTGGTCTAAGGATTAAAAAGGGGAGACACACAGAACTAGAACGTAATATGCAGGAAATCGCAAGAGAGACACGACACGCACGCAGTTTTTCAATGAATTCCCGGACTTAACCCAAAGTTGTGCCTGTTGTGAACCTGATTTAATCAATGTAGTAAAAAATTTGAGAATAGAACTAACAGATCCCCAGCTCTCCAGCTGACCACTGAGTGGCACACATATAAGATAGCTCCATATAACATGGTAAAAGCTCTGCAAACTGAATTAACTTTGGAACCACAGGCCACAGAAGGTGGGCAGGAATGTACACGTCGATTACCTGTGAAAAGTCTCTGCTTCACTGCATGTGCCACTTTCTGAATAATGGTGTCCCACCTGTGAACAGTGTTTCTTTGGCCACCTGTGCACAGTGTTTCTTTTGAACTGGTGCTTCAGCTGCACCTTCAGCAGGCCATTCCACAATTCTAGCAGGCTGGCAGCTTCTGGGTGGAGAGTCATGTAATACAATTGGTGAATCCCATGGCCGTAGGTTCACGCCCATACCTCCTTCTCCATAAAGTTGGTTCCCTGGTCAGATGTTACGGTATATGGGATTCCATGGATAATGGTTCTGGCTGAGGTCCATGGGTTGGAAATGTGAACCCATAGCCAGAACAGGTATCCTTTCTTGGAAGAATAAAATTCTGACTCTTCCAGAACAGAAGGGACTAATCTTGCCACCAAGTGGACAATTGATCTCCTCAGGGAATAGCGCTATCCCAGCTGCAGAGCATAGATCTCTATTACTGGCAGACTGCACATTCAAAAGAGGCAGTAGCTAGAATGACCATGTTGAATGTGACTCTAGGATGTTAGCACCTTGTATAACCTCCATCTCTCTGCTACTGTGGCCACTTCATTTGTGTCCATTGCACCAGCATGCGGTGGCCACAAACAGTGCTAAGCTAAAGGGGAGCTGTGATGAGGTCACTCAAAGCCAATTCAGACTCTTTCCCCAGATTCCCCAAATGCTTGAGTATTTCCCTTTCTCTACTTGAGAAAATGGCCACAGACCCTTTGGGAAGGATACAGGATTGACTACAATTCCTATCTGTTGTAGTGTTGCACTATCTTCCCTTGGTGGTCGGGCCATGTCTTCAATAGAGGTCCCAGGTCTGGAAATTGATGCAGGTCCAGAAATTAAGAAAAGATTGGAGCTTTTTATTGCGGTGATCACCCTCAGCCTCCTGCTTCTCCATTCTTGTCTTCTGACTATAGAGGTTAAGCAGCACCCTCCTTGGCTGCCCAACTATTCTGGCCTTAAAGATACCATGTTCTATTAACCATATCCACATCTTTTTGCAAGCCAAGTCCTCTTAGCTGCCCCTCCAACCCTGCCTACCATTATGTGAATTGTAGCTCCCCACAATCCCACCCACACGAACCCACTTCTGATAGTTAAGCACCACCACCTGGCCTCTATGGCTTTGTGGGGAGGGGAAGGCTATCATCCCCATGGCTATTAGTGAGCAGAAATCTGTGAAAGCCTCTCCCACTATCAGCCCCAGCCTGCAGAGGAGAGCCATATCTGAACTTCTTAGTAAGTGCATTTCTGGTGACCTTGATTATGTGTCCCCATGGCCTTCTGATAGAACATAATCCTCTGGTGGTCTTTTAACCTCAGATAATACATCCATTCCAGCATGCCCACTTCCTGATCCTTTTAATCCCTTCCTGTACCATCTGCCACAGAAATTCAGGCATTTCAACATCACTCAAAGTGGACTCTTCCCACATTTTTAACAGCAAGTTTGCACCAACCCCTTCCAGGATATTGAACCCTATCCCCTGTCCAATCTTATGCTCTGGCCCCTTTAAGCACATTCAGAACCCAGCCTCAGAGATATTCCCCCAGCCCCTGGCTAGGTCATTCCCTTAGTTATAGATGATTTCCTTCTTTCTGAGTCTCAGAACACCCCCTGCTGGATTATGGTGCAATTCAATGCTGATTATAAGCCTGAAAGCCAGAGAGCAAGTGGGTCATCTCCAGAGGGGGTAACTATTGCCTTGTGGGAGAAAAAGCTCGGTATTCCCATCCCACTTTGGGGTAGTGGGTAGTAGCTCTTAACAGAGAGTTTGGGGGCACCTCTACAAGCGCAGAAAATTTATATAAGTCTTGGGAAGCAAACTTCTTAGGGAAATCCATCCAGATTGCCCCAGTCCCAGGTGTCAGAGTCCTATGTTTCCTCAGTCGGGGACCTGACTTCAGCATAAAAGACCTACCATAGTTGAGCAGTCAACCATCTTTGATATATAGCCACTCCATTAGATCTTGGGTTGATGTTCAGCTTTTTCTTTGTTCACTGAATGAGAAAAGGGCTTTTTTGTTAGCTACCAAAGAGACTGCCTGGCTCTAACATTCAATATTCAATTGCCAGTTAATTGCTCTCAGCCTTCAATGATCTATCCATGGGGTATCAATGAAACTTAATAACAACCACTCAATTCTGTTACCCTAATATTTATCATTTCCCCCATGTATTCCAAACACCTGGATCATCACACTGATCAATGCATTCTCCTATACTGCAGCATTCTCCCAAGATTCCACATTAAAGTTTAGACAATGGGGCCACCACTTTATGCCAGAGTCTGTCCATGGTCCAGTGACCACCTGGGATGGGGTGTAGTGCCAGCTGGGCAGTGATCCAGTCACAAAACTCTTCCTTACTGGTGGTTCTTTAGGAAGCACAGGACCAGTTAGAGCTCTCTAGGAAGAACACATGGAGATGGAGATAGAAGCTCCAAAGACATATTGGGGGAGAAACACTTACAGAAAAGCACAAAGAGAAGAAGCAGAATTGGGCTGCAAGGAGCAGGTAAGTTGGTTCAGCTACCAGAAATGGAGGAATATGAAGCCAAAAAATCCATTATATACCCTGAGCTCAGCACAAAGATACCCTATTTCATTTTGGTCACTAACGTATGCTCCAGGTTTCTCAACAATTGGCAGGACTCCCTACCAGTTTACTTGGGTCAAGAGCCTCTGAATTCTGTTAATCTTTTAGTCCTTCAAATGGACATCTGGGCACAGAAGCGTTCTAGCCCCAAGCTCCTCTCTCCTAATATTGGCAGTGGATGGAGACATAGCTGCTCTCATGCACCAGTATGATGACTGCAAGGAGAGCTGGTTTCACATTTAAATTGTAGGGTGTGTCTACACTTGACGGTGGTGTCCCATATTCTTTCACCCATGGAAGACGCTGACTGCAGTGCCTTGGGGATTCCATTTGCGGGTCATGGGTGGACTTGCAAAATAGGAGACGTGTTTCTGTGTGGTGTAGCACGAACCGCACAGGCTTTAGTGTTGTCTGTCTGGCATTTTATTTCTGGCTGCCCCTTGTGCTAAGCTACATAACTTTGGGCAAGAATACATGTCCTCTCTCATTCTTAGGAAGGATAAAAACAATGATGCCTACTCAAGGACCCCGAGGATTACATGTGATAGCATGTATAGGGTTTCTACCAAGGGACCTGGTATAAGCTGAAGTCAACTACCTGTGAATTTTCCTCCCCTGCTGCACTTCCTCGTCTTCGCTGTCCTCATACATCTGGGTGAAATCAGCCTATTGATATATTCCAGTTATCTTGACTACAGAAAGAAAAATGCTAAGAATCAGGATGTGCTGGGCACACTTGATGCTCTGCACCAGGCAGGTTTGTTTACAGGCATCCACAACTCAGCTTGAGGTGGGCAAAACTGCTCAGGCCCCTTCCCTTCTGGCCTGATACACAAATCTCCCCTAGATGCATTACACTGACAAACAGCATGCTCAAGGTGGCAGAGCCATGAGATCGATGCCATCAATGGGCAAGAATGATAGGATTTCATTAACCCCTGATGTTGCAGGGCAGAGGACTCCTGAAATGCTGTGCATCTATCACCATCAAGGACAGAGGAGTCATGGGGTGACTGACCACCTGCCCTACCTTGATTATGCAAAACAGATCATGGACAAAGCAAGAGGATATGTTCCACGCTTGCTGACAAAACTGAGGAATTCAGGAGGCACAGGAAGAAAAATGAGAAACATTCAGCGGTGAGAAGAGGGAGTCTTCAACTTCTTTGTCCTTTTTCCCAGCTCTGCTGTCTCTCCCAGACCAGCTACCAACCTCCTTCTCTCTTTCCAGTCACAGTTCTGTTGACCTCTTAGCAGGGGTCAACAAACTACGGCCCATGGGCCAAATTCAGCCTGTCATCTGACTTCGTAAATAAAGCTTTATTGGAACACAGCCATGCCCATTTGTTTCATGATTCTCCATGCCTGGCTTTTGTGCTGCAGTGGAAGAGTTGAATAGTTGCAACAGAGACCTTATGGCCTGCAAAGCCCCAACTATTTACTACCTGGCCCTTTACAGGAAAACATTTGCTGACCCCTGCCCTTCAGAATAAGACTACACAAGCTAAACCTAATCTGTGATCCATGGGACACTAGAATCCTGGGAGTTAAGTTCATGTAACATTTTTTTTTAAGTCTCAAAATTTAATGAGTTTAGAGTTCTCTGGATTAGGCAGAGCAGTTTCTGGAAGAATTCTCAGAAACCATATTATCCTATATATATGAATCTCCAATGGAATGGACGTTTTAATCTAGGAGTTTTAGCCTCACTTTCAAAAGAAAATGAGCCCGGCCTTATGTGCTATTACTTTATTAGGAAATGCAAACCCAGGGAGCATGACAGAGGGACAAGGGGGAAAAAGCAGAGAAAGCAAAGAGGAAGTATGATGAGGCCAGCTGCCACCAGATGGGGGTGATGCTGACTCCTCTGTACTCTAGTCTCAGGAAAAGGGAAATTTTAGCCATCAACCTGTGCAGGCTCAGAGTACGACCCATGGTGAGAGCAGGCAGTGGAAGGCACAGGTGTATGCTTGAGACAAGGCACCACTGGGTTGTACCCACCTGCAGTCAGAGTCCATGCAGAGCTACTGGCCAGAGATGCAGCTACAACAAGAAAGGGATGGAGCAGAAAAAGATCTGAAGTGACGCACACACGTTCTGATGCCAGTGAACACCGAATGCTGGCTTTTCCAAAGCTATGTGACCATGGAGTCATCTTTCTCACGAGTATCCAATAGACATGTCAAAGAGGACTTACATTCCTTACAATGGTGTAGACTTGCCAGGCTACCCCTCTCTCTGCACTTCCCCATCTCCCTGTACTACCTGCAGCCTGATGCCAGTCCTTCTTATTCCTATACCACCACTGACCCCTCCTGAATACCTTCCAAGCCAGTGACCTCTTCTCAACATCAACCTCCCCCTCTTACCTCAAGAGGCAGCTGAGCATTGTGAAAAGGGCACACGTGAACGTGGGGATCAGAGAAACCCAAGTTTAAAAACTGGCTCTCTACTCACCACCTGGGGGAGCTCGATCAGGTTACTCAACTTCTACGAGCTTCTGTTTCCAGACCTTGACCATGGGACTGACAGCAGAGGGTGTGCCACGAGGAATGACAAGGTTACTCATGAAAAGGGCCCTGCCCACAATAGTTACATCAGACATTCTACTTATTCTTTTAATTATTATTACTAGTGCATCATTTGATATTGTTGGCCTTACATGTCCATGAACCCTCCTCTTCCCTGTTCCCCTATCGGTACCCTTAGTTCTCTCTCACCTCTTTTTTCCATCATTCCACGTCACCTTCTGCCACGGACTGAATTGTGTTCCTCGCTCCCAGTATTCGTATGTTGAAGCCCTAACTCCCCAAATGACTATAATAGAGATAGGGCCTTTATGCAGGTAATTAAAGTTAAATGAGGTGATATGGTGGGACTCTGATCCAAAAGGATTAGTGTACTTACAAGAAGAGACACCAGAGCACTCTCTCTCTCCATGTGTACACACCAAGGAAAGGCCACATGAGGACACAGCAAGAAGGCGGCCATCTATTAGCCCGGGAGAGGGTTCTCACCAGAAACCTACCCTGTCACACACTGATCTTGGACTTCCAGCCTCCAGTACTGTAAGAAATAAATGTCTGTTGTTTCAGGCACCCAATATGTGGTAGTCCCATGGGAGTCCTTTCCTCTTTCCAAGAGGAAAGTTTAAGCCTCTTGCCTGGGATCAGAGTCAGTAAGTGACAAAGCAAAGTTTGGAGACCAAGCAATCAAACTCTAGAGCATGGCTTCAATCAGGTCACTGGACTTTGCTCAGCCAACCTTCTCTCCTCTATCTGGGTAACCCCATGCCCACATGTCCTATCTAGGCTCCTGACACACAGGAAAATAGCAATACATGTCCACACTCTTTTACTACCTGTTCCCCCTCTTCTTCTCCCCTTTTCCATCACTGCCCACTTTACCAACACCATTTCTACAGCCTAGAACTATCATACTTTCCCTTGAGAACTGATGCATGTGTCACAGGGTGTATGAAGCATTTCCTCATTTCTCCAGATGAAATTCATCACTCCTTCCCCATGCTCCCTCCAAGCTTATTTTATTTTTACTGCTATCAAAGGACATATTTCTTAGTATGAAAGTGAGCTCTGTTTGTCTACCCTGCTGGATCACTAGCTCTGGGACAGCAGGAACTTGACTGGTTCATCTCTGTGTGCCCCATGCATAACAAACCACCTAACCCAGAGTAGGAGGTCAAGAAGTGGCTCTAACTGATGCTGAATCAGCCACAAACTTACCAAGGCTTTGGCTGTTTGGACCAGTGGGGTGAAAAGGAGCTGGGAGCTGGCAAGGACCTGTGATTATGACCAGGAAACAAAAGGGTTACATACTGGAAACTTCCACAAGAGGGGAAACTTTTTTTTAAAGGGGGGAAATTATATCACAACTAACATCACGGACTCAAAAAAATCAAGTATGCCAGTGGCAGAAGGGCACCGACTTCCTGACCCAGCCTCCTTCCTAAAGAAAAGAGGATTTTGCCAATGAGGAAGCTGAAAACAGAGATTTCACATCATCAG
The DNA here is from genome assembly GCF_026419965.1 of Kogia breviceps. Classification (NCBI taxonomy): domain Eukaryota; kingdom Metazoa; phylum Chordata; class Mammalia; order Artiodactyla; family Physeteridae; genus Kogia; species Kogia breviceps. The sequence continues at coordinate 51,300,333 of NC_081311.1, forward strand.
GTAGCTCAGTGGAGGGGGGGAAGGTAGGATAAGGCCACTTTCTGTGTAAGTAACACTCATATCATCCCCAAAATGTCCACATCACAGAGACACATATGTGAATTTCTCAAAAGTAAAAGAATATGTACACATCAGAGCACATGAACATAGGATAAGTTCTATCCACAAATTTAGGGCTGGAAGAAACATTCATTCCTCTATAACTTATACATCAAATTAAATCTGTGTGCCACCAGGGTGGTAGAAGTTTCCTCTCTAGACCTATAGATATGGCAGACTGAGCATTTGCATCCAAAGCACCCTCTCTGACAAATCCATGAAAACTACAATAAAGAGATTTTGTTTAAAACAAATGAAATCAAAAGGACCAGGAGAAGAGAAGACAATATCTGCCTAATTTTGAAGACTGGAAAGCAGATGGATGACTGGTAACCAACTTGGAAGCTCTAAGCCAACAGTGGGGAAAGCCAGAAAGGGATCCAAATAAGAATGCAAAGTCCTCAAAAGACTTAGGACTGGGCAGCACCAGGTAGCACCTCCAGAAGTGAGGTAGAATGGTGGATGGCTAAGAAAAGGAGGATCATTTGTAAGCTATGTAACTGTCAGACCCCGAGCTGACAGTGCAATATTGTCAAGATGACACATTAAGGAACCCAATTGCCTGGCTCTAAGTCCCAGCTGGCCCCTTAATGGCTGAGAAGTCTGGGGCATACATAATACTTTACCACTCCATGCTATAATTCCTGCATCTGAAAAAACACTTATTTACACTTATTAACACTTTTTCCCTCTTTCTAAGCTATGGTTTGTAAAGTATATATACCCATGCCTGGCACATAGTAAATTCTAATGAATGAATGAATGAATGAATGAATGAATAAATAAATAAATCCTCACTGCCATTACACACCACTGGGCTATTACCTCTTCTCCACCTCAGCTAGGCTGAAGACTTTTTCTCTGGAAAGAATAAAAGAAATGATATGTGAATAGCAGAATACCATGCACAGTTAGGGGCAGAGCAGCACATAGAAAACAGAAGTATTAGAGAATATTGCACACTAAACAGCAACCATCCTCTTTCTCCTTGGCTCCCAGAGCACGGGCAGCTAGGCCATACCTTCCCAGCAGGAGTTCGGAATGGCCTTTTCTGGAGAACCTGACCTAGCCCAAGAGGAAAAAGCTAACAACACTGACACCTGAGGTTCCCAGTAAATGTCTGCAGGCCAATCATCCTACAGTGAAGCTCACAGTTCAGAACCCACACTCAGGTATTCAGAATTTGTGTTCATTTCTTAAACCACTTGACTCCGAAACCCGAACAAACAGCCAAGGACCATCAGACATGGGAGGAAAGCATCTAATATGGAATACAGAGAATTAACTACCAACAAACAGGAAAGAGCAACCAGCAGAAAAAGAGAAGACATTGCATCCAACAAAGAAAAAATAATAGGATGTGATAAGGGAAAAAGAAAAGCAGAAAACAAAAAGGAACTTTCGGAAATTGAAAATACGTAGCAGAAACAAAGAAACTCAATAAAATGATTGGAAGATAAGTTTTGAAATGACATAGAAAATGAGCAAAAAGAAAAGCGATGGAAAGTATTTTTAAAGATACAATCACTATATCAAAAGATCCAACATCCAAATAATATGATTTCCAGGAAAACAAATAGGAGAAAATGATCAGCAAAATAATTCAGGTAAATTTCCAAGAACTAAAGGACATGAGTTTCAGATTGAAAAGGCTCACCAAAGGCCCAGGAGAATTGATAAAAATAGACACACTCAGATTCAGCATAATAAAACTTTAGAAAAGTGAGGACAAAGAGAAGATTATATAAGTTTTCATAAAGAAATATCAGGTCACATACAAGGGCTCAAAAGTCAGATGAATTTGGAATTCTTAACAACAGCACTAGGAGCTAAAAACAATAGAATGATGCCTTCAGATCCTGAAAGAACTTTTTCCAATTCATACTAGAATTCATACCAAGAAAAACTATCAGCCAAATATAAGAGTAGGGGAAAAAAGATATTTTAAGATATATGAAGTCTCAAACACTTTCCGTCTTTTGTAAACTACTGGATGATATGCTCCACCACCAAAAAAAGAAAGTCAACTAACCTTATAATTCACAGGACATCAGCAGAGTACTCAGAAGAGTTTCACCTCAGTAGTAGGAGAAATTAGCCCTGGACAAAACGCTGATCAATCAGGTACTGCCTAACATAGATTAAAAGCAAGAACGGAAATTATCAAACTGTTTCCAATTAATTTAACTGCTTATCAGAACAAATTGTAAGTACATGTACCCAGCACTCAACAGATAAAATATACAATGCCTGGCTTCTAATCAAAAATTAGCAAGCACGTTAAAAAGCAGAAAAATATGTCCCAAATGAGGAGAAAAATCTATCAAAACATACCAGAAATGATGGAGTTGTTAGAATTTAAAATCTTTAATTAAAGACTTAAAACAAGTATTATAATTGTATTCCATATGTTTAATAAGCTAGAAGAAAGACTGATTACGTTAAGTAAAAACAAAGACATATAAAGAGCCAAATCAAATTCCTACAGATGAACACTAAAATGACTGAGTTGAAAAATCCCTTAAATGAGTTTAACACTAGCAGGGGCGGGAGTTAGTAATTTGAAGACATACCAGTAGAAAATGTTCAAACTAAAACCCAAAGGGAAAATGTACTGGGTGAAAAAAAAAAAAGAAAAACCAGCATCAGTGAGTTGTGTAATAATTTCATACAGGCTATCACTCAGGTAACTGGAGCCCTTAAAGGAGAGAACAAAGATGGGTAGATAAAATATATTAGAAGAAATAATGGCCAAAATTTTAAAAAATTGATAAAAATTATAAATCTACAGATTCCCAAAGCTCAATTAACTCCAAGCACGAGAAACATAAAGAAAACTATGCCATTGCACGTGACTACTGAAACCAATGATAAGCACAAAATCTCAAAGCACCCAGAGAAATAAAGACACAGTACATAAAGAGAAACAAAAGATAAAGTGGTAGTGGATTTCTAAGTAGGAGCAATGCCACCAGGAAGACAGTGGAACAGCATCTTTATAGTACAGAAAGAAAAACAAACAAACAAAAAAGTCAACCTAAAATTCTATAACACTAAAACTATCCCTCAAAATGAAGGCAATTTTTTTTAATGTTAGCCATACAAAAGCTGAAATAATCCATTATCAATAATAATCCAATATCAGACCTGCAAAAAGGGTGCAAAAAAAACTACAATAAATGTTAAACATTTTTTTTAGGTAGAAGAAAATTGATTCCAGATAAAATCTGGATCTCTACAAAGGAAGAGCACTACAAATGTTAACCATGTAGGGAAATTTTTTTTAATTCTTATTATTTAAATATGTCTAAAATATTACTAATGTTGAAAGTAAAAAAATAGTAACAGTGTATTAGGTGGTTTATAACATATGTAAAATTAAATGTTTGACAAAAAAAGCACAGAAGCTGACAAGGGAAAAACAGAAGTACAGTGCTGTAAGGTTCTTATATTATACATGCTATAATATTCTACTTGAAGGTAGAATGTTATATGTTATAGATTTATATTATAAATACTAAGGTAATCACTAAAATAACACAAGAAAAAAGCTAATAAGATAACAAAGGAGATAAAAATGAAATTTAAAAACACATTCAAATTAAAAGAAGGCAGAAAAAGAAGAAGGGGGAACAAAGAATATATGAGAAAAATTAAAAACAAATAGCAAAGTGGTGAATTTATTTATTTTTTCAAATTTTACTTATTTATTTTATTTTGGTAAAAAACATATGAGATTACCCTCAACAGATTTTTAAGTGTATAGTACAATATTCATTTATTATTTTTATTTTGCTATTTGTACAATGATTGAGTTACTAATCATACTTCACAGCTCAAGGCTCATTACCATCACTGGTCTGTGTAAGGATCATCTCTTGTTTATTTACATATATATATTCCCAAATATCTTCCCTGTTATGCCCATTTTCCTTGCTTGCCTGATTTCCAGTGCACTTTTTACAAAAGTCTAATGAAGTACTGGAAATATTTTGAAGGTGTGATATTGTGATGTATAATAAATATATATTTGGTCTGCCTCCCTATTCGTAGCACAAGCTCCTAAAACCCTTGGAATTTCCTAAGTGATGAGAATCATAAAGGTGTCTTGATATTCAAAACAAACCTCTGTCAAGGACACCAGACTTTGTGTTAATGAGGTGACTTCTGGAAAGTCCTTGAGGATGGGGGCAGGTTGCCAGGGGAACCAACCTAGTGACATGGGGTTGGAAGTGTCAGTCCCACCCTGACCTCCCAGGAGGGGAGAGGGGCTAGAGGTTGAATCCATTATCAATGGCCAGTGATTTAATCAATCATGGCTATGTAATGAAGCCTCCATAAAAACTCAAAAGGATGGGGGGTGGAAAGCTTCCAGGTCAGTGAACACCTGGGGATTTGGAGAGAGTGGTGTGCCCAGAGAGGGCATGAAAGCTCTGCACCCTTTCCCCATATCTTGCCCTATTCATCTCTTCCACCTGGCTGCTCCCAAGTTATATGATAAACTGGTGATGTCATTGGTAAAATGTTTCTCTGTATTCTGTGAGCCACTCTAGCAAATTAATGGAACCCAAGGAGGAGGGTATAGAAACCTCTGATCTATAGTTGGTGGCTTGGAAGCATAGGTGACAACCTAGACTTGGGGAGGAAATAAAGGTTCTTGACTTTGTTTTATGGCTAAACTACTATTTTGTCTTGCTTCACTGTTTTCCTTTGTTTCTCCATTTTCTCATTTCTCTGATTAAATTTGTTCTTTGGAACTCGGGGGAGGCCTGCACTACAGACATAGAACACAAAAGTTTGGAATTTAGTGAGCTCTCCTCTATGACTGAATGGATGAGTTATTTTTGTAAATGTTTCCTGCATGCTCAAAAGGAAAGTGGGTCCTCTGCTTGCTGGTTATAGTTCCAAAATTTTGAGGTTATTAATTGTATTATTAAGCTCTTCAATATCACTGCTTAGTGGGCTTCCTTGATGGCGCAGGGGTTAAAAATCCACCTGCCAATGCAGGGGACATGGGTTCGAGCCCTGGTCCAGGAAGAACCCACATGCTGCGGAGCAACTAAGCCCATGCACCACTACTACTGAGCCTGCGCTCCAGAGCCCTCAAGCCACAACTACTGAGCCCGCGTGCCACAAATTGGTGAATTTAAACCTAATCATATGCTAATCAGACTAAATGTAAATGGTCTAAATACTATCAATAAAAGTTAGAGATTGCCAAATTGTATTTTAAAGAGCAATATCAAATATATGTTGCCTATAAGTAATCCACTTAAAATATGAAGGCCCCCAAAGGCTAAAAGTGAAAGAATTTTTTAAAAATACCATGCTAACACTATTGAAAAGAATTTCAGAGCAAAGAATAATTACCAGGGGTAGAGAGAGACATTTTATAATCATAAGAGGTCATCAAGGAGACATAATTCTCCTAAAGGTTTATCCATCTAATAACAGAATTTCATAATAAATGCAGCAAAAACATATATAACTGCAAAGAAAAATTAACAAATTCAGTTTTAGTCAGATATTTCAACACATCTCTTTCGAAAATTGGTAGAACAAATAGACAGAAAATCAGTAAAGATATAGTAAACTGAACAACACAATCAACCAATTTGATCAAACTGACATTTATAAAACAGTCTGTCCAACAACAGAAGATTACACATTCTTCTCAAGTAAGTGCAGCATATTTACTGAGACCATATTGCAGGCAATAAAACAAGCTTCAATAAATTTTAAGGAATTTAAGTCATACAAAGTATGTTCTCTATAATGGCACTAAATTAGCAATCAATAATAGATATTTGTAAAATCACTAAATATTCAGAAAACAAACAACACACTTCTAAATAAACTATGGGCCAAAGAAGAAATCAAAAGGCAAATAAGAATGTATTCTGAGCTAAATGAAACAAAATACAACAAACCGTGAGCTGTGGAATGCAGCTAAAGCTACCAAATGTGGCAGCCATTCCATTCCTAGGTATATACCCAAGAGAACTAAAAAACAGCCTGGGTCCATATAAAAACATTTGCATATCATATAACTCCATTTATATGTTCTAGAAAATTCAAACTAGCCTGCCTTGATAGAGAGCAGATCAGGGTTGGTGTCTGGAAAGAGCAGAAGGAAGGATTACAAAGTAGCAAAAGGAAACTTTTGAGAGTGATGGATATGTTCATTATCATTATTGTAGCAATAGTTTCATGGATATATTTGAGTTCATGGTTACTTATGTATTTGTTTGTCATCCAATCAGCATACCATCTCATGCTGTTAAGGGCCAGGAAGCATCTCTATTTTTTTTTTTTTTTTTGCGGTACGCGGGCCTCTCACTGCTGCACCCCGTCCCACTGTGGAGAACAGGCTCCGGATGTGCAGGCTCAGCAGCCATGGCTCACAGGCCCAGTCGCTCTGTGGCATGTGGGATCCTCCCGGACCAGGGCATGAACCCACGTCCCCTGCATCGGCAGGTGGACTCTCAACCACTGTGCCACCAGGGAAGCCCTGAAGCATCTCTTTATGTTCTTTATTGTCAAATGAACCATTCCTAGCTAATTTCATATCTCCTGCCACACACACATATACACACAAAAGAGAGCAACATTTTATTATTTATAAGGCCATGGTTATTGCTCTTTGGAACTTGACTGTATTGAAATAACATAGATATTTTTGCCCCTAAAGTTACCTATTACATTTATTTAATCCTGGTTACATCCTTGCTCATGCCATTACATCATGGGTAATGCCATCCATGAATACTGGCTTCTGATGACTTTCTTGTAAGTCATTACTGTGTTTCTTTGATGACGACCACAGATGCAAGTCTTAACCAGAGTACACAGGAAAATGTGAGTGATAACTCATTTTCTGGTCATGTTAAATTTACTGGTTGGTATTTTATAGTGTAAAAGTGTAAAAAGAACACCACTTTTCCCAGCTATGTCTTCTTTGAATTCTTTAGGCTGCAATCACTGCATTCCTAAAGTGGGATCTCCATCAATGCTGACCACAGACCACCTGCCCTCCATGCACTACCTCCAGTGGGGTCACAGGCAAGAGGCTAATGTGTAGAAAGAAAATAGTCATCTCAATTGCACAAGGAATTTCTGTCCCTCACCCTATATGACTTAATACCATCTGGGAGGATTTCCCTGGTAGCGCAGTGGTTAAGCATCTGCCTGACAAGGCAGGCAACACAGGTTTGAGCCCTGGTCCAAGAAGATCCCACATGCCGCAGGGCAACTAAGCCCATGCGCCACAACTGCTGAGCCTGCGCTCTAGAGCCTACAAGCCACAACTACTGAGCCTGTGTGCCACAACTACTGAAGCCTGAGCACCTAGAGCCCATGTTCCGCAACAAAGACAAGGCACCACAATGAGAAGCCCGTGCACCACAACGAAGAGTAGCTCCCGCTCACCGCAACTAGAGAAACCCTGTGCATAGCAACAAAGACCCAACACAGACAAAAATAAATATTTTTTTTTTAAAAAAAGACATTCTGGGAGAGCAAAACATCACTACATGGATCAGCAGTAAGAACGGGCACTGAAAAGAAGAGCTTATTGCACTGCAAAGTAATAGTCTTAAACGTCCTCAGTGTAGAAAGGTACAAACACTTGTCATAAAGCCTGCAGAGGGGATAGGGTAACTATCTGGTAGCCAGGGATGAAATGATGCATAGAATAAAGGACCTCTGTCACCCCCCTACTGCTTCCCTCTGCTGCTGTAGATCAGAGGCAGCACTGAAGTTGAAACATACATGGTTATCCTCACACACAGGTCAAACACATCAGTCAGAAGTGAACCATTAGTAGTTGAGAACCCTAATATCATTCTATACCTGTATCAACAGTGAACTGTTGGTAGTCCAGAATCCTAATATCATTCTGTATCTAACATTCTATATCATATCACTAAAAATCAGCATACTGACACCATTCTGGTGGCCCAATCTCACACAATCCCATAAAACAAATACCATAGGAGCCAGCAGGAATAATCTACTTTCCATACCACTCCTCTGGAATCTGAGTCTGGCCACTGAGTCCAGAATAGCCCCACAGGTGGAAGGTTGAGCTGAGATGCTCCCTGGGGTGTCTGGTTGACTCTACATATTTGATAGAAGGTCAACAAGCATTGCAAAAGGGAGAAGCAGGGACTGGGACCACCACACATCCTGGTCAAGGATCAGAGCACACCACCAAGATAGCTCTACCAGTTCTGGACCAGCCAGTCACAGGCACTGGTGTGGAAGCCGGGGGGACTTGGAAAATTGCCATGTATGCACTTCCAACAACTGGGACCCCTGTGGGACTAGTCCAAACTCAGGGTGCCCTGCCAGCCCTAACTGGTCACAGCCACCAGAGACGGACACAGACAATTTCAAGGAAAGTAATCCTCTGAAGCATAAGACATTGGACAAAAGACTCATTTCCTGAGAAGCATGGGGAAAAAAGCTCCCCTGCCTCTCTGAGTGAGGGTAACACAAACCAGAGCACACAAGTCAACCTGCAATAAGGATGCAATATATGACAAAGAAATCAATGTTATGGTTTTGAGCCATTGAGATTCAGGGCTGTTCCGGCAGCAACTTAGCCCATCCTGACTGATGCACAGGATGACAGCTGTCACCAGGAACAGAAATATCAGTCCAGATCAAAGCAATGTAATTCAGCAGGAAGATATGTTGAGGGGAGTCAGCACCAATATGCTTTCTGCTGTTAACAATGCTTGAATATTTTTAATAGATAAGGTTTGGGTAGGCCTAACCCACATTCTTATACATATTTTATGTGACAGGACCGTGAGATGATGTTCTTTCATTAGAACACACATTTCACTACCTAAGGAGACAAAAGACTTGTATGCAGAAAACTACAAGACACTGATGAAAGAAATTAAAGATGATACAAAGAGGTGGAGAGATATACCATGTTCTTGGATTGGAAGAATCAACATTGCAAAAATGACTCTACTACCTAAAGCAATCTACAGATTTAGTGCAATCCCTATCAAACTACCACTGGCATTTTTTACAGAACTAGATCAAAAAAATTTCACAATGTGTATGAAACACAAAAGACCCCAAATAGCCAAAGCAATCTTGAGAACGAAAAATGGAGCTGGAGGAATCAGGCTCCCTGACTTCAGACTATACTACAAAGCTACAGTAATCAAGACAGTATGGTACTGGCACAAAAACAGAAATATAGATCAGTGGAACAGGATAGAAAGCCCAGAGATAAACCCATGCATATATGGTCACCTTATCTTTGATAAAGGAGGCAAGAATATACAATGGAGAAAAGACAGCCTCTTCAATAAGTGGTGCTGGGAAAACTGGACAGCTACATGTAAAAGAATGAAAATAGAACACTCCCTAACACCATACACAAAAATAAACTCAAAATGGATCAAAGACCTAAATGTAAGGCCAGAAACTATCAAACTTAGAGGAAAACATAGGCAGAACACTCTATGACATAAATCACAGTAAGATCCTTTTTGACCCACCTCCTAAAGAAATGGAAATAAAAACAAAAATAAACAAATGGGATCAAATGAAACCTAAAAGTTTTTGCACAGCAAAGGAAACCATAAACAAAACGAAAACACAACCCTCAGAATGGGAGAAAATATTTGCAAACAAACCAACTGACAAAGGATTAATCTCCGAAACATACAAGCAGCTCATGCAGCTCAATATCAAAAAAACAAACATCCCAATCCAAAAATGGGCAGAAGACCTAAACAGACATTTCTGCAAAGAAGATATACACATGGCCAACAAACACATGAAAGGATGCTCAACATCACTAATCATTAGAGAAATGCAAGTCAAAGCTACAATGAGGTATCACCTCACACCAGTTAGAATGGGTATCATCAAAAAATCTACAAACAATAAATACTGGAGAGGGTATGGAGAAAAGGGAACACTCTTGCACTGTTGGTGGGAATGTAAATTGATACAGCCACTATGGAGAACAGTATGGAGGTTCCTTAAAAAACTAAAAATAGAACTATTATATGACCCAGCAATCTCACTACTGGGCATATACCCTGAGAAAACCATAATTCAAAGAGTCATGGGGCTTCCCTGGTGGCACAGTGGTTGAGAGTCCACCTGCCGATGCAGGGGACACGGGTTCGTGCCCAGGTCTGGGAAGATCCCACATGCAGCAGAGCAGCTGGGCCCATGAGCCATGGCCGCTGAGCCTGCGCGTCCGGAGCCTGTGCTCTACAACGGGAGAGGCCACAACAGTGAGAGACCTGCATACCGCAAAAAAAAAAAAAAAAAAAAAAAGAGTCATGGACCACAATGTCCATTGCAGCTCTATTTACAACAACCAGGACATGGAAGCAACCTAAGTGTCCATCGACAGATGAATGGATAAAGAAGATGTGGCCCATATATACAAGGGAATATTACTCAGCCATAAAAAGAAATGAAATTGAGTTATTTGTAGTGAGGTGGATGGACCTAGAGACTGTCATACAGAGTGAATTAAGTCAGAAAGAGAAAAACAAATACCGTATGCTAACAATATATATGGAATCTTAAAAAATAAAAAACTGGTTCTGAAGAACCTAGGGGCAGGACAGGAATAAAGACACAGACATAGAGAATGGATTTGAGGACACAGATAGGGTGAAGGGTAAGCTGGGACGAAGTGAGAGAGTGGCATAGACATATATACACTACCAAATGTAAAACAGACAGCTATGGAAAGCAGCCGCATATCACAGGGAGATCAGCTCGGTGCTTTGCGACCACCTAGAGAGGTGGGATAGGGAGGGTGGGAGGGAGACGCAAGAGGGAGGAGATATGGGGAAATATGTATGCGTATAGCTGATTCACTTTGTTATACAGCAGAAACTAACACAACATTGTAAAGCAATTATATTCCAATAAAGATGTAAAAAAGAGCGCAAATTTCACCCCCCACTAAAGTGTTCTGCTTTGTCCCAACCCTAAGAACTGGACATTGGCCGTGGTGAACTTAAAAGCAAAAAACTCAGGGTAGTCTGACCCTCCTGCCCAGCCTCTTGCCCCCACTACAACTCTGCCACATTCCCTTCCAGGCTCCTGAGCCTCTCACATACTGTCTCCCACTGACATCCTCAGAAGGTACTTTAATAAAACCTCAAGGTTCTGAGGGCTGAACAATGAACCAAAGGCCTCATTCACCTGATCTTCTCCTGGAGGCCTTCATCTGATAAGAGTAATTATGCCTTTCCTTCCCCAGCTTGCTACTCCATATTTCTACTAATCAGCTTTCACATTCATTTAAAGACAGCTTTGATAAAATTATAAAATATTGGCAGAAAAAAGAAATTTACTCTCATTTGTTATTGAGCCTTCCTTCCCTCCCAAGTTTGCAGCAAATGGACCCCTAAATGGTGCCTGTAAAACAGCAGGGAGGTCTCTACTTCCCATCATGGTTGCTACTAACACCTTCATGGCTCAAGGCCCCAGTGGGCCTTTGGGAACCAGCAACACTCCCTTCCATGGCACAGGACAGGCTGCAGGAGTTTTTACTAAGGCTGAGAATTCCAAGATAAACAGAAATTATATGCCATTCTCCCTGGATATTCAATGCAGCTGTTTCCCCTGAGGGAACAGCTCCCACTAGAGAGCTGCCATTAGGCAGTGGAGGAGGTGGGCCAGCCTACTCTCACCAGCCCTTTCTCTCTTGTTCTAATCTTTGACCTCTTTTCTTGCAGGGGGCAACAAAACAGTCTCTCTCCACTTGTTGTCCTGAAAGGCCTTTAACAAATTTTTTTCAGTGTTTTAGGTTCCAGGAAAATCCAGGCCTCCAAGGGCCACGTCTTAAAAGCCACTTCTGCTTTGGATCCTGTAACACACTTGTCTCCCCCACTCCTCACATCCACCAACCATGTCAAGGATATAACAGCCTGCCTACTCTCCTGGAGAAATACAGAGAGAAACTCTGAAATTAATCTGCATCCAGTGAGCAGAGAAAAATAGGGTAGAAAAACCTCAGATGAGTACACACAAAATATACACATACATCTACAACTTAGAGACCCACATAAACAAGCATGAGAGAGTAAAGAACAGATGATTTACACCTATACCTTTCAAGTACAATCAAATCCAGGGAGAATTCCTTGGACCATTTCTTATGAATTTTTGTAAAGAATCTAAGTGCTCAGCAGATGTTCCGGTGGATTGAGAGCATTTAACAGGTACCTCTGATAAGTGATTCTAGAAGCCACTGTTCCTTTGTCTAATGCACTTACTTCCCTGGATTGAAACCCATTTCAGGGCTATAACGTGCAGGGCCAACAATGTAAAATATACCGGCAAAGTGAAGTAAAAAGGGTTTATTCAGGGACCTCTGAGCCCAGTTGTCTGTCATGAAGCTTTCATTTCTGCCTCTTCCTGGCCTCAGCTCTGATTCTGGAATATCACCACCGATGGCTGTGCACACTTAGGGCTATCATTAGTTATGGCCATTTTTGCCTCAGCTCCAGCACTTGTGGGCTTCCTGCATTTCCCAGTGAATGGCTTAAAGAATGAACATTTTTCAAATTACTACTCTGTAGGTCAAAATTGTCAATTCTTCCTTAAAAACAACTGCAGGACCCCATTTTGAAAACGACTATTGTTATATAGCACTGTAAGGAAAAGACCAACATTACTGAATAGAGCCATCAAGAGCAATTTAGACCCATTTCATGCCTGCCATATTTATCCCTGCTCCTTGGTGGAGCTGTGGTCTGTGAGTATTTAACACCCCTTTGTGGAGAGGAGTGTCAGGCTGGCTATGTATTCTTAATGGGTCTGTCTCTACAGTCCAGGAATGAATGGGAGACCTGATTTCAAGTGCAAGTACTGTCTTTGACAGACACATAAAATGAGTTGCTACAAAGCTGGGCAGGACCCGGTGTGTGTGTTTTTTAAGTGTATGTAAATGCACAGAACTTACTCTGTGTATGCAAGCAGGAATGATCGGGCAGGTGGGACTTCCGTGTGCAATGGCGCCTGAGCTGCAGGGACATGGAGGGTATATGGTGCTATCCTGATGACACACTTTAAGAGTAGCATGTTCAACACAGCCGGCTACTGCACAGACATAGTAAATCACCCTCTGCCGTGTGCAGACAAGTCATGGAAGAGACACCCCACAAAAAGCAAATTAGAAGGGCTTCAGTCTTTGGGAGGTAAGAAGAGGAGAAAGCATGCTCAACAGCCAGGCCCTCAGGGGGGCACATGAGAGAAACCCCAGTACTTCTCCAATTTTAGAGATGAAAGCACCATGCATTTGCGGTCATGGCAGGTCGGCTGGGGGCCGGTTTGCATCCGATGGCCTCATTCACATGTCTGGCAAGTGTGACCAGGGCTGCTGGGCACTCACTGGGCTGGCTTGGCCTTCTTCGCAAGCTGGGTCGCAAGAAGGCAAGCCCCAGTGTACAGGTAATGATCCACCCCAGGCTCACATCACATTCATTGGTGTCCCATTGGGCAAGGCAAAGTGACAGCCTGGCCCAGAGTCAATATAGGAGGGGGTCCATGCAAGGACAAGGCACAGGAAGGTGTGATCCGTGGGGAGCCATTCATGTAACAAGCTACCACGAACTGAACGGTGCTGTGTCTCACGCTGCGTGGGAAGCCCCTTTGGAACAGGCCTGCTCCTGCTTCCTCTTTATCCCCCAATACTCAGCTTACAGTCCAGCTGGCTGAGGACAGGCAGAAGCTGTGGCAGGAAGCCAGAGTTTTGTCCAAGGGGCTGTACAGAAGAGACTCTCAGTAACGATGTTTTCCTCAGTCCTCTGTCACAGCCGTTGGGTAATTATTAGGATCAATAAGGAGAGACTTCTGCGGCATTTGCCCAGGGCTGCCTCAAGCAGAAGCACAAGCAGCTTGGGCCAATGACTTGCTACAAAGCCTTCTTCTCCAAAGAAGTTCCCCATGCATCCTATAGGTACCACGCTCAGTGATTATTATTCAATTTATTCCCCCACACAACCCTGCAGAGTAACAATTATTAAGCCCATTTTATAGACTGGTAACCTGAGGCTCAAAGCACAACAATTTGCCCGAAGTCACAAGGCTTGGCCTTGCTTGTCACAAGCATGCCTGTCTCTCTCCAAAGCCTATGTTAGACTGCATACCTTTTTGCCCCTGAAAGGCTGCTCTGGGTCTAGATTTCCAGCCAAACACCAGGAATGCTAGATGTTCTAGCCTATGGCCCGGCCTGCATTTGAGAATGATGTGCAGGGGTGATGGAACAATTGAAAATGTTGGCTTTGGAGTAAAACTGTCAGGGTTTGAATAGATTGCCTGCCTCTATCTTGGGCAGTTTCCTAATTTGTAAAATGGGATCATCATCATCTTACTCAGAGGGTTGTTTTGAGGCTTAACTAAGTGAGATGATGAAAGTGCTTAGAAAAGAATGCCAGGAGCACTCAAAAAAATATTCATGGTTACAATTATAATAGGTTGGGTTCCATCCTGACCCTTGAGGGCAAATAAACAGTGTCTCATTAGGAGACATAGCTGGGCACAGGAAGACCAACAGCAAAGAAACTGGTGAAGAATGACAGTGTATATGAAGGTAATATTGAAAATAATTCCTGTTTGGTACAGGAGAGGCAGTGACCATTCGGAACAGACTTCAGTGTTAACTACCAGTGTGTCAGGTGTCTTATGACAGACTGAGCACGAGTCCTCAACTGCAGACCTGACCAGGGAGGTGAGGAGAGGAGCTGGAGGGCAGGGCTGGCCCAAAAGGGTTTCCAGAAGGCTTCCTTCTCCAGTGGGCAGGAAACGACTGGGAGCAGGGCCCCAGTCCTGAAGGGTAGAGGTCCTGGGTAGGGACTCTTGCCAAAGAGAGGAAGGAGGTTTCAGAAGAAGACAGGATCCACTAACCTGACAAGAGTCCTGGGTGGGTCTGGGACTGGGAACACGGCTGGAACCACACTAAAAGGGATCCAGGGTGAGCCCCAAGGAACTGTGGCTCCTTTGCCCTGCCTGACTCAGATCTGGATTGTCTCAGGAGACTGTCTGCCTACAGACAGAGTGGCGCTTGGTGGAATAGGAGGAATAGAGGGGAGTGGGGTGAAAGCCATGGAGGAAACAGGCCTGTGAGACTAAGATCTTCCCCTGTGAGAAGCCACCTAGCACTGTGGATCCTGCCACAGGTAGGGACCACAGTGGCCCAGTTTAGCCAGGACAGCTTAGTCTGCCATGTCCTTCCCTTCCTCCTGCCTGTTAATAAGCCCTGATCTCCCCCAGTGAAAGCACATATGAGTAGTAATAAGAGCAGGAGCCTCAACACTCCAGTTTCAGAATTCATGCCAGCCACCTCCCCTTTGCCCACTCTGACCCTCCCTTCTCCCTCCCTCTGCACTTCAACTCTCATGAATCATCTGGTCCTGCTTTACTGATAACCCTTCTCTGACTCTTCAGTCTCCTTGAGGGCAAGACTCTGGATGCTGCCTCGTCCCCAGTCTCTCACATTAGATCATCTTAGGGCTGGAGACCCTCTAAAGCCTCAGTGGACCCCACCTTCCCAGGCCAACAGAGCTGACCAACTTCTCACCAAGAAGGGTACCCCACTGTCCACTTGGGATTAGGCTAGGTGAAAGCCTCCCAGTCAGGCAGAAGAGGTCCAGGCTGCCTGTCTTCTGCACCCCTCCCCCTGGGTCTTCTAATGGACAGTTCTATGTATTTGGATGAGGAATGGAGTTTGCCAAAGAGAAAAAGATCCGGGGACAGATCTTTGAGCGTCTCCCTGGATGTGTTTAGGAAAACCTACCTTGGCTGAGCTGCTTCTGCTGCCGCAGATGCTGATAATTAAAAACTGGCAGGGGCAGGAGCTCTTGAAGATGATTTGGCCACTGACTCGCAGAGAAAATTCAGAGCATCATAGCCAGAAGGCCACCCTCAGCAAGTGCAAAGGGGCCAACCTCACATTCTCGATCAGTGAAGTGGGATTTGGAGTTAAACAGACCTGAGTTCCGGGCCCAGGCAGTACGATCTTGAGCACATTACTTAGCTCTGAGCCTGTTTCTTTGTCAGCAAAACAGAGATAAAAATGCCACCACCACCACCACCGGCCAAGGATCCAAGGAGGATTAAACAAGATAACTTAGATAAAGTGTCTGCCCTGCCGTTGGTGGTGCCCAATATAGTTTCACTCCCATTCTCTGTCCTCCCTTCCCCTCCTAATAGCAGTGGCACCAAATCCTTTCCTTTCCCTCCTAGAAGGTGCCAGAATTTCAAGCAGCATCTCAGGCTCATGCTGGCTAGTGTTTCACTGCCCAAGCTATTCATCTGGCTCAACAGAAGCTCCTCCTTCTCCCCCCTCCTCCCTCCCATTATTTAGCATCCTTTTCATCTCCCATCCAGGCCATTTATACAGTCCCCTAACTCCCAATCTTACCTTCCTAACCCCTCCTAAGCCCCAGACTGAAAACAATTGCCTTTTTCCACTCTGCTGACCACCTCTAGATGTACAAGTCACTTAGCACCGGAGGAAATGATGAATTTTCTCCTGTTCTGCTGAGGTTACCCACCACGGGCCATTAAAAAGATACCCATTTTTAAAATAAACTTGACAGTCTGGAAGATATATTTGAGATATCAGAAAACTCAGCCCATTATGTGACATTCAGAATATATAGTGTGGCGATATATTTCTAAAATGTGTGATATACCTTATGAATTTGTATTGCGTAATGGCACTTAGATATTTGTATTATTTTTCCTCTGTGACTTCAAAGTTTCTAGATAATTTCCCCGTTTGAGCTTCCCCTTCTTATTACTGGGCACTTGGCCAAGATAGCATGGGTAATAAAAGACATGATGCAGAGTTCAAGGTCAGTTAGTTGTTGATTTCAGGTCATGTAGCCCCAGGGGAGTCCAGAGGGAGTGCTGAGAAGGAAGGTGCTTCTGTTTGCCAGGCACACATACACACCACCAATGATTACATATATGTATCAGGCAGGTGCTAATGAGAAACCTGAGGCGGGAGCAGTGAAGTCCCTTGCTCCCGGGCATGCAGCCAATGAGGGGCAGAAGCAAGATTAGAGCCCAGCCCGGCACATCTGCCCACAGCACCTCCCTGCCTTCAAGGAAGAGCCCAGGGTCTGAAGGCTACTGTCTTGTAGGGAAAACAGGGATAATCAGATAGGACTTGAGTCTGAGACACAAGAGGACAGGCTCCTCCTCAGGACTTCTGAGGCTGGAAATCACCTTGGCCGGAACAGCAATGAGACTCAGAGTAGTAGGAGGAAACAGACACAGTAACTAACATGAAATGCCAACTCCTTCACATGGCATGCAAGGTCCTCCCCGATCTGGTCCCAAGTGTTCTGTCCTACCTCCTCTCTCTCTCTCTCTTGCATCTCTGATGTCTGACAGATCTTCCCATCCCCCACAAATGTTTTGTCCAGTCCTGACAAATGATGTCACCTCTGCCTCTCTAAGGCCTCTCTACTCTCTTCCTAGCTGGTCCTGCTCATCCTCCTCACTCCTCCAGCTCTTTGCTAACCCTCCACCCACAGTCCTGGAGGCTTTCCCACTAAGCGTGTGCTGGACACCTGTCACAGTCAGCATCCCCTCCTCTAATGACCTTGTTGTAAGCTATCAAAAGCTAAACCCATTTTACAGGTGGGAAGAGTAAAACTCAGTGGACTCCCTTAACTTACCCAAGGTCCACACTAGTGACTTTGCAGCTGCAACGAGACTGAGCTCCCAGCCCTGCTATACACACAACACCTTTCTGTGTCTCCCATAACCCCAGTCTTGGGCTGGGAGTCTGCTAAGAACGCCAGGCAGCTTCAGGCAAGACAGAACCACCTTCCCCCCTCCTGCCTCTGCCTTCTTCCTTCTCGACATGTGGGCCTCTGCTACTGTGCCCTCCTGTCTCTCCACATCAATACACAGGCATCTTCATGTTTATTCCTCTGTCAGTCGTCTTCCCAGTCATATCTCACTAGACCATGCTCTCTGCTCCAAGAAGCAACACTTCTAAACCCATAGCAGGACCTTGGTTCAAGGCATCTTCCTGATCCCCTCACTTTCCCCAGACTCAGACATTCCCTGCTCTTGCCTCCTAGAGCAGTGAGCTTATATCCATGCAAGGCCACATTCTCCCAAACTGCCTCCCCACCAATGGCGGCCTCGAGCCGTGTCCTTCAAATGCAATTATTAGATAACCTGCTCACAAATTCAATCCGCTCACTCTCTTTCCCTCTCTCTCCCAGTACTTCTTTCATCACCCCTACTATCTACAAGAACAGACTATTCCTAAAAGCCAGCTGCATCAGCTAGAGCTCCCTGTCTCTGAGCCCCACACCTGTCATGGCCAAAGCTACAGCTGGAGGAATATTTGGGCCATTGCCATTCCCAGGAGGGAACTTCTTGTCCTGGGGTTCAACACTTTAAGAATGTTCTCCAGGCTTCAGTCAGATTCTATCAGGCCCTAACCAGCCCTACCTTCCACTTGGATTCCTGTGATTATAAAAAGAGTAGCCATTCTGCAAGTGGGCACTAGAATGAACCTCAGATTCTCAATTCAAATGAACTTGACAGAGTAAGAGATCTCTGCTCTTGGCCAGAAACAGATACAACTGTCATTTATGGTGGTTTCAAGAAATTCCAAATCTTCCAAATAAAACATTAAGCCCAAATCCAAATCTGGACACTTCTTGAAGATCCAAATACATCGTTATCACTATCATCATCATCATCATCATCATAACAATATCAGGTCAATCCTAACATTATAAAATAGCCATAGTATAGGAAATGGAGAATCGGATTGTAACTGGCTTGCCACGGGTGACAGACCACTTATTATTAACAAATGACTGTGTGCCAGGCACCCTTCTAGGAACTGGGGAACAAAACAGTGCACAAGACAGACAGAGGGACCTGCTCTTAGGAAACTTACATTCCAGGAAAGTACCTGACACAGGCCGCCCCAGCTGGGTACAGAGAAAAGAGGGTGGCAAGTGCAGTGTCTGCTAAGCCCCAGGTGAGGGCCAACCGGGTGAAGGAAAGCATGTCTGGGGCCACGGGCAGCAGCTTGTGGGCCAGGAGCCTGTGCAGCTGTGGGAGCCCCAGGGGCGGGCTGATGGCTCTTCACTCACAGACCTGGCTCTATTTGCACCCAACTTAGCACCTGAAAGGGACTCAAGTCTCAAAGGATTTCCTGCTGCTTTGTCCTTAAAGTACACTCTGCTGTCAGTGCTGTTTACAAAGAATGAAAAGAAAGCTACATGCCCAGAACTGGTACTCAGAAAGCTTTTAGGACCTCAGCGCTGAACAGGCAAGCCTTGGGAAAATGCCGAGTTTGATTTGAGCAAAGCCACTCCACTCACATGATTGCTTTGGGAAGAAGGGAGTCTCATTTTATAGCCAAAAAGGAGAGAAAGGACGTACGAACAGGGTGACCTGAGCATCCCCCAAATCCCCGGAGTTAGATGGCTTCACCCTACTAGGACTCTGACTCACGGGGTTTACCCTCCCAGAGCTGAGCCCGAAGATGGTGGAGGGGGAGCAGACCCGTGCCCCTTCCGTCCTGTGGCACTGCTCCAGACCAAACTCCAAGTGCAACATCCAGAGGTTATTTTCTTCCCTTGACAGACAGCTGGAGTCACAGTCATCCTCCCTGCAACACCCCCAGGAATGGGGTTGGTGGGGGGGCGGGGGTCGCAGGGAGGATGCTGTAAAAGCTCCAGCAGAAGAAGCCAAGGTGACAACAGCAGGGCCTTGGAAACGGCCAGAGAGGCATCAGCCTCCAGAAGTACAAGACACAACTACAAGAACAGAAGCAAGACGCACAAAAGTGAGATGCGGAACATAATCCACGGAGCACAAAGCTGTGAGGGAGCTGCTGAAAAGTCTGTCCGAGCTGTCCTCCCAGGGGCTCCCAGCTGTGACCCTATGACTGCCCGGGACATCTGCGTTTGCTGTGCCTTTAGCACTGGGGAAAGTAGACCTCTTAACCCGGGATGTGTGAATGGGCTTCATGAAGGACTACAGCAGAGCATCTGAGATGTCTAATTAGTGCACTAAGGTTGCATGCCATTGATTTAAAGACACTAAGCACGCATTTTTGCATTGATCTCCCTTAAGTGTCATTTTCAAAGATCATGCCCATATTAATACAAAACTGCTGATACCATACCTAACCACAACTCTCACCTGCCCACGTGATATGAACAGGTCCTACTAGATTTGTGTTGGCTGGACCTGTGTTTATTCACTCGAAAGAAGAGTGGGTGTTCTGGATAATCTCCACAAGAGGTGGTGTTGAATTTGCAAAGACTCGGCATCACCCAGCTCCTTGCAGCCCTCTCACCTCTGTGGATAGGGAAAAGGAACCTGAGATATTTCTTGAGTGTTCAAAGTCCTAATTAAGTCACAGAAGCCACGAGGCTAAGTTGTATCTCTGCCTTTCATCCACATCCACCCCTGAAAAAGAAATCAGGCAATGGAAAGTGAATGGCTGGGGATTTAGGTGGCAAAATGGACCAGATTCAGTTTTCTAGAGACCTTGCTGTTTCACAAACTGGCCCCGGGACACTGAGAGCAAGGAGAGACTGAAGAAAGAGGTAGACCACTCCAGACTGCTAGATGGCAGGTTTAATGAGCAAGGGAACTTACAGAGAGGCTTGTCTTGGGCGACAGCAAGATGAGTAAATCTCCACACGCAGCCACCAGAATTTTAAAGTTGGCTATAGACGCCTTAACTGGATTCGGTCACATACACCATCCAGATGGTCTCAACCACGCATTACTCTCTCCAGGCTACATGCTTGAAACAGCTCCCACAGTGCAATCAGTAGGCAGTACGTACACTCCAAGGACGGGGTGAGGGGTGGGGGCGGTGAGGGCGGAGCCTCCAGGTCACATCCTCTTGATGGCCTCCTCCGACAGACCCGAATTAAAAGGCTGAAATAAGGGGCACCTGATGCTTTGGGAAGAGAATGTTTCTCTGAGACCCAGCAAGCGGGTTGAGGGGCATTCAGCTAAGATATAAGGAGCATGGAGATAAATAGTCTAGATAAAACTAAATCTAAATACTTCCGAGGACAGAAAATTTAATAGAGAAAGAAAAACCCACAAGTGTCTTCAGCCAAATTAATAATGTTTGATTACATAAGCTGGGAAATGTACACAGACCTGTTTATTGTATCATTTTACATTACTTTGTGCATATCCAAAATATTTGAAAAGAAAAGTTTTAAAGGAAATAAAAACACTTTAAAAAAGAGAAAAGAATGGAGGAAGGGAAGAAATAAAGGAATAAATAAAAAGCAAGGTCCAGAAAAATATCACTGGTTAGAAGTTTTGAACATCACACTCTTACTTAAAGTAGGAACCATACCTGGCAGAGGATGCCAGAATCCTCATTAAACCTGCTCTTGTACCATGAACCTCTTCTGCCTTTTTTACATTGAAATCTAACTCACATACCATAAAATTCACCTATTTTAAAGTGAAGAATTCAATAGTTTTTAGTATTGTCACAGAGTTGTGTAACCATCACCACAATCTAATTTTAGAACAAAAGAGCCAAAGAACAAAATTACCCCCAAAAGAAATCCCATGCCTGTTAGCAGTAATACCCCATGCCTGCCCCTCTCCCCCAGCCCAAGCAAGCAATAATCTACTTTCTACTTTTATAGATTTACTTATTCTGGGAATTTTATATAAATAGAAATGTACAAGATGTGATGTAGTCATTTATGGCTGGTATCTTTCACTTGAAATAATCAAGGTTAATCCATTGCCTAACTCTAGGTTACAGAGATCCTATTTCTAATGTCTAAGAGTTTTGTAGTTTAAGCTCCTATATTTAGGTCTATGCTCTATTTTAAGTTGTTTTGTATATGGCTGTGATATAGGAGTTCAACTTAATTCTTTTTAACGTGGATATCTAATTACTGAAAAGACTATTATGCCCCCCATTGAATTGTCTTGGCAGCTCTGTCGAACATCAATTGTCCGTAAATATAAGGATTTATTTCTGGACTCTTAATTCTATTCCATTGATCTACATATCTATCCTCACATCAGTACCTCATTGTCTTGATTACTATAGCTTTTTAGAAATTTGAGTACTCCAATTGTGTTCTTTTTTTTCAAGATTGTTCTGGCTATTTTGAGTTCCTTGCATTTCCATATGAATCCTAAGATCAACTTGTCAATTTCTGCAACCAAAAAAAAAAAAAATACAGCTAGAATTTCAATAGGTACATATCAAATCTACAGTTCAATCTGGGAGTGTTGTCATCTGATCCATGAATATGCAATGTCTTTCCTCTTATTTTTGGCTTTGTTTAATTTCCTTCGACAATATTTTGAAGTTTTCAGTGTACAAGCCTTGCAATTCTTTTGCTAAATGTATCCCTCAGTGTTCTTAGTATAGTATGTACTAAGTAACATTATTCTTTTTTCTGTTATTGTAAATACAATTTTTTTCTTAATTTCAGTTTCATACTGTTCGTAGCTATTGTATAAAAAACTATTGTTTTATAAATAGATCTTGATCCTTCAACCTTGCTGACTTGTCTTTGGCTTTTGATAATTTGATTATTAAATGTCTAGGTTTGGATCTCTTTGTGTTTAACTTGGAGTCTGCTGAAAACGTATGGATGTTTTAATGTTTTTCATCCATTTTGAGAGGTTTGGGCCATTATCCAAATATCCTTTCTGCCTATTCCTCTCTCCCCTCTCCTTCTGAGACTCCTATTTGTGTATGTTGTTGTACTTGATGGTGACCCATGAGACTCTGAGGATCTGCTCATTTTTCTTCTCTTTTTTCTTTCTGTTCTACAGACTGGATAATCTTAATAGACCTATATTCATATTTGCTGATTCTTTCTTCTGCTTGCTGCAATTTGTTACTGAACTCCTACAGTGATTTTTTTTTTTTAATTTCAACTATTATACTTTTCAACTCCCAAATTTCTATTTGGTTCTTTTGTATAATTTCTATCTCTTTACTGATACTCTTTATTTGGTGAGAAATAATTCTCATAATTCACTTTAATTCTTTAGACATGGTTTCCTTTCATTCTTTGAACACACTTACAACAGCTGATGTAAAGTGTTTGCCTAGGAAGCCCAATATCTGGGTCCCCTCAGGGATAACTTCTATTGGTCACTTTTTTCCTACGTCTAAACCATATTTTTCTGGTTTTTGCACATCTTATAATATTGTGTGGAAATCTAGACATTTTAGATAATGTAATGTGGCAACTCTAGAAATCAGATCCACCCCACTCTCCCAGGCTTTGCTCTTGTTGTTCTATTTTGTTGTTGTTGTTATTGTTGTTGTTGTTGTTATGGCTGTTTCTTTGTTTAGTGACTTTTCTGGACATGTCCTGTGATGGACAGTCACTGAAATCTCTGCTTGGTTATCTTCGTGGTCAGCTAATGATTGACAGATGTTTCCTGAAATGCTTCAAGGCAGTAAGTCTTCCACCTTTGCCGAGCTCTGCTGCATGCTGGGGCATGCCTTCAGCACTACGGTAATTTATTTACAGGTCTAACTTAGCCATCACTCCTACTTGTACAGCACCTCAAGTTCAGCCGAAGCTAAGACATTAAGGCCGTTTGGGTATTTTTTAGTCATGTGCATAGACAGCCCTACCCATGACTGTGGCCTTCTAGATCCCCAGAAACATGTCAGAGCTTTTAAAAATCCTCTGTGACCATCTAATTTCCCAGACTTCCTTTTTAAGTTTTTTGGCCAGCTTCTTATTTATTCCAACTGGTATTTCTATCTCAGGCAGCTGCAATATTTAAAAATTGATGCTGATTGGTTTTTTTTTTTTTTTTTTGATGCTGATTGTTTTTGACAAATGCCCTAGAGATACAGTTTTCCCACTGAGCGAGCTCTAAATGGGGTCACATAATGACAGTTTTATAAATGAGTCTTTTTCAGGGAACTGGCCGACAGGTCAAGTAGTGGCAGTTCTCTGGGGGTGGGGCTTTTTGAGGAGCTCAAACTCAGTCTATTGCTGAGTATTCACAGGTACTACGATCCACATCTGGTTTTCACAGGTACTACGATCCACATCTAATGAGTTTTCACAGGTACTATGATCCACATCTGCTGTTTTTCACAGGTACTATGGTGCTGGTTTTCACAGGTACTATGGTTACTAAGCCTCTCACTTTCAAGGCTACCATGGTTCTGAGGGAAGGGGTTGGTAACAGGCAAGGTGAAATGCCACACGGTGTTCAATATTCTTACTGGGAGTCAGTCATTTTTCTTGAATTCTTGAATAACATTCCTTAGATCCATTCTAGCCTTTGGTTAATTTCCACAGTTCTGCCAAAGTTGATTTTGACTGTTTTTGCTGCTTTTATAAAAGAGTGGATTTATAAAGATCCTCACTCCATCATTCTAGAAGTTCTGGTCCTCTTCATTAAGGCTTATCACAGTTAAATGTTATATCTATCTATGTGATTGCTTTATGATATGTATCTCCTTCACTGATCATTAAGTGTCATGAGAACGTCTTCATTTTGGTTATATTTTATCCTTGCTAGATTCTATCACAGTGACACATAGTATGCGCTCGATAACCATTTGTTAAATCAATAATAGATCATTAGCACAGGCTAGTGAATAGACCCAATCTCCACAGACTGGTATTATGATAAATAATTGTTCAATAACATCCAAGGAACCCTCAATCTTGTTGAACTGGACTCTTTATACCTCTTGAGGAATGCACGTTCTCACTGTCCTGAAAACTATGACTTCCTCTCTCCCCATCCTCTCTCTGATGATCTTGGCTTATTTGTCATAAAAAATATCAGACCAAAACTCCTTCCACTTTCCACCTGCAAATCTATCAATATACCCACATTGGTTCCCATATTCTTCTTCTTTCCTCCTGTTACAGTGGAAAGACAACCCTTCTTCCTGGCAAATGTCAATCCCCATGTGTGTCCTGTATGCAACCCTTCCTGCTCTCTCAAGAACCTCACCCCAATTATTCTCCCTCTTCTCACCTGCATCTTCACCTATTTCAGCTCTACTGAATTGTTTCCAGCTGCATTAGTACATATTTTTCCCTTTTTTAAAAAAATACACTCAGCTTGGACCTCAACTAATATACCCAGGTTGGACGCACTTACAGTAATGCCTCACTCCTCTATTTTCAAGCTAGATTTCTTCAAAGGTTTGGCTACAAACTCTGGTTCCATTTCCTTACCTTCTACTTAGTATTTAACCCATTCTTATCTGTGTTCTATGTCCACTAGGCAGCTAAAATGGCTCTGATATTTTCATTTTATTCTTCCAACAAGTAATTACTGAGTACCCAATATCAGTGCCAAACACTGCTCTAGGAACAAGATACGTTAAAAAAAATAAGATAAATACGACAAACAAGGTCTTTGGACATTTTCTTTATAGCTTTCATCAGCATTAGGCACAAGTGACCACAACCTCCCTGTGGAAATGCCTTCTTTCCTTGACTTCCAGGGCTCCTTACTCCTATCTCTCCAGTCAATCCTTTTCAGTCTCCTTTGCTGGATCTTTCTCATAGTTCCATTCTTTATGATTAAGGGTTCTTAATGATTGAGGTGAAATGCACATAATGTAAAATTAACCATTTAGTTCCAGCCTTTAAATGTTACATTTTTTTTCTGGAATTTTCTCATCTTCTTTTCTACTCCCTCTATAAAGAACCTCATCTACTCCTTTAACTTTAAGTGCCTTCTATTTGTATACCTCCATTTATAGTTGTAGCCTAAAACTCTCTCCTGAGGTCCAGACACCAATAAACAATCATCCCCACTTGGTTATTTCGCAGGGGCTTCAAACACAGTATTTTCCCCTATAGCCTGCTGCCCCTCCTCCAGCACCCCTATGGCACCAACATCCATCCAACTGCTCCAGTAGAAAACTTGGTAGATAATCTTGATAATTCTCTTTTCTTCACCATTCATGTCAATTTTACAAACCAAACAGGTCTCAAATTCATCCATGTCTCTCTCCGTTTCTACCAATGACACCCTGAACTCTCATCCTGAGACATGTTCTCAACCGTTCTTCCCATAGCCAGTGTCCCTACTCCTACCAAATCCACTCTCCACATAGTAAATAGAATTTTATCCTCCTTGACCAAGTCAGGCATCCAAATATAAGTTTTCATAGATTCCTCAACTTCTTGATTAAATTTTTACTATTTAAATTTTTTGGTGATTGGTTTTAATTCTCCCTTCCCCCAGTAGAATGTAAGTTTCATAAGGGCAGACTGTTGGTTGGCATTGTTCTCAGTTGTTTGCTCAATGCCTAATCACATTTCTTAAAAAGAGTAAGTGTATAATAAACACTTGTTAAAAGTTGCTAAACAAATGCCTCTTCTTCCTAAGCCTATGTCACAACTTAGCAAATAGCACCAATCACAGGTAGACGGTTATGGGAGCAAAAGCCATGAATGAAGTCCTTGATAAAACTTTCTCTCTTGTCCATTACCTCTAAGCCATCATAAGAAAATTATACCTAAAGTCTAACTACAGCTGACCATCTCCACATTCATTACCAAACTCTAGCCTAGACGTGCAGAACAGCTACCTTACCCACTTCCACTCTTGCCACCCTCCAGGCCACCCTCTATTTAACAGCCAAATGTGTTACTGCCCCCTTTTATTTTTATTTATTTATTTATTTTTTTTTTTTTGCGGTACGCGGGCCTCTCACTGTTGTGGCCTCTCCCATTGCGGAGCACAGGCTCAGGATGCACAGGCCCAGTGGCCATGGCTCACGGGCCCAGTCGCTCCATGGCATGTGGGATCTTCCCGGACCGGGTCACGAACCTGTGTCCCCTGAATCGGCAGGCGGACACTGTCCCCTTTTAACCCATCAAAACTCCCCACAGCTTCCTGGAGAAAAGACGTTAAGAGACATTAATGTCTCATGTCCATTTAGGCATTATAGTGCACTGGTTAAGAATATGAGCTTGAGAGTCAGACCTCTGAATTTGAACATCAGCTCTGCTGCTTACTTTTGCCAGCTTACTGGTGATGGAACTTTCACCAGCTTACTCAAATTTTCTGTTTCTCAGTTTTCTTATGTGTAAAATGAATTAAAATGTAATGATACCTTGCTCACAGTGTTGTGTGGATTCAAGGAGCTAATTCATCTAAAACTATGAAGATATGCCTAATATTGATATGGTAAATGATCAAAAATGTTAGAAATTATTATTGATTCTTGTTTTATCAGGAAATACAGAAGATATATTTCTAACATATCACAGTTACTTATTAAATATTATGAATGGTATAAAAAAATAAATCTCCATGCCTTGGTAGAATGGTACCCATGAGAGAGAACAGCAACAACAGCAACAACAAAAACAATTAAAAACACGTGTGTATAAAATCCAGAAAAAAATAATAAGTATAAATGATCTATATGAAGAAAACTATGATACATAATGAGAGGCATAAAATAAAGAGCAACCTGAATAAACGGAGAAACATGCCACATTGGATGATTCAATGTTGAATAGCTATCAATTAGTAGGAGAGAAAAAATGTATACAGTCAATTACATGAATTGGATGATGGGGTACCATGAGAAATATAGATCATTTGTTATGAAAGATGATTACAGAAGTCTTCACAAAGGTGGTAAGAAGAATGTGAAGAATCCTAATAGATGGAGCCGGGACAGAACAGCATTTTGCAATAAAAGCAGAGAGAGAGCAGAAATGCAGTAGACCCAGAGTTCTCAATGGGAGGAGTCTTTAAAGGTCACCATTCAGTGGCCACCATCAAAAAATCTAGAAACAATAAATGCTGGAGAGGGTGTGGAGAAAAGGGAACCCTCTTGCACTCTTGGTAGGAATGTAAATTGATACAGCCACTATGGAGAACAGTATGGAGGTTCCTTAAAAAACTACAAATAGAACTACCATACACCCCAGCAATCCCACTGCTGGGCATATACCCTGAGAAAACCATAATTCAAATAGAGTCATGTACCAAAATGTTCATTGCTATTTACAATAGCCAGGACATGGAAGCAACCTAAGTGTCCATCGACAGATGAATGGATAAAGAAGATGTGGCACATATATTCAATGGAATATTACTCAGCCATAAAAAGGAACGAAACTGAGTTATTTGTAGTGAGGTGGATGGATCTAGAGACTGTCATACAGAGTGAAGTAAGTCAGAAAGAGATAAACAAATACCGTATGCTAACACATATATATGGACTCTAAAAAAAAAAGGGAAAAAAAAAAAGAAAATGGTCAGAAGAATCTAGGGGTAACACGGGAATAAAGACACAGACGTACTAGAGAACGGACTTGAGGATACGGGGAGGGGCAAGGGTAATCTGGGACAAAGTGAGAGAGTGGAATGGACATATATACACTACCAAACGTAGGGTGGATAGCTAGTGGGAAGCAGCTGCATAGCACAGGGGGATAAGCTAGGTGGTTTGTGACCACCTAGAGGGGTGGGATAGGGAGGGAGACACAAGAGGGAAGAGATATGGGAACATATGTATATATATATAAAACTGATTCACTTTGTTGTAAAGCAGAAACTAACACACCATTGTAAAGCAATTATACTCCAATAAAGATGCAAAAAAAAAAAAAAAAAAAAAAGAAAAGGTCACCATTCAGCGAGTGAGTAATAGAAAACCTAAATACAAGTGGCATAAACACAAATGTTATTTACACTCATACATAATGAGAAATCCCAAAAAAGGAAGTCCCCAGCTAAACATTGTCAGGGCTGTGAAAGACTTCCCTTGGCTTTGCCCTCATGGTCTCAGGATGGCTGCAGCCCTTTCAAACATCAAGCTCTCCCACCATCCTGAAAGGTGGGGAGAACAGGGCATTTTTGTTCAAACCACTCTCTCTTCTTACCAGGGAGGAAAATCTTTCCCACAAGCTCCCCAGTGAAGTACCACTTAACGTCCTTCTGTTGAGAACTGGTCATATGCTGTTCTATTTTCTATTTTACATAATTAACCACCCCAAAACCTAGTGACATAGAACAATGACCATTTTACTTAACTATCAGATTACGTGGGTCAGGAACTGTGACAGGGCACTACTCCATGATATACGGTGCCTTATCTTGAAAGACTGCATTGGCAGGGGATGATTTGAAGAGCTGGGGGCTCACTTGGAAGTTTCTTCACTCACACATCTGACACCTGGGCTGGGAAGTCTCAAAGTTTGAGATCAGGGACTTCCCTGGTGGTCCACTGGTTAAGATGCTACACTTCCACTGCAGGGGGCATGGGTTTAATCCCCGGTCTGGGAACTGCTGCGGTGCAGCCAAAGAAAAAAAGCTCAAGCTCAGCTCGGAGTGTTGACCAGCACACCTACATGTATCCTCTCCACGTGACTTGGGCTTCCTCACTGCATGATGGAGAAATTCCAAGAGGAAACATTGCAATAAGATGTTACAGGAGAATCTAATGGATGCTGCATGATCTCAGAAGTCATATAGTGTCATTACCGTCATGTTCTACTGGTTGAAGGAATCACAACCCCCCAGATACAAGGGAAGGGAACATAAACCCTACACCTCAATGGGAAGCATGTCAAGGAATTTGAACTCACATTTTAAATCAACCCCTAAACCAATTCCAATAGGTGGGCCAACAGCTGAACAAAATAAGGGTCCTACATCAAGAAAGAAGGGAAAATGGCTGTTGGTTTCACAACAAAGAGCATCTTCTACAGTCATTTAATCCATCCTCTCCACCACCAACAATTCAAGGCATCAGCCCTCTTTACAAATACCCCTCTTTAAACATCCAATCATCTTTCAACGACAGGGAGCTCCCTCTCTTCCTAGAATAACGGTTTTATATTTGGAAAGCTGCTTAACAAAATAAGACTTATCCCAAGAAAAATATTTTTCCTCACATTAGGCCACTTTGGTCTGAGCTGAAGATGGGAGATCAGAAAATTCAGGACAGTAAAATAAATTGATGGGCTGCTTGGGCTTCCCAGGTGCCACAGTGGTTAAGAAACCACCTGCCAACACAGGGGACAAGGGTTTAGGCCGTGGTCCGGGAAGATCCCACATGCCGCAAAGCAACTAAGCCTGTGCACCATAACTACTAAGCCTGCGCTCTAGAGCCCATGAGCCACAACTACTGAGCCCACATGCCACAACTACTGAAGCCCACGTGCCTACAACCCGTGCTTCACAACAAGAGAAGCCACCGCAATGAGAAGCCCACGCACTGCAACGAAGAGTAGCCCCCACTCACAGCAACGAGAGAAAGCCTGCACACAGCAAAGAAGACCCAACGCAGCCAAAAATAAATAAATAAATTTATAAAAAAAAGAAAAGAATGATGGGTTGCTTGATCAGGGTCTTCCAATCCTCAAAGGGTGTGGATGTTCAAGAATTGTGGCTTGGGGCTCCCCCGGTGGCGCAGTGGTTGAGAATCCGCCTGCCGATGCAGGGAACACAGGTTTGTGCCCCGGTCCGGGAAGATCCCACGTGCCGCAGAGCGGCTGGGCCCGTGAGCCATGGCCGCTGAGCCTGCGCGTCCGGAGCCTGTGCTCCGCAATGGGAGAGGCCACAACAGTGAGAGGCCCGCGTACCGCAAAAAAAAAAAAAGAATTGTGGCTTGGTGGATTGCAGGGTCCTTGGTCTTGTCAAAATCATAATGTCCAATGACCAGATACATTTTAAATAAAACACTCTGGATTTTATTCATTTACCATCAACACTGCATTTACGATGTGACCTTTGAAAAGGCCATCAGTCCCTCCTGGAATCCTCTCAGTGCAAAGAGTTGTCAGATTTCCTAGCAAGGTCTAGAGCAGGCAGAGGAGACACACCAGGCACAAGCTTCACTCCTTCTCAGTTTTCCTCCTAAGTGATTCCTCAGGCATTTAACAATGTAGAAGTAAGAGCAGAGTCTTACCCGGGTGTCCTGCAGGCAGCTCTACTGCACACATCCCAAGCAGAATTCATTATTCCTACCACTGAAACTTGCTCAGACTCCTGTATTTGTAATTTCATTCAGTAGT
This sequence comes from Kogia breviceps, assembly GCF_026419965.1. Lineage (NCBI taxonomy): Eukaryota > Metazoa > Chordata > Mammalia > Artiodactyla > Physeteridae > Kogia > Kogia breviceps. The sequence continues at coordinate 51,331,478 of NC_081311.1, forward strand.
ATCCCCTCCTAGCTGGTAGCTGAGCCAGAAATTCTGGATTGGTTCTTAAAATTATCTCTCTCTCCTAACTGCCAAAATTTAATCTTCACTATATCCTTCCAGATTGCCTCAGCAATGTTTCTTCTCCATCACCATACTTATTGGTTGGTTCAGGGCATCACTGTCTCCTTGCAGGGCTCTTGCTGCAACTTCAGGCCTCCTCCAGAGCCTGTCCCTCCACCCTGCTTCCAGAGGAATCCAATACCATCACGTTCCCACAAACCCCTGCCTACCCGTCATCCCTGTGCCTAGAAGATTAAGCGCCAACTCTTTAGCTCTATAAACAAGACTTCAGATGTGTGGTCTCACCACAAACTATACTCCAGTCTCTAATCTCCTAGCACCCCCAACTTGTGCCTTCTTACCATTTGTCAAATATATCAGATTTCTGATTTTTATCTTTACATAAAGCTGTTTATTATAACTGCCTGAAAATACAGATCACCTCTTCTTTACTTTGCACAAGATTGCATGCTTAAAGATCTAAATTAAATATCACCTTGTTTTTATTACCGCTATTATAATTATATTCAGAATTTATCAAGCACATACTATGGGCCAGCCCATGTGCTAAGCACCTTATGTGGATCATCCCATTTAATATTTATAGCCACCCTGTGAGTCATGCAGATGAGGATCTGAGATTTAAAGAGGTCCACTTGCTTATGTTCCCACAGCTAGAACTCCAAAGCTGGTGCCCCTAACCCTGTGAACCACACTGGAGGCAAACTCAGGGAGCCTTCCAATGAGCTCTGCCATATATGTCGTTAATGCTGCCATGGCACCCAGCACACAGTAAAATACAGCTGTTTGATCTTGTTTGGATACTGCTTCAAACAAACCAGCTGTTCAAAAAACACATTTATGGAACAATCAAGAATATGGGAATACTAACTGAACATTTGTGATACTAAGGAATTACTGTTAATTATTGGGACTGTGGTTATGTTTTTAAAAGCCACTGTCATTTGGAGATATACTAGACTAGAGATAAAATGGTTTAAGGCTAAGGTATGCAAGAAGGGACGTTATGTGGGGATAGATAAGTAACACCCTTTAGCATCATGTTGATAACTATTAAAAAAGGGATATGTGTGAAATGCTGCCATTTGCAACAACACATATGGACCTAGAGAGTATTATGCTTAGCGAAGTAAGTCAGAGAAAGACAAATACTCTATGTTATCACTTATAGGCGGAATCTAAAGAAAGCAAGCAAATATATATAACAAAGCAGAAATAGACTCACTGATACAAAGAACTGTTACCTAGTGTTACACTACTGGTTACCAGACACATGCACCCCAATGTTCATTGTAGCACTATTTACAATAGCCAGGTCACGGAAGCAACCTAAATGCCCATCGACAGACAAATGGATAAAGAAGATGTGGTACATATACACAATGGAATATTACTCAGCCATTAAAAGGAACAAAATTGGGTCATTTGTTGAGACGTGGATGCATGTAGAGACTGTCATATAGAGTGAAGTAAGTCAAAGAGAAAAACAAATATCACATATTAACACATATATGTGGAACCTAGAGAAATGGTACAGATGAACTGGTTTGCAGGGCAGAAGTTGAGACACAGATGTAGAGAACAAACGTATGGACACCAAGGGGGGAAAGCGGCAGGGGGGTGGGGGTAAGGGTGTGATGAACTGGGCAATCGGGATTGACATACATACACTGATGTGTATAAAATGGATGACTAATAAGAACCTGCTGTATAAAAAATAAATAAAATAAAATTTAAAAATTTTTTTAAAAAAAGAAACAGACTCGCTGATACAAAGAAGTGTTACCTAGTGTTACACTACTGGTTACCAGTTGGGAGAGGCGAGGTGGGGAGGGGCAAAATAGGGGTATGGTACCAAGAGATACAAACTACTATGTACAAAATAAATAAGCTACAAGGATATATTGTCCAGCACAGAGAAATATAGCCATTACTTTGTAATGACTTTAAATGAAGTACAATCTATAAAATACGGAATCACTCTGTTGTACACCTGAAACTAATATAAAATTTGAAATCAATTATACTTCAGTAAATACATAAATAAATAAAGGGAGATGTGTACACAGAAGTTCATTCATATTATTTACTCCATTTCTGTATATGTCTGAAGTTCTCTATAACAAAAATATTCTGTAAACTCACTCAAACAAATAGGCTTTTGTGTTTATCCCCCACTTTGGGGTTGATAAAGAGCAGAGGACATGTGAGTCTTAATCAGCTCAAATCTGTACCAGTAATTGGCACAGAGTTGAAACTCAGCTAATGTTCCTTGCTACCTGATGAGGTAGCAACTATGACGGTCACCTGCAAAGGCGGAAAATGGTGCTGCCTGTCCTCCACACTGTCTCACCACAGACCAACAACCCCATGACCACCAGCAATACGGATGGGCCCCTAAGGAGAGCTGAGGCCAGCAGCTGGAGTCGGACACACTATTCCTGTACCAGCTTCCTTGTTTCTAACCTATTTCCACACTGATCTGGCTCCTCTTGGCGTCTTGGGTCACAGCCCTTGGAACCCAGCTGGCTACCTCGTGATTTCTGGATGCCCTCAGGGACTGTGGCTTGGATTTCTATGTGTGCTTTTCTTGGTTTTATAAGCTAGCCCTTGGGACCCAGCCAGAGAAGGGATTTGGCCTTAACTCTTAAAATGTTGACTGCTCACCTCATCCCCATGGCTTGGCCTGACTACTGGTCCTGAGCTGGATGGGAGTAATTTGAAGTTAGACATGTTTTCTTTAGAGTGACACAGATCTGTGAGCAAATGGCAGAGACTGCGTTTCAGAGAAGAATGGACTCATTGAACACCTCTGGCCCCCGCTCCTGCCTCTCCCTACGAGCACCTTCATCAGATGGCCAGAGCCTGCCTATCTGGTGTGTGATACCTACCAAGGCCCAGAGCCGAGACTGCCCGGGGAATTCAAGGCAACTTTGGCATTCTGCTAGCAGCAAGGGGTCAGGCTTTTGCTGCGCTCAAGTCACCATGCTCCATGATCACCAACAGCTGCCCTGGAGAGTGAGGAAGCGCCTTCCCCACAGGGGGCTGAGGGGGGCTGCAGTGAGCAGCCTTGCTGGGGTGTGAGACTGAGGCACTTCTCCAGCTCATCAGCCTCTGGGGAGCCTGATATTCAAGCCAAGCCTCACAAAAGCCCCCAAAGCAGAAGAAAACAGCCTCATGGGCAAGAGCGATTAGCAAGCCAAGAAGCATCCAAATCAGGCACTGAAGCCCCAAGCAAGCCAGAAGTTCTTTCATTGTGTGAGGCTCATCCTCCTGGATGCTGGGTGAAGAACACAGACTCTTCCTGTATCTAGTCCAAATCTCCATCTAAGAGAGATAGACAGCAGCTCAGAAATGCCAAAAGTAATGACATGTGCAGGGGAGAGTATTCCAGAAAAAACCCAATACACAGTGGTGTGATGGAGGCTGTGAGGCTCCACCAGATCCCTTCAGGAACAAAGGACTTATTCTCCCAATTGCTGGGAGTGCTACTATAGAATGCCCAGGTCATGTTCCTACGCAGGGCAACCCATATCCAATAATGAGCACAAGGTGGCATAAAGGCTCAGCTCTCTCTCTCCCCAGCTGGGACAGCTCTGAAGACTTATCCCATCACCAGATGTCCCTGTAGGGTCAGCTGAGGTTTCCATTGAGACTGCATCATGAATCAACTTCTCCCTTTACCTAATTCTGCTTCCTTCCTTCCCTTCCCTGCCCTTCCCTTTCCTTTCTTTCTCTTCTTCCACAGGTATTGGTCCCCAAAGCATTCCCTAATAAGCCCATTCCCACTTTATGTGTCTCCTGTGTGCCAAAGACCATGAACGGAGCAGGCAATAGAAAGGGAAGATGCAGTCCTCACCTTCAAGAAGCTCGAGGGGACCCACATGTGTATATGCTTGATTGTTTGGTAGAAGATGATTAAGAGTAAAGCTCTGGAGTCCCAAACAGCACCTCTGCCATTTTCTAGTTGTGTAATTCTGGGAAAGTCATTTAACCTTTCTAGGATTCAATTTCCCCAACTGTAAAATGTCATTAATAACACCTGCTGAACTGGTTGTCATGGGGGTTAAATGAGATGTGTTTATGAAAAGATTACAATGTTTGGCTCGAGAAACAATGCTATACATCCAAATTTTGAAGTATCCGAAGGAAGAAAATAGTATAGACAAAGGGAGGTTTAATTCTATCTGGAGATAGAAAATAAAGACTTCTCAGAGGCAGTGAGGCTTGATCTGGGAAATGAATCTGTTTCATTCATTCACACATAGAGGGAGGACATGATGGGAATTCTGGGCTAAAATGCCATCAGGCTCTCCATGATTCAGTTTCTCTCGGTCTGCCCTTACAATTCCACGGCAATACAGGAAAGTTGCAAAAATAGGTAACAAGGGATTCCAGTGTGACAGGCAGTCTGAGAAGAATTCCCCTCCACTTAGCAGCAGTGAGTATCATCACAGACGCAGGCCCACCCTTCCTTCTCTCCGTCTGGAGAGACCCTCGCACAGAAAAAACAGAGCTATGATAAAGGAGATGCATCAGTTAGGTATTGCTTAGCAGCAAGTGACAGAAAACCACTGAACCATTTCAAGACTAAAGAATGTGTTCTCACATGACAGCAGTCCACATGCGGGCCCCCATCGTTATTCTGTGGTGGCCCTGGCTTTGCTCCTCCATGCCTGGCTTGGCCCTCAGGAACATCCCTCATCACCACAAGTAACTTTAGCAACTCCAAGCATCACATCCAGACACAACAGACACCAGAGGCAGGAAGGGGGCTGTCTCTTGTTTCTTTTTAAGAACAAAGAAACCTTTCCTGGAAGTTCCCCACATCCCACTCATCAGAATTAGGCCCAGGTCAGTCACCAATAGTAGTAACTTACCAGTATGTGTGTGTAACATTTTTCCCCTTAACTTTTCGTGTCTTTGTTTATTGAGCTAGCTCATTTTTTTTTTTTTTAATGGCTGCACAGGACTTCATTAGGGGAATGACACCAAAATGACTAGACAGACAAACCAAAACTCACCCTCCCGGGGCAGAGGATTTAGGCATCTTCCCTAATACAGAGACCTCATGCAGAATGGGGTGGTACTGGCAAATCCAGGAACCTGTGTATCAGGAAGACACTGGTAAAATAAATGAGCCTGCTCAATGTACAAAAACAAGGAAGATTAAGGTGGAAATATTATATAAGACACATAACTTACCATCTATGTAAAACCCAAACAGAACTCTCTCTACATATATTTGTGTGTGTGCATGTGTAAGTATATAAATGTACATGTATGTGTGTTTGTATGTGCACATCTGTCTAAGTGTGTGTATATATATATCTCCATAGTAAAGGACAAGTAAAGTCTTGAAAGAAGCCTTCACAGAGCCAGCCAAAGGCAGCTTCCATGGTAGCCATTCCAACCACATCCTGACTAATAGCCTCCATCTCTTACCTGCATCGCAGCTTCCTGGCAAGAGTCCAGCCCAGGATCCAGCCCACCAGGGCTTGAGTGCTGCTAAAGGGACTCCACAGGCACACAAAGCTGATGAACCACACACCCATAGGCACGGCCTCCAGGGGGTCCTCAGTTCTTCCTGGCACTACTTCTGTTTCCTGAGTCAGTTCCATCTCCAGGTCAAAATGCTGGGGAGAAGGCCAAAGCAAAATTTAGTGGCAAATATTTTAAATGTAAATGTGTGTGCTATTGAAAATGAAGAATATAACTAAATTAATTAATTATTAACAAAGAGATTTTTTAGGAAATCAAGAAAAATAAATAAATCCAAAAAGAGAGAAAAAAAGTACCATTTGGGGGAGGAAAAAACATAAACAAAGCCAGCACTGTATATTTGGAAAAAGTATTAAAATAGATACATTTCAAGATAATCAAATCTAATCAAAATGTATATAAGCAACCAAAATCATAAATGAGAAATAAGATACAATAACATAAAAAGAATACTTACAAATTATATACAAATATTTAAGTCTATTCTTGAAAATTTGAAAAATATCAATATTCCAAGAGTTCCCAGGAACTACATGAATTACCACAATAATTCAAAAAGTAAATATCCTGAATGGATCAATAACTGTGGAAGAAACTGAGTAAAGAGTGAGTCCTATATAGACTTTAAAGTCAGATTTTTAAAATATTTTTCCAAATTTAAATTAATTCCTCTGCTATTAAATCTATCCTATAATTAGAAATATTAGAAAGCAAGCACAACTCTGATACCAAAACCAAATAAACATAATTTGCAAAAAAGAAATCATAGAATATGTGGTCATATTAAAATTCAATATTAAGGACTAGCAAATCGAGTCCAGCTATACATTCAAAGAAAATGATGACACAAACAAGTAGAATTTGCTACATGTTAAGATTTGATACATAAAGTGGAATGCTTTTAAAACATGTTTACAAATTCCTTGACTCTCTTCCTCCTTAAGTGGTGGGGTCTGTGTCCCCCTCCTTTGAACCTGGGCAGGTGGGCCTTTGTGACAGCCTCATCCAATAGAATGTGGCAGAATTACGCTCCGTGACTTCTTGAGCTGTTTGTCAAAGTCATGCATATTCTGCTGGTTTCTCTGGGGACACTCACTCTAGGAGCCTCCAGGGGAAGTCTGTTTACCCTGGGCCCCCATGTGGAGAGACCACATAGAAAGTGGGAAATGCCCACGGAGCCCCAGCTGCTCCAGCCCCAGCAGTCTGAGTCTTCTCAGCCTTCTCATGCCAGGACCAGGCATGTGAGTGAGGAAACCTTCAAGATGACCCCAGCCCAGCCACTGTCTGTCTGCCTGCAAACACATGAGTTATCCCAAGGCAGAACTGCCTGGTCAACTCACAGATTCATAAGCAAAATAAATGGTGGTTACTGCTTTAAGCCACTGCTTTGGGCAGTTTGTTCCAGAGCAATAGACAACTAGAACATACCTAGTCATCAACTGATTGATATAATAATATATGATAATATTCATATGTGACCCCCCAAAAGGCATCTGATAAAATTTAACATCCATTCCTTACCAAGAACTCTTAGTAAATGATCAAAAGAAAGAGAGTCCTTGAACATGATGATGAAATCTGTCCAGAATATGAACCAACACCTTGCACATTATGAAACACTGTAGGCATTCATTCCCATTAAAATCTGAGGCAAGATAAAGAGCATCAGAGGGCTTCCCTAGTGGTGCAGTGGTTGAGAGTCCACCTGCCGATGCAGGGGACACGGGTTCGTGCTTCGGTCTGGGAAGATCCCACATGCCGCAGAGCGGCTGGGCCCATGAGCCATGGCCACTGAGCCTGCGAGTCAGGAGCCTGTGCTCCGCAACGGGAAAGGCCACAACAGTGAGAGGCCCGCGTACCACAAAAAAAAAAAAAAGAGCATCAGAATTACACGACAGTGTTCTGGACGTTCAAGCTCATACACTAATAAAGGAAAAATGAATAACAGGCATAATATCATCAAGGAGATCAAATTAACAACATTCATAGTTGATCTGGTTGTCTACCTCAAAAAACTGAAGGAAATTAAAATATTATGAAAAAGGACAAAAGTCACATTATCAAAACCCATGTGCCTTTGGACCTGTCAAAAATTAGCAAGTGATCTATCACTGTGTCACACTCATCTAAGGACTATCACCTTAAACACCAAATGAACTACACAAAGATTTGAAATCACTGCTTATAAGAAATAGCCCAGGGGATGGAAGAACCCAACAAATAAAGATCCCTAAATTTACCAGTATCTGCACTCCCTAGAAATCAGAGGAAAATTAGAAGAAAAAAAGAAGAAGAAAGAAAAAGCTCAGGCTGATTGTGTGGGTAGCAAAGTGCTTAACTGCTTAGGCTCTGGAGCTAAACTGCCTGGGTTCAGATCCTAGTGCCCCCAGTCACTGCTCCTAATGGCCTTAGGCACATTCCTTAAACTCTTATGCCTCAGTTTTCTCAACAGCAAAATGGAGACATTAGTAATGGTACCTGATACATATAGTTGTGATAACAATTAAATTATTTTCTATCTGTATTCAGAACAGTGACTAGTAGACAGTAAGCTTTCGCCACTATTATTAGAATAAATTCTTAGGCTAGGGTCTCCATCTGACTCAGAGAAGTAGGTAGTTGTTTTCTTCCAATAACAAACACTAGTGATTTTACAATGAATCTAGAAATAGCTGTGCGTACATCCATTAAAATGTAAAACATGTATAACCTATGCCTCTCATTTTCGGAATTTATCCTAGAGATGTTGTAAGTATGTTTGCAAAATTTGTAGATACAAAGTTATTCATTAAAGCATTGCTTGGAATAATCAAAAAAACCTAAAATGTCCATCAATAGGGGGCTGGTTAAATATATCATAGCACATGCATAAAACAGAATATGTTACAGCCATTAAAAAGAATATGAAATAGCTTTATGTGCTAGTATATGGAAAGAACTCTAATTTACATTTGCTTTTTTTTGTTTTTTTGTTTTGTTTTGTTTTGTTTTTAACATCTTTATTGGAGTATAATTGCTTTACAATGGTGTGTGTTAGTTTCTGCTTTATAACAAAGTAAATCAGCTATACATATACATATATCCCCATATCTCCTCCCTCTAGTGTCTCCCTCCCACCCTCCCTATCTCACCCCTCTAGGTGGTCACAAAGCACTGAGCTGATCTCCCTGTGCTATGTGGCGGCTTCCCACTATCTATCTATTTACATTTGATTAAGTTTCAGAATGGCATGAATAGTAGTCTACCATTTGGTAAAAGTTACAAACATATATGTGTATATATGTAAATTATAATATGTATAATTTACACATAACTCATATATTATAATTTATATATGTATGCATATACACATATATAATTATACATATTCACATATATGTGAATATGTATTTCAGCTTACATCTATGTACAATTTCTCTGGAGTATACCCTAAAAATAGGCAAATGGTTGTCTCCTAGGAGGTAAGCTGATCGGCTAGAGCAGAAGTGTGGAAAAGAGTCTTATTTTTCACCATGTCTTTTTGCTTATTTTGAATTTTGTACCTTGATCTTACATTATACTAAAATAAATATTTTTAAAGGCATGTGCAGGACCTAAATAAAGAAAATCATATCGTTCAACCCCATTAGTAAAACCAAAGAAACGTAAAATTATACAACAGTATTTGCCTACAGAAACGGCAAAGTCTTTTTGATTTGTTTTGTTTTGAGGTAAACAAAAGTGCCAGAAAATGAGAAATATCATACACCATTGATGGTAATCACTACAAACGTTTGGTAAAGCAATTAATTCACAGTTTCAGATGAGAAATCCACTTCTAGAAACCTATGCCTAAGGAGTTAAAGTTGGAAATAAAGATTTATGTACAAATGTAAATCCACATGACTAAATAAATGTTTCAAAATAATGTTTGAAATAATGGTTTTGAAATATATATAACAAAATAGGTATCATGCTTTGGGGGTGGGGAGTTGTTAATGGCATAATACTTTTTCGAGTTATTTAAACTTATTTTTTATGATAAAAGTAGTACTTGAACATTTGAAATAATGGATATTAATGGGTAACCTCATGAGATATTATTAAATAAATAATAGTATAATGAAACTATATGCAGTATCATTCTATTTTTTCATATATTTTCATGCAAGTGCATGTTTGTCTTATTGGCACCAGGAAACTTCATCCCTCCCTCACACCCCAATAAAAATGGGCAAGACATGGCAAACAATTTAGGGCAAAGAATCTTACAGTTATTTTATCAGTATAGCATCACTGAAGTAGACTAAATCTGATGCTAAAAAAGGGACACTTTTTATTAAGGACCCTCTGCCACATTACACAACAAAACATCCTCTCAACTGTCTCAGCTGAATCCCTGTCCTTCTCAGCACCTTCCCAGTACTACAGGACTGGAAGTCATGAAACTAAATTTCCAAGACTCTTTTCTTTTGTTAGATTGGCTACTGAGAGGCATTCACATGCGATCTGGGAGGCAGAGAAGGAAGAGCCATTAATTTTGTCCCACAGCAACTTCAGACAAGCTCATGGGCATCACTAGATGGCAGATATGTGGATACGTCAACAGCTTCCAGTTTTCTACCTAAAAATGGCTTACACTGCTGCTACATGCTACTGAGATCATCAGTAGCAAACCCTCTGGGATTTCAGCAGCCATCTGACCTCCAAAAACACTTCTCTTTGACTCCTGCTTTCCGAATTTCCTGAAAGCCAGCAATACCCTCCCCAATCCTCACTCTCCTGCCCAGTTCTTCTAAGGGTTATGTAAGCTCCTAGATCCCTATATTAACTCCCTTTCTCATTAAAATATCTAGGGTGGTTGCTCTGACCCTGACCAACCCCAGACTGATAGGACTTCGAAATTCCAACCTCTCATATCTCCATAAAAATCCACATCCCACCACAAAAGGCACTGGCTAGAAAGAAAAATAGAAACACAGATGTTGATATTCGGGTTTTCAGAAATTCCATTAACATGTTTATCTTGATATTTTATAATCTAAAATATAACCAATTAAGAGTCCAGAAACTCTGGTGGTCCTAACTTCAGCAGGACATGTTAAAATAGTGGTTCTTGCCCAGGGGTGATTCTGCCCCTCCCACTCTGGGACATTTGTCAGTGTTGGAGGAATTTTTGGTTGTCCCAACGGGGAGGAGGGTTATGCTATTGGCATCTAGTGGGAAAATGCCAGAGATGCTGCTAAACATCCGACGATGTCCAAGGAAGACCCACACAACAAAGAATCATTCAACCTGAAATGTCCCTGGTGCCAAGGATGAGAGACGTTGCCTTAACTCTTTTTCATCAGTTTTCCAGGATCATTACATAAAAAGCTCAAGTTACATAAATTTTATCTTCTATATAAGGGAAGAGAAGTCTTTATAATTAATTCCAAACACTGGCTATCATCAGAACCTGTGACATAGATGAGCGGGAATACAAGTTGAGGAAGAGGATACCCTCCTTCAAAACTGCTTTTACCCAGGTAAAAAACAAACCAGTAAGTCAGAAAAAGAAAGACAAATACCATATGATATCACTTACACGTGGAAGCTAAAATATGACACAAATGAACTTCTCTATGAAACAAACAGACTCACAGACATAGAGAACAGACTTGCAGTTGCCAAGGGTGAGGGGGTCTGGAAGAAGAGAAGATTGGGAGTTTGGGATTAGCAGATGAAAACTATTATATACAGAATGGATAAACAAGGTCCTACTGTATATAACACAGGGAATGACATTCAATATCCTGTGATAAACCATAAGGGAAAAGAATATGAAAAGAATGTATATATACGGACAAGGAGCTTCAACATGGTGGAAGAGTAAGACGCGGATATCAGCTTCCTCCCCACAAATACATCAGAAATACATCTACACGTGGAACTGCTCCAATAGAACACTCACTGAACACGGCAGAAAACCTCAGACCTCCCAAAAGGCAAGAAACTCCCCACATACCTGGGTAGGGCAAAAGAAAAAAGAAAAAACAGAGACAAAAGAATAGGGACGGGACCTGCACCAGTGGGAGGAAGCTGTGAAGGAGGAAAGGTTTCCACACAGTAGAAGCCCCTTCGCGGGCGGAGACTGCGGGTACCGGAGGGGGAAGCTTCGGATCCGCGGAAGAGAGCACAGCAACAGGGGTGAGAAGAGCAAAGTGGAGAGATTCCCGCACAGAGGATCGGTGCCGACCAGCACTCACCAGCTCAAGAGGCTTGTATGCTCACCCGCCGGGACAGGCGGGGGCTGGGAGCTGAGGCTCAGGCTTCGAAGGTCTGATCCCAGGGAGAGGACTGGGGTTGGCGGTGTGAACACAGCCTGAAGGGGCTAGTGTGCCACGGCTAGCCGGGAGGGAGACTGGGAAAAGTCTGGAGCTGTCGAAGAGGCAAGAGACTTTTTCTTGCCCCTTTGTTTCCTGGTGCGCGAGGAGAAGGGATTCAGAGCACTGCTTAAAGGCTCCAGAGATGGGCGCGAGCCACGGCTATCAGCGCAGACCCCAGAGACAGGCATGAGACGCTAAGGCCGTTGCTGCCGCCACCAAAAAGCCCATGTGCAAGCACAGGTCACTCTCCACACCTCTCCTCCCGGGAGTCTGTGCAGCTCGCCACTGCCGGGGTCCCGTGATCCAGGGACAACTTCCCCGGGAGAATGCACAGCACGCCTCAGGCTGGTGCAACGTCATGGCGGCTGCACGCTCGCCCCACACACTCCGTGCCCCTCCCTCCCCGAGCCTGAATGAGCCAGAGCCCCTGAATCAGCTGCTCCTTTAACCCTGTCCTGTCTGAGCGAAGAACAGACGCCCTCAAGCGACCTACACGCAGAGGCGGGGCCAAATCCAAAATTGAACCCCAGGAGCTGTGTGAACAAAGAAGAGAGACGGAAATCTCTCCCAGCAGCCTCAGGAGCAGTGGATTAAATCTCTACAATCAACTTGATATACCATGCATCTGTGGAATACCTGAATACACAACGAATCATCCCAAATTGAGGAGGTGGACTTCGGGAGCAACGATATATATATATTTTTCCCTTTTTCTCTTTTTGAGAGTGTGTATCTGTATGCTTCTGTGTGTGATTTTGTCTGTATAGCTGTGCTTTTACCATTTGTCCTAGGGTTCTGTCTCTCCGTTTTTTGTGTTTTTTTTATTACTTTATAAAAATTTTTTCTTAATAATTATTTTTTGTTTTAATAACTTTATTTTATTTTATCTTCTTCTTTCTTTCTTTCTTTTTTTTCTCCCTTTTATTCTGAGCCATATGGATGACAGGCTCTTGGAGCTCCAGCCAGGCGTCAGGGCTGTGCCTCTGACGTGGGAGAGCCAAGTTCAGGACACTGGACTACAAGAGACCTACCAGCTCCACGCAATATCAAACAGCAAAAATCTCCCAGAGATCTCCATCTCAATGCCAAGACCCAGCTCCATTCAACAACCAGCAAGCTACAGTGCTGGACACCCTATGCCAAACAACTAGCCAGACAGGAACACAACCCCATCCATTAGCACAGAGGCTGCCTAAAATCATAATAAGGCCACAGACACCCCAAAACACACCACTAGACATGGACCTGCCCACCAGAAAGACAAGATCCAGCCTCATCCACCAGAACACAGGCACCAGTCCCCTCCACCAGGAAGCCTACACAACCCACTGAACCAACCTTAGCCACTGGCGACAGACACCAAAAACAACAGGAACACGAACCTGCAGTGTGCGAAAAGGAGACCCCAAACACAGTAAGTTAAGCAAAATGAGAACATAGACAAACACACAGCAGGTGAAGGAGCAAGGCAAAAACCCACCAGACCTACCACATAAAGAGGAAATAGGCAGTCTATCTGAAAAAGAATTCAGAGTAATGATAGTAAAGGTGATCCAAAATCTTGGAAATAGAATTGAGAAAACACAAGAAACATTTAACAAAGACCTAGAAGAACTAAAGAGCAAAAAAACAGTGATGAACAACACAATAAATGAAATTTAAAACTCTCTAGAAGGAATCAGTAGCAGAATAACTGAGTCAGAAGAACGGATAAGTGACCTGGAAAATAAAATAGTGGAAATAACTACTGCAGAGCAGAATAAAGAAAAAAAGAATGAAAAGAATTGAGGACAATCTCAGAGACCACTGGGACAACATTAAACGCACCAACATTTGAATTATAGGGGTCCCAGAAGAAAAAGAGAAAAAAGAAATGGACTGAGAAAATATTATAGTTGAAAACTTCCCTAATATGGGAAAGGAAATAGTTAATCAAGTCCAGGAAGCACAGAGAGTCCCATACAGGATTAATCCAAGGAGAAACATGCCAAGACACATATTAATCAAACTATCAAAAATTAATTACAAAGAAAAAATATTAAAAGCAGCAAGGGAAAAACAACAAATAACACAAAAGGGAATCCCCATAAGGTTAACAGCTGATCTTTCAGCAGAAACTCTGCAAGACAGAAGGGAGTAGCAGAACATATTCCAAGTGATGAAGGAGAAAAACCTACAACCAAGATTACTCTACCCAGCAAGGATCTCATTCAGATTTGACGGAGAAATTAAAACCTTTACAGACAAGCAAAAGCTAAGAGAATTCAGCACCACCACACCGGCTTTACAACAAATGCTAAAGGAACTTCTCTAAGCAGGAAACACAAGAGAAGGAAAAGACCTATACTAACAAAACTAAAACAGTTAAGAAAATGGTAATAGGAACATCAATATAGATAATTACCTTAAATGAAAATGGATTAAATGCTCCAACCAAAAGACATAGACTGGCTGAATGGATACAGAAACAAGACCCATATATACACTGTCTACAACAGACCCACTTCAGACCTAGGGACACATACAGACTGAAAGTGAGGGGATGGAAAAAGATATTCCATGAAAATTGAAATCAAAAGAACGCGAGAATAGCAATTCTCATATCAGACAAAATAGACTTTAAAATAAAGACTATTAAAACAGACAAAGAAGGACACTACATAATGATCAAGTGATCAATCTAAGAAGAAGATATAACAATTGAAAATATTTAGGAGCACCTCAACAGATAAAGCAAATGCTAACAGCCATAAAAGGGGAAATCGACAGTAACACAATCATAGTAGGGGACTTTAACACCCCACTTTCACCAATGGACAGATCATCCAAAATGAAAATAAAAAAGGAAACAAAAGCTTTCAATGATACATGAAAGAAGATGGACTTAATTGATATTTATAGGACATTCCATCCAAAAACAACAGAATATACATTCTTCTCAAGTGCTCATGGAACATTCTCCAGGATAGATCATATCTTGGGTCACATATCAAGCCTTGGTAAATTTAAGAAAATTAAAACTGTATCAAGTCTTTTTTGACCACAACACTATGAGACTAGATATCAATTACAGGAAAATCAAAGAGGAAATTAAAAAATACTTAGAGACAAATGACAATGAAAACACAACGACCCAAAACCTATGGGATGTAGCAAAAGCAGTTCTAAGAGGGAAGTTTATAGCAATACAATCCTACCTTAAGAAACAAGAAACATCTCAAATGAACAACCTAACCTTACACCTAAAGCAATTAGAGAAAGAAGAACAAAAAAAACCCCAAAGTTAGCAGAAGGAAAGAAATCATAAAGGTCAGATCAGAAATAAATGAAAAAGAATTGAAGGAAAAAATAGCAAAGATCAATAAAACTAAAGCTGGTTCTTTGAGAAGATTAACAAAATTGATAAACCATTAGCCAGATTCATCAAGAAAAAAGGGGAGAAGACTCAAATCAATAGAATTAGAGATGAAAAAGGAGACGTAACAACTGACACTGCAGAAATACAAAGGATCATGAGACATTACTACAAGCAACTCTATGCCAATAAAATGGACAACCTGGAAGAAATGGACAAATTCTTACAAATACACAACCTTCTGAGAATGAACCAGGAAGAAATAGAAAATATGAACAGGCCAATCACAAGCACTGAAATTGAAACTGTGATTAAAAATATTCCAACAAACAAAAAGCCCAGGACCAGACGGCTTCACAGGTGAATTCTATCAAACATTCAGAGAAGAGCTACCACCTATCCTTCTCAAACTCTTCCAAAATATAGCAGAGGGAGGAACACTACCAAACTCATTCTACGAGGCCACCATCACCCTGATACCAAAACCAGACAAAGACGTCACAAAGAAAGAAAACTACAGTCCAATATCACTGATGAACATAGATGCACAAATCCTCAACAAAATACTAGCAAAGCAATCCAACAGCACACTAAAAGGATCATACACCATGATCAAGTGGGGTTTATCCCAGGAATGCAAGGGTTCTTCAATATATGCAAATCAATCAATGTGATACACCATATTAACAAATTGAAGGAGAAAAACCATATGATCCTCTCAATAGATGCAGAGAAAGCTTTTGACAGAACTCAACACCGATTAATGATAAAAACCCTCCAGAAAGTAGGCATAGAGGGAACCTTCCTCAACATAATAAAGGCCATATATGACAAACCCACAGCCAACATCATCCTCAATGGTGAAAAACTGAAAGCATTTCTTCTAAGATCAGGAACAAGACAAGGTTGCCCACTCTCAACACTATTATTCAACATAGTTTTGGAAGTTTTACCCACAGCAATCAGAGAAGAAAAAGAAATAAAAGGAATCCAAATCGGAAAAGAAGAAATAAAGCTGTCACTGTTTGCAGATGGCATGATACTTTACATAGAGAATCCTCAAGATACTACCAGAAAACTACTACAGCTAATCAATGAGTTTGGTAAAGTAGCAGGATACAAAATTAATGCACAGAAATCTCTTGCATTCTTATACACTATGATGAAAAATCTGAAAGTGAAATTAAGAAAACACTCCTATTTACCACTGCAACAAAAAGAATAAAATATCTAGGAATAAACCTACCTAAGGAGACAAAAGACATGTAAGCAGGAAATTAAAAGACACTGATTAAAGAAATTAAAGATGAAACAAATAGATGGAGAGATATACCATGTTCTTGGATTGGAAGAATCAACATTGTGAAAATGACTATACTACCCAAAGCAATCTACAGATTCAATGCAATCCCTATCAAACTATCACTGGCATTTTTCAGAGAACTAGAAAAAGAATTTCACAATTTGTATGGAAACACCAAAGACCCCGAATAGCCAAAGCAATCTTGAGAAAGAAAAACGGAGCTGGAGGAATCAGGCTCCCAGACTTCACACTATACTACAAAGCTACAGTCAGCAAGATAGTATGGTAGTGACACAAAAACAGAAATATAGATCAGTGGAACAGGATAGAAAGCCCAGAGATAAACCCACACATATATGGTAAACTTATCTTTGATAAAGGAGGCAAGAGTATACAATGGAGAAAAGACAGCCTCTTCAATAAGTGATGCTGGGAAAATTGGACAGCTACATGTGAAAGAATGAAATTAGAACACTCCCTAACACCATACACAAAAATAAACTCAAAATGGATCAAAGACCTAAATGTAAGCCCAGACACTATAAAACTCTTAGAGGAAAACATAGGCAGAACACTCTATGACATAAATCACAGCAAGATCCTTTTTGACCCACCTCCTAGAGAAATGGAAATAAAAACAAAAATAAACAAATGGGACTGAATGAAACCTAAAAGCTTTTGCACAGCAAAGGAAACCATAAACAAAACGAAAACACAACCTTCAGAATGGGAGAAAATATTTGCAAATGAAGCTACTGACAAAGGATGAATCTCCAAAATATACAAGCAGCTCATGCAGCTCAATATCAAAAAAAAAAACACACAACCCTATCCAAAAATGGGCAGAAGACCTAAATAGACATTTCTCCAAAGAAGATATACAGATTGCCAACAAACACATGAAAGAATGCTCAACATCATTAATCATTAGAGAAATGCAAATCAAAACTACAATGAGATATTATCACACACCGGCCAGAATGACCATCATCAAAAAATCTAGAAACAATAAATGCTGGAGAGGGTGTGGAGAAAAGGGAACCCTCTTGCACTGTTGGTGGGAATGTAAATTGATACAGCCACTATGGAGAACAGTATGGAAGTTCCTTAAAACACTAAAAATAGAACTACCATATGTCCCAGCAATCCCACTACTGAGCATATACCCTGAGAAAACCATAATTCAAATAGAGTCATGTACCAAAATGTTCATTGCAGCTCTATGTACAATAGCCAGGACATGGAAGCAACCTAAGTGTCCATGAACAGATGAATGGATAAAGAAGAAGTGGCACATATATACAATGGAATATTACTCAGCCATAAAAAAGAACGAAACTGAGTTATTTGTAGTGAGGTGGATGGATCTAGAGATTGTAATACAGAGTGAAGTAAGTCAGAGATAAACAAATACCGTATGCTAACACATATATATGGACTCTAAAAAAAGGGGGGAAATAAAAAGAAAATGGTCAGAAGAATCTAGGGGTAACACGGGAATAAAGACACAGACCTACTAGAGAACGGACTTGAGGATACGGGGAGGGGCAAGGGTAATCTGGGACAAAGTGAGAGAGTGGAATGGACATATATACACTACCAAATGTAAAACAGATAGCTAGTGGGAAGCAGCTGCATAGCACAGGGAGATCAGCTCGGAGCTTTGTGACCACCAACAGCAGTGGGATAGGGAGGGTGGGAGCGAGGGAGAGGCAAGAGGAAAGAGATATGGGGACACTTGTATATGTATAACTGATTCACTTTGTTATAAAGCAGAAACTAACACACCATTGTAAAGCAATTATACTCCAATAAAGATGTTTAAAAAAGGAATGTATATATACATATAACTTAGTCACTCTGCTGTACAGTAGAAATTAACACAACGTTGTAAATCAACTGTATGTCAAAAAATAAATTAAAAAAAAAAAAAAGAACCAGAGAGGGGCTTGATAAGAGAGCAAAGAGAAGAGAAAAAACTCTTAAGCATAGAAATTAGGCCTTCTCTCTCTCCCGAAAAACAATAACGGTGGTTATTTCTGTGTGACCAATTATGGATGCCTTTCCTTTTCCTCTGTATTCTTTTCTCTATCTTCCAAATTTTGTGTAATGGCCATACATTACTTCTATAATTATAGAAAAAGTCGATATGCATTATGTTTTTAATAGACAGAATGAGAATAAGCAACCCTTTTGAGGAAATATTCTAGTCATATTTCTGCAAGTACTTTACATCATCTCTGAAATCCTCACAGGAAATAGAAACAAACAAAAATTATGCAGCTCCCACCAACCTTATTGTTCTGCTTTATAACTATGCACCCTCCCACCAAATTTTATTAACAAGGTTAATAAAATTGTATTCATTTTTATTGATTTAATAAAATTAAATTAATAGGTTTAATAAATTAGTAATAAACTATTGTTTATTATAATATAATATAAATTATATTATTATCAATAATAAATTAATTGATTAAATTAAAATAAATTTATTTTATTAATTTATTAACAAGGTTTCTCTGATTTACCCAGAATGGTCAGGAATGAATTGTAAATTTTCCCTCAGCAACAAAGGTGTGCAGGAACAAGAATTCCACTCTGTTTGGGTCAAGAGATTGTTGTTTAGAGAACACAGAGGCCTCATGAGAGGGGGAAAGAGGCAACGACCTCCTCGGTGTCCCACTAGGAGGAAGGCCAGGCAATCAAACTTGATTTCTGAGGCCCCTGAGTGTGAAAGTCTGTCAGCCCAGAATTATGTGTGTCCACGAATAGCAACATTTTACTGTGTTTGTGATTAAAGGTTAGCTTTTAATCAGATTCCCTGTGGTTGAGCCTACAGATTCCCCTATGATCCCCATGGGGCAAAACCAGAATATGGGCTCCCAAGAAGTGACCCATGAGGCTGAGGGAGCTGGATGTCACCCCTGGGTGAGCTGAGAGTGTTTTTGAGAACACAAGATACTAGCATCTAATCTAACCTGGAATGAAGAAAAGAGAGAATGTCAGGGAAGATTCCTGGAGGAGTGATGTCTATCCTCTTTCTCAGAGGAGATATAGAAGTGTCCAGTTGAGAAACAAGAAGGGTAGTGACTTCCAGGCAAGGAGCAAACCATATACAAGGTCACAGATGTGAAAAAGAAAACATTATATGGGGCAAAGCACATAAAATGTCATGTGTTGAACAGGGATTGGGGACACCATGGCTGAGAAGGTAAGCAGAAGATAAGATATGAAGATTCTTGAATACACTGCTGGGAGTTCAGACATCACACCACAGGCAAAATGGCTGCAAACCAGGGGTTGCCTGGCATAATCATACTTGCCTCATGCAAAGATCACTGGAGGGGCAAGGAAAGGCTAGAGCCAGGAAGGCAGACAGGAGTAATCCAGAGCTAAGTGTTGAGGGATGGTCTCAGTAACAAGAGCATCATGGAAGGTAGTGATCTCTTAACATTTCTCGGGGAAGGCACACCCAGGTTCAACAGAACTACAAAGCTCAGCCACACCCACAAGAATTAATTTTCTCAACCTCCACAAGGCAGATACCTTTCTCTCACTTTTACGGTTCTGTTCTAAAATATTATAATTGCTCAGAGTTCCAGTTTTCGGGACTTCTGGTTCCATCCTCCGATTCCACCTTCTGTCTATGGCTCATCGATGCCATCTGGTTACTTGGATCTTGTTACACTGTATGATTGCCTATTAATTTCTCCCTGGATCCTGACCCAGATTAGCTCGGAAAGCTGCCTCTGCTACACCTTGGTATGTGGAGACAGGATCCACCAACTGGTATCTTCATAGCATGTTGGGGTATCAACATTACAATTCTATGTGCTCAGCCTATGGGGAGCTGTATTAGTCTGGGTTCTCCAGAGACACAGAATCAATAGGATATACCCACAAAGAAATTTACTAAAACTCCTAAAATCTGCAGTCAGTAAGCTAAAGACCCAGAAGAACCAAAGAACCAAGAAGCTGATGGTATAAACTTCAGCCTGAGTTTAAGTCCAAAGTCAGGAGAAGACCAATAGCCCAGCTCAAAGACAGAGAAAGAGAGAATTCTTTCTTATTCAGTCTTTTAGTCTGTTCAAGCCTTCAATGGATTGGGTGAGTCCCATCCACATTCAAATGTTAATCTCATCCAGAAACACTCCCAACGGACACACCCAGAAAAATGTTTAACCAAATATCTGTGCACTCCATCATGGCCCAGTCAAATTGAGACATAAAATTAACCATCACAGGAAGTAAGAGGACCCCAGCCAGGATTTGGAAGTCTTGGATATAGATGCCAGTCCCTGGAGCTGTACTGTTCAACAGGGTAGACACATGCCTGTAATGCAGTTAGTCTGAATAAAGAAATATTGTAACAGCAAAAGACCAGACTTCAAAGACCTAGTACCAAACAAAAGCAGCAAAATAACTTATGAATAATTTTACATTGGTTACTTGTTGAATAATTGTGATAATATTCAGACATATTGGTTTAAATAAAATATATGTTAAAACTAATTTTATGTTTTTTTTTTTTAATGTAGCTGCTAGAAAATGTCAAATCATATAAGTGGCTCGCATTCAATTTCTCTTGGCCAGTGTTGCTCTAGAGGGCTGGGTAGAAATTAGTTAACAAGGATTAGGGGTAGCATCAGGGGTCCAAGTAAAAAAGTTAAAAATTCAAGGTACAGTTTTAGTCTTAATAAAGCATGGCTAGACTAACAGGGAAACTGAGGCATGGGTTGAGCTTTCATTGCTGGGGTAAGGGGCCACTGTGGTTCCCTGGGCCTAGGACTGCTCAGATCTTTGGCTTTGACCACATAAGTAAGACCAGACTCCACTCCAGGTGGATCGCACACTGTTCTGTTTCGGGGACTGCTCTGGCTAGACTTCCAAGGAGGCTCTCCACGGTGCCATCAGCCCCTGCTGGGGAGATGGGGTACTGACACGCCTGCTGTCTGCCTCCTTGCTTCTTTGAGTCAGGCAAATTCTACTCAGGAGGAACAATAACCTGTCTGAAGCAATTCTTCTTCCCTCCGATCAAATACATTATAAGTTTGTGTTTCCAACTGGCTGCTTTGGGCCAGAGGCCTCAATGCCCATATCATGGGACAAATAATAAGCCTTCCTTCTCCTTTGTTTGCTCTTCTAAGTACTGAGAGGTAACAGATAGAATTAATTCCCTTTACCGAGAAAATTTTAAATCCATTTGTAAATACTGGTTTGGTTCTTAAACGCTCCTTGAGAGGTGATATATAATTAAAGGCTGTTTAGATTTCATGTAAACGAGGAGCTTCTGAGGCAGGCAAGAGTGATGCTGCTGGAGGTGCGTGTTTACAGACCTTATTAAGGTCTTTAAGCATCTAGAAGTGTCCACCAGGACTTGGTTGGCAAACGCCCACAGCACGAAGGAGGAAGCTACAGGGGGAAGGCAGGCTGAAGGCTGAGGAGCTTCCGAGAAAAGTAGGAAGAAAGGAAGAAATAAACAAACAGCAGTTGAGACTGGAAACAAGAAAGCCTTGTTCCAGTTCAGCCCCGCTACCATGAGTTCACGGAGAGAGGTCAGAGCCACGGTGAGCTGGGAAGCCTGGGCCCTGCTAGAATGGGTTTGGCGAGGTCTTGGCGAAGCACCCAAGATGTCCCAACGCTGTGTCCTCCTTGCCAAGTAGTCACCACCACGAAAGAGCCCTCTTTGGCCTCTCCAGTGACAACCTGGCCCCGCCAGCCCCTCCCTGACATGCCTCTGTCCCTTTCCTTGCCATTTCGTTGAGGCTTCTTTGGCAAGACGAAAGTGATGAGATGGTGACTATTAACCTGTCACCATGTCTGGCTTTGCCCCTCCCTGAGGTTGCTAGAGATTCGGTCTCTCTATCTCCCCCTCACTACCCTCCAACAAATGTCCTGGTCTGCCACACTGATCCTTGGGCTTCGTGAGATGGAAAATGAGAGAAAGTGGAGGAGGTCCACAGGAGGCATGTGGGGTGAGCTCTAGAGGAGGCGACGAAAGACTATAATGAGAACAGAGGGAGCCCGGCGCTGAGAAGCCGAGCTGGGGTCTCGGGGCCACGTTACGGCACATTACGGCTCACTACTGGCAGGACAGGGAGGACTGCAGGGCCCGCTGGGACTCGGGCCTAAGGAGCACAGAACTGAATTTCAGATTAAGAATATCTAACTATGTATGGCCCGAAAGTTTGTTTCCTCCATGAGTGCACAAAGGCTGCACTCAAGGTGTAAAGACAAGAGGCAAGCTTCAGGGCTCCTGGAAATCCCCCAGAGCCACGAGGACCTTATGCAGACCTCATGGAGCTTGGAATTAGAACTAGGCGGTGACTGAGAAGTTCAGACCAACACATTCCACCCATGGCACTGGACTCCCATGTGTGACAGACACTGCCAAGTGCCAAGTGTCCATTCTCCTTCTCCCTTACCCAGAATCACACAGGGTGGTAATGTACCAGCTAGAAAATTACACTGCAACCTCCCTTGCAGCTGAGAGCCGGTGCCCATGTGCCAATGGGACATGAGAAGCAGTCTGCTGGGAATATCTGGGAAAGCCTTACTGCCCCTTTTCCACAGTCACTTCCCTCTGCTTCCTGCCAGAGACATAACTAGGAGGCCAGAGAGGGAGCAACCACTATTCTGCCACCAAATGGTGATCACGAGAATAAAGGATGTAAACCGAGAACAGCAGAACAGAAAGAGAAGGAGTCGTTGGGCTACAGGTACTACCATGCACCCCACACCTAGACTCCTATCCCACATGTCTGGTTCCATGAGAAGTAAATAAGCCCCCTCCCCCCTTTAAACTATTCCTTTTCAGATTTCTATACTTGCATCCTGCCAAGTAGACGTATTATTATGTGGATTCACTAAGCAGAGGAAGTTAAAACACTAATTGTTTAAATTACCAGTTCCACAGACACCCAGGTTCTTCAAAACTCAGAATTCTTTAGGGCTCCTGAGAATTAGTCAATCCAAATGAACTCTGACTTCCGCCACTAACACCACCACCACCCTCAAAGCCATGGCCGTAGAATACTGGTCAGGTCTGAATTCCCTCAAGACTTGGCTGGGGTCACACAACTTACTGTGGAAACATTGGCATGAAATTTAAGAAATCAGTGGGAAGAGATCAGGGTTTCTAGAAAAGGAGTTAAAGGCATGTTTAGATGCACCACAGAGACAATGTGAGGATGAAGTGACACTGAGACCCCCACGGGATCATGGATGTGGCCTGGCACTAAAGGATGTTCACGGACACAAAGCCATAAAGCACTTTCTCTGTGGATGGGGCCTGAGGCTCATCAGCCAGATCAGTGTCTGTTTCTCATCAGCCACAACAGTTATGTGAACAGAGATAACTTAGTGCAGAGTTGTTAACTAGGCAACTGAAAGGGTAAAAAGAGAACTCAGGTACTATAGAGGTAGTAACTGCAGGAAACAGCTACCGTCGCTAGAGCCGAAGGAACAAAAGGAGGAGGTTGGAATTATTAAAACTTAGAAAAGTAGGGTAGGAGCCTTGTGAGCTGAAACTTTGGAACTGGGGGCACCAGCCAGTGCTGGGTCTCTGTGGCCATGAGGAGTGGTGCCATCATTCTAGTTTTGCGAAAGCTGAGAAAACCACAGACTGGATTCAGAGGCTGCTACAGAAAGGAACTGCCTCTGCCAGGGTGAAGAAGCACTGCTGAGCAGGGGAGGTGTGGTGAAGTGAGGACCAAGTTCCCCAATCCCTCTTTCAGCCCTGCAGTCCCCTTCCAGCACCCCCTACTGGCAAAGCCTAGTATAACAAAGCAGCTGGCAGAGCATCGTAAAGCAGAGATGGAGGAGGGGCTTGGAGCTAAAGACAATTATTGAACAACTGGCACAAGATCCCTGTAGCAGATTCTCAGTGAACACTGTTTGACTCCTTATTCTGAAAGATGCTAATCAACAGAGGCCAGAAAATGGGTCTTGTAGGCTCAGAAGCATCTAAACACACTGAGGGGATGGGGCAGAGAGGGAGTTGTAAACAGTCAGAAATTAATAAGCAGCATTTGATTCCCAGGAGTCACCCCATTCTCACTATCGGCAAATCAAATCAGGACAGAAGAAATAGGGGAGGGATTGGACCCGCAGCAGGAAATAGCAACTCAGGCAGCCAGAGGCTGGAGAAGCCAAAAAGGACATCACTTGGGTTTCACACCTCAGAAACGGAGCTCAGCCGACCACGGTCCCAGAGGCTGGAGATAAAGCAGTCCTCGGCCAGTGCTGGTTGAAGACCTGGCTGGTACTGTGCTTTCAAGGCCACGAGCAAAATCCTACAGGCATCAGTCGCTCACCCCTTGGCGTGTCACAGAGCAGGTGTGAATTGATTCTGGAGGTGAGGAGAGTCTCACACTCGCTTTGGTTGTGACAACCAGAGGGTCAAACGGTTTCTTGTTCTCAAGGTCCCTTTAACTCCTCACAGCAAAGACGTTGGTTCTACAGGGGAAGGGGATTAAATGCTTCATCCTTTGATGAGGTTGTGTGTTCTCCAGTCCTGAGGTGGGTAAGGAGAGTCTGAGTGAACTCAGCCAGGCGTCTGGAGGCTCCCAAAATGCTAACACACACTCAGAGTAAAAGAAGACAAAGTTGGCAGGAGAGGCATGTGAACGTGAGTTAAAGGAGTCGATAAGGGGCTCGGTGAGTGCCTGACATCTCTTGGAGGAGGCCATTATATTGCTTAGGTGAAAGCGGATGGAATAAAAATATTAACTTTATTAATATAATATGGCTTTGCCCCAGTCCCCAGCCCACGCTTGCTGAGTAGAGTTCTAGCCTGGCCTGATGCAGTTTCTCCCCTCCCCACCCTCCTGGGTCCCCAAGCTCGCCGAGTCACTGCCAGGGCTTTTGTATCGGAGAGTGGAGTGGAAAGAGACAGAGACTGAGGATGAGGTCCCAGGGATGAGAGGACCAAGTCCTAGGGGACAGTGGCCATGAGGGAAGCAATGTGAGGAAGAAAAGGAGAACTTAAAAAGTGTTGCCAGAGACCTTGCTTTCCCTTCATGGGCCTAGAGATGTACAAGAAAAGAACATAAATTGTTTGGAAATTACTTTGGGCTGTATACGCTTTGTCCTTTGAACCACAACACCGCTTCGGGAATAAACCATGGGAATGGTGGCTCCATAAAAGTCATAAAATCAATCTTAAAAGTCATAAAAACAATCTAAAAAGTCCCTCACAGAACCAGGGACTGTCAGAGAACCCCCTAATTCTTTTCTACTTCCATTTCCACACCATTTCTTTGGCCAGGCCGGCTCAGGCAGGGTGGCCTCCCCACTGTGGCTCTCACAGACCCAGCTCGTCCCCTCCCGCCGGCACTGCCAGCCATGCTCTGTGCCTCAGGGTCCCTCCCCCGGCCTGACTGTGGAGGCAGACAGTCTCCCAGGCCTCTCTTACTGTGCCTGATCCCTGCAGGCCTGGACACCCTTTTCACTCCTTGGGGTAGTTGTCACCAACAAATCACACAATCACACACACACACACACCTCTTTCCTAGAGATAAGTCTGCCAAGCGCGCGCACACACACACACACACACACCTCTTTCCTAGAGATAAGTCTGACACACACACACACACACACACACACACACACACACACACACACACACACACACACACACACACACACACACACACACACACACACACACACACACACACACACACACACACACACACACACACACACACACCCTCTTTCCTAGAGATAAGTCTGCCAAGCCAACCAGCACAGAACAGCAAAGGGAAAGTACTGATGGCTCAGGCAACCTATTTGTCTCAGGTGGGTCTGAGGCTTCTCCAAGCCCCCTCACCTGGGGGATGAGGCCCTGGCCCTCCCTGGAACACCATCACTTCCTTACAAGGAAACAGTAACCTGGGTCCTCATGTGTAATTCCAGTCCTGCCTCCTAGAAACAGGAAGGTGTACTTGGGAGAGGCACCTTTGGAAGAACTGTGCCATTAGTAATAGGTGGTTTCTGGGAACCAGGAACCGCAGAGAAAGTGGCAGTGGTTAAAAAACAAAGTCCAATCCAGGACTCGAGGATCAAGCATATTTAACCTCATCCACTGTAGAGCCAATTATTAACTGATTGCCTTCAGCTCCACCATCTTGAGATACTTCAACATCCTCACCCAATCCAACACACTAGCATTAAGTTCCTTGGCCTCCTCAACCCCAGGAACCCATATCTGAGCTCCATCCCTGGCCACACCCACCATCCACACCATCACCACAACCAACACTTCTTCCAGCCCCTTCTCCCATACTCATGGGAGTATTTCAACTCATAAAGACATTCAGTCCTTTAGACTCTTCATTTTCTTCCAATCTACCAGCCAGTTTTTAGCCTCATTTTCTTCCAAATTCCATTAATCTCATCATTAACTATCTGAATCATTTTCTCCTGCTGGAATTAGTGGATTGCCTGATTTTGAATCTTATCTCTAGCACATTCTACATATGGTTACTTTGGGCTAATTTTATTTACACTTAGTTTCCTCATCTGTTAAGTGGATCTAAAATTAATTTTACCTCCTAGAGTTGTTAAGAAAATTAAACAAAACAATATATGCAAAGAGCGTAGATCATTATGTCTGGAGCACAGCATGCACTCAGTAAACTTTAGGCATTATTATCACTGTCATTCTCCCACTCTTGTCCATCAAAATCCCAATCCTGGTTCAGTGTCTCAACACATCTTCTAGAATCCTGTACCTAGGAAACTGAATGCTGCTAGAGAAAACCTTCTAACTCTGAGAAGATTCCATCACTGCCAATTAAACATGAGTGCTCTCACTGGATTCTCAACTCCACCAGCCATGCCTTGTCTGTGGTTACCCCTCACATTCATTTCCCCTAATTTCCAATCCTTATCTTCTTTAATTTTTCTCAGGTCATTTACACAACCCCTGAATATGCCCAGTATAAAACTCTGTCTCCTGTTTCTTTAAGAAAATGGAGATCACAGGCACAATTGCCCTCAACCTCTAGTTCCTGCAACCTATACATTAACTCAGAGTCACTTAGAGAACTGCCTCCTCTCCTCCAGTCCCCTTCCTGTCCAAGTCCAAAGGTCCTCTCTGTCCATCCTCTGGTCCTCCAGGACCTCCACCCATCAATTACCCCTTCCTATACCTTCAGCCTCTCTACTGGGTGTTTTTACTCAATCTGTAAATAGATGTGTCCTGGTCATTCTCCTACCCCTAAGGAAAAACCCCAGTTTTAACTCTGTGTCCCTTCTAGTAAGATTTCTTTTCACAGGAATTTCTTCCAAGTGTAGTCTAACTCAGTCTGTGCACACACATAACGCCCAATCATCCCTCAACCTCCTCCAACCAGACGTCCATTCCCACCACTCCATCTACGTCAGTCCTTATCTTATCTTCAACTCCCCTCAACTCCTGGCACTAGTGACCGTTCCTTTTTATTCCAACCC
This sequence comes from Kogia breviceps, assembly GCF_026419965.1. Classification (NCBI taxonomy): domain Eukaryota; kingdom Metazoa; phylum Chordata; class Mammalia; order Artiodactyla; family Physeteridae; genus Kogia; species Kogia breviceps. The sequence goes on from NC_081311.1 coordinate 51,359,508, forward strand.
CCCCACCCTTGTTTGAACATCCACATCAACACACCTGCCAGGTTTCCTCGGTCTCCCTCCAACTTTGCCTGCTGTCTTGTTTATGGGACCCTCTTCCTCCAATTGCCTCTTAAAGGTTATTGGGTTCTCTTTTTGACCCACTGCTCTTCTTATTCTGTATACCCTCGCTGGGTAACTATATCCTCCTATGTGGCTGTATGTTTCCAAATCTCTAACTCCAGTTTTTAATCCCGTCCTAAACTTCAGATCTTACTGTTTGTTTGAAATCTTCATCTGGACATCCCGAAGGACCTCAAACACATGTTCAGACCCCATCATCCCTCTCTCCACATGCCTTGATACCTCAAACTCAATGTTCCTTACCCCAACCGATGACCTCACCATCCACATTGCCCCAAGTCATGAACACTAAGTTTTTCCTCCAACCCTACACTAACCTATTACCACTTTTTCTAACCTTTACCTCTTAAATATTTAAATATTTAAATCAATCTCCTTCTTGCTTTCCCTGCTGCTCTAGTCCCAGCTCTTCTCATCTCTTATCTGAATATTTTCTTCTCAATGACTTTCCATCTTTGATCTTGCTGTTCTAAACCCTCCCTGCACGTGGCCTTAGAGGGAGATAACCAAACACAGATCTGATCCACTGACCAGCCCGCTTAAAGCTTTTCGATGATTCCCATTTTCAAGCATTTTATCACTGCCTCAAACAGCCCATGTCATCTGGCTTTTAGAAAACTCCCACCTTCCTCCTTCCACTCCCCGCCTTGCATACTAAGCTTCAGCTAGACCCAAGGTATATAGCACCCCATACACTGTATGTCACACTTGCACCTATGCATCCTCCAAGCCCTAGCAGATGGAGTACATCTCCTTTTCTGTGTTCCCTTAGCAACCCTCACATACTGACATCTGAGATTTCACCACACATTATAGTTGGGGAAATTCTTTACTTTCTGGCTCCCCCAGCAGCATGTGAACTCCCTGAAGGCAGGGCCAAGCCCTAGCCCTCTCTGCATGCCTGGCACCTTCCCAGCCCCTGGCCTATGCTGGGTCTTGAGTAAAGGGTGGGTGAGCTGAGCTGAACTAAGGTGGCCGCTCTGACGCTCATTCTCAGAACTCTCCATATTTGCCTCCATCAAACCTTCCTGCAGCTGCCTCTTCAAAGGCAGAAACCTTCCCTCCAGATGAAAGTCTTGTACTCCACGGTCACACACTCTTTTCCTAACTCTCGTTACGTGAGCTGCCACTTCACTCGTACGGTCCCATAAATGGAAGTTACTTTCTGGTTTTAGATAAAAGTCACCCAACACCCAAAAGTCATCCAGAACTATTTATGTGTGATGGAAGGGACACCCAACAGGGTGTCAGGACACTCGAGTTACAGTCGCTGCTCTGTGGCTGATACACAGTGGAAAACAAGCACTGTCTGGCAAGGGCTTCATCCCCCATTCACACAATGATCGGCACCAGGGCCACATGGTCCTACGTGTCAAAGAAGTTTTTTGTTTCGTGTTTACCTGGCATCATTCCAAGCACGATGGTGCCATGCTGGGTTGTCAGAGTGGCCTCAAAGGAAGCACAGAGGTTGATAAGATGATGGGTTGGGGTGGGAGAGCAAGAAGAGGAATAGAGAACAGGCTGTATTTGTCTTATCTAAGGATGAAGCGAGGACAAGGAGGCCCTGAAGGAAAACATGAGACTGAGATTCAGGCTTCAACCTGCTTGCCCTGGCGCCCTTAATTCTTCTGGATTCCTCGCTGCCCAGACGTATCTCACTTGAACTTGTTCACTCCTCACTACCTCTCAGCCAGTTCTTTTCAAACAAACACTTTCCTGTACGACTTTCACTTTCATCTGCCCTGTTACAAATGGCCCTAAAGCCAGAAGAGCCACAGCAATGAAAAGTTGCTCTCGGCCCCAAATCTTGCACGGCGCCGGGGTTCTCCTTCAGGAGCCTGGCCCGTTTAGCTCGCCGTGCACAGGCTGCCCTGCACTCTACCTGACTCAGTAAATCTTAGAGAAAGATAAGAACCTGCCCAGCTCTGTGCTCCCAACCTCGGAGGCATCGCAGAAAAGAAGGGAAGCTTGTGTATTTAAAACCCCCAGCAACAAGAGGATGCTTCCTAGCGCAGGAACATTCCCCATCGACAGCAATCACTCACCCTCCCAGAGAGACAGGCTCAGACAAACAACAAAGGACAGAAGAATATGCAGGACTGCACAGGGACACACAAGCACACAGATGCACACACACAAATTCACACACAAAAGCCCAGTGAACACACACTCAGACACCCATTCACAGAGATGCTTAGATGTGCCCAGAAACAAACTAGCACTCGTGCACTTGGACCTTCACAGCCGCAGACCCATGGATATTCAGTTCCAGACCCAGGCACACCCACGCTGCAGGGCACTGATGGGCACATCACACTTAGGCACATGGAGCCCAGAGAAATATATAGACATTCGGAGAAAAGAAAAGAAAACGTAGAAATATACATCGCCACCTCAACCCCTGACACAGACAGGAGCAGAGGCAGCGAAAGGATGTTTAGGAGGGAAGTGGCGTGCCATGTGTAGTTCAGGGATTAAATGTGGGCAGTAGAAGGGTGAGGTGATGGGAGAAAACCGTGCTGGAGGTTGGGGAGTAAGAACTGTTATCACACTAGCTGGAGTGAGAAATGAACAGGGGCTGCAAAGGGATGGATTCAGAGAAATTTTTAAGGTCAAAGTGAATTAACTTAGTGACTAATCCAATGTACCTAGAAAAGGGGGAGGGGGGTATGCCTCTTGGGATTCTGGCTTGGGCAATAGGGTATCACTCCCTGTGACGGGCAGTACTGAGGAAGGAGCTTGGAGGACGGCCAGAATGACCCGTGTGGTTATATAAACGACCTACTGAAAGCATCCTGAGTGCCCATCCTTAAGGGCACGGCCAAGACTTGGGGAGCCTACAGCCTGAACCCCAGTGGGCTTTCAGAGTCCCATCCCAGGTATTTTGCCTCACAGAAAAAGATGAGCACACAGAGTTCAGACCTGAGGGAGAGCAAGGAGCCTAACCAGAGGCTGGAGGAGGCTGGAAACCACATGTGGGCATGACTCAGAGCTTTCCTGCCCGAAACGCTTCTGATTGATCCGTTTCCTCCCATCTCCCAATTATCTGGGCTGCCGTTAATTACTATGGTCTAACAGCATGATCCCAAACTTCCCTTTGGATTCAGCCCTCTCTGGATTCAAAGCCACTTTTGGAGATGAAGGTCACCCTCTTCCTCAGCTCTTCCCCCAGGGTTCTCTGCTTTGGACAAGAAATTGACATGTGCCACGGGGTCCTGTTTCCGTAACCTTTTTTATGCTTAAAACCGTGGTAATTTAAAAATAAAGGGGCCCCTGAGGAAAGACTTAGTAAGTACCTAAGTGCCACCTGGCAGTATTTATGGCCCCAACAGAACAAGGAAGAACACTCTAGAGCAGGTGCACTGCCTCTGGGACTAGCTGTGATAAGCATGGTTGAAGGAGAGACTCGCAAAGGCAGCAGCTAAGCTGGCTGCATTTTTAGCATTAAATCTACCCTGTGAAGGATGAGAGGGAAATTCTCTCAAAGGCCTAATTCCTGGGAACTGGGTGTGACTTTGATGGAAACCAGGTCCCAGTGGAGGAAACGCTGGAGAAGTTCTGAGAGCTTCAGATGAGCTCAGCTCTTCCCGGAAGAACTGGGTTTCTGTTCAGTGTCTTCACTCTCACCTGCCCCACCTCCAGGTCCCCCTAGCTGGAGGGCACATTGTTCTTAGTACACAGGGAATAAAAGAGACAAGAGCCCTTAACATGTCAGCCCTGTAGAGGGACAGCAAGTACTCAGCTCTGCCCTCAGCCCCCAATGCACCAAGCAAGATCACCCAGATGACCAAGGGTAAGGGAGAAAGGAGAGCAGACCTGAGGATAATGCTCTGAGGGATGAGGGGTCCTCTTCTCCCTCCCTCCTGCTTAGTTCAACAGACCTCTAATAAATGACAGCAGTGCAATAGACAGGAGAGAGATACCAGGAAAGGTGCACTGTTTGCTGGCTCGGACAGACTTGTAAACCAATACTTTAGAAGACAGCGTGGTGAGTACTAGTAACGATATGTACAAGGAGCTATGAGATTGCAGGGGAAATAGTCACCATCTCTGCATTTGTGTGTCCTTGGGAGAGGAATATTATATAGAAGACTTCATGGAAGCAGAAGGGAGTCCAGGCAAAAGGAGGAATGTGTTGAAAACACAGGTTGGGAGGTGCATGCCAAGCGGTCTGAACATCTAGGGTATTTGACTGCTAAGAGCCAACCACGGACTAGGAACTGTACCTCCCTAACTCTATCCAGGCAGTTTTGAGAAGCTGCCATAGTCTTTCTTGACTCTTCCCACCTAGACCAGACTGAACCAGTGAATCACTTTCCTGGGATATCTGGACTTGGGATGGGTAGAATCCATTCCTCCTTGGTGGCTAAAGCTATAAGATAAAAAGAGCAGCAAATTCTTACTAATAAGAACCTGCTGTATAAAAAAATAAAATAAAATAAAATTCAAAAAAAATAAGTAAAAATAAAAGCATTGCTTACTTGAAAAAAAAAAAAAGGCAACAAAGAGTCAATTCCCAGAGAAGAGCAGTGGTAAGAGGTGCAGAAGCCTGACCACATTCAGGTCCTGGCTCCAGTGGTTCCTGAGGCCAGCTGCAGCACTGACCTGCCCCGAGGCTTGGCCATTCCAGGAGACGCCACAGGAGCCTTCCAAAAACGTCCCCTGTTTGATAAACTAAGTTCCAGCTGGTTTCTTCACTTGTAAGCAAGAATTCTTGAGTAACAAGATGCGTGGGAGTGGGGGAGGTTGGAATGAAGCTGAGGACAAGAGTGTGAAAGCTCCTGAATGTGACTTGAAGTGTGGACATTAATCTTCAAAAGACGAATCAGTGCATGTTTCTGAGCCACATCGAGAGAGATGTGACCTTGTAGAACATGGACTAAAATAGTGTGAGACCAGGATAGTGGACCACATGAGAGGTTCTCAACAACACAGTGGAGCACAGATGGGACAGACCCTAAATCAACTGTGTTGGGATAAAGAGAAGAGGGAAGATTCTAGAGACGTTTCTGCAGCAGAAATCAAGGATCAAGCAGAGGATGAAGAGGCAGCAGATTCTGAAACGGCATCGTGAAAGCCAAGGAATAAGATAATTTTAAGGAAAAAAAAAATGATACTCAACAATACTCCCACCGCCACCAAAACAGAGACCAAGAGATCAAACAAGGGAAATATTGGAGAGTGATGACTGGGTTTGGCAATTCAGAACCTCATGACCGTAAACATTGGGTTAAGTAGGAAATGTGAAGAAAGGAATTGGGAAAATGATTACTGACTCCGTTTTTAAGTCCACCAAAAAGCAACCAGTAGTATTTCCATCAGATAACTCAGCGTTAAATAGTCAGGATAGGACTTCTCTGGTGGCTCAGTGGTTAAGAATCTGCCTGCCAATGCAGGGGGACATGGGTTCGAGCCAGGGTCCCAGAAGATCCCACATGTCGCGGAGCAACTAAGCCCGTGCACCACAACTACTGAGCCTGCACTCTAGAGCCCGTGAGCCACAACTACTGAAGCCCATGTGCCGCAACTACTGAGCTCACATGCCACAACTACTGAAGCCTGCATGCATAGAGCCCGTGGCTCCACAACAAGAGAAGCCACCGCAATAAGAAGTGCACACACCGCAGCAAAGAGTAGCCCCTCCTCAACGCAATTAGAGAAAGCCCGTGAGCAGCAACAAAGACCCAATGCAGCCATAAATAAATAAATAAATAATTTTAAAAAAAAATTTTGTCAGGATAATTCAACTTGACGGAGGTAAAATTATTCCATTTTTTGACAACAGCTTTGTGTTTCCTAATTCTATTTTTTAAAATAAGTTACACAATTTATTTCATTCAAAGAAAAATGCACTTTTTTCTCATCAGCCACAAGAACCTTAAGCTAATAACTCCTTTCTCTATGTATATATTTATTATGTTTTTATTTTTGAATAGGTAATACATACACATGACTTCTTTAAAAACTCATAGAGTACAGAAAAGTATAAAGTGAAAGTCCATCCCCTCCTCTCGCCCATTCTCCCATTAAAAAGTTACCAATCTCTTGCCAGTAAATCCAGAGGTAGTCCATGCATACACATCCATATAGATATATGCCTTCCCTTTTGGCATCTGCATACACTGTTTCATGCCTTGATTTTTCCACTGTTCCATCTCTGCTTCTTATTTGAAATGGCCGTATGGTAGTCCTTGGATTGATTTACCATATTTTATTTCATTAGACCCCTATGGATGAACTTTTAGGTTGTTTCCACAATTTCCCTAACATAATCAGGGCTGTAGTAAATTTTCTTTCTTTGGGTATGTATGCAGGACAAATTCCTACAATTGAAACTGCTAAGTTAAAGGAAATGTGCATTTAAAATTTCGATAGGTATGCTCAAACTGCCCTCTCAGGTTCCCACCAACAATGTAAGAGAGTGACACCTACACTCCACTCTCACCCAGCAGAGTGTGTTATGATGCCTTTTGCTCTTTGCCAATCTTGGAGGTAAGGGTTAACCTCAGATCTGGGCTGATCCAGGAATGCTGAGACAATGACCTCAAAGTCCTGTGTCTCCAGAAAGTACAAAGTAAATGTGGAATGTTGTGTCTGCCTCATCTGCAGTGTGGGATTGTTCTTAGATTACGGGAACTGTGAATGGGCGGGCAGGCCTCAGGCCACCATGAAACAGGCAAAAAAGAGAGTGTCGGGTGGCCCACACACACCTTGGTACTTGCCCACTTAGGAAGTTGCTTGGTCTTCCAAGGAGATGAAGATATTGTGTAAATGTATTACTCATCCCTGCATCCCTTCAGAAAGCTAGGTAACCTCAGTATTAGTTTAAAGCCTATTATAACTCATTAATATGTGCAAATGTACATCTCATTGGTTTAAATTTGCATTTATTTTATTATAGGTGAAGGTGAGCACTTTTCCTATAAATTCAATCCATTTTTATGAACTGTCATGTTCTTTGTCCACTAAGGAGGTGATGGTTATATTCTTATTGATTTAGAAATACTCTTCACATATTACAGGATGCGTCCTTTGTCATATGTGTTGAGAATATTTTTTTCCAGTTTTTCATTTGTCTTCAGACCATGTTTATGGTATTTCTTACCATGAAGAATCATTTCATTTTTATAGTCATATGTATCCATCTTTTCTCTTAAGACTTCAAGATTTTGTAAAGGTCTCTCAAATGCCTCTTTTATTTTAAGATTATAAAAGCTTTCTTTCATGTCTCCCTTCTAGTTCTTTTAGTTTTTCCATTGTTTTAGTATTCAATATATCTGGAATTTTTAAAAATACATTTATTGATTGATTGATTGATTGCTGTGTTGGGTCTTCGTTTCTGTGCAAGGGCTTTCTCTAGTTGCTTCGAGAGGGGGCCACTCTCCATGGCAGTGCACGGGCCTCTCACTGTCACGGCCTCTCGTTGCGGAGACGCACAGGCTCAGTAGCTGTGGTTCACGGGCCTAGTTGCTCCACGGCATGTGGGATCCTCCCAGACCAGGGCTCAAACCCATGTCCCCTGCATTGGTAGGCAGACTCTTAACCACTGTGCCACCAGGGAAGCCCCTGGAATTCTTATTTTAGCTAATGAGTGAGGTATAAATGCAACTCCACTTTTTTCAGATTATTACTAAGTCAGTTCCTTGATAATAAAAGCTTCCATACTCCACTACAAGGCACTGTTATAAACTCTTTTTCAGAATTAGCAATATTAGACTCTCAAAATGCTTAAAATTTCTCTCAGCAATATAAAACAGATTGTGCTAATAGAAAGCCTGAGACATCTAATGCTCTATTTCACCTTTTTATTAACTATTCCTAAAACACACAATATAATAAAAGGATTTGTAAAATTTCAATAGGAATTGAAATTGTAATTTAGGTAAACATCTGCCCGATGCTCAAAAGATTGTCCACTAGTCAAAAGAAGATAAATAAAAGTATGTGTCCACCCACCCCTTGCACACGTCTTCCTCAAAAAGAACAGGCTTTTGCTGACCAGTTAGGAAGGCACCTGAAAGGGAAGGAGCAACTGAAGTGACAAGGGGGTTAATCAATAGGATTCCTCTCCTGCTTGTAGCTTTCTACCCAGAGAGTTCTAGACAACTCAGTTCAACAACACCAACTTCCAGCCACATAAAGCAGGGGTGTAAGTGGGTTTGGTGTTAAATTCTCTACCATAGTAAATCCTCAGCAGTGGGCACCAGCTGGGCTTTAAAGAGCCCAGCAGGTAGAACATGAATGGGCACAGAGTGGGAGTTGGGGGAAGTGTTAGTGTGAGATCTTCATTCCTGTTTTCTAGACACAAAGCTACATTATCCAGGAAATAAAATTCCTTCCTTGTAGTAAATATTAGAGAAATGGAACCAAGAGAGTCTTTCCTAGCTCAAAAGATTTACACTAAATAATTAACTGCTAAACCCCAGCAAATGTGGCTGGGAGCTGTGCATATGAGCCATCCCATAGCTTAAGATCTGGAATGATGATTCTTAACAGCAACAAAATACATGTGAAACAGTTCAAGCAAATTGATCCACCAGCTAATGAGGAAACACCAAACCTGAACAGACCTTTCACTTTCCAAGTAATCCAGGGAAACATCAGAGTTTAAGCAAAAATGTATGGTATTGGTCAGGGTTTTTCCTTGCATTAAATGGAAAGCAATTGTGATTATCTTAAGCTAAATAGGGAACTTAGACACAAAAGATGGCTACAGGATAAGGGCTGAAAAGAAGCAGAAACCAACAAATTCAGAGACCTAAAGAGTGGAATGCATCAGTCAGGCTCTTATTTGAATGCTACACATGGGCTTCCCTGGTGGCGCAGTGGTTGAGAGTCCACCTGCGGATGCAGGGGACACGGGTTCGTGCCCCGGTCCGGGAAGATCCCACGTGCCGCGGAGCGGCTGGGCCCATGAGCCATGGCCGCTAAGCCTGCGCGTCTGGAGCCTGTGCTGTGCAACGGGAGAGGCCACAACAGTGAGAGGCCACAACAGTGAGAGGCCACAACAGTGAGAGGCCTGCGTACCGCAAAAAAAAATAAATAAATAAATAAATAAATAAATGCTACACAAACTGCCTCTGACTGACTTCAGTGAAAATAAATTTACTGACAGCATCTTTGGGAGCCCTAGAATTGACAGAAAGACTGGAGAATGGGGCTCAGAAAACGATCAGGATTAAGGAGAAGAGGCATCACCAGAAACCCATGAACTCCTCCCACAGTGATGGCACATCTGCCTCAGAGGCTAAACACTGTAACATGTGAGCATCACCCCAGTCCCAAGTGACCATGACTCAGATCACGCCCCAGCACCATCACTTCTGCCCCTGGAAATTGGCCATGGCTGTCACCACTGCAGAGACCAGTGAATTCTCTACTGGCCCAGGTCTTCTTGGCATCATGAACTTCAGAATGCCAGGTAAGTCCATCTCACCAGCCAAGTCACATGCCCAGCTCCTGGCTTGTTACAGGGTCTGGGACTTCATATTTGGCTTTTTAGTTTCCATTGTGGCAGAAAGACTCAGGGCTCCCCAACAAGAGGATAATCTGGGCAGAAAGGGAAGTGACAAATGGCTATTAAATGGACAACGTAACAAGAATGTTCTGGGCAGGACATCATTGCCACTCCTGCTGAACACCAACACTGTCACTCCTAGACACCACTGCTCTTGCTCTTGCCTCTGTAAATGACTTGGAACCAAGTTCTGGCTGCCAGAGGAAGGGACGGTGGAAGTATTTGGACCCTCAGGCTTCCAAAGAGAAAGGCAAGCAATAGTGTTTTACTAAAAAGAGGACATAGACACCAAGGTCCAAGAAGACTTTTTTAAAATGTTTTAGAAAAATGTTTTTTTAAACCACATATTTGGTTTTTCATTTAAAGTAAGGTAAGCACGGAGTCTGTAAACCAAAAGATAAAGAGAACAGGGACCTAGTTTAGGGAAGAATATAAAAGGATTAATACACCATATTTAGGGAGACCTTCTAGACGGCAGAGGAGTAAGATGTGGAGATCACCTTCCTGCCCACAAATACATCAGAAATACATCTACATGTGGAACAACTCCTACAGAACACCTACTGAACACTGGCAGAAGACCTCAGACCTCCCAAAAGGCAAGAAACTCCCCACATACCTGGAAAGGGTAAAAGAAAAAAGAAAAAACAGAGACAAAAGAATAGGGATGGGACCTGCACCTCTGGGAGGGAGCTGTGAAGGAGGAAAAGTTTCCACACACTAGGAAGCCCCTTCACTGGAGTAGACAGGGGAGGGGGGCGGAAGGGGGAAGCTTCAGAGCCACGGAGGAAAGCGCAGCAACAGGGGTGCAGAGGGCAAAGCAGAGAGATTCCCACACAGAGGACCGGTGCCGACCAGCACTCACCAGCCCGAGAGGCTTGTCTGCTCACCCGCCAGCGCAGGCAGGGGCTGGGAGCTGAGGCTCGGGCTTCAGAGGTCAGATCCCACAGAGAGGACTGGGGTTGGCTGCATGAACACAGCCTGAGGGGGCTAGTGTGCCACAGCTAGCTGGGAGGGAATCCAGGAGAAAGTCTGGAACTGCCTAAGAGTCAAGAGACCATTGTTTCGGAGTGTGCAAGGAAAGGGATTTCAGAGCACTACCTAAACGAGCTCCAGAGACAGCAACGAGCCGCAGCTATCCACACAGACACCAGAGACGGGTATGAGATGCTAAGGCTGTTGCTGCAGCCACCAAGAAGCCTGTGTGTGAGCACAGGTCACTCTCCACACCTCCCCTGCCGGGAACCTGTGCAGCCCACCACTGCCAGGGTCCCGTGATCCAGGGACAACTTCCCCAGGAGAACACACAGCGCACCTCAGGCTGGTGCAATGTCACAATGGCCTCTGCTGCCACAGGCTCGCCCCACATTCTGTACCCCTCCCTCCCCCTGGCCTGAGTGAGCCAGAGCCCCCGAATCAGTGGCTCCTTGAACCCCGTCCTATCTGAGCAAAGAACAGACGCCCTCAGGAGACCTACACGCAGAGGCAGGGACAAATCCAAAGCTGAACCCCGGGAGCTGTGCAAACACAGAAGAGAAAGGGAAATCTCTCCCAGCATCCTCAGGAGCAGCAGATTAAATCTCCACAATCAACTTGATGTACCCTGCATCTCTGGAATACCTGAACAGACAAAGAATCATCCCAAAATTTAGGTGGTGGACTTTGGGAACAACTGTAGACTTGGGGTTTGCTTTCTGCATCTAATTTCTTTCTGGTTTTATGTTTATCTTAGTTTAGTATTTAGAGTTTATTATCATTGTTAATTTGTTTATTGATTGGTTGCTCCCTTCCTTTTTAAAAAAATATATATAATATTTTTTTTCCTTTTTCTCTTTTTCTGAGTGTGTATGTGTATACTTCTTTGTAAGATTTTCTCTGTATAGCTTTGCTTTTACCATTTGTCCCAGAGTTCTGTCTGTCATTTTTTTTTTTCAGTATAGTTTTTAGCGCTTGTTATCATTTGTGGATTTGGTTTTTGGTTTGGTTGCTCTCCTCTTTCTTTTTTTTTTTCTTTCTTTTTTTATTAGCTTTTAATTTTTTTATTTTAATAACTTTATTTCATTTTCTTTCTTCCTTTCTTTTTTTCTCTCTTTTCTTCTGAGCCATGTGGCTGATAAGGTCTTGGTGTTCTGTCCAGGTGTCAGGCCTGTGCCTCTAAGGTGTGAGAGCTGAGTTCAGGACACTGGTCCACCACAGACTTCCCAGTCCCACGTAATATCAAATGGCAAAAGCTCTCCCTGAGATCTCCATCTGAATGCTAAGACCCAGCTCCACTCAACGACCAGCAAGTTACAGTGCTGGACACCCTATGCCAAACAACTAGCAAGACAGGAACACAACCCACCCATTAGCAGAGAGGCTGCCTAAAATCATAATAAGGTCAGAGACACCCCAAAACACATCACCGGATGTGGTCCTGCACAACAGAAAGACAAGATCCAGTCTCATCCACCAGAACACAGGCACCAGTCCCCTCCACCAGGAAGCCTACACAACCCACTGAACCAACCTTAGCCAATGGGAACAGACACCAAAAACAATTGGAACTACAAACCTGCAGCCTGCAAATAGGAGACCCCCAAACACAGTAAGTTAAGCAAAATGAGAAGACAGAGAAACACAAAGTAGATGAAGGAGCAAGGTAAAAACCAACCAGACCAAACAAATGAAGAGGAAATAGGCAGTCTACCTGAAAAAGAATTCAGAGTAATGATAGTAAAGATGATCCAAAATCTTGAAAATAGAATGGAGAAAATACAAGAAACATTTAACAAGTACCTAGAGAACTAAAGGGAAAACAAACAATGATGAAGAACACAATAAATGAAATTTAAAATTCTCTAGAAGGAATCAGTAGCAGAATAACTGAGTCAGAAGAATGGACCTGGAAGATAAAATAATGGAAATAACTACTGCAGAGCAGAATAAAGAAAGAAGAATGAAAAGAATTGAGGACAGTCTCAGAGACCTCTGGGACAATATTAAATATACCAACATTCGAATTACAAGAGTCGCAGAAGAAGAAGAGAAAAAGAAAGGGACTGAGAAAATATTTCAAGAGATGATAATTGAAAACTTCTGTAATATCAGAAAGGAAATAGTCAATCAAGTCAAGGAAGTGCAGAGAGACCAATACAGGATAAATCCAAGGAGAAACATGCCAAGACACATATTAATCAAACGATCAAAAATTAAATACAAAGAAAAAATATTAAAAGCAGCAAGGGAAAAACAACAAATAACACACAAGGGAATCTCCAAAAGGTTAAGAGCTTATCTTTCAGCAGAAACTCTGCAAGCCAGAAGGACATATTTAAAGTGATGAAAGGGAAAAACCTGCAACCGAGATAACTCTATCCAGCAAGGATCTCATTCAGATTTGACGGAGAAATTAAAACCTTTACAGACAAGCAAAAGCTAAGAGAATTCACCACCAGCAAACCAGCGTTACAACAAATGCTAAATGAACTTCTCTAGGAAGGAAACACAGGAGAAGAAAAAGACCTGCAACAACAAAGCCAAAACAATTAAGAAAATGGTAATAGGAACACAAATATCAATAACGACCTTAAATGTAAATGGATTCAATGCTCCACCAAAAGACAAAGACAGGCTAAATGGATACAAAGACAAGACCCATATATATGCTGTCTACAAGAGACCACTTCAGACCTAGGGACACGTACAGACTGAAAGTGAGGGGATGGAAAAAGATATTCCATGAAAATTGAAATCAAAAGAACGCTGGAGCAGCAATTCTTGTATCAGCCAAAATACACTTTAAAATAAAGACTATTACAAGAGACAAAGAAGGACACTAAGTAATGATCAGGGGATCAATCCAAGAGGAAGATATAACAGCTGTAAATATTTATGCACCCAACATAGGAGTACCTCAGTACATAAGGCAAATGTTAACAGCCATAAAAGAGGAAATCGACAGTAACACAATCATAGTAGGGGACTTTAACACCCCACTTTCACCACTGGATAGATCATCCAAACTGAAAATAAATAAAGAAACACAGACTTTAAATGATACATTAAACAAGATGGACTTACTTGATATTTATAGGACATTCCATCCAAAAACAGCAGATTACACTTTCTTCTCAAGTGCTCATGGAACATTCTCCAGGATAGATCATATCTTGGATCACAAATCAAGCCTTGGTAAATTTAAGAAAATTGAAATCATATCAAGTATATTTTCTGACCACAACGCTATGAGACTAGATATCAATTATGGGAAAAAAATATGCAAAAAATACAAACACATGGAGGCTGAAAAATACACTACTAAATAACCAAGAGGTCACTGAAGAAATCAAAGAGGAAATCAAAAAATACCTAGAAACAAATGACAATGAATACACAATGACCCAAAACCTATGAGATGCAGCAAAAGCAGTTCTAAGAGGGAAGTTTATAGCAATACAATCCTACCTTAAGAAACAAGAAACATCTCAATTAAACAACCTAACCTTACACCTAAAGTGATTAGAGAAAGAAGAACAAAAAGACCCCAAAGTTAGCAGAAGGAAAGAAATCAAAGATCAGATCAGAAATAAATGAAAAAGAAATGAAGGAAATGATAGTAAAGATCAATAAAACTAAAAGCTGGTTCTTTGAGAAGATAAACAAAATTGATAAACCATTAGCTAGACACATCAAGAAAAAAAGGGAGAAGACTCAAATCAATACAATTAGAAATGAAAAAGGAGAAGTAACAACTGACACTGCAGAAATACAAAGGGTCATGAGAGACTACTACAAGCAACTCTATGCCAATAAAATGGACAACCTGGAAGAAATGGGTAAATTCTTAGAAAAACACAAACTTCCATGACTGATCCAGAAAGAAATAGAAAATATAAGTAGACCAGTCACAAGTACTGAAATTGAAACTGTGATTAAAAATCTTCCAACAGGGCTTCCCTGGTGGCGCAGTGGTTGAGAGTCCGCCTGCTGATGCAGGAGACACGGGTTCGTGCCCCGGTCCGGGAAGATCCCACGTGCCGTGGAGCGGCTGGGCCCGTGAGCCATGGCCGCTGAGCCTGCGCGTCTGGAGCCTGTGCTCTGCAACGGGAGAGGCCACAACAGTGAGAGGCCCGCGTACCGCAAAAATTAAAAAAAAAAAAAAAAAAAAATCTTCCAACAAACAAAAGCCCAGGACCAGATGGCTTCACAGGCGAATTCTATCAAACAATAGGAGAAGAGCTAACACCTATCTTTCTCAAAGTCTTCCAAATTATAGCAGAGGCAGTAACACTCTCAAATATCATTCTACAAGGCCACCATCACCCTGATACCAAAACCAGACAACGATGTCACAAAGAAAGAAAACTAAAGGCCAATATCACTGATGAACACAGATGGAAAAATCCTCAACAAAATACTAGCAAAGCAATCCAACAGCACATTAAAAGGATCATACACCATGATAAAGTAGGGTTTATCCCAGGAATGCAGGGATTCTTCAATATACACAAATAAATCAATGGGATAAACCATATTAACAAATAGAAGGAGAAAAACCATAGATAATCTCAATATATGCAGAAAAAGCTTTCGACAAAATTCAACACCCATTTATGATAAAAACACTCCAGAAAGTGGGCACAGAGGGAACTTACCTCAACATAATAAAGGCCATATATGACAAACCCACAGCCAACGTCATTCTAAATGGTGAAAAACTGAAACCATTTCCTGAAGATCAGGAACAAGACAAGGTTGCCCACTCTCACCACTCTTATTCAACATAGTTTTGGAAGTTTTACCCACAGCAATCAGAGAAGAAAAATAAATAAAAGGAATCCAAATCAGAAAAGAAGAAGTAAAGCCGTCAATGTTTGCCAATGACATGATACTATTCATAAAGAAGCGTAAAGATGCTACCAGAAAACCAGTACAGCTAATCAATGAATTTAGTAAAGTAGCAGGATACAAAATTAGTGCACAGAATCTCTTGCATTCCTATATACTAATGATGAAAAATCTGAAAGAGAAATTAAGGAAACACTCCCATTTACCACTGCAACAAAAAGAATAACATACCTAGGAATAAAGCTACCTAAGAAGACAAAAGACCTGTATGCAGAAAATTAAAAGACACTGATGAAAGAAATTAAAGATGATACAAATAGATGAGAGATATACCATGTTCTTGGATTGGAAGAATCAACATTGTGAAAATGACTCGACTATGCAAAACAATCTTCAGATTCAATGCAATCCCTATCAAACTACCAGTGGCATTTTTCACATGCCATTGAAGTAGAACAAACAATTTCACAATTTGTATGGAAACACCAAAGACCCCGAATAGCCAAAGCAATCTTGAGAAAGAAAAACGGAGCTAGAGGAATCAGGCTCTCCAACTTCAAACAATACTACAAAGCTACAGTAATCAAGACAGTATCGTACTGGCACAGAAGCAGAAATACAGATCAATGGAACAGGATAGAAAGCCCAGAGATTTACTCACGCTCATAGGTTCACCTTATTTTTGATAAAGGATGAAAGAATATATAGTGGAGAAAAGACAGCCTCTTCAATAAGTGGTGCTGGGAAAACAGGACAGCTACATGTGAAAGAATGAAATTAGAACACTCCCTAACACCATACACAAAAATAAACTCAAAATGGATTAACGACCTGAATGTAAGGCCAGACACTATCAAACTCTTAGAGGAAAACATAGGCCAAACACTCTATGACATAAACCACAGCAAGATCCTTTTTGACCCACCTCCTAGAGAAATGGAAATAATAACAAAAATAAACAAATGGGACCTATTGAAACTTAAAAGCTTTTGCACAGCAAAGGAAACCATAAACAGGCTGAAAAGACAACCCTCAGAATGAGAGAAATTATTTTCAAATGAAGCAACTGACAAAGGATTAATCTCCAAAATTTACAAGCAGCTCATGTAGCTCAATATCTAGAAAACAAACAACCAAATCTAAAAATGGGCAGAAGACCTAAATAGACATTTCTCCAAAGAAGATATACAGATTGCCAACAAACACATGAAAGGATGTTCAACCTCACTAATCATTGGAAAAATGCAAATCAAAACTACGAGGTATCACCTCACACCAGTCAGAATAGCCATCATCAAAAAATCTACAAACAATAAATGCTGGAGAGGGTGTGGAGAAAAGGGAACCCTCTTGCACTGTTGGTGGGAATGTAAACTGATACAGCCACTACGGAAAACAGTATGGAGGTTCCTTAAAAAACTAAAAATAGAACGACCATATGACCCAGCAATCCCACTACTGTGCACAGACCCTGAGAAAACCATAATTCAAAAAGAGTCATGTACCACAATGTCCATTGCAGCTCTATTTACAATAGCCAGGACATGGAAGCAACCTAAGTGTCCATCGACAGATGAATGGATAAAGAAGATGTGGCACATATATTCAATGGAATATTACTCAGCCATAAAAAGAAACTAAATTGAATTATTTGTAGTGAGGTGGATGGATCTAGAGTCTATCATACAGAGTGAATTAAGTCAGAAAGAGAAAAACAAATACCGTATGCTAACACATATAAATGGAATCTAAAAAAGAAAAAAAAAAAAGGTTCTGAAGAACCTAGGGGCAGGACAGGAATAAAGATGCAGATATAGAGAATGGACTTGAGGACATGGGGAGGGGGAAGGGTAAGCTGGACCAAGTGAGAGAGTGGCATGGACATGTATACACTACCAAATGTAAAATAGATAGCTAATGGGAAGCTATGGCACAGGGAGATCAGCTCAGTGCTTTGTGACCACCTAGAGGGGTGGGATAGGGAGGATAGGAGGAAGACGCAAGAGGGAGGCAATATGGGGAAATATGTATATGTATAGCTGATTCATTTTGTTATAAAGCAGAAACTAACACACCATTGTAAAGCAATCATACTCCAATAAAGATGTTTAAAAAAAAGTCATATTTGAATTTAATATTGCCTTAGAGATTGCAGAAGAGAAAACCAATAAAGACAAGAAAAGTCACAATATCTTTCCCTTAGTGCAGAGAAGAGCAAAGAAATAAAAAGATGAAAAATACAGATGCTATTAGATGAAGAGCCACATAGACATATGCAATACACTGGAAAGGGACCATAAGACATTGAAAATAAGCAATCATCAGAGATATAATAAAAGAAAACTTTTCTGAACAAAAGCAATACCTTCTGAGAACTCAGATTAAAGTTTTTCTCCAAGAGCCAAACAAAATCAACAAAAAGGAACAACAGATACATATGTCCCAGCAACATTAAAGATGACAAGAATAAATAATTCTATGAACATGAAGACAGGGATAAACTGTTGGTATAAAAAAGGAATAAAATATCAAGCTAGACTCAGACTTTTCCTTACAATCACTCCAGATGATTCCCACATCCTTGGCAGAAAACTTGTTTAAAATGTATTGAAGCCAATCTCAATAAAAATCACACTAAGTAAAATAAAGTAAAGAAACTAAAATATAAAATATTGGTAATGAGCAATGAAATCCCATATGTAGACATCTGTCTAAATATTTGTTGTAAATATAGTTAAGAGAATAAAACAAATGCCAAATTTTATTCAAAAAGAGAATATAAAAGATAACAAAACTAATAATAATCTTGCAGAGTTTTTTTAAAGGACATGAAACTTAAGGGAAAGTAAATGTGTGTTTTCCTGTGCTAAAGTTGACAAAAAGAAGACACATCTGGGACATCCCTGGTGGCGCAAGGGTTAAGAATCCGCCTGCCAATGCAGGGGACATGGGTTTAAGCCCTGGCCTGGGAAGATCCCACATGCTGAGGAGCAATTAATCCCGTGTGCCACAACTACTGAGCCCGTGCTCTAGAGCCCATGAGCCACAACTACTGAGCCCGCGTGCCACCACTACTGAAGCTCATGCAACTTGAGCCCGTGCTCCACAACAAGAGAAGCCACTGCAATGAGAAGCCCATGCACTGTAACGAAGAGTAGCCCCCGCTTGCCGCAACTAGAGAAAGCCCACGCACAGCAACAAAGACCCAAAGCAGCCAAAAATTAAAATAAAATAAAATAATTTTTAAAAGAAATATCTAATTCTACATTGCCATTCTGATTTTAAAATAAAAAAAGTTCATATGCCAAATAACATAGCATTAAATACAATATGTGGTGAGGAGCAACAAAACAGACTGAGAAGGCAAAGTTTGGACCATCCATCAGCATTCCACATGACGTTGCATTTGTAGAACAGAGCCTTGAGAAGGGTTGAATATACTTCATTGTTTTTTAAAATCTCCATGACACCTATCCAAAAGTTAGGTTATACATTCAGTGTACGTCAATATTTAGTTTTAATGGCTGCTGTAGTCAAAAAGCTACTTACAAAAGCCCACGGAAACATATAAAAGAATCACACCACTGGCTGCACTCTCTCAATCTACTGTGCAAAGGGGATTTTTGCTAAAATTATGTTAGTAAATTTTCATCATTTCAGCTGTCAACCAGTTATTCATGCCAAATAAATGGAAAGCAATTTGATTTTTTTTATCAAATTAACTCAAAAACAATAAAATTCTTTGAACAGTTTTTAAAGCAAGTTACCTTTTTTCTTAAATTCCAAGGTTTCTGAGTGTGCATATGTGAAAGATATTATAAGTGACACATATTGTTCTCAACAGCAAAATCATGTAGGCGTGAAACATTCCAGACATGTGTTTTCAAAATGCTCTTTCCTTAGCACAAGTTTCTGTCCAAAAGCAGTTTCTCACTTGTTAAAACATCATCTCTACCTTGAAGGGTGGCATAAAATGGGTTGTTTCTTCAAAATGTCCACTTGGTCACCAAAGGGGAAAAAGTCATCAAATTTGGGATGCTTATCTTTCTGCATGAGAAAAATGTGTTTCACTTTATCTTGAAATTTGACAAGCCTTTGAAACCTTTTGCCATGAGATAACCAACTCTCCTCTGTGGGGTACAAGTAATATCCATGACCATAGCCCTTCTCTCCTGAGTGTGTTACAAAGATTCTCCCTCTTTTTTAAAAAATATGTCACTGATATTTCTGGCTTCAACTAGATATATTTCCTAATCTACGATGGAGGTAACGGATAAATTTCATGTGTAGTGCAATCATAACTCACCCTAGGACCTTTTTTATTCCAGCATAAGCAGCTGCTCCATCTGTAACTTACACTTATTCAGTTTTCCACTCCACCACCCTCCATAAAACAGCAGGGTTTTAAAAATTATTGTTAAAGAAGTAATGTACTGTTGGAAAATTATCTTCTCCAGTACATTTAGAGGATGTGTTAGAGTGGCTCAGCACACACTGTCTCTCTCTCACACACACACACAACGGGCTTTGTGCATTTAATTACTGAAAGATCATCTAGTAAACGCTCTAAGTCGAAACACCTTAGAGACATGTGTACTTTTATCCAATTATATACAGAAAACCTCCCATATTGAGGAATTTGTTCTAAAACTTGTCTTTTCAAATATATAACAATGCATTTTACCTATCTTCAAATACTTTTTGCTAATAAAGGATTATACTTTTAGATTGTCATGATATGGTTTTCTGGGTATAATTTCCATGACTTTTATCATGAAAGGAAGAACAAGTGCATCTCCTATGATGTGTGGCTTTTTGTCATTTACTGTACAAAAAGAAATCTCAAGCCAAGTTTTATATTTTTTAATACATTTGGGTTGAATATCTTATGACTTAAATATGATTGGGAAAAATGCAGACACTTGTCATCAGGTTCTCAACACCTAGTTTCAAATGCCTTGCTATTTTGAGGGCTATACTTAAACACACTTAGGTGAGATTTGAGTACACCATCATTGCTTTTACCTTTCAGTGTGACTGAGCAAGGCTTTTACTTGGGAGTAAAAGAAGTGTTGCTCTACCATTTGGTTGGGGGGAGGGGTGCGGGGTTCTTGCTGTTGTTTGTGTTTTCATTATTAGAATCATCTTCTATCTAGGGTCATTTTTCAAGAATCTTTATAATCCACTATTCCATTTAGGAGGAATTAGTTTTGTTAAAACTAGAAAATTATCTTTAAATCTACCAAGCTGGTAACAGGTAAACTGCAATGCATCACAATATGTTAAAGACTAACAAAAGCAGGATGGAGATACTATCAACCCTTCTGTTTGGAAATTGTCCACCAATCTTTTAGTAAAACTTACATGTGACACATGGCATGTAACTCTCTGGCATCAATTATCTATGGCCAGAATAAAGCTGTGTAATAAACAGCCACAAAACCTTAATGGTGTATGATAATAAACACCTATTTCACTCAGAAATCTGAGAGGATCAGCTGATTTGCAGCTGAGCTCACTCACAGTTCTGAGGTCAACTACAGCTTAGCTAGGAGGCTCTGCTGATCTTGGTTGGGCTTGCTCTCATGTCTGAGAGTTGGCTGACTTTCAGCTGGTTTACCATGGCCTCTGCTGGGATTAGTGGAGCAGCATGGCTCTTTTCTACCTCTCATCTTCCAGCAGGCAAGCCTAGGTATATTCTCATGGCAATGACAGAAGGCCATAATGAGCAAACCCAATCCCGTCAGCACTTTTCAAGCCTTTGTTTGCATCAGGTTTGCTCCCATTCCATTGGGCAAAGTAAGTCATATGGCTGAGCTCTGGGTCAGAGTGGGAGAGTACCAAAAGTGTGGATGCAGGGAAGGGAAAAGAGTTGGGCTATCACTGTAATCAATCTATTGGAATCAGAGTGACCATATCAAGCATATAGTAAATACTAATACAACTTAATATGTTTTATTAAAATAAAAATGAATAAGTGTTTTATTATTTACTTTCTAAAACCTGTATATCCTCTGAAATATATACAAAGCACTTTTGATATTATTGGCTCTCAGGGGTCTAAATTATTTTAATGATTAAGTAGATGCATTGATTTATTTTTCACCCTACTGCCAATACTTGTTATTTTTAAGACCACAAATTAAATTTCAGTAAATGCTAAAAAGCAACACCATAGAACAGATACCCTTGCCACAAAAGAAGG
This sequence comes from Kogia breviceps, assembly GCF_026419965.1. Lineage (NCBI taxonomy): Eukaryota > Metazoa > Chordata > Mammalia > Artiodactyla > Physeteridae > Kogia > Kogia breviceps. Next base: position 51,381,179 of record NC_081311.1, read on the forward strand.
AAACAAAAAATTAAGAGCATTCCTTTTAAAAACAAAAAGAAGACTTGATTATGTAAAAAATAACATTTCAAAATAATTATATGGTGTCAAAAAGAAATCAAAATCCCAGTTATAAACTATTTTTAAATACAACATAATAGAAAAAATTACTACATATAAATATATGTGTGATGTAGCCAAATCTATAATTCTAATTAACTGCTTTAGAAAAGGAATAAAACTATATGAACTATTTGACTTAAGAAATCAAGGGAAAAACACATCTTAAAAATGAAAAAAATAGTAAAGATACCAACAGAAAATAATTATTTATAAAACAGAAAATAATAGAACTAACAAAAAATTTATAGGGTGAATTTTAGAAAGAAGTAAAAAATATGCAATAAAAAGAGAAAGAGAGCTCACATGCACAATATTAGAAATAGTGAGAAAAGGATAAAGAAAGAGAGGCAGGGATTTTTTTTTTTAAATAGAGAATTACACTCTTAAAAGTCCATGCATATGGATTTAGAAACCTTAAAGGACTGGGAAATTTTAAAAAGCAAATATAAATCATCAAAACTGACCCAAGACTAAAGGAGAAATTTGAAAAATTTCATAGAGAAAAATCTGAAAACACTGTTAAAGAATTAAGCCCCCAAAAGATCATGGTCACAGATAATCTTCCAGGTGAGTCCCTTCAAAGCTCTTAATCATTACTTCAACTACCTTCTAAATGGCTGAAAAAAGAGTACTAAATAAAGGAAAACTATATATCAATTGAAAATATAAATGCAATTATCTGTGAAATTGAATCCACAATATACTCAAATAGAATATAAAACATAACTATATAAAAACTTCTCCATGAATTCAAGGGTTGCGTAATACTTGCAAATCTACTAAAACGCTGTGGTACATCAATAAGTTATAAAAACTACATTATAGCAGGACAGAGCAGAAAAAAGTGTATGATTAAATCAAGATTTCATTCATAGTGGTGGGAAAATACTAAGAAAAATTAAAAATTAAAGCATATTTCTCTAATGTGACAAAAAATATATATGCCAAGATAAGAACAGGCATATTTCTTTATGATTCAATTTAGAGGCATTCTTATTCAATTCAGGAGCAGGAAAAGAATGCTTGCCATCACCACCATTATTTTGCTACTGTCTGGGAATTTCTAATCTGTACAATAAGAAAAAGCAAAAAATAAGAAAATAAAATATCATAGATAACTATATACACATAAGATATATATTATATATAAACATATATAAGAATATATAAAATTCATTATTTTCAAAGATCAACAAAAACTGATTAGAACTAGTAAGAAATCTCATTAAAGTAAATAATTCAAAATAAATATGCATAAGCCATTAGGTTTTTATACAACCAGGAGAAGAAATGATCAATTAATGTGAAAAAATTCACTCATAACAATGTAAAACATTTAATATTCAATTAACCAAATGGAAAGAAAATTACTGTTTTTCTGTAAAAATTAAAAAAACTTGAATATATTTTTTATATTATAAAGTTATATCACAAATGTACATAAAAATTAAACTCAAAATTTTTTTCCTTTTAATGGAGTTCTAATCAAAATTACAATAAAGTTTACATGGCGCTGACTAAAGTAAATATATTTCATCATAAGAATAAAGGAAGGAAATATCTACTTTGTTAAAGAAGTGTACTATATATTTCCAGCCACATAAATGTGGCACTAAATGAAGAATTAAAAGACATTAATGAGGGAAAAAACTTGACAAACTCAGAAAAAGACCAAAGTATTTATACATACTGCTGATATGACGAGAAGCATTTGAAACCAATGCAAAACAGGAGTTTTATTTAATAAATAATATTGAGATCAAAACCATATACAAGGCCCTGTGTCCCTGTTCTTTGAATTAAATCACTTTTGCTTTAGTCTCCCAGTCCTCCATTGAGTCTCAAAAAGCCTGACTCAAGAGTTAATGATTGGTGTAAATTAGGTGACCATATGTGCGTGGGCTTGTCTCTGGGCTTTCTATCCTGTACCATTGATCTGTATTTCTGCTTCTGTGCCAGTACCATACTGTCTTGATTACTGTAGCTTTGTAGTATTGTTTGAAGTCGGAGACCCTGATTCCTCCAGCTCCATTTTTCTTTCTCAAGATTGCTTTGGCTATTTGGAGTCTTTTGTGTTTCCATATGAATTGTAAAATTTTTTGCTCTAATTCTGTGAAGCATGCCATTGATAGGAATTGCGTTGAATCTGTAGATTGCTTTGGGTAATATAGTCATTTTCACAATATTTATTCTTCCAATCCAAGAACATGGAAGAACATGGTATATTTCTCCATCTGTTTATGCCATTTTTGATTTCTTTCATCAGTCTTTTATAGGTTTCTGAGTACACGTCTTTCACCTCCTTAGGTAGGTTTATTCGTAGGGATTTTATTTTTTTTTTTTTTTAAGAAGATGTTGGGGGAATAAATTTATTTTTGCTATGTTGGGTCGTCGTTTCTGTGCAAGGGCTTTCTCTAGTTGTGGCAAGCAGGGGCCACTCTTCATCGCGGTGTGTGGGCCTCTCACTATCGCGGCCTCTCCTGTTGTGGAGCACAGGCTCCAGACGCACAGGCTCAGTAGTTGTGGCTCATGGGCCTAGTTGCTCCGCGGAACGTGGGATCCTCCTAGACCAGGGATCAAACCCGTGTCCCCTGCATTAGCAGGCAGATTCTCAACCACTGCGCCACCAGGGAAGCCCGGTATTTTATTCTTTTTGCTGCAATGGTAAATGGGATTCTTTCCTTAATTTCTCTTTCTGATTTTTCATTGTTAGTGTATAGGAATGCCAGAGATTTCTGTGCATGAATTTTTTATCCTGCAACCTTACCAAATTCATTGATTAGTTCTAGTAGTTTTCTGGTGGCATCTTTAGGATTTTCTATGTATAGTATCATGTCATCTGAAAAACAGTGACAGTTTTACTTCTTCTTTTCCAATTTGTATTCCTTTTATTTCTTTTTCTCCTCTGATTGCCATGGCTAGGACTTCCAAAACTATGTTGAATAACAGTGACAAGAGTGGACATCCTTGTCTTGTTCCTGATCTTAGTGGAAATACTTTCAATTTTTATCCAAAACATACAAACAGCTCATGGAGCTCAATATCAAAAAAACAAACAATTCAATTAAAAAATGGGCAGAAGACCTAAATAGACATTTCACCAAAGAAGACATACAGATGGCCAAGAGGCAAATGAAAAGATGTTCAACATCACTAATTATTAGAGAAATTCAAATCAAAACTACAATGAGGTATCACCTCACACAGGTTAGAATGGCCATTATCAAAAATTCTAGAAACAATAAATGCTGGAAAGGGTGTGGTGAAAAAGGAACCCTCCTGCACTGTTGGTTGGAATGTAAATTGATACAGCCACTATGGAGAACAGTATGGAGGTTCCTTAAAAAACTACAAATAGAACTACCATATGACCCAGCAATCCCACTACTGGGCATATACCCTGAGAAAACCATAATTCAAATAGAGTCATGTACCAAAATGTTCATTGCAACTCTATTTATAATAGCCAGGACATGGAAGCAACCTAATGTCTATCGACAGATGAATGGATAAAGAATATGTGGCACATATATACAATGGAATATTACTCAGCCATAAAGGGAAACAAAATTGAGTTATTTGTAGCGAGGTGGATGGACTTAGAGTCTGTTATACAGAATGAAGTAAGTCAGAAAGAGAAAAACAAATACCGTATACTAACACATACATATGGAATCTAAGAAAGAAAAAAAAATGGTACTGATGAACCTAGTGGCAGAGCAGAAATAGAGACATAGACATAGATAATGGACTTGAGGACATGGGGTCGGGAGGGGGAAGCAGGGGCGAAGTGAGAGAGTAGCACTGACATATACACACTACCGAATGTAAAACAGATAGCTAGTGGGAAGCAGCAGCATAGCACAGGGAGATCAGCTCAGTGCTTTGGGATGACCTGGAGGGGTGGGATAGGGAGGGTGGAATGGAGGCTCAAGAGGGAGGGGATATGGGAATATATGTATACATACAGCTGATTCACTTTGTTGTACAACAGAAACTAACACAGTATTGTGAAGCAATTATACTCCAATAAAGGTCTATTAAAAAAAAAAGTTAAAGGTACAAAAAGAAAAAAGAGTTAATGATTGGGAAATGTGAAGATGGAGAAACAAAGAAAAGCTTTTGGGCCTGGAAACTGGTAACAATTTAGACTATAAATCTGACACATAGCAGAATCCCAGTTCCCTGAAAGATATAAATAAAGGCCTGACAGATATGCCTAAGTTGTTTTTACAGGAAGCTGACCCCCACCAGATGAAAGCTGCTGACCACGAGAACAGACTGGTTGAAACCAGAAGGCTGATGATGCTTGAAACTTCACCTTGATGTCAATCAAACCAAGAATTGTGTATGAGCTGATCAGCCCCCTCCCTCACACTGCCTTTAAAACCCCTTCCCTGAAAGCCACTGGGGAGTTCAGGTCTTTTGAGCACAGGCTGCCCATTCTCCTTGCTTGGTGCCCTGCAATAAATGCTGACCCTCCCTTCACCACAACCCGATGTCAGTAGCTTGGCTTTACCACCCGTGGGTGATCGGACCCAAGTTAGGTTCAGTAGCAATTGTTTAAGCATTTAAAAATAATAAAATTAGATCTCTACCTCATACCACACACTAAAATAATTTCTGAACAGTTAACAAGCTAAATCTAAGAAACTAAACCACTGAAAAAAGTAGCGTGAATAGCTATCTGATCTTAGAGGTAGGAAGATCTTTGTAATCATGAGAGCAAATGAAGAGTCTGATTGATTTTACTACATTTTAGTAAACTAAACAGATTTCAAAACTTCTGAATATCTAAAAAACATAAACGAAATTAAAAGACTACTGACAGGGCTTCCCTGGTGGCCCAGTGATTGAGAGTCTGCCTGCCAATGCAGGGGACACGGATTCGTGCCCCGGTCCGGGAAGATCCCACATGCCACGGAGCGGCTGGGCCCGTGAGCCACGGCCACTAAGCCTGCGCGTCCACAGCCTATGCTCCGCAACCGGAGAGGCCACAACAGTGAGAGGCCCGCGTACCGCAAAAAAAAAAAAGAACTGACAAAATGAAGAAATATGGGTAACCTATACACCAGATCAAGGGTTTTTTGGCCAAAAAACCAAAACATAAAACAGAAGCAATACTGTAACAAATTCAATAAAGACTTTAAAAAAATGGTCCACATCAAAATAAAACAAAATAAAATCATGGACAGAAGATTATTTAGTGAGAAGAAATTCTTCATAATATAATGTTAAATAAGCAAAGCCAACCCATGCATGCAGTTCACATGATCACCTATTGGTTTATGAAAGAGAGAGACTTAGAAAATAGGCCATAATTTTAATTTTGATGGTAGTAATTTTGTCCATTTCTATTTCTAGTTTTTACAATGAACATATATTACATTTATAAATCAGAAAGAAAATAATAAATCTTCAAAATTTACTCATTCAACATTTTTAAAAGCACAGTGTTCTCCAAGGTTAACTTCTTAGCAACTCTCCTAAATAACCCATTGTTCCTTCAGATAGATTGAAGTCATCTGTCTGGAATTTTGAAAGCTGACAGCAGCCATTTCAGACCTTCCAGCATTCTTTCTCCCAGATGTAATAGAAAGAGATCATCATGTAAAATAATGGCAGAAAGAAAGTATACAACGGGAGTTTTGATTCACATTTTGAAAGACAGTATGTAACAAATAGAGTCAAGTGGCAGAAAAACACAAAACACACCAATAAGAAATTTCCCAACTCCACACTGCCAATAGGTCCAGCATATTGTCTTTAATCTGTTTGGCAGAATATAATGCTGCAAAGAGAAACAGATAAATCAGGACAAACAGCCATCGGTTCCCAGATCCCAGAAGGACTGTGTGCTACCCTTCTTCAGTCTGAGAAAGCTGCCAAGAGACAGGGCCATGGGGTGTGGGGAGCTGCTCCATTCACCCGGCTTCCAATTTTAGATTCCATCTCCAGGCTGGAAGCAATTAGCGCTCAGAGCAGCACAGCCCCAGTTATCAGGAAACTGTTTATCCAGAATCCTCAAGGTCTGAACAGCCCTGAGCCCGACATAGAGACTTGGAGGAGGAGGAGGTAAGGCCGGTGGGTGGAAGGTGAAGAGGTGAGTACCGCACGCAAAGTCCATGACCATAAAAGGGATGCTGAGCAAAGGAGAGAGTAAAAGGCTGAGGATAACGCCCACCCGGGGTCTCCCACTGTGAGGGGCAGGCCCTGTGCTGGCCCAAATTATCTCATTAAAGCCTCTCAAGGGTTCTGAGCAGTCAAGAGATGACAGTTGAAGGAATTTACTCAAAGTCACATAGCAGGGACTGAGCAGGACTTGAATGCAAATCTGCTTGGCCTCAAAGCCCCTGCTTGTTTCACTGCACTCTCGCTGGGCAGTGGTGTGTACACGCAGCCCAGCAGTGAGAAGGCATGCAGACAGCCTCCCTTTTTAGGCTCGTGGAACAGCAATCTCACTTTCTCTCATCTTTTTTATCCTCCTCCATCTCTGCTTTACTGCAAGAGTCTCATTCCTTCCATACTCGTCCCCCCTCATCATTTTCTCTCCATCACCCACTCTTTCTCCAGGTTTGCATCCTCCTCCCACACAATGGAATCTGCTGACGCCCAGGGTCTAGGTCCCTCTTCCTGACCTTTCTCTTCTGCTCTCCACATACCCCAACAGCGTTCTGAACTATAAATGTGTAGAAGCTCTTGTAACACCAAACGTTTTCAAGAAAAAAACAGAAAGACCTAAACTCACTCCATAGAATGAACTACATATGCATTTTACTAAATGAAGCAGATTGATGCATGGATATAGCTACAGAAGTAGAGACCATCCAAAAAAAGAAGAGGTAGCAAGATCAAATAAATTTAGGAAACAGAACATACTCAGCTCCTCTTCACCATGCATAAGAGCCTTAGGCTTGGAATAGTCCTCCAGTTAAAGGACCATTTTTTAACTCAAATTTCTTTGAACACAGAAGCCTTTTATGTAGGACACTTCTAAATGTTTCACAGAATACAAGTAATACAGTAATAACCAAAAGAACACAGTTTGAGAAAGGTTGATATTTACTTTACATAATAGTACAAACCATGGTATGCCAGGAGAGGCTGAGCAACGGGCCTGCTCTGGTCATGCTCTCAAATTCCTTTTCTTTGGTTGTCTGGTCTGCCCCTCACCTTCCACACCCACCTCGGGGCTGCCCCTGGCCCCCCATCCATGAATGGGCAGGGTAGTTTGGACTCTGCAGACATGGATCCAAGTCCTCCCTGACAGGGACAAGTGGGCCAACTTCTCTGGGCATCAGATTCCATGCTGTCAAATCAGCAGCATGTTATCTACATACCTGGCATGGCCCTACCCACAGGAATATCCCCTCCTAGACACAAACACTCTGTCTCTCTCTGTCTTTGGCTCTGTCTCTTTGTCTCTGTCTCTCTCTCTCACCCCCACCACCCCGAATGATCTATACTGAATTGGTCTCTTCTCTCTATCAGGGTCGATATACTCATTGCAGAGTCTTCAAACTCTGTGTCTAAAATTGCTTCAAATTCAGCCTTGCAAGCACTAACTTCAGCAAGTGTAAGTCTATTTCTTGAGCTATTTCCATTTTCCATTTGTTAGTGACAGATGCCTGCAATTACTGGAATTTCAGGAACAACACTTCCTTCCAAACCACCCTGCAAATATCAGCAGCAGAACACCTTCTCTTGGCTGCTACATTGGGATGGAGGATTAGGGAGGTTGACAGTCCTACCTTTGATGTTAGAACAGCTTCCAAGCTGAATTTTCCTGAAAATGTCTTCCTTTCGTGGGATTTTTTCTGCACTCAATGACTGTATCCCCTCTCCCACTCTCAAACCCTCCTTCTCCCCACCAATTTGTTTTAAAGCTGCACCTCCTGCCTTACTGGGTTTGTTGTGTCATCCTCTGAGGCCAGGTGTCCCGGTACACCTGCCCCAGCTCACAACAGGCCTAGGCAGCAGTCAGTTAGCTTGCAAAGTGCACTAACTCATTTGCAACCCAGATCCAAAGAGTTGCCCTTTGATCTTGGAGGATGTAACACTGTAGGTAATTACCCAGAGAGACTAGCACTTGGAAATACAATCACATTTTCTTGTTACTTATTAGAACAAATAAGACCGCATCAGGCTCTTCCATGTTCCTCCAGTCCTGGCATTTTCATTCCTGCATAAATAGCATCACTAAGCTCACCAGCACATGCTAGTCTTGCTCTGGAATGGGAAAATACCCTTTCCTGACAAAAGACTGGTGTTTGAATACCCCAATCAGAAGAAAAGCTCAAGGAGGAGTTCCAGGAACCTACCTGAAGGAGCCCCTGGGACTTTGCCCTCCAACCTGCGCCTCCAAGGTTAGCAGTTTACTGCAAAACAGAATTGAAAACAACCCCCCCGCCCCGAGGGTTTGTCCCAGCCTCCCAGGTTGGCATGATGGAAGAGCATGGGCTTGGGAGACGGAGATGTGGATGAAAATGTCTGCCCCACTATTTGTTGGCTGTGGGATCCTAAACAAGCCTGGCTCCGGGCAGGAATGGATTTTAAAACATCTGGGCCTCTTTTCTCCTTCTGAAAGCATTCACAGGTTAGCCAACACATTCAGCCACCACCATAGGAAGTGCCTCTGTGATCATTACAAGGGAAGAAGTTCTTGTCAAAGTGTGTATTAACCTCTGGGCGCTCCACCAAGACCTCAGGAGAGGCATGAAACAGCAGAAAGAGTGTCCTCTTATGGGGTGCTGACCCAACCTCCCCTCGTGCTCCCTCCACTCTGCAGACTGGGAGAACCAGGTCTGGATGAGAGCTTGGACCCGCCTCTAGCTGGGCTGTGCATACAGAAATAAGGCTCCCTCTGACAACAAAGTTACCCTTAGGAGCAACTTGTGAATTAGTTTTTTCAAGCCCCAAACATCATTCCAATCCATTCCCTCCTCCCCACACTTACTGCCCAGTCTGCAGACTCATCAGTTCTCCTCTGAACCCCTAGGTAGCTCCTTAACTCCAGCATTGCTCCTCTCCAGGAACCATCCCTCAGCTGCCAAGGTCAAGTTTCAAAAATAAGAACCTGGTCAAGCTAACACTGAGGTGCGGGCCCCATCATCTTCCACAGAAATGAATGCAAACATCTTCCCCACGACCTACCCACACTGGCCCCCTTATGTCTTCTCTTGCTGTATTCCATAGTCCACACTCCACATGAGCCGAAATGATAAGTTGAAAAACAGAAGTTAGGTCACGTCATTTCCCATCACACTCAGAAAAGAATTCAGATCAGGGGACCGTGTAAACCCTTCCATCCGACTGCTCCTTTGATGCTCACTGCACTCAGGCCCTCCATGTGTCATCCTCCGTCTGTGGGACCTACCCAATGCACTCCAACCTCGGCCCTCGTCACCTCCTTAGGCTGGAATCCACTTTCCCAGATCTTGCGCAGCTGACTTCCCTTCTCTCCCTTATCACTCCTCCAAAGAACTTCCTTGACCTCGCAGGTTGGAACACTCAGGGAATCAATGCATTTATTGTATCTCTCCCTCCACCAGATGTAAGCTGCATAAGAACAGAAACATGCCTTTCTTGTCTTGATCACCCCACTATTCCCAACTCTGAGACAAGTACTTGGCACTTTCAATAAAGTTTTACTGAGTAAATGGATGGAAGGATGGTGAATTATGTCACTTCCTTGATTCAAACCAGCCAGTGACTTGCACTAGGATGAAGCCCTCACTCCTTCCATGGCAGGCAAAGCCCCACATCAGCCCTGCCTACGTCATCACCTCATCCTCCACATTTCCCTAGTTCCAGCCTTCTGGTACTTAGAAAACAAATGCCAAGCTTGGAAATAAGACAAAAAAGCTTCTTGTGCCTTTCAATGTCACTCTGACACACTGCTTAACGAGCCCACCTAAGGATCCCCTAATGTTCTAGGGAAAAGTAATTTTGTTTGACTTATTGTGAAGGTAGACGTTAACTTCAGAATATTGATAAGTTACAAATAATTTAACTTAGTAGAGATCTAAATGAATTTTTTCCAATAGAAAATATACCAAATGTTACAGTTGTACTGCCGTGTGGAATATTAACCAGTTGGTATCTAACCTAACAATCTTATTTCAGCATTCTTTCTTTCATTGACAACATGTTTCAAGCTCTCATATTGTCCTTTAGATCAGTTTTACCATTCTGCTGGTTCCCTCTTTAATGTGTTAAACCAATCTTAGATATGTGATCACTATATATTTTGGGGTATTTGAGGATATTATGCTTTGACACTAATTACTAACACACGACTATTCCATGTTCTTACAGCTCTGCCGTATTTGCTCCTTTTGCTGCTACAACATGCCTTTTCTCAGCCCTGCCCTCTATACCCCCTGCCCCCAACTCCAGACCCATTTTCCTCCAAGTTGTCCCCTACTAATCAGGCCAAACTCAAATGTCAATTCCTTAAGCCTTTCCTGATGCAGCCAACACACACACAAACATACACACCTCCTTGAAATACATAGCTTTTTCTCAGAAAAAAAAAGGAAGAACATGGAGTAGGGTAGGTCCACTAGGCATGTGCCAAGACTTAGACTAGCATCAATGCCTTCCACCTGTGAAGGGAGTAACTCAGCTCCTCCTGGGACATTAGGGACCTGGAAGAAACAGAAATACTTCTGGAAAATCTCCACTCCTCAGAATCCAAGTACATACTCCAAATGATGGATCAGGTGGGGACTTTTCTTCCACAGAAGTGATCAGCTCATAGTACTCAGTATAGTAAAGCAGTTGAGTGCGCTGCCTCTGGAGCTGGACTCCCCAGGTTCAAATCAGGTTCAAATCTTACTAGCTGTGTGACCTGTGTGACTTTAAACAACTTACTTAACCTCTCTGAGCCAGTTTTCCCCACTGTGGAATGGAAATAATAATAATAGTATAACTGTGTCCACATAGACTACCATAAGAATCAAACAGAATACTGTAACTAGAGTGCTTGAAAAATGGGAATGATAATAATAGTAAACCTATCCTCATTCTGATTTAAGAATCAAATGGATTAGTATAGCTAGAGTGCTTAGAAGATCAAGCAGCATGTGAGTGACAGGTGAGTGCTTCTATGGTACTACGGTTCTTATTCCAGATAAGCCTCTTGGGCTCGCTTCTTCCCCAAGTCAGCTAGTGCTGCAGTGATGAGACCTGGGGCACCAGGAATATAACCGAGTAAGTGGAGAGGAGCTACCACAGCAGCAACGGATATAAGACCATACGTTCCCATTGCAAACATATTGTAAACAACTGGGAATTCTGAGTACCCAACCCAGTACCTGGCACAGAAGGTATCTAGTAAATGCTGGGTCTTCCCTCGGCCATCTCTGTTCTATCTGTTCCCAATCCCAACCTTTATCTTCCAGGCAAGGAAGAGTCTGAATGCTTTCAATGCTTGTGTAGAACACTGACTCAGGTCAAGGGCTGTTTCTGATCATTATTCATCTTTTCATTACTGTCATGTATTTTATAGATCTTGCATTGAAGTTTTTTTCCCAACATTTTAAAGTGAGACTCTTGCTTCAGCAGATTCCAGATCCTAACATCTGGTGAATTATAAACAATTGTGTGGGGTTTTTTTTCTTCTTAATTTTAAAAATCAATAAGTAGTCTGTGGTGCCTTTAAAAGATATTAAATATCACAATCAACTTGGATTTTATTATGAAGATGACATTTTCAACAGTGTCTACAAAATCACAGGATTTGTGAGATCTTGAAGTGTTGGGCTTTCTGGAAAACTTCTTATTATGATCCGGAACAGAATTGGAAGGGCCCATCATTCAGGCCAGCAGAAATTTTACATGAGAACAAATTCAAGGCAAATTAACAGATTTACTGGAAATGACTTTTTTCCCCATTCAAAAGTAAAGTAGAAGAAGAAGTTAAAAATTAAAGTTTGAAGAAGCTTTGGAATAATCCTAACTTTACTTACAATTTAATGAATAGCAGAACATCAGTTAGAACACAATGCTGCTTTGAGCCACTGAAATATTTATATCTAGGCCATGTGAGAAGAAACAATGTGAATCACTCACAGTGGAAATAGTAGAGGCCAAAGGCAGAAGCCATGGCCTTGGAGAGCAGGCAGTCCAAGGGGAGAGGGCAGAGGGGAGGGGGCAAGGAAATGAGAAGTTGGAAGCTTGGAGAAGCATGTTTCTCACCTGAGTTTTCAAGCCATCGGGGGACAGAGACAGGATGGATCCAGCCCTCCTTGTTCGCTGCCCTGTACCCTTCCCATTTTTCCATGTTAGAGGTAAAACCTCAGAAGCTCCATCATCCTCTACCAGTACGGACGTTGCTCCAGGTAGCCCCCTTGGGCAGGCTGACTGACTTGGTCCGCCACTGAAGGTCAGGGCCAAGGACAGTGCTCTACCAAGCTCCCCACGAAAGACAAGTTGCTTCTGTAGGTTCAGGAGATGCATGAATAGCAGTGAATTCAGTGGGCCCCTACTCTGCTGGCTGCTGGATTTGAAGATAAAGGAAAAGATTATACACATACACTCATATTTTGTTTAAATCTGGGTCTGCCCAACTCATTGAATGGTCCTTTCTGACCCTCTAGCACTCTCAACTGTACCCACAGCAGGATAATAAGTGGCCTTCCTATACTGTTCCAACTCTGCTAACCCATCTCCCACATCGGAGGCAGCCTGAGACCACTCACTAGCCTGCCCGTCCATGCCTTCCCCGTGACGGAGTTGCACCCTCACCCTGTAGTTCACTTTCCTCCAAATCAAGTCCATGGCTCAGGAGGAGCGTTTGTCTAACCCTGTCAGTTCCTCCGAGCGCCCAGCTCTGCCAGTACCAGAAAGGCATGGAAGTCACGGCCTGGCGATTCCTTCGTAGCTGAGACAACACTGACATCTTGTGGTCTGGAATTCTGCCTGCCCCAAGCATCACAGGACAAAGCCACCCCCAAGCCCACCAGGAGGAGACTTTCCCAGCCCTACAGGTAGGAGCGGATCAGTCCTGTGCGGACCCTGCGTGCAGGGGGCTCAAGGTCCAGCAGGACACCCAAGTAACCAACATATACTGGATGATACAGTCTGTGATCAGACCTGCCATGCACATGGGTTCCAACCCAGTCAGCAAATAATCAGTGTGCAATACTGTGGGCAGCTCCAGAACCAGGTGGCAGTAAAAGGCATGCAGGCAATTACAATCCAGTGAGCAAAGTGCCAATTAAGGTATGTATGATATCTGTGAGAGCTCAGAGGAGAGAGGGGAAAACAGCCTAAGAATAAGGTAAGACTTTGGAAGTAACACTGGGTCAGAATCTCCAAGAATACTTTGGAGCCATCACAGAAGCAGGTGAGGAATGAACAAGTTAGAATTTCTGACCTTGCAGAATAAATTCAACTTAGAGATGGGGTACTAAGCTAGGGAGATGACTTTACAAGTGTGGAGGGGGTAGGCACGTGGTTTATTTGGGGAGAAGCAAGAGTAGGGGGCACAGATAGGGAAAGGATAGAAAACAAGTCTGGATAGAGAAAGTTTCAAATGCCAGAATGAAGAGCTCAAACTGTATTCGACTGCCAGGAATCACATAATAAAGTTGTATTTAAGAAGAAATAATCTGGCATGGAAGGAATAGAAGACAAGTCTGGATAGAGAAAACCTCACATGCCAGAATGAAGAGTTCAAACTGTATTCAGTTGCTGGGAATCACATAACAAAGTTGTATTTAAGAAGAAATGATCCTACAAAGATAAAGCATGAACTATATGCATAAAAACACACCTGGAAAGATATTCATCATAATGTCAGCAGCAGTTATCTCTAGGGCAACAGACTACATGTGCTTACTTGTGTCCTTTTATTCTTTCTTTTTCTGCATATCTAATTTTTCAGTTTTAATTAATTTTTATTACCTTTGTAATGAAAGAAATAACAACACAAGTTATCATATGAAGTATATGAATGGTGGAATTTGGAAGCTGCCCACTGGCTCATGCTGTGATGGTCAGTCTCATCCATGAGAAAGGGGGTAGGACAGGGGACCATGTAAGATTTAGGATCAGACACCAGCATCTGTCACACTCGAGGAACCTTGGGTACCTACCCAAACTCATACTTCAGACAGAGAAGCAAGGTCTGCTGAGGGACAGTGGCTCGCACGAGGACACACAGCCCTCCCGGACCTCAGGATACAAGCTCAGCTCCTGCTTTCCACTCAGGACCCCTACGTCCACCCCTTGCTGCTCAACACCTCCTATAACCTGTGTGGCCAGAAGCTCACCATGCACAGCAAGGACCCACAGCTCTACAAGGCCTCACAGGTAGCAGGCGGGCCCAGGCAGTGTTGGCAGGTCTGCCTTTTCACAGGCCAAGGTCAAGTTCCCTCTTTCACATTAAGACATACTGTAAAGCTCAACTTGAAAAGAGAAACAACAGAATATCAGGACTTTCATATGATTGCGCCCAACAGTTCTCAAAGTGGGGTGCTGGGAGCCATGGAAGTCCCCATGGCCCTTTCAGTGGGTCTGTGAAGTCAAACTATTTTCACAGTAACATTAAAGTACAATTTGGCTTCTGCACTCTCGTTCTTGCATGAGCATACAGAGGACTTTTCCAGAGGTGACCTGATGTGTAATATCGCAGCAGATTGGATGGAGCTCCTGAAGTCGCTGTTGAATGATGAAAAGGCAAGTGCAAACTTTATTCTACTGAATCTATTTGACTGAATGCAAAGGCGGAGATGAGAACCCAGCTGTCTCCCATCCAGCTAGACATTAAAGAAAGTTGCAAAAATATAAAACCATACCACTCTTCTCATTATTTATTCTAATTTTTGAATTAGAAAATATAGTTATTTTTAAGTGTTAGGTTTACAGTTTGTTGTTTTATTTGAATGAGTTCATAAATACATAAATTTAAAATTTATCGGGGCTTCCCTGGTGGCGCAGTGGTTGAGAGTCTGCCTGCCGATGCAGGGGACACGGGTTCGTGCCCCGGTCCGGGAGGATCCCACATGCCGCGGAGCAGCTGGGCCCGTGAGCCATGGCCGCTGGGCCTGCACATCCGGAGCCTGTGCTCCACAACGGGAGAGGCCACAATGGTGAGAGGCCCATGTACCCAAAAAAAAAAAAAAATTTTTAATTTATCTTTTCTAATTTATAATATTGTAAATATTGCCTGATATAACCCACATAAACAAAAAGTCTTTGGAATCGCCATTAATTTTTAAGAGTGTGAAGAGGTCCTAAGACAAAAAAAAATTCAGAACCTCTAATCGGACTTTCCAACTTATCATTCTGTACCCCTCCCTGCACTGACAACAGCACCTGCCCATGCCCCCCACCTACAGGGGACAGTCCTTCTCTCTTAGCCCTTGTGTCCTCAGATGGACACCTAGCACATTTCCTACCAGATGCATCTCTCTACCAGATGCATATCTCCTCCCTCTCTCTCTCTCCCTACCCCGCCACTTCACCCCAAGCTGTGCCCTTGGCCTCAGGCAGGGTTGGGCTGACAGTGTCCTGGGCACAGAGTGGCTTTCTTCCCTCTCTCCTGCTTTCCTGCCACCAGTTGCAGCCCTAGAGCCTGCATCCTGTAAGCTACCTGTCTTCCTTCCTTCCAAGTGCTTCTAAAACAGCACTTCTCTCCAGAGGTTGGCCCCCAAACCTCTTTAAGGGGATCACAGACTGAGGAACCTGACAGAATGAAGCTTGCACCTGCCTCTTCATTATTCAGCCATCGTTTCAGGAACCCCAGCTCCATGCCAGATGCTGAGGATCGGAAGACGAAAAAGACATGTCCCTCAGCCTGCCCCACAGTTTCCAGGGAAATGAAGACGGAACTAGCAGCTATATCTTAGGAAAGCCGGGAAATGTTTCCCAGAAGATATAACATTTGACATGGATTATACAAAATGAGGAGGTGTGTATCAGTTGAAGAACTGAAGATGTTTTCCTCGTGAGAGAAGAGTCCTTTCACAGTCACACAAATGCGAAAATGCAAAGCATGTTTAGGTAGCTGAACAGATCGATGTGGGTAGACTACGGTGTGCATATATGTGTGTGCATGTGAATGTGTATAAGTGTATGTGTGCATATGTTGTGTGCACGTGTGTGAGCAGGTGTGTACGGCTGTGTGCATATGTGCACATGTGCCTGAGGGCATGCATGTGTATGTGGGTATGTGCCTTGTGTGCATGTGTGTTCATGTGTCCACGTGTGTGTGTGAACATGGTGATGGCGAGGGAGGTGCGTCTCTTGGGAGAGAGAGGAGAAAGTGGGAGGGAAGGGAACTGTGCTAGACACCTTACACATGGTCTCTATTTAGTCCTTGCAGCAGCCTTGCCATATGGCTGTCATGGTACCCATCCTACAGAGAGGATTAGTGAATCGCCCAAGGACAAACGAGTAACAGGTGATGAAGCTATAATTCAGGCCAAGCCTCTAACCAGCCCCAACCACAGGGACCTTAGACTCGAGTACTGTAAAGTCTGGAAACCTAGCTCTTTCACGTGCCCACCTCTCAAGTAGAATCTCACTGAGTCCCAGAATGCCCGACATTCTGCTGAGAAAACCTCACTGGACGGCGCTTATTTCCCAGAGAGTTCCTCCATCTGTGCAGGGCAACTCTACACCTCTGCCACTGAGGCAGAAGCTAACACTTTTTTACAAAGCTTTTCTTGCAATTTAGAGAGCCAACAGGACAACAAAAACTAGGATTTGAGTCTTTTGGAACGGCCCGTTGGGAAATAAAGTAGGAGGTCAAGGTTTGAGGAAGTTGGCAAGGACCATCAAATCCTCTCTGCCGGACCGGGCCGCTGAGTACTTGGCTTAGCTCCGCACAGAAACGTCCTGGCTCTGCCGGGCTCACTGACCTGGGCTCTCCTGATCTGCCTCCTGTTAAGTCTGCTCACTAAACAGTGGTGACTCAAACTCCGTGCATCAGCTAAATGAAAAAGGGGACTCCTCCTTCTATCAGGTACCAGGACACTACATTCTCTCACTTAAGCCATGCCGGTTT
Organism: Kogia breviceps; assembly: GCF_026419965.1. NCBI lineage: Eukaryota > Metazoa > Chordata > Mammalia > Artiodactyla > Physeteridae > Kogia > Kogia breviceps. The sequence continues at coordinate 51,398,298 of NC_081311.1, forward strand.
GCTACACGCTATATTTCTATATCATGTTATATAGAGTAAAACTGTATATCACATATTACATATTTTATCATTTATCATATATTTAATACATAAATATTTTATATATGTAATACACAATTATTTAATTATGTATTAAATATAGTTAATGAAATACATATTAATTTACACACTTAATATAATTAATAAAACTAAACATTGTCTATGTTTAATACATAAATATTAAATGTTATGTATCCCATGTGGCTTATTACATGTTTTATTTTTAGTACAGTCATTTGAATCTGTTATTTATCACCCCGTTTTCAGACAAGAAAACTGAAGCCCAGCAGGCTTTGATAACTTGTGTAAAGTTCTGCTATTAGGAAGTGACAAACGGAATGCAAAGCTACATCTTCCTGAAATTAGAATCGTGCCTTTTTCTCTGCCGCAGCTCTCTGGATGGGTCTCATGCTCAGTCACAACTAGGATGTGACCAGAGGCAGCCTGGACCTCATGGTCTCGCCTCCGGCCTCCTCTGCTCCCTGTGCACCAAGGCTGACTCAGCCGGGTCCAGCCACCGCCATCTCTTCGCAGCCTGAGGGTGATGGTAGCCCTATGGACATACGTGTGTGTGTGTGTGTGTGTGTGTGTGTGTGTGTGTGTGTGTGTGCGTGGCTGCTGTCAGGCATTGTGCTAATTGTAGGCAGAGGGTGGTGGCAGCCCTATGGACATGTGTGTGTGTGTGTCTGTGTCTGTGTCTGTGTGTGTGTGTGTGTGTGTGTGTGGCTGCTGTCAGGCATTGTGCTAATTGTAGGCAGTGGCTTTTTTTTTCAATCTGTGTATTTTTATCTGATAATGAGAAATCTTGTGGACATACTTTTAAAGTCCTGGCCTGAAATCATTCAGCAAAGTATGGCTCACCCAGAAATACAATATTACAGAGCCCTTAAAAAGCATGTTTACAAAGTGTTTTTATGGCCATGGAAATAAATGCTCACATGTAAAGCTAATAATAAAAACAATAACAGATACACATTCATATTCATAGCATGAGATCAACAACACAAAAAAAAATTCATAGAGGAAAAGTCAAATAGGAAGATCACCTAATGCTAACAGAGGTTATTTCTGGATGATGGGCTTACAGCTGCCTGTTTCTTCTTCTTTTGACTTTTCTGTATTTCACAATCTTCCACAACAGACATGCATCGCTTTGCAATGCAGTGTGTGGGGTGGGGGCAGGGAGGGTATTTAGAACCTGACTTGCCTTGAAAACTGTGTGACGCCCCTTTCCCATGCACTTCAAAGGGCCCAGGGCTGGAGTGCGGTTCCCCATCTGGAGAGCCTGCCAGAGTCTCTCAGCAGGAGCTCCGCAACCCCTGCCCCTGTGGGCCTGTGGTTTGATGTCTCTGCCCTCCTATTCTCCCTTCTCGCTTCACCTGAATTTCCCTGAGGAAGGCATAGGCTGCAGCCTGAATTCAATCTTCCCTCCCCAGCCGGCCCACATCGCTCAGCTCTGCAGCCACCAAACCAGACACCAGGCCTGACTGCTGGGTAAAATGAGCCTGCCCCACAATAGACCTCATCCCTGGGGGCCTCAGAGAACCCCCCCCCCAGCCCTGTATGGGCAAGTGTCCAACCCTCTCAGAGGGCAGGGCCCAGAAAGGCACCCAGGAACCCCTGTGCCCCCTCCCTCTTTGTCCATCGCTGTCACCCAGGACCACATATGGGACACTAGCAACTCACTTCTTCTCCCACAGCATTTAATCTGTGCTTCCTACAGGGGAAGCTGAGCAACCCCCTGCTTGGAGGAGGTCAAGTTCCACTGGGGGACAGACACATGACAACACATTGGATAAGTGGAGGGATCTGCACCACGTCCAGTGGGGTGGCAGTGGGTGGAACAGACCCTGTGCCTGGGAAAGGCTGCCCGGGAGCAGCTGGGTCTGAGCCAGATTCCTGAAAGATGAGGAGTGATTGGTTAGAAGAGAGATGGGTCAGCATTTTGTGCAATGCAAACAGTGTGGGCAAAGGAGCAGACACAAAATCAGAGTGTTTGAGATCTCTGGCAGGAAGTAAGATGGTTAAGATGGGAGCCGAAAGGGTACCAGCCCCATCTGCGGTGCAAAGGAGGTGGGAGTCCCTCCTTTTGGCAAACGGAGCCAGTCGGGTCCGTAAGCGGAGGAGCTATCACGGTGACAGGACAGGAAAAAACATCGAAGGCATTAACAGCCACGGGAGTTGCAGTGGATATTTTGTCTGCCCAGCCCCCTAGGACCTGAATGGAAATCTACCATAGAGTAAGAAGCACATATTTGTTCTGCCCTGGTCCAGACATGAGCAGTGACATAAACGGGGTACATTTCAGACCCTTTCACAGTCCCAGCTCTGCTGGGGAAACTGACCTGAGCTGGCCAGAGAGTGCCACGCCTGGGAACTTGGCACTGGGAACCAGAGACACTTAATCTCATCTCCTTGGGGGCCCTGGTCTATGACCTATGAACCTGAGAGAAGCTGGTGGTGGTCTTATTTGACACCAGATAGAGCATAGGGGGAGCTATTCTACAAGAAATGAAGCAAACAATACAAGAGAAATAGAGGAGAGAGGTCACGATGGAAAGGTGTCTGGGCTCTGCACTGCGCCATCTCTGTTCCCATTTCTGAGGCCCAACTTTAGCTCTGTCCTTCCTCTGCATTCCATGGAGTTGGAAGGAGAGTCTGATTTTTTGTTTGTTTGTTTTTTTGGTTAAGGTTGCAAGTTGAATCTCTGTTATTTGTAACCAAAAAGTCCTAAAAACGTTTTATTTAAAATCTTGAGCAGGGTAGTGGAGCTGAAGAGAACAAGGGTTATTTGGGAACTACTTAGATTATGAAGTCAACCAGACAGGCGACTAGCTGATTTGTCAACTAGCCAAGGTCAATTACTTACAGACAGCGCCCCTTGCATACCCTCCAAAAGCATCTATGGGCTTCAAAAAGAGAATGCATTGGCTCTATCTAGAAACCACCCATCATCTGCAAGCAGATGCCAGGACAGCTCAGTAAAAACAAGCAGGGCATCCTCTACATAAAAGGACGGAGGGTCCTGATCATCTATTAAGCACTTTGGCCCCTGCAACCACTTACAGGATGGTTGAGTAACTAGCACTGTAGAAGCTCTCCAGAATGAGTTTTCTGAGGCCCGGAGCTAAATAGCATCACTACCCTTGTGGGGAAGCAAGTTGCCTGTAGCAAGCTAATGAGAATTCAGGCACCACTGCTGCCAGGGACAGAGGCAAGATGACAGAAGCTCCGGGGCAGGATGGAGTCCCATGGCTGGTCTGAAGACATCCAGCCTCCTCCCACTCCTCCTATGTTTGTAAATGTCACTCAGAAGTCGTTGATCCCTTCAGCTAGAAACCTCTGTACTCACACTTCATGTGCCAAGTTCAGTAGCTTCATCTTGCAGCTTGGGAAGTTTTCCATCTTAAAAAAAATCTTGCCCAGATTCTTCATCTGATCCAGATTTCAGTGCAGCAGTATATTGGTTGGCCTCATTTAAGGGAACAAGAAGAGGGCTCAGCCAAGCTTCAGCCTGGCACAATCTATCACGGGCATCTTCTGGAAACAGGCTCCAAACTAAAGTAAAGGTGTAGCTTTCCCAGGTGGATGGAGTTCAGCCATTTCTGACCCAAATTTGCATCCCAGGTACGCTGGGTGAACAGGCAGGACATGTGCAGCCTGGAGAGCACTGGGAGAAGCCCATTTCTTCTCTGCAAAGCTTGGCCACCATCCCCAAGTCCCTCCATCCCCTGGGTTTCTGCCCAGGGCGCAGCCAGCTTTGTCCATTTTGGCCAAGACAAAGGCCTACCTCCACTCACAGAATCAGACCACAGGGTTGCAGCAGACATTTCTCCTTTTGATACATCCCAAAGATTCAGGTAATATTTAAGCATTAAATGTCCTTCTTCCCTACGATGAAAAGTCTTGCTTCCATTGTTGCAGAATGGAAGAGAAAAAACTTCTTATTTTCTCCCCTCTCTGGTTTCAGGAGGATTAAGCTATGAGGCCAATTCTCCTGGTCTGTACAGAAATTCCCTCCCTGCCTGGGCCCCCAAACCCTTTTCTAATGAATGCTCTGAAGCCATTTTACAGACGCAGCCTCAAAGCTCAGAGCAGACATGAGACACTGGAGGCGGCAGCCACACAGCTGCCAAGACTGCAGAGTGAGAGGAGGCGCTGTTGGCTCCATGAAGGCAGCCTCTGCGACCCACCGAATTGTCCATCTTAGGTCCTCCGTGTAGGGTGTCAAAGCCCCTCAGGGGGGCCGTCAGCTGCAAACAGGCAGGTTCTTTTCATCTCCTCTGACGAAGCCACTGTCCTCTGTGCCTTCACCGACCGTTTATTGAACACTTAGTATGTACCAGATGCCCTCGTCGTTCCAACTTTACTGACATTGTTTATTTTGCCACTCCAAAGCAGCCATGAGTTTTCAGGACTCCAGTCTCTTTGCCCTTCAAACATCTCCAGGGAAGATTGCCACACCAGGAACGGGTATACATGGTGAATATCACGTCCAGCTTTGTCCAGAGGCAGCCAAATGGTTGGCTTTGTGGGGTCAGCCACAACCAGACAAGAAAGAGATGTCGGGGACTGTGGCTGCACCTGGAGATGGACTCAAAGAAAGTTGCCTACTGGAAGCCCAGCTTCCTCTCCAGCACCACGGCTGGCTTCTCCTTCTAGAAGCTCAGGAGACCCCAAGAAGATGTACTGCAACTCCTCTAGCTCTCCAGGTGCTACAGCCTCTCCCTAGCCCACTGCTGGTCCCAGCCCCACACCTGGGAGGCCGACACCTGAAGGACAGACAGAGCCTGCCAGGGAGAGGGAGGCCAACACGCTGAGATCGCTCGCCACCTCCACGGGGTCCCCTCTATCTCTCTGCCTTCCTCCAGGGTACACCAGGGAGGGACCAGTCCCTCTCCCTGTGATGCTGGAGCAAAGGACCCCATGGAGCGAGAGTACCACTCACCCCAGGAACACAAGGCCTGGGAGGGGCAGTCGGCCACTGAGAGCCAGGTTGAGGGAGAAGCTGAGCAGGTGACAATGAGGCCGGCCTCTCCAGGGCCCCGGAGGATGCAAATTCTAGGTGGTCCAATCCCACAGAGCCTCTTCAAACCAATTTTTTAAATGTATTCAACACAGGAGAATAAGAAAGCAAAACAAATTTTCTGTTACATTTCCTTCTGTTCCGAAGAAGAGGTTACTTTTACCTAGAGAACATCACGTAACATTTTAACAAATTCAGAATTGTCTCTCAATTCTCAATTTTTCTGCACCTTTCTCGAAAGCATTAGTTACACTCACAGGAGATGAAGATAACTTACAAGGAAACAGTTATAAAATCTGGTTGAAGATATATTTTATATATATATCTAGATATAGATATAAATATATATATTTCTCTGGCATTTACCTCAGCAAAATATTCCGTCATCTGTAGTTCTTGTTCTCTCCTTGGATGTTTGTTTGTGGGGATGTGCAAGTTTCTGAACCAGACACCTTCTTGAATTTAAAAATTAGAGAAAAAATAACTGCCTTCTTCCTGGTAGCGACGCATTCTTAGGTCTCAGGATTTCAGCCGACACTGCCTGCCAGCTTCAGGGGGCTACCAGCTCCCTGGTCTCAGACTGAGGGGTGTGGCCTATGGTTGCGGCATTCGGTTTGCGTATGTGCATGGCACAGAACTTACACAGGAGACAGGTCAGCGATGGAAGACCAAGGCGGCAGGAGAGTGTGTGTGTGTGTGTGTGTGTGTGTGTGTGTGTGTGTGTGTGTGTGTGTGTGTGTGTGTGTAGTGTGTGTGGTATGTGGTGTTTGTGTGTTGTGTGTAGTGTATGTGTATATGGGGGGTATAGTGTGTGGTATGTATGTGGTGTTGTACAGTGTGTTTAGTGTATATGGTGTGTGTCCATGTAGTATGTATGTGTGTGTATATAGTATGTATGTAGCATTGTGTGATGTGTGTGTAGTGTGTATAATGTGTATAGTGTGTATGCTGTGTACGGTGTGTGTATGAGTGTGGTGTGTATGTAGTGTGTATGCAGCATGTGTGTGTGTGTGGTGTGTGTATAGTACATATAATGTGTACAGTGTGTGTGGTGTTATGGTGTGCGTGTAGTGTGTGCTGTGTGTGAGTAGTACGTAGTGTGTGTGCCTGTGGTGTGGATGGTGTGTATGCAGTGTGTGTGCGTGTGGTGTGGATGGTATGTATGCAGTGTGTGTGTGTGTGTGTGTGTGTGAGTGTAGTGTGGATGGTGTGTGTAGTTTCTCCCCCTGTCCCCACACCCGTGTGCTCTCCAGTCTGAGAGCAATGGGGCTAACAACCCATCAGGCTGCACGTGGAGAGGTGCTGTGTGGCACACTGTTCCCATCAGCTCCCCTGAGCAAGCAGCCCATTGTAGCTGGTGTCCTGGGAGAAGCCTGGCCAGCGCGGGTCTCCCTGTCTGGTGGGCACCACTCCTGGGCAGAGACCTCGACTGAGGCTGGGCTCAGAGGACAGTGGGGCAGCCTGTGGAGCGAGGCACCCAGCGAGCCGCCCTGGAGCTCTGAGGGGTGCATGGTGGTGCCCTCGAGGAAAGGTCCCCATTCTCTTGGATCAAGTTTCCACACAGAAGCCTGTGAGTCTTGGTCCCCACACTTCCATGGGACCGGGGCGTCTCTCAAGGATAAAGCCAGTTCCATTCTCCTGGGAACACAGGGGAGGGCTGCAGAATACAGACAGACAGCCGTGTCTCAGCTTCTCAGGCTCCAGTGAAGAGCCGCGTGCGCTGCACTCCCTGGTTCTGGTCCACCTACCCTCACGGGGGTCCGCACACTATCTCCACTCAACCCCCCCTTTCTGGATCTCAATGCCTGCTGGTCTGTCTTCCCCCCACGCACTCCTTTGCGGCAGTGGCTGTGAGAGATGAATCCACCTACAATTAGAGAGAGGCAGCGTTCATCACGGTGCCATGTCCTGCAGCGCTCTCAGCCCCAGAGATTTCCCATATCTCTAGGCAAAACAATGGCCCGTCAGGATACAGAACTGTCTTCCAAGGCCTCCCCACTGAGCTTCACGGAAGGGTAAGAGGTCCTCAGAGGGAGGCCAAGGCTGGGGGCACAGCAGCCTTTCCATGGGATGACCTGCCTTAACCTATCTGTAACCTTTCCCTCTCCCAAATTCCGTTCAGCCTGACGGAATGCAACGGAATTCAACGATCAGCCAATCAAGCAGGGACCTCTGGTATATGACCTGAGCCAGGTCTGTGGTAAGACGGAGCTGCAGGCTGAGGACCAGTACAGGAAGGAAGCCACCACAGGTGTCCTGGCCACGGAGAGTCCAAGAGCAGGACCTGCCCTTGGGTGGGGGCCGGCCAGCCTTCACCGCAGTCTGCCCTGCAAACCAAATAAGCCTTCGGCCCAATGCACTGGGGAGAGTGTGCACATAAAGTAGGAGCTGGCAATCAGGTTCCGGGCGGGAGTGGGGGCCAGTGTGCAATCACACCACCTCTCTCAGACAAGCGTGATGAAACCCCGGGTGGACGGGCCACCCTACCACTGAGACCACCAGGATTGAAAACCCTCCCCACCCTGAGGAGCTGACTACAGAGAACTAAGTCTAGAGGCAGAGAAGGCTGGGCTCAGGCTAAAAACATTTGATAAAATGGCAGTGGCAGAATAGAGGTTGTAGGAATATGGATCTTCACTATGAAGGTATTTCATCATTGCCATATGTTAGAAAATTGCTATAATAAAATGTTGGGAGGGAGGGGGCCATTTTCTCCTGCAGAGGACAGGGGAATATAGGGTGACAGTAGCTCATATGAAAATCCGTGAGTCCTCAGTCCCTGCTCTATGGCTCCCACCACCAACCCACCAGCTCCGGGTCCTCAGAGCCCCTCCCTGCAAGCTTAGCTGTCTAATGGGTACAGTTTTCTCCCTCCCAGCCCCGTGATTCCACGGCCACCATGGTAACTAGACTCCTGCAAGACTATCATATATTCTGAAATTGTGTCCCTGATTTTGTCATTAAAATGTTATTCTTTATGTTAAGTGATGAAGATAATAGATAGTCTTTTTTTTTTAATGCTTACATTTGGTAAAATAAAAGGTTGGGTTGGCATCTAAAATTCTTTTTAGAAATAGAACTGACCTGTGAAAACCAGATCTGGGGACTTCAGATGCAGGGGAACGTGTGGACCTGGATTCCTACAGGCACAGCCAGAACCCCAGGTTCACTGCCCACTGGCTGCTGGCTTATTCACTTCCAGGGAGCAGTAGGGAGGCCTTGGTTTCCATGCCCTTCAAAGCATAAAACTTTATTGGATCTTGATTTTTTTTTTTAAAAAAAAGGCAATTAAAAGACATTTTGGGAACAACTGGGGACATATGAGTATAGACTGAGTTTTAAATTATATTGGGCTATTATTAATTTTCTCAGATGTAAAAGTAGTATAGTGGCTCCGTGGGAGAAGTTTCTTATTTTTAGGAGATATACACTGAAGTACTTAGAGGTGAAGATTAATGATGCCTGCAATTTCCTGTGAGATGGTTCAGAGGGGAGAGAAAAAGAAAGCAAGAAGCAAATTCAGCAAAATGTTAAAAATTGTTGAACCCAGATGAGAGATACATAGGTCTTCACTATACTATGCTCTTAAATTGTCTATAGTTTAAACGTTGGCATAATAAAAAGTTAGGGGGGGAGGCTTTAAAAACACCCCATTTGCTGATTTTGGGGGCAGATTAAGTAAAACGATATACCAGAGAAATTCTTGTTTGAGAACAAGGAACAGAAGGGCAAACCTGTGACCCAGCCAGTCACCATTCTCAGGACTCAGGAGCTCCATCCTTCGCCCACCAAAACAAGATGGCAGCAGAAGAAGGCCTTGATGAAATCCTGCCCAAGAGATTTATCTCCCTTTAGGATACTCTTAATTTTCAACCCCAACGGTAAGCTCACAAATGTGTTTCTGGGATCCCAAGGTATATACATTTTATGTATCTCTGCGGTTGGTTACACAGCCAAGAAGTCCAAGAAATAACAAAGGACTTCTAAACCAATTATGAGAGAGGCAGATAGACAGAGAAGAAGAAGAGGGAGAAGAGGAAGAGGAGGAGGAGGAGGAAAGGGGGAAGAAGGAGAGAAAAGCCCCTGAGTAGATCCCCGGTCATTGGTCACTGGGAGGTTTTCTGAAGCCCGGATAATCAGACCAGGGGCAGAATAAATAAAGTCTGCTCCCTTAGCTTCACTACCAACTTTGTTTATTGCTAATCCTTCTTGTTAATGCTCTTAAGTCTCAGCATATGTTTCTACCTTTATGAAAGCCTATTATACATCCTCTTTCAGAACGATCTATTTGTGGTCCTTGACCATTCATTGAGCTGAGTGCATGCCCAGGTCTGGAATCAACACATCAGATGGATGACAGACTGACCTCCAGATGGTCAGAGGTGGGGGTGACCCTGGCCTCAGGGAGATCTGAGGGTCCCAAGTGGGAAACCAGGCAGGAGGTGAAGACAGTGCATTTCTTGCCATCTGATGCTCTGGTCCATCCCAAAATAGGAAAGCTCTGATCTTAAACCCAACTTGGCAAAACTTGAGAGGATCAAGGGAAAGGAGTCCCAGAGCACTTGTGACACCTGCTGTCATCAGAGGTCCTTAAAAGGGTACTTTGTGGGGCTTTCCTGGTGGCGCAGTGGTTGAGAGTCCACCTGCCGATGCAGGGGACACGGGTTCGTGCCTCGGTCCGGGAAGATCCCACATGCCACGGAGCAGCTGGGCCCGTGAGCCATAGCCGCTGAGCCGGTGCGTCCGGAGCCTGTGCTCCACAACGGGAGAGGCCACAGCAGTGAGAGAGGCCCGCGTACCACAAAAAAAAAAAAAAAAAAAAAAAAAAAAAAAAAAAAAAAAAAAAAAAGGGTCCTTTGTACCCAAGAGGAGAGGGAAGCTAAGCCCAGTGGTGGGCTCCTGCAGCAGTCTCTAACTAAAGACCAGGAAGTAAGCATGAGGACCAAACTGCTTTGGCCAGAGCCTCTGGCAACAGCCCATGACTCCCCTCTAGACTGATATTAAGTTTCTTGTTCTTGGTCTAAGACCAAAGCCAAGAACCACTCCAAAGGGACCTACCAATGGAAGTAAAGAGTAAAAATTCCCACTGAGATGGTGGAAGCATAGTTCCCTGGATCCTGGACTCTTTCATAAACTCTGAGAGCCCATCTCATTTCCCTTGTATTCTCAGCCAGCATACAGGTAGGGGTCTCTGAGCAAATTAAATCTGATTTAGAGAAATAAAGGAACATGGCATGTCACATATTCTGTTGCTGTGGACTGACTGTCATGACAGGTCCAAACTCCCTGGCTGAATGCTTACAGCTCTCAGTGATCAGATCCCGACCTGCATTTCTAGTCTAACCTACCCCTCCACTGCCTAACATCTATCACATACCATGTTTAAACATACCCTGTGTTTTCTCACGCTTTTGTCTTTACAATTTCATTTCCCCTACAAGGAATGTACTTCATCCCTTTACCATCTGTTGAAAGTCTCCCCAGTCTTCAAATTCATAGGGTACCTATTTTAAGACACACAACTGGATCTTATATCCAGACGGAAGTGATCTCTCCCTTGTTTGTATCGTACCCACATCTACATTTGCTTCTACCCCTGTGACATCTATCATGGTCTGTCTCAGTATAGAGAACTGCACACTTGTCCCCATTTCCCTACCAGATTGAAAACTCCTTGAGGAAAGTATTAACATGAATTTTATTCTATATGAACTGTCAGTGCCTAAAGCAGTGTCCTGCACAACACAGATTCACAGTAAATCTTTATCCAGTGCATTAGAAGTTGGGTGGATGCATGGATGGATAGGATGGTCTGACAGTCCTATATATGAAGTAAAAATGGAGCTTAGCTTTACATGGCCCTTAGTGTCTAAAAGACCACCCTATGCAAGTGTGAAGCCCAGGATTGGGAATACCTTAAGTCTGATGATGGGGCCACAGGCTGGGGGGGTACCGAACAAATATTTCTGCTCTTTGAGAAGACATGGGTTCGACTTCATTTCTCAGTTCCTATGTAGATGGGCCTCTGATTTTTTGCCCAGGAAGGCTGGGTGACGATAAAACTTCCTTCCTACAAGGACAAATAAGGCATGGGGACCCAGGCAGCCACACTGTCAGTCCTTTAGCCAGTGTCCTGCACCCAGAGGAAAGGGAGCCTGGAACACAAGCCACAGTTTAAGTGGCTTTGTTGCAGAATGTGGTCTTTCTGCACAGCCCGTGATGTGATGCCACCAAATTCACTGAGTCTCTAGCAAGGAAAGGTAGCAGAGAAACTTATCAGATTTCATCTTGGAAATTCCACAAAGCCCCTGGAGCTGGGCATCCCCTGGGCGCGTAGCATTATTGCTTTAATGAAAAACATATCAAGAGCAATATCATTGTGTGTCATATGGTTCTATTCAACTTCAGCGGAGGGAGGGGAGGTAAAGGGGAGAGAGGAAGATAACTGAGCCAGAGAGAAGAGGCTGAGAGAAGAGATGGAAGAGGAGGGAAGGGACAGAAAAGACGACGGCCTCAAAGCAAGGAACAGAGGAGGAAGAACTCACCTCTCAGACCTGCCAGGCATGTTTAGGGATGGAGGGATAAGATCAATGATTCTTCATCTGACCTCTTCCAGAGCAAGGTTAGTATGCTTTGGGTAGGATCACAGGTGGGAACTATTTATTCAATAAATGCATCATTTTTATTCAATAATTCAAATGGTAATCGAGATCAGGAAGAAACTCACATCTGCTGAGTGCGCAACTGTACTGTGCCACTGACTCACTGAATTCTCAGGACCTTGTGAAGTAGGTTCTACATTCCTGTTTATGGATGAGGAAGTGGGACTTGATAGGCCAGCTGACTGATCCAGGGTCCTCCAGCCAGTAAGCAGCAGCGTCAGAATCCATCTTCTTTCTATTCCACCCCAAACACCACACTGACAAACCAGTGCCACCTCCACAGCTCATTATGTCCTAACTCACAAAGTAGACTTGATGTGTATTACATAATGCCTTTTAAGATGCAAACTTTGCAGATTTTTATATTAAAAATAAGAATGAAAAAAAAATAAGAACGATATTTTGAAACTATTAAGTAATACCATGTTCAGAAAATAGAAGTGCAAGTCTTGCCCAAGTGCAAGGATCCTGATGACCCAGATGATGACAACAGAAAACAGGAACCAAAATCTCACTTTGCTATTGGCAGGGACAGTGCCAAGAACCCACGGAGTAGAGATTTAATAAATTTAGTTCCAACATTTGGCTTAAGATTGAGCCCAAGACAGTCCTTCAATTCTATTCTATGTCACAAAACAAATCTTGTTACCTTATCATTGTCTGGTCACCATGTGGAGCTATGATGAGGATCCTCAAGCAGTAGTTAGTGATTTTAAAGAGGGTTACCTGAAAATGCCAAAGGGGATTTTCCCACTCCATGTATAACCCCATGACCATCAATGAATAATGACCTTGCCCCCTAGTAAACCAGGCAAAATCAATGTCTTTCTTCTTCCTCCCTCAAAGAAAACCTAAGAAGGTTGTGCGTAGAGAGAAAGCATTGGCACATGGGAAGGTAACGGAGTGTTTCTGACCCAACTTTACTATTCAGCTATTTTAATAGCATGAAAAATGGACCCAAAGACACATGGCACATGTATAAATGGGAATGGCCCCCAGAGAGGCAACAAGGGGTGCTTTTGGTAGGAAAAAAACTGGCAATGTGAAACAAATAGTGCATCTGTATAGGGGTAGAAAGGGGTTCATCTTATTTATCCTATCCCTGAGGGAGGCATAAGTTCACCTCCCTTGGGTGAAAACAAGGGGCAAAAAATAGATTGAGGCAGCCAACCTATCATCATCATGAATAACCTATACTCACTAGGGTTACCAGTAGCATGAGCCCTCCTGCTCCCAGGACAGAGCTTCTTTGTGTAGTAGAACTGACAGGTGGGACAATTAGATTCAGAAATACTCAGTGACCTGTGACACACTCAGCAGGAAAAAACAGACAGGAAGTGCCCAAGAGTTTTCAGTATCTCAGGTCCAGTGAACTCCTTCTCCTTTATCCTCAAATCAAACTTGTCCACATACATAATGGAGTGATTATACTCTCCACAGTCTCCTCTCAAATTGCAAACCAGTTCCTCTCACTCTTGTGATGTCCAGAAAATTAAAAACCCAGCCTCTGTTGTGTGCATTGTGGGAAAAAGCAAAAGATTATGTCGGTATGATCATACATTTAGAAAGACACTTGCAACAGGTATTGGGAAGCAAGTGAAATCCAGGTGAAAACCTGGGATTTTCAGCATAAGAGAAAGGAGACACAGATATCAAATTGATATGGTTAAGTAGAAATTCAACAATCCTGAATTAGAACTGGAAGTAGCAATATGAATCCATGATGTATTTTATTTATAAACAAATACGCATTTCCTAGCTAGGTTTACTAAAAAGTTCTAGAAACAATAATCAACCCAACAGCAATGAGCATTCCTAGCATTCACATGGTGGTCTCCAAATCCCATGAAAGGGAGCCAGAATTCCAAGGGAGAAATGTAGATTCCAGATCATGACATGAACAAGATGAGTCTGTTACATCTTGTTAAACTAGAAAGTAAGAAAGCGATCAGGACTTCCCTGGTGATCCAGTGGTTAAGACTCCACGCTTCCAATGCAGGGGGCACAGGTTCCATCCCTGGTTGGGGAAATAAGACACCACCACATGCTGGATGGCACGGCACAAAAAGTGAAAGTGATCAGTCACGTCCACAGGACTCAGAGCCAGTTTGAATAGATTGATCTTCCAGGCAAAGAAGGAACAATCTGGGCATCAATAAGGATAAAAGCTATGATGGACGGACACATATTAGATACATTTCAATCCATAAGTTCCATAAGGATGCTCAACAGAAGGAAAAAAAAAAAAACTACATTGGACACCTTTGGAGAATGTTCTGGAATCAGCTCACTGTTTTGAAACCTTATAAGTAAAGGGGAAGAATTAAGACTATTTCTCTTTCCTATACAACCAGATTTCCGGGTAATCCAATAGGCAATGAAGCGAGGTTTTTCTTTGTAAATGTTTTCCAGCTTATAAATGAAGAAAAATGATAAAAAATAGAATGACACTGTGTTGCTATTTCTAATGAATTAACAATCCTAGGCTGATCCTCATGGCTGCTAATCATGAAAACGAACAACCAGACACTCCATGACTCCTAATGGAAGTCACAAAACCACCTAGCAAGTAGGTGGTACCAACAAATCTCCCCTGAATCTGGGCACGCCACTAGATCTATTTGCAGGCAATGCAAGAGACAAGGAACATGTAATCAATCCTGAGGATGCTACCAACCAAACTGACTGTGGGAAACTTTACAGGAGAGACACGAACAACAAAATAGAGAGGCTTAAAAGACACTATTCTCAAAATGTGGACCTTATTTGGATCTTCATTCAAATAACCTATTTAAAAGTTTAATATTTATCAATATTAAACAGGGAAGTTTAAACACTGACTGGATATTGATGTTGAAAGAAAAATTCTAAGATGTAATAATTATGTTTGGGTTATTTTGTTAATGTCCACATCACTTGTAAGGGATTTGCTTCAAAAGAATTCAGAAAAAGAAGAAACAAGGTTGGCCATGGTTGGTAATTATAAAAGCTAAGTGATGGATCTACAGAGAATATGAGTTTCTCTTCTCCACTTTTGTGTAATTATTAAATTGTTCATAACAATAAGTTTTAAAAAATAAAAGATAGTTTCTTCCACTTTTTCATGCCTGTCTTGCTTATTGTATCGTTGACCTAGGTATATTTTTCTGATTCAGCTGAATTAGTACATTCTAATTCTACAGCTAAAAAAAAGGATAATACTCAAAATATTTCTAAACACAAATATCTGATAAGATAAATTTCCCAATCATATTACCTGACCTAAAAATGTCTTACTTAAATTTCTTTTTTGTTTAGCATCTCTTATCACCTCCTTCCCAACACCTGCTGCAGGTGTCTTTCTAAACATAAAAGGAACCAACTGCTGAATAGCTTCCCAACTCATCTCCCATCAATATCCCCAATATAGAGTCACTACAACTGGAAGTTTATCAGGGCTTCACTAAATAAAAGTGATGGATAATCACCAGTCAGAAATAGGAGGAAGAGGAGCTGGTGGCAGTATATGGCCTTTGCTCTCCATCTGACCTGTCTCTACACTCTGTTCCTTGGGCAGATTATTTCATCTCAGTGACACCTTCATAGAGTTTTCATAGAGAATGAGATAATGCATATAAATATTAAAAAGAGGTCCAGGGACTTCACTGGTAGTGCAGTGGTTAAGAATCCACCTGCCAATGCAGGGGACCCAGGTTCGAGCCCCGGTCTGGGAAGATTCCCCATGCTGCAGAGCAGCTAAGCCTGTGTGCCACAACTACTGAGCCCGCGTGCCACAACTACTGAGCCTGCACTCTAGAGCCTGCGAGCCACAACTACTGAGCCCACGTGCCATAACTACTGAAGCCCGCGTGCCTAGAGCCCATGCTCCTCAACGAGAAGCCACCACAATGAGAAGACTGTGCACCACAACGAAGAGTAGCCTCCACTTGCTGCAACTAGAGAAAGCCCGCGCACAGCAACGAAGACCCAACACAGCCAAAAATCAATCAATCAATCAATCAATCAATCAACTTATTAAGAAAAAAATAAAAATAAGAAATAAAAAGAGGTCCAGACACAGAAAAAGTGCCCAAAGTAGGCAAGATTCTTTCCCACTGAAAATGGAGGCCAAAAAAGACAATGGGAACCCCAGTGGTGGTTAAACAGAGGGCCCAGAGGAGTCAAAGGAGCCCAGAGACAGTGTTCAAGGTGCAGGTACAATGGCCAGGGTGACAGAAGAAAGCTACTTGGGATACAGTCAAGTATCGACTACAGGAAATCTTAGTGGACCCACAAAGTAGGTCACCAGGTCCCAGGAGGTGGGGAAGCCACTGTGAGATGGTGTCCACATGGGGAATATAGGGCCGCTGTTCATTCCTGATCTGCTGTCTCCACACACCTGCCCCCCACCTTATACCTGCCAGCTGGCACCCACCCCATGCTGCTCAGCTCCCAGCCAGCTCAGCCTCTCCAGTGTGACCCGTCCTTTGGTCTTCCTCCCTGTGTCACTTGTAGACTCCAACTGGTATTTTTCCCTGGCACAACTTCTTTGTGCCTAATAATCTTATCCACGGGTCTCAGGAAAGAAAAAAAAGGCTTAGATATATTCAAATGATCCATGAAATCAGATTTTGAGGATCAAAAGCTATAGGCCTGTGCCATCCACACTGAGTAGGGGTCCTGGCCACACATGCACAAACAGGGATTCCCAGTCCAGACAGTTCCCTCCTCCCCCAGCAGGAGCCCCTCCCCTGACTTAGGACCTATTTGCATGAATTGGCACCCAAGTTTCTAGGCAAAAGAGGCAAGTAGAGATAAATGAAGGTTGGCTTGATGTCTTTTTCTTTTTTTTTTTTTTCGGTATGCGGGCCTCTCACTGCTGTGGCCTCTCTCGTTGCGGAGCACAGGCTCCGGACGCGCAGGCTCAGCGGCCACGGCTCACAGGCCCAGTGGCTCCGCGGCACGTGGGATCTTCCCGGACCAGGGCACGAACCTGTGTCCCCTGCATCAGCAGGTGGACTCTCAACCACTGCACCACCAGGGAAGCCCGATGTCTTTTTCTAACTAACCCTAAAGGGACAAAGTGACCGCAAGCAAAAGCTGAGAGTTCCTTTAATGAGCACCCATGAGGTTCCAGACACAGGCTGGGCTGCCTGAGACCCAGGTGGAAAGGTGGCATAGAATGTGGGCTCCATTTCTTCCTGACACGTGACCCGCTTTGATTCAGGAAGGGTGAGGCATATGCAACACTGTGGAGCCCTATTTGAGGAGCACTCAGAGACAAAGGGCAGAGAGGAGAGGCAGTGGTGAGGGGCTTCACTCAAGCGACAGCAGGAAAGGACCCAGCAAGGAGACCAGAGCAGAAGAAAATGAGAGGACAGGTTGTAATCCCATCTGACATTCCCCCAGGGACCCCAAGATCTCTAAGCACAATTGGGAGGCTGAGATCCTGCCTTTGCCGTGGAAGTAATCAGCCACCAGCATTCAGACTAGTAATACTGCCGCTATCTTCAAATCACACACACACATGTGGCCTGAACACCTGTGCAGGGAGATTCAAAGAAAGGGGGCCTTGTCTCAGGCACTTAGGACACAGCTCCTTGCAGGAAGGACAGCGTTTATATTTGACCAGGAAGACCAGCTCTAACCATACACAATAGCCCACGATCTAAGGCACAATGAATACCACAGAAAGCAAGAAATGTGAAATTCAGAAAAGTTGAAGGTCGGTGTGTGCTGAGAGCTCCGAGAAGGTATCTCAAAGAAACTGTGTTTGTTCTTTCTCTGAATATTTATTTATGGAGCAGCTCCCAGGAGCGTGCCAGGCATTGCTCCCATCTCTGGGGACCAGAGAGAAGTCAGGGTTGCCCTCAAGAGGCTCAGAGCCTTGCAGGGTAGCGGCCTGCGGCGCTGTGCTAATCTCTCTGCAGGTCCATAAGGGAGGGAGCTGTGGGAGCACAGAAGGGGACTACTCATGCCACCCAGGCGGGAGGGAGGCACCAAGCCTTCCCGAGGCGACGATTGCTCCAAGCTTAAAGCAAAGGAGCAGGGCTAGTCCAGGCAGGGGGACAGAAGCAGCAAAGTCCCTGAGCTGTGATGGTTTGTCCATGGAAGGTCTGTGGGGTAGGAAGTAAAGGTGGGAGCCAGACCCCCAAGGGTCTTTGAGCCCTGATAAGGCAGAAAGTATCAGAAATGCCAGTGGGACTCGTGGCTCTGGGGAAAAGAGAGAATGAATGAGGTTCATCAGTCAGAGGAAGGAACCAAAGCATAAGGAGTAAGAAGGCTCATCCTGGCAGCCTCCGCCAGTCTGTCACCTTCTCCTAGGCTCTTTCTCCTCCTCTGTTAAGCAGGAGCCACCCTGCCCCTCGCCCTCCTCACCCCAGATACAAGGACCCAGTGAACTGTGGTCTGCAGAGTCCTGAGACTAGTTCCAAGCGCCGTACAAGTGCTGGAGCAGCTCTGCTGTGAGCTCCCAGAGCCAACCCAGTACATCCCAGACAGTGTCACACAAACAACGAACCCGCTTAATAACCATTCACTCAGAATTGTATCCAAGGGTGCTCGGCTCCTCTTTTCTAGGTAGAAACCAAGTCTAGCTGATTTATTTTAAGTGAGAGTTACACAAGTCATCACCAAGTATGGATTTAAGCTTTAAGAATTAATGAAAGGTAAAAATTGTGAATGTGCCCAAACCACAATCCAAATGAAGCTTTGTCCTTGAACAATCATAATTTAGGATTGTCATCTGTGGGCCTGGTAATGAAAAGGAGACTTTATCTAATCCCTTCTCCAAATACTAAAAATTGATTTTTGACCAAGGCCAATCTATTGTTCCGGATCATTAACTCCAGAGAATAAATCATTTTTCGATGCAGTAAAACTGGTTTCTGGGGGTTTGCTGTTTCAGGTGGCTGGTAATGCAGAACTGAGAGACTCTTTCAGCCTGAAGCAGCTCTGGGGAGGACAAAGGGGCCTCCCTTTTCTGATTCTATGGGCTTCCTTTCGGGCATCTGAATTCCAACTAGACCTGCATGCTTTCAAAACAATCCCATTTTAACCTTCTCGTCCGGAGGCCTGAATTCCAGCTTTTCCTTCAGGAATGCCCTCTGCCCAACTGTACTCTGGGTCACATCAGCAGCTGCTAACCCATGTGGCCCTGGTTGGACCAACCTGACTTGGACAGCGGAGCAGGAGAAAGTGGGTGTCCCCCAAGGGCGAGATCCGTGGCGCTCATTCAGAATCCGAATGAGCCATAAGCAAACTTCATTATTATCATTAAGAAGTAGAAACTGTAAGACATTCAGGAAAAAATACAAAAAGTACATTCTTCTCTCTCAGGAGTGAGCACACAATGATATTCTCCTGATTCGTATTCTGGGTGACAAAGGTGTCTCTTCCCAGCAGGGGGACAGGAAGCTAGCACTTCTCAAAGGATCAGTAAGTGACAGATGTAGTTCCAGGACCCGCAGCACTTATGGCTTCCCCTCAGCAGCCCGAGCTCCTCCTCTGTTCTCAGCCCACTGGTCTGCCCCCTGCCCATCAGGCCAAGGAGTGGGGGGTGGGGGGTACTGTGTTCAGGCCTCAGGCAGGAGTTTCCCCAAACCCTGCATCCTCGTCACCACAGGGGAGCGGAACACCCTTGCATCTTACCCTCCTCTTCCCACCCAAAGGGTGGAACAACCCACATTTCCTACTCCTTAGACCTCTGAGTCTCCTGGTCCAGCCTTAGAGTCAGATTCGATGCACAGAGAAAAACTGCTTTATCCTAAGGGAAGTCACCGGAGGAGGCATTTAAAAAACACTACCCTCTTTTCATTTAAATTGTCTTGAGTCATGTTCTTTTGCTTGTAATGATTCTTAATGAGTAAAGGACAGGACAAGAAATTCCTGTTTGGATCTTTCCAAGGACAGCTTTTGGGGCCTCAGCCTTCTGAAAACACACGGATTACGGGGGGGTGGGGGAGGATTAAGGGGAGTGGAGGGAGGGGTTCAACCTTTGATTCCATCTGTCCAGTGACCTCCAGGGCAGAGGGGTCCTTAAACACGGAAAGGAGGGCCTCTGGGCTGGCCTGCTGCTCGAGCCCCTTCTCAGGTGAGTAGAAAAGTCAGGGGACCTGGCCCCCTGGGGTTGGCTGCACTTTGACACATGAGCCTCTTTCCACTTCCTGCACCTTGATCCCTGGAGGGCAGAGTCTGTCCTAGATGTCAGGTGCCGGACCCGAGACTGACACCCTTCCCACCTGCCCAGTCCTCCCTGTCTAGCTTTGACCCTGTTCCCCATGAGCCAAGCCACTCATTGTCATAGACTCTGCAGAGATCACAGCACTGGGCATCCCATCCCTCCACGGCTGGGAGGAGAGCACCATCCGGCCAAGTAAGGCCTGAACCACCCACAGTGAGAACTGGCTCTTTAGATACTGTCATTAGAAAGCTCACCCCTCCCACCACCTGGATCAGGACTCTCTCCTGCTGCCAGCCCCAGCTCACTGCCCAGGCCTGCTCACTCCACCCCCGGGGTCTAGGGCCTCCTGTGGCCATACCATCCCTGGTCACCGAGGTCTCAGCAAGCTCACATTGTCAGGATGCAGTGCTCCTGAATACCCTTAGATCCACATAAATATCACTCCCCAATAGATCTAAAAGGACACCACCCAAAGCTTCTTGCCTCTATCTTCTTGCCTACATTCTGGCCTCAGCTATTTGTGGCTTGAGAACCCAGGAAGCAGGGTCCTCAGGTCCATTGGCACCGCTGCCCACCCCCAGCCATCAGTCTCCCCCTGCAGGGGCTCTGTGCTTCCTATTGGTGGAATCACTGTGGCTGGGTAGGTAGAATCCACTTCTGCAAATCCCAGAGGCTTGCACTGGGGGAGAGGAGAGGAGGGACACTGAATGAGCAGGGGTGCCTATCTAGGACAGCAGGGAGGGAGCTGCAGCTGTGGGAACACTGGGCTCCTGCACATTTGCTCCCTCGAGGCAAGAGGGTCTGAGGCTGACTTCCCTGCAGACGCATCTCCACATCTCCATCTGGGATTGGAGTCTTTGATTGAGTTTAATATCTGGATTCAAAAATCCGTTACCATTTATAAAGTCATCTTTAATAATTTCATACCATAATCTTCAAAACTTAATAAGCCCTCCAGAGATAATTAATAAAAACGTGACCTAACTTAAAAGTAAAATGTAGTGGTAGAATATCTTCAGATATTAAAAGGCTGTTCCCAGGCATCCAGTCCTGTGATCCTTTTCCCACCTTTCTGGGAACCTTGGCTTTTTCCCAGCACTGCCCTCAGGGGGAGGAGGAGGGAGAGATTCAGACCAGAACAAAGAGTTAAATTCTCACCTTTGAGCTCAATGCCAAGAGAGGGGTGTTTAAAAGGCAACTGATTCTCCTTTGAATTTCAAAGGATGTATTTGACTTGGATAATGTGGAACCACAGCTCTGAGAATGCAGCCTGGAGTTAAAGTCCCAGAGTGAAGGAGGTGAATGTGGGGAAGGAAACAGGAAAAGACAAAGAACCATCTCCCTGCTGAAATGGGGCTGGGGGTCATCAACAGGATTTGGAAGTGGTGACACCAAGAATGGGACATTGCCCGTGTCCCTTTGAAGGGACTGAGAGAGCTGAGTTTCGTGGAGGGGAACCTGAAAGCAGAGTGTGGGAGGCTGCCCCACTTCCTGCTGAAATTATGGAATATTATCACCTAGATGCTTTACAGCAATGTGGGACCCCTAGAGAATAGAGCTGGTGGCACAGCATGTTTAGGTAACATATTTGTCAAGATTCTTGGTTTAAAACAAAGAAACCAATTCTGGCTAAATAATCAGAAAAGACATTTATCAGCTGGGTATCAGAGCGTCCCCAGAATGGACATAAGGGACATGGAACATGCAGCCTTGGTTGGGCAGTGGAGACCTCTAGCCTTTGGCCTCTGCCCTTGCAGATGCCACGGCTGAGTGTCTGAAGCTGGTGCAACTCACGCTCTCTGCTGGCTGCATGAAGCTGGCCCATGTCCTTCTTTAGATGATGCCCTGCTGACCCTCTGAGACTCAGCCATGCCCACCCTTGACCCCAGCCCACTCCTCACTCACTGGGAGGACCATGCCTCACCCCACAGTGACCTCTGGCAGGCACACTGTCTCAGAATCCCTGGATAATGTCTGCATCCCTCTCCAAGAGGTACAGAAATTGTGGATTTTCTCTAGGCTCTGCAAGAGATGAGACAGGCTGGGGTAGGTGGGCAAGAGGCTGACTCAGGTCCTCTCTGGTTCCAGAAAATATTTCTCACTTTGGCTTTCCAAAATCCAAACATCTTTCCTATGTGGGGGAATCCCAAGACAGAAAGGAAGCAGCTCTACCTCTGAAGCCATGGAGTGGGAGAACAGGGGGCAGATACTCCCTCTCCCCACCTGCCAGCCCATAGGGTAGACATGTGACCTGAGCATGGCCAATCGGGTGCTACCACCAGGTCTTGGCTCCTGAGTGATGCAAGAGCTCAGGGTCAGGTAGCTGGTTTCCACGGTGGCAGAGATGGGACGAAGTCCAGCAGTCTGGGGGCAGCAATGCCCATGGTCAGGTGAATAGGGCTCAGCTGTCAGCCGTCCATGTCTATGAAGAGACAGCCCCGTGATGGTGTCTTGCTGCACCCTGCTGTACCCTTCTCAGCACTTGCCTGAGCCTTGTCCTGCAGCCTTGCTCCAAAGCCAGGACAACACAGAAACATACACTAAGAACTTATTTCTCCCCAGAGGTGAGGACAGGAGGAGGGCAAAGGGTCAGTTCTGAATTTGGCTGAGTATTTTAACCAAATCTCCAATGTCTTAAACCAGAAGAAACTACATTACCAAGATTAAAGTTAGTTGGTTGGTATGTGGTGAGAGGGATGGTCCTGCCTTCATTGAAAATGAGGTCTCCTGAGCCTGTTCAGTTCAGTGATGCAAAAAAATGAGATTGTTTTATGTCTGGTGTAGATAGTGAGATTAAGTGTAAAGAGCCTCCAAGCAGTGATCTAGAAAGAAATCACTGCATATCTGGTCACAATGGGTGGCCCTGAGTGGGTCCAGGGGGAACAGGAACTCAGCCATGGGAGGGGACTGGCCCACAGGCCTGGAGCCCTGACACAGGGGCAGAAGGCATCCCTTGCTGCTGATGGGAAATTGTCTCCCTTGGAAGACTTGGGGCATGGAGCCAGACCAACACCTCTCTATTTTCTTCAGCTTTCCTGTCTTTTCCAACACCCTTGGAGATTTCCCTTTTACCTAGAATTGCACTCTCTTCCCTGCCCTTGGATGATGCTGCCTTTGGCACTGTGCCCTTGGACCACTGTCCTTAGTGCCCTGTACCACACCACTGCTGTACCCACCACCAACCCAGGGGCCAGGCATCTGCCCTGAAATGTGGGTCTCGCCTGCCTGGAGACTTGGTCAGACATGGGGACACCAACTCTGTAGTGATAAAGACAAGGCATGGAGCTGATGAAGGAAACACCACAGGACAATGACAGGAGCCCCCATAGAGCCCAATGGGTGTCTTTGACTCAGGAAAGAGTGGGGGAACCTGGAAGTAGAAGAAAAGAGGGCCAAATGGCCTCCATGGACCCCTCACTAGACTCCCCACTCACCAGCAGACAGGAAAAGGGGAGGTGGGGCTGTGAACCAGATACCCTTCTACTTGACAGATACATTTCTTGATGGTTCAGCAGAAGATGTGGCTCAGAAAGAAAGACAACTGGACCGTCTAGCTAGAACTCAGGGGTGATGATTTCAGTAGCTCTTAAGTGATGTTCCTGAATCCCCAGGTGAACAGCACGTGTCTGAGGATGAGGAGAGAGAGCAGACAACAGTGTTCTCCCCACTCACAACCATACCCGACAGCCTGCCTGCCCCTCACTCCTGGGCAGACACCAGGAGCTGAAGGTGACAAGTGCAGTCCCTCTAGCCGCCCCATAGGAGCCCACGCCTGCCCTTCCATCATGAAGGAGCAAAACCTACTGTTGAGTGACAGTCTCCCCCTTGCCTGAGGATTAGCGGTTAGGGCCCCCACTAAAAACACATCCTAGCTTCCAAGGAGGTGAGACGTAAATCAAGGCTGAGATTGAAGGTGTAAATTTGGATTAAATTTTAATAGCCAAAAGAGACCTGAAAGTTACAGAAATCTTACCAAGATACCGTGAAGGATGGGAAAGAGATTCAACAGGGTGTGGATTAAAAAAATGACTGGGGAAAAATAAAACTGTTCATGTTTACACCCCTCTGGGTTGAGCATACTCAACCAGCCAGTTACAGGGAGACTTCAGCTCAGTCACCCACCCCCTGAAGCTCCAGACAAGCTGGTAGAGAGAATTTGCTCCCATGTCATCATTTTCTTAGGGAACTGAAACCATATACACCTGGCCTTTCTTTTCCCATCTTTTGTGAAGGAGCAGGAGATGGAAAGAGGTGAGAAGAGGAAGAGAATTCACATGATGTTGGGTTTAGTGCTTCCCATACATTATTTTCCTTATCCAGGCAACCCATTCAACAGGTAGCAAAACTGAGCCTCCAGGAAGTGAAGCAACGAGCCCAGGTGATCTTAAATTTACACCCAGATGTGTCTGATGCAATTCACACTCCTTCCTCTTTGTGACAGACAGTATGAGATGACACCGTCCCTGCCTAAAAACAAACCATTTTCGTCTTTCTCTTATTTTCCCCAATTCATACCACTCTACACAGGACTCGTCCCCCTGCCCCCTCCCCCGGGGCCTGGCTTTGTCATCATCAGCGATGCATTTCCTGATATTTTCCTGGATATTGGGAATCACGCCAAACATCTGAGCACCCCACCCCCATGAGAAGGAGGCTGTGAAGACATGTTTTTCATGAATCACAGTCCTGAACTCACTGGACGTTGCCTTTATCACTTGAAAATATGCCAACTAAGAAGAAGGTGATGTTTCTTCTCTATAAAATGCCACTCTGTTTTTACAGGTTCAACTCCTCACGCGTGGTCAACTAGTCTAGAAACTGTGGATCCCAGAGGGAATTTCCGCTAGGATTACTAGGTCAGACTTAAAACAGCTCATTTCTCTCCCCAGACGGCCTCCTGCCCAGTCTGCCGGGGCTCAGCTGTTGGAGGAGCTGGGTTTTGTTCACTCGTTTGTTCTCTCAGTCATCCACTGGACCAGTCTTTGCTGAGCACGAGGTGGGGGGTAGGTAGTGAGCCCTGGAGCTCAGGCAGGGGAGATGCTGGTGAGAGTCGGCCAGCAGCCCACGGGGGCCACGGGGAGCTCTGAAGGCACAGCAGGAGGAAGACAAACTCAAATCCAGGAGGCCAGGAAGGGCCTGAGGAGGTGGCACATTGGCTGGGATTTGCTGGACTGATGTTTGCTGGCTAAGAAAGAGTCTGTGTGTGCCTGGTGCTTGAGGGGTGGTGGGAGTGAGACATGCACCGGGGTGGACTGGGTTCAAGGTCAAACGTGGTTTCTCCTGCTTCTGGAAAAGATGGAGTAACAGGGACTGGATTTAGCCTCCTGACTTGGAACAACAACAAAAACATTAAATGTATGAAATAATGGTTTTCAAGACACTGGCTATCTGGCCATGAAGAATGGTGATCCCTGAGAGATGGGAAACCGGCACAGTAAGCTTCCTGCCTTGAGAGAGCGTCTGGGGAGGAAGGGAGGGCCCACACAGGGCCCCAGGCTCTGTAAATTGAGGAGACAGCAGTGAGAGTCCAGGGAGACCAAGGCGGCCGGAGTTCACAGGACACAGTGGGGATGAGGACAGAAAGACACATGGAGGGAAACCCGGAGATGTGCAGCCCATCCCCTCGGGTACTTAGCAACTTAGCAGAGAGAGAGAGAGAGAGAGAGAGAGAGAGAGAGAGAGAGAGAGGGAGTGTGAGTGTGAGTGTGAGTGTGAGTGTGTGTGTGTGTGTGTGTGTGTGTGTGTGTAAACCACCTGAACCTTGCGTGGGAGACACCTTCAAGTATTAGAGGGATCAGCACCCAACAGGGCCAGAAACAGCATCCATTCCACAGGCCAGACTGGAAAACCAAAATCATGAAACGTGGGTTCCACTGACAAGGGTCTCTGACTTCAACCCCAGGTGGGAAATCTTCATAAGCCCATCAGACACGAACCTGCCCCTCAGTGCCCTGTGGTGCTTCTGGGTGGGCGGGCATCACACTCCTGTCTTCACTGTCCCCACCCAGTGGCGCTCCTCCTGGGCAGCCCTGGGCTCACGGCCATGCAGTGGACCTCACCTGTCTTGGCTGAAGCTGCAGCTCCTGTTGCCACCCCACTGCAGACCTGTGATGCTTTCATTTCATTTCTAATCACTGCACTCAGTGCAGTGTCCTGACATGTCAGCTCTGGATGTTCTCTTTCCCAGCCAGGGAGGACTAGTGTGTCTTTTCTTACAGCTCTTTCATTTGGCTCAGTTTTAGATGACTTGACACCTCCTCTCCTTAGCAACTTGGAGAACCTCTGGGGACTCGCCAGGAAGCAACAGATGTAATACTGATTGACCACGCTCAAGACTGTCACTCCACACTGCCCCTGTACAGAGCTCACCCTCTTCCCCACAGTGCACACTGCCCAAAAGGCCATCAGGAGGAGAAGAGGGTGAGAAGAAGGGAGAGAAGGACGAGGATGAGGAGGAGAAGCATCAGATGATTTGCCAGGCTCTGCCCCCTCCAGAAGGGGACTGCTGCCGCACTGCCACCCACGTGGGTGGCCTGGAAGACAGTGGAAAAGGGCAGTCCTTGCAGCTGCCAAAGCTTTAAGAGGTACAACTATTGTGAGTCTGCGTGAAAGGTAACATGAAAATGCACAAAAGTCCAGTTCACAGAGTCTTCAGAAACCACCAGCCGTTTCTACTCACACTGCAGCACTGCCCTCGGATTTCCATTCATTTTTTTCCCCAACTGAAGCCAAGGAGAGTGCTCTGGTCATTGTCACTGGCGAACAAGCCCACAGACAATAGCTTAAAGTGTCTTCTGTTGCATGGAACACTTAAAGGACACAAAACATTAACTGTAGGAAATGAAATGAGGAAAGTGTACACAGAGGGAAGGAAGAGAAATAACTAACCGTTACTGAATACCTTCTCTCCAGACCTTTCATTATCTGACTAGATGCACCAAGTGTAACTTAAACAGTTCCAGCAGATCTCAGTAGTTATTAATAAGATAGTTCTCCAGGTACTGGGTGTGTATGGCTCTTGTCTCCGGCACCTTGCATTCTCGATCTCCAGGTTAAACACATATTCCCCTGGCTGCCCTTCTCTGCTCCTTCCAGCTTGCTGACCACTGTAGCCCCAGTACTTTCACTGGATGGGTGCTAAGGGACTCCTCATGCTTCTCTTCCCAAGTATACTTCTCTTTATTCAATGTGCTCTGCCCATCCTCATGGCTCCAGCACTTCATTCAAGTGTCTGGGTTTATTTCATCTCATCTCTAATACTTCATTTTCATTTCTTCCATAGTTTCTCAGAATTCATCCTTGTGGGAAAAGGAGTTTTTCACCTCTTGAACTATTTAAGCCCTTGGGTAAGAAAACATTCTCAAAATACATTATATTATTTGATTAAACTCTCAGAAACATAGCATTGATATAAATGCTTATTCATCCTCAATTTTTTTAAGTAGAAGAAATTTATTAGTTTCAATTATTGTTTACATTCTCAAACACAGGCTACCTCCACCTCATATCTGCAACTGTGTGTATGTGTGTACACATAAATGATATTATGATATATATCAGCTTAATTGAGATATAATTCACACTGCAAAAAATTCATCCATTTAAAGAATACTATTCAGTGGAGTTTAGTATATTCACAGTTGTGCAGCCCCTTATCAACCATATCTGTTAGAATATTCTCATCACCCCAAAAAAGAAACCCCATTCCCATTAGCAGTCACTCCCCCTCAACCTCTAGTAAACACTAACCTATGATCTGTTTCAATGGATTTGCCTGTTCTGAATACACCATGCAAATGGAATCATATAATATATGGTCTTTTGTGACTGTATTCTGTTGCTTAGAATAATGTTTTCAAGGTTCATCTATGTTGCAGCATGTATCCATTCTTCATTCTTTTCTATTGCTGAATAATATTCCATTTTAATAGATATACTACATTTTGTTTACCCATTCATCAACTGATGGACATTGGGTTGTTTCTGCTTTGGGGATGTTATGAATAATGCTGCTATAAACATTCATGTACAAGGTTTTGTGTGGACATGTTTTTATTTCTTTTGAGTATATACAGTTGGCTCTCCATATCCATGGGATCCACACCTGTGGATTCAACCAACCACGGATCAAAAATATTTTTTTTAATTCCAGAAAGTTCCAGAAAGCAAAACTTGAATTTGTAGCACACCAGGAACTATTTATGTAACACACTGTATTAGGTATTATAAGTAATCTAGAGATGATTTAAAGTATACAGGAGGATATGCATAGGTTATATGCAAATACTACACCTTTTTATAAAAGCAAATTGAACATTTGAGGATTTTGGTATCTGCAGGAGTCCTGGAACCAATCCCCCGTGAATATAGAGGGACGATTGTACATAGGAGTGGAACTCATGGGTCATATGGTAGCTCCATGTTTAACTTTTTGAGAAACTTCCAAAGTGTTTTCTAAAGTGGCTGCACCATTTTACATTCTCACGAGCAATATATGAGACTTCCAATTTTTCCACATCCTCATGAACACTTGTTATTATTGGTCCTTTTGATTATAGCCATCCTAGTGGGTGAGAAGTAGAATTTCATTTTAGCTTTGATTTGCATTTCCTTAACTACTAATGGTATTGAGCATCTTTTCACATGGTTATTGGCCATCTGCAAATCTTCTTTGGAGAAATATCTATTAAAATATTTTGCCCATTTTTTAATTGGGTTGCCTTTTAACTATTAAGCTGTAAAAGTCCTTTTTATGTTCTGAATACAAGTCCCTTATCAGAGATATGATTTCCAAGTATTTTCTCCCATGCTGTGGGTTGTCTTTTCTCTTTCTGGATAATGTGATTTGAAGCATAAAAGTTTTTAATTTCGATGAACTCTAATTTATCTATTTCCTTTGTTGCTTGTGCACTATAGCTAATAAACCATTGCCTGACCCAAGTTCCTGAAGATTTACTCCTATATTTTAATCTAAGAGTTTTGCAGTTTCTCTTACATTTAGGTCTATGGTCTAATTTAATATGTATGTGGTGTCAGGTAGGGGGTTCAATTTTCATTTTTTGCATGTGGATATCCAGTTCTCTCAGAAATATTTGTTGAAAAGACTTTCCCCCATTGAATTGTTTTTTGTTTTGTTTTGTTTTTGTTTTTAGAAAATATCTTTTTTTTTTTTTTGCTGCATTGGGTCTTCATTGTTGCATGGCTTTCTCTAGTTGCAGTGAGCGGGAGCTATTCTTCATTGCAGTGCATGGGCTTCTCATTGAGGTGGCTTCTCTAGTTATAGAGCACAGGCTCTAGGCGTGCAGGCTTCAGTAGTTGTGGCAAGCAGGCTCAGTAGTTGTGGCTCACGGGCTCTAGAGCACAGGCTCAGTAGTTGTGGTGCACGGGCTTAGTTGCTCTGCAGCATGTGGGATCTTCCCTGACCAGGGCTCGAACCCATGTCCCCTGCAATGGCAGGTGGATTCTTAACCACTGAGCCACCAGGGAAGCCCTACCCCATTGAATTGTTAAAAACACCTCCCTTATAGAGTTCTTAGTTGGAATCACTGAGCTAATCTGCTTTGTCTGGTAAAAAGTAGGCACTTGAAAAATATTAGCTGATATTATTAATTGCCAGGCTCTGTGATGAAAATAAATAAATAAACAAGATGGCCTGCTTTTAAAGAGCTCTCCCTCTACTAGAAAAGACAGAAATGGACACAGATAAATTGCAAAAAATAATATGATCCTTGACAGAGGTTTATAGGTGAAAGCTGCTGTAGGAACACAGAGACTACATCTTGGGAAAGTCAGGGAAGATTTCACAGAAAGAAAGAGGTGGAAGGTCATTCCAGCTGGAGAGGACACCCTATGCAAAGTCAAAGAGGCATGGAATAGCAGCAGTGTTTTAGGAAAAGGAAAAATGTACAGTGTGGCTCCAGTTTTAGATCTAAAGAGAAGGATGGTGAGAGATGAGGATGAAGGGGGAGGTAAAGGTCAGTAGATGGAGGGTCTTGTGAAAATTTAGAAAATAATTCTGTTTGCAGTGAATAGCCCTCAAGGGAGAACCATGATCAGTGCTGTGCCTGAGGAAGATAGCTTGGAACTCTGGAAGCCACATGAAAGGTCTATGGGGGAGAAGTTAGTAGAAGGAAGGGGAAGAACAGAAGGGAAGTGTTTCCATGTTAGGGTGGGTCCTCTACCAAGGTGGAAGAGAAATTCTGGGAAGTAGCACTTAAGGCCCCAAGCCCTCTTCTTCCAGAATCCTCAGCCACAAGGGCCCCAAATGGGATGCTACTCTTCTGCATAGATCCCTGACAGCCTTGGAGAGAAAGGCAAAAGAGAATAATCATTTATTAAACACCTTCTGTTTCCTAGGTACTCACTCTTGGAGGCATCATTTGCTTGTAAGGAAAAGAATCCAGTTGAGCTAACCCTAGCAAAATGCGAGAATCTATTTGAAAATTCAGGTGAAGCTCACAGAATTAAAAGGGAGAAGATGCACCTTGGACAGAGTACCAATATTAGAAACGTTGACAATTAAATTAATAAAAGGATAGAAAATCACCACTAGAACACCACAGTAATAAATGCTTACAAGCAAGACCCATTGATGCATGCTAAATATTAGTGGGCAAATTTTCAGGAGAAACAAGGATATTTGCATAGTCTAAAAGTACCTCCACCAAACCATTGCTATGGTGGTTTTAACATATGTCCAGAAATTCTTTGGTACTCCTCCCTCTTGAATGTGGGCTGGACTTAGTGACTCAATTCCAAAGAGCAGACTATGAAAAGGCAGAAATAGCACCTTTACACTGGAGAACACTGACAGACATCAACTTAACTGAGCAGTCAAGGTTAAATCACCAGTAGTAAGTCATTTTGATGTCATGTACCCCCCCGATATGATATGACAGGAAGGGCACTGCTTCCTTCACTCTCTTGTATTCATAACCCCAGACTATTCATGAGAAAATATTGGACAAACCAAAATTCAGGGACATTCTACAAAATACTTGACCAGTACTCTTTAGAAGTGTCAAGGTCACGTAAATCAAGGAAAACCCAAAAATAGTCACAAATCAGAGGAGACTAAGGAGATATGAGAACTAAATGCAAAGTGATCTCTCCTATTGGATCCTGGAACAGGAAAAGGATGTTAGTGGGAAAACTGGGGAAATGCAAATGAAGTCTCTACTTTAGGTAACAGGGTGAACAACCATCCCAGTTTGCCAGGACTGAAGGGGCCCCTTGGGCATGGGAATTTCAATTTTTAAAATTAGAATAGCCCTGGTTTGTCTGGGACTGGGGGCTTCCTGGCACAGGAGGCTTTCAGTGCTAAAACCAAGGAAGTCTCAGAAAAACCAGGATGAGTTGGTTACCAAGTTCATTTCTTAATTTTGACTAGTGTCTCCTGGTTATGTAAATGTTAACATTAGGGGTAGCCGGTGGAGGGTATACAAGAACACTCTAACACCCTTCCAACTCTTCGGTAAATCTAAAATTATTTCAAAATAAAAAGGTTGGGCTTCCCTGGTGGCGCAGTGGTTGGGAGTCCGCCTGCCGATGCAGGGGACACGGGTTCATGCCCCAGTCCGGGAAGATCCCACATGCCACAGAGCGGCTGGGCCCGTGAACCATGGCCACTGAGCCTACGCGTCCAGAGCCTGTGCTCTGCAACGGGAGAGGCCGTGACAGTGAGAGGCCCGCGTACCGCAAAAATAAAAATAAATAAGTAAAAATAGATAAATAAAAAGGT
The DNA here is from genome assembly GCF_026419965.1 of Kogia breviceps. Taxonomy (NCBI): domain Eukaryota; kingdom Metazoa; phylum Chordata; class Mammalia; order Artiodactyla; family Physeteridae; genus Kogia; species Kogia breviceps. The sequence continues at coordinate 51,429,926 of NC_081311.1, forward strand.
TAAAATAAAACAATAGAACTAATAAAATAGTGGGGAGGAGGCAAGAGGTAAAAGGAAGTATAATTATCCTAATAGCCTCTCTTTTCATGGCAAAACGTTGATAGATATAGTCAAGGATCAGGAGGGAATCAGAAATAGAAAAGTCTAGAACTAGACTCCCCTGCGTATCCAGGCTACAGCGGCAGGTCTCATTCCTCTCTCAGCCCTTCATCTCCCAGCAGCCCTACTTCAGCCTTCTTTCTCCCCAGCCTTCTCTCTCTGCGCACATGGGCACCCCAGCTCTTCATGACGCCTCCTCCCAGCACTCAAGACTGCAGAGGCAGAGCCTCTGAGGCCTACTGCAAATTCCATGTTGAACAAATCTGGGTCTTGCACCCACCCCTGATTCAGTCAGTTATAGGCAGGGGTGTAGGGGACATAGCCCACCACTGCTCTATCAGCAGATGTGAGAAGTTGAGTGATCGGCAAGCAAAGGGGCCACCAGATCACTAATGCTTATGGTGGGGTGAAGTGAAAAAAAATCCAGATAATACTGAAGAATATATAATGTCATTGAGCACCTTGGTGTTGCCTCCAGATAAACAAACAAAATTGTTGTGGTTTGGTTTTTTTTTTTTTTTTAAGGTGCATATTCATTCCTGCTTAAAGCAAAGACCAAAGGCTGCCACAGCCTCCTGCCTGGGTCACATACACTCAGACACCCATGAAAGACCCCCTGTTAGTCTCCTCCTCTCCAGCCTCAGCCACCTTCTCTTTGCTCCCCATCGGCATGAGAGAGGTAGCCTCCTCCTTCATTTTCTCTCCAGTCTTATCATTGTGATATACATTCTGTACCTTGCCTCACTTGGGCTTGCCCTTTTGAATCTTAAGAGCCTGTTTGGGGAAACAAATAGTTGAAATTTGACTATTCCTTGCACTTTTTATCCCTATTTATCTTACTCATCCTGAAGACCACATGAGGGTCTTCCCTGACCAGAGGTGAGAATCAGGAAATGTATACAAAGAAATGGCAGGAAAAAGCAGTAAGCATATGTTATTATTGTACACACCAAATGTGTACTGGAAAAAAAAAAAGTGTAATGTGAGAAAAACCTGCAACAGATCTATATATTTTAAGTGTGTTTAGAGGTGGTTCCATCTTGGAGAGGATAAATAAATATATCATGTAACCCCCAGTTATTTGTCCTAAAAGATATAAAAGCTCTTTGCCTCTTTTCCTTAATTTTGTTCTTTTCTTTCACAACCAAACTCACGGTCAGCTGGTTCAAGTCCAGTGAGTATCTGATTCAGGTAAGAGATTTATTACTTTTGGCACGCCTAATGATTTCCACCTTTTTTTTTTTTTTTTTTTTTTTTTTTTGGTGCTAGGCGGACCTCTCACTGTTGTGGCCTCTCCCACCGCAGAGCACAGGCTCCGGACGAGCAGGCTCAGCGGCCACGGCTCACGGGCCCAGCCGCTCCGCGGCACGTGGGATCCTCCCGGACTGGGGCACGAACCGGCGTCCCCCGCATCGGCAGGCGGACTCCCAACCACTGCGCCACCAGGGAAGCCCTGATTTCCACCTTTGATTCTATTGGTTTAAATTTATGAAACCTACACTTGTTATCTGCACTTTCATTTTTTCCCATCTTCCCCTCATTTTTATAAAAGAGGGACAAAATGCTGAAGTAGCTGCACAAAGGCACACTGCTGTGTAGACAAAGAAGGTGTGCTGTGGCCAAACTGGACTGTTGGCCAGTGGGCAGTGCCACCAGCACCAGCTGAAAGGGTGATTTACCAGCTGATGGGCAAATGTGTAAGTTCAAAAATGCAAGGTTTTATCCCTTTCTTAAATGCTCTATTACAAATGTTTAAATGTTATGTTTAAATGTTTACTTTAAAAGTTGTATGTGCTCACTATAAAAAGATGGACAATCGAGTTGTATGAAGAAAAGGGCAACTCTCTAACTCTCCAACATGCCCGTTCACCCCCAGTGCCATTCCCGGACATAATCAATGTTAATTGCTTGGTATGTTTCTTTCCACATCTTTCTCTATACAAACAGAAATGTATACAAACATATGCAGGTAAACGTTATTTTATGCTTTGTTGTATTATTTTGCATCTCAATGGATTCATATTATGGACATTATCTTGCAACCTATTTAGTCAACAGTATACAACGGACCACCTTCTAGACCTCTGCATAGAGCTCTAGTTATTATTACCTTATGCATAATGTTTCATATCATGAATCTATCAAACTTTATTCAACCATTCCCCAAGATGAAACTCCAGATTAGTTCCAGTTTTTTGACACCAAATTTTCTCGTACGTTTAGAGAAAAAAAAAATAGCCCTGTTACTTCTGTAAGAGAAAGATAGCCAAAATTGGATTTATTTACTAAGTCTAAGGATTTGTATGTTATTTATATTATTAGTTATCACCATATTACTTTCCCCAAAGTTACAGAAATTCACACTCCAACCAACAATGTTTAAAAAGTGCTTACTTCCCACTGTAAGGGTGTGTTATCAAGTGCTTTAACATTTGCCAATTTGATGAGTGAAGAATGGTATCTTGTTCTCATTTGCATTTACCTGCTTCATTAGTAAGATTAAGCATCTCTCCAAATGTTAATTGGCTAATTCTGTGAATTATCTGTTCATATCCTTTGCCTGTTTTTCTGTTACTTGTCTTTTTCTCACTGTATTAGTTTTCTATTGCTGCCATAACAAATTACCACAAACTTGGTAGCTTAAACAACGCAAACTTATTTTACAGTTATGAGGTAGCAGTGAGAAATGGTTCTCACTGGGCTAAAAGTAAGGTGTTGGCCAGATTATGTTCCTATCCGGAGGTTCTAGGAGAGAATCTGTTTCTTTTCTTTCTCCGGTTTCTAGAGGCAACTCACATTTCTTGGCTTATGGCCCCTTCCTCCATCTTAAAAATCAACAATAACCATCTAAGTCCTTCTCACGCTGCCATCTCTCTGGTTCTCTGCAACCAGGAAAGGTTCTTTTGCTTTTAAGGATGCATTAGATCAAGCCCACCTGGATGATCCAGGCATAGCTTTCCATCTCAAGGTCCATTAATCACATCTGCAAAGCCCTTCGGTCACCTAAAGCAACCTATTCATGGGTTCAGGGGATTAGGGTGGGGGTATCTTTATGGTCTATGAGTCTGCCTACTACACTTAACAATGTATGGAAGTAATTTTTTAAAGAGGGTATTTGCCCACTGTCAGCACAAATGTTGCACATTCTTTAACCCTACCATTTGTTTTTTTAATATTGTTTATGTCTCTGCTCTCTTCAGGCTTGGAAATAACTTTCTGATTCCCCCAACTTAAGGTTGTATAATTATTGCGAGGTAAGCAAGAGTCTTCTGCAGTTTCCTGAGTCAAGCAGAAGCAGCCTGAAGAACCAGAATGACACCCTCACCAGATCTCTCATGGTAAAGTTAGGGTAATAATTGGAATGGACCCTGAGAATGGGGTCATTTGAGTAGATTTGGATGAAACTGAACTCCTCAAATTCTCAAATCCTTCTGAGTCATCCTTTGCCAAGAGAAGTCTCCCCTCTCTCCTCAGTGATGAGTGCATAGTTCTGCTTTGCTTAAAGAGCTTTGCCCTTACCTGGGGTCAAGAGGATTAACTGCAAGAGGAGTCTCATTCTCCTTAAGATCCACACCTCCACTACCACCATTCCCTCTTGCCTGAAGACCCATTACCAGGATCAGATCCCAGCAAAACTCAGGGGTACGAGTCTAAATATGGCACAAAGTGGAGCTTTGCTAGTTTCAAGCTCGTAATTAAATTATGCCACCAGAGATACTGGGAGTTAAGATCCTCACAGCTCCTCGTGCTATTAAACCAGCAAGCAACAAAGGGGACTAACTATACAGACTGGGTTACCTGATCCTGATTATCAAAGAGAAATAGGATTGCTGCTTCCCAATGGAAACAAGGAGGAGAATTCTGAAATAGTGGAATGATATATGCAAAGTACTAACTGACAGCTAAGAATGTTATACCAACATAAAAATCCTTTATGTCCTTCACAATAAAGACAAAATACAGACATTTTTTCAGATAATCAAAAACTAAACAGATCTACATCAGATGAAACACTAAAGACAGTTCTTCAGGCAGAAGAAAAATTATTCTAAATGGAAGCATGGATTTCCAGGAAAAAAAAAACAAAGAGAATTAGAAAGGATATACAGTGTACATACATATAGACAGACAGACAGATCTAAATGAATACTGACTGTATGAAACAATAATAATGACGTCATGTGAGGTTTAAAAATATACATGCAATTAAGATACGTGAGGAAAACAGTACAAAAGGCAAGAAAAACATTAAGTTAAAGTATCCTAAAGCCCTTGAATTACTGAGAAATGAAAGATAATTTATTAGAGTTTAAAAAATTAAGGACACCTACTGTAATATCTAAGATAACCATTTAAAAATCAGTAAAAGAATATAAAAGCCATCAAACTAATAAAGAAGGGAACAAATTTAAATTACTTGATGAATCTATAAGAAAGCAAGAAAACATAGGGAAAGGAATATAGAACTGCTGAAACCAATAGAAAAAAGCCATTAGGATGACAGATTTAAACCCATATCAACAATTATATTAAAAATAAATAAGTTTGGGGCTTCCCTGGTGGCGCAGTGGTTGAGAATCCGCCTGCCGATGCAGGAGACACGGGTTCGTGCCCTGGTCCGGGAAGATCCCACATGCCGCGGAGCAACTGAGCCCGTGAGCCATGGCCGCTGGGCCTGCGTGTCCGGAGCCTGTGCTCCACAACGGGAGAGGCCACAACAGTGAGAGGCCCACATACCGAAAATAAATAAATAAATAAATAAATAAATAAATAAATAAAAAATAAATAAGTTAAATATTCCTTAACTTATTAAAACATGAAGGTAAAGGTAATAAATAAAAGGTAAAGGTTATCATGGGGTAAAGATTATCATGGGGATTAAAAATCAATTACTATATGCTTCTTGTCAGAGGTAAAAGGTTATCATGTGGATTAAAAGGTAAAGGTTATCATGGGGATTAAAAATCAATTACTATATGCTTCTTGTAAGAGGCATACACCCAATATATGGATACAGAAAGGATGAAAGTAAAAGAAAAGAAAATGCACCATACAAACACTAACTATCAGAAAGCTGATAGCTATAGTAATACCAGACAAAATAAACTTTAGGGACAACATATTATAAGTGGTAATGTGGGATATTTAATAATGATAAAAGAGTGAACAATCAGTAAAATTGGAAAAAGTCTAAAATTGTATGCATCTAATGGCATAGATTCAAAATACATAATTCAGGAATTGACACACCTAAAAGGAAAAAAATTAAATGAATCCACAATTTTAGTGGGAAACATTTTAATATACATCTCTTTATAACTGAAAGAGTAAGTAGACAAAAATCCAGAAAGAGAGTATTTAAACTTATGTAGCACAATTTAGCTAACTGACATATATAAAACACTATATCCCAAACTACATATATCATTATTTTCAAGGGCACATAGAAAATTTACCAATATCAACCATATACTACTGTTCATAAAGCAAATATCAACAAATTTTAAGATATTAAAATTTCACAGAGTATAACTTTTGACTATAATGGAAGTAAACTAGAAATGAGTAACAAAAATAACTAGAAATCTCTCAAATGTTTAGAAATTAAGCAGGGCACTTCTAAACAGTACCTAGTGAAAGAAAAAGTTACAATGGAATTAGAAAATATTTGGAGCTGAATGGCAGTAAAACATGGCATGTCAAAATGTATGAAATACAGTTAAAACTGTAAATAGAAGAAAATGTTTACTATTAAATGTACTCATGAGAAAGTATGAAATGCCAAAAGACAAGGATCTAAACATCCATATTATGTTAGGAAAAGAAGAGTAAATCAAGCTCAAAGTGAAAGAAAATAATAAAGAACAGAAATTAATAAAATAGAAAACAAATGTAGAACAGAGAAAATTCAAGGGAACCAAAGTTCAAAAACAAAGCTTGCTCCTTGAAAGCTTTAATAAAATTTATAAATCCCTAAGAAGACTAATCATGGGGGGCAAAGGAAAGGTACAAGAAATCAATATCAAGAATGAAAAAGGGAAATGACTACATATCTGCCAGGCATTGAAAAGAAAATAAGTAGAAATAATGAACAACCTTTGGACAATAAATTTAAATATTTAGGTGAAAAGGATAAATATTTAAGAATACACCCCAAAATAGGAAATATGAATTGCACTATGCATTTTAAAGAAATTAAATCCATAACAAAAAATATGCCCTCAAAGAAAACTTCAGGCCCAGACAGCTGCACTGGTGAACTCTTCCAAATATTTAAAGAGAAATAATGCCAGTCACACCCAAACTCTTCCAGAAAACAGCAAATAGGAAACACTTCCCTACATGTTGTTCTATGTAGCAAGTACAACCTTTGATTACAAAATCTGACAGTCTTTATAAGAAAGGAAATCACAAGTTAACCTCTCTTATAAACACAGAATCAAAATTCATACAAATCTAGCAATATATAAAAATAATAATATGTCACCACTAAGATGTATTTATTCTACAAGTGGACAGGAATTTAACATTAGAAAATCAATGAATTTAATTTACCACATAAACAATAAAGCAGAATCACATGATTATTTTAATAGGTAAAGACAAATCATTTGATAAATTCAACACCCATTCATGATTTTTAAAAAACTCTTAGCAAATTAGGATTCAAATGAAATCTTCTTAATCTATTGATTTACAGGCACAAAAAATCTACAACCAACATTACATGTAACCATGAAATTCTAAACACTTTCCCCCAAAGTTGGAAATAAGACAAGAATCCTTATTTTCACAGCTCCTATTAGACATTATGCTAGAGATACTATAATGCAATTAAATAAGAACAAAAACTGAAATATTTAAGGACTGGAAAGAAAGATATAAGGTTGATAAATTAACATATAGACTACATAGTATAAAACAGAAAATATACAAAAATTTATAGACAAACTACTAGGATTAATAAATACATTTAGCAAAGTCACTGGATACACGATCAACCCACAAAAAGCAGATGTAGTTTCACATTCCAATGAGCAAGTAGAAAATGAAATTTTAAAATACTCCAATTATAGTACGGTAAAAAATAAACCTGAGAATAAATTTAACAAAGAAGGTACAAGAACTCTAGTTTTCACAGAAAACTACAAATACTGTGAGAAATTAAAGATCACCTAAATAAATGGAGGGATATACCATATTCATGGACTCTACCAAAATTTCAGCAGGATTTTCTAATTCAGCTTGGAAGTTGGCAAGACAATTTTTAAATTTATATAGAAATGCAAAGGGCCAAGAAAAGTGAAGAATCTCTTGAAGAAGAACCAGATGGAATAATAAGAGCTACTCAGTATAAAGACTTAGAAAGCCAAAATAATTAAGGCAGTAATTAAACTAATGGAACAGAATATGGAGTCCAGAAACAGGCAATCCAATATGACTCCTTGGTTTCTAACAAAGGTAACTGTATAGCACAGGGAAAAGTAATGGTCTTTTAATCAACCTGGTGTTGGGTCAATTCAATAAACATTTGGAAAAGTTGAATCTTGACCTCTATACCATCAACAAAAATAAAACATATGTGGACTGTACACTTAAATAAAAACAGAAAACAATAAAATTCTAGAAGATAATATGGGGACATTTCTTCATTATCTTGGTGTAAAGAATCATTTCTTAAACAGGACCCAAAAGGCACTAACTTTAAAGGAAACAACTGCTAAGTTGAACCTGATTAAAATTGAGAACTCTTGTTCTCCAGAAGATACTATTAAGAGAATTAAAAACAAGTCAGAGGATGAGAGAAGAATTTCTGCAATATATATATGTAAAAAAAGACTTGAATCCAGAATATACAAAGATCAACTACAAGCAAATAAAAATAATACACCACAATAGAAAAACGGGAAAGACTCCTGAATGGTCACACAAAAGTATAGAAAAATTCCCAATAGACATATGGAAATGTATTCAATTTCATTAGTCATCAAGCAATCATATATTAAAACCACAATGAAATATGATTTCACACCCCCGAGAATGGCTAAACTTAAAGAGATGAGTAATACCAAGAACTGTCAAATATAGCAATTGAAACTCTCATATTTGTTTAAATAAATTATGATTCAACAGATCTACACAATGGAATACCACTCAGTTTTTTAAAAAGAATGAGGTATTTATATGTGCTTACATAGAAAGAACTCCAATGCATGTTTTTAAATGAAGAGTAAAAGGAAGCACAGTGTATTACCTCATATGTATTTTTAAAAGGATACAAACATGTATATATATTTACACATATTAATATAATTACATAAACATTTTTGAGTTAAGAGCATATATCTGGGACCAGACAGAGATAGATGTGAAGACAACCTCTGACTCTTGTTAGCTCTGTGACCTTGTGCAAACTTCTCAATATCTCTGAGCCTTGGTTCTTTGTTAAATGGAAATAAAAATGGCAACTCCTTTATAGAGTTGCTCACATGATTAATGCACACAAGTACTTAGCATAGTTCTAGGACACAGTAAATACTCAATATATTCAGCTAAAATTATTTATTTTTGCTATTATGGGCACACAATAGATTTTTTTTTTTTACTCGATAAATGAGCCTACATTCAGGCAACCTGGGGTTCCTAGCTTAGCCTGTTGTGCTGGGCCTGTCCCCAGGCCCCTGCCAATTCTGTTTTGCTCCTCATAGAAGGTCTGGGCCTGTAGAGGGTCCCTCCCCATAGTCCTGCCTACTGCCTTGGGCCCAGGTCAATTCCGAGCTTCTGCATGTCCCATTCTTAGCAGTGGCTGGGTCTGGCATCCTTCTAAGCATGCCCCCAGAACAGAGGACCACTACTAGCTTAATCATCAATCTTACCACCACCCAGAGGTACAGGCTCTTTGATCCTGATCCCCAGCCCCAGGTTGCCCTGCTCCAGCCCTAGCTGAGATGCAGATGCACACCAGAGGCCACCATCAGTCCCTTGTTTTCTATGGATGGATGGATGGCCTCTCCCAATTGGCCACATTCTCACTTCAGTCTCAGGCTAAGGTCATACTGGGGAAGAAATAGACTGATTCACTGAAAATCAGTTTGCCAAAGCCAATCTGTAAATGATTGAGTAATAAATTTTTGAGAATTAATTTTTGTTTTAGTTTCATCATAGCTTTCTTGCAGCCATTTAACCACAGAGCAACCTGCCCAGGTCAACTGCATATGGAATCCTTGTATGTTTCACTGTTGAAAGCTGTTATTTAACTGCAAACAGATGGGCTTTCCCTTCATCTCATGGTTCCTAGCTTCTACATTTTTAAGGATCTTTGCCTAACCCTTGCTTTTGTTTATGAGTCTTCTCTACATGTGCTTCTTGCTCCGACAGCAGAACATCTACAGCCACCACTCCTAAATGGGGTTGAGGGTTTGACAGTTTTCAGTTTTCAGGTCATTCAGTGATTCAATGATTCAGCAAATTTATTTTCAGCAAATTAATTTTTGGTGAATTGGCTTTAGGCAAATTAGCCATTCAATAAATTAGTTTTCATCAAATTGACCTAGTTCCATCAGCAATCTAAGTTCCCAAGTGATATTTTAGAATAAAATGCCAACTGGTAGCAAAGAAAGAGTCACATCTTTCTTACACTGTAAGAGAACTGGGACTCACTAACTGTTAATCAGACTGCATGCCGATATGCGAGTACACGCGCACACACACACACACACACACACACAAATATGCTCTTAACAAAGCATGACAGATAGCCTCATCCACCAGAGGGCAGACAGCAGAAGCAAGAAGAACTACAATTCTGCAGCCTGTGGAACAAAAACCACATTCACAGAAAGATAAACAAAATGAAAAGGCAGAGGACTCTGTACCAGATGAAGGTAAAAGATAAAACCCCAGAAAAGCAACTAAATGAAGTGGAGATAGGCAACCTTCCAGAAAAAGAATTCAGAATAATGATAGTGAAGATGATCCAGAACCTCGGAAAAAGAATGGAGGCAAAGATCGAGAAGATGAAAGAAATGTTTAACAAAGATCTAGAAGAATTAAAGAACAAACAAACAGAGATGAACAATAAATTAACTGAAATGAAAAATACACTAGAAGGAATCAACAACAGAATAACTGAAGCAGAAGAATGGATAAGTGACCTGGAAGACAGAATGGTGGAATTCACTGCTGCAGAACAGAATAAAGAAAAAAGAATGAAAAGAAATGAAGACAGCCTAAGAGACCTCTGGGACAACATTAAACACAATAACATTCGCATTATAGGGGTCCCAGAAGGAGAAGAGAGAGAGAAAGGACCCGTGAAAATATTTGAAGACATTATAGTTGAAAACTTCCCTAATATGGGAAAGGAAATAGCCACCCAAGTCCAGGAAGCACAGAGAGTCCCATACAGGATAAACCCAAGGTGAAACATGCTGAGACACATAGTAATCAAATTGGCAAAAATTAAGGACAAAAAAAAATTATTGAAAGCAGCAAGGGAAAAATGACAAATAACACATAAGGGAACTCCCATAAGGTTAAGAGCTGATTTCTCAGCAGAAACTCTACAAGCCAGAAGGGAGTGGCATGACATATTTAAAGTGATGAAAAGGAAGAACCTACAACCAAGATAACTCTACCCGGCAAGGATCTCATTCAGATTCGATGGAGAAATCAAAAGCTTTACAGACAAGCAAAAGCTAAGAGAATTCAGCACCACCAAACCAGCTCTACAACAAATGCTAAAGGAACTTCTCTAAGTGGGGAACACAAGAGAAGAAAAGGACCTACAAAAACAAACCCATAACAATTAAGAAAATGGTAACAGTAACATACATATCGATAATTACCTTAAACGTGAATGGATTAAATTCTCCAACCAAAAGACACAGGCTTGTGTAATGGATACAAAAACAAGACCCATATATATGCTGTCTACAAAAGACCCACTTCAGACCTAGGGACACATACAGACTGAAAGTGAGGGGATGGAAAAAGATATTCCATGCAAATGGAAATCAAAAGAAAGCTGGAGTAGCAATACTCGTACCAGATAAAATAGACTTTAAAGTAAAGAATGTTACCAGAGACAAGGAAGGACACTACATAATGATAAAGGGATCAATCTAAGAGGAAGATATAACAATTATAAATATATATGCACCCAACATAGGAGCACCTCAGTACATAAGGCAACTGCTAACAGCTATAAAAGAGGAAATTGACAGTAACACAATAATAGTGGGGGACTTTAACACCTCACTTACACCAATGGACAGATCATCCAAACAGAAAATTAATAAAGAAACACAAGCTTTAAATGACACAATAGACCAGTTAGATTTAATTGATATTTACATGACAGCAGATTACACTTTCTTCTCAAGTGCCCATGGAACATTCTCCAGGATAGATCACATCTTGGGTCACAAATCAAGCCTCAGTAAGTTTAAGAAAACTGAAATTGTATCAAGCATATTTTCTGACCACAATGCTATGAGATTAGAAATCAATTACAGGGAAAAAACATAAAAAACACATAGAGGCTAAACAGTATGTTACTAAATAACCAAGGATCACTGAAGAAATCAAAGAGGAAATAAAAAAATATGTAGAGACAAATGAGAATGAAAACATGATGATCCAAAACCTATGGGATGCAGCAAAAGCAGTTCTAAGAGGGAAGTTTATAGCAATACAAGCCTACCTCAAGAAACAACAAAAATCTCAAATAAACAATCTAACCTTACATCTAAAAGAAGCAGAGAAAGAAGAACAAAACCCAAAGTTAGTAGAAGGAAAGACATCATAAAGATCAGAGCAGAAATAACTAAAATAGAAACAAAGAAAACAACAGCAAACATCAATAAAACTAAAAGCTGGTTCTTTGAGAAGATAAACAAAATTGATAAACCATTAGCCAGACGCATCAAGAAAAAGAGGGAGAGGACTCAAATCAATAAACTTAAAAATGAAAAAGAAGTTACAACAGACACCAAAGAAATACAAAGCATCATAAGAGAGTACTACAAGGAACACTATGCCAATAAAATACACAACCTGGAAGAAATGGACAAATTCTTAGAAAAATATAACCTTCCAAGACTGAACCAGGAAGAAACAGAAAATATGAACAGACCAATCACAAGTAATAAAATTGAAACTGCGATTAGAAATCTTCCAACAAACAAAACTCCAGGACCAGATGGCTCCACAGGTGAATTCTATCAAATTCTATCACCTATTATTCTATCACCTATCTAGAGAAGAGCTAACACCCATCCTTCTCAAACTCCTCCAAGAAAATTACAGAGGAAGGAACATTCTCAAACTCATTCTATGAGGCCACCATCACGCTGATACCAAAACCAGACAAAGATACTGCAAAAAAAGAAAATTACAGACCAATTATCACTGATGAATATAGACCCAAAAATCCTCAACAAAATACTAGCAAACTGAATCCAACAACACATTAAAAGGATCACACACCATGATCAAATGGGATTTGTCCCAGGGACGCAAGGATTCTTCAATATATGCCAATCAATCAATGTGATACACCATATTAACAAACTGAAGGATAAAAACCATATGATCATCTCAATAGGTGAAGAAAAAGCTTTTGACAAAATTCAACACCCATTTATGATGAAAACTCTCCAGAAAGTGGGCATGGAGGGAACCTACCTCAACATAATAAAGGCCATATATGACAAACCCACAGCAAACATCATTCTCAATGGTGAAACTGAAACCATTTCCTCCAAAATCAGGATCAAGACAAGGATGTCCACTCTCACCACTATTATTCAACATAGTTTTGGAAATCCTAGCCACGGCAATCAGAGAAGAAAAAGAAATAAAAGGAATACAAATTGGAAAGGAAGAAAAACTGTCACTTTTTGCAGATGCTATGATACTATACACAGAGAATCCTAAAGATGCCAACAGAAAACTACTAGAGCTAATCAATGAATCTGGTAAAGCTGCAGGATACAAAATTAATGCACAGAAATCTCTTGCATTCCTATACACTAACAATGAAAGATCAGAAAGAGAAATTAAGGAAACAATCCCATTCACCACTGCAACAAAAAGAATAAAATACCTAGGAATAAACCTACCTATGGAGGTAAAAGACCTATACTCAGAAAACTATAAGACACTGATGAAAGAAATCAAAGATGATGCAGACAGATGGAGAGATATACCATGTTCTTGGATTGGAAGAATCAATATTGTGAAAATGACTATACTACCCAAAGCAATCTACAGATTCAATGCAATCTCTATCAAATTACCAGTGGCATTTTTTACAGAACTAGAACAAAAAAGTCTTAAAATTTGTATGGAGACACAAAGACCCCGAACAGCCAAAGCAGTCTTTTGAGAAAGAAATGGAGCTGGAGGAATCAGACACCCTGACTTCAGACTATACTACAAAGCTACAGTAATCAAGACAATATGGTACTGGCACAAAAACAGAAATATAGATCAATGGAACAGGATAGAAAGCCCAGAGATAAACCCTCCCACCTATGGTCAACTAATCTATGACAAAGGAGGCAAGGATATACAATGGAGAAAAGACAGTCTCTTCAATAACTGGTGCTGGGAAAACTGGACAGCTACATGTAAAAGAATGAAATTAGAACACTCCCTCAAACCATACACAAAACTAAACTCAAAATGGATTCGAGACCTAAATGTAAGACTGGACACTATAAAACTCTTAGAGGAAAACATAGGAAGAACATCTTTGACATAAATCACAGCAAGATCTTTTTTGATCCACCTCCTAGAGTAATGAAAATAAAAAGAAAAATAAACAAATGGGACCTAATGAAACTTCAGACTTTTGCAAAGCAAAGGAAACTACAAACAAGATGAAAAGACAACGCTCAGAATGGGAGAAAATATTTGCACATGAATCAACACACAAAGGATTAATCTCCAAAATATATAAACAACTCACGCAGCTCAATATTTAAAAAACAAACAACCCAATCCAAAAATGGGCAGAAGACCTAGACATTTCTCCAAAGAAGACATACAGATGGCCAAGAAGCACGTGAAAAGCTGCTCAACATCACTAATTATTAGAGAAATGCAAATCAAACCTACAGTGAGGTATCACCTCACACCAGTTAGAATGAGCATCATCAGAAAATCTACAAACCACAAATGCTGGAGAGCGTGTGGAGAAAAGGGAACCCTCTTGCACTGTTGGTGGGAATGTAAATTGATACAGCCACTATGGGGAACAGTATGGAGGTTCCATAAAAAACTAAAAATAGAATTACCATATGACCCAGCAATCCTACTACTGGGCATATACCCAGAGAAAACCATAACTCAAAAAGACATATGCACCCCAGTGTTCATTGCAGCACTATTTACAATAGCCAGGTCATGGAAGCAACCAAAATGCCCATTGACAGATGAATGGATAAAGAAGATGTGGTACATATATACAATGCAATATTACTCAGCCATAAAACAGAACGAAATTGGGTCATTTGTAGAGACGTGGATGGATCCAGAGACTGTCATACAGAGTGAAGTCAGTCAGAAAGAGGAAAACAAATATCGTATATTAACGCATTTATGTGGAACCTAGAAAAATGGTGCAGATGAACCAGTGTGCAGGGCAGAAATACAGACACAGATGTAGAGAACAAACATATGGACACCAAGGGGGGAAAGTGGCAGGGGGTGGTGGTGATGGTGGGATGAATTGGGAGATATTGATTGACATATATACACTAATATATGTGTAAAATAGATAACTAAGAAGAACCTGCTGTATAAGAAATAAAATAAAATTTTTTAAAAAAAAGCATGTCATGCAGTTGTCACATACAGCAGCCAGAGTCTATCTGAACTGATCCAGCAGCCCTCAAGAGAAAGGAGGTCAAGAGGATGGAATGAGGCCTCTTGGCATGCTGCCATCTGGAAGCAAGGGACTGTGGAAGCCTGAATACACTCAAGTGTTGGTTACTGAATAAAAGAATCAAGTTCAATGGTTTCACCCTAGACAAATGGGTCTGATGATTACAACAGGCAATGTATTATACATTGGGCACTTAAAAGCACAGGCATCATCCTAAGTCATTCCATTAACTCTAGAAGGTAATTATTGTCAATTATCCCCACAACACAGATGAGAAAACCAAACAACAGAGAAGTGAAGTAACTGGCTCAATGTCACACAGCTCATGAGTGGCAGAACCAGGGTTTAAATCCCGAGCCCAAGCCCCTCTGCTTCTCTGGTAGTTGTCAAAGCTGGGTCTCAGCTAAGATGGAGCATTAGGAAAGATCGTATCCGGGCCACCATGCAACAGAGTGGAACAAAACCACAGCCCAGGAGTAGGAATAGGAAGACCACAAGGGAAAGAGAGGAGAGAGAAAAAGAGGAACTAAAACATGCTTGCGCGCCTCCTCTGTGCTAAGAATTTGGCCAGCACTTTTCTCCCAATGGTCTTGACACTGAGGCAATGTCCCTGTTGCACCAAGAAGGAAAATGAGGTCCAGAGAAATCAGCTGAACTGCTCAGGGCTCACAGCTTTGAAGTGGTGGAGCCAGGCTTAGCATTCAAATAGGTCTGACTGTAAAGCCCACAGAAATTGGACTCAAAATTGGGGCTGAGTGGGCTGAGAAGGAAAGACAGAAAATGGGAAGATGGTCTGCATGTGAGGCAGGCAAAGCCTGGTTCCAGCAGGAGGACCATCTCTTTTCCCAGAGGCAGTATTTGAAGAAAACTCAAGGCCAGAAAGCAATCACTTGGCTCTCAGAAGTGTTTCCGAATGAGAGGAAGGGTGTTCTGGATACAGCCCCTGCCCCCCGAGGCCACCAGGCACTCACAGCCCTTTTATAAGCCCCTCCCAGACGTCAAGCACAGTCCACCATCCACCGAGCCATTTAATTTGGCAGGGCAAACACTGGTGATCAGTCAGAACACTTATCAAATGTCAATTAGAGCTCTGTCGTAATTGATGTCTACTTAACATACCATCACCTGTTGTTGGATGCCAATTAAATGCCTAAGCAATCCATCCCATTTTATCGTACCAGCAAGACAGTAATTGTACATTTCTCAGTCAGTAACTTTGGAGTTAATTTTATCATGAGTCTTTCGGAATATGGAAACCCAGAGAAGACTCTTAGGCAGATATTTAATTGATACGCTGCTTTGATATTGCTAAAGTGTATCTGATGTTCACCACCTTCCCCGGGAAATCGAATTATTCCTTTCTGTAAAGGTCAAACTCCACTCTTGGTACTGGTGCCATGCTTGGGTAAACACATGGGACAGGAAGGAGCTGGGCAGGCGAGGAGGGAAGGGAGACAAGCACAGAGGGACTTGGCTTCCCTCCCTCCCTGCCCAGCCTGAATATCTCTGGAAAGGGACTTGGGAACTGCCCGGGAATCAGCAGAATACGGGCTCTGGAGCAGCCAGGAGTGGGGATGTGTACAAGGCTGAGTCTCGGGCTCTGCACGTAGAGGACATACTATGCATGTTTCTCAGTTTGGTTTGGAGAGGGACCTTGGCACTCGGCTATCTGCATCCCATGGAAGAGTACAATGGCTACGTGGGAATCTGAGGCCACATTCTGAATCTGTGGAGCAGCCAGAAGGCTGAGCAGAGTCCACCTGGCCTGTGAGAGGAAGTGGGTAAGGTGTACGTCCTGAGGTATGAGAGACAAGGCCTCAATCTGGGCCATGGGAAGATGTGCCAGTTACTCCAGTGCCTTTCAGCTCTACAGGCAAAGGACGAGCTCTTTCAGACACCATGGAAGGAGTGGGAGGTGAGCGGACATGACCACTGCAGGTAACCCCAGTTCTGGGCAGTGTGACTGCCAGTCAAGGAAAACTCTTGGCAAAGCCTGAGTGACAGGGAGAAGGAAACAGGAGGGCGTGGAAGGCCATGTGGGGTGGCTTCCTGTCTGAAGTGATGCAAGGACACAGGAGATCATGCAAGCAGTAAAATGCCTGGCATGTGCAGCGTGTAAGCAGCCAGTAACTGGACACTCTCACTCCCTGTCTTTGTGGGCACTGTGGCCCTCCCGGTAGATGCCTCACCAGCTGCCCCTCCCCAGGCCCCATGGCAGGGTTCTCAGTCTTGGCTGCATGTCACACTCATCTGGGAGGTGAAGAACTACCTGTGCCCTGATAGAATTAGAATTTCGGGGAATGGGGTCCAGGTTTTAATATGTGCTGGAAGCTATCACCACTCTCACCTCCACCCAAATAGTCTAATATGCAGCTAGGTCTGAGGACCATTGACCTATGTCTGTGGTTTCCAGTGCAGCCTAAAACATTAGAATCACCTGAGGAGCTTTAAAAAACAAAAATCCCAGCTTCTGGGCCCTACTCACAGGGTCTGCTCATACACAGCTCCTCTGACAAGGGTGGGATACCCCACCAATCACCACCACTGAAGTCGCTGATGGGGACTTGTTATATAAATGAGCCAAAGATGGCCTCTGTGTATTGGCCTCCACATTGTTTTATTTCTTCACTGCAAGCTGAGACCCTTTAGCTCAAAAGCCTGCCAACGCTAAATTCAAATTTTTACACATCCAATTATTGTTAATATAGTCCAAACAAGCACTTTTTAGCCATTTAGAGAATGCCGGCTTTGCAGACCACTTCATCCAGCAGCTGTTACCTACTGACAGGATGGGGCTTTGCAGTCACGAGGCCCCAAGCTGCTGAGGCCCACTCTGCTAAGAGACCTCAGCAGATACATAAGCCCCCTCTCACTTCCCTTCTCTCCTGGGGAGTTCCCTTGCCCTCCTCCCCTCTGAGTAGCGACCCTGAGCTGCCATGCCTTCTGGGCAGGTTCCTGCTACAACGGACTCCTTTCCCCCACACGCAACCCTGTCCGAGCATCACCCAACAAAGCTTACTGTGTGTTACTGCCTCTTGTGGTCGTATCTTTTTCTTTAATCAGCCCCTCAAACCTTCACACCCCTACAGGACTGCAACCTCCTGAGAAGAAAGGGTAAGTGTGGATCCAGGACCCACACCCATCAGGAGCAGTGGCCTTTCACAACAGGCCACGAAAGTGGGGATGGGCCCAAGACCCCTCTACTGAGTGGCGCTAGAGGTAAGGAACAATGCAGGCTGGTCCAGTGGGAACTGGAAATGCACTCTAGAAAACTGCCCCCGGGACCTGGAACTTATTTTTGTGCATGGAGTGAAGCCAAGGTTTAACTGTTCTGGTTTTCCAAATATTCTGGCAAAGGCTGCAACACCATCAACTAGATAATCATTGTTCTGCTATTTTGATATACCATTTTTATTATGACCAAAATTCCAATATTACTTGAATATATTTCTGCATTTTAATATCATCCATTAATATATCCATTTCTGGGCCAGTACCATATTCTTTCAATTACTGTCCCTTTATGATAGGTTTTATTATATGAAGGAAGTTTAATTCATGGAAATTTTTCATCTCATGATTTTCTTGGCTGTTCTATGTTCATGATTTTAGATGAACTTTAAGAATAATTTGATTAAGTGTTTAAAAAATAAAATAAGACCCTGATGATATTTTAACTGAACTGGAATTCTATGTATAGACAAACTTGGGGAGAACTGCCATCTCTGGAGTGTTGGGTGTTCTGGTCTTTTCAATTCATTTATTGAATAAATCATTAATGAGGTCTCCTATGTGCCAGGTGTACTGAAGGTGCTGGGACACTGTCAGCTACGATCCCTGCCCTCTCAAAGCTTATTCTGAACTTTATTTATTTAAAGAATCATTCACTCATAGATGAGAGTTGCACTGTGGCTGCAAGTGGGTCTTCGCTAATAAGACACGATTAAGACTCAGGACTCCAGTTCCCACTTCTCCCAGGGTGAGTGCTGGAACACAGGGCCAGCCCTCACCATCTCGGCGGAACACCCAGGGGCTGCCCTCCCTCAAGTGTGTGTCCAAATGGGGAGAGCCTGGGAGCCTGCTGAATGACTCAGAACAGGAACAAGATGGGAAAAAATTGGAAATAAAATGTCTAGATGTGAGTCTTGAGGATCGTTGCTAATGGGTTCACCTTGGGAAGAGGATTGAGGGCCTCGCTCATTTCTTACTGCCCCAAAGGACCTTAGGGAGGCCTCGGGAGGAACTGTTGTCAACTGTTGTCAGGAAGACCCAGAGATTCTTTGCTTTGTGGAGGGTGGAGTTGAGAAGGGTCACTGGACTCGGCAGCCTCCCGGACCCCTTCTTCTGGCCTCTGGGAGGCTGTGATGTCCTCAGTCCTCAGGGGGTGGGTCAGCTGCTCCTGCTAAGCCCCTTCCCCAGATTCTCCTCCCCACGCCACTCCTCAACAGGCTTTCTTTAAAGCACAGCCTTGGACCCTTGGCTCAAATCCCTTCTCAGGGTCTCAACTTCCACCCTCCTGCCCTAACTGGCCATCACCAACTTTCTGTTCACTCAGATTCTAGCCCAGGGAGACCCATCTCCTCCATCCGGGTCGTACAGTCGGGCTGGCTTCTCTGCTTCCCCTGGTTCACCTCCTCACTTTCCGGCAAACATTCGCCAGGGGCAGCCTGGGTCTGGCCCTGAGGGAGATGCAGGGACACAATGATGGATAAGACATGGTGTGTACAGCAGACGAAGGAGTCAGCTCCAGGACACAGAGCGACAAACAAGCCACTAGGAAAACCAACAACTCACAGAAGAGAAAATTTGAATGACCAACAAACATATGAAAAGAGGTTGAGGGCTTCCCTGGTGGCGCAATGGTTAAGAATCCACCTGGCCAATGCAGGAGACACGGGTTTGAGCCCTGGTCCGGGAAGATCCCACATGCCGCAGAGCAACTAGGCCTACGCACCACAACTACTGAGCCCGTGCTCTAGAGCCCACGAGCCACAACTACTGAAGCCTACACGCCTAGAGCCCATGCTCCACAACAAGAGAAGCCGCTGCCATGAGAAGCCTGTGCACCAAAATGAAGAGTAGCCCCCGCTCACCGCAACTAGAGAAAGCCTGTGCGCAACAACAAAGACCCAACTGCAGCCAAAATAAATAAATAAATAATTTTTTTTTAAAAAAAGAGAGAGAGAGAAAAGACAAAAGGTTGAGCCTCAACAGTCATGGGGCAAGGAGAATGAAACAAAACTTCATTCTCTTCTACTCCGAGTAACAAACATTGAAAAGTCAGTGTTGGTGAGGTCTGAGGGTAGCTCAGAACTGAAATCCCTTGGGGGCACGTGAGCAGCTACAACACCCTGGTGAGAACTCAGTCAAAGTTTATTAAAGGGGAGGATGCATGGACTCTCCATACTTATGAGCCAACAATTCTACCACTGGGTTATCTGCTGACACCTTCCTGCCTGTGATCTCAAGAGACACACGCAAGAACACTCCCTGTAGCACATTTTTAACATTGAAAAATCAAAAACAGAGCCATTCATTGGGAGGAGAAAAAGGATAAGTAAACTACAGTTTATTCTTAAAATCAAAAGCCCTCCATCATGGTACAAATGAGCAAAACATATTTACATAAATCAACATGGATAATTCTCAAGAGCATAATGTTGAATAGAGATTCCATCCAACTGCAGGAGCCTGGGAGCCGAAGGAAAGGGAATGGGGAAATGGGGCTTTGGTGGTATTTTTTTAATATCTATTTCTTCAAAGAGAAAGCTAAAACAAATGTGGCAAGCTGCTGTTATCTATCAAATCTGGGTTTTGAATACATATTTGTTATTTTCTGTAGTTTTTCTAATGTTAATAAAAAATTTAAAAGAATATTTTATAGCACAGTCCTTAAGGAACTTCCAGGCTCCTGGGGACATGAGATAAGAAGGCAGCTGTTAAAACCGATAAAGAAAGAGCCAGCACAGAGAGCCTGAGCACAGACAAACGTCTGGGAAAACCTGGGGGAGGCATCACAGAACAGGTGACACTATCTGGGTCCTGAGGGATACACAGGAGTTTTTCTAGTGGGACAGCAGGGGTGGCTGGGCACCTCAGGCAGATGCATATGCAAAGCATAAGCATGGGAAAATCACGATGTTTGGAGGACTTGGACTGGTCTGAGGAGGCTGAAGAGGTGGGCAGAGGCCTATCCAGGAAAGGTTCTTTCCTCGCACTAAGGACTCTGGCCTCATCTTGTGGGAGTGAGAACCACTGGGGTAGTGAAAGAGGAGTGGCATGCT
Source organism: Kogia breviceps (assembly GCF_026419965.1). Classification (NCBI taxonomy): domain Eukaryota; kingdom Metazoa; phylum Chordata; class Mammalia; order Artiodactyla; family Physeteridae; genus Kogia; species Kogia breviceps. The sequence goes on from NC_081311.1 coordinate 51,451,202, forward strand.
GAGGTTTTGTGTTGCACAAAAACGTCTCAGAGAGTAGTGATTCCGGAGGGAGAAAAGAAAAATGGGGGCTCAAAATGAGGCATCAGCAATGCAGGCAGAAAAGAGGAGGGACCTAAGAGCTATATGGGTGGGAATCCCACACCTGTGGGACCCATGCTGATTTGCCTTCCTAAAACTTCCCAGTGGGCTCAGGGCCGGACCCTGTTTCATCCCACCTGCCTCCCGTCATCAAGCATTGTCAGTGAGAATGAATCACCAGACTCAAGCAATGATGGAGGACCATCATTTGGGGACCATGTGATTCAGGTGGAGTCCATGGCCCGGGCCCGGCCAACCAGAGCACTGCATTTCGACTGGCACGGGGGTTGTTTTAGGGATGGGCACACAGGCCAGAGTCAAAGGTAGGCAATGACACATTCCTGGATGCCCTAGAAAGGGACTGTCCCTCTCTCCCCAGAGCCTGCCAGGATGTGGCTGCACTGCCAGGCGTAAGGGTCTAACCACGACGGGGAGCCTGAGGCAAGACCCAAGATGGCAGAGAATGGAGTGCAAAGCAGGAAAAACGAGAAATGGCACTCTTATGGCTTCCTTTAAGCCCAAATCAAGCCACATCGAATCCCTTCTGCTTAAGCCAGTTTGGATCTAGTTTTTTGTCAGCTACTTGAGTCAATCCCATGGCTTCACCCCTGGCCCAGCATGGACTCAGCTGCCCTGTCTTCAATGTCAGGTCCCTTCCTTGGCCCCTTAGCCTGTGGTCTGTCTCCTCCCAGGCCTGCTGGTGCCCAGGCCGACCACCTGAGGTTTGCATCCCATAGGATCCCTGGGGTCATCCCCAGGAACACCTGCACTAGGCCTAAAGGAGCAAACGCCTGATGTAAGAAGACCAGAGCAACTGCTGGAAGGACTCTGGGGAGGGGGCTCAGAGGGCCACAAACACCCTCTTCTCCAGGAAACACAAAAGTCATACACTGCTTGTTCATCCTCCTTATTGAAATGGGGCCTTCCACCTTGGCTACATTGCAACAGGCATATCTAACATCACCCCTTTCAATCTGTGACAGCCATTTCTGCATTCTCTTCTCATCGCCATTAACATAGAAATAGCTCTATAATGACCACAAACCTTACCGAGCATCCTTTCCGTTTATCTCATTACAAATAAAACTATCTTGTTATTTGGGTAAACTAGAAAAAGAAACGTTCTGTGTCAGATGTCACAGGGGAATTGCTTCTCATTATTTCATCATATCGAAAGGAGTTGCAGCGGCTGCTGAAAATCTGCTCCCGTTTTTGAGTTTCAGAAAAGAAACTTGGACATCAAATCCAGTGGATCCTATGGGGCCCCTGCGTTTTCTGACAACTCCCTGGTATTTTCTGTATTTGCACAAAGCAACGCCCAGGAAGACAAGAGATGGTGGGGAAGGAGAAGGGGGTGGAGATAGGGGAGATCCAGAGCTGGCCAGAAATTCCCCCAGTCACCCACCATGTCCAAGCGGGCAGCAAGGGGGGGAAGGGGAGCCCGCAGTGATTGGCCAAACCCAGCTGTCAATGCCTCACAGGAAGCCTCCGGAGGCTTCTACCTACCCCATCAAACCAGAGGGTGGAACCTTGTGAAGCTGCCTCGCCCTCTCTCTCTCTCTGAGTTCTAATGGTGGACCTGCATGGGCCATGGCCCACCCACCACACCTCGGCGCACTACTCACGTCATGGCTTTGCCTGGCTCCTGGCTGACTGCTGTGGGCACCTGTGCTGGGCCCTCAGGTGCCTATTCGCAGTGCTTTATGGCTCTGGGGAAGGAAACCACTTCCTGGCGTGTAAACTCAGGGCAAATCAGCATCTTTAGACCACAAAGCTGTACTTAAATTATGGGAGGACCAGGAAGTCTGTAATGCTTGGAAACCCTGATTCACTGGCGACAGTACCTGCTGTGGCATCAGAATGGAGACAGGACAACGGCCTTACCTCCATCCAACAGAGGAAAGAAGACAAAATCAGAATCTACCCATAGACAGCAACTGTTCCATAAGCAGAAGGCTTACAGGACTGGGAGACGACTAATAATGAGGCCGCAGTGTCAGGCCGCCTCGTCTGTAAAGTCTAGGAGGAGCTCCATCCAGGGTGACGTTGGGTGGGAAACCGGCCCCTCACCTTGTGCAGGCCATTTGCCTGAGCCCTGACCGGAGATCATGTCCTCTGCCCGCCAAACATACATACATACACACACACACACACACACACACACACACATACACACTGTATATACCTCACACACACTACACACACAATCTCACCACACATGCACCATACGTACACACCACATATAACTCACTCATATCACATACTCACACCACATATGCACACCGTACACACACACACCACACACACTACATGCACACCACTCATATACACACACCCCACACGCACACGCACACAACAAAAACTCCTCCCCCAGGAAAACCAATGGCAGTCTAGCTTGCACAATCTTCAAAATATTAGTGTCTCCATGAAGTCTTTTATATCATGGAATTGGGCTGTAACTCATTCAGACCTGACCCAAAAATGGCACTAATCGTTCAGCTTTGCTGGACAACCACCACAAACACTCAGTGGCATAGGACGGTCAGCACTTATTCTCATGCTTATGAGTGTGGCCCACTGAAGACCACCGGTTGAGGCTGGGCTCAGCAGGGCAGCCCTGCTTCAGCTGTGATCTCCCCATTATGGGCTGACACCTGTTCTATATGAGCTCATCCTGGGGCCCAGGATGAAAGGGCAGCAGCTATGGGGGAAGTTGGCCTCACGTTCGATCCCCAGAGCCCAGGAGGGCAAAGCCAATCTGTCAAGGACATCACAAAGCCCCAGGCACCCCTCACAGATGGACAGGGGATGGATCCCAGCTCTGTCACTGCTTCAGACTGAATTGTTGGTTTCCCTTCAAAACATCATATGTCGAAATCCTAATCCCCAACGTGACGGTATTTGGAGCTGGGGCCTCTGGGAAGCAGTTAAACCCTGTGGGTGGACCTCTTGTGAATGGGGTTAATGCCCTTCAAACAGAGACCCCTCACCCCTCTGCCACGCGAGGTTACAGTGTGAAGACAGCATTCAATTAGGAAGTGGGCTCTCACCAGAACCCGACTAAGCTGGCACCCTGATCTCATACTTCCAGCCTCCATTACTGTGAGAAGTAAATTTCTGTTGTTTATACGCCTATTCCATTGTAGCAGCCCAGATAGACAAAGACAGTCAGCCTGTGTTAACACCCCTCCTCCAAAAAGAAAAACATGGCTGGACCTCCCCCAAAGCGGGGAAGGATGACGATCATCCTTGGGCTCTTCTACTTCTCTCCCCACTTTTTGTTCATTTTCCAATTTTCTCTCTTCTAAACCATTCTGTTCTCCCCCAGAGTCTGGGGTGGGCGGGGACTGTGGTCAAGAGGGCAGCATGCCTGTGGGGCTCCCTCTGGGCTTGGAACCCCGGCACAGTTTCTTGCCGGACTTGCCTCTGCCCTACCGTCCTCCATGGAGCCCTGTGGGGTCATGTGGAAAACCTGGGCTTGGAGTCAGGAGGGTCTGGGTTTGACCGTACCCGCTCACCCTGCTTGGCAGCTGACACGGGCAACAACACTCAGAGTCGCTGAGCTGCTGAGGATTCGGGGCGATGGTGCATGTGGATGGGGTACCGGCAAGGTATAATGTCACGTTGGGTGAGAGTTCGGGTTTTTACTAGTTAAAACGTCAAACACTGGAGAAGGCCTTTGTTTAAGACCCAGCCCAACTAACGCCTCAGGACACACCCCTCCAGAGCACCTGTGTACCGCTCCTCAGGCCCCAGGCAGTGGAAGAGGCCCAGCGGTTGGGAGGCGAACTGAGATGGCGGTGGGGCCGGTGAGAGGGTGGGCACAGGACCGCCTGATCCCGGCTGGGCCTGGGACCCCTCAGGTGAGGCCGAGGAGGACAGAAGGTGCCCTGAGGCCGGACGCCACTCTCCTCCACCTTCCCCCAGCAAAGTCACGCCCGCCCGACCGGAGACCGGCGAGGGAAGGGGGGAGGGGAAGAGCTTCCCCAGGCACCCGACGGAAGCATTCACCCAAAGCGACTGCGTTTTAGTGAAAAGTCACAGACTTACCTCAGGTTGTCACAGTGTCGCTTTCTAGTGGAAACGGGGTCTGTGAGCCACGCAGAACTGTGTCGTAGAGAAATAACATGACTATTTTGATACACCCAAGTCCATGACGGTCAAATTCATGTCTGCCGCGTGCTGGGAAGGAACTCAAGCATCAGAGTCGACAGGTGTGCCCGGGCTGACCACTGACTGCACAGAAGGTGGTTGGGACACCGCTCGGAGGGGCGCTAAGGGCAGACACCGGAACATTGCGGGTTCCTCCGGCCCATGTGGGCAGGCGCTGCGGGGTCGGAAAATTAGAGCTAAACTGTCTGCAAGGGAAAGACCCACAGCACCAGAAAAACGAAAAGTGGGGATTTGCTCATCAGCGGAGCCTAGTTATTGGAGCTGCTCCATCACGGACCGGCGTGGCTGGTGTGCCCCAGGGAACTACCTGAGCCAGGCGGGAAGTGAAAAGGCCTGTGGGCACGTGGGCGGCGGCCTTCCGGCGTGGAGGAGGGGCTTACGGCCCCGCCCACTCCTCCCACCCTCCCTGCCGCCCAAATGCCCAGCCTCCCAGGTGCTGACAGCGTTTGGGGCCTCAGAGGCCTGCCTGTGAGAGGGAAGCCCAGCCCTTCCACCTGAGTGGGAGTCGTCGAGCATAGAGTTTGTGAGCTCTGCCGGCCAATCCTGGGAATGGCACGGCTCAGCCTAGAATGGACGTTGGAGGCGGGCGACATCTAGAGGCCCAGACTGGAACTGACACCTGGAAAGCCAGACCTGGAAGCCAAGGGCACAGAACAGAGGGCCCAGCCTCCTTTGCCCTAAGAGGTGGATCAGGAGCCCACGGGCTCTCCACGTGGCTCCCCGCAGAAAAGGCCTGGAGTACAGAGGGAGAAGCACTTTGGAGTCATTTGGACCTGAGTTCAAATGGAACTCAAAGCTCACCGCTTCCAGCCATGTAATGTGGATTAAGAGTTTTTTCCTCCCTGACCCTCCGTTTCCTCCTCTGTAAAGTGGGGATAATAACACCAGTCTATAGATATGGTCTCTGCCATACAAGTCACTCTGTGACAGCCCCTTGCACCCCTTCTCCCAGAAGCAGCCCTCTCCTGGCTAGTCACAGTCAGCAGTTCCTGGATGGCCCAATCAGAGCCCTCCCTTGGCATTCCCACACTGAGGCTGGAAAGCTACAATGCCCAAGGGCCAGGGAAGAAGCCCAGAAGTAGCTGTGTGAAATTGAGATGCCCCAGGGCAAAGTGCACAGCCCTGCAGGAACGTAGCATCAATCTGCAGGTCGTCAGAGGTCATCTATAGGCTACAGATGGGGAGGCAGGCAGAGACCTAGGGAGGGTATCTGGTCCCCCAACGGATGACCAGCCTTCCAGGTTTTCCCAGGACTGAAGGGACCTCTTGGGTGGTGAGACTTTTAGTCCTAGAGCCAGGCCAAATCAGGACAAAATTGTCAACCTCTGGGCAGTCAGCAGAGGACTGTGCCAGGACCTGGGCTCTGGAATCTAATCACACAGAGATAGGCACTTGTGCACATACAGCTGGGGCATCTGCCTGCCAAGCCGACAATGAGAACTGTGCTGGCTGCGAGCCCTGACTTCCAGGGCCACTGCGGGCTGACCCCTCGCAGACCCAGACACAGGACACCTAATGAGTTCCCAAAGCAGGATGCTGGGGACACACATGTGTCGGGAGCCTTGCAGCTGCCTCCTCAGCACATTAACTGGCAGAACTTCCAATGATTTTAAATAAAACACTTTATGAAGGTCAAATTCCACATTTTTGCCCGCTGCTATCTAAAGTTTTAAATTCCACGTTATCATACAGTCAAATATATTACAACTGTAACCAGCTACTCATCTAGAGGACGTTCACCTTTTTGTCGATTTTCTTGTTTCCACGTCCCTGGCCTTGTTTTTTACAGGAAATGCTGTCTCTGGAGCCTTTGAAAATATGACCAATCATTTTTCTATAGATGCCAATGCTGAGGACTCTGGGGGGGCCCTCAATATGCACCCCATCTGCACCAGGGCTTGTAAACTTTCTTCTCTAGCCCCTGCAGCCTCGGGTCAGAGGGTGGGGTCACTTGGTTAACTGCACGTCCCTCAGGGATTAAGTGAAATGGCATCTTCTCAGTGAGGCCTGCCCTGGCCTCCCAATCAAAAACAGAATCACACACACACCCTCACACAAGCTCCTCCTCTCCTGTCCTGCTTTATTTCTCTAGCACACATCACCATTTAAAGGTCCATGTATCTTCTTTTCTGTCTTTCCCACCAGAATGTAAGTTTCATGAAGGTAGGGATTTGTGTCTTTTTTCTCTATACTGGTGCATCCCTAACACCTTGAACTGGGGCAGACATAGAGCAAACACCTTAAAAATATTCGTTGAATAAAGAACTCCAGATTTTCACATAAAACACGGAAGAATCCCCCGGGAGTTATAAGACACCTCTCTGGTCCTTCACCAGTGGAATTCTGCACCATGGATCAGGCTTTACCCTGGGCCTAGAACTGCCCTAGGTGTCTTACAAGAAACTCATTTCACCCCAGCAGTGCTGGAAGGTGTAGGTGGTGTTAGACAAGGATGCTGAACTCAGATAGCAAACCTGAGAAGCTGCCAACTACCAGGAGAGCAGGGATTCAACCCTCGGGTGAGTCTAGGTCCTGGGACCTGCAGTGGTTAAGGTCAGACCCCACAGCCCTGTACCCGCTACAGTTGGATAGCTGTGGGCAAGTTCCTTAGGCTGACTGTGCTTCCTTTTTCTCACCTGTAAAACCAGGACCATGAGCACCTATGTCCCCAAGCGGTGGTGAGATTAAATGAGGTACCACGTGAGGCGTAGAGTGCTGGGCCTGTAGTGAGTGCCGGGCACTGGAGCCGCTGCTGCGCAGGCCCCAGCCCCTCTGTCACCCGGTCTGTACCTGGGCAGGGCCCCGTCGTCCCAACCTCTCCTTTGAGAGTCTGGAGGCTGATTCCCTGTATCACTCAGGACAGGACTGAAGGTCAGGAACCCCTGCTTCAGCTGTCAACTTTATGGCCAGCCCAATTCTCTCATCGTGCAGGCTCCCCAGCTGGGGGCAAAGGCTGGGGCCCTGTGAAACACAGACAGACAAACAGACCATGCCTGGAGGCGGGGAGGAGGAGAGAAGCGGGGACCGCAGACGGTTCCTGATGGAGCCCCCAGCTTGCCTGTGGTTCCCAGGCCCCCGCGGCGTCCTGTTTCTGGCTCTGCTGCCCACCCCGCTGCCAGGACGAACCCCCAGCACACACCCCCGTCGATCTCTCCTGCACTTGAGAAGTACTAATTGAGCCCTGTTAACATTTTCCATCTCTCAACAACCCTACAGGGAAAAGCTACTGTTACTGTTCCCGGACGATGGGCGGGAACCCAGGCTGCATCGGCGGCCCCCGCCCGGGCGTCCTTGAAAACGAAGTCGGAGGAGACCTCCAGGTGCAGCGGCGTCCCCCTTAGATGCTCAGGGGATATCCCGCCCTGAAACAGGGGTACAAGGAGGGGGCCCAGGGGCCCTGCGACCCTAACAGGAGTCGTCCTCGGTCCCCTGCCTGGCTGCCTTTCTCCCTACTCTCCCGACCCAGACCCAGACGCTGCTCCGGAACGGGAGCCGCGCGCCCCCGTGTGGCCATTTCTGGGAACGCAGGTCATGGAACCTGGCCACCCCAGGTCAGAACCTGCTGGGAAAATGCGCTGGGGAGGAAGCACCACCGGGGGCGGGGAGGGGAGGTGGGGCAGAAGGAGGAAGAGGGGAGGAGGTCCCTGCAGCACTTCCACAGGCCTTACTCAAATTGGAAGACACTTGATAGAACAGGACCTCCTATGATAGCCACCCCCTGAGGAGCATCCTCTTACTCTTGGGGGCTTAAGAAGCACCTCCTGGCCCAGGGTCTTGGCCCTCCCATGAGAACTTTAGCCTGAGCTGGGTGCAAGGCCCCTCCAGGGCTGCCCTAAAGATGTGGGACAGAACAAAAGAAGTGGCCGAGAGTAACAGACAGAAAGACTAGCACTGCTCACTCAGCTTCATCCCTGCAGTCAGTCAGCAGGACTGATGGAGTGCCCTCCAAGAGCCAGTCACCTTCCTGGCACCAAAGCTGTGTCCTCTACAGGCTACTAGAGTCTTTTAGCTCTGTCCCCAAAATTCAGACTTACCAAAGAGCCAAGGCCCCACAGTGAATCCTGTGCACCTCAGCAGGAGGCTTCTCATCATTCCCTGCCCTCCTTCCAGCCCCAGGTGGAGGCCTCATGCACATCTGGCTCCCCTAATGTGGAAACTCATACTTCAGGAGGATTTACTGTGTGGGAGGCACACACACCCCTCCAATAACTCAGGTGGGCACTGGTCCTACCTAATCTTATCTAAGATGGAGTATGCACTTACATGTTTTAGGAGTAGACCGGAAAGTTTGAAGACGCCCATCCAGACAAGTTGCCATCACATTTTGGCCAGTCTGCCCAGGGTACATGGAAGAGGTTGATGCCCTCTTTTGGATTTCGCCAGAGATTCCTGCTGTCCTCCAACAGCGCTCCAAAGAAATTTTGCTTCATTTAGTCATTGTGCAGAGCATGGCACACTGGGATCTGTTGACATTCACTTGACATGACTGTGAGGGTTTGTTACTGATTGGCGTACTCAGAGAAAAGCCACTGACACTTCTGGGAAATTGACTCAATATTGTAACACATGATGTAGAAAAAAATGGAATTACAGTAATGATGAGCTCAGTTATGTGATTGGGGACTTGTGGTTCCTTCATGGTTGAAAGTGTGTTCACTTGTATGCACTTGAGATTTTTTATAGTTTACAAAAATGTTATGCTCTCATCTCCTTGACTCTAGCCTTTTCAAAATGCAGAGGAAATCTGCAGAGATTGGCCTCTTAACGCTATAACCAATGCAAAAGCAAATCAGAGTGTGCCTTAGAGGGTGGAGTCCAAACCCTGGCCACTGGACCTAGACCCTAAAGAGGATTCACCAATATATACCTGAAAACTGAAAAATATTTTACAAAGGAGAGACCTACTTCAGGTACATGGGGTTGTTCATTTTGGACTTCAGAAAAACAGAGCTGCTTTCTGCTTCTTCCTCTCCCGCTGTTGGCAATACACCCACCCACCCCCATCCCAGGACTGTTTACACACATATAGAGAACCAGATGTCCCAACTGACAGAGCAAAGTTGTTTGAGACTACTGAACATTTTAGTCAAATTCTCCAACTCGAACCCAGCTTTCCTATGGTTCGTATTAGGGTCTTGCAAATCCACTCTGGAGCCAGCCTGTATTTGGAAGACAAAGACAAGTATTCTTCTCTTGATAGCACAGAAGATTCTTAAGAGTCCTGGGCATCACAGGGCAACCACACTGCCAAGTCCACCTGCTCTCTGGTAGGAGCCAGGAAGAGGAGGGTAAATGGTCTGGACCAGCACTAACAAAAATGCAATGCTAGCCACATATGTGATTTAAAATTTTTAAAAGACACATTTAAAAATTGTAAAAGAAATAAATGAAATTACTTTTAATGAAATGTTTTATTAAACCCAATATGAAAAAATTTATTCCAAATGTAATGAGTATAAAAATTATTAGTGAGATATTCTATATGAAATCTGGATTTTATACTTACAGGACATCTCAATTCAGATTAGCTACATTTCAAGAGCTCAGTAGCAACCTGTGGCTCACAGCCACTTTACTGGACTGTTCAGGTCTAAAGTTCATTTCTGCAAGTTCACGACACAACTAAGCACCATCATTGTCATTCTCCATAGTCCAAACCAGGGTGTCAGGTCCTCAGTGCTGCTTCTGAAATATAAATGGGCCAAAAGTACCAAACCTCTGGGCACCGGGGCCTGTAAAATCTAGTGGATAGGAGATTGGTTCAAGATGATGGAGTAGAAGGATGTACTCTCGCTCCCTCTTGTGGGAGCACCGGAATCACAACTAACTGCTGAACAATCATCGACAGGAAGACACTTGAACTCACCAAAAAAGATACCCCACATCCAAAGACAAAGGAGAAGCCACAATGAGATGGTAAGAGGGGCGCAATCACAATAAAATCAAACCCCATAACTGCTGGGTGGGTGATTCACAAACTGGAGAACAATTATACCATAGAAGTCCACCCACTGGAGTGAAGGTTCTGAGCCCCACGTCAGGCTTCCCAACCTGGGGGTCCGGCAACAGGAGAAGGAATTCCTAGGGAATCAGACTTTGAAGGCTAGTGGGATTTGATTACAGAACTTCAACAGGACTGGGGGAAACAGAGACTCCACTCTTGGAGGGCACACACAAGTAGCGTGTGCACTGGGACCCAGGGGAAGGAGCAGTGAGTGACCCCATAGGAGACAGAACCAGACTTACCAGCTAGTGTTGGAGGGTCTCCTGCAGAGGTAGGACGTGGCTGTGGCTTACCACGGGGAAAAGGACACTGGCAACAGAAGTTCTGGGAAGTACTACTTGGCATGAGCCCTCCCAGAGTCCCCCATTAGCCCCACCAAAGAGCCTGGGTAGGCTCCAGGGTTAGGTCGCCTCAGGCCAAACAACCAACAAGGAGGGAACCCAGCCCCACCCATCAGCAGACAGGCGGATTAAAGTTTTACTGAGCTCTGCCCACCAGAGCAACACAGCTTTACCTACCACCAGTCCCTCCCATCAGGAAAATTGCACAAGCCTCTTAGATAGCCTCATCCACCAGAGGGCAGACAGCAGAAGCAAGAACTACAATCCCGAAGCCTGTGGAACAAAAACCACATTCACAGAAAGATAGACAACATGAACAGGCAGAGGAATATGTACTAGATGAAGGAACAAGAAAAAACCCCAGAAAAACAACTAAATGAAGTGGAGATAGGCAACCTTGCAGAAAAAGAATTCAGAATAATGATAGTGAAGATGATCCAGGACCTCGGAAAAAGAATGGAGGCAAAGATTGAGAAGATGCAAGAAATGTTTAACAAAGACCTAGAAAAATTAAAGAACAAACAAACAGAGATGAACAATACAATAACTGAAATGAAAAATACTAGAAGGAATCAATAGCAGAATAACTGAGGCAGAAGAACGGGTTAAGTGACCTGGAAGACAGAATGGTGGAATTCACTGCTGCAGAACAGAATAAAGAAAAAAGAATGAAAAGAAATGAAGACAGCCTAAGAGACTTTTAGGACAACATTAAACGCAACAACACTCCATTATAGGGGTCCCAGAAGGAGAAGAGAGAGAGAAAGCACCCGTGAAAATATTTGAAGACATTATAGTTGAAAACTTCCATAACATGGGAAAGGAAATGGCCACCCAAGTCCAGGAAGCGCAGAGAGTCCAATACAGGATAAACCCAAGGAGAAACACACCAAGACACATAGTAATCAAATTGGCAAAAATTAAAGACAAAGAAAAATTATTGAAAGCAGCAAGGGAAAAATGACAAATAACATACAAGGGAACACCCATAAGGTTAACAGCTGATTTCTCAGCAGAAACTCTACAAGCCAGAAGGGAGTGGCATGAGATATTTAAAGTGATGAAAGGGAAGAACCTACAACCAAGATTACTCTACCCGGCAAGGATCTCATTCAGATTCGATGGAGAAATCAAAAGCTTTACAGACAAGCAAAAGCTAAGAGAATTCAGCACCACCAAACCAGCTCTACAACAAATGCTAAAAGAACTTCTCCAAGTGGGAAACACAAGAAAAGAAAAGGACCTACAAAAACAAACCCCCCCAAATTAAGAAAATGGTCATAGGAACATATATATTGATAATTACCTTAAACGTGAATGACACAGTCTCGCTGAATGGATACAAAATGGATACAAAAATGAGACCCATATATATGCTGTGTAAAAGAGACCCACTTCAGACCTAGGGACACATACAGACTGAAAGTGAGCATATGGAAAAAGATATTCCATGCAAATGGAAATCAAAAGAAAGTTGGAATACCAATACTCATATCAGATAAAATAGACTTTAAAATAAAGAATGAGGGCTTCCCTGGTGGCGCAGTGGTTGAGACTCTGCCTGCAGATGCAAGGGACACGTTCGTACCCTGGTCCAGGAGGATCCTACATGCCGCAGAGCAGCTAGGCCCGTGAGCCATGGCCACTGAGCCTGCGCGTCCAGAGCCTGTGCTCCACAACGGGAGAGACCACAACAGTGAGAGGTGAGAGGCCCGTGTAGTGCAAAAAAAAAAAAAAAAAAAGAGTGTTATAAGAGACAAGGAAGGACACTGCATAATGATCAAGGGATCAATTTAAGAAAAAGATATAACAATTATAAATATATATGCACCAAACATGGGAGTACCTCAATACATAAGGCAACTGCTAACAGCTATAAAAGAGGAAATTGACAGTAAAACAATAATAGTGGGGGACTTTAACACCTCACTTACACTAATGGACAGATCATCCAAACAGAAAATTAATAAGGAAACACAAGCTTTAAATGACACAATAGACCAGATACATTTAATTGATATTTATAGGACATTCCATCCCAAAACAGCAGATTACACTTTCTTCTCAAGTGCCCAAGAACATTCTCCAGGATAGATAACATCTTGGGTCACAAATCAAGCCTCAGTAAATTTAAAAAAAATTAAAATTATATCAAGCATATTTTCTGACCACAACGCTATGGGATTAGAAATAAATTACAGGGAAAAAAACGTAAAAAACACAAATACATGGAGGCTAAACAATACATTACTAAATAACCAAGAGATCACTGATGAAATCAAAGAGGAAATCAGAAAATACCTGGAGACAAATGACAATGAAAACACAATGATCCAAAATCTATGGGATGCAGCAAATCAGTTCTAAGAGGGAAGTTTATAGCAATACAACCTACCTCAAGAAACAACAAAAATCTCAAATAAACAATCTAACCTTACATCTAAAAGAACTAGAGAAAGAAGAATAAACAAAACCCAAAGGTAGCAGAAGGAAAGAAATCATAAAGATCAGAGCAGAAATAACTAAAATAGAAACAAAGAAAACAATAGCAAAGATCAATAAAACTAAAAGCTGGTTCTTTGAGAAGATAAACAAAATTGATAAACCATTAGCCAGACTCATCAAGAAAAAGAGAGAGGACTCAAATCAATAAAATTAGAAATGAAAAAGGAGAAGTTACAACGGACACCACAGAAATACAAAGCATCCTGAGACTACTAAAAGCAACTCTATGCCAATAAAATAGACAACCTGGAAGAAATGGACAAATTCTTAGAAAGGTATAAACTTCCAAGACTGAACCAGGAAGAAATAGAAAATATGAACAGACCAAGCACAAGTAATGAAATTGAAACTGTGATTTAAAATCTTCCACAAACAAAAGTCTAGGATTAGATGGCCTCACAGGTGAATTCTACCAAACTTTTAGAGAAGAGCTAACACCCATCCTTCTCAAACTCTTCCAAAAAATTGCAGAGGAAGGAACACTCCCAAACTCATTCCATGGGGCCACCATCACCCTGATGCCAAAACCAGACAAAGACTCTATAAAAAAAGAAAATTACAGGGGCTTCCCTGGTGGCGCAGTGGTTGAGAATCCGCCTGCCGATGCAGGGGATACGGGTTCGTGCCCCGGTCCGGGAAGATCCCACATGCCGCGGAGCGGCTGGGCCCGTGAGCCATGGCCACTGAGCCTGCGCGTCCGGAGCCTGTGCTCCACAACGGGAGAGGCCACAACAGTGAGAGGCCCGCGTACCACAAAAAAAAAAAAAAAAAAAAAAAAAAAGAAAATTACAGACCAATTATCACTGATGAATAAATATGCAAAAATCCTCAATAAAATAATAGCAAACAGAAGCCAACAACACATTAAAAGGATCATACACCATGATCAAGTGGGATTTATCCCAGGGAGCAAGGATTCTTCTTCAACGAATGAAGGTGATACACCATATGAACAAACTGGAGAATAAAAACTATATGATCATCTCAATAGATGAAGAAAAACCTTTTGACAAAATTCGACACCGATTTATGATAAAAACTCTCCAGAAAGTGGGCATAGAGGGAACCTATCTCAACATAATAAAGGCCTTATAAGAGAAACCCATAGCAAACATCATTCTCAATGGTGAAAAACTGAAAGCATTTCCTCTAAGATCAGGAACAAGACAAGGATGTCCACTCTTGCCACTATTATTCAACATAGTTTTGGAAGTCCTAGCCATGGAAATCAGAGAAGAAAAAGAAATAAAAGGAATACAAATTGGAAAAGAAGTGAAACTGTCACTTTTTGCAGATGACATGATACTATACACAGAGAATCCTAAAGATGCCACCAGAAAACTACTAGAGCTAATCAATGAATTCAGTAAAGTTTCAGGATACAAAATTAATGTACAGAAATCTCTTTCATTCCTATACACTAATGATTAAAAATCTGAAAGAGAAATTAAGGAAACACTCCCATTTACCACTGTAACGAAAGGAATAAAATACCTAGGAATAAACCTACCTAGGGAGACAAACGACTTGTATGCAGAAAACTGTAAGACACTGATGAAAAAATTAAAGATGACACAAATAGATGGAGAGATATACTATGTTCTTGAATTGGAAGAATCAATACTGTGAAAATGACTATACTACCCAAAGCAATCTACAGATTCAATGCAATCCCTGTCAAATTACCAATGGCATTTTTTACACAACAAGAACAAAAAATCTTAAAATTTGTTTGGAGACCCAAAAGACCCCGAATAGCCAAAGCAGTCTTGAGAGAAAGAAACGGAGCTGGAGGAATCCGACTCCCTGACTTCAGACTATACTACAAAGCTACAGTAATCAAGACAATATTTTACTGGCACAAAAACAAATATAGATCAAGGGAACAGGATAGAAAGCCCAGAGATAAGCCCACACACCTATGGTCGACTAATCTATGACAAAGTAGGCAGAGATATACAATGGAGAAAAGAGAGCCTCTTCAATAAGTGGTGCTGGGAAAACTGGACAGCTACATGTAAAAGAATGAAATTAGAACACTCCCTCAAACCATACACAAAATTAAACTCAAAATGGATTCAAGACCTAAATGTAATACTGGACACTTTATAAAACTCTTAGAGGAAAACACAGGAAGAACACTCTTTGATATAAATCACAGCAAGATCTTTTTTGATCCATCTCCTAGAGTAATGGAAATAAAAAGAAAAATAAACAAATGGGACCTAATGAAACTTAAAAGCTTTCGCACAGCAAAGGAAGCCATAAACAAGACGAAAAGACAACCCTCAGAATGGGAGAAAATATTTGCACATGAATCAATGGACAAAGGATTAATCTCCAAAATATATAAACAGCTCATGCAGATCAATATTTAAAAAACAAACAACCCAATCCAAAAATGGGCAGAAAACCTAGACATTTCTCCAAAGAAGACATACAGATGGCCAAGAAGCACGTGAAAAGCTGCTCAACATCACTAATTGTTAGAGAAATGCAAATCGAAACTACAATGAGGTATCACCTCACACCAGTTAGAATGGGCATCATCAGAAAATCTACAAACCACAAATGCTGGAGAGGGTGTGGAGAAAAGGGAACCCTCTTGCACTGTTGGTGGGAATGTAAATTGATACAGCCACTACGGAGAACAGTATGGAGGTCCCTTAAAAAACTAAAGATAGAACTACCATACAACCCAGCCATCCCACTACTGGGCATATACCCAGAGAAAACCATAATTCAAAAAGACACATGCACCCCAGTGTTCATTGCAGCACTATTTACAATAGCCAGGTCATAGAAGCAACCAAAATGCCCATCGACAGACGAATGGATAAGATGATGTGGTACATACATAAAATGGAATATAATTCAGCCATAAAACAGAACGAAATTGGGTCATTTGTAGAGACGTGGATGAATCTAGAGACTGTCATACAGAGTGAAGTAAGTCAGAAAGAGAAAAATATCGTACATTAACGCATATATGTGTAACCTAGAAAAATGGTACAGATGAACCGGTTTGCAGGGCACAAAATGAGACACAGATGTAGAGAACAAATGTATGGACACCAAGAGGGGAAAGCGGTGGGGGGGGGGTGTGGGGGTGTGATGAATTGGGAGATTGGGATTTGACACGTATACACTGATGTGTATAAAACTGATGACTAATAAGAACCTGCTGTATTAAAAAATTAATTTAATTTAATTAAAAAAAAATCTAGTGGATAGTTTGCTAAAGCCTTCACAGGTCATTCCCATCCCAGGAGTGACTGCCTGCAGAGAGTAGGAGTCTGAGCCAGGGCTCCTATATAAACAGGCACACCTGTTCTATTGAGACTCTATGCTGGCTTTCCCAGGTAAATGAATGCCCACACTGAGGGAACCTCCAGCATTTTTAGTGCTGTTGTTGTTGAATTACTAATGAAGTCCAAGACCAGTAAAACTCTTGTGATGTACTGATCTACTTTTTTTCTGGCAGTGAGAAAAATGGAACACATGTAAATTCCCCTCTTTGCCTTGGCTGCCAGGAAACTCAGAACCAAGTCTGCTCTCAGTTAAAAGATATTGCCTCCACCATTATCATGTAGTTGTTGTCCCTTAACTCTTATTTTAATGCTTTGGGGATTTTGCAGGGTTTCTGTCTTCTGAAATATTAAGCAGCTTTGAAGTCTTTTGAACGGGCAAGGCAATGTACGTGTAAGGATGTTTCCAAATTTTACCACTAGATGGCAGCATAATTCAATAAAAATATATTGGCTTCAGCCCCACCCCCACCCCCCGAACCAATTCTGCTAGTTAAAAAAGTGTGTGACTTTGGGCAAGTGACTTTTAACACTCTGAGTCTCAGTTTTATCACGTGAGAAAGGAAGGGCTGTTGTGAAAATGAACTGAGATGAAATATACCTTGGGAAGCGGTAATGGCCTTGTGATTTTTGCATGGACCCTGAACCAGATGCCCTGGTTTCCAATTCTATTGTGCCACTTAATAGCTGTGAAATTTTAGGCAGCTTACTTAACTTCTCTGAGCCTCATCTTCCTCTCTGTAAAACGGAGATACTACTGCCTGCTTCATAGGACTGTTGCTAGAATTAAAGAGTGGCACATAGAGTGCTTAGAATGACGACTGGCATGCATAGGACACCAAGGGTTATTAGCTATCATGACTGTAATGGACACATACAGCACGTATCAGAGTATTTGTCACAGCGCTTTTTTATAAATTAAGAGTTTGTGTTATTATGCCTGTTAGTATCTAAGATGTTTGAAATGGGACCTCCATTTGGCCCACAGTCTCTTCTGTGTGTGAGGCTGTAGGATTGACTCCTGGCCCTGCTTCTGTAACACGACACTGCTATAATCCTATAACAGGACACTGTGAATTAAGACTGCTACCTCAGTGGCTGGGCCCCTGTAAGCAAGACATCTATGGGCTGAAGTCAGAAAGGGAAGGTGGCTTAAGATAGCTGAGAAACCTCAAAATTACATCTTGACCAAATCACCTATGGAAGAGAATGCAGAAACTTAAGACTATCCAGTACAGCTGAGAAAGGAGTTCTTGAATAAAATCAGGTTATTATAAAAGGCCAGGTTTTCAAAGGGAAATAAAGAACTGTAACCGAGAAAGGTAACACAGAAGCAAAGATGAGAATAGTGCAAGGGAATTAAAGCCCAGAATGAAATGAAATGAGTGGAGAGTTTTACTGTTATGCTCTGAACAATATGATGAACTGGATGAGACGGTATTAAAAACCACCTGTGGGTTCTTCAGCTCCAGGAGGCAGAGACCACGCGGCCTTCATCTCTGCCCACCAAGCAGCCAGCACAGTGGTGGCATACGTAGGATACCCAGCAAAATTACTTAAACCCGATCAACACAAGAAGTTAGACCTTCTACTTGTTTTCTCTGTGGGGGAAGATAAAGATTTTCAGAATGGAAAATGCGGGGAAAAAACATAATGGGAAACAAATGACTGCACTTGATGAAAGACTAAAATGGAAAAATTTTGCGTTAATCTAAGTGAATACTTGCTAACACCACAGAGGGCCTTAAAACTGATATAGGTGTCTTACGACATGGTAAATGCCATTATCACAATTATTACTAATAAAATTTCATTCACTACTTTTCTGGCATTTATGGAACCATTTTCAGTAATAATGTGATATATCACTGCAGCAACTTCAAATATCCTATTATATAATGTCTATCACATATAGCTAAACTGGAAAATAAAATAAATTATAAATTCCCTATTCCTTTTACGCAATCAGGGCTGGGAGTATGGTGTGTATGCTGAAGGGAGTTTGTGAAATGATAGAGTTTGAAAAAAAATCAACGAAGTGAATATTTTAGATCTTTGGGGAAAAAAAGGTATGAGAAAAAGTACACTGTGGACGTCAATGTTGAGAAGGACAAGGAAACTTTTATAATTATGAACTTTATTTTTATTTACTATGCCAACATTTTCAGGAAAGAGACTTTACATCCAGTTTTTATAATTCATTTTACAAGCAAATTCTAATATACAGTATTTACTCTGAACTGGTTTTTTAAATCAATGGGAAAAACAATACTGCAGACATTAAAGATCATGGTGTTTCTGTTTTTAGTCAGCAGTGACTTAAGAGATTTTAAATTCTTAGGGTCAGTATTATTTTGTTATGGAGATGCTTTACCAAGGAGAAAGTGGGTAGCTTTCCCCCAACAAAGTTAAAACATATGATGTATCTTTAACAGCATAGCTGTAGATTGGTGCTCACCATCATAATCATTTACCCAAACATACTCTTTCAAATTGCTGCAGCAGAAAAATTGAAGGGAGGTGTGGAAAGAAAATTTTAAAATATAATTCAGGCATCAGAATTAAGAAAAACAGCAAGGCCATCATCCCCAAGGAAAAACATCAGGTATCTGTATTACAGCTATAATTAATGTTCAAATGTGTGCATAAGCATGCAAACATAACCACCCCAACTAATTCATAAACACGAAAACTATTACGTAAGATTGAGAGTAAACTGAAACTATGCTGCAGTCTTACTGCTCTTCACTGAAAGCCTATATGGTGATTCCAAAGTACATCCTCAGTGCCCTAGAGACCAGGAAACCATCATGACAACTCCGCTCAGAAATGAAGAGTGCATCTCTGTGTCTGTTACACCACCCATGCTACAGGAAGATTTATAAGTGACAGCTCTAGGGGGACCATGTTCTCTCTGATGCATCTGACTAAAATACTTAAGGGGACAATGAAACATTCAAAGAACTTAGTGCTTTAATGGAAAAAGTGACATGCTTAGAATACAACTGTGAAAGGGTGTACTTTGAACAGCAACAATTATAGAGAAATTCATTTCAACAAAGAAAGCCACACCCAATAGGAGGCATTTCGATATTTCAGGCACAACTCCAAGCAATTAAGCTCATTTAAAGTGCAAATCTGATATTTTCTTTCATATTCAGATTTTTACTTGTTAAAATACTTAGTAAAGTTCCCTAACATCTATATAAATACAAAGAACAGTAGTCTATATGCCTGAAAATATTGCACAAATTAAAATGAGACTCCAAAAGAAAAATGCTAGAGGGTCTCAGTTATTAGAAACATTCTAAATGATATTACTATACAATCCTTTAATGCCTTAAAATCATCTGCACTTGTACTGATTAACTCCTTAGCCAAGCTGTCTTTAAGAAATTCTATATGCATCCCATTAACAGCCAAATGTATAATTCTACATACTCTATTTTCTCTTTCACCAATGTGAAACTTAACCAATGCCCATAAGACTTTTTCCTCGGGATTTAGAATTCATACACTGCCACCATCTTCACCGAAATCACAAGAACCAAGGAAAAGAGTGATCTGAGGATTTGGCACACAGTTGACTTACAGAAGTACTAAAGAGAGATCGAGCCAAATCTGAGAGAGTGAGCTCTGATTATTCAGGTGAGCTACAGCCTCACCTCATTTCTGACTTAACATTTACTAAGGAGCAGACTAGCATAATATTCTTGCAGTTTTTAAAGAAAACTGCAGGCAAATATTTTGTTGTTTCGTGCAAGCATCCTAGATTTTTTTCTCTTAAATGTTATAGTATGCTTCATAATTATATTAATGAGCCTTCTGCCAAGATTAAGGCTCAACAAAGGTACAGAGAAATTGAACTGATGGATTAATATTTCTGCAAATTCATCAGGGATAAAAAACAGAGCAGGAAAAGGATTCGAATAAACATATTGCAGGAGTCAACATTTTTAATAAAGACATTTCCCTCAGACTAGGGGGTTAAAAATAAAGTGAAAATTTAAAAATTTTCCCCTAAAGATAAAGGCCTACTTGTTAATAATGTTTCACAAGAGTTTATATAATTTCTAAATAAACCAAGACCTACTAATCAGTATGTTTTACTTTAGGGAAACACCCCATTTGCAATATCCGAGATCAGTTTTCTTTCTCCTTCAAAATAAAAACCACATGTACCCACTTACAGCTTTAGCTACTACTGCTTGCCCCTATGAAGATAAAAGAGCCTTCCTGACATGTCTGATCGCTTAGCATAGTAACAGTATCTGGACTATGTGAAAAACTTTCTAAACTTTAGTGATTCTCTGGCAGAAGTGCTGTCAGATTAGAGTATGGTACTAGATTTGTGTTGCTCACCTCTTACCAAATCCAAGAATGGCTGATATCCGGTGAATGGCAAATTCACTCAAATGGTTCCTTATAGGTAAGGGAAGATTGCATCAAACGGTAGTAAACACCTCTTTTCAAATTTCTGCTAGAGTACTTGCTGTGTTGCTCCTCTAAAATGGGGCGATGTACATTTTTTTAAAGGGATCCCTAGGAATTTGAGTGACTGATTTTTTGGCCATAAACCCTTTTGATACATTTTTGGTCAGCTGATCACAACAAAAATTGACGTTGTAAATACTATCTGTGTGAAAGATATTAATTCTAACAAAAGCAGCAACAGTTGAACAGCCTAGAGATGCCATGATTTGGGAGAACAGGAGGGCAAATTTACTGAACAACCCGACAAGCGGCCTGCAGCATAATTAGGTTAATGCATATGGTCCCTTGGCAGTTCCACAGCTACCTTCCTAGCACATTAAAATAAATAAACATATTGCCATTGAAATATCTTTTAATACCTTTTAATAAAACATAATTTCCCCTTTCCAATTTTATTTTTCTTCCCAAATCTACTTTCAAGAAATTGTCATTCAAACACACCAACATAAAAGGAAAACCTGGAAAACTCAAAAAAACACAGCTATTATGAATTCCGGTTTTCTCAAGATAGTCTTACTTAAATTTATAATTATACTCAAAATACTTTAACTCGCTTTGCTATAGAAAATAGTTTTAAATCCCTATATATGGGATATTTATATCCCATCAAAGTTCTGTGCAAACATTTCAAGTCCATTATTCCAGTCTTCGGATATTAGCATAAAGTCAATAAATATAAACATTACAATAAAGACTTAATTTAAAATATATACTGTGGAACCTCAAAACAGCTATCATGGATCCATAAGCCGATAGGGTTCAAAATGGAATTACCAGCAAAACTCTAGCACCAACATATGTTACAAATTGATACATCTTTACATCGGGTTTCAAGATGTATCCTCACTTGAGCTTTCCAAAATTTATTCAGTAACAAAAACAAACACAAATGCTGTGTGTGTGTGTGTGTGTGTGTGTGTGTGTGTGTGTGTGTGTGTAAAACGAGACGTTAAAGCAACACATAATTGGTTTATATATATAATATGAAACATTTTTAGCCAGGGGAATTTGTCTGGTAAATAAATATTGAGACTACAGCAAAGAAAAATAAAACTTACATAAACTTCCCAATAAAAGCCTGATCTCCTGTATTCATCACAGAGCTTTTGCATAGACCTTTTAAATATACAAATCACTGGCCAGAACTCTACATACAGACTACCATCTTCCATTATCACCAAATCTTTAGTTAAAATAGTAACCATATTCACAGAAGGGATGAGTGAAAAAGGGTGAGGCTATGACAACCACAATTAATACAGACCTTAAAAGGACTAAATCAGCAAAGCACATCTGTTGCCTGCTAAGTGGAATATTATGAATTTTCTGATGTGCAGAGGGATGGATAACATGATTAGAGCCTTCTGTAGACCTCTGAATGGGTAAGCAAACTTTTGTGTTTACCTGAGACAAATATGCTCAAATACTATGTACTTCAACCAGGATATAAAATGGAAGAGCCAAACTAGTAGAAGCTTCCACATTTTAATTTTTAGATTTGCAAGCTTTCAATGGAACCTCCATCACAGTAGCAAACTGCACATAAAGCTATTACAGACTGTTTTTTTAAAAAACAAATTGGCAGGTGATGGCTATGCTTAATGTATCTTTGGTTTAGGAAGACGAGAATATTGATTAAAGGCCAAACAATCCCCAGAATTCAAATTGTCATTAGGATTCTGCATGATTTCTTTTCTTCTTGTTAGTGGCCTTGGGATGCTTGTCTTGGCCTGAAAGTTTTGAGGCTCTAGTCGGGGGTTGCTTATTTGTTTTTGTTTGAAAGAGCCAGCAGGGGGGCGGAGCTTAGATGCTTTTGGATTTGGATTATTTGCAAGATTTGTTTGACTTGACACTGCCTGGAGTTTTGCAGAATTACATGGTGTGATTATTGGTGACTTCTTACAAGTGGGATTCCCACTTGGACATGTTTCAGGAACTGGAGGAGGTACCACAGAATTCAAGATGGATGGCTTAAAAAGCTTCAAGGACTTGGGCTGAGATGTGCAGCCCTCTGGTGAAGACTGATTTCTTCCAACTCTCTTAGCCTGGTCTACTATAATTGACTGGGGAAGTGTCTGAAGAGAAGTGGTTACAAACTGCCTGTCACTAATTTGATTATTTGCCAAATGATAAGGCTCTTGAGCATTCATGGTCATGTTCAAGTCTGCTTCAGAAGGTGTACTCTTCACCACATCCTTAGTGAATTGTGGGCTTGATGAAAAAGGCCGGTCTTCCAGACCACTGCTGCTTTCTTGCTGCAAGCCGTGTGTAAAGCTTTCATCCAGAGGTGCAACAGCCTGATGTATGCCCTGGATTATGCACTCACTGTGGGCCTCGGTATGTTGTGGCTTTGCTAGTTTTCCCTGGGCGTGGTCTGTGGGTCTGGGAAGGCTGCTGGAAGGCTGTAGTACTTGAGGCTATTAGAAATAAAAACAACATTAGCAACAATTCATTTCAGAAATAACACCCAGAATTAATATAAGTTCCAATTAGGCTGTATTGGTACTTATTATGTTTTAATATGAGAAGCATGTGGGGGTTTTTTAATTAAAAAATAAATTGCAATATTCAAGTAATTCATGAGACAAATACAAGAGTGATGATGCAAACAAAAAATGGTACGGGCAGTAAACACTAAACAAGATCCAAAATCAAACAGGAGAAAAGAAAAATATTAAAGTATTGATTTACTGTAAAAAAAGATTCCTACCTTAATTGATTCATTAATTACTTAAAACTTTATATATAAGAGAGCTTGACGAATGATTTCTATAGCCCTTTGGTTTAATCTCCATATAACATTCAGATAGCAACTATGACCTTCAGAATATTACCCATTTTAAAGGCTTATTTTGTAAGGAAAGCTCTATACCACTTCAATACACTTAACCAGAGGAAGTATTAACTTCAAAGTGTGAGGTGCTGTACCTCTATTGAGAATTAAAATTACCAGCAGATAAACTATTTAGAATGAAGATTATATTCTCAGTTGATGTGAAATTCTAATTACTTAAAAAAAAAATAGGTCAACATCTTTAGCTAATGTTAACCTACCTTTAATATTCTTATTGAAAAGTTTCAGAATAAAATATTTTCATAGCTTATTTGTTCTGTCTCACTGCCATTTAAGGGATCAACCAAGGTTCTCTTATGGCTAATATGTGAAAAACAGATTTACCTTCCCCAAGAGCAAATGTCCATTAATAAAACTAAAAATAACCAGCCTTTTGAATGATGTCTGAGATTAAAACAGATTTCAAGTTGCCTGTAACTTGAACTAAAGCTCAAAAGCCTACAAAAGTAAAGTTTTTAAGGCTCACATGCCTTGCACACGCTTCTCTGGAGCTTATTGTGTGATTATATTCTATGCAAATCAGAGGAAACATACAACTTCCATTACTTTGGGGCATTCAGTAAAGAAATATGAATCTTAAAGTTATCTTTCAATGGCCCAAAGTTAAAAGTTTATGGGGCAGAGCCTATCAGTCATATCATGATACAGGAATAGTTCATCTAAATGTTTAAACACACACACACACACACACACACACACACACACACACACTCATATATATGTTCTATTAAATAATGTGGGCTGAAAATGTCAAAAAATTTGGCAAAGGGCTTTGAAACATGAATGTTTTTAAAAGACCATATTTTACTAATAATTTTTTTACTATGCTAATCCACAAACAAATTTACACAGTATCTTTAATTTCCCCCCAAAAAAGGGTGAATCTATTTATGTTGCATCATTTGTATTTTGCTCCTTCTTTCACCTCCTTGACCAGCACTGGACGATGGCTACCAGAGTCAGAATCAGGGATTAGATTATGGAGGGGTTACAAGTGACTGAGAACAAAGGTCACCAACTCATGGAGGGATGGCTGGTCGTGATGGCATGGCGTTGACTTGCTATTTATAAGAATAATAAAAATCAAGAAAATGACTACTCAAAGTTAATCCATGCAGAATATGTTACATTAAACTTTTATTTTAGAATATTTAAAATAAATAAGTCATCTCAGTTTTTGCTCCAAGATAAATGTCCTAGTTAAAGTCACTGGGCATTTTCACAATATATCACCACAGAGATGATTTAGAGGTACTAAAACCATCAAGGAATTTACTCAAGTCTCTCCTTGGGATTCCCTAGAAAAAACTGGCCATGCCAAAGTGATATATTCTTTAGAAAGATCAGTAAAAATATAAAGCAGGGCCCTATTAAGCAAACCAAAATCTACCTAAGGGGAAAAAAAAAAGCAACCAAGGAGGAGAAAAGTGCAACATCAAATGGCTAATTGAATGGGGATCTGTTTTCCCTTTTTACCTCTTTTCACCTTTAAAAACAGTAAGATAGTCTAGTCTCGAGTTAAAAATCTTAAAACAATTTAAGACCTTTGAAAATATCAGTGACAATCTAAAAAAATGATTTTATTGTAATATGTCTATTGCCCCATAAGGAAAAAAATGGTATAAAACATGCACTACCAGCTCAAAGCATAAACAGGTATAATTTTCTAAGTAAGACTAAACTGATTATTAAGATAATCAAGCCTCCAGAAAAGGGGCACTATGAACTGTAGATAAATTATCCATGTGCATTGATTGTTCTGATTACTTATATTACCCAAATGACCACTGCTTACCAGAGAACTAAATGGAAATACAGCAGAGTGTCATGTCAGAAAGATGTTCTGCTTGTATTAAAGGCAATAAAGCTCAATAACAAATATTAAAGAACTAGAAAATAATCAGGTTTTTAAAAAATAATAAAATTTTGAGTCTTTTAACTGAGAGGAATTAGACTGACCAATTATACAAAAGTGTCCATAGTATCATTTAATTACATTAAATAAATCGTGGTTTCTAAATGCTGAATAATATAGATTTTGTATTTTTATTAAAAGTTTATTTTAAATAAAAATTTAATTTGCCTATGCCAAAATAAATGTCTTGTTTTATTATTTATTTGAAAACTAGTTTGTAAATCAATTCTGCTACTTGACCTACTGTCTCTAGAAGAAGATCAAGAAATGACTATAGTGAGGACCAAGGAAAGGCTTACTCCTGATTTGTGGAAGATTGTGTAAAACTGGTTACCCACTAAAGACTGGGTTGTCATTAATTACCTGTTGACAAGTAGAACAACAAGTTACCTCTTAACATCTAGCAAGCAAAAGCAAAGATGTGTTCGGACAGCTTGCTGCTTGCAGTACAATTCCCCAAATTCTAAACACTCAGCTTTATATTAACAATTCATCTTGCCCACATTTACTACTGCACTACCACAGGTGTTTTCAGAATGAATTTTAAATATAAAAAGAAAAATCCCATGTAATCAGGGATAATAAGATCAACAGGAAGGAATATCAAAACCATTCACTCTTTTAAAAAATGTCTGATATATCATGCACTGTAGTAGGTGTAGGAAAATATGAACCTGAACACAATGCTGTTCCTGTGGTTGAGAGGCCTCATAAGAAACAGTCAGGTAGACAAATGATGAGACCATGTATCAAGCATAACAAAATGTAGAAGCAAGAAGAAAATATATGCCTGATTAGAGAGGTCACAGAAGGCATCCAAGAATTGCAAACATCTGAACTGAGTTTTAAGATGAGTAGGAGTCTGCCAAGAAGGGAAGAAGGGAAGAACATTTAGGGTAAAGGGCCACTACACTCAAAACACAAAGGCAAAAAAAAGAACATAATTATGTTCTAGTAACTTCAAATTGTTAGACTGAATTGGCAAGCACAATGTTGGTAGCAAAGTGTAGTCAAGGGCCAACTCATAAAGGACCTCGCATCAGGCTGAACAGTTCTGACTCTGTACAGTAGATGATGGGAGACATTGATGAACTTTAAGCATTGGAATTTTAAGACCCAATTTGTATTTTAGAATGTCACTCTGGTGGAATCAGTGAGGAATATAACAGTAGGGGATGAGACTGTTAAGCATAACACCCAGGTAGTACACCATTGCTAACAGCCCAGGTGATAAATTATAAGGGTTTAAAATTAGGATATCAGGAAAAAAACCGGAAATGATTGAAAGAGTTTTGAAGGAGATAGAGAAATTTAAGATGAGTTCAGGTTTCCTGCATCGAAGATGAAAGATGAGGTATTGCCCTGTATCAAAAAGACCTCTGGGGAAGTTGCCCACCAGCCCATTCATTACATAGCCTCAGCCGCCCACAAGACTCAGAGGGCAAAAGGAATTCCCCCCCTGCTGCAGGGACCTCTGGAAACTCTCTGTAGTCACAAATTCGTAGAGCTCTAGTACTCCCCATCCTTGCAACCTGTAGAAAGGTTGGTTACTAAAGCTTAAAAATGTGGATCCATTCCTAGCCTGAAAGAACTCAGGGATTCTAACTGGACTCAGCAACTTCAAGTCTTACTTTAGTAGTTAAATACATATACTTCAGCACAGTATTCTGAGAATTCTCAGATGCAATGGCTACAGATGTTAAGGTCAGGAGTGCCAGCAATAGGCACTACTGGGTAATTATGCAAGGGATTGATAGGCGTCTTCAATGATAACCTTAAATGTCTATTCTGTGTTGCTTACAAAGATAACCAGAGACTATGCGCTTCTTAAGGCACATACCGTGCTTTATTCATTTTTTGTTGTAGTAGTTGGTATCCTCAGTATTTGGCACATAGCAGGGATTAAATATATATTTACTAGATAATAAATAAATAAATGAATATTGGTAAGTGGTATATTCCAGCACAGCTTCTTTGGTAATAGACTAACAAAATGATACTCCCCTATTAGGTCAATAATGCAGCACTAATTTAAACGAGTCTTAAAAACTGATGGAAAAGAAATTTTATAATTAAAAAAATGTTTTCTCTAAATAAGTTTGGGGTCAGCTTAATGATTCATGTTTAGAAGCATAGCATGAAGGATTCATTACATATTAGCTTGAACACAGCACCTCCCATTATGACCTGCACCTCCCATAATGACCCACCAGCTACGCCAGAGATGTTTTTTAGTTGGAGACTCGACATTTCTGGATGAAATATGTTAGGGAAACTGTCTTAACAAGCATTCAACTATTTTCCATTTCTAATTCTAATAATTAAAAATGATTATAACATGTAAAACACTTAGGATAGAACCTCCCAGAGCACATCAAAATTGCTCAGTAAATGTCACTTACAATTATTAAAAGGTGTGAAAATGATTAATTCAAGCCATTGCCCTTTTGTAACTACATCTTAGGGGGGGGGAAGGCAAGTTCTATTACAGTATTATAATAAACTAGTTGCTACAGATTGCAAGGTTTCTAGGCTCCAAATACATATCTCAATAATGTCAGTCATATCTAAATGTTTTAAATCCACAGGAGGCATATCTGATATGACACAGAAGTCAAGATTCCTCAAGTGCCCTCCTGGAGATAAACCAGAGCTAGGACATGCAAGGCACTTTAACGTTTAGAGAAAATTTACATGTGGCTACGTGAAGGAGCTAGTACAACACAGTATTGAATCACTGAACTTTTGAAGTCAGACTGATCTGGGTTTGAGTTCTGGCTCTATCTCTATCAGTGAGATATTGGGTAAATTATCTTACTACTCTGAGATGGAATTTTGTAACTTGTAAAATGAGGATAATAGTACCTACACCTCATTGAATTGCTGTAAATCACAAATGATAACATGCACATAAAGTGCTTAGTATTATGCCTGACACATTACAAATACTTGAGAAATATTATACTCTAGACTGTAAAGGAAGGGTTTCCCTTCTTTCCAGTGGTAGATAACCAAATTCTACGCTCACATGCATAATCTCTAATTATCACAAGACCGTAGGTGGAAGGTACTATCTTCTTTCTGTAAATGAGTAAACTGAGGTCAAATGAAATTAAATAGAATCTCCAAATTCACAGACTTTAGTAAATGGCAAAGCCAGAATTTGAACTGACAGAGAATGTAAAATGTAGCACTAAAATTTTATTATTCTGTGATATTTGGGTTAAGTCCAATGAGTTCACAGACTTCTAGAATATGCAATATAGCCAGATGATTGTTTTAAAAACTCAAAAGACAGATTCAATACCAACATTCAGGTATTAACTGTCCTAGATAATGTCCTATTTCCTTCTTAGCTGATCTGTCCTACAGAGGCTAACTCTCAGACACCCAATTCAAGCCACATGGTGAAGCAGTATTTCCAGGGAAAAGTGGTTCCAAGAGACCCACTGGAGGAAATATACTGAACACAAGGAAATGCAAATTAGCACTTATCACAAAAACTCTTCATCTTCACCATTTCATAGCACTTCAAAGATTTCTAGCATTAACATAAGAAAAAAGTCATATCTCTAAACATACAAAGGAAGTTTCTGTAAACATTCTTGTTCTAAAGTCACCAATAGTAAGACAGCAGCTAGAAATATCAAGTCCTGATGGAGTAAAAATATGTCAAAGTGTGTAAGGTAGAAAGCAGAAAATGTTCTAAAGCATAAAAATGCTACTGCATAACAGACACAGGAATTACCTAACATTATTTCCTTGATACATACGTTTATTATCATCATTAAATACATTTCAAAGGTTAAAAGGAAGATGGTAATGGAGCCATTTGTAACATGCCTGTAATTTCATGCAGGCTCTAACATGCATCATGCAAACTGGGGGGAAAAAAGTTACAATGAAGAAGGTGGTAGGAAAAAATCTGAAATTGTACTGTACCACGCTTTGTCAGAGAAGTAATGGACTAACTTCTCAACTCCTTGCCAATGGCATAATGGGAGAGCAGAGACAAGAAAAAGACAGGACAGTGGTGTCAGAGACCACATACAACACCAAGGAATTGCCATGACTGGGTAGCAGCCAACGGTATTTGCTTTTCTTTTGTTGTATTTTTCTAGGCATTATTATTTTAATATATTTCTATAAAATAAAAACATATCCTTAATAGATTTATACTTTCTTGCTGAAGTGGTTTGCAAGTTAATACAAATATTCATATCCACAGAACAGTGTATATAATCTTCTTACCCTTAAAAGGAATCACTTGAAGAATCTTACCAAATAAAATACTGAAAAGAATTTTGACACAATTAATATGCATATTCCAAAGATCTAAAAAGGTTTAGCTGCATGTAATCCCTTATAAAGAAAGTAGAAATTATTTTTAATAATTTCAGTCTTGTATATTATAAATACAACTGAATGTTAGTTTACTTTTAACTGCTGCTGCATTAAAGACCAATAAAAGAATAATTTGATCTTCATGTATGTCTTAAATATAATGTTCTACATTATAAACAAGGCTCCACACATCGCTATAGAGATGGAAGACAGGACTGGATCCCTAGTATAACTAGATTCAAAGAATTCTGGTCTATAATTCACATGAACCCAATCAAAGCTTCCAAGGATTCCTGAGGACCAGGAATGCTCTTATTCCCTAGATCTCAGAATAGTGCCTCTAGATCTCAGAAAACTTAGGGAAGATATCTGACTGATAAATATAAATTATAAATAAGCAATTTCTGAAATAAGGAGTTCAATGACTTTTCTAAGTTGATCAGTTAACTGCTCTTAAAAACTATCAACCCAACACTGTAAAGCAACTATACTCCAATACAAATTAATTAAAAAAATAAAAACTATCGATGTGAATAATACTGACTTAAGTAAGCATTTACTGCACAGGCATAATTAGTGTGAGATGCTTAATTTTCATGAGTCTATATCTCTAAGACAAAGAACCCATCAGCATCTACCTCTGGGATGGAGAATAGTTCAGGGAAAAAAAAAAAAAAAACTAAACTAAATAACATCATAATAGTACAATTCCACTGGTGTGACCAATACACATGGTATATTTATCCAGAGTAGGATACTGCAGGCACTATGATATGGCAACAAATACAGCTAACAAAACAGTCCCACAATCTGCAGAGCAGGTTGTTATAAAAGGCTTATACAGATAACAGCAATTGCTTTGTTTCTCATAAATGCAAGGTGTTGAGAAAGAAACTAACCCATGCCTACGTTTATGGGACGGCCGCCTGGACCATGAGTTTGATGCACATTTCTAGTCAATTAACCAATGACTAATCTGCACTTGAATTAACTGCAAATATGGACACAGTGCCATATTCTATATCAACCACACTTAAAAAAAATAGCTTACTGTAAAATCGAATTTTTCAATTTTTACTGAATTATTCTTTTCCACTTCATCAAAAATATTTTATTTTTATGAAAAGTCACTCTCAGAGCTAATTTCTCATTAAAGCACTGACTGATGCTATCTTAACATGTACAGTTGATTACAGTCACATGGTGAAGCCAATTGGATTGAGCCACGTTAATGTATACCTTATGAACATGTTTGACAGTTCAACAATACACATCAAGCATCTCTAAAAAGCATACACCCTTTAAGAACCATCCTTCTAGTGCTGACACTGATCTAAACACAAGAATAAACTGCACTACAATAGTATCTCTGTTTAACAGGGGAAAATGGAAACAACATCAATGTCAAACAACAGGAAAACATTAAGTAAATGATATCATAGTCACATGATAATGTATTATCATGTAGCCATTAAAATGTTTTCAAGAAATATTTACTATATAAAAAATGCTCATATAATACTATGTGAAAAAAAGCAAAACAAAAAAATGGAAAAAAAAAAAGAGAGTACCATATGTCCTAAGTACTGTTTCATGAATCTTTAATCTGAATTTTAAATATACACACACGTGTGTCTTGGGTTGTAAATATATAGTTTCATTCAGTAAACATATACTAGGTTATGATGTAAAATGAATTTGTCAAAAAAGGTTTGTGATACAACCCCTGAAGGTTATAAGAGGAGGAGGAAAATATAAGACAATATAATTGCCATTCTTAATATAATTCTGGTGAATACAATTAGTGATTATTATAATATAAATTTAGAAATCAGGCAGCACTGCATCAAGAAACTGCTGGGCTGGATTGGAATTTTGGGATTACCAATGCAAACTATTATATATAGGATGGATAAACAACAAGGTCCTACTGTATAGCACAGGGAACTATATGCAATATCCTGTGATAAACCATAATAAAAGAGAACATGAAAAAGAATACATATATGTATAACTGAGTCACTTTGCTGTACAGCAGAAACTAAATACAACATTGTAAATCAACTATACTTCAATAAAATTTTTTTAAAAAGAAACTGCTGGGCTTAATATGGCTATTAAGACATAAACATGTATTTGTTATTTTTGTTGCTTAAAAACACTTTTTTTCTTCCAATTTAAGTTACTGTATATGGAAGCTAAAGGAAGTAAGATTTCTAAATTCTTTCAAGAAAGGTGTTAAACAGCAAATTTTAAGTCTCTTTAGGCATGATAAGAAATAGGTATTATTTCAAGATATACTTTTTGAAAAGTCAGGTATTCCTGAAAGCATATGCTCTGGCAAGAAATGTTATTTGAGATTACCATTAAGGCTTTTACTTGCTAAAAGTAATTATTTTTATTAAATTTTCATACTGTGAGGTAGGTTATATATATATCATTCCTAATTTTACACAGTTGGAAATTAGAAAGACTAAACCAATGCCAGTTAAGTCAGTTGGACAAAAGCTGAAGTGCCTACTGACAGCAGGAAGACTTTTGAATGTTTAAATGTAGATATTTTCTGCTAACCTAGAGAAAATTTAATTTGAAGCTGGAAGATAAGCATCATCAAGCTGAGACTAGTAATACACCTGAGAAAAGGAATATAAGTCAAAATTTCCTAAGTAAAAAAAAACAAACAGAAAAAACTACTTAAAAGACCAGGATTTTCCTTTTATCTCCATTTTTTTATAGTTATTCTTAAATTCACCAAGAACATCCTTGGCCACTGCAGCTTTCTGGAGTTACCAGAGATAAATAGTCCCTGTAAAAATTAGTTATTTCACTCTCTGCAATATCTACAACAGGCTATCTCTTTATGCCTGTTTTATTAGGCCACTACTCTTACACATTTTTTTAAAAAAAACCAAAAACAGACTACCTTAGTGAAGACTAACAGCCAAGCTTACCTGGCTTCTGCATTTACAAAAAAAGGCAGTTCGCTTAAGTTGATGTTCAAGATGGCATCAGAAATAACTTATTATTGAAACATGATAATGTAGGAGAACTCTCTCAACTACATACCATCACTTAAAGAATTAACCTCTCCAAAATTAAAATCAGCACTAGAAACCACATACTGACTAAATGTGGAGACAAATATTCTTTCACTGAATACATAGCAGTTTAGTGCAGGAAAAGGGGACACCTATTCCAAAACTCTCTGGAAAACTACTGGATTTACTCCCGTAATTTCATACCCTTCTCCTTCTCTATACTTTATCATTATAAAATAATAATCATTATTATTTTATACTCCTTTATATTATTATTTTTTATACTCCTTCAGGCATTCTCAGGGTAAATGCAAAACAGTGAAGTAGTTTAAACATATTTCCTTTAAAGGAACCTTCAAAGCTCAATAAGAGCTGTCAAAAAGCTGTGAACAAGTCCTCTAGTTATCACTTTCCACAAACAGAGTCCTGCAAGTCTCAATGATCAAGTCTCAGGGCCAGTTCTCTCAGCTGCATATGCCATGAGAACTTACCCAGGAAAAGACTCCAATGTATATACTTTCTCCTAGGTGGTCAACACATCCAAACTCTGGCGAACCAAACTTTCTTTCTGCTAACTTGGAGATGCAGAGAAAGCAGGTTTGATCTAGAAAAGCTAGAAAGACAGTTCTTGATAGTAGTGCTGAAGGACAAACAGTGTTGCTTCATAGTTGGAAATGAAAAAAATACCTCTGAACCCAAAGGAGAAAGGAGCATTTGGAAATGGAGAGCCAACGATTCAGGTGAGGTATAAGTAATTTCTAAAGCTATACTAATGAGAAACTAGTGAAATGGGTGCTTCTGGGAAACATGTTTTAAAAATAAATCTAAACTATTTGTAATACTGAATAATTAACCTTAAACTCCAATTCCATATTATATGTAGCTGAGAAGGAAAGTAGGGAGAACAGTGGGGAAAAAGAACAGGGACAATAAGGGGGCTTCAGAAAAGTTAAGGTAGGTGCGTAATTTACCTCAATCTGAGGTAAATCTGTCAACCATGCAAGTATACTGGCTACAGCTTAAGAATACATTATCATTTGTTATAATTGCCCTTTGAAATTCAGATTAGTTCACTAGCAATTTAGTATAATTCTTTATGTGCTAGCCATCTTTAAATAGAGGAGAAAGCAACCTAACTGAAGCAAGGGAAGTAAAAAGGAGGATTTACAAAGGTGGTAGGAGATGGGAAAGGAGGAAAAGGGAAGAACGCTTTCACTCAACAAATTAACTTGCTAGTAAATAAACTTGATATAAAAGCCTATGCGGGCTTCCCTGGTGGCGCAGTGATTGAGAGTCCACCTGCAGATGCAGGGGACGCGGGTTTGTGCCCCAGTCCGGGAAGATCCCACATGCCGCAGAGCGGCTGGGCCCGTGAGCCATGGCCGCTGAGCCTGCGCGTCCAGTGCCTGTGCTCCGCAACGGGAGGGGCCACAACAGTGAGAGGTCCGCATACCGCAAAAAAAAAAAAAAAAAAAAAAAAAAAAGCCTATGCAAACTCTATTCCATTGTTCTTTAAAAAGTGCAAAAGGGAAGGAAAGGCATAATGGCCAAAAAATAAACTTAAAACTTTGTCTCAAATTCATGTTGATACTTCATAATTGACTAATTCAAGAAATAAATTTTTATTTGAATAAATCACATTTAAAAATTTTACCTGCTTAAAATTTCCCCCTTTTGGACCTTTGATACCTCACATGATTTTGATAAGAATAATTTATGAAAAAATTGATATGAATCACAAATCAGAGAAAATCCATGGAGAAGGCATAAAAGTGACTCTGACAACATTTGTATCTTTTTCATTAACATTAGCTTTTTTGGGGTGACTTTTCAAAAAAGATAAAATATAACCAACTTACCAGTTATATACTTAAGTACATAACACAAAATAATAAACACTGTTTTGGAAAGCAGATTTAATGTAAACAAAGATTTTTTTTTTGAAGTCAAACAATTACTAAATCATTAGAAATGTTAGTAAACCATGCATATTCAAAAGCCATTTCTTCTGTACTGTAAAGCAGCTGATAAATTACAAAGACATATTAGTTATTAAAAAACACTCTTAAAAATGATTTAAAAGATTTTTGTATTAGATGACAGTGAAACGCAATCAACACCTTTTGATTAGAAAATACTTAAAGAAATGTGCAATGGTCTAGTAAGCCTGTTCCCTAAACAATATGCATCTGTCCATTATACTACTGCAGATAGTATATACATTTTTAACATGACTAGATTTAAAAAACAATTTTTATTCATATATCTCAAGGTCATGAAAATAGAAAATATATTAAAGACAGATGCATGTCAGTAGGTATAGGGTCACTGGCAATAGGTTTAAATGGCATTAGAATGACATTAACTTCAGACAGCTTTCCTAAGGCTCTAAGGAGAAAAGTCTATTTACATGCAGTCAAAGGAAGTATTAATTAAGAGAGGAGAGCCCAGGGAGTGCCGGTTTAGCGTGTGCCTGCAGGTCACTCTGGAGGGAGAGGAGGTGCTGGGGAGGGACAGTCATGCAGAAGGGGAATACCATGAACAGGAAGCCAGAGCAGGATGGGAGTGAGAGACACAGACTCACTCTGTCTGCGGTGCGGTGGAACAGTCCGTGGGATGCCTTGGAAGGAGCCCTGCCAAGGAGAGAAGGAGGGGGCAGAATACCCACCCTGTGCAGAGAGAGATGGGGGTAGGGAGGTATAATAAAAAAGGGAACCAAAAAATAGAGAAACCAGTCATACTTTAAAAAAAAAACAACAGTGTTAATGAGAAGACATATTTCATTTTTTTAAATATAGGCAGCCCAAATTACTAAAAATACATCATAATCCAAAACTAGTTATTTTTCATATGTTAAGAAAAAAATTATTTTCCTCTAATATTTGTAGTTAATGCATATGAAATAATATATTTTTCTGGCATACAATTACATTTATCATCATGTATCTCTTTTTAAAGTAGCAGATTCCAGATTTCATTTTTTGCAAAAATGAAAGCATTTAAAAGGGGAGATAGACTTTAGGTGTTAAACACAGAGAAACTGCATCAATAATAAATTAGGCATTAAAAAATTATCATACAAAAATTTTTTCTTTTTAACTCAGGTTTTCAAAGGATTAGCAGCTAAAATAAAGAACATTAGCTGAAGATAGCAGAACCAACAGAGCATTCAAAAGACTTAGGATGTTGTAGAAGTGAGTACTATATCAAGAATGTGACATACAGGCCACAGGTTACACATGCAAACGTTTTAATTTTATTAACTTGTGGCTTCTTAGCTTTACTTATTTTGATCAGATTATCAGAACTGGAAAACAAGACATGTCATTTACTTCAATTTCCTCACATTCCAGGTAAAATTGTGTCTTCAATCTTCAAGAGAGAATTTGTTCACACAAATAGAACCAGATTGGGTCTCATGTCTCTCTGTTCCTAACCTCATCACTGATGAGACATATCCACACATAAAACTATAGAAACACTCATGATAGCATCAAGAAAAATGAGCTTGTAAATCATCATCACACCCAGCTCAATTTGCAAAATAAAGTATGCATAATTTTTCACACCAATTAATCTGATATAGAAATGATGTACTAGAAGATTACTCATGTATTTTACTGATGTTTAGATATTTCGGGAACACCGATCCAAATAAAAAACTTATGTCCACCCCTGTATCAACATTCCTTGCCTCGGGTTCAGTATAATCAGACACTTATTTAAATTTAAGAATAATCCTACATTGCTCACTATAAAACAAAAACCAAAAAACGATCAATTTTCCATGTTGATTAAGGGAACAAATAGCTACAAGAAACTAAATAAAATTAATGATCTTTAGAGTATCCTAGTAAATAAAGATCCTGTCTTTTGAAATTATTGTAACTTCTCCACTAATTTAGCTATGGATGTTTGTGAAAACAGATTAGGAAATATTTAATAGGGTGATGACCCCAGGTGCTTTCCATAGATATTACCTGATACAACTCCATTTTGCTGTTTCAGAGATGTTTTGGTCCAAAACCTTTACACAAAGCAAGTCCTCAGCCAAGAAGGGGCATGTACTTCTCTCCCTATGGGTTTCACCAGGCAGGACCAGCTTCTACTCACTGCACTGGGTAAAGAAACTTTCAGATAGGGATTTTGTATATAAACTAAACCAGCAGTCAGAGATTCCTTCTCAAAGAAATAAGGTCTCCCTGGGGGCTTATGGAAATAGTACCCACTGGGAATCAGGGAACTGTGTTTTTCCTTGGATCTTCTAAGAGCCTATAACCTTGCGAAAGCCACTGATCTTCTCTGAGTCTCAGTCTCTTCATTTGTAAGATGCAGGATTGGAATGTTCTACAGACTAAGTCATTTGTGTCCCCACCCCCATGTTTCATATGTTGAAACCTACTGCCCCAGTGTGATGGTTTGGAGGTGGGCTTTTGGGTAGTGATTAGCTCATGAGGGTGGAGGCCTAATGAACAGGATTAGTGCCCTGTGAAAGAAATCCCAGAAAGCCCCCTCAACCCTTCCACCATGTTGAGGACACAGGGAAAAGACGGCTATCTATAAACCAGGAAGCAGGCTGGTGCCTTGATCTTGGAACTTCCAGCCTCCAGAACTGTAAGAAATAAATTTCTATTGTTTATAAGCCAGTCAGTCTATGGTATTCTGTTATAGGTGCCTGAACGAACTAAGATAGAATGGTTCATCTCTAAGAAATGTCTCACTTTTAGTTGTAATTCAGTTGACTCACACACCCCCACTCCAGAGTCATTGTTATCCTTTAATTTTGTAACTCTATTTATACTGCACTTAAAACAATCAACTGTATTCAACTGTCTCTCATGATAAATCATTAGTTCTTTAAAATAATTTAAGTGAAAGTATCTGTAAGAATACCTAGAACCTGGCAGGAGTTTAAAAGATGTTAATGTCCCATATTCTCTGCCTAACCGTCCCCAGCAAATGGGAGACTGTTTACTGATTCGAACTGAGTTAAATTATTGTGTTTATCTAGAGATGAAGATATAACATCTGCCAGGCCTGGACACACACTGCAAGCACCTAAAAATCTTAAAAAACAAATACAATGATACCCATTCTTTACTCCCACAAGGCCAACAAATCAATGAGATATCAACTACACACCTACCAGAATGGCTAAAATTTAAAAAATAACAATGACAACACTAAGTGCTGGTGAGGATGCAGAGAAACTGGAACACTCATACAATGCTGATGAGAATCTAAAATAGCACAGCTGCTCTGACAGTTTGCCAGTTTCTCTGAAAACTAAACGTACAGTTACAACATTACCCAGAAATCGCACTACTGGGCATTTATCCTAGAGAAATGAAAATTTACATCTACACAAATATTCATAACAGCTTTATCTGTAATAGCCAAAAACTGGAAACTACCAACATGTCTATCTATTATAGACACAAGTGGTTAAAAAAACTGTGGCACATCCATATTATGGTCTACTACTCGGCAGTAAAAAGGAACAAACTGCTGATAGACACAACTACTTGGATGGATCTCCAGGGTATTATGCTGGGTGAAAAAAAGCCAATCTCAAAAGCTCACACACTGTATAACGCCATTTATATAAAATTTTTGAAATGACAAAATTTAGATATGGAAAACATTAGTGGTTGTCAGGGGTTAAGAATGGTAGGGGAAGAAGTGGTTGTGACTATTAAAAGGCAGCACAGAAGAGAGAACTTCGTAGTGGTGCAGTAATTCTGTGTTTTAAATATGGTAGTTGTTGCAGGAATCTACACAAGTGATAAAATGGCACAGAACTATGCATACTCTACAGTCAATTTCGGTTTTGACACTGTACTACAGCTATATAAAATGTAACTGTTGTGGGATATTGGGTGAAATAAGGGATCTGTTTTTGCAACTTCCTATGAATCTACAAGAATTTAAAATAAAAAGTAAAAACATAAATTGATGAGTAAAAACAATGCACATTAGAGTGATACTGAGGAAAATTATTTGAAACGCTAATTATATTGGTAGGATCATATTTTCTTGGGGAGAGAAGGAAAACATGTTTAAGGACCTTCTCATCTCTATAAACTAAAGGTAATATCCCTGATAATAAAAAGATGATTATATATTCCTTTCAATAGTAAAAAAAAACAACTGAAACAGCTATAAAACATGACTAACTAAACCTTGAGACCAGGCAAGTTCAGAGACAGCAGACATGTGAGCAACACCAAGCAGCAGCGCTAAGAAACAGCATGTGCTGGCTCCCCATGATTCCATGTCTACTGGAAGTGTTTCTACAAAGAAGGGAACTTGTACAGAAGACCCTAACTTAGAAACTTAGAAGACATATGATCTATAAGATGTAAGGAAAGGATGGGAAACATGATTTTGAGCAAAAAGACAGTATTAACAAAGAAAGAAAAAGTTCCCAGACGGATAGATCTCTTCCAGCAGTGAGTGCTGGAATACACTACACTCCTGAGCTGAAGACTGCTGGAAGTCACGGCCATGTGAAGATAGATTTGAGAGCCAGAAGGTCTAGTCCCGTAACTGGAAGACATGTCCACCATCCTCTGGTCCAGAAACAAGGCCTCACTGTCCTATCATCTGATTTACACTTTGCTGTCTGTCCATGAGTATCATAAACTAAGAATCAAGCAATGTCTTTCATTTAGTATCCAAAGCCCTTAGCACTGGGATTGAAATATAGAAAAAACTAGTCAAAGTTCAATAAATGAATGAATAAATTGGACCTATGGTTTAAAACCTGAAGAAATTTTCTATTTTGTGTTTTTTTGGTCAATTCCTGCTACATAGTTCAGGTTTAAAGCCAAACCCAGTGACCTCCATACAGAGCTGCACTGTCCAATATGGTTGCTAGCAGCTACATGGGGTTAAGCAGTTAGTCTCAATCGAAATATGGTATAAATGTAAAATACACACAAGATGTCAAAGACTTCATACAAAAACAGAAACTAGAATGTAACATATCTCAATATCTTCTTTATATTGATTACATGTTCAAATGGTACTACTGGGTTAAATAGAGTATTTTATTAAAATTAATTTTGCATCTTTCTTCTTGCTTTAATTTGGATACTAAAGCATTTATATTATATATGTAGCTCACATTAGATTTATATTGGAGCAGTAATTAGAGGGCAGGAAAGTGCATAATTCTTTCCTAGCTGATGCTGTGAAGATCCCTAAGCTCTGCCCAAGAAAGGGCCTTTTGCTCATCTGAGTCTACTTTAAATCTTCTGCTGACTTTTAAGATGAAGATATGAGATGCTTTCTGCTAGAGAAATCACAATGGTT
Source organism: Kogia breviceps (assembly GCF_026419965.1). Classification (NCBI taxonomy): domain Eukaryota; kingdom Metazoa; phylum Chordata; class Mammalia; order Artiodactyla; family Physeteridae; genus Kogia; species Kogia breviceps. The sequence goes on from NC_081311.1 coordinate 51,491,573, forward strand.
GTATATAAAAACAAAAAGCAGTAGGAATGCATATGAATATATCACATCCAAGGGGGAAATCAACTTGTAGGAAAACATAGGATATCTGACATATAGTTTAACCATATGCATAACTTTCTAGTTATACTTTATTTTTTTTATTATTATTATTTTTTAATAGGAAGTGAATGCCCCTTTTATTTTACCTATTAATTTGGTGCAGAGTATGGCTGGGCATGACATATGTTAACAGTAGACATTACACAAAATTTTCTGTGGCATGTTTTAGATAACCTCATTAGAAGGAGAAAAAAGCCCAAGTTGACACAGATCACCTGATAGTGTCAGAGTCTTCTATTGCTGGCTACATTTATGCCAAAAAGAAAACCCTCTCCAACCCCCTAAATCTATCTACGTATCACACCTACTTCTAGTTATACTTTAAATCAGTGGGACAAAACACATACATATGCGCACAAACAAGAACAAAATAAAAGAATACGAAAACATTAAAAAAGAAGAGTATCTGGATTCAGGGTTTTAGAGGAACTTTCATTTCTCTCAAGATAAAGCCTAGGGAGACCAAGTAAAAACATCTTTCTGTGAACTCGAACCTTGTGGGATAAGATAAAGAACTGTGAGCCAAGTTCTTCAGAACACTTGCAGCTCTTCCCTCAACAGCTGCTTTTTCTTAAAGCAAGAGATGAGAACAGATGAGAGTTACCACCTGAGCTTAGAGGATGGAGAATTTTTAAGCTTAGCATTGAAGAGATAAAACTCTTCCTGCTTCAGGAAGATTAGTTTGCTTGCGTCTCCCTCTTCTGGGAAAGCTTAGGAAGTCTCCTGGAATGGTCTTATTTGCTCTGAAAGGGGTCTGTGGCAGTTGACACTGTAGCACTGAGCTTTCTTAGTGGATGAAACTCTTTACTAGAGATTTCTGTCTTCCATAAACTCATGCCCACCTCCCACCGCCGCCCCACTTTGAATCTACACCTGTATCTAACTTCTCTGGCACCTTTCAAGTTCCAATCCTAATATTCAAAGTCCTCTACCCTTCTGTCCTGCCAGAATTTCAATCTCAAGTAATTAAAATATATATCTAAAACCTTTAGCAGTTTTCTTGCCTAATAAAATCCCTTCTCTTTGTTCTCCTATTTTCTTAACTGACATGTCATCTTCCCAGTCATCCACATTTGATAACTTACATCCATCTTCTTCCCATTCATCACACCTTTTCATCTAATCACTTTTCAAGACAACAGATTCTGCCTCAGTGATTTTTCTCTCCATCTCCATGAGAGATCAAAAATCATAGGTTAGCCTCATCTCCTGGGCTAATAATAATCTTCTAGGTAGTTTTCCCTGCCTTCACTATTTTCTCACTGGAATTGATTCAATCCTACTGGGCCCTGTGCTAAGCCACTAAGCATAGATGAAGGAATGAGACACAGCCCCTGCCTCAAGACAATCACAGTCTCTCCTCTCACATTACTCTCCCTGTAACAAAATATAGTTAAGTCCGGCCCCTGCTAGAACCTTCTGACTACAGAATTAAGTTGAAAGTTCTCAGTCTAACATCTAAGTCTCTCCATAATGTGATCCAACTGTAACTCTCCAAACTTCTCTCTCCTCATAATAATTCTTATATAATCATTACTACTACCACCACCAATAACTATACTAAAACACGGCAAAGTATAGTAAATGATTTAAAAATACAGAGAGGTAACAATCCAAATGTTACAGAGTTACAATCGTAACAGAAATTTCACCTGGTTGGTAAATTTTTATTTAATCCATGCCCAGGTATTCCTTCTGAGAAAGATTAACAAGTAGCCCCAAGTGCCCAGTGATCTCATAAACAATCTCATAGAATACCACGGTTACTCTGAGATCATGGTAACATGAAACAAAATAAGGTCACTTCATAATTTTGCCTAAGTACAGATAAAGGCAAGGTCACACTGTGCCATCCAGAAAGTACTCTAGACTTTTCTACCTTCTAATAGTATCCAATCTGAGCAAACCCCTGATTCCTTAGACCCTCCCTCAAATCATCCAAGAAAAGCTCAAATCCTATAAAAGGTTCTTTCTGATACAATCTTGAAATCATTTTTCACAATGTGTGTTCTCCCTGGCTGCAACAAGTAATCCACCCAACTTGTTTTACAGATATATTCCTGGTGGGCTTTGGCTGAAGGTACATTGACACTTCACTGCTCTGAATGATCAGGATAGCTATATTTGCTTAGAAATTTTAGGACTAGGTAAGAGAAATGGTATTATTTTCTGCTATATCAGGAAATATCAATGTATCTTTTTGAAAGAACCCTCTGAGCATAATACTAAAGAGACATTTTCTAGGAAAAAAATTTAGTTACATCTGACATTTAAAAAACAGTAATTTTCTACAACATCTGTAAAAATGTTTTTGTAATTACCTAAGAACAAGAAAAGTTAGAATGCTCCAACAAATAAAGGCCTAATAAATTAGCACTCTGGTAGCATAAACTAAAAGAGGAGCAACTTTTATTACCTCTTATGGAAGCAGATCAATTTCTTCTAAAAGACTAATTTGATCTTGCTGCTTCTTGGGAACCTAACAGGATCATCCATTTCTCTGACTGCTATCTAACATTAAATTCTAAGAGTAAAATCTCTCTATGTCCTGCCTACACCCTCACTGTGTTAAGTCAGTAAGTTAAACCCTACATTACACACATGAAATGGATACCAGCAGTGGAAAACTTTGGTGCTGTCCTTTGTTTTCTAACTACTGTGCACACACTTTGTTCCTTTCGGTGGATATTTTATTTTATTATTTTTTTTAAATTTATTTATTTATTTTTGGCTGTGTTGGGTCTTTGTTGCTGCATGAGGGCTTTCTCTAGTTACAGGGAGCAGGGGCTACTCTTCATTGCGGTGCATGGGCTTCTCATTGCGGTGGCTTCTCTTGTTGCAGAGCCCAGGCTCTAGGCGCACGGGCTTCAGTAGTTGTGGCATGCAGGCTCAGTAGTTGTGGCTCACGGGCTCTAAAGTGCAGGCTCAGTAGTTGTGGCACACGGGCTTAGTTGCTCCACGGCATGTGGGATCTTCCTGGACCAGGGCTTGAACCCGTGTCCCCTGCATTAGCAGGCGGATTCTTAACCAGTGCGCCACCAGGGAAGTCCCTTTCAGTGGATATTTTCAACAAAGTTCCAAAAATGCCTACTTCAGTTCTGGTATTTGGTATTAGAGGATACGAATTTACATACCCTTAAATTTATGACCAGATAAATCACTCAGCTGCTCTAATATCTATATTTCATTTGTTCCTAGCCTTGAAAAACAATTCCATTTTTCAGTTATTGGTTTCAGGTGTTATTGTTCATAAACTACAGTGTAAAAGACACACATAATAGAATTCCTGGTGTGTTGTCATACTCACATACGTGCTAAAATGTGATGTCTCAGTACAAAGATGGTTCCTATCAGCATTTAGCTCACTGAAGCATTAAGTCATATTCAATGTTCAATGTCTAATACTGATTAAACATTATTGCATGACCACTAAATATTACATGTTTATATATCAAAGTATATATATATTTCACTTAAAATACTTCTAGTGGCATATTTTAAATATAAGTCATAGTGAATATAAATAAAGAGCTTAGCAAAGAAATAAATCCCTTAATTCCCTTTGGAAATATATATAAATAGTAATGTAACAACTCTCTAATTGGGAGAAAATGGCACATCTAAGTTTAAAATCAGGACATTAATCTTACCTAAAAATTAACCAATAATACTGCCCACTTCCAAATCAGAAAGGCATGTGGTCTAAAAGAAAAAGGACTTAGGAAAGAGTACTTGAGACAAATCTTTGGGTTATACTGTTTCTTAAAACATTTCATCTTATCTCCCAGGCAAGGGAAAAAAAAGAGCAGAGTTCTTTGCTAGCACATATATCATGACTGGTAGGACTAAGTAAATTCCTTTTCCTTTGGGAATTATAAACAATTGATTTTGTGTGTGTGTGATATGTCTATGATATATTTTTCTGATTCAATATTTTCTATTTTATAAATAGTTACAATAGGAACATAGTTGACTATGACATTTTGAAATATTATGTATGATTCAATAAATCTGAGTCATGCGAATCTAATTCTAAGCACGAAGGATTGCAAATAATGCTGATAATATTCCAATTCTTGAATTTATATAACTTTTATTCATATCTATTAAATATGCTATAAAGTAGATTAATCTGTGATTCAGTACTAGAAACTAATTCCAACAGAGCATTTAAATTTTATATAAAGCATCCTTCTTAACTCCTTTGCTATATATAATAAGAGTCAGTTTTTTTTTTTGTGGTACGCAGACCTCTCACCGCTGTGGCCTCTCCTGCTGCGGAGCACAGGCTCTGGACGCGCAGGCCCAGTGGCCATGGCTCACGGGCCCAGCCATTCCGTGGCATGAGGGATCCTCCCGGACCGGGGCGCAAAGCCGCATCCCCTGCATCAGCAGGAGGACGCTCAACCACTGCGCCACCAGGGAAGCCCAGAGTTAGTTCTTAAAATATGAGAGGAAACTAGTATCAGGTCAAATTATGCACATCTGAGTTTTAACTGATTGGCAACTTTCCCATTGATACCAATAAAACAGTGTTTATTCCTACACTCAATTTTCAAAGTAATCCAGGTTGGGTCATTATGTGAATCCTTTGGGTCCATCTTGCAATCCCCTCTTTGAGATTCAAGGGCATAAATAATAAGCTTTGATGGTGTGAGTCTAGTATTTTGTCTTCTTAGTTAATTTAAGATGTTCAAACAAATGTTCTATACAAGTACCTATCGTGAAAACTTAGAATTTACTTAATGTGCAAAATAACTATTCAAATCTTTAAATACTGATGTTAAATGCTTTAAAAACGATATTGGAAATACATTTTAAAAACTTAAAATTCAGTCCAAGATAATATTATTTATAAGAACATGCTTGTATATGGATCAACAATGTCATACTATGTTTAAAATAAAGTTTTATAAGTTTATATGTTTAAAGTGAATCCTTATTTCTCACATAATCACCATTTTCCTGCATATGCCTAGTCTCTTCAAGTACTCTTGTATGAATGATTAGGCACCTTCCATGTTTTTATTCTTCTTTCCATATTATCCATTTCACCATTTTATCTGGGTATTCTGCCCCTCAGATGAGAACATTTGGTCAGAATCTGACTTATTCATTCTTCTTCTGAAGGTATCATCTTCTCCTACAACTCATTTTTACCTTCTATCTCTCTTTTTTTCCACTACCTAAATATGAACTCTTTTTTATTTTCCATCATTTCTTCTAAAAATTGCCTTCACTGGCTTCCCCTTATTGTTCCAGGTGGCTTTCCTATAATCCATCTAAGTCTACTTCATCATTAACTCTAGAGATGCTTTGTCCAATATGGTATCCACTAGCCATATGTGGCTGTTTACATTTAATTACAATTAAATATTATTTACAGTTATCTTCTGCAGTCACACTAGCCACATTTTCAAGTATTCAACAGTCACATGTAGCTAGTGGCTACTGCACTGGACCTCAAGGAAACTCTATGGAAGAGTGCTGATGTAGAATAGTCTCTCATTCTCAATTCTGGAACTTGTCTCTGTCTACTGACATCTTTTGTTTTCTATGATTCAACCACTACCTTCACCCTTTTCACCAAACTTGATTCTTCCACCTAGACTTTCCCAATCCTTTGAACCTTACAGCACTTTCTACACTTTAACTATATCACATCATCAGTTCCTTTAATAAGCACTTGTTAATGGAAGAATCCTTATTTGTCTGTATATTTTCTTTCCCAATTCCCCACTTCTACTTCAAGAGGCTAATAACTGAGATGGGAGGGGCTCACCAAACTTTTGTTGAACAAATTAATTATTAGCTTTGTACTTTATACAGAGCATACAAAAAATAACTACTTATTAGATGAAAAGAAATAAGTATCTTATAAACTTTAAAGGCCTATAGCTAAGTTTTAAAAAAAGCAGATTGTTGATTACACTAACCATTATAATTCCCTGTTCATTTGTGTTACCAGGATTCCACTGCTTAAAATAAGGCAAAAGAAGAGCAAGGATGGCTTATCAGGCATTCTCTTACCATGAAATACCTATTACTTGGCACCATACAATAGGATAATGACTGATAGCCATGATGACTCTCTGGCTCAGGCATATCCTGAGCTGAGTTCAGAAAGTGTATTTTTAACACTAAACATGTTTTGAGATGTAGTATTTTTGAAAAACAATGAAGAAGCACAGAATGCATGGTTATTTTCTGTTTAGAAGAAGCCATTCCCTACCCTAACTATGCCCAAAACATAACCTTTACTGTCTGTATCTTAATGCATTTATACTTCCTAATAGCCTCAATATTTATTTGAGTAATTATAATAACAGAATATATTTGAAAAGTCTCAACAAAGAAAAAGAACAGGCTACATAATATATTTTCAGAGCCATATGCTGCTGAAGAGGGAAGACTGCATTTTGGACTTCTTTTCCTTGTAGGGCATGGGGAACTACTACTCTCATAAATACATGCAATAAGAGAGAGACTAGACACTCAAATAAAATGACCTACAGTATGCAGAATGGAAAAGATATTAAATGCACATTCATTCATATAAGACACAGAAGAGAAGCTTTAGAAAGCACAGAAACACCTAAGAACAACAAAAATCCACTTACCTTAAAAAAAAAACTGACAGCCATGGCAGATTCAAAATTATTAGAGTAAAAAGTGTAGAACAAAACATCAAAATAGTAAATGACAAGAAAAGAGGATAAGAGTATGTGTTACTTACAGGAATTCTTCTCCAGGGTGTCTGGGTATATTTATCAGCATATGTGCATTTTTCCTCTTTAGATTTTTGATTGCAGTTACACCGAGTTGCCTGAACAAAAACACAAATTTTTACATTGGTATAATTCTATATATACACATACACATACAAAGTAATTAGGGTCTCTCTTAGCAGGTTAAAATAAAAAGGCAAACATCAAAATCTATTCACTAGTCTCCCATCTTTTTCACAGACTGGATTTTAGATTCACCCAGCAAGGCAAAATTTTGAATAGTCAACATTACCCTTGGCAATCTCTTATACTGCCCATACAACACAGTACCTATGATTTTATGTATATAAATATACGTGTACATAGATATAGAACATATACAGCAATATACAGTATATAAAGAATATAACAGCAAAACTTTAAATACTTCCCTAAACTATTATGGTACTACAATCACTGAAGCACAGTTTCTTAAATTCATTTTTGATGGGACTCAGCTATTAAATACCACCAGTCCACGAGGAAGGTTGTCTCTCCACCCGTGCACTGCATTTAAAAGCCCCTTTAATGATGTGTTGACTTTACTGGACTGGAATATTTTAAAGGATCTCTGCCCTTTGACAAGATCCATCCGACCATCTCGGTTCATAAATAAATTCTCTTCACATGACTTCACTCAGAGCATACCCATTCAGTAATTTATACAATACAAAATAACGTGCCTATTGTGTAAACTATGGTCTCTCAAATAAATATCAAATTTTTAAAAAATGAAAAGAATGATAATGATAATTTCTCCTTGGTGTGAAGTTGGAATATAGCCATATTATTTATTAATATAGGAAAACATACATAAGAAATTCTTGATTACTGCATCAAGCTAAAATGGTTATGTTTTTACTTTTAAAATATTTACCAATATTCAAATATTTTCTTAATTGCAATAGGATCATCCCAATTTCCATAATCAAAATAAAATCTAATCAAAACAAAAATCTCTGTAATACAGATTTGTTTCCCATTCTTTGTATTCTTTTTTTTTTTTTTTTCTGGTATGCGGGCCTCTCACTGCTGTGGCCTCTCCCATTGTGGAGCACAGGCTCCGGACGCGCAGGCTCAGTGGCCATGGCTCACAGGCGCAGCCGCCCCATGGAGGCATGTGGGATCTTCCTGGACGGGGACACGAACCCGTGTCCCCTACATCGGCAGGCGGACTCTCAACCACTGTGTCACCAGGGAAGCCCCTTTGTATTCTTAGTATAGACATATTTCCCATTCTGAAACAGGGACAGTCATTGAAACAAGATTCAATATATAGGCAGGTCAATCTAGATCTCCTGGAATTCAATATAATAGGACTTTGTAAAGAAGAAACCAGATAATATAAGACATTTATCTTTTTAAAAAACATCTTTATTGGATATAATTGCTTTACATTGTTGTGTTAGTTTCTGCTATATAACAAAGTGAATCAGATATTTGTATACCTATATCCCCATATCCCCTTCCTCTTGCAACTCCCCCTCACCTGCCCTATCCCACCCCTCTAGGTGGGCACAAAGCACCAAGCTGGTCTCCCTGTGCTATGTGGCTGCTTCCCACTACTTCACATTTGGTAGTGTATATATGTCCATGCCACTCTCTCACTTCGTCCCAGCTTACCCTTCTCCCTCCCTGTGTCCTCAAGTCCATTCTCTATGTCTGCGTCTTTATTCCTGTGTGCCCCTAGGTTCTTCAGAACCTTTTTTTTCACATTCCATATATACGTGTTAGCATACGGTATTTGTTCTTCTCTTTCTGACTTACTTCACTCTGTATGACAGACTCTAGGTCCATCCACCTCACTACAAATAACACAATTTCGTTTCTTTTTATGGCTGAGTCATATTCCATTGTATATATGTGCCACATCTTCTTTATCCATTCCTCTGCTGATGGACACTTAGGATGCTTCCATGTCCTGGCTATTGTATATAGAGCTGCAATGAACATTGTGGTACATGACTCTTTTTGAATTATGGTTTTCTCAAGAGTATATGCCCAGTAATGGGACTGCTGGGTCATATGATAGTTCCATTTTTAGTTTTTTAAGGAACTTCCATACTGTTCTCCATAGTGGCTGTTCAATTTACATTCCCATCAACAGTGCAAAAGGAACGTTCCCTTTTTCCACACCCCCTCCAGCATTTATTGTCTAGATTTTTTGATGATGGTCATTCTAACTGGTGTGAGGTGATACCTCACTGTAGTTTTGACTTTCATTTCTCTAATGATTTAGTGAGGTTGAGCATCCTCTTTCATGTGTTTGTTGGCCATCTGTATATCTTCTTTGGAGAATAATCCTTTGTCAGTTGCTTCGTTTGCAAATATTTACTCCCATTCTGAGGGTTGTCTTTTCATCTTGTTTATGGTTTCCTTTGCTGTGCAAAAAGCTTTTAGGTTTCATTAGGTCCCATTTGTTTATTTTTGCTTTTATTTCCATTTCTCTAGGAGGTAGGTCAAAAAGGATCCTGCTGTGATTTATGTCATAGAGTGTTCTGCCTATATCTTCCTCTAAGAGTTTTATACTGTCTGGCCTTACATTTAGGTCTTTAATCCATTTTGAGTTTATTTTTGTGTATGGAGTTAGGGAGTGTTCTAATTTCATTCTTTTACATGTAGCTGGTCCAGTTTTCCCATCTTATTGAAGAGGCTGTCTTTTCTCCATTGTATTCTCTTGCCTCCCTAATCAAAGATAAGGTGACCATATCTGTGTGGGTTTATCTCTGGGCTTTCTATCCTGTTCCACTGATCTATATTTCTGTTGTGCCAGTACCATACTGTCTTGATGACTGTAGCTTTGTAGTATAGTCTGAAGTCTGGGAGCCTGATTCCTCCAGCTCCATTTTTCTTTCTCAAAATTGCTTTGGCTATTTGGGGTTTTCTGTGTTTCCATACAAATTGTGAAATTTTTTGTTCTAGTTCTGTGAAAAATGTCATTGGTACTTTGATAGGGATTGCATTGAATCTGTAGATTGCTTGGGTAGTAGAGTCATTTTCAAAATGTCGATTCTTCCAATCCAAGAACATGGTATATCTCTCCATCTGTTTGTATTATCTTTAAGTTATTTCATAAGATAGACATTAATGTCTTTTGTAAGACACTTATCTTAATGCAAGCACATTACTTATTCTATCCTGACTGCTAAAATTCCAGAAATAATGTTCTGTCTGTAGCCTATGTGTTAACATATGAATAACAATAACCGGCAAATATTTGAATTTTCCACAATTTGGAAAACCTAGTTTTTAGTGACATTTCAATAGATAGAAAACAGCTACTCAAATCACTCCCTCTCCATCTGCATTCTTTATTGCTGACAGATTCTGTTCAGATGCTCACCTTCTATGCAGTCCCATATCCAGGGAAGTATATATCCTCTCTTGACCCAGTGATAGATTTTGATTAGTCTGAACCAATCTGATTAATCTCATTCCTCAGTGCTTAAGGGACAAAGAACTCAAATCTAGCCAATAAAACATGAGGCAAGCCTGGGTTATTTCTAAGAAAGTGCTCTTAATTTTTAAAATTGGTATGCTACAGAAAATAGGTGCTTTTCCTATCTTTGGGGACTACTGAGTATATGACACATAGACCTATGGCAGACATCCTGTGACCATGAAGGGGCAGCCAAGAGGATTCCAAAAAAGCTACCCTAGAACTTTGCCATTACCCAAATGACCAATTAGGAAACCATGGAAGCAGGTGGGACCAATACACTTTCTTGTTATTTAAGTTTATAAATGTTCTTATTTTCAAGTCACTTTTAGTTAGACTTTTACTTAAAACTTAAAACATCATTAGATATGCACTGATTTACTAGCTGGGTGATTTGGGGCAAAAAATCATCAAATAAGAGTTATTATTTACCATGCACCCATGGGCCAACTGTAGCATTAGAGAGTTTATATATGTAGTTCATTTAGCTATCACAACCCTATATGGTATTATTTTTATTATCCTCACATATAGAAGAGGCTTAAAAGAAATTGAGTAACTTCCTTAAGAGAAGATGGCTACTAAGTTTCAGAGCCAGGATTTGAACCCAGGTCTATGCAGCTTCAGGCTGGTCATGGCTTCTCAAATATATTACACTGCTAAACTACTTAAGCTGAATTCCACTTTCTAATGTCTCCACAAAGAAAATTCTACATAATAACTTCATAAGATTATTCTGAGGATTCAATGAACAAATGCATCTAAATTAAGTATCATTTAACTAGTACACTAAGATGAAAATAAATGGGCATTCTCAGCATTTTGGAATAAGGTTCAAATAGTCATGCCTCTATAGCTTTCAGCTTCATTTCTGGAGCACTGCAATCTGATTTTATATCTGTATATTTCACACAAAATATAAATTTAACACATCATATTGTCACTATATGTTTTTCTTAGTTTGCATGTAAACATAGGTTAGAGCTGAGTGCCTATTTTCGAAAAAGGATAAAAAGTATAGAAAGCTAGAAATGGAAAAAGACTTTGAAATCATCTAGAAAAAACTTCACATTTTTGATAAAGAAAGCACTAGAGACATGGAAAATGCCAATGTCATTCAGCTAATTAATACTGAAGACAAGAGATTCAGCTAATTAATACTGAAGAAAAGTTACCTAATTCTCCTATTCCATGGCTCCTCTGATGCCATTCTGCTTTTTTTTTTTTTTTTTTTTTTTGGTTTTTGCGGTATGCAGGCGGCTCACTGTTGCGGCCTCTCCCGTTGCGGAGACGCACAGGCTCAGCGGCCATGGCTCACGGGCCCAGCCGCTCCGTGGCATGTGGGACCTTCCCAGACCGGGGCACGAACCTGTGTCCCCTGCATCAGCAGGTGGACTCTCAACCACTGCGCCACCAGGGAAGTCCCATTTTGCTATTTTTAAGAAGAGCAAATTAGGGATACAAGGAAAGAAAAAAATTGTAAAGAGAAAGGCAACTTTAATTTTGGTAATCTGAAAAATGTTCTTACCTATTTCTACTTTCAGTGGTTTATATCTCTTTAAATTCTCTTGATTTGAGCAAGTGACTTTCCAGTTCCACAACTAAACTGAAGGTAGGTGATGGGATCTTCCAAGATAAATACGATTTCTAAGTTTAATGTATCAAATACAGAGAATTTCGAAGCACATATTGCTAAGGAGTAAAGTTTTCACTTTTCTTTGCTTTTCTTCCTTTCTTTAGGATTCTTAGATATTTCTAAAACCTTTCTAAAACTTATTTGTAAGGTGAGATATTGTTAAGGATAACTGGCCCAGTCTCTTCAGTAGGTCAGTACAATGAAATAAAGAATAATTCTAAAGTAAAGGAGACTTAAGGAATAACTAGATGTAATGTGCAAATGTACAGGATATTTTTAGAACTGCAGAAATCTGAATATGGACTGGATATTAGAAAATATTTAAAAATTACTATTAACTGGTTAAAGGTAATAATATTTCAGCTAGAAGGAGAACATTTATTATTTTTTAAAGAGGCACACTGAAGTTAAAAAGAACACTATTAAAATTTCTCAGCATAAAAAGCTATATCTTTCATTATTTATTAATCATATATCAATATAAAGTGACTTCTTTTCATAATTTTTTCAGCCTTAGATTTCTTCTTCTAATTTTAATACTGCAACTTCAGTTTTTTAGATGAGAATAACTTTATTCTATCTCACCCAACCTCTTATATTCAGCATTATTGTGCTGTTTTACTTTATCTAAATTTCCTTTATACAAAGAAATTAATGGATTTTGCTTTAAATCCTCAACAAAGCTCTCTCCATGAGATAAGGCCATTTGCATTTACTATTATATTTATTACTTTTGGTCTAATTTCTGTCACTTTACTTCTGCTGTTTTTAGACATCCTTGGTATTTCTCTACTTTATTCATTTATTTATTCATTTATTTATTCATTTATTCATTTATTCATTCATTCATTCATTCATTCATTCATTCATTCATTTATTTATTTATTGTGATACGCGGGCCTCTCACTGTTGTGGCCTCTCCCGTTGCGGAGCACAGGCTCCGGACGCGCAGGCTCAGCGGCCATGGTTCACTGGCCCAGCTGCTCCGCGGCATGTGGGATCCTCCCGTACCGGGGCACAAACCCGTGTCCCCTGCATTGGCAGGCAGACTCTCAACCACTGCGCCACCAGGGAAGCCCTATTTCTCTACTTTAGATGTCTTTTTACTTTCATCTTTCACAAGATACATTATTCTAATCTACTATTAGTTATCTTAAAGCATTTCACAAACATTTTAATTTATCTAAGTATATAAAAAGAATAATTTTAGATACCCATTTGTAGATAAAAAATTCAGTACTACTGACTTTTTCAGCATATCCCTTATCTCTTCTCAAACCTATTTTATTTAATCTAAATATTTACAAAAATTAATAGCAATTTAAAATTTTAATTAAAAATATTTTTTATTTCAAAATGTTTTAATTAATAAATCAAATTTTTTAACATTAAATGATATATAATTACATAAGATTAAATAATGAGCATTAAGTTTTCTCCTGTTAGTAGTTGGGAAGTTTATCCCACCTAATCTCTCTAAAGACGGTTTTCATTTCACCACTCATTCATTTTAATCTTTACTTCCTTATTCTTGAGTTATTTTAAAATTTCTCTCTCTAGCATCTGGGATGCATTATTAAATAATTTTACAAAGATAACTGGGTGGCATATTTTTCAATACCAATAAAGGTCTGAGAATGTATCTTTGTATATAAATAAAAATGCATTTAGCTATAAAATGTGAGGGTCATAACCTTTTTTTCTAAAGTGCACTAGATACATCTTCTTGTGCTCTGTAATAGATTTGTGCAAAATTTGAAGTTTAGATTTGTGCAAAATTTGAAGTTTAATTTCCTAAAAGCACCTTTTCTTCTCCCTAAAAATTGGTTGGGTTGGGTTTTGTCTTTAGTTTTTAAATACAAACACTGGTCTTACTCTTTTCCTTTTTAATCTTATATCTGGTAGGCCCTCAATTTGCAATATTTGGTTATTCTTTTTTCAGATTCATAAGTTTTCTGATACCCTTAATCATAACATCTGATCCATCTGTTCTTACTATTTATTCATAAGGTGGATCTCTGATCTGACCCCAATGGCTCAAAGCTCAGTATATTATATCCTTTAAATTATGAGTGAGATTACTCCTTCATATTGCTGCATTGCTTTGTTATGTCAAAACAAGTTTTGATTTCCAACAAAGATTTTCTTTGGTCTGTTGTGATTGTTATGCCATTATATTCTTGTTATCCTGGCCTTTTATTATTACAAAACAAATAATTAAATTCAAGATACAGCACATACAGTTTTCATATGGAACTAACATTTGATATCATAACAATTATAAAATTATAAAGATTCAGACATATCTCTGAGAGATCACTCAGTATCATCCATGGGTAATAAACATTTTTTTTTTTTAGAACAGCCATTCTAACAGACAGCCATTCAGATTCCTGAGACTAAACGCCCCGTTTCATTCCTCAACAACATGAATGTAAATTGGTGAATTTCAAGTACCCAAAACAGAGGCAACTGAAAATGGATTGAGTTTTTCACCTTGAAAACTTATTATTTAGACTGACAGTTAAACCACATACTTTAAGAGTGCATGTAACCTAAAAATAATACAATAGTGCAATTTTAAAAGCTAAAAATAAAATCCAGTTTCAATTCTGGCTAATTTTATTTAAAAAATACATATTGCCCAGTTTTAAAAGCCTGCACTTTACATACTACACTATAATACTTACAAGCTGATGTTCTAATAGTTGGATTTTTTCATCTTTTTTCTTTATTTCATCTTTAAGTTGTTTTATTTCATTTAATAAATCTTCATTCTGAAATATTTTAAAAAATTTAACATGAAGTATTTAATTGTATTTAAAAACACTAATAAGAAGCATTAAATCAATGATGAGGACTGAGTAATGAATTGGTTATTTATTTAAAGGGGAAATTCTTCTTAAATATGCCAGCTATTAATCCATTAAAAACAAAACCCATTTTGGTCTTCTAAGAATTCATAGTCTAAGGAGTCTGACATGTAAACAATGAACAATAATAGCAGCAACAGCTAACATTCATTGAGTATTAATCAGGTGCCAAGAACTAAGTACCTTTTAGGTATCTAAGTAGTTGATTCCGATTGCAACCCTGAGGTAGGTACTATTTAGGTACTATTATCCCCATTTTACAGAAAAAAAAATTGGGAACTAGGTCACGTAGTAAAATAAATTACACACAAAACAGTAACTTCAGCTAGATTTCAAGGAATGTATAAGAGTTGTCTGTCAGAGGAAATGAAGGCCACAAGCAGAGAAAACTGTGTAATTAGAGGCACAGAGTCATTTGACGGCTGGTTCAGAAATCAGCAGAAAGATAAATGTGCCTGAAGGATAACAAGGAAGATTCTTTTTCCATGAGCTACTTTCATGAGAACTGCCTAAATCAAAGAGTAAATACCCTGTCAACTTAGTCTATAAGAAATTCCTAATAGTATTAAGAGAAACCTATTGTCAAGGTTAGCAGGAATCCAGTTACATTTCCAAGTATAAGGTATCATTACCCTATAGTTAGCCCATTTTGTTTACTGCTATTCAATTATACAGAAATATATACTGATGAAGTAATGCAAGCAAGGAAATTACAGTTGACCCGTGAACAACGCAGGGGTTAGGGGTACCAAAGCAGGGGTTAGGGGCACCGAACCTCTGCAAAGTCAAAAATCTGGGTATAACTTTTAGTCGGCCCTTGACATCCACAGTTCCTCCATATCCACACGGCTCACATCCTTGGATTCAACCAACTGCAGATCGGTATATTACCACAGTATATATTATTGAAAAAAATCTGCATGTAAGTGGACTCACGCAGTTCAAAACTGTGTTGTTCAGTAGAACTGTAGAATATATGTGAGTGATATATCCTTCCAAAGAGAAAAGTAAGTAAGCAAATAATTATAATGTGTTGGTCATGAGCAAAGTATACACTCTTCTTCAGATATATTGGGAACAAAAAAAAATATTGCAGTCTCATTAACAAGAGATTGGAAACAGACATTTTATGAAGGCTTTCACACATCAAATAAGCATCGCAATGGGGAAGAAACAATAGGGAAGAAAGTATTTTTTTAAATGCTGTTACATATACAACAATTGGAAAAGACTAATTATTATATATAAAAAATGACTTCCAGTTGAATTTAACGAGTTTAGGGACTTTAAAAAATAATAAATCAAGACTAAAAAAAGGGCTTCCCCGGTGGCGCAGTGGTTGAGAATCCACCTGCCGATGCAGGGGACACGGGTTTGTGCCCTGGTCCGGGAAGATCCCACACGCTGAGGAGCAGCTGGGCCCGTGAGCTATGGCCGCTGAGCCTGTGTGCTCGGAGCCTATGCTGCACAACAGGAGAGGCCACAACAGTGAGAGGCATGCGTACCACAAAAAAAAAAAAAAAAAAAAAAAGACTGCAAATCATGAAGGACACACATTTTTAAACTAAGTGGCAAATTAAGCTATTAAGAAATGATAAATATATTTGATTATATAAAAATTTAAAGCATCTATACAATTAACAGTAAAGTTAAAAGCTGGTGAAAATCTATGCTAATATGACAAAGAATTTATAACTCAAGTATATTAGGAGACTTCAAACATATAATTCTAGGCCCCAATAGACAAATAGTCTGTTCTCACAAATATACATATAACTGGAAAAATGTTCTATTCGACTTATTGAAGAAATACAAATTAAAGTATTAAAGGTATTGTTTTACAGGTATTAAACTGGGGGAGAAATACTCAATGTGATTAACAAGACTGCAGAAAAAATGGTACATTATCAGACATAACAACTGATGCTTCTGGACAAACGTATGCCTGTATATACAAAAGTCATAAAAATTACTTGCACTCTCTGATTCAGTTATCCAACTCCTATGCCAAAGAAATGTTCCTAAGTACGAGAAAACCTATAATAAGATATTCTCTTAAAGTTACAAGTTGAGAATTGTCCTATAAGAGGACAATTGAAATACAATGCAGTGAGCGACCTGATGGAATACTACACAGCCATCATTCAGTCATGGCTAGGTTCTGCTGGTGCTGGAGGAAATGGACTCAAAGCTGAAATCAAAACACAATATGGTAATAACATTTATAGCCGACATGCATATAGCACTTACTTTAGAATAGGAACTGCTCTAAGGATTTTACACATAAAGACAGGCAAAGGAGAACACATCAGGAAATGGGTAATTCCAGTGGAGTCTTAAAGGATAAGTAAAAAGTTCTAAGGACACAAAGTGTGGCAGGCTTTGTATTTTAGGGTAAGGGATTCTATAAGACAATACAGAGATGGGGACAAGCATAGCATATTTGGAGAATTACAAGCAGTGATGCTGTCACATGAAGGCTGTGGTATACAGTGGGGAACAATGTGGTTAGTAAACTAGGCAAGGGCCAGATCATAGAGGGCCTGAATATCAAGCATGGCTTTCGCCAGGGAGTAACAGATAGATCTGCATTTGAGATGGCTTTGACAGCTGTTTGGGGGATATACTTGATAAGGACAACAACAAAACTAGGCTAGGAAACTGGTTATCAAGATGTTGTAATATGCCAGGTAAGAGCAGGGGCCGGACCCAAGAGAGTGATGATAGGGAGGAAAAGAAACAGGAGAAAAGGAGATGTTGGCAATTCACTGCATGTGAGAGAAGAGCACAGAGAAGTAATCAAGAGTGACATCTCCATTTCTAGCTTAGATGATATAGTAAATAGAAACAGAGAATGAAGGAGGAGAAATATGTACAAAGATAAATATATATATGTATATTGGCAGCATCGTGCAGCTCATGGGATCTCTGACTAGGGATCGAACCTGGGCTCCTGGCAGTGAGAGTGCTGAGTCCTAACCACTGGACTGCCAGGGAATTCCCCAATGAGGAACATTTTTGAGTTTTAAATACATTGCTAGAGGTACCCACACCTCTTGAGAGGTGTGTTAGAGGTGTTCCACCTGTGAGTGGGACACACAGTGGAAATGTCCAGCAGACAACTGGATTACCAAGTATGAGAGACTGATTTTATGTGTTATCAATATATATGTTATATGTGAAATCATGACAGTAGAAAGTTTGATGAGGACTGGACTAAAGATATAAATCTACATTCTAAATAAGAAAAGGAACCTACAAAGAAAATGGAGGGGGATGATGTTAAGGGTTATATAGGGAATTCAGACAGAAGTGACAGAAAAACCAAGGGATAAAGCTTGTAGGACAAAGGCCATGCCAAATGTCTATTTTCCCAGGTTTCCACATTAACTGGAAAGGTAGTTTAAGGAGAGTCAAGAAAAGGTTTATTCGATTTACTGAATTTAGGATAGGTAAGATACAGAAATTTATAAGGTGAGAATAAAGGGGAAGTTGAGAAAGCACACTGAAGAGCGATGAGAAAGGAGGTCTTCAACTGCAGCAGAAGATAAGAGTCCAGAACATGAGAAGAAAGGGTGGTCTTCCACAGCACAGCGGTCACTTCTCCCTACAACTGGAACAAAGTGATTGAGAGTGACAAAGACACTGACCAAGTCGGAAGGCAGGCAGCAGAAGATCTTGCTTGAAAAACACAAGGCTACCTGCAGAAGTTGAGAAGAGTAGCTGAGAAAGAGGCTGAGGAGAGTGGTCCATGTCTGGAAGAGCTCATCAAGGGAATGGGAGAGACAGTTGTCCTGAGATAAAGGAAAGACTGGAGACACGGCAAATCCAGTGGAGATTTTATACCCTAAAATTGTAATGGTATAAGTCACCATATTTGTATCATTTGAAACTGAACTGCAAAACCATCTTGGATAAGAAGATGACATACTTGGGGATTTGCTGATGAAAGTGAAGGACAGTCCAGTGTACTGGGCTGAGACAGTGTACGCCACTGCATCTCACCTTGGAAAGAAGGAAGAAAGACTAGGAATGATCTGCCTGAAAGGAAGGCATTGGGGACAAGAAATAAATACATGATTATGTCTATCATGTAGTATTAAGTTAATAGACAAACTGTAAAGGAAGATGGACAAAATGAAGATACTAATTCTATAAAAAAGTTGGAATTAAACTTTTTTTCTTTAAAAAGAATTTTACATGTTAAAAAGCTTTTCACGAGAAAGAATTCAGGAAAAAAGTCAACTTTTTTTTTTTTTTTTTTTTTTTTTTTGTGGTACGCGGGCCTCTCACTGCTGTGGCCTCTCCCATTGCGGAGCACAGGCTCCGGACGTGCAGGCTCAGCGGCCATGGCTCACGGGCCCAGCCGCTCCGCGGCACGTGGGATCCTCCCGGACCAGGGCACGAACCCGTGTCCCCCGCATCGGCAGGCGGACTCTCAACCACTGCGCCACCAGGGAAGCCCAACTTTACTTTTAAAATATCAGTCACAAAACTTAAAAAAACTGAGATAATCAGAAATCATCTAAATCAATGGTTCTCAATTGAGTATGCAAGTAAAAGTTTTTAAAAAAGAGATGTCCTACTGCAAACCTATTATTATACTCACAATAAGATGGAAGCCCAGAGACGGGAAGAAATTTATATAAGAACAGGAAGGTAACATGTTGAAAAGCCAAGATTAGATAACCAGATGTGACTACTATCCTATATTCTTTTGATTTTGTGTTTTATACATAAATTTGTTCCCAATAGGTCACTCCACATTCTATGAGAAAATTACATTTCTCTGACCCCTAATACCAAGTGTGGCCATTTGACCTGTTTTGGAAATGACCTATGTTACATCCAAGTAGAATCCACATGTTATTATGCCAATGCTACTTTCCCTCAGGTACAAAAAACATGTCCCAGGATAAGGGCTGATCCTTCAGCCTGGATCTCAGAATGAAGAGGACACATGAAGTCCCACTGATCTACAACCAAAATGCAACATATTGAGAAATAACAAGAAGAACTTTTGTTATTGTAAGCCACCAATATTTTGAGGTTGTTACTACAAATAAGTAGCACACATTGACTATCATACCTTGAAAACAGAATGTGAAAGGAAACAATAATTTTACTTGGAAACATGAAAGACATCAAGAATACCTGTATGTGCTTAAGAAGTAAATATGTGATTCAGGTAGATGCAAAAAACAAAAAGAGCTTTCTTCAACTAAAAATAGACCTCAAGATGAGAACTATAAAAAAAATACACCTTCAAACACTAACCTGCATCTGCATTCTATAATTATATCTTTAAACATGAAAAAAATAAATTAATGTCATTTTCATTAATATTTCTTCAATGTGATTATATATGAGAAGTACCTATTATCTGTCTTAATTTTTGTTGGTAGTCATATTTTAAAAACTGTTATTCATAATTATAAAAAAAGAATTTAATGATTTTTATTTTTTTAAAAAGAATCCTGTATCAATATTAATACAGGGACAGATGATTATCCAACTGATAAAACAAACACAAATTAAAGCACCACAGTGATATCATTTTAACTTAATAAGATAGTAAAAGTTAAAAGAAATCTGATTAAAACCCAAGACAGCAAAACTGCAGGTTTTAATATATTTATTATTAAATGTTTTAATTACTATTGCTTTATAATTTTAGTAATAAAAAAAAAATTTTGAAAAATTCAGCATGACTACCTAGTCATCATACCTTGTATATCTGATCACCATCTTCTGGTTCTGGACTAGATGGCAAGGAGAGTTGAACATCATGCAATGAACCACTTCCATCATGCTGTCAGAAAGAAGAAAAAGAAAACGTAAGATCAACTGTAGACACTGAGTTCAACCTGAATTCACCCCAGGCCAAATGCAAGCATGGCAAACAGGAAATAAGATTTTAGAAATCTCCTTTTCATCTCTATACACTGGTAGAAAGAAATGTGGGACAGGAAACAACAGAGCTCAGGAAAGAATATTTTGTGGGAATAAATAACATACACTATACAAGTTGATGATGCAGAAAGCAACTGAAAGTTTTAAAGTGGGAAAAGGAATATGGAAAATTTCCTTAAAAATTTTAAGACTACCTCACCTATGAAAAATGTAAAATAAAAGTCAAATTAAATCTGATTTGAATCAGCTGGGGTGTTCTGAGTATAAAAGAGTCAGAAACAATATTAAATGGCTCAAAAAGGTCTGACCACAAAAATCATTTGATTAAAATGATTTTATATGAAGTTTTATTTATATGAAGTTTGAGAAACAGTAAAACTAATTTATGGTGCTAAAAATCAGAAGAACGGTGGCTGACTCAGGGGAAAGGGGTTATTGACAATAAAGTGCATTATAATCCATAAGGATGCTGGAAATGTTCTACGTCTTATCTGTATGGCAGTTACATGCGTACATAAAAATGAAAAGTACAAGCTTTACACTTAAGACTGGTACACCTTAAGCACTTTACTGAATGTATGCTATACCTCAATTTAAAAAATTGAAAAAATTAAATTTTTTGTCCTTAAACCCAATTTTTAAAAAATGACAGAACGGTATTATGTCCTACTCCTTGCTGAAGTGGTTTAGGAATAACCAGCTGAAAAATGGCATGTTCAACGATTCATGGACCTTAAGAAAGATGAACCAGAAAAGAATATGCCTGGGATGATGGTGAGGGACTGAGTCCCTGACCAAGGCAGTACAACTGCGGCTCGATACCTTATTTGTTCAGATGGTACCTAGCTGCCTTGGGACACCCACTGAGTCAACAATCTTCAAAGAGTACTGCCATAGCAACCTTCCTCAGACCTACCTGTCCTGAAGGAAATCTCCCAGACCATGGAAATGTCCTGTATTGAAACAGGAGTGCTAAAATAGGAGACATAAGTATGTAGATCATTTTCTTCTTTACTTATTGTACTGTATACCTATTGAATCAGAATCTCTAGCGATGAGGCCTAGGAATGAGTATTTAGAAAAATACAGGTAATAAATAATGATTGACAGTGAAGAATTAGCAGTTGTCAAATTTCCAGCAGAGATAAATTACATTTTTATTGGTGATGCCATACAGACATTAAGAATTTGACCTGAGAGAGAATGTAACATCCTAATGAAAACAAATGTTCTCAGAAAACATTAAAAAATGTTTAAAAAAAAAAGAAAAAGGAACTTTACAAGACTCATCTCAATAAAAAGTTTATCTCTGCCTTGACATATAAAAACAGGGCCAGTCCTACAAACAAGTACATATTTGAGAAAAAAGGGACTGTAAAATTTGACTTATTTCCCAACATCCACAATAACTTCCTGCCAGTGCAGAGCAGGAACCTCAAAGAAGAGGAGACAACATAAGCTCGACTGCCTTGGACATGGGGGTAGTTGTGGGAAGAAGCAGAACAGGAAAAATAATACATCAGTTTTCACTGTACAGGAATAAACAGGTGAGCCCAGGGAAATAGAAAATACCAGGAAGTCATAAAGAAAATGACTCCAGGCAGTTGTATGTAAATTACTAGGTTCACCACTCCTGAGCACCAGAGTTGCTCAGATCTGACCCTAAATAGCATTTCAAAGACTGAGAAATAAACTAAGACTATGCCCAGGTCCCAAGGTAGCCTTTGGAAGGTGTACACTCAAAACAGATGTGGCAAGCATGGCAGAGGCTTTGGAAACAACTGATATTACAACCACAATCCAAAGGTGGCTAATTAGAACCTGCAATCTGACCCCAACCAGATCATTTGTCTGCTTTAAAAAAAAAAAAAAACAAAACAATATTCTCCATAAGATTTAAACAAGATCCAGAGTCTCACAACACAACATTCGAACATCTAAAATGTAATCCAAAATTACTCAAAGTAAAAACAACAAAGAAAATCTCAACTCACACAGAAAAAGATAATCAATAAACATCAATGACAAAATAAAAGAGAAGTTGAAATTAATTAGAAGAGATTTTAATAGAGCTATTATAAAAATTCTCCAAAAGTAAGGCTGAAATCTTAAAGGGAATGGAAAGAGAAAGTCTCAGCAAAGACAGAATATACAAAGTGGAAACAAATGAAAATTTGAGAACTGCAAAGATTCAATAACCAAAAATTTTAAATGCACTAGATGGACTAAATTCCAGCATTTGAGGTAATACAGTGAACTTGAAGATAGAGCAACATAAATCATCCACTCTGAACAATGAAGAGAAAAAAAACAGAGCCTGCTGCAGGAGCTGTGGGGCAATAACAAAAGATCTAATATTCATATCATTGAAGTCACAGAAGGGTGTGAGGTAGAAAAATATTTGAAGAAATAATGGATAAATATACCTCATATCTGGTGAAAGACATGAACCTACATATTTGAGAAGTTCAATTTAAAAGAAGAGAAAATAGAATGTGCTCGCTGAACACAAGGGAATTTTAACTGGAAATCAATAACAGAAAAATTATCTTCAAACACTTAGAAAGTAAATAACAAATTTCTTTGATCCATGGGTCAAAAGAAAAAGTCCCAAAGTAAATGAGAAAATATTTTGAATGGAAGGAAAATGAAGTCACCACATATCAAAATTTGTGGAATGCAACTAAAGCAGTGCTCAGAAGGAAAAATTATTATATGAGATACTTATATTAAAGCAAAGGTGCCAAATCCATAACTGGAGCAAATTAAAGCCAAAACAGACAAAAATAATAGAGAACAGAAATTAATGAAACAGAATATCAAGAAACAAATCAATATAACCAAAAGCAGGTTTTTTTTTTTTTTTTTTTTTTGTGGTATGCGGGCCTCTCACTGTTGTGGCCTCTCCCGTTGCGGAGCACAGGCTCCGGACGCACAGGCTCAGCGGCCATGGCTCACGGGCTTAGTTGCTCCGCGGCATGTGGGATCTTCCCGGACCAGGGCACGAACCCGTGTCTCCTGCATCGGCAGGCGGATTCTCAACCACTGCGCCACCAGGGAAGCCCCAAAAGCAGGTTTTTTGACAATTGCAAAATCATTAGCAAAACTGCAAAAAAGGCAAAAGGCATTTATAAAGTGGCTATTTTTTAACAATAGCAACAACAAAAATAATGATAATGTGAAAGTCTAAGGTTTTTAACTGACTTCATTACTCACAATTGTAAATACTTGCCCAAAAAGCGCATTCCATTTTTTCAATATTCATTTGTCTCATCATTTATATACCTGATAAAGGACTTATATATAAAGAACTATCAAAAATCAATAATAAAACAGACAAAATTTTTGTTAATAGGCAAAAGAATAGACACTTCACCAAAGAAGATATATATACAATTGGAAAATAAGCATACAAAAGATGCTCAATATCATTAGTTATTATGCAAATGCAAATTAAACAGTGTGATACCAACATATACCTACGGGAACAGCTTTTGAAAAATACTGACAATACCAAGTGTGGACAAGGATGCAAAACAATTGGAACTTTCATTAATTGCTGGTAGGAATACAAAATCATATAACCACTTTGGAAAACAGCTCAGCAATTTC
This sequence comes from Kogia breviceps, assembly GCF_026419965.1. Taxonomy (NCBI): domain Eukaryota; kingdom Metazoa; phylum Chordata; class Mammalia; order Artiodactyla; family Physeteridae; genus Kogia; species Kogia breviceps. The sequence goes on from NC_081311.1 coordinate 51,515,912, forward strand.
TTAAAAAGTTAAATATATACTTACCATACAACCTAGCAATCCCCCCCCCCAGGCGAGAAATGAAAAACATCCTCACATGAAAATTTGTGCATGAATGTTTACAGTGGCTTTATTCATAATTGCCAAAAACTGGAAAGAGACACAAATATCCTTCAACTGGTAAACAGATAAACAGACTAGGATATATGCATACAATGTAATACTACTCAGTAATAAATAGGAAGAAACTACTGGTACATGTTACAGCATGACTGAATTTGAAATGCATTACAGTAAGTGAAAAAAGCCAGACTTCAAAGACTAAAAAATATACAAGTCCATGTATGTGACAGTCTTGAAAAGGCAAAACTGCAGAGACATAAAACAGATCAGTGGTTGCCAGGAGTTAGCAGTGGATATAGGGATTGACTTTAAAGGAAAAAAGAAAAGAAATTTTAGAGTGTGATTATAATAGCTGCACAACTGCATGCATTTGTCAAAGCTCACAGAACTGTACAACAAAAAAGACTGAATTTTACTGCATGTATATTATACCTCAATAGAACTGTAACAGGTTGAATAGTGTCCCCCTAGAAATTCATCTAACCCGGAACTTGTGACTATGACTTCATCTGGAAATAGGATCTTTGCAGATATATTCAAGTTGAGGTCATAATGGGTTAGGGTGGGGCCTGAAACTAATATGAGTGCTGTCCCTGTAAGAAGACAGAAATTTGGAAGCATGGGTCATGTGAAGATGGAAGCTGATTTCAGATTTCTAGCCTCTAGAACTTTGAGAGAATAAATTTCTGCCGTTTATGCTGCCCAGCTTGTGGTACTTTGTTATGGCAGCCCCAGAAAACTAATGTAAGGCCTGACTAATAAAACAAAAGCAAATAAAAAGAGAGAAACACCAGATAAATCTCAACAATCCCAAGGAAAATAAAGCTGACACAGCAATATTATTATAACACACGGGTTATAATTAAGGTATAATTAAAGATGAAAAGTATTAATGAGGATTAAGAAAGGCTTTAATTAATGACCACAGGAACAATCCACCAAGAAGACGTGACAATCATGAAGATTTATATACCTAATAAAATATCCTAAAGATACTAAAAGATTAATATAATAGATATACCACTACATAAAACATAGAGAATATATATCCTTTTCAAACAAACAGAATAGTCACAAAAACTGACCAGGCTCCAAGCCAGGGGTTAGTTAACGAACTATTGTCCACAGGACAACTCCAGTCAACTGCCTATTTTTATTACAGTCCATGAGCTAAAAATGGTTTCTACATTTTTAAATGGTTACATTTTAAATGATTTTATTAATATCTACATAACAACATCAATTTTGCCTCTCAGCTGAAAAGGCTGAAATATTTACTATTTGGCCAAGGAAAAGTTTTCCAACACAAAGGAAATATCGACACATTCCAAAGAATTTATATCATATAGATATTATTATTTACTATTAATGTACTAAAATTAGAAATTAATTAAAAAGCGAGTCTCATATTCCAAACCAATATTTTTGAAGACTGAAAAAATTCTTCTAAATAAAATTATAGTACAGCCCAAGACAATTGGGAGTCATTAATGTTTAAGTTATTGCTATGTCTCAAAGGAAACAAAAAAAGCCTTCCAATTTTTTTTAACAGACTAGTAGTCTAGATTCAAGAGATCAAAGAAGGAAAAAGTTATTATTTCCATCAAAGCACAAGAGCTTAAAGATCATGAATATAATTTCCAATTCAATCAATAATAAAACCACCTACCCTCCAAATAACTCTGACTCTAAATAATGGTAGTACTCTCTATAAAACCTTGACTAGGATGAAAAGTGTTCAGGTCAAACATTTTGAGACAAGTTTTTTTAAGCATTAGAGGGGGGGAAAAGCATAAAATGTACAGAAAACATTCTCTTTTTAAAAACACTGAATAACAACCATGCATGCAATTTTCATGCTTCATACTACACATACTAAGGAGTTAACAGTTATTGACCAGTGCTGGGAACTGTTCTAAGCATTCTGCATAAACATATTTAATAAATACATAGATACAAAAATAATACATAAAAACTATAAAACACCACTGCACAAAAGTAAGCAATTCATAGTTAACTGATTATCGAAGTATTCTGGATGCTTTACTAAGTGAAGTGTCTTAGTGGGTTCTAGTTAGGATTTTGGAACTTTGAATGCAATTAACCTTAAGTTGATTAACTCTTACGTCATTAGCATTTTACTAAAGATTCAAAAAGACAGGTAAACTTTCCTCTGTCCTAAGAGGAAGATGTTCACCATCTTCCACTTTTCTTTTTGACAAAGCAGAAAGGTAAACTTTTGTTCTAATATTAAACTCTTCACATTTTAACTTGTTGGAAAACCCTATAACAAACTCCATCTTACCCAAGTGGTTCTTCCATGAGTTTGCAAAAACTGGGATCTTCCTATGAGTTTCAGAGCAGCTGCAATGGACATGGACACTTGAAATGACTAACCAAAAGGTTTGGCAGCACTGACCAATCTCTGCTGACAAGCAGCATCAGTGATGTCAACAAAACTGCCTTGTGTTTCAATCACAACACAATCACAAGAGGCATCCTAGGAAAGGGAGTAGAGGAAGAGCAGAGATTTTTTTCATTTTCTTTTCAAAAGTCACTTTTTTAAAAAACAGAAGTATATATGGATGAACATCACATCACAGAATTTGTGCGCTGAGAATAGTTTTTTGAGTAATACTGTAATTCACCTATGGGACTTAAAATCTAATGATTCAAGCTACATTTGGAAAGATTTTAAAGATATGGAGTCACAAAGCCTGATTTTCAATAAGTGTTTCAAAGATGAGTTGATCCTCACAGATGGTTTAGGGCAAAGACATTTTCAAAACAGAAAAATCTCCCCGGCATTCAAATTGACTAGAACACTGTTATATATGGGTAAAGTCTGTAATATTCTAAGCAAACCTTACTTACAAATATCTTCTGTTTAAACTTTTTAAAAATTAAACCTAATTGTTTAATTTGTACATATCTGACTCAGGATATCCTTTTCTATAGGTTTCTTTTGTCACTTAAAAATATTAGTTGTAGATTTCTTCTAATTTTTCTACATTAAAAAAAGTTTAACTCTTCAAACCATCTGAGTTTACAATAATATAAAACAAGAAACTAAATAATTCCTTCTATACTACTGAGTTTTTCTCAACATGTATTTCAAAACCCTTCTGTGTCCAACTGATTTTAGTACATACTTCAGCACATATTTCTGGGTTTTCTATTCTCTTCCACTGCTCTATGTTTCTATTTGTGTCAATATTATAACCTGCTCTAAAGGGTTTTTCCCTCCTTCTCCTTTTGTCTTTCTTAATGTACACAAATCTTACACTTTGGTGTTAACAATTCTGGAGTCATTTTGATTAATCCCCAGAATAAAACTGTTGTGATTTTGGCTAAAATTGTATTACATCTACGAATAGTACTAGGAAGAACTACGGGCTCCAATCACACACTCAGACTGTATCTTATCTTTGCTCTTTCAAACACATCATTCTTCCCAGCCACCCAAAACCCACTCCCCACACCTCCACTGTGGGAGACAGAGGTCTCCCATGTGCCTCTCATGGACTAGACTCCCTGGCAATGCCTCAGAGAGAAAGGCTAGGGAGTTCCCATGAAATCCGGCTTCAGGGGAATTAGCAACTCTGTTTACGAGCTGGATGGACCCTAACAGTACAGTGTGTCCCCCAGAAGTTCTTGCATATGGCCCAGTCTATCCCTACATGGGTTGGACCTGGAGACTGATCCCAGGGAGCCTGGATGTCAAGTCAGTGTGACACGCCAACATATCATTCTTACAATTATTTCTGCTAGACTATAAGGTAGCTTGGTTCTCCTAGACTATAAGGTAGTCTTGGTTACTACATTAATATCCGTGGATTAAGATGATTTTTATAATATTTAGCCTCCCTACAGAATATAAGTATCAGTATTTTCCCTAAATCTTTTATATAAAGTTTTGCAGGGTTCTTTATAAAACATCACAAACATCTCTCAGATTTATTGATGATTTAATGTTTTATTGATGCAGCGGTTATTTCATTATTTCCAATTTAAATCTTTGATTTATTATCCTTGAAGCAGGTTTACCTGTTTGAGCAGGGTTTTTTTTGGACCATATCCCACAATAAGGAATACATTTTACACCATAACCATGTACATATATACTTGAATGTGTTATGTGTGCATGCATGTGTGTGTATGTTTGCATGTATGTGTCTAAAAAAGATGGTCGATGGATAGATGGATGGTAGACAGAGAGATACAAATATCACACTAAAAACAAGTTTCACAAAACAATATCTGTCCTTATCATGCATACATGATGCCCCCTAATAGTTTCTATACCATTTTACTTTATTAGGAAAAAAGTCTAGTTATGGTGGACAAAATTTATTTCAAAACCCACTAACCATTTCTGATGTGTAGTTTTAAGAACAATGCACTAGATATAGGACAGGATTATGTCTTCTTTCTTTTTATCTTCATTACTACCACAATCCTTGATACTCAACAAGTGCTTAATAAAGTATACTGAATGAGGAAATAACAATACATGGATACTAAAGTAAATGGAATTAGCTTTTTGGGCAGCTACATAAAACTGTAAGCAATGCAAGCAATTAACTTTTCACATTTTTACCTTTGTTGATGTTGCTTTTGTCAGTAAAATAACAGCTAACACTTACTTATTAACTGCTTTCTATGCATCAGACACTATGCTTAGCACTTTACCTGAATTTCCTCATGCTTTCTTTATAACAGTACTGAGATAGGAGCTATTATAATCTCTATTTCTTTTATGAGGAAGTCTAGGCATAGGAAATTTAAGTAATTTAATTTATCCAAGATAATTTATCCACAACAAACAAGTGGGAAAAATGGCCTAAATTCAAATTTTTTGAAAACATCTATTATTAACTTTCATCATTATTCTAGAGATTCAACATTACCCCAATTAACCCACAACTAAAAACAACTCAAATGTCTATCAATGGGTAAATGGATAAAAATAAAATTGTGGTGCATACACGTATAATGGAATGCTATTCGACAATAAAAAGGAATGTACTGAAACTCACAAAACAGATGAGTATCAAAGCCATTATGGTGAGTGAAAAAATCCAGCAACAAAAAAAAGCACACATTGGATGGTCTAGAAGAAGACAAAGCTTTTAGATGAAATTCTAGAAAGGACAAAGCTTTAGTAACAGAAAGCAGAGCAATGGCTGCCTGGGCCAGGTTTGAGAGAAGACTGACTCCAACGGGACATGAGAGAATGTCAGCAGCAACAGCAGTGTTCTATACCTTGATAGTGGGGATGGGGGTTTCACAACTTAATGGTGGGGCTGGGGGTGTCTATTCATTAAAACCCCAGCTGCATACTTAAAATGGGTACACTTTACTTGAATGCAAATTCTACCTTGATAAAGTCAATAAATTTTTAAAAATTTGCTTCCTCTTCCTCCTCACTTTCCTTTATCTTCCTGAATAAGCCATCAAGTGAGACAAAAAAGATGTCTCCACCCAAAACGACAGCCCAGCATAGGGTTTCAGAGTCTAAGTGGGTTGAGAAACATGTCCCTACAGGGAGTCAGCTTACCAAGGCATGTCAGAACCCAAAGGAATAAAAAGGACATCCACAGAAAGGATGGGGGAAGAAAGATTCCAGTGTCAAACCTGAATAGAATGAGGAGGGCGCATGCACACAGGGGCAGCCTGGTCTGGGCTGTCAGAGTCTAAGCTGAGTGGGATGGGTGTACTCCCACAGGAGGGCCTGGAGAGGGCTACCAGAACTCAAACAGCATGAAGAGGGCATCTATGCAGGAAAAGGCCCAGTGCCCAGGTCTCAGACCCAAGTAGGGCTAAGAGGGCATCCACATGCAGGCATCACCTGACACGTGGTATCAAGCCCAAGCACAGTGAAGAGGCATCCACAGGAGAAGGAGACTGGTGTGGGGTGTCAGAACCCATGGGGCTGACAAGGAGTCAGAGCCCAAGTAGGGTGAGGAAGGTGTACACAGGGGAGCAGCCAGTCAGGGGATTCAGAATCTTAGAGGGATGAGGAGGGCAACTGCACAGGACAGGTTGTGAGAAGCTCATTATAATCAGGAGAATTGGTCAAAAGAGTAAGTATATTAAGGTCATCAAAGTCAAGAGAAAACTGAGGAAGTACCACAGTTCAAAGACATCTACAGAAACATGACAGCTAAAAGCAATGTGTGATTCTAAACTGGATCTTTCTGCTTCTGCTATAAAGGACACTACCGGGACAAACGGTGAACAGGCTCTAAGGATTAAATGGTAGTAATGTGTCAATGTTGATTTCCTGATTTTGAAATGCAGAATAAAGCCACAACTAAATATCACTAGATTCCCATCACATGACAAAAATTAAGAAGTTTGATAATACGAAGTGTTGCTCAGATGTAGAACAATGGAAGAAAAAGCATCTACTACTTGAAGGCAGTGAAACAGATTGAACAATTTTGGAAAATAGTTTGGTATTTGTAGGGTGGAATATTTCTATGCCCCATGATTCAGAAATTCCACTCCTAGTTAGTTACTCCAGAAGAATTTTCACACATGTATGCCAGGAAAACTTCATATCAACATTATTTGCCATAGCAAAAAAAAAAAAAAAAAAAACTGGAAAGAAACAAAATGGACATCAGGAATAAAATGGAGAAAGAAATTGTTCACAGAATTGGACTGTGCAAAAATGAAAATTAATGAAGCAAAACTAAATGTAAATATGAAAGAACCTTAAAGAAAATGCTGAATAGAAGAAGGAATTCACAGAGAAATATTTACAGTATAACTTCATTTATATAAAGTTCTAAAAGAGGCAAAACTAATATTCATGAGGACACAAACAGAGACAGTTAAAAATTAACAGAAAAAGCAAGGGAAATACTAGATTCTGGAAAGGGAAGGCACTACAATCAGGAAGGATCACATAGGGAGCTTCCTAATGTCTCATTCCTTAACCTGGGTGGTGAGTACAAACCTGTTTCACATTATTCATTAAGGTGTACGCTTATGTTGTATATGCTCTTTTTATGTATATTTCATAAACTTATTTCTCCTGGAATGAAGAGAAAAGTCTGGGGATAGAGGAGCATAAGTTCCCTGACTTTTCTATGGTTCTCTGCCACCAAGTGGCAATCATTCAGCAGCTCCTCAACTCTTAGTGCACTCTCCTAGGATGCTGCTGCTGTAAATATTTCATCCACCTGCCACTGCACCCATGCATCCACTCCCCCCCATACAGAGACAGAGAGATAGAGACACAGGAACAGAGAGAAAGAGTCAGAGGCAGAGACACACAGACAGACAAGAGAATTATGTGAGGGACAAGTTACTGGTTTTATTCTCAACACTGGAGCTGAGAGGAAATAATAAAACAAAACATTTGTGTATCATACTTGACAGTTCATAAAACACTACTATATACCTCTTTATTTTTATCCCCCAAAACAAGTAGACAGGGTATGGATCATCAGGATCAAATATTTTGCAATCCCAAAGAAAAATGTCAGAAAAAAGATACCATCATGTTCTTCTCATTACTCCACCTTAGATATTTCATTTCTCACTCCAAGGTCAAAAGAGATGCTCAATGTGATGATAATATGATAAAAGCACACAGGGGAAATAATGAAATGAGAGTGAAGAAAATGGATGAGCATAACCACTCTGGAAAACCGTTTTACAGTATCTACTAAAGCTGATTCCACTCATAGGTATATACCAAACAAAAATACACACGCATGTTCACCAAAAGACATATACCAGAATAATGTAGCAGCTCTATTCATAACAGCCAAAACTGTCTAAATGCCTATCAACTGTAGAACAAATGAAATAAATTGCAGTATATTCACATCATGTAATACTCTATAGCAATAAGGACAAATGAAAAAAATGAAATAATTCACAAATATAATACTGAGCAAAAGGAGCCACACACAAAAAGGAAATATAATACATTCCCTTCATTTATGTAAAGTTCAAACACAGGCAAACTCATCTATGTTTTTAGAAATCAGATAGTCACCATTAGAAATGCAGGTTAATGACTGAAAGAGGCTTCTGTTCTGGGGTCCTGGTAATGTTCTTTTTCTTGCTGGGTGCTGAGTCCATGGGTATTTTCAGTTTGTGAAAACTGACTGAGATAGACATTTATGAATTGTACCCTTCTCTATATGCATATTATGCTTCAAGTGGTTGAAACAGGAAGTAGAGAATTAAAGTAAGGAAATAAGACACCACTAAAAATTTTTTTATTCTGTATGTACCCATGTCTTCAGATCAGGATCAAAAATTCTTATTTAAAATTCTCTAAATTAGGTAACACAATATGGGAAGTATTATGCTAAAATATTTCAAAAGCCTTGGGTTTAAAATACATTCTGCATTAGTATGCAACAAGGTGACCTTGAGAAACACAATAAATCTGGGAGTCTCATTTTTCTGACCATTAAAATAGGATCACTGCCATCCTCCCTATCCCACAGTGTCACTGAGAAAGAAAATAAAGTTCACAAAGGCACTGTTTAAATTGTGAAGTACCCTTGAGCTGCATTAACAAAAACAAAAAATACATCAAAACTAAACCCAATTGTTTACAATTTTTAAATTTTATTTGTGTGCACTGAGAACTTTGTTCAAGTGAACTCTTAAATACAGAGGCCTATTTAATAAACCATTGTTCTGGGTTTGGCTAAAGGGATGCAAGGCAATGGTGAGGAGAGTGCTAGAGGCTGCCTTCACACTCTCCTCTTCCTGTTGTACCCCAGGGTATCTCCAAGAATGCCGCTGTGTGCAGCAGGCCTTGGAGTCCATATAGACTGGGGTAAAAACTCCAGTTTTAGCACTGATTAGCTCTGAGTCTCAACTTCTTCAACTGTGAGATGAAGCCAGTATCACCCACTTTTCAAGAACTAGAGATAATATACATTACAGAACCTAGAAGAATGCCCAGTATGAAATATATAACCACTATATAAAATTTTTACATACAACTCTGTAAGACATACAGGAAAGAGAAGACTTTTTAAAAACTTTAAGCTAAAACCTGGATGTCCTCAACAGCTCCCTAAATATTATGACTTAAGTCACTCTCTCTGCTATTCATTTTCCACAGACCCCTTCAAGTAATATTTTTAAAATACCAATTTGGCCATGTCACTAATCCCAGCTTATTACTGCCTACAGAATAATGCCCAAGCTCGTTCTGTGGTACACAGACCCTTTACAATCTGCCCTAAGCCTATTTATCATTCCTGCCTCTTCCCTAATACTCTACATTTTAACCATATCCAATTTATAACTAATCTTTAAGTAGGACACATACTTTTTCAATAGCCTTTTATTTTTTCCAAAACAGTAAATATATATTGTAGAAAATCAGGAATTAGAAAATATAAATTTTTTTAAAAAGATCACATTCTCACCACCCAGGTATCATAACTTACCACCTTAGTGCATATCCTTCTGGTGATATAGGTATACAGATATATAGAGATAAAGATATATGATCATAATGCACATACTGTTTTATAACCTGCTTTTCTTCAGTCAACCATCTTTCCATTTCAGTAAAATTCCACCTCATCTAATACACAGGCCATAGTCAAATTTCTCCAACTGACCCAAAATGTCCTCTATAGTTATCTGTCCAACCAGTATCCAATTCATAATCTCACATTGCATCTAGCTGTCTCTTAAATTCCTTTTAAGGTAGCACTGTCACCTCCCTGTACTAAATTTTTACGACACTAATAAGCTGAAGCGACGTCACTATCTTTCCTACAGAATTTCCAACCATTTGAATTTCTTTGGTTCCTTCCTTTCTTAATCTTCTATCATTTGTTTCTCCTATAAAAAGGAAGCTGTAAATAATGACTTGAGGAATTAAAATTAAATATTTTTGCCTAGAATATATTAAACATAATTCTGTGTATCACATGAGAAGATACACACTATCTGGTTAACCCAACTCAGCAGTGATGGGAAAACTAATCACTGGACTGGGGTGATGGCAATTTGATCTCTCCAATGAACAATTATGTGTTTTTCTCTTGTAACCATAAAAGTAAGTTATACAACGTTACTTTGGCACTATATAAATTGTGTGGGAAAGCATCACTCTTTCACCTAATGGTTGTAACAATAAGAATCTTGGCAAAAATTTCACTTACGGAATTTCATTAGGGTTTATAAAATGATGTTTCTCTAATTGTATCACACTTTCTACATTCATTTGCTGGCACTCTTCAGCAGAGATGAATTACCTTTCATGAAGGATCTCTTTAGTTACTGAAATATATATCCTACTATAAATACAGCATAAGTACTTAATTATTTCCCATTAATAAACTTTTTTAGACTAAGAAGTTGTATTAATAGTCACCTCAAAGTGTACCAAGTGAGCCCTGATTTTTCTCGTTTTCTCCTTGTTGAGTATCTTAGTACTTGTGGGTTTTCCCTCAGTCAACGCAGCTCCTAAGAACTTGTGCCTTTGCACGTGCCAACTCCACTGATCTCCCCAGAATTCTTCACTCATAAAGTGAAGAATTCACTGATAAACTCAATTTTCAGGAAGCAAAATATCAATGTCTCTAAAATGGCATACAGTGAATCTCTTCATCTCCATTCCCAGGGCATTTTCTCTCCTGCATACTACATAAATACACCTCTGATATAACATTTGGTTGTATATCTTTTTCATTTCCTTCTTGTTTCTTTTACAGGTAAGGACAGTATCTTACACCAGTGTTATTCACAGTTTGATTTGCAGAACAGTTCTGGTCCACAAGCTGTTTCCTGTCTATGACACAGTAAAAAGCTTGGACCAGAATATAAATCAAGTAGTCAGTAAACATACTGTTTAATTTGGCTCAATTTTTTTTCCCTGGTAGCAAGAATTTGTGGAAGAAGGATGAAATGTGTTGACGTCTATTCTGGCAAGAGCTACTTTAACTCTAGTGGACCAGGAACAGAAATTTCATGTACAAGTTACTTTGAATAGCATTGCTAATCATCAATTTACCGTTACTACCAGAAACACAAAAGGAATATCAACAACTGCTGGTACAGAAAGAAGGCAATGTAGCAGGAGTGGGGACCATGGGCATGGTCAAGATTCCTTTCTAAGGTAAAGTATAAGCTGTTGAATCTGGATCTTCTTACAACCAAAAAAAGGATGTACAATGCCTAGTGGACCTCTTTGGATTTTGAATACAATATATTCTTCATTTGCCACCGCAATGAGAAGCCCACACACAGCCACGAGGAGTAGCCCCTGCTCGCCGCAACTAGAGGAAGCCCATGCACAGCAACAAAGACCCAATGCAGCCAAAAAAAAAAAAAAAGAAGCAATTATACAAAATATTGGACTAATTCAGCTTTTAACTTCTATTACCATTTTGGGAAACTTTAAAGGTGTCTTAAAAAGACAAGTTCCTTCTCATAATTTGTTTTCACTGTGTAAACAAAGGATAAAGTCAATCTGATCAATGTGTACTATCTAAAATTTCAGAGGCCATAATGACAGAAAAGAGCCATTAAGATATTCACAGTTTTTCATAAAGTATCTCAAAAAAGAGTTTTCTATTTTTATGGTACCTATGGTTACCAATTTACCTATTCTCTCCTGAATTACGCTACTTTACTCATTATTAGAGATGGCCTGGTCTTAATTAGATTATATTCAATCATGCTTCATGTTTCAGGGCAATATACCCAGACACAACAGAGGCTATGTGGTAAAGCTAGTACAATGACTAACTCCAAGTAGATATTTAACATATTTTAGCTATTTACCACCTTTTCTACCTTCTCTTTCCTTTGTCTCTGAAGCTCCTGACAGAAAATCTTCTCCTAGCACCAGCAAGAAGAGAAATACTATGAAGAGAATCTATATCCTAGTTACAGTTAAACTAAGTTGTAAGCTTTATGTCTGGGTGTTTCAATCACTGAATCTCTTTCTGCCTCTAGAGGAGTCCAAGAACCTCAGATCCGAAAAGGATCCTCCACTTTCTTGCTCCCGGCCTTAGCACAGAAAAGTGTCTTTTCAAAAGGTAGTTAGGGGCTTCCCTGGTGGCGCAGTGGTTGAGAGTCCGCCTGCCGATGCAGGGGACGCGGGTTCGTGCCCCGGTCCGGGAAGATCCCACATGCCGCGGAGCGGCTGGGCCCGTGAGCCACGGCCGCTGGGCCTGTGCGTCCGGAGCCTGTGCTCCGCAACGGGAGAGGCCACAACAGTGAGAGGCCCGCATACCACAAAAAAAAAAAAAGGTAGTTAATATCTACCTTTTTGAATGGAGAAGAATAGGGACTTCCCTGGTGGCGGTTGAAAATCCACCTGTTGGTGCAGGGGACACGGTTTGATCCCTGATCCAGGAGGATCCCACATACTGCGGAGCAACTAAGACCATGCGCCACAACTACTGAGCCTGCGCTCTAGAGCCTGTAAGCCACAACTACTGAAGCCCGCACACCTATAGTCCATGCTCCGCAACAAGAGAAGCCACCACAATGAGGCCCGCACACCGCAACGAAGAGTAACCCCCGCTCACTGCAACTAAAGAAAGCCCGCACACAGCAACAAATACCCAACACAGCCAAAAATATAAATAAATAAATAAATGTTTTTTAAAAAAAGAATGGAGAATAGTCCAGAGAATCCATAATCGAGTAATATAAAACAATAGAGGAGCCACAGTTCACTTCAAATAGCCTTTACTGAGTATCTATCTTGATGGCTGCCAGATGGTTTTGATGGCCACCGGAAATTCTAAGACTTGGTCCCTGATCATAAGAAGTTAGAATATACAATCCTGAGAAAGGTAACTCAGAATGTAAACTGAGCAGAAAATCCAGACTGTTCTTTCTCAACAATAATTTTAAGTTAAACTTGTCTACAAAATACAAATATAGATTTAAAACTAAACAAAATATATTTCCGATTTAAAATTAGTATTTTATTCCTTAGCTTTCTGCTTTGCATTGGACTTTGTATGTGCTCTGTTTAAACAAAGAAAGTGCTATTGAATCAGAAGCCAGGTTCTACCATCAGCTCACCATGTTGTCTTTGGACAACGACATCATCTAGCTTTTCTCCAAAAAAAATGAGAAGACTGGGGATGATTAAACTTGAAGGTTTTAAATACAAGTGAAATTATATGATTATGTAACTTGCCATTCCTTATTTCTCACTTAGCTGAAATTATAGTAGCAGCCACTGAGGACTGAACACCTACTATGTTTCAGGTATTAAATCACTCAATTTACAACTACTAACTCTAACTCTCTCAAATAAACTTACAATGTAGGTACTATAAAAACAAGGAAACAAGCAGAGAGTTTACCAAATATCACATAGCTCATAAATGCTGGGGACCGTACTGAGACCACGATGCAAAATCACACATTTTTTTCCTCTCAGAGAAGTTCCTATTATGTACTATTTAAACCATTATTTCTCCACAAATCTAAGTAGACATTAGAAATTCAACTTTACTTTAAAAATAAAGTCAATCCATTTTGCAATTCAAAATATCAGAGCTGAAAATGTTCACTACATACTAACCTGATGCAGCAGCCGTTTCAGTTTGAGTAACTGAGTTTTTACAGCGGTGCAATCTTGAACCATGTGCCGGAGGGTCATCTCATCCAGTATCACTGTATTTTCTGGTACATCTACAAACATCTTCTGAGCCTGGAAAAAGGGGGTCCCTCCATAGCTTTCAAAATGACCCAAAGGAGATTCTCTATAGGGAGAGCCTCTGGAAGGGCAGGGTAAGAAGATGGAGGGAAAAGATACATAATATAATTACAGAAAGAAATAAAGGTTATAAAATTATTACAGTGATTATTATAAATCATTTATCATTATCACAAAACCTTTGACTTTTATTCACTTCAGATACTGAATTTGTTTCCACTGAAAAGTTCAATCAATCCTAGTTGTCATTAACACAATTATCATCTGCACTCCCTCCTTTTGTGTATTTTACACATTGGTTAAGTAAATCTTATTCCTTAGGAACTAGAGTAGAAACAAAAACCTCTGAGGAAAGGCCTTGCCTGGAAAAAATTATACTTATTTTACTTTTCTGCACTGATAATCTGATCTTTAGCTTCTAATTTTAATTACGCTCTTAAACTTCACATCTTTTTTAGCTGCATAACTATGCTACCCTCATTAATTCCCAGTTTGGACACACCCCTGGACTCCTATGTCTTCAAAGTGCCAGCAGACAGTTAAGACAAATACACTGTTATTCTTTTGTTTTCACATTCTTGATAAACCATCTTTTCCAATAAAGATTAAACAAGGTTTTACAAAAGCCTTCTACACACCACATATTTCCTAATCTTAAACTACCTTAAAAAAAAATCTACTCTAAAAAATTTTAAGCTTCCCTTTAGTTTCATGCAATAACATACATGCTGAATAAGAGGGAAAAAAAAAACAACACAACTAGGGATAATGTGTTTCACGGACGGGAAAAACACAATGTTTTAACCGGAAGTCATAGCTATAGCAATTTAAAAATTACTGCATTAACATTACACAAAATTCCAGGTGGTTTTTAAGACAATAACTTGTTATATGTGTGAAATCTCAATATTTAAATAATACATTGAAAAAGTATTCTCTCCAATATTACGGCTACATTAACATATTAGGATTAAAGTTAAATTCATGGATGCATTACATTTCAAAAGTAGAAATACAGTTTCTATTAAATGTTCTAGCTTTTAACAAATATTCCCAAATCTCTAAATTCTCAAATATTCAATATGAGCTTGGTTTTCATAAGATTATTTTTCTCTGAAGCTACTTCTCATACTTGATTTCAGGCCTGATCTTTCTTTTAACCAAAGAAGAGATTTTTAAGAACCTTTAAATTGCTGATCCATAGATAAGAATTTGTTCACATTTAATTGTTTTATTTTTACAGATTCAAAATATAGTTGAATTATTAAATTTCAAATACTGATCAATTATTAGTAGGAATTTACCATCCATAACTGAATAGAAAAGCTATACACAGAGTTATGAAAAATTTTTTAAATAGTAAGACAAAAAGATAGAACCACCTGGCAGATGAATAGCAGAGACATGTTTTTGGAGAAAAAGCTGACATACTTTGGGAAATTTTCTTGGGTAGGAAAGAAGCTAGGATGAACTATAAAGTGTGAGGTTTGAGTTGGACTGAAATGAAAGGTAAAGTTTTCTAGAAAAAGAAAATGAAAATAAATGGCACAAAAGTGCATGTTTTTCAGGGACAAGGAGACTCTTATACATGGCTTATGAGACTACAGACAGCCTGAATACAATTTATTCTTCAACTTCATCCCTCAATATACCTGCCTCCCTCAGACTGACTTCTTAATCCATAGTCAATTACCTGAGACTGCCAAAGCACACGACAATCGCCCTCATCTCCAAACCCATGTCCTCGACCTCTCTGTACTCTTGGCCAATCTACCCATTCTGCCCTTCACTGCACACTTGATCTGGAGAATGAAAACTCCTCTTCAATTTAAATTAGTTAGCTCTTCCTCAGGGAAAGCTTCCTTAATCTCCTAAAACAGCACTTGGTACTTCCACAGGTGTCCTTACAGAGCCTTCTGCTGGACCCCATCACAGTACTTGCCACAATACATTGCATTCATTTGCAATCCATGCCAAATGATAAACGCTATGAAGACACAGACTGTCTTCTTTTTTCTGTCAGAAATGACTTTTTGTTTATTTTTGTTGTTGTTTTTATTGAACGAGTAACAAGTATAAATTTTAACCACTAGGTTGGTTTTTCTTTTTAAGCTTCCGTCTCTGAGATTCTAAAATTCTTTAGCTGTGACATGAAAAGCACTACTTTAAAATTATAATCTGTAAGCAGTCATGTTAAAAAAGTTCCAGATAAAAATCAAATTAAAATTACTTTTTACTTTACCAGGTAAGTAAGAGAAAAAGCAGAGAGGGAAGAGACTGAAGAAAACTGTTCTGTAGTCTACAGCATGAGAATCAGGAATACAATAATGGCTTATATTAGGTTTAGGCATAAATATGAACCACATGCAAGGGACTAACAAATTAAAAACATTTCAAAGGAATTGTCAACAGGTCTTGATCACTGACTGAATATGGGAACAAAGAACTGGCATCTAGAAAAGCCACAATAGTATAAAAGAAACAGCTCTGGCCTAGGACTGAAGTTTATATCTTGGCTGACAGTAACTAGCTATTAAAAATACTTAGTATCTTTGGGCCATAGTTTCTTGAGTTCTCAGTGTTGTCCAATGCCTACCAAATAAAGTTCATATGCCTTAGGCTGCATTTCAAATACTTCCACTGTGAGATCCAAAACTAAACTTACATCTTCTCCTAGTCCTGATGCCCCTTAACTAGATAAAACTGTTTTATTACGCTTAACTTCTTTCACAGCATAAGTGAAAGAAATGTGCATAAATATCACCTCTAACTTGATGATAACTTGAAAATAGAGATGTATTCATTTTTATATTATTCAATTAATCCACAGATTATCTGAGTTCAAATCTCAGCTCTGTCACTCACTAGCTATATAACACACAGGGCAAGTCACTTTATCTATGCTTCATTTTCCTGAGCTGTAAAATGGGGATAACAGTATTTATCTCATTAGGTTGGTATAAGGATTAAATGAGGTAATAATATATGTTAGAATGCTTGTAATGGTGCTTGACTTATAATAATTGTTAAATAAAAACCAATTACTATGTATTATTATTATCAATAATTTCTAACTTCTCTATATTGAAATTTTTTTCTAACATAAATGTCAAAAGAATACTATAATGCCATATACACTTCGCCTAGATTCCCCCATTGATAAATGTTGACACAATGCTTTATATCTATGTGTATATTTGTTGCTAAACCATATGACAATAAGCTGGAAATAACATAACACCTCAATGAGGGCCATTTTAAGGTTGCTAGAAAAAAATGAATATAATTGAGAAGGTTCAGAGGCAGAAGAAGACAAAAACGAAACAGAAAGCAAATACATAACAGAGGTTACTTTCAGAAAATAAAAGGACACTGTTAAAACAGAAGAAAAAAATAAGATAATGAAAGATAATGCAGATTTTGAAATTTCACATTCTGAGAACATGATGCAGTTCACATAGGAAAACCTGAACCTTTGAAACAGAATGAGAGGTAAAAACATGAGACAAAAGAGGAATTACTGGATGGAGGTTCCTTAAAAAACTAAAAACAGAACTACCATATGACCCAGCAATCACACTACTGGGCATATACCCTGAGAAAACCATAATTCAAAAAGAGTCATGTACCACAATATTCACTGCAGCACTATTTACAATAGCCAGGACATGGAAGTAACCTAAGTGTCCATCGACAGATGAATGGATAAAGAAGATGTGGCACATATATACAATGGAATATTACTCAGCCATAAAAAGAAACAAAATTTGAGTTATTTGTAGTGAGGTGGATGGACATAGAGAGTGTCATACAGAGTGAAGTCAGTCAGAAAGAGAAAAAGAAATACCATATGCTAAGACATATATATGGAATCTTAAAACAAACAAAAAAAAGGTTCTGAAGAACCTGGGGACAGGACAGGAATAAAGATGCAGCCATAGAGAATGGACTTGAGGACACGGGGAGGGGGAAGGGTAAGCTGGGACGAAGTGAGAGAGTGGCATGGACTTATATATTCTACCAAATATAAAACAGATAGCTAGTGGGAAGCAGCCGCATAACACAGGGAGATCAGCTCAGTGCTTTGTGACCACCTAGAGGGGTGGGATAGGAAGGGTGGGAGGGAGACACAAGAGGGAGGGGATATGGGGATATATGTATATGTATAGCTGATTCACTCTGTTATAAAGCAGAAACAAACACACCACTGTAAAGCAATTATACTCCAATAAAGATGTTAAAAAAAAAGAGGAATTACTGGAAAAATATCTCATGTTAGGTTAACAGTCATAAATTTGTACTTTTGTACAAATTTTAACAATCATGGACTTCTAGTAGGGAAATTAGATCATGAAAGCAACAAAAGACTCCAAGCTGCTTTGGGCAAAACACTGGAAGGTTGGCAGTGTGTTTGCAAAGGCAGAACCTATGTGGCCAATCATAGGCCAAGATGGCTAGTGGATATGAAGAATTGAACCAATACAGGTATGGATGAAGGCAAAAATTATTTCAGTGGTTACAGAAGCATAAGAATGAAATGCCCACTATCATCAATATTATTTAACATTGTTCTATTAAGTACAGCCAAAAACATCAACAAGAAAAACAACATGATCAGAATAACTACAAAAGGAATTTTTAAGAAATAAGCTTTTTTAAATCCAATTCAAACTTAATCCATATACAGTAGCAGCACCTGATATTCAACCCACACACCTAATAGTCACATTGCTACATAATCAATTTATTGCAGTTTTAAAGTAATCTCCCCAAATTATATGGCTCTATCCATATATTTATATTCTTCACCACTACTATCAGAGCTTCTTGATTACTAAGATGTGTGATTTTCGTGCAAATCTTAAGATTTGTGATTCATAGGTTAGATTGGTGAATGGAGATTTTGTGTGTGTGTGTGTGTGTGTGTGTGTGTGTGTGTGTGTGAGAGAGAGAGAGACAGACAGACAGACAGACAGAGAGACAGAGACAGAGACAGACAGAGAGAGAGAGAGAGAGAAATTGAGATTTTTCTTCCTTATTTATTTCCTAATCTGAGTCACAGTTTGATTTCACAAAACCTTTGTTTCTTTTCTCACCATTAATAAAAATTGTATATTAAAGTTAAACATATGTATTTTTAACTTCTTGGTTACATTTTTTTAATGCTAGATTCAACATAATCTCAATTAAAATCCCAGCAAGTTATTTTGTGGGTAGCAACAAAATGATTCTAAAGTTTATATGGAAAGGCAAAAGACCCAGAATAACCAATACAATATTGAAGAAGAAGAAAGTCAGAATACTGACACTATCTGACTTACAGATTTACTCTATCAAGTGACAGTAATCAAGA
Source organism: Kogia breviceps (assembly GCF_026419965.1). Lineage (NCBI taxonomy): Eukaryota > Metazoa > Chordata > Mammalia > Artiodactyla > Physeteridae > Kogia > Kogia breviceps. The sequence continues at coordinate 51,535,054 of NC_081311.1, forward strand.
CTGTGGTACAAAAAAACAGATCAGTGGAACAGAATAGAGGGTCCAAAATACACCCATATATATGTATGGTAAAGGAGCAATGGCAATTCAAAGGAGAGAGGACAGTCTTTTCAATAAATAGTACTGGAACAATTAGACATTCACACCTTCCACAAAAATTAACTAAACATGGATCAAAGACCTAAATGTAAAATGTAAAACTACAAAATAACAACGAAGAAAATCCAGGTGACCTTGGCAGTAAGTTTTTAGATATGACACAAAAAGTACAATACATGAAAGAAAAGATTGACTAGCTGTACTGCTAGTCTGCTCTGTGAAAAACATCATTAGGAGAATGAAAAGGCAAACCACAGGCTGGAGAACATATTTGTAAAATATATATCTGATAAAGGACTGGTATCTAAAATATATAAGGAACTCTTAAAATTCAACAAGAAAACAGATAACCCAATTTAAAAATGAGCAAAAGGGCTTCCCTGGTGGCGCAGTGGTTGAGAATCCGTCTGCCGATGCAGGGGATACGGGTTCGTGCCCCGGTCCGGGAAGATCCCACATGCCGCGGAGCGGCTGGGCCCGTGAGCCATGGCCACTGAGCCTGCGCGTCCGGAGCCTGTGCCCCGCAACGGGAGAGGCCACAACAGTGAGAGGCCCGCGTACCACAAAAAAAAAAAAAAAAAAAAAAAAAAAAAAAAAAAAAAATGAGCAAAAGATCTAAACAGACATGTCACTAAGAAGATACACAGATGGCAAATAAGTATATGAAAAAATGCTCAACATCATATGATTAGAGAATTTCAAATTAAAACAACGAGATGTCACTACACACCTATTAGAACAGTTAAAATCCACAACACAATACCAAATGCTGACAAGGATGTGTATCAACAGGAGCTCTCAGTCATTGCTGGAGGAAATGGAAAATGTACAGCCGGGGCAGTTTCTTACCGAACTAAACATACCCTCACTATATGACCCTGCAATTGTGCTTCTCGGTATTTACCAAAATGAGTTGGAAACTTACCCACATAAATGTTTAGAGCAGCTTTATTCATAATTGCCAAATCTGGAAGTAATCAAGAAGTCCTCCAGTACGTGAATGGATAAACAAACTGTAGTTCATCCATACAATGGACTTTTATTTAGTGGTAAAAAGAAATCACTGTTCTTTAGTGATATAAAGCCATGGAAAGACACAGAGGAACCTTAAACATGTATTGCTAAAAACAGCAAATCTGAAAAGGCTACATTCTGTTTCCAACTATATGGCATTCTGTTTTAAAAGGCAAAGCTATGGAAACAGTAAAAAGATCAGTGTTTGTCAGGAGTGTTGCCAGGGGGTAGGGATAGGGAGGAGAAGAAAGGGATGAATAGATAGAGGATGTGGGATTTCAAGGGCAGTAGAATTATTCTGTATGATACAGTAATGGTAGATATACATCATTATGCATTTGTCAAAGTCCATAGAATGTACACACAACTTATTAGTTCAAGGCATTTAAAATGAAACCTAATACAAACTATGAATTTTAGTTAATAATAATGTATCAACATTGACTCATTAATTGTAATATTCCACACTAACGCAAGATGTTAATAATAGAGAAACTGTGCATTAAGAGGTGAGGGAATGTATGAGAACTCCCTGTATTTTCTGCTCAAAATTTCTGTAAACCTAAAACTGCTCTAAAAAATAAGGCAATTAAAAAAAATCCATAACAAAAGGAAAAGAAGTAAGTACTTACAGAATGGCAGAATAAATTATCTCAAAAATCCACTCCTCCATAAAAGCTCTGAGAATACTGGCAAATTCGTCAAAATCAACTTTTTCAGAGCTCTGGAATCGCTTGCAACAACTGAAGAGCACTTACTGAAAAAAACCAGCTGAATCTCATGAGAAGAACAAACTCTGTGACATTTTAATTTATTCTATTTCCCTGCCTATCTTCCTAGCTCTGTGTTGGCTTCAAAAACAAAAGCTTTTCAAGTACAATAGCTGTGAAATTCAGCAATCTCTAGGGGGTGGGATGGGAGGTTAACTGGGATTGGAACTCTCCAAAAAGCACCATTTCTAGAGAATTGTTACTATTTGACCTAAATGGCACCTCCCTAGAAAAGGCCCATTCTCGCAGTCGTTTTATTTGGCCTCATTCAGAGTTCCCTCAGTGGGAACAGCCTTATCTCTAGTACATTTGTTTAAAAAAAAAAAAAAAATCAGTGGCAATTGTTTAAAATCTCAGCTGCCTAAGATGGCAATACCACTTGGAACAAACAAGAAGGTGACCAAAAAACTTAAAAGGAAAACCTGAGGAATGAGATGTACACAGGAGGCTTTGGAAAGCTCCAACATATTCCTGGGCATAGAGAAGGCCATACACATGTGAAAGCCAAGGAAAATACCTGAGAAGGTCTTAATCCCTCACTTTTTGCTACCCTTGAGCCTCTGAGCAAGCAGGAAATGAAGGCTAAGGAAGTGCTGCATTCTGCTTATCAGGTTGCTGAAGGCACCCCTGAACACACACACACACACACACACACACACACACACACACACACAGCCCCTTGGCAAAAGGCTGGGAAACTTATAAACCAAAAGAGAGACACATCATAGTTAAACTGTCAAAAGCCAAAGAAAAAGTGAATCCTGACGCAGCAAGAAAAAAGTGATTTATTATGTAGAAGACATGCTCAATAAGATTAAAGCACAGGGATCAAAAATGTTAAAAGAAAGCCTATCAACCAAGAATCCTATATCCAGCAAAACTATCCTTTAAAATTAAAGAGAGGGGCTTCCCTGGTGGTACAGTGGTTGAGAATCTGCCTGCCAATGCAGGGGACACGGGTTCGAGCCCGGGTCTGGGAAGATCCCACATGCCGCAGAGCAACTGGGCCCGTGAGCCACAATTACTGAACCTGCGCGTCTGGAGCCTGTGCTCCGCAACAAGAAAGGCCAGGATAGTGAGAGGCCCATGCACCGCAATGAAGAGTGGCCCCCGCTTGCCACAACTAGAGAAAGCCCTCGCACAGAAACCAAGACCCAACACAGCCATAAATAAATAAATAAATATTTTTAAAAAATAGAACATTTATTTTTAAAAATAAATAAATAAAAATAAAATTAAAGAGAAACTAAAACATTCCCAGATAAACACAAACTGAGTGAATTTGTTGCTATCAAACCTTCCCTACAAGATATACTTAAGTTGGAGACTTTAATATCTCCTTCTCATTAATAGATAAAACAACTAGGAAGAAGGTCAGAAAGGAAACAGAAGACTTGAGCAACACTACAAACTAAGAAAACCAAATAGACATCCACAGAATATATGAGATTAAATTAGTAATCAAAAAACTCACTGCAGGGCTTCCCTGGTGGCGCAGCGGTTGAGAGTCCGCCTGCCGGTGCAGGAGGCACGGGTTCGTGCCCCGGTCCGGGAGGATCCCACGTGCCGCGGAGCGGCTGGGCCCGTGAGCCATGGCCGCTGAGCCTGCGCGTCCGGAGCCTGTGCTCCGCAACGGGAGAAGGCCACAACGGTGAGAGGCCCGCATACCGCAAAAAAAAAAAAAAAAAAAAAAAAAAAAAACAACTCACTGCAAAGAAAAGCCCAGATCCAAATAACCTCAATGGTGAATTCTATAAAACATTCAATGAAGTATTAACAAAACTTCTTCACAAACTCTCTCAAAAATAGAAATGAAACACTTCCCAATTCAATTTATGTGATAATATCAAAAGCACAAAGATATCTCAAGAAGACCAGTATGTTATGAATGTATACAGAAAAATCATCAACAAAATACTAGCAATTTGAATCTAGCAACATCTAAAAGGATACCATGACCAAGAGGGATTTATTTGAGAAATGCAGGGTTGATTCAACATCTGAAAATCAAAGTCATATACCACATTAACAGAATGAAAGGAAAAATGATTATCTTAATAGACACAGCAATAGCATTTGACAAAATCTAATACCCGTTCGTGATTTAAAAAAACACTCAACAACATAAGAATAGAAGGGAACTTCCTCAACCTGATAAAGAGTATCTATGAAAACCCACAGTTAACGTCATACGTAACAGTGAAAGACCAAATGCTTTGCTCCTACTATCAGAAAGAAGACAAAGATGTCTGCTCTCATCACTCCTTAACTGGTACTGGAGATTCTAGCCAATTATGCTGGGGGGGGGGGGGAGGGAAAGTATCCAGATTGAAAAGAAAAAGGTAAAACCATCTCTATTCTCAGATGACAGATCTTATATATAAGAGACTTCTAAGGAACTAGGGAGTCAGAAGGTTAAATGAATCATGCACATGAACATTGGAGGCTACACTCAGAGTTGTAGCAAAGCTTACAATGAAGAGGGAAAGTGAGCCAAGGGCCAAGATTTTTGTGAGCTAGGGATTGTGACCATTAAGGAGGAGGTGATAAAGCCAAAAACCCTAAGTGTCAAATTAAAGAGGCTTAAGAACACTTCATTTAGAAGTAACAATGAGGAGGGAAGACAAAGACCTCACCCCTAAACAGCACAGTACTAGAGTGCCTGGAAAATAAGAATCCTTCATATAAGAATGCTACTGAGGAATTAGTACATTTAGGAAAAAGTTACAATCAGGAGAATGTAGGTGAAGAAGTCAAGGATATGGGTTTGTTAAGATGTGAGAGAATTCCATATGGTTAATGGAGGGTGTAGGGAAAAGGGGAGGTCTGAGGAGAAAAGAAGAATAAAAGAACAGGCCAGGTGAAAAGAGAAACAGTACTGACAAAAATACAGAGAAAGTAGATCAGTGGTTCTGAACCACCAGTCCCCTGAGTTACAGATTAAGACATAATCCTGTAATTAATTATGACAACGATGGGAACTAAAGGACAGACAGGAAAGGGAACCAGCAACATTCAAGAAGTCATAGAATGAATGGGAAGAGGAACTTTTACACATGTAATATTAAAAGACACTGGGGATAGTACATCCAAATCTTTTAAAATCAAGGTATAGAAAGAAAATAACAGTTTTAAGGCTTGCTGGAGTAAGGCTTATCTTGGATGAGATTTCTCTCTACAACCCATCCCCATAACTGGCTCTGAGAAATCTAGAAGTCCCAAACCTCGCACAGCTACCCAAAAGCCTGAGGGGATCCATAAACTGGTTAACCTATAACTAGTCATAACAAACCAGTATGTGTCAGTTCATTTGTTGGGAAGTTCTGCGCTGAGTCAGATTAGCAACCGCCAAGAGTTCTGTGCATTTCTCTCTCCTCATCGAGACTCACAAGTGTGGATGATCCAAAAACCACTAGTCCCTCAAAATACACTGTGTAGAAGGGATTTGTCCTCATGTTTTGGAAAATGGCTACATATTTTCCTTTACCACCTTTTGCAACATCACAGTACTATAATTATATATTAAAGGCACTGCAGAGTCTACTATTTAAAAAAAAATTAACTTCAATTAACTTGTTCTTCCTATACTCATCCGATAAGAGTCTCCCCTTTCTATACCTATTGACATCTAGGAATACAGTTTTTGAAAAATGTTGCTTAACTTTTCTGACAGATAAATAATCAGTCTCAGCTTGATCATTCCCAGGGACAGAGACTGCTATCTCCAGGTATTTCATTCCATTTTGGATATTCTGATTAATAGTCTCACAAAGCTGAAATTTGCCACCCTTCATCTTAAAATGCATAGATAATTTTGCTATCTACAGTTAGAGATCATATTTATTCATTCCTCCAAGTGAACTACTACTTCAGCTATGAACCTAAGAGCAGTTCTCTGAAAATGTCACACTGTTTCATACATCGTTTTGCACATGCTATTTTTTCCATCTGAATACTCATCCTTCTATAGAAACTGATCCTCTGCAATTGCTACAGTCATAGTTATCAGTTCAACAGTAACTTTCTTTATGCATCGCTATCCTAGACAAAAACCTGTATGCTCCTGGAGTCCTGTATACAACACTTTGAGGCACCTCTCATCATTACACTGTACTAATACTGCATTATAACTACCTACATACCTGTCTCTCCCATACACTAAACACCCTGGCAGCAGGAAGTATTTACTACTCATATTTGTATGGGATGGAAAAGACACAAGAGTCTTCTACCTATCTGATAATTGCAATGATTCCAACTAACCTCACACACTGCATAATTCTTTTTAACCTCCTCAAAACAATGCTCCGAGAAGCCACTACCAATCTACAGCTTTCACCTCTCACACCATCTCCAAATTCATTCCAGCTTGAGAATTTAGCACAGAGCTCAACATACAGGTTCTCAAAAAATACTTGTCAAATGGTTGAATAAATCTTATCTTATAAGCAAAGTTCATATTTTAGGTAGGCTTCTAAATTTTCATAAGTTGGCCTTAAATTTACCTTCTTATAAACCAACCATCAAAGATGAAGGAAGCATCATCTTCATTATTAGCAATGAAGACTATCTTTACATCAGATTCCTGCCTGATAATACTAACTCTCTGATGTCCATTCCTTATCAAAAGCCCAGATACGAGAAACAGAACAGCCAAAATAATGCCTGGAAGGGTATGTACTCCATACATTCTTCCAGATCTTCTAAATTTTATCCTGGCATCAAATTTTGCCAACAGAAGGATCTTTAGTTGGACCTCAGTGTTTCATGATCCATTGTACAACTGCCCTTTCTCACTTAAGAGTTTTTTGTAGCATGGATTGAAGAACATAAAGAAAAAACTGACTTAAGGAATTTATCATTATTTCTACTTTGGGAAGCTGTCTGAGACCTGTCCACTATATCACAAGGTATTCTCCTTATAAGAACTCATACAAAGCAACTGCTTTCAGGTTTCTATCTCATAAAAGCAAATTATTTGAGAAACATACCCTTTATCTTATGTATATTATAAATCTTGTAATGGATCAAGTTTTGTTCTTTGCTTTTGCTTCAAGGAATCTTAATTTTTTTTTTCTTACTTCAAGAACTATACAGTGCCTTAAGTTTCCCCCCTTCCATTATGTCTTTATCCCAATTTTATAATTTGTATTGTATATGTTCTCCAAAAGGACCTCAAATCCCTAGGAGAATGAGATGACAGAGTAAAAAGGAAAAAAACTAATAACTGCCATCAGGTGCCTATAGTAAGTCAGACACTGTTCCAGGCACTTTTATCCCTGATCCTTGAACACTGAGAGAAAGGTATTATTAAGTATGTTTTACAGATGTTAAACTGAAATAGAGAGGGCTTAAAAAATTATCTAAGCTCACAAACCTAAGTTGTACCAGGCCAGGGTTTGATCCCAGGTTTGAATGACTACACAGCCACACTATACATAAGGTCTGACCAAATTAAAGACTATGCTACACTTCAAAAAGAAAAAGAATTCTAGTATAGTACTTGAGGAATTTTAAAATTTCAATTTATTATATAAGCAAAAGAAGACAAATCACTTGGCACTAATTTTACACATTAATATCTTAAACATAATAAACTTCAACAAAGTCAACATCTCTGATCATTCCCAAATAAGAACTAGAAAATCACACAAAAATTTAAAGTTCAAACAGCAGAAATAAATATTTATATTCACGACAAAGCTAATGAAAAAAGATTTGAGCCAAAAGAAAAGAATTAGACATATTATTCCAATTAGTACCACATATAACTTGAAATGCTTTTTGGTGCCTCTAAAAACAAAGACGAAAACCAGTTTTGAGGGGTGGGAGGAAATAGGATTCGAAACTAGTAAGATAGAAAATATAATTGAAATTAGACTCACCTGCTCAAGTCAGTTTTTCCATAGTGATGATAGTGGTCAGGATGGCTGAGGTGGTAATGTTCCTGTCCACTCCACCTCTGGGGTGGCCTTTTCCAAAATCCTTCTTGAGACTGCCGAACATTTCTGTCTGATCGGTCAAAGCGGTTCATATTGTCACACTCCACTAGACAAATTCAAAAGCGAAACACTAGAAACATGTACACACACTCTATAAAAGTTAACTACTTATAGCTCAATAATTAAATGCTGCTGAAAATATAAAAGTAATATTCTAAAAATACCAGCCATTTCTTAGCTAACCACAAAATCAAGATTTCCAGAAGAAAACTGACTAGTTCTTTCAGTGAAAACCGAACTTTATATTATTCAAACTGAAGTAAATTATAGAACTTTCATTATCACAGTCACTTAAGTAACAACAGTCGCACTGTTTTAAAACAAGCAAATTATCCTTGAAATCAACATTATACATTTTAAACACCAGTAGTCAGTTTTAAGTGGTTTTCATCATTATCAGTAGTTGGTTCTGACTTCAGAATGAAAATGACAAGAAAAAGTAGAAGATTTTAAGTCTGGTAGAGAACTCATTCCTAAAAATGAATGCCACAATTAATTTTTACTGATTTCAAGAAGCACAAATTAACTCATCATAAACAAATCATATTTTTTAAATTAAGCTCACAGTTTTAGAAAGTAAAACGCTCCAATCTGCCGACAGTGGAGCTTGTTCAAAAATTCTAAAATGCCACTGAAAACAAAGCCAGTACTTTGCAGCAACAAACAGTACACTCCCTGAAATCCAAATGCCACAAAAACATGAAAAGAATTTCTTTCACCCCAAGCTTCTCCTTCACTTACCCAAACACTTTTTCCTCACATATCTGAGCACTCACTAAGAGAGTTACTTTGTACAAGGGAGACATTGTGTCGCTTGCTGCCTACTCAGACATAGTTGCATACAAGGCACTGACAAACAGGCCTTCCTTCCTGCTCAACTCCCAGCCCTCCCTGTGGGAAGCAAGCCCAGTTTACCCTGTGACTCCATCTTCACTCAGTGCTTACATAGCCTCTGAGTTAAGACTGTTACTAAAAATACAACTAAACACTAACCCAAGGCAGGAACAGGAAAGGTTTCTCTAGTCTGAGAATTATTACATGAGAAAGTTCAAATCCTGCATGTTCAGAATCCATTGTGATAAGAAAGCTTTAGAAATCAATGTAATCCTCCCCAATTAAAAGAAAAAGCAAAACTCACTATTTAAATGATTGTTTTAACTTAACCTAAACCTGAATTTGATACATGGCAAGTGTTTAATTACAGTATACCAGAAAAAAACAAACTTCCCCACTCCAAAAAAAAGGTTGATATAGTTAAAGTGTATATGTTCAATTCTCATATACACTGAACTCACTGTGAACACATTACTTGTATATGAGTAACAATTTAAATAAGGTTGTAAAAGACACTGAAATTTTATTAGAAAATTTCCATTAGAGAAATCAATTTGGGGGAAAATGATAGGTTTTATAGTTTAAAAAAATGTTTTTAAAGAAAAATTTTTTAAAGAAGACTTACATTTGAAATTATTTCTAACAATTTCTCATCATCTTATTGGGATAAATTAAGATATACATTTTTTTAAGTTCAATAAAGAAAACCGGACTGTTACATAAATAAAGGCATGGGATCATTATGCTGCAAAAGTAAGGAGAAGAATGTAAGACGGCAAAAGAAAAATAAATTGAAAAATAATCCTCAGAAGGCTTAAAAATGCTTTTGGTTGACATTCACATTATACTCATAGACTCAGTTAAGTTCCTTAAGTATTTCTACATGGTGTTAAAATGTTACTTTAGGTTAAGCAATTCTATATAGCTGAGGAATAATCTATATCTACTTTTAAATCTGAATTCATATTTCTTCTTAATTCACACAGGTAAAACTCCATTCACTCCCCAAAAAAGAAATTCTGTAATAAGAATCTGATATATAATTAGAATATCATCCACACAGTGCACTCAGAGTAATAAGAAGCAAACTAACCAAGAAAACAGGTCAGGATGGGGTTAAATGCTGTGGGAAATTATAATGCAGAAAATGATGTGCTGCTTTTGTATTTACTAAAGATTGTTGGTACTACACACAGGCTCCAAATAAAGCACTTTCATTGAAACATGAACTCAACCATCAGCGTAATGACAAATAGGCACCGGAAAGAAATATTTTCCATGACTACAAAACACTATTGTTAGAATTGGGACAGAGGGGGGCTTAACCTCTCAGAAAAATGTCTCCTCCAAGACTCTGAAGGAAGGAAGGGTCCTGCTTATACTACTACCTGCAGTACCCATCAATCATGTTCTGATACACTTTAAAATGTTACTAAGAAGAGAATGCAAAATAACATTAGTGGTGGTTTCTTAGAAAAGACTAAGGTCAGAGAGAAAGAAATAACATAGAAAATAAAATGGAAAGCCAATAAAATTACAAGATGGAGTTAATTTAAAGCCAGTTTCCAGAGCCAATGAAGGAACAGGACAAACAAGACTAAGAAAGGAAATAAATCCTTCTGAATGTGTAATATCATAGGGAAGGATGAGGCAAACCTTAAGGCTTTCCAAAAAAAAACTTTAACCAATATGCTGATCAAAACTATCTACACACCAGATTTGACCCTAATTATGAGTTTAGGAATAGAGAATAAATAAACGCCTTCTGAAGGGGCTTTCTAGCTCCCAAAGTAAAAGGCAGATTTTAGTAGGTTTTTTACTATGAGTAGGAGACAGAATTTTCAGGACTTCTACCCTGTGATGAGGGAAAGAGAATCTAACATAGCTAACTGAAAGGTATAGGATATGGAGATGCCTATGTCTAACACTCATCATACCCATTACTTCTGATTTGATAAAGAATGAAATATGACACCAAAAGTACCCTAGATTCTTTCTAATAACTTAAAGTCCTAAGAAGATAATGGCTGACACAGGTAGTATTCCTATCTATGACTAACAAACTGGCTATGAAGATAGAAGGAAGAAATTATACATCAGAAAGTCTGGAAAGAATGTGTCATGCAGGAGGTTTTACAATCTGAACAAGAAAGCTTTTAAAATGAAATTTGGTTTGAAAGAAGTAAAGCTCATGTTAAAAAAAAATCATGAAGTTGTTATTACTAAACGCCATTAGTACTGAAAAAGAAAGATAAATTTCCAGAAGAAAATACAGTAATTGGAGAGTGGTAAAGGACAATACTACTGACCTGATATGACTATATCTCAATAAAATGTTTAGCAAAAAAGTGGCCTTAGGAAATATATTAATAACATGAAGTAAGTGCAATTTAACAGGCACCATAATTTGATGGGGTAGGATTCAGGGAGTAATTAGAAAGACATCTTTTTCAACAGAGAAAAGTTTAAAACAGAATGAGTAGAAGAATGATCACACCTAAGAAAATGGCTACTATGGAAATTTCATAAACCTAAGGATGATGCTATGAACGTGCCAAATGCTAGGCTTTAATCTGTAGGCAATAAGTGACCATTAGAAGTTTCTGAGCAAGAGAATAAAACAATACAACTATGCCTTTGGTATAACCAAATTGTTTATATGAGAGACACTTCAGAACAAAAAGCAAACAAATCTCAAATACCCACTGGTCTGCTAAAAGAAATTCAGATTCCAAAATTTCCTTAAGAGATTCCTTGACCAAGGTAAAAGAAAAATATAAAAGAAAATGATCTCTTTTTAGATCCTCCCAAATTGCTACTTAAATCTAAAGTCCTTTTTCCTTTTATTCCTCTTCCCTCATTCTGTGTTCAATTTCCCTCTGCCCCATCTCTCCCTTTAACCTCTTTCCCTACGCCTCAAGCTGACCAGAAACCTAAAAAACTCTATACCTCTTGGTTAACCTTCCTTCAGAAGATGGAAAATTCCCTTAAGGTTGACTTGGATCTGGTCTCATCCTGAGCTGAGAGCCATAGCTACAGACTTTCTCAGGTTTAAACAAGACTGGGAGAAATTTCCAGAAGAATTTAGAATACTTTTAGCAATTGATAATCCAGGGCCTCCAGATCTATGCCAATTAGTTCATACATCAGAAGGAAATCTAGGTGCATAGAAACAGAATAGAAAAAGCACAGTGTGAAAAACCTAAAGTTGACTTAAGAACCCACAATTGTGTAGAGGAGGAAAGTTTTTCTCAACTCTCTTAGGGCCTGAAAATAAAACTAACAAGATAGATTAATGGGAGAAAAGCATATAAATTTATTTAATATGTGACATGGAAGCCTTCATGAGGAAATGAAGACCCAAAGAAACAGTTAGACCTGTATATTTTCATGCTAGGCTTGATGAAGAGTAGACAGTCAAGGAGGAATGTTGACAGGTTTAGGAGTCTAAGTGTGGTAAACTGGGGGAAACTTTAGCAAGGCCTGTTTGTTAGGATCTTCTTGGTCTAACTTTGTCTTCAGAGATAAGGATGCTCCTTTCCTCTAGGTATGGGGAAGGCACCTCTCACATGACGGTTTTATGACCTGTTTCAGGGAAGATGGGCAAGAAGGGGAGGAAATCAGAGTGACTTTTCTGCTTCTGCCATTTTCTCAAACTCCTTCAGCTTAAAATATTCAATATGCCAAGGTGCCATATTTTGGGGTCGTGTGTCCTGAACTCCATCAATTGCAGAGGAAATCAGAAGTTAGAAAAGGACTTTCAGAGGCTGTCAACAAAGTCTTTTCTGTGAACGTAGACTGGGCTCTGATTCAGTTCTGTAAGCAAAGGAAGAATAAATCCACTAGAGATTTCACAGATAGACTAACACCATCAGATAACATTCAGGAATAGATTCTGAAAGAGATGTGACCTCATCTCCCTCCTCACTTGCCAGACTTCCAGTGCTTGGAAAGAGACTTAGAAAAAAGCAGAATAAGAGTCAGAATAAAATGATGTCCCTTCACATATAACGAGATGCCTCCACCCCAGTAAATTAAACACTGGAGAAAGGAGTCTCTTGATACACTTATAGATAAATAGCAGGGCACTGAAAAACTGTCTTGCATTACCTAAGAAATAAAAGAGAAAAAATAAGTGGGTGATTAGTCAAAGTGTTCTGAGGGAAAAATCAAGCACCCAATTTCAGATTTTACCCTTAAACTCAAAGATAAAATTTTCTAAACAGTAAAGGACAACCCTGCAAATATATTATTGATATAGGCACTATAATATCAACTTTAAACCCTGTGACTATGATATAACCTCCCCCTCAGTGTCACTAAACCACCCAGTGTAGCTATCTCCAATAACTCAGACAGTTCCCAAGTCCTAGCCCATAACTGTCCAAGAAACATGTGACCAACAAACATTCTTTCCTTGTCTGTGTTACCACATATGCTACCTTAATAGGTACACAAATGCAACTGCCAGATAAATATTCTCTTCATGGCCTCTTCCTTGAAATCCCAGATGAATTCCCTATTCATAATAAAGTCATAGCAAACTTGTGTCCAAATCAAACCCAAACTAAAGATCTCAACAAGGTGCCAGTCTTCTTGTTGACAAAAATTCCACTGATATTGGCAGAATTAGTGGGGCTGAACCCATAAACTCCAGAGTGATCCATCCAAAACTCTACCCAAATTTGCATAATAGCTTCAAAAACCAGAAGCTAAAGGGAACTAAAACCAATAGTCTAAGTATATTAGAAGACTCCTTAAACCTTGTACTAGTCCTTGTAACATTCCTATCCTGCCAATAAAAAAACTCAGCGGCAGTGGGTATAGTTATTCAGGACCTCAGACCTTTAAAAGAGAATAGTCATTCCCTCCTTCCCAGTAGTACCAAATCTAAATACTGTTTTATCTTTGGTGCCTCTGAAGGCTACTTATTTTAGATCCAGGTTCTGCTTTCTTCAGTGTTCAATTAGCTCAAAATAATCAATACTTGTTTGCCTTCTCCTAGGAAAATCTATAATATATGTGAGATGTTATACCTCAAGAGTTCCCTCCTACTTTTCACAAGTCCCCAACCAAGACCTCAGAAACTTTAAATTGCCTTGTGATTCTACTTTTACCTAATATATGGTAACTTTTTGTTGTGCTCTAAAGATGAGGCAGGCTCTAAGACCAATGCCATCTCTACTTCCTGGTTTAGCTAAGGTTTCCAAAGAGAAGTTGTTATAGTTCTGTCAAAGTAAAATGCATTAGATAATTTATTCCACAGAGGTAAATCCTTCATTCCTTACTACCAGCCCTTAAAACTTCACATTAAATCTCCTGGATCATAAAGTCTCATTATTTTTTCCCTTATAATCATTAATGGTTTATGTTTTTCTTCTGTGTTCTAAAATAGTTTTCCACTTGATCTACCAGGCCAGTAATTCAGATATCAACTATGCTTTCTGTCATCGATTGAACTGTTTTGTTGGGAAATCTTCTTTTATAATAAGCTCCAGAAAGCATTGTGCTGCAATTTAATCTCTCTAAGTGCTCTCATTATTATCTCTTTCAGCCACTCTAATCCCAGAAGTTCTGCGGTTTTCCCTGTTCTCTTCCTGGGTACTGGCTGTGATTTTTCTTTCTCAGTTGACTAGAACTCAGCACTGATTGCTAGAGTATCCCAAGTGATAGCAGAACCACAAGAAGATGCAACAGTCTCTACCCCTGTGGTAGAGTAGATACTGTTCTCAGCTCTACACTCTGTCCTTCAATAGCCTTATACATTCAATGTTCTCTGCCGTAGAGATTCGCACTGTGAATATACTTCCCAGTTGCACTGGTCTTAGGCTTGGCCATTTAACTTGCTATGGCCAACAAAATGTGGGCAGAAGTAACAGCGTGCTGGTTCTAAGTGAAGACTTTAAAAGATACTATATGCATGCTTCTCCTCACCCTGTTGTCCTTCTGCCATCTGCCATGAGTACAACCTGCTCCAAGGAGTCCTGGTTTCAAAATGAAGAAGCAAGGAGTAGACCTGAACTCAGTCCCACAGCCTCAGCTGTCCCAGCTAATACAAAGATCCATGAATGAGAAAAATAAATGTTTATTTTGAAAGCCACTGAGATTCTAAGAGTGATTATCCTGGCAGCAGGGGAAAAGAAAAAACAAACAAAAAAAACCCTGACCAATATGACAAAAGTGAACAGCAAGCAGGCTCCTTGTACCTCGATGAAACACTAGAACAACCAACCACCCTTTCTGAAATATCCTTGCATTTTTCTAACATCATGTATAAAAAGGACTTCACTACCCTTTTTAGTTCATCCCTGGCCCCTGGAAGGCCCAAGAAACCTGGCAAATGTTGACTAACAGGGAATCCACAGCTCTCTGAGATTCTTCTTTCAGGAGGATCCTCATTTCAACCCTCGCCCCAGAGGATTCCTAGGCTGGTCTCTGGTTCCTGACAAGTCTTTAAGACAGAAAATCCTTCAAATGCTATGGCAGTGGGGGCAAGAGCACCTAGGCCTCTCTTGCACATGGATTATCTAAAGCCCCACTGCAGCAGTTACTGGGATCCAGAGATGAAGATAGACCAGATTTGAGAGTAAAAAGGATAGAATGATTCATTCAGGTCACCTTTTCCCAAAATTGATTTTTTTAAAGTATTTATTAACTTAATGATTTCTGCTGCTGTTTTACAAGTCAAATGATATCTCTTTTTCTCTAAATTTATGTTTTCTTAAAATCAAAATGAGACAAAGGATAAAATATTGGATAAGACAAAGGGAAAAAAGGACAAATCCTATCTACCAGATACTTTAGGATATAGGTATACAATCTTATTGGATCATACAGAGTTATACCTAAGACCTACAAAGTCATGTTTTAAACATTTAAATAATTTTGCAAATGAACCTGTTTAATATCACTTAAGATAAATTCTCAGCCTGAAAAGGCTACCACCATAGAGATAAGGAAGTCTGTAAATAACAAATACCAAAGTGGATATAGTCAAGTAGCTCAACAATATACTTCTGAAGGTTCAATATTGTCCCCCCTACCATTCTCAAGAGGTGCATCCTCAGGCAGATCCACATCAAGCATAAGGTCATCATCCTCAAGGTCACATGATTCAAGATTATTCAGAATATCCTGTAAACAAAAGCAGAAAAAATGCTATAACCTCGCTCAGTGTAATCATCATTTTGAACGTCACTATATGAGAATCTTATTTTACTCAATGTGTGTGTGATTAAGAACAGATTTTAAAGATAAAATTTTAAAAAAAAAGAAATAGATTCAACTGGTTCACTTGGTTAAGCTATTTGTAACAACCTTTTCCTAGTCTTCTTCCGCACCAGTAGATTTTTATTTGTATTTTTTAAAACGTACACAGTGCTCACTATCTGCAAGATATTGTTCTAAGCACTTCACAGATATTAATTGGTTTCTTTAGTCTTCACTACGATTTAGTGACTAGTATAATCTCCGTATTATACATGATGAAACTAATGCACAGAAAATCTAAATCCCTGGCCAAAACAGAATGTGAACAACAGGAGGTCAATCTCCCAAGTCCATGCTTTTAACAACTTCCCTGCTAACATGAATAATCAAAAATGGTAAGCAATCTCACAGGATGTATTCATATTTGGTGTGGGAGGTGGTATTTTATTATCTCTAGGGATCTGACTACTTACGTAAATTAATGAAGTGAGTTAATGATGTCATTATTACATTTCCTTTCCTAAGCCAAACACCGCTGCTACTACTACTTTCAGCACCACTACTACTTCCTGGTTTACTTTAGTTTGTTCTTTCTCTACAGTAGGACTGGACTACTCAAATTGGTTATAAGCAGTCCCTCCTGGGTTCTATTTGCAATCTTGTTAGCTATTATCTATCCTTAGAAAAGTACTGTTTTGCTTTAGAAGACTCTTATTCCGAAGTCTAAATAAATAAACAGAAACTAAGTTTAAGGTAATGAACTCAGTTTGACCTATAGTCCACTAGTGAATCCCTCCAATCCAAAAACTGATCTAATACTGAAAGATCTTGCCTTAGTATATACAAGTAAAAAGATCACAAATTCACAAATCTTTAAATGGGACTGAGAGATTATGACCTTGAAAAACACTCACAGAAGGGGAATATCTACTTTATTACAGATAATATGAATAAAATTAGAAGTGTTCCCTATATTGGATATTCCACACAAATCTTTTCAATTTTGTGTTAGGCTTTCCTTCCAGGATCCACTGAGAACTAAGAGTAATTGGAATAATTGTTATTATTTAAAATGAACAAAAAACTGCATAATTATTTAACCTTGGCATAAGAAAAAGGTATTTCGCAGAACCTCTTTCGATTATGAAATATTTGCTCTTCTTAAAACAGTCTTCCTAAAAAAATCAAGGAAAAAAATGAATATGGAAAAAAAAAACTGGCAAAGGCCATAATGGACAATTCACAAAATAAGTAGAAAATAAATGGCCAATAAATACAATGTAGGAAAGAATGCTACCACACCAATGTGGACTTATCATGATTTAGAGGAATCTAGTATTCCTCTAGAATACTAGAGGAACAAATCTTCTGGAAGCCAATTTGTTAAAATTTAGCTAAAACCTTTTTTAAAAAGGCAAAGCCTTCCCTCCTAAGAATTTATCCCTTAGAAACAGACAAATGCAAAAAATATATGTATAAGTGTGGTTATTGTAGCATTGGACAGAATGGCAAAAAAAGTAGAAATGAGCTAAATGTCCAACAACAGAAAAATGGTTAAACAGGAAGTATGATATAGTCATACAACAGAATATGACATTGTTCTTAAAAAAAGATAATATAAATATATTTACAGACATAGAAAGTTGTTAATTGGGGAAAAATATGGACTAGTCTGTTTCTAATCTTTTGCTCTTACAAGTAATGTTTCAACGAATCCCTATATGTCAACATTAAATTGAAATAAATGAATCTGTATATCAAGTTGATGGTATAACACTCAGAGAGAAACTATTTCAAGTGGGGGAAAAAAATCCTCAAACTATTTTCAGTAATTACATTACAGATGGTAATAATGGTGTTGTTATTCTGAGACTTGTGTATATTGGTATTTGCTGAAAAATGGATGCTCTTCTTAGGAAAAAGAAAATAAAGACGTAAAAAACAATGAAATTAAGTAAAAATTCTATGCTATTGGGCTTCCCTGGTGGCGCAGTGGTTGAGAATCCGCCTGCCAATGCAGGGGACACGGGTTCATGCCCCGGTCCGGGAAGATCCCACATGCCGCGAGCGGCTGGGCCCGTGAGCCATGGCCACTGAGCCTGTGCTTCTGGAGCCTGCGCTCCGCAACGGGAGAGGCCACCAACAGTGTGAGGCCCGCATACCGGAAAAAAAAAAAAAAAAAAAAAATTCTATGCTATGTTCCTGAGTATAAGTGGGCAGTATCAGTATGAACACAAGATGTTATTCATCTTAAAATAAAAGATACATTTCTTCCACTGAAAAGGCCTACATGTTAACTGGAAAAAAAAATTCACATCTCTAAAACAGCATATACAGAATTATCCATTTTATGAAAAAAAAAAAACATTGTATAATATGCATTGGAAAAAACTTAGAAGAAAACCAAAACACAGGTTAACTATTTTAGGATTATGAGATTTTTCTTTTTCTCTTCTTTTTTTTTTTGATTAGAGTACCTGTATTTTCTCATTTTCTGCAATAAGTATTATAACTTATATAATTTTACTCCTAAAATCATATCTTCAATTTAAAACATTTGGCTATTTGTATGAATATGTGTGAAGCAAGATGATGTTGGGCACCCCAGGCCAAATCTGACAACTAAAGACACAGCAAAGAATCAAAGGCAATAGAACCTCATTTTCTAAGTCCAAAGTAGGGCTTGCTGAGATGCACCAGTCAGCAAAAGGAGCACTGTCACCACTGCCAAAAAGGTGTTCAACTTTTAATAACTAACTAAACTCTACATATGTTTTGTAGGGTTTTCTTTAGGTTTCATTTTATAACAAAGATTTTAAAACACAGTCTTAGGGAATGGGAATGAGCCTGTTCTAATGAATTCAAAAGTGGTGAAAAAACTGTATCACTTTGAGAAGTTACTAAGAAAGCTCAATGGAAAAGGAAGGGGGACACAGTTAGCAATAGTTACAGAAAGGGAAAACCATCCATATTTATGCTTCAAGTTAACACTCATCAATAAATCATTATATATGATATTTCAGAAATCTATCTAGACACATGGAAAGATGCTCTGTAAAATGGTGGGGGGGGAAGCAATTATATATGCACAATATGACTTCATTTTTAATGCTGAAAAATACATTTAAATGTCTGAATGGTGATAAACCAAAGAATTGTTATTATTTTCCACTATGTGAGACAACATGTGCTTATGTTCTTTGTATTCTTTTTGATTTTGACTGGTTACACTTTTTATGATTTTGTAATAAGGACATACTGCTTTTATAATAAGCAAAACTTCACACTGAAAAAAGTGAACCTCCCTTGGCAACAGCAGGGAAGTTCAAACCACGCAAATCTACCCTGCACGTGGGAATCCTCAACCCAGCCCACCCCCTAACCACAATAATAACCAGAGCCACCTGCCTCTCCCCTCTTCACTCGAGCCATTCTGGACTAGTTTGGGTGTCTATCCTGGTGTTCCCAGAAAGTCTCACTATGTGAATAATAAATGTTTTCACATTCTCTTGCTACATGTGTGGCATCATCTTTCTCGACACTGAACAAATCCGCGGGGAGGGGAGTTGATCCTGCCTCCATGTGGCAACCACAAGACACACCATCAAAATTCAACACAAGGCTTCCCTGGTGGCGCAGTGGTTGAGACTCCGCCTGCCGATGTAGGGGACACGGGTTCATGCCCTGGTCGGGAAGATCCCACATGCCACACAGCGGCTGGGCCCATGAGCCATGGCCACTGAGCCTGTGCACCTGGAACCTGCGCTCCGCGATGGGAGAAGCCACAACAGTGAGAGGCCCGCGTACCGCAAAAAAAAAAAAAAAAAAATCAACACAGAGGAAAACCAACATATGCAAGGCACAATTCTGGGTACACGATATATTCATGTAAAAAGATAATCCGTATCTTGAGAGTTTGCTAAACTACTCCATGATATTGCTGCCTTGGCATCCATTTTGTGTGACCAAGAAGTCTGCAAGGGCCTGCCCTAGATAACAGTTCCAGAGTCACAAGCAAATGTAAATTCCTAACAGGACTTCTCCAGCAGCCCTTGTGAGCAACAGTCTCCTCTGCCTCCCAGGGACTGCCTCTTGTGAAACCTCAGATAAGACCGCCACCGAACTTACCAAAACCCTGCACTTCTTGGTTTGAACTGCCCAATCGAGGCTTAGCCCAAGAACCTAAAAGCACTCCAGCCATGGACCCTAATAATAAAAGCATGTGCCCCAGGTTCCTGCCACTCTGTCTGCCCTTGTATGGCTCCTCAAGGCATGACATGTTTTCCCATATGGCCCCTGCAGGCATGCCATGTACTTCCTCCAGGACCTGAGATTAATAAACTTCCTTATTTCTATTTCCCTTGTGGTCTTTTGTTGAATTGGGGTTCACCAAACAACACCTTGGGGCTCTACTTAACAAATGTTAATTTAACAAAGTCACATCAACCCTCCAAGTTTACTCGTCTCCCCTCAAACAGACAATTCCTTCACAGTATGGTATTCCCAAGTGCCATGAGGATATATATCTTGGCAAATCAGAGCCAATCTAAAACAAATTCAATTGCAACAAAAAGAATAAAATACCTAAGAATAAACCTACCTAAAGGGACAAATGACCTGTATGCAGAAGACTGTAAGATACTGATGAAAGAAATTAAAGATGATACAAATAGATGGAGAGATATACCATGTTCTTGGATTGGAAGAATCAACATTGTGAAAATGACTATACTACCCAATGCAATCTACAGATTCAGTGCAATCCCTAACAAAATACCAATGGCATTTTTCACAGAACTAGAACAAAAAATTTCACAATTTGTATGGAAACACAAAAGACCCCGAATAGCCAAAGCAATCTTGAGAAAGAAAAACGGAGCTGGAGGAATCAGGCTCCTAGACTTCAGACTATACTACAAAGCTACAGTAATCAAGACAGTATGGTACTGGCACAAAAACAGAAATATAGATCAATGAAACAGGACAGAAAGACCAGAGATAAACCCACACAGATATGGTCACCTTATTTTTGATAAAGGAGGCAAGAATATACAATGGAGAAAAGACAGCCTCTTCAATAAGTGGTGCTGGGAAAACTGGACAGCTACATGTAAAAGAATGAAATTCAAACACCCCCTAACATCATACACAAAAATAAACTCAAAATGGATTAAAGACCTAAATGTAAGGCCAGACACTATAAAACTCTTAGAGGAGAACATTGGCAGAACACTCTATGACATAAATCACAAGATCCTTTTTGACCCACCTCCTAGAGAAATGGAAATAAAAACAAAAATAAACAAATGGGATCTAATGAAACTTAAAAGCTTTTGCATAGCAAAGGATACCATAAAGAAGACTAAAAGACAACCCTCAGAATGGGAGAAAATATTTGCAAATGAAGCAACTGACAAAGGATTAATCTCCAAAATTTACAAGCAGCTCATGCAGCTCAAAAACAAAAAAACAAACAACCCAATCCAAAAATGGGCAGAAGAACTAAATAAACATTTCTCCAAAGAAGATACACAGATTGCCAACAAACACATGAAAGGATGCTCAACATCATTAATCATTAGAGAAATGCAAATCAAAACGACAATGAGGTATCATCTCACACCAGTTAGAATGGCCATCATCAAAAAATCTACAAACAATAAATGCTAGAGAGGGTGTGGAGAAAAGGGAACCCTCTTGCACTGTTGGTGGGAATGTAAATTGATACAGCCACTATGGAGAACAGTATGGAGGTTCCTTCAAAAACTAAAAATAGAACTACCATATGACCCAGCAATCACATTACTGTGCACAGACCCTGAGAAAACCATAATTCAAAAAGAGTCATGCACCACAATGTTCACTGCAGCTCTATTTACAATAGCCAGGACATGGAAGCAACCTAAGTGTCCATCGACAGATGAATGGATAAAGAAGATGTGGCACATATATACAATGGAATATTACTCAGACATAAAAAGAAATGAAATTGAGTTATTTGTAGTGAGGTGGATGGACCTAGAGTCTGTCATAGAGAGAGAAGTCAGAGAAAAACAAATGCCGTATGCTAACACATATATATGGAATCTAAAAAGAAAAAAAAAAAAGGTTCTGAAGAACCTAGGGGCAGGACAGGAATAAAGACGCAGGCGCAGAGAATGGACTTGAGGACAAGGGGAGGGGGAACGGTAAGCTGGGACGAAGTGAGAGAGTGGTATGGACATATATACACTACCAAATATAAAATAGATAGCTAATGGGAAGCAGCCACATAGCACAGGGAGATAAGCTCCTTGCTTTGTGACCACATAGAGGGGTGGGATAGGGAAGGTGGGAGGGAGACACAAGAGGGAGGAGATATGGGGATATATGTATATATATAGCTGATTCACTTTGTTACAAAGGAGAAACTAACACACCATTGTAAAGCAATTATACTCCAATAAAGATGTTCAAAAAATTTAAAAATTAAAAAAAAAATAAAAATTTTTTTAAGAAAACAAATTCAAGTCAAGACAACCTAAGAAACAACAAATTCAGCCTCTAGAACGTGGAAGAGGAGACTATATCCTGCATAAACAGTATGGTAAGGGCAAGGAAGCAAAAAGCATAATCTATTCCAAACGTTGGCAAAAACTTTTTTTTTTTTTGCGGTACACGGGCCTCTCACTGTTGTGGCCTCTCCCCGCTGAGGAGCACAGACTCCGGACGCGCAGGCTCAGTGGCCATGGCTCACGGGCCCAGCCGCTCCATGGGACGGGGGATCCTCCAAGACCGGGGCACGTACCCGTGTCCCCTGCATCGGCAGGCGGACTCTCAACCACTGCGCCACCAGGGAAGCCTGCAAAAACTTTTTTTAAAGGTGAAAAGTATTTTAGATTTTGCAAGCCTACAAAATATATATAACCATTTAAAGTGTAACCTCTGGAAGTGTAAAAAACATTCTTAGTTTGCAGGCTGTGAAAAAAACAGGTGATTGGTCAAATTTTGCTTACAGGACATAGTATGCTGACCTGCTCTATCCAAATAACTTCAAGTAGCTCATTAACACTTGTTATGGACTGAATGTTTGTGTGTGCATCCCCCAAAATATTCATATGTTGAAACTCTAACCCTCAATATGAGGATATTTGGAAATACGGCCTTTGGGAGATAATTAGGTTTAGACAAGGTCAGGATGGTGGGGACCCGATGATGGAATTAGTGTCCTTAGAGGAAGCAAAAGAGACCAGAGCACACACTCTCTCTCCCCACCATGTAAGGATTCTGTTAAAAGGTGAAGGGGGCCTTCACTAGGAACTGTATCTGCCAACACCTTGATCTAGGACTTCCAGACTCCAAAACTAAAAAATAAATGTCTCTGTTCAAGCCACTCAGCCTATGGTATTTTGTTACAGTAGCTAGAACTAAGACAACACTCAAACAGAGAGTAAGGGGAAGGGACAGAAATATATCTACATCATGAACAACTATTTCAGCCATCTTAAGGAGTTTGGACTGTATCTCAATGACAGGGATATGACTGTTGAGTTTTAAGAAGTGACAAATTGAGATCTGCATTAAAGAAACATTATTCTGGTTACAGCGTAGACAATGGATTTAAATGGGGGGAAAAAAAGCAGTTTTGTAGCTACTGCAGAATCCATGTGACATATGACAGCAGCCTGATATTAATTAGTGTCAGTGACAATGAAAGAATAGCAATTATAAGACACACTGAGGAGTTAGGATCTAAAGAACCAAAGTTAACTAAGAAGTAAAGAAAGAGCCATGAATGACTCCTTGGTTCCTGGATTTAGAAACAGGTGGGTGATTCCCATTCACTGAAATAAAGTACTGAAAAAGGATGACCAGATCTCATAGGAGATAAAAAATTAATAAATAATATTAGAACCTGACAGTTTTGACATGCCTGCTGCATCTTCAAGAAGACATGTCCACCAGACAACTAAATATACAGGGGAGTGGAGTTGAGGTGTGGGAGTCACTACCACATAGATGACAACTGAAAGTTGTTGAATAATGAGTTTGACAAGAGACACAATGCTGACTGAGAAGACTGGATTCTAATATCTGTCTTAGACAGTTTTTCCCACATTCCCATAGAAGGTCTCTGTTTCTCCAATGTCAGATTTTGAGAAGCGTTGTATCAGAGATATTATTAGACCTTTCAGAAAGGATTCAGGCAAAGAGATTAGAAAACAAATTATTATAATTTTTCTTCACTAGTGTAGAAATCTGTCATTTGCACAGCCTAGGAAATGCATTATTACAGGAAGAAAGGAAGCCATGTAAGCATGGAGACTGCTTAACATGGGAAAGTGTTTCTCTTCCATGTTTGTGATGGCAGGCTCTTCCTCTCAATGGCAAGCCTGCATTTGTTGGGAGCCAACATCCACACACACCTGGGAAACGATCTAGCACAGCCATTAGCTGGGAGTATGACAATGAAAACCTAAATCTGTATACTGTCTGGTTTCCAGAGGCTTCCCACAAATCTCATTGGAATTAAAACCCTGACTAAACACATATGAGCAGAAGTGCCATAGAACTCCCTTGGTCTCTGAGAATGCTTTTCCATTCAAAAAGAGTGAACTGTGAGATGGCGGGCCAGTGCTTCCTTAACGAGTTTCTCCTTCAGTAATACACTGAAGAAAGCCTAAATGTTTCTGGCAAATAAAGGACTTCATCACAAGTTTGTATTCATCACCATGCAGTAAAATTCACTTTTTCTTTTGGCATACAGTTTATGAATTTTAAAACACATATAACTTTGTGTAATCACCAAAATAATCAGG
Source organism: Kogia breviceps (assembly GCF_026419965.1). Classification (NCBI taxonomy): domain Eukaryota; kingdom Metazoa; phylum Chordata; class Mammalia; order Artiodactyla; family Physeteridae; genus Kogia; species Kogia breviceps. Next base: position 51,559,780 of record NC_081311.1, read on the forward strand.
ACACATAACAATTTCTTCACCCCAAGAAACTTCCTTGTACTATCCAGTTTTAATTACACCCTCTCCCACCCATCACCCCTAGCAGACAATGATCTGTTCTCCACCACTACAGTTGTGTTTTCTAAGAATGTCATATAAATGCAATCATACAGTATGTAACCTTTTTGGACTGGCTTATTTCACTCGGCAGAATGCCTTTATGATTAATCTAAATCACTGAATATATCAGTAACTCATTACTTTTTACTAGTGAATAGCATTCCATTGCATGGATGTAACAGTTTGTGCATCCATTTACTCACTGAAGTAAACTGGTTTTTCTAGTTTTTAGTTATTATAAATAAAGCTACTATGAACATTCATGTACAGGTTTTTGTGTGAATATAAGATTTCATTTCTCTAGATTAAATACCCAAGTGAGTAGGACTGTTCAGTGATATAGTGAGTTTATGTTTAACTTCATAAGAAATTGCTAAACCATTTCCCAGAATTGCTGTAACAATTTGCATTCTAATTATCATTGAGACTGGCCTTTCCCATATGCCCCTCCCCAGCTTGACTGCAGACTTAAAGTAGACCTTGTTCCCAGTGTGGGACTCTGCTACCTGGTTCCAAAGGGCACAGTGGCAAACTTATTCATGAAATACTGTGTTTGTCCACTCTAACCTGTCTGGGGTTACCTGAATGACTAACACAAAGTGCTTTTCTTTGTTTTGCCCAACTTGGAATTCACTCAGGCAGAAAAGCTGTGGGCACTGATCAAAACCACTGTAAGTCAAACAATCCACAATCACTCTGGGGCAAAAGATTACAGTTGATATAATAGAATACTAAAAGACTGAGAAAAAAGGCTGCAGAGAGAATTTCTTTGGGAAATCAGGTAATTCAAAAGTGCCATGTATGTTGGGAATTTAGAAAGCCACAAAAATGCCCAGGGCAGAATGTATTCTCAGTAAAGACCTAAGAAAGCCCAAAGCTTTCACCTCTGGCTGATTTCTAGGCCCAGAAAAAGTAGCAAGTGAAGGCTAAGGTAGAAATGTAAATGGTCAGGCTAAAGATTAAAGGAGTGCCCCAACACAGAGCCAATATGCAGACAGAGACACTGAATGGGTTTTTTTTTTTTTTAATTTTGACTGCAAGATCTTTTAATTCTCCTTCCTTTTAATTCTTTGTTCTTTCTCTGCCTCTTTCTCTTCTTCTTTTGCTTATTCCCTTCCTCTTCCTCTCACTCTTCCTCTCTCCCTCTTTTTTCTTTTCTTTCTTTTTATTTGCCATCTGGCATTCAAGGAAATCTCTGCATAAAACACTAAATAAACACAAGGTAAAGTAACACACACTTCATAGACCACACATGACAAGAAAAGAGGTTTTGGAAAAATAATTTAGAAAATTCACTAAAAAAAAAAAGGGGGCACTTCCCCAGTAGTCCAGTGGGTAAGACTCCATGCTCCCAACGCAGGGGGCCCGGGTTCAATCCCTGGTTGGAGAACTAAATCTCATATGCATGTGACAACTAAGAGTTCACATTCTGCAACTAAGAAGCCCACATGCCACAACTAAGAGTCCGCATGCCACAACAAAGATCCTGCATGCTGCAACTAAGACCCAGAGCAACTAAAAATAAATAAATAATAATTAAAAAAAAAAACAGCTATAGCCTAAAAAAGTAACAAAAACAAACCCTAAGGAAGATGAAGGATATGATTTCCAGTGTTGCTATATTAAAATATTTAAAATGACTAGTTTTCAACAAAAGCTTAGGGACATGCAAAGAAAGTATCATCCAGTCACAGAAAAAAAAACAAAAATTAACAGAAATGATCCCTGGGGAAGCCCAAGCACTGAACTTAATAGACAAAGGTTTTAAATCAACTATCTTAAATATGCTCAAACCTCAGGCAAAGTATATCTAACCAAGTACAGAATATCAGTGAAGATAAAGAACATAAAGGAATGAAAAATAAAAATTCTGGAGGTGAAAGTATAACAATTTAAGAGAAAAACTCCTAAATACATAAAACAAGTATTAACAAACACAAAAGAAGAAATTGACAGTAACACAATAATAGTAGAAGACTTTAAAACCCCACTTGCACCAACAGACAGATCATCCAGACAGAAAATCAATAAGGAAACACTGGCCTTAAAGAACATGTTAGACTCATTGAACTTAATAGCTATCTACAGGACATTCCATCCAAAAGAGCAAAATACACATTTTTTTCAAGTGCACATAACACATTCTCCAGGATAGATCATATACTAGGCCACAAAACTAGTCTCAAATTTAAGAAAACTGAAATCACATCAAGCATTTTTCCCACCACAACACTATGACAACTAGAAATCAACTACAAGAAAAAAAACTGAAAAAGACACAAACACGTGGAAGCTAAAGAATATGCTACTAAACAAACACTGGATCACAGAAGAAATCAAAGAAGAAAGAAAGAAAAAAAAAAAACCTGGAGACAAATGAAAATGGAAACACAATGCTCCAAAACCTATGGAATGCAGCAAAAGCAGTTCCAGGAAGGAAATTTATAGCAATACAAGAAAACATCCTCAACAAAATACTAGCAAACCAAATTCAACAATACATTAAAAGGATCATACACCTTGATCAAGTGGGATTTATCCCAGGGATGAAAAAATGGTTCAATATCTGTAAATGTGATACAACACATTAACAAATTGAAGAATAAAAACCATATGGTCATCTCAATAGATACAGAAAAAGCTTTTGAGAAAATTCAACATCCATTTATGATAAAAACTCTCCAGAAAGTGGGTATAGAGAGAATATAATAAAGGTCATATATGATAAGCCTAAAGAATATATCATACTCAGTAGTGAAAAGTTGAAAGCATTTCCTCTAAGATCAGGAACAAGACAAAGAAGCCCACTCTTGCCACTTTTATTCAACATAGTATTAGAAGTCCTAGACACAGCAATCAGACAAGAAAAAGAAAATAAATGGAAAGAACTAAAACTGTCACTGTTTGCAGATGACATACTATATATAGAAAATTCTAAGGACACCACCAAAAAACAGAATAAATGAATTCACTGAAGTGTCAGGAAATAAAATTAATATACAGAAATCTGCTGCATTTCTATACACTAACAACAAACTATCAGAAAGAGAAATTAAGAAAACAATCCCATTTACAACTGCATCAAAAAGAATAAAATACATAAGAATAAGACTTTTACTCTGAAAACTGTAAGATAATGATGAAAGAAATTGAAGATGACACAAACAAATGGAAAGATATATGTCCTCATGGACTGGAAGAATTAATATTGTTAAAATAATCATACTACCCAAGGCAATCTACAGATTGAATGCAACTTCTATCAAAATACCAATGGCGTTTTTCATAGAACTAGAAGAAATAATTCTAAAATTTGTGTGGAAACACAAAAGACCCTGAATCTTCATGACTTTGCATTTGGCAATAAATTCTTAGGTATGACATCAAAAGCAGAAGTAATAAAAGAAAAAATTAAATTGGATTCATCAAAATTAAAAACTTTTGTGCATCAAAGGACATTATCAATACAGTGAAAAGACAACCTACAGAATGAAAGAAAATATTTGCAAAACATATCTAATAAGACTCTAGTATCCAAGATACATAAACCCACAAATAATCCAATTTTTTAAGTGGCAAAGGACTTACATAGACTTTATCTGAAGAAGACATACAAATATCCAGCAAGCACATGAAAAGATGCTCAACATTATTATTCATTTGGTAAATGTAAATCAAAACCACAATGGAATACCACTTAATATCCAGTAGGTTGACTATAATAAATTTTTTTAAAAGACAGTAAACAAGTGTCATCAAGTACATAGAAAAACTGGAAAACTTATACATTGCTGGTGGGAATGTAAAATGATTCAGCTGCAATTAAAAAAAAAAAAAAACCAGTCCAGCAGCTCTTCAAAAAGTTAAACACAGAATTACTACATAAGCCAGCAATTTCACTCCAAGGTATATACACCTCAAAAATTTAAAGCAGGTACTCAAACAAACACATGTACATGCATGTTCATCGCAGCACTATTCACAACAGCAAAAAGGTAGAAACTGCCCATATGTCCTATGTCCATTAATGGATGAATGGAATGTACATGTGATGGACTATTATTCAGCTTTAACAAGGAATGGACTCCTGATACATGCTACAAAAATGTGGAAGAACTGCAAAAACACTATGGTAAGTAAAAGATCTGGGCACAAAAGGTCACATGTTGTATGATTCCACATATGAAATATCCAAAATAGGTAAATTCATACAGACAGAGAGCAGATTGATGGTTTCCAGAGGCTGGGGAGGGGTGAATAAGGAGTAACTACTTAAATGAGTACCAAGTTTACTTAAGGGTAATGAAATGTTTTGGAACTAGACAGAGGTAGTGGTTGCACAAAAAAATACTATTTATTGTAAATAAACAAAATGTTCACTTTAAAATGGTTAATTTTATGTTGAATGAAATTTCACTCAAGAATAAAAAAGACCTTTTGAAAATTAAAAAACATTGCTCAAATTTCTAAGAAAATTACTTGTACATTTAACCTTTGATCCAATATCACCATTCTATATATCTATCCCCAAAATACAAAAAGACAAGGCTACTTATTAAAGAACTAGTTGTAATAGCAAAAGCATAATAGATATGTTTAGAAGCTGAGGGGTGGTAAATATATTCATATTTGCTTACTTTTTCTAAAAAAAAAAAAAGAATAAAAAATTAATTTAAAACTTTTAAACAAATATCTGTATTTTTATACTCCTTCCCCTACCTTAGCCTCTATAATATGCTCTTCTTATGTAATACGAATGTTATTTGGGTGTTTGTGTTGTTTCCAATATTCTACTATCGCAAATAATGCTTAAACGAATCCCTAAAAGTCAAAAGTAAAATAATATACACAAACCTATGTATCAAGTTCATGGAATAACCATTCAGAGAGAAACTATTTCAAATAGAAAAAGAAAGAAAGAAAGAAAAAAAAAATCCTCAAGCTGTTTTCAAGAATTATATTGTTAGTGACGGAATTATTGAATATCGAATAAACAACCTAACTTTTTTGCACTTAAAGCAATTAGAGAAAGAAGAACAAAAAAATCCCAAATTTAGCAGAAGGAAAGAAATCATAAAGATCAGATCACAAATAAATGAAAAAGAAATGAAGTAAACAATAGCAAAGATCAATAAAAGTAAAAGCTGGTTCTTTGAGAAGATAAATGAAATTGATAAACCATTAGCCAGACTCATCAAGAATAAAAGGGAGAAGTCTCAAATCAATAGAATTAGAAATGAAAAAGGAGATGTAACAACTGACACTGCAGAAATACAAAAGATTATTAGAGATTACTACAAGCAACTGTATGCCAATAAAATGGACAACCTGGAAGAAATGGACAAATTCTTAGAAATGCACAACCTGCTGAGACTGAACCAGGAAGAAATAGAAAATATGAACAGACCAATCACAAGCACTGAAATTGAAACTGTAATTAAAAATCTTCCAACAAACAAAAGCCCAGGACCAGATGGCTTCACAGGCGAATTCTATCAAACATTTAGAGAAGAGCTAACACCTATCCTTCTCAAACTCTTCCAAAAGACAGCAGAGGAAGGAACACTCCCAAACTCATTCTATGAGGCCACCATCACCCTGATACCAAAACCAGACAAAGACGTCACAAAGAAAGAAAACTACAGGCCAATATCACTGATGAACATAGATGCAAAAATCCTCAACAAAATATTAGCAAACAGAATCCAACAGCACATTAAAAGGATCATACACCATGATCAAGTGGGGTTTATTCCAGGAATGCAAGGATTCTTCAATATATGCAAATCAATCAACGTGATACACTATATCAACAAACTGAAGGAGAAAAACCATATGATCATCTCAATAGATGCAGAGAAAGCTTTTGACAAAATTCAACACTCATTTATGATAAAAACCCTGCAGAAAGTAGGCATACAGGGAACTTTCCTCAACATAATAAAGGCCATATATGACAAACTCACAGCCAGCATCGTTCTCAATGGTGAAAAACTGAAACCATTTCCACTAAGATCAGGAACAAGACAAGGTTGCCCACTCTCACCACTCTTATTCAACATAGTTTTGGAAGTTCTAGCCACAGCAATCAGAGAAGAAAAAGAAATAAAAGGAATCCAAATAGGAAAGGAAGAAGTAAAGCTGTCACTGTTTGCAGATGACATGATACTATACATAGAGAATCCTAAGGATGCTACCAGAAAACTACTAGAGCTAATCAATGAATTTGGTAAAGTTGCAGGATACAAAATTAATGCACAGAAATCTCTGGCATTCTTATACACTAATGATGAAAAATCTGAGAGTGAAATTAAGAAAACACTCCCATTTACTATCGCAACAAAAAGAATAAAATATCTAGGAATAAACCTACCTAAGGAGACAAAAGACTTGTATGCAGAAAACTATAAGACACTGATGAAAGAAATTAAAGATGATACAAATAGGTGGAGAAATATACCATGTTCTTGGATTGGAAGAATCAACATTGTGAAAATGACTCTACTACCCAAAGCAATCTACAAATTCAATGCTATTCCTATCAAATTACCACTGGCATTTTTTACAGAACTAGAACAAAAAATTTCACAATTTGTATGGAAACACAAAAGACCCCGAATAGCCAAAGCAATCCTGAGAACGAAAAATGGAGCTGGAGGAATCAGGCTCTCCAACTTCAAACAATACTACAAATACAGTAATCAAGACAGTATGGTACTGGCACAAAAACAGAAATATAGATCAATGGAACAGGATAGAAAGCCCAGAGATTTACTCACGCTCATAGGTTCACCTTATTTTTGATAAAGGATGCAAGAATATATAGTGGAGAAAAGACAGCCTCTTCAATAAGTGGTGCTGGGAAAACAGGACAGCTACATGTAAAAGAACGAAATTAGAACACTCCCTAACACCATACACAAAATTAAAGTCAAAATGGATTAATGACCTGAATGTAAGGCCAGACACTATCAAACTCTTAGAGGAAAACATAGGCAGAACACTCTATGACATAAATCACAGCAAGATCCTTTTTGACCCATCTCCTAGAGAAATGGAAATAAAAACAAAAATAAACAAATGGGACCTAATGAAACTTCAAAGTTTTTGCACAGCAAAGGATACCATAAACAAGACCAAAAGACAACCCTCAGAATGGGAGAAAATATTTGCAAATGAAGCAACTGACAAAGGATTAATCTCCAAAACTTATAAGCAACTCATGCAGCTCAATAACAAAAAAACAAACAACCCAATCCAAAAATGGGCAGAAGAACTAAATAGACATTTCTCCAAAGAAGATATACAGATTGCTAACAAACACATGAAAGAATGCTCAACATCATTAATCATTAGAGAAATGCAAATCAAAACTACAATGAGATATCATCTCACACCGCCATCATCAAAAACTCTAGAAACAATAAATGCTGGAGAGGGTGTGAAGAAAAGGGAACCCTCTTGCACTGCTGGTGGGAATGTAAATTGATACAGCCACTATGGAGAACAGTATGGAGGTTCCTTAAAAAACTAAAAATAGAACTATCATACGACCCAGCAATCCCACTACTGGGCATATACCCTGAGAAAACCATAATTCAAAAAGAGTTATGTACCAAAATGTTCATTGCAGCTCTATTTACGATAGCCAGGACATGGAAGCAACCTAAGTGTCCATCAACAGATGAATGGATAAAGAAGATGTGGCACATATATACAATGGAATATTACTCAGCCATAAAAAGAAATGAAACTGAGTTATTTGTAATGAGGTGGATAGACCTGGAGTCTGTCATACAGAGTGAATTAAGTCAGAGGGAGAAAAACAAATACCGTATGCTAACACATATATATGAATTCTAAGGCAAAAAAAATGTGTCACGAAGTGATTAGTGGTAAGACGGGAATAAAACACAGACTTACTAGAGCATGGACTTGAGGATATGGGGAGAGGGAAGGGTAAGCTGTGACGAAGTGAGAGAGTGGCAGGGACATATATACACTACCAAATGTAAATTAGATAGCTAGTGGGAAGCTGCGGCATAGCACAGGGAGATCACCTCTGTGCTTTGTGACCACATAGAGGGGTGGGATAGGGAGGGTGGGAGAGAGGGTAATGCAAGAGGGAAGAGATATGGGAACATAAGTATATGTATAACTGATTCACTTTGTTGCAAAGGAAAAACTAACACACTATTGTAGAACCGTTATACTCCAATAAAGATGTTTAAAAAAAAAAAAAAGAATTATATTGTTAGTGGTGGAATTATTGGGTTGGCCAAAAAGTTCGTTCAGGTTTTTCCATAACATCTTACAGAAAATTACAATATTTTTCTCAGACCCTCATAGGACAATAATCCCATCAACTTTGCATTCCTAACAGTAGCCTCTATTAAAATTTCACCAAATAGTTTTGATTCACAACACTAGATAGGGCATATCCTTTTCCACAAAACATTCAGCTAAGACGACCAACTACTTCACATAAAGCCTGTTTAAAGTTTCACTTGAATTTTCACCTTAATCCCATCAACCAATGCACTACTATTTTCTCTCAGTCTAAAAGTGGTCCCAGTTAAGACATGTTCATCAACATGTATTGATACCAAAGTACATGGGGGTCTGTGTCAAGGAGTCCCAGAAAGATCTCTTCTACACCTGGTGACCATTTTATCCACTCACATACATAAGGCCTTAGGTTCCCAGAGGGGAACAGTTAAGATCCAAAGGATCCTATCCCTTCTGTCAATCTTCATTTTGACTAATCTACCAGACCACTGTCCCAGGTGATTCCAGGTCAGGTTTCTCAAATCCACCCTTGCCTTTAAGCTTTTAAAATTCCTCCAAACTGGGATAAATAGAGTGGTATTGTTGAGGCCCCTTTAAAGCTGTAGAACCAGCATTAGCTCCCATTGGTACACTCAATCTTCAACACTGCTGCATTAACACCTTTGTCTTAACTTCATCAATGTCCAATATATTCACTACATTTCTCATAAACATTGACCCCTGATGGGACAAATCCCTTGGCTCTCCCCTTCTGTTTTCCTCCCTTTTCTTGTTAATGACTTTTTTTTTTTCATCTTTAACATCAATAAGGGAAACCGAGACAACAAATCTAGTAACATTTCTCAGCTGCTTGGTTTTACAACAGTATTGTTTCATGAGGTGCCCATGTAAAAGGGGCTCTCTTAATCACAAGAATTACCCATGACCTGGTTATGGGGCATATTCAGTAGATAAATAACCTTTATAGGACAATCATCAAGTAAGTCCAGCATGGCTTGCTATGAAGTGCACATACTCTTCATCTGTGGTGTTCCACTTGGCATTTATAGAAGAAACACAGTCTCTCTTCTCAGATAAACAGACTTTACAGCAAGTTTTATCCAGTCCACCAGGCTACCTACTCCCTCAGGTAACCTACTATGGACAGCCATCTGTGATTGTTCTACAGTGAGCTGTGGGTCCTATGTCAACCCAATATTCTCTTCCACTCTGTAGCATTCAAAACCAAAGATACTACCCCTAAATTAGTCACTCTTGCAATTCATTTTACTAAAAGTTCTTCAGGAAGTTGATGACACAGATCCACAAAATAAGACTACTCCTTGGCACTATAACCCCTGGTGTTTCAGTAGTTTCTTGGGTTTTCCCTCTCCCTAACTGGACCACCTTCCTGGTACCCAGAGTTCATAACAGTACTGCCTTTTGTCCTAGAATAATCTCTCCCATTAGGGGTGACTTTAAAGCTACTGGTGGTAGATCAGAATGACAGAAATCTAAGCTTGGCCCAGCATCAGGATCAGTCCCAGCACTCTATATTACTTTCACTTTAACTATTACAAGTAACAGTAGCCAACACATTATATATTTAGTTTGCTTCTTATTATTCTGCATTTCCTTCTATTACCAGTGAGCTACCTCATTGGGGATTGTGTCTCCCACCGTTTCTAAATTCTATTCCACAACTTTTGCCTTTAGTAATGGATCATAGCACAGCTGCAGTTTCATATCATGAGTGACTAGACAGCCATCCAAGAATCAAAATTTCTTCATCCCCAGTCCTTTCATCCTTTCTCTTCCCACATGCTTCAGTGAGGCAGGGTTATCTAGCATATTCCACTTTTTCTGACACCAACTACAAGGACTTTTGACACCAATGATCCAGAGTTAGGACAAACTTCACAGGTTAAGGGCACAGTCTTCCACAAGACTGACATTAAATCAGACATCACTGGCCAAAAAAGCTCAGGGGTTCCCAGGCCCTGTATGTCCTACTAACTGCCTAAAAATGCAGAGGTTCCCATGACTCCCTCAGGTTATTCACTAGAACAACTCACAGAACTCAGGAAAGCAATATACTTTATGATAAGTTGTATTATAGCCAAAATGGTATAAATCAGGACAAACCAAAAGAAGAGACACAGAGGGCAAAGCTTAGGATGGTCCCAAATGCAAAGCCTCTGTGTTCTCTCCCCATGGAGTCAGAACAGGTCACCTTGGCACACGGATGAGCAACATATGCAGAGAGTGTGGTTAACTAGGGATGTTCACTTGAGATTCAGTGTCCAGAGTTTTTATTGTAGTTTCATTACGAAAGCATGCATGGTTGAATCACTGGCCATTTGGCTGAACTCAATGGCCAGCCCACTTCCCCTGCTCCCCAGAGATCAGACTAATAGCAGAGGGCTCAACACCCCAACCCTCTAATCACATGTTTGGTTTTTCTTGCATGGCCTACCCTGACCCTGAGCCGCCATTAGCATAAACTAGTAGGGCCCACAGTGAACAAAAACACTCTTATCACTTGGGAAATTCCAAAGATGTAGAGGCTCCCATGCAGGAACTAGGAACAAAAGCCAGCTGAATTCTTCTTGTTATACAACACAAGACTTACTATAAGACATAACAAGACAGTAATCAAGACAGAATGTGACTGGCAAAAGAACAGACATGTAGATCAACAAAAAAGAACAGAGAGCTCAAAAGTAGACCCACACAAATACACTCAACTCATTCTGACGAAAGAGCAACAGCAATTTAATGCAGAAAGGATAGTCTTCTCAACAAATAGTGCTGGAATTCTTAGACAAAAGTTTATGCAAAAAATTAACTCAAACATAGGTGTTACACAAAAATTAACTCAATATGGATCACAGACCAGAATGTAAAATACAATACTATAAAACTTCTTGAAGTAGAAAAACTACATGACCTTGATCTGTGAAAGAAAAAAATTAAGTTGGAATTTATTTAAATGTTTGGTCTGTAAAGGACACTTTTTTTTTAACATCTTTATTGGAGTATAATTGCTTTACAATGGTGTGTTAGTTTCTGCTCTATAACAAAGTGAATCAGCTATACATATACATATATCCCCATATCTCCTCCCTCTTGAGTCTCCCTCCCACCCTCCCTATCCCACCCCTCTAGGTGGACACAAAGCACAAAGCTGATCTCCCTGTGCTATGTGGCTGCTTCCCACTAGATATCTATTTTACATTTGGTACTGTATATATGTGAAGGACACTTTCAAGAGAATGAAAAGACAAAGCACAGGCTGGGAAACACATGCAAAATACATATCTGATAAAAGACATATCCAAAATATACAAAGAACTCTTAAGACTCAACAGTAAGAAATGAATTTTAAAATGGGCAAAAGATCCAAACTGACACTTAAAGATATACAGATGACAAGCATATGAAAAGATGCTCAACATCATTTGTCATTAGGGAATTGTAAATTAAAACAATAACAGGACACCACTATACACCTATTAGAATGCCTAAAACACAAAACACTGACAATACCAATTGCTGGTAAGGACACAGAGGACCTAGAACTCTCACTCACTGCCAGGGGAAATGCAAAATGTTATAGCTACTTTGCAAAACAGTTTGGCAGTTTCTTATAAGGCTAAACAGTCTCACCACGTGATTAAGCATTTGCACTCTTTGGTATTTTCCCAAATGAGTTGAAAACACCTGTCCATATAAATACCTGCATGTGAATATTTATAGCAGCTTTATTCATAATGGCCAAAAATGAAGCAACCAACATGTCCTTTGATAGCTGAATGGATAAACAAACTGTGGTACAATGCAATATTATTCATCAATAAAAAGAAATGAGGTAGCAAGCCACGGAAAGACCCCGATGTATCTTAAATTCATATTGCTAAATGAAAGAAACCAATATGAAAAAGCTATGTGCTGTATGATTTCAATTATATGACATTCTTAAAAAGACAAAATTATAGAGATGGTCTATACATTAGTGTTTGCAAGGGGTTCACTGCAGGGAGGGATAAACACATAAAATATAGGGGACATTTTATGGATGGTGAAACTATTCTTTATGATACAAGACATTAAGCATTTATCAAAATTCAATGATCTCTATAGCACAAAGAGTAAATCTTAATGCATGCATATTTTTTTAAGTTTATGAAACAACCTCACTGAAGAAGGTGAAGGGAATAAAGCACTGTCCAAAGTAACTGTGGAAATGAATGAAGTCTGCAAGACTAAAGGCAAAGGAATTCTATATAAACACGTTACTTTAACTGATAAAGGTGTTTCCTAGGGGGCTACAAATTAACAGTTCTAAAGTGACTAATCATTGAGGTTAGAACAGCAACTTCAACAACTCCTAAAATTCATAAAAGTCATTTAACTCCTCAGCCTCAGTGTCCTCACTAACCATAACTAGTTTATAACATCTATCTGATACAACTCACAGAATTCAGTATTTTCTTCATAAATATTACTAACTATGCATCTACTCTATGCCAGGTCCTATGCTAGGTAGTGAACTAATTACCCTTTTTTTTTTCTTCAACAAACTACTTTTATTTTTTAAATTCATTTTTATTGGAGTATAGTTGATTTATAATGTTGTGTTAGTTTCTGCTGTACAGAAAAGTGAATCAGTTATACATATACATATATCCACTCTTTTTTTTTTTTCCGGTATGCGGGCCTCTCACTGCTGTGGCCTCTCCCGTTGTAGAGCACAGGCTCCAGATGTGCAGATCCAGCGGCCATGGCTCACGGGCCCAGACACTCCGCGGCACGTGGGATCTTACCGGACCCGGACACAAACCCGCGTCCCCTGCATCAGCAGGCAGACTCTCAACCACTGCGCCACCAGGGAAGCCTCCACTCTTTTTTAGATTCGTTTCCCATATAGGTTATTACAGAGTACTGAGTAGAGTTCCCTGTGCTATACAGTAGGTTTTTATTAGTTATTTTACATATAGTAGTGTACATATGTCAATCCCAATCTCCCAACTTACCCCTCCCCTGCCTTTTCTCCCTTGGTAACCATAAGACAAACTACTTTTAAATTCACTAACTTTTTCTCTGAAACACAGGCTTTGACCCAGGAGTTTAGACAGTCCAATAATTCCATGTTTATGAAAAAAGAAAAAATGCTCAGAAAAAAATACTCTACTCATGGTCCCAGTACATAGACAGGAAGTGTGTATAAAGATCTGAAATACAGATATTGATATAATATTTAAATTATATCTGTCTATTCTAAAATCTGATTTGTAAACATCACTTGTCTTTCTGATTTGAGATACAGGATTTTTCTTCCTTTCCACTTTAATTCCACAGCTTCATCTCTAATTACTCTCTACTTCACACTTTATACTATTAGTGTGCAGATATTCCTCTCATACATCACAATTTTGTGATCCCTCCGGGTCATTGTACATGCTATTCTTTATGCCTAAAATGCTCACCTTCCCTTTTCCTTGACCAGTTGGTCAACTTTGTATCCATTTTTCAAAACTCAACTCAGATGTCACTTCCTCTTAGTATATCATGCACATGCTAACACAGCATGCATGATAACACTTAAAAATTATACTATGATTATCTATTTATATTTGCCTATCATACTAGATATTGAATTCATAAAGGACAAAGACAGCCTTATGCATATTCAGTAATTTCATCACTTAACAGTGTGCCTGAGACGTAGCAGAAGCTCAATAAATAATTACTGAATTGAACTTCATATTAAACAGATTTAATCTACAAGAAACAATATAGAGTGAAGAAAAACATTATGTTTAAAGGGTCACAACAACCATGTGTGATAAATTTAAACTTTGTTTTTAAACTTAAAAGTTACATTAACAGGCCAGAAAAGAAGCTATGCTAGTAGTTAAATGGACATGGGAGATTCACTAGTCTAGCTAAAAAAAAGGAAATTAAGAAAAATTTAGTTTCCTCATCTCATTCCGTCCCCTTATCTGTAAAATAGTTAAATGAGTTGGATTATATTCCTTCTATGCATTCAAGTTCTGTATTCTGTATCAGAGCATACTGAAAATATTAATGTCAGTTTGAGATTTTCATTTACCTATATTAGGAGGGTCTCAACTTTCTGTAAGCTGTCCCCTCCACTATCACACCTATGCTAATGTCACATTTTCAGTTACTTGCAACCTGCTATTATGACACGTGGTATCTTAGAAACTTACTTTGTAAACAGGTTATGTCACAATGTGTATGGAAAAATACTGATAATATTAAACATTATATGTAGTTTAAAGGTTTCCATTTATTTTTTATTATTATTATTATTATTATTTTTGTGGTATGCGGGCCTCACTGTTGTGGCCTCTCCCGTTGTGGAGCACAGGCTCCGGACGCTCAGGCTCAGCGGCCATGGCTCACGGGCCCAGCCGCTCCGCGGCATGTGGGATCTTCCCAGACCGGGGCATGAACCCGTGTCCCCTGCATCGGCAGGCGGATTCTCAACCACCGCGCCACCAGGGAAGCCCCTATTTTTAATTAAATGGCATGTCATCATGGCATCCATTTCAACAAGTATATATTGAGTCTTTATTTAGTGCCAGAAACCTAAAAGAGTGATGAGAGAGAGAAATATCAACTATATTAAAGACATGTAGTAGGAACTAGAGATTAAAAGCAACTAGACAGACCTGTATAAAGTGAGAACAGACCATGGAGAGCCAGTCAAGGAGTTTACATTTGACATTATAAGGAATGGGAAAATCATCAGGAAAATAACAAGTCAAACTGACAATTTAGGATGATTCTGGCAGAATGAATGAGAGCAACAGTACTAATCATAACTTCTAAATGGGAGGAGGTGACACTTTTCTGCCCTACCGTCAATGAGTAACTGAATTTCATCAGCTGTACTCTCTAAACCCGTTTTCAAAATTGCTGACCCCACTACATCTTCACTCTGCCGACACTTTAGCCCAAGCCACTACCACCCCTCACTTGAATGACAGCTTCCAGCATACTTTCTCTCTCTCTTCTAACTCAATCTTTTTTTCAAAAAATTTATTTATTTATATTTTTGGCTGTGCGCAGGCTCTCTCTAGTTGTGGCTACTCTTTGCTGCGGTGCGCGGGCCTCCCATTGCAGTGGCCTCTCCTGTTGTGGAGCACGGGCTCCAGGTGCACAGGCCTCAGCAGTTGTGGCCTGCGGGCTCCAGAACACAAGGCCCAGCAGCTGTGGCACACGGGCCCAGGAGCTTCATGGCATGTGGGACCTTCCCAGACCAGGGCTCGAACCCGTGTCCCCTGCATTGGCAGACCGATTCTTAACCACTGTGCCACCAGGGAAGCCCCCTAATTCAATCTTTATACAGAGTATTTTTAAAATGTGAATCCAATTGTGTCCCTTTCCAGCTTAAAATCCTCCAACAGCTCCCCTTCAATTTTTAGGATAAAGATTCAAACCCTTTGTGCTCCATAAAAGCTCTATACTAATAGCCTCCTCTCTCCTGCAACTCCTCCCCTCTGTGTCAGTGCTCAGGCCATACTGGCCTTCTCATATTTCCCCAAACACTCCATGATCCCTTCCTACTTGAAGGCATTTCCATATGCTGTTTACTAAAACACCTGACATTCTTCCAATTACATATACACTTTTTACCTACTGTATCCCTGGGCCAACTAAGCCTAAACATCATTTCCTGAAAAAGCCTTACCTTACACTCACACCAGACCAGGTTTTCCAATAATACACTTTCACACTTTGTAATTCTCCTTTGTAGCACTTTCTCCACATATCAATTGAAGATAATTAATGAGTTAGCTAAATATTTCAACTACATGTGCCTTAATAGAATATAAGCACGAAAACAGATCCTACAGCTTTCTTGATCACTGTATCCTCAGTGCTCTGCACATGATGGTCAAATATGTTAAATGGATTGATGGATACCTTCCACCGGGGGTCAGAGGAAGAACGGCAGAGCAATGACAACAAAGAGAAAACTAAATGCCTAAAAATTTTCCATAGATTTTTATTTGTTTTAAAAAGTTAATTTCTGAATCTTTAAAATTATCTGCAGTGTTCTAAAGTAGGGGTCAGCAAACGTCTTCTCAAAGCCCAGATAGTAAATATTTAGGTTTGTGTGCAATAGTCTCTATTGTAACTACGCAATACTGCCACAGTAGCATGAAAGCAGCCACAGACTACATGTAAATTAAACTTTACATATATGTAAATTTACTTACAAAAATGGGTGGGCAGCCTCAAGGCTGTAGCTTGCTGGTCCCTGTTAATATACCCCAAAGAAACAGGAAACAGAAATTAAAGCCAAATAAAACTAAATATGAAAAATAAAAACCAAATTTGATATTCTAGTATTCCTCTGCTACATTTCTAGACTACAGGAAATTCCAAAATTCAGTGCAAAAAACCTACGGGAGTCCTATTCCCACATAAATTACTGCTAAGAATATTATGATATTCAGCATACATTTAAGTCTCAATAAAGTCTAGCAACATCAGCCACGAAGGCAGAAACCCAAATCTAGCCAGCTGTTCCCTTAGTAAAACACAGGTAAAAAAAATGTGTAATAAAATGTGTTAGTATCATGAGGCATAACTACCTACTAATGTGTCAAAAGCATTCAAGCAAGAATTTGAATCTACATTTCAAAGTAAAAAAGGTTCTATTTAAATGATAAGGTTAAACCTGCCTACTATGTGAACATAAGTCAAGGCTGATAAAATAGAAAAATAAAGCTAGACACTTCCAGGGAAAATCTGGTTCAACCACTTCTTTAGCCTTCCATAAAAATCCTTCCAAAAATAAAAGCACTCCATGTGATGATTTAAAATTATCAATCCCTAAATGTAACAGTGTTAGGAAATCAGTCATTGTGACATTGTAATTCAATTCCTCTGCAATGAGAGCTCTTATATTGGTCACAGCACGACAGCAAAGAGGGTTGTGATTCGCTGTACAACAGTGGAAAATGTTTTTGCCTCTAATTGTTCACATACAATATGATTTGGACAATATTTACTAACAAAAAAAATGCTGTATTTCATGTTCAAAAAAGTTAAATGTCGACTAAAAGTTTCCTGAGTTTTAAAATGCTCAGTTATCCTGAGCAGATATAAGGCTGAAAAA
This sequence comes from Kogia breviceps, assembly GCF_026419965.1. NCBI lineage: Eukaryota > Metazoa > Chordata > Mammalia > Artiodactyla > Physeteridae > Kogia > Kogia breviceps. The sequence goes on from NC_081311.1 coordinate 51,577,307, forward strand.
ACAAGAATACCAGACTGAGAGTACAACAGTCAGCAAGCTAGTTCCCAACCTATCAATATAAGTTTACTCAATGCATCTAAACTCATCCAAATCTGAAGCAAGAGTTAGTAACTGGTCCATAGTTACTTCAAAGGATTATTACAAAAATATAAAAGATGATAAATTAAAAATATACTTACTGAAGCAAACAAAGATAACTTCGAACCAGTACCTATGTCAGAGTCCTCAAGACCACCCCCAGGTTAGATGGTTCACAAGAAGGACTCACAGGACTCAGCAGTCATAGATATTCACAGTTAAGATTTGTTCCAGCACAAGGACACAAAACAAAATAAAAAAAGGAAAAGGCACATTGGACAAAGTTGAAGAAATGAAGTATAAGCTTCCAAGAGTCCTCTCCCAGTGGAATCGCAGTGTATGCTTAATTCCTCCAGCAACAAGTTGTAACAACACGTAAAAAGTGTTGTCTATTACAGACGTTCCTAAGAAATTCAGTTGTTTTTATTGAGGGCTGGTGACATGGGCACCCTCTGCCTAGGACATTCCAGAACCCCAGAAGGAAAGCAGGTACGCAGCATAAACCACACGCACAGTTGAGGCACAGTGAACCACTCTTTATCACTTAGGGAAAGTTTTGTATCACAGTAAGGGAACTTTTTACCAGCAAAGGGCCAGCTAAGGATAGGCAATCTCAGGCCTGCTATGTTGTCTTTTTTGCACAACAAGTATATTATGAAAGAATATTACTGAGGGTAAATTATTATGCCTCATACCAACTTCATATGGATTAAAGTCTTAAATGTAAAAAAATGAAAGACAACAGAAAAATAATAAATGGCTAACATTTGTTGAGCTCTTGCTATTTCCCTGGCATTAAGTATTTTGTATGACCTTACTTAGTATTATTAAGTAATAATACTTAGTAATACTAAGTATTATTACTAAGTATTATGTATGACCTTACTTAAGGTTCACAGCAATTCCAGGGGTTAGTCCGAGAAGATACTCAAAATACTCAACAACCATTATTATCACATGGCTGTTAAAACATTCAGGCATGTACTTCCTAATATCAGCCCTGTAGATATGTACTGTTATTATCTCCATTTTATTAAAAAAGAAAAAAAGGAACAGAGCATCCAAAGATATACAACTAGTACATGACAGTGATGGGATTTTTAATCTAGCGTGTCTCAGAGCCCTGGCTCTTGTCTTTATTACACACACACACACACACACACACACACACACACACACACACACAGTAAAAACCATAAAGAAAAACATTACTAAATTTAATTACATGAAAATTTAAAACTATACATGGTAAAGGCAACAAAAAAAGTCAGAAGCCAATGGCTCAGAGAGGATATTTGTGACACATTTAATAAGAATTAAATTCAGACCACACAAGAAACTTTTTCTTATCAATAAGAAAAAGACAAACAACTCAGTAGAAAAATCAGTAAATAAGTAATACACAGAAAAGGAAACCAAACAACCAGTAAACATATGAAAAAATTATAAAATTAATAGTGATGTAGATGCAAATTAAAATGAGTATCATTTCATACTCAACAGACTGGCTAACATTTTAAAGTCAAATAGCAAGCGAGCTAAGATGAGGAGCAAAAGAAATTTTCATTCACTGCTGCAAAGTATAAATTAGTAGAACCATTTTAGGAAGATATTTGGCAGCATCTGGTAAAGCTGAATATCCACAGATCCTCTGATCCAGTAATGCTATCCCTAGGTTTATATCCTAGAGAAATCCTGACGTATATGATCAAAGAAACATGAGTAAGAATGTTCACTGCTGCACTGTCTTGATATTATTAGTGAGGAATAACTTGAATGTCCATTAGCAGAGGAACGAAGAGCAAAAAAATGGTATATTTAAATGATATTTTACAGTAGTAAAAATAAATGAAACAGACCTATAATATAAATACACAGGTACTGCAAAGACATAAAACTGAGTAAAAAAAAATCACAGAACATCATGTATCACTTATATAAGTTGTAAAACAGACATACAAAATAATATCACGTATTATCCACAGATACATAAATGCATTAAAGGTTAAAAAAAAGATGGCCTATACAACATGGTTTAGAATTCATTGTTTTAAAGTAAGACACATTAGAAGAAACTCATTTTTATACTTGCTACTAGGGTGCTAATGAATGAATTAGCAGGAATCAGTAATCAGGAATGAAAACGTGAACATCACTACAAGACCATAAGGATGTTCAAAAAAAAATAAGACAATCCTGAACAACCTTCACCAACAAATGACATCTTAGATGAAATGGACAAGTTCTCAAAACCAACACAAGAAGAAATATATATATAAACCTTAATGGGCCAACTTCTATTTTAAAAATTAAATCTGTTCTTAAAATTCTTTTCACAAAGAAAACACCAGGTCCAAAAGGTTTCATTGGTGAATTCTTTTAAGCATTTAAGGAAGAAGCCACATGAACTGTACATAAACTCTTCAAAGGGAAAAAAAAAAGTAACACTTTTCAACCCATTTATAAAGCCAACATAAACCTGATACCAGAACACCACAAGAATACCCCCTCCCCCACAAAAGAGGAAAATTACAAAGCAATCTTGCTCATGAACATAAATACAAAAAAATGAACATAAATACATATTCAATATTAGGAAATCAACAACATTTATTATAAGAGGATAGTACATCATACTCAAGTGCCAAGTAAATCTATTCCAGGGATGGAATGGTGGTTTAATATTTGAAAATCAATAAATACAATCTAGGGAATTCCCTGGAAGTCCAGTGGTTAGGACTCTACACTTCCACTGCAGGGGGCACGGGTTCAGTCCCTGGTTGGGGAACTAAGATCCTGCAAGCGGCACAGCACGGCCCCAAAAAAAAAGAAATGCAATCTACCACACTAACAGAAATAATAATAAGAATTTAATCATTTCAATAAATGTAGAGAAAGTGTTTGATAAAAAAATTAACATTCACTTACAACAAAAATTCAGAGGGAACTTCTTTAATCTGATGAAAAATATATAACCCCCCCACACACACACATATGCACACACACAAATATTAATGGTGAGCTATTAAAATTTTCCTAAAATTCTATCACCGTTTCAATCCAACATTGTGTTGGAGGTTCTAACCAGTGCAATAAAGGGTGGGGTGGGAGGGGGGTTAGGAGGGATGTTGAGCCTTTGCAAATGGTATCATTGTATAGTGTATGTAGAAATTCCAAAAACATTCACAGGCAAATTATCAAAACTAGTAAGTGGACTTACCAAGGTCACTGAAAAAACAGGTCAAAATATAAAAATCAAGTATTTTTATATACAAAAAACTCAGGAAATAAAATTTTTAAAGTGGTACCATTTATAGCAACCAAATCAAATATCTAAAAATAATGCAAATATGTATAAAATTTTACAGAAAAATACAAAAAAAGTTAGCAATAAATATTTCTTAAAGTCCCAAATAAATGGAGGAACAGACCACACCCATAAAGTAGAAGACTCACTATAGTAAATATGTCATTTCTCCCCAAATTGATCTATAAATTCAATGCAATCCCATTCAAAATCCCTATAGGTTCTTTGCAGAAACTGACAAACTCATTCTAACATTTAAATAGATTACAAAAAGCCAACTAGGGAAACCATGGGAAAGAACAAAACTAGAAGAATTACACTATCAGACGTCAATACTTATTTTAAAGCTACAACAATTAAAGCAGTGTAGCACTGACACAAGGATAAACAAAGAGACCAATGAACTAAAAGACAGGCAAGAAATACATACAGTTACTGACTTACGACAAAGAAAAACCTACAGTAGAGTAGGAAAAATATGACTTCTCCAAAAAAAGAAAAAAAATTAATCTTGACCTCTACCTCATATCACGCACAAAAATAATTCCCAGGTGGCTTGTAGACCTTAATATGAAAGGTTAAAAAACAAAGCTTTTAAAAATAAACATTGGAATATACCTTCATAACTTCAGAGTAGACAAAAAATTCTCACAGTGCAAAAAGTGCTAATAATAAAGGAAAAATGTTAAATTGTTAAATTCTACTCATCAAAAGACACTATTAAAAGGTTTTAAAAGCAATCCATATATATAAAAATGTATACACATATGTGTATATATATAAAATTTATATCCAAAATATATAAAGGATTTTTACAAACCAATTAAGAAAAAATACATAAAGCCCAACAGAAGGCACTTCACAGAAGAGTATATACTAGTGGCAAACAAGTAGTTACCACAAACCACAGGACAAAAATCTCAATGCAATACTACCATACCCCCACTAGAATAGCAAAAATACAAAAAAAAAAAAAAAAGACAACATATAAAGTATAAACTAGAAAGTGGAATTTCTGGAATGCTTATTTACTGCTAGTGAGAGTTTAAACTGATACAACCACTCTGGAAAACTGAAAGCATCTAAAGCTATAGACATAAGTATACCCTATAATCCAGCAATTAATTCCTCTCCTACATATTTTGTGAACAGAAATGCATAAATGTTCACCAAAAAACATGTTGCAAAATCTTCACAGCAGAAGCAGTAGCCCAAAACCAGATACAATCTAAATGTCTATCAATAGCAGAATAAAATAACTTATAATATATTCACACAATGGATTATTATGTAACAAGAAGAATGAGCAAACAACAACTAACAAATATGCATATAACTTTTATTGGAAGAAGCCAGATATAAATAACCCATGTCTATAATTCTACTCATATTGAATTCAGGAATAGGCAAAACTAAGCTACAGCAATAGAAACCAGAACAGTGGTTGCTCCTGGGGTGGGGTAACAGAATGACTGAAGAGCACAAGAAATATTCTGGTGTGCTGGAAATATTCTGTATCATAAATGTGGATGATTGTTAAACAAGTACACACATTTTCAAAATTCCCTATGCTATATGCAAAAGAATTGTACATGTTATTGTATTTAAATTATGCCCCAACAAACCACTGTCAATATTTAAGCAAAAAAAAAAAAAAAAAAAATAGCCTAGATTCTAGACAAGTGCTATGCAAAGTAGTCCGTCTACAAACTGTTAGGACCTATGACAAGATAAGGAGTTTGCACCAGACTGCATCAACACACTGCTTTCTTCAAAGAGAAAGTCAGCTGAACTAAACAATGATTTGAACTAAACTGTTAGTTGTGGACACAGCTGACTCACGTTCTAGTGAAGGCTCCTAACCTCAACCTGGACCGGAATGAGCACTGTTGTAAAGAACCACCATAGTGGTGCTTGCGGAGAAGGACACAAGATTAGGAAATGTCTTTGGTGAGACAAAGGAGGCAATGGAGAGACAAAGGAAATGAGAACAGGCCAAAGTTCTTTTTGAGTAAGTTAGATATACTCTTTTAGAAAAAGGAGGAAGAAACAGAAAAAGTGAGATAATTTAAATAAAAATATAAGATAACAGAGTTAATTCCAAGTATATCAATAAATGTAAACATAAAGGACCAAATTCACCAGTTAAAAGCAAAAGACAGATTGTATTTTTTAAAAAATAATAATCTATTTGCTATATATCAAAAGAGCTGATAGTGAAAGGATAGAAAATATATAAATAAAACTGGTAAAATATACTAATTCTGAAAAAAAAGAGGCCTTAAGACAAAAAGCATGAGGGTTAGAGAGGATCACTAAACAATGTCTGAAAGTCCAATTCACCAAGAAAACAATTCTAAACAGGTACACATGTAACAAAATTAATTTAAAATAGAAAAAAGCAAACAGCTGATAGAATTTTAGAACATAAATGGTAAATCCACTATCACAGTAGATCTTAACACACTCTTTCCAACTTTTACCATCAATTCTCCATCGTTTCTCAGACTATCTTCCTCTTAGATCCGAAGAGAATGACACAGACACCATTCCGTTCCAAAGCACAGAATGAACACTTTTGTGGTCTCCCATCCCATATACACAAGGCAAATGATCAAGGAGGAAATTCATGGATCTCAGAGACTAATGGTCAATTCAGATGTGTACTGAACTCTTCCAGAGGCTATTTCATCATTTATGTTACAAAAACTGTGAACTATCTGAAAAATGTCAGGTACTAGGCGGATGACTGCTGCCATCTACTGGACACAATGGTCATTTCAACTTCAATCATATGCGCTTAAAAAGTCCTAGTAAGAGAGCACATAAGGCCCTAAACTGTAATCTTTTCTGAACCTCCTTTATCTAACAAAATAAGAGATGTTGCCTCTAAATTAAGTACGTGTCCTCTCCATGTCTGTGCAATTTAACAAGCCTCTGGTAACAACATTTGTTTTTTTCCAAAAAATTACATCACCTGAAGTCTACCTGGAATTTAATATATCCACAAAGACTACCAATTTTCCCATACAACTACTGGAAAATTGATTTTATATACTCAGTAACTACAGGGGATAACCTTAATCACACCAACTATACTTTACTCACATAGCATATAATCCACATTACTTGCAATTTTTCTTAAAATATGCATGTATAAAATATATGGTAGCTCCTCTAGTGCTCATCCATATCTGGTGTCCTTGCCTACCAGGCACACAGGAAAATTACACTTCCTGCCCACTCAGTACATAAGATTAGTTCCGGTCAGTATGTTGTGAGTAAAAGTGCCATATGCCACCTGCAGGCCACAGCAGTAACTGCATGTGTGAGACCCTCTGGCAGTAACTGCATGTGAGATCCTTGTTACCAGAGTGACAAAGGGTCTCAAAAGGCCATGGTGAAGCCCCAAGATCAAAGCAGCTTAGAACACTGAAGACAGTTGCCATAGAGAGTTGTCCAGACCTACAACAGACATTTTAAGAGTAAAAAATAAACTTGTATTGTGTTAAGTCACTGAGAGTTGGCACTGAGAATGTTAGCACAGCCTAGCCGAGGATTTCTCATCAGCAGCACTATTTACATCTTGGGCTGGATAAATCTTTGTTGTGGGTGCTATCCTGTGCATTACAGGATGTTAAGCAGTATCCCGGTGTCTACCCATTAGTTGCCAGCAGCATCCTTCAATGTGACAACCAAAAATGTCTCCAGACATTGCCTTCCCCTACTGAGAACCACTAGCCTAGCTTAACCTGAACAGTACAGTGTGTCCATATGAATATATATGTGTGTATTTATTTACATACAGCTGACCTTTGAACAACATGGGGTTAGAGGTGCTGACCCTCCACACAGTCGAAAATCCACATTTAACTTACAATCGGCCCTCTACGTACAATCGGCCATCTATATATACGCCGTTCTTCCATACCCGCATTTCCGCATCCGCAAATTCAACCAACCACAGATTGTAGTATTTTTACTATTGAAAGATTCACATATAAGTGGACCCTTGTAGTTGGAACCCATGTTATTCAAGGGTCAACTATATTATGAATATGTGTGTATGAGAACATATTTAACTTGTGCTATATTATACAAATATATGCTTTATTATGTATTAAGACCAGATGTTTTGTAGGGCCTTAAGAGATATGAATTCTCATTTCTCAAACTAGGAAAGTTATTAGTTCATAAAGTTAAAAAATCCAATCAATATCGCAAGTCTCTCTATAGCAAAGTAAACAAAATGTTCAAAAATGGTATATAAATCCATACATACTATGCTGTTCATCTCAGAGGACTCATAGCTCCCAACTGGGTGGACATTTCCAATGGGCTCCAAGCCCTCTTCATCCCACATGTACGTTCCATCAGAGCTATCAGATGGAGAGAGTTCAAATGAAGAACCAGCTCTGTAATCTGTATCTGGTGAAATCAAGTTGTTTCCAGAAGCATGTTTTGAACATTCACTCCTGTCTTCAGTTGATTTTATAAAAGAGAGGGAAAAGAAGTTATTAATTCACAAAAATATAATTATTTCTCAGGTTCAAAAAATATAAGCTTTAATCATTTGATATATTATAGTAAAAAAGTTGGCAAAAAAGTATTCATAACTAGCATCTTCTAAATCTAAACAATAAAAAAATCAAGATGCAAAATCTTAAAAATAACCTACTGAAATATTTCCCAATAAAGAAAATTCATTAAGCCATCTTTCACTTCTGCAATATTTCTAGAAATGTACATAAAGCCTCATATTCTTTGAATATTTCCTAAGATATTTATTTTTAAACACTGCCCAGGAAACTCTTTACTCTGTGTATATCATTTAACCTTGCAGTTGACTCCTTATAAGGAAATAACTTGCTCCAGCAGTCACTCCTAACTAGAAGACCCTCAGACAGTCAAGGGTTTATGCATATCTCCAGGGATGGCCTAGTCCCTCAACCAGACTACATGCCTATACCCAAACCGTCAGTTTGTTCCTTTTTCAGGCCAGATGGGCACAGAGATACATTTTCTCCAGTATTTAGCACCAGGATTACCAAGTATAAAAAGAAATGTTTAACAGGTGCTTTCTCACTCTCCTCAATTAAAAAAATAAAGCTCCTCTGAAAGTTTAACTATTAAGTCTACTAAGCAAGAAATCTAAGTCTTCCTTTAAAAAAAATGAAAATTGCCTAGGATAAAAAATTCATTAGATTGGACATAACCTATATTAGTCCATTTACCCTTTGGTACAGCTTTACTCTTAACAAACAGTAGTGATCTACTACCCTAAAGGAAGAGATGGTTTAAAACAGGCTGCCACTGATTGGAGGAAGCAGGGAAAAAAAATAATTTTGAAGCAAGCAGGAATAAGCCTGTGTGACAAAGAAGAGCAAAGGTAAAATACCATATGGGAATGAATGTTTTTATGGATGTTGTTTTAGCATGAAAAATAGAACAAGGGACAAAAGTCACAAGGAAGGTAAATGTTGCCCCATTCCAATTTTGTCTAGATCCATCCTTCCATGAAATTGTTAGTATCCTGGCCAGAAGATAATCCTAAGTGTAAATTCAGTTCTATTATATAGGAGAAAACAAAAAATATTAAGGACATTAATATTTACCAGAGACACTTATATCTATCCACTCATCAGTTTTACTGAAGGATTTTTCATTTTCCTTGGGGGAATCAAATATATCCTTTGGTGGTACATTTTCACACTTTTCTTCTTTGAGAGAAATTTCCTCTGGAGTCACTCTAGTTCTGTTGGAATCTTCTATATCTATAAAATCATCGCTGAAGTCTTCACTTAAATCATTCTTATCAGAAGATGACAGAGAAGACAATGAAATGTCATCCACATCATCACTCAGGTATCTAATTTTAGCATCATGCTTCACGGTCTGGTCATTTTCTGTTCTATAACTATCATTTTCAATTAGTTCTTGGTCCTTATCCTTAGCTCTGTCCTTAGCCACAAGTGCAGCGTCTTCCTCTATACATGTGTCAGCCAGTGAATTTTTATTACCATCAACTGTGATAGTCCCAGAAAATGGAGGTCGGCCAGATTTCAGTAGAGAGGGATGAACCATCCTATAACCCAAAGTGGAAGTTACACCCGGGCCATTTGGTAAAGCCAACTTCTTTCCACCAGCAGCATAAGGCCTATTAAATCCATACCTTAAATGTTCATTCCCATTGAGTACTTCCGACTGCCGAGAATCTCTTGTTAGCATACTCGACCTTAGAGGCACTCTAATGGGTAGCTGTTGATTCTGATAAGGCTTTGTCAGATCTGCAGCTCTATTGAAGGAATGTGATCTGGTTATAGATGAAGGTGGAAGGAATGAATTCTGAATGGAATGTGAAAAACTCTGTGACCTAACCATTTTTTCACAAGCAAGAGATTTAATATTATCTAGGGATTGTGCTAAGCTTTCTCCAGAACTGCTTCTGGTGGCACAGGAGTTTGCTCTAGGCCTTTGTATGCTACCAGCTGATCGGTTTCCATAAAATCCATTCAACTGTGATTTTGGAGCACTGACTGAAGTATATGAAGTCCTTCCTAATAATGTGCCTTTGGTGAATTTACCCAAATTAGACGGTCCAGACAAAGACTTTTGGTTTAACTCTTCTGCAGATGACACAAACATAGTAGATGGCTTTGCTAACTTTGATGTGAGTAAAGAAATACTTTTCAAACCTCCCTTCATCCCATTTTTATCAAACATTCCTTGAGCAGGTGCATGTTTTTCAGGATCAATTTCTTTATCTTGTGAACTCTGAGTACCGTTAGGCTCTTCAGGAATTTGTGCACTAAATTGGTATTTATTTGCCGTTCTCCAGTTAAATGAATGGGACAATGAACAATCAGAGCCATTATTTTTGATGTAACTTTTGGCATTGCTACTCTTGGAAGTTCCCAATAAATTAACAGGTTTTCCATTTGGCATTGGCTGCAGTGTACTTCTTACAGGTTTTGTTCCATACTTTGGCAACTTGGAACCCAAAAAAGTCTTGATTTGTGTTTTTTCTTCCATGAGCTATATGGTGCATTTGTTCTTAAAATTTGACAAAATCTGAGGAGACAAAAAAGCAGATTAAACATTTCTAAATAAGGATAATTACATGGATTTACATAATATGAATGCATATTCTTAAATAATTAAATGCAGTATAAACCAAAAGTTACTCATAATTCCTACAGAACTCTTAATAAATACTGATTACACTAATTAATAACTTTATGTTACAAGAAAATAAACATTTTTGTAAACCCTTTTATTAACTTGGGCTATGGATGATGATAGCAAAATCCAGAAATAATAAAATTAGACTATCAAATTTGTATTAAAAAATAACACTTCTACAGCACATCTTCCAATTTCCAATCCAAATTATTTTTTCCATTTTGGGTAATATTATTTCCTTTAAAAATAAAAACGTGGCTTTGGTTGTTTTCTTAAGTGCACTTGATGTTATAAAAACTGGAATACATTTGAAAACTTACATTATTAAAGTTACAGGAAGGATGTAGATAAAGAATCCAATAGCACCAAAAAAATTCTTCTGGCATCAAGGGCTGAAATATCAGCTGTCATTTTAAGGAAATATCTCAAAAGAATTTCTATCCAGTAATATAAACATACATTACAGTTAGTGCCAGGGTGAGAAGTATAATGATTTAATAACATTGATTAGTCCATTAATCTCAACCTCTCAAATTTATTTTTTTGAATATTTATTTATTTGGTTGCACCGGGTCTTAGTCGCAGCAGGCAGGCTCCTTAGTTGTGGCATGTGAACTCTTAGCTGCAGCATGCATGCGGGATCTAGTTCCCTGACCAGGGATTGAACCTGGGACTCCTGCATAGGGAGCATGAAGTCTTATCCATTGCACTACCAGGGAAGTCCCTCAAATTATTTTAAAGGTAATAAAAAACAACAAAAAGGTTCAATGAACACAAAAGAGCATAAAAATAAAAAGTGTCCTCTATTTGAGTAACTTTAATAAATTATAATATATCATCTGATGAGATTACAAAAATGAGATAAAAATATTAAAATGCCCTAACATTAACAAAAATATAATATGGTCACTATATGTTCACTGTGGTTATATAAAAATGTTGTAACACCACATACAAAGCAAAATTCAAATTAAAAAAAACACATGCCTTAGAGTCACTGATTTTTTTAAAAATTATGTACCTTAAGACACTGTCTTCAACTTGTTGGTTTTATTTTTTTCAATTAAAAAAATTGATTCCAAATCACTCCTGACATTAAGACTTAGAGAGCTTCTAGAGTATATAAGTGTTATTAATCATGTCAAAAGTAAATATTTAGAAAATCATACAGACTTTTAAGTAAAGATAGTGGGATGAAAAAGAATTACAGAACTTCCTATCCCCAGTATCTAATAAAAGAGACAGACTAGGGCTTCCCTGGTGGTGCAGTGGTTGGGAATCTGCCTGCCAATTCAGGGGACAAGGGTTCAAGCCTTGGTTCGGGAAGTTCCCACGTGCCATGGAGCAGAGAAGCCCACACGCCACAACTACTGAGCCTGTGCTCTAGAGCCCGTGAGCTACAACTACAGAAGCCCCGTGCCTAGAGCCTGTGCTCCTTAACAAGAGAAGCCACCGCAATGAGAAGCCCGCGCACCGAAACAAAGAGTAGCCCCTGCTCGCCACAACTAGTGAAAGGCCACGCGCAGACCCAAAGCAGCCAAAAATAAATAAATTAATTAATTTTTTTTAAAAAAGAGACAGACTATACATACGTGTGTGTCATTTTTCAGCCAAAAATCCACCAGCTACAGTCAAATAAGAAAATGCTTAAACTAAAAATCTCTAAACTTTAAAAAGTAGTGGCTAGAAAAAGATTCTGCAGTGTGATCTGGCTCCTAGCCTGATTACACTGCCTAGAAGAAATAATGAGAAAAATTGGTGAGTTAATAAAACTTGAAAATTTTAATATATAAATATATTAATATTTTAATAAATATCCTCCGGTTTGGATAGAAAGACCTGATTTGACATGCCCTAGAAAAGTCCAGGAGAACACCTTCAGCACAGAAGCTTTAAAACCTAAGCTGAGACAGGCAGAGTGGTCACCAGAACCTGTTGACTTCCAAGGCATTCTTCTGAGTTAAGGAAAGGGTCTGAAGCCCCTAGAAATGTACTACACCCTGGGCAGGATGGAATAAGGCCAGTGCAGGACACTTAACAAAATCTAAGGACACAGAGAGCCTGGAGCCCCAGAAGAACTCTCCCCCCACCACCACCTTATATCCTTCAACTACAGAGAAGCAGAGAATAAAACACACTGCTCAAAAGATGTATTGAGGGGGTACAGTAAAAGGAGAAGACAAAGTCATAGCTAAGATGAGGATGGCATCAAGGAGAACTCACCCATGTTATATCAGGGCAGATACAAAGTCTTGACTTCACTATCCAAGTCTTTACCTAGCAAGATATAAAGAAAAGGCCATGCAACTGTATAAACAAGAGGGTGGAAGGAAGAGGAAAGAAAAGAAGAACCTAGTCTGAAAGAAAACATAACACAGGAAAATAAGGAAATCCCCAGTGAGTTCTTTGTAACAGAAAACAACCTAATAAGCACATACATTTAGTAAATCAAAAGCTCAAAGATAAAAAGACAAAACAGGTAAATTGAAAAGAAAAGCTATGGAGCTAAGAAAATCAATTAAGAACAATGAATTTGAAAAAAAAAGCAAGAAAAAGAACCAAACACTGCAAATCAAACTAATGGCAAGAAAAATCATAAGATAACTTAAGTACTGAGGAGAAAAAAAGACAGAGACACCAAGGCAATCAGATAGAATAAGTAGGACAGAGACTAAATAGAAAGATAGGGGCTTCCCTGGTGGCGCAGTGGTTGAGAGTCCGCCTGCCGATGCAGGGGACACGGGTTCGTGCCCCGGTCCGGAAAGATCCCACATGCCATGGAGCGGCTGGGCCTGTGAGCCATGGCCGCTGGGCCTGTGTGTTTGGAGCCTGCGCCCCGCAATGGGAGAGGCCACAGCAGTGAGAGGCCCGTGTACCACACACACAAAAAAAAAAAAAAAAGAAAAAAAAGAAAAGAAAAAATAAATAGAAAGATAATTAGTATCCCTGAAGTAGAATAAACAAATAGAAGAGAAAAAGCAGGTAGACATGATAGAAAATAGCCCTAAAATAAAGGTGAAGAAAGTCTACAAAAGGAAAGGAAAAATACAATAAACCATAGATCCAAATACATATCTAAATTAAATTAATAAAACATCAAGGATAAAGAAATAATTCTCTGGGAATGCAGATTGAAAAAAATCATTTTGTAAAGAAAATTTTAAGACTTTTGAATAAGCAAAAAAGATCCTTCTGATGAAATGTTGCAGCTTCTAGGGATAATTTAATCCTACAGGAATTGTCATTGGACTATTTTACAACTCTGTAAAGATAAAGGTTAACATATAGAAAACTAATGGTAAAGCACACAATTCTTGTCTACAGACATGCAAATAAATTCTGCCCATTTCAGTTGACTTCTCTCCACCATGATGGAAGAAGCCAGCTTTGCAAATTCACTTCAATATTCCTGATCTATAAATGTACTTGGCCTTCGCATTCTCCCTTGAACCAGCTATAACATATCTCTGACTCCCTCATTAGTGATGAGATAAATAAAACCTTTAACATGTTCATTTGATACCTGAATAGGAGTCATGATTTAATTCTCTTCTAAAATTTATCCTTAGTAGTTTTGGAAATTCCACCAAGATACCCAGTGGATTCACCTGACAGAGCTAGGTAACTTCTTTGCCAGAACAGTACACCTCACAGGCAGCTCAAGCCCAGACATTTGTCTCCCAGAAGTGAGCTAAGAACAGCAACAGAACTTTGTTAACTGTGCTTTCTATTTTAACTTTCCTCTCTTCTAATTTTGTTTTTGTTTTTAGTTTATTTATAGTCAGTAAGTTATTCTCTGTTGGTGATAACAGTGATTCAGAATTTGATTTTATGGACTGTCATTCAGTGATCTCTGTAAACAAATTAATGGTTTATACAGATCTGTGTTGGGTGAGAGAAAAAGAAGAATCTGATTCATTAGTCACCTGTTCACTTATCTCTTTTGTTTACCTATCGAGCTCAAATCAATTAAGAATTTCATGCCAACCAGAAAGGAGAATAGCTCTTCGGTATCTGGAAAGGTCAGGGTTTGTGTTTGTTAACTCTGTAGCCATGGCCAAAATTGGAGAACTGGAAAAAAATAAGCTCTCTCAGTGTCTGTATGGCTATGTGTCTATTAATTCAAAAAATTCTTTGGGCTTCCCTGGTGGCACAGTGGTTGAAAATCCGCCTGCCTATGCAGGGGACACGGGTTCGTGCCCTGGTCCACGAAGATCCCACATGACACAGAGCGGCTAGGACCGTGAGCCATGGCTGCTGAGCCTGCGCATCCGGAGCCTGTGCTCCGCAATGTGGAAGTCCACAACAGTGAGGCCCGCATACCGCAAAAAAAAAAAGTCTTTACCTCTCATTTTGAGTACATAATGCTTTCCTACCCTCAGAGGGTATTAATAAATTAGATTATAAAGCCTCTTAAAGTAGCTCTGTTCCAACTGGCTTATAAATATGCACTATTTTATAAATTGAATTACCAAAATTCCCAGAAAATAAGCAAATTGATCTTCTAATATTTTAAATGTATTATTATTATTATTTTTTTTTGCGGTACACAGGCCTCTCACCGCTGTGGCCCCTCCCACTGCAGAGCACAGGCCCTGGACACGCAGGCCCAGCGGTCATGGCCCACAGGCCCAGCGGCTCCACAGCATGTGGGATCCTCCCAGACCGGGGCACAAACCGGCGTCCCCTGCATCGACAGGCGGACTCCCAACCACTGCGCCACCAGGGAAGCCCTAAATGTGTTATATTTTTTAAAATTATTCTTACAGAAATTAACTCAGGTTTTAAGAACCAAGTTCATATAATTAAGGTAAATGGCAAACAAAAATAGTTTAATAAAATAGGTTTATCTTCTGCTTTTTTTAATCAATGTTAATATAATACAAACATACATCTTTATTCCATTAGAGTAACTTTCTAAAACGTATATAGGCTTACTGATCAAATAAGCCAGTAATACTCACACACAATGTTTAAGACTATGAAAATGTAAAACTGTGTTTAAACTGAATGACTATTCTGACAAACTTTTCATTTCAACAGTAATTATGTTTTATAGTATGTCAGCTTACAAATAATTTCCAAGAACTTTAAGGTAACAAAAGCTTAGACTAATATTAAACTGAATTAATTAGTGGATAATCACTGGCTTGCTAGATCATTTCTAAGTAAGAATATTAAAACTGGTTACTAAGCATAATTTCAATTTTATATGCTTTTGCTTCTTGTTATTGTGTGCTACAGAAAGACTCTCTTTGGGACATGTAAATGAACATGTTCATTTTTGCTACTTTGAGAAATTGTACACTAGATCCCTTTTTTTTTTTTTTTTTTCAGTACGCAGGTCTCTCACTGCTGTGGCCTCTCCCATTGCAGAGCATAGGCTCCGGACGCGCAGGCTCAGTGGCCATGGCTCACGGGCCCAGCCGCTCTGCAGCATGTGGGATCCTCCCGGACCGGGGCACGAACCCATGTCCCCTGCATCAGCAGGCGGACTCTCAACCACTGCGCCACCAGGGAAGCCCTAGATCCCATTTTTATAAAAGTAACATGCCAGATAGATAAATAAACAGAAGATATCACAGAGAGATGTGCGTGCAACTATATATTTAAACACACAAACTGTTAATAGTGATTACCATTAGGGAAGTGAGAATTAGGTGAAAAGAAGACTTCTTTTCACCTTTAAATCGTTATTGTTTAAATACTTTAAATATGCCCATACTTTTGCCATTTAAAACATGTTAACTACATTTTAAAAATTAAAAAAATTTATTCAGTATCAAACAAGACTCTTAAACAGTTTAATATTACCAAACAATTATTTAAAATTAAGTTTAATATTACACAAAATATACTTAAGACATAAAAACAGAAGTTTGGATAAAACACAAAAAAGGATTTTTTTAGTCAACAGACATTATTTTTTCATAAATTACCATTTCAATTTCTCCAGACTTCAACCTCAATTTAATGTTTCACTTATCAATTTTATCTTTAAAATTTTATTCTACATTCACCATATCCATTCCACAATTCTAGTTCTTACCCTCATCTCTTTCTGCATTACTAAAAAGTCTTCCTACGTTATCAAGATTCCAACTCCACTTCTATTCAAACTGTCAAAACAGTTATTCTCTCAAAGCACAGATCTGATCAGGTCATTCTATAGATTAAAAATCACGTGTGGCCCAGGAACAACAAAATAAAATCCAAAACCCACTGTACAGAGATCAAGCTTCTCTATTTGCTTCTACCCTATCACTGCAGTACTATACATTCTAGCCAAGATACATTGTCTATCATTCCCCAAAATCCATCCTATATTTTGTACCTTCTATGCCTTTGCTAAAGTTGTAAAGACCACCTTGAAGATCTTACCCTCCAAGTCCAAAATCATTTACACTCACAAACCTTTCCAGTTAAAATTAATTTTGTATCCTTCTCTATTCCCTTCACACCAATAATAGAGCTGAGTCTGTCTTATAATTGTGTGCATGTTTATTTGACCCATAAGAAAGTATGAGAGCATAAACTGTGCCTGCTATAGGATCACAGCTATGATAGATCCTCAACTTTTAAGTAAACTCATAATCTTAGTGCAAATTAATTTAATAAATAGTAAGCCAAGACTGAAAAGTAATTTCATTTTGTGGGCCTGTGACTGATTGGTAGTAGTGGCCTTGAGCAATACATTGAGGACTCTGAGGTGAAACCTAGACTCTGTGGTAAAGAATCTTGATCAAACAGCAATATCTGCCATGAGCAGGAAAAGGGACAGCATATCCATGCCAGATGACTGCCATCCTCATTTTCTGATAATGACCTTTACCACAAAACACACTCCACACCTACAAATACTTTCAGGGTGACTATAAGAAAACTGGTAATGATATTGGATATAAGGGTCATTCTGCAAATCATTAAATAACACACATTAAAGATTCTGTCCTCTGGTGAGTCATCTGTGAGTCAGAAAGGCTTTAACATTTCCCTGCCAGTCACAAGTAGTCTGAAAACAGAACACTCTATTTTTTCACTTCTCTATGCTTCTACCTGACTGTCTGAAATGAGGGTAATATATGTTATCCCCCAAGAACATCTTAACTATTAATAACTTAGAGGCACAAGATAAGCCCACAAGAAAGACACACTGTTACTACAACATGTTTAGGGTGCTATCACGTGGGGGGGGGCGGAGATTAGAACCTAAATGTACTATTTCCTATCAAGATTATTTACTGATTTCTAAATGCACAAATAACTGCAACATAATTGATATCAATCATCTTGGACTGTGGTCTTAAAACTAAGCTAATCTGACAGCTCAACTCTATAAAGTTTCCATATTTGCTTATGTTATGAATATTGTCACTTCATTTGTTGATTAGCTACCTTCTGTCTTTAAATATTCATGAAACTTTCTCCTATACTTATTTATAACTCTGAAGTGAAATAAAACAGACATTGTGAATCTGCTTCATTTTAGTAGCTGTGCTGTCTTTGCTACACTTTACCTGATATGCAGTTGGTTAAGCAATTAAAAAATGCAGTCATAAGTCTGAAAAAGTACATGTTGACTACATCATCTAATGATATAATCTTCTCTGAAATACATTTAACATTGTCTGTGAGCGTTAGTTTTATGCTGAACTAAGAGTAATACCTGGTACAAGGCCTGGAAATCTGAGATTTTGAGTTACTTTCTGTAAGAATAATTTTTTTAAGTATAGCACATTTAAAGTATGGTAGTTCACATTTGAAAGAATTTTCAAAACTACTTATAAATTCTTTTTTAAAAAAATTATAAATCAAAGTTTTTTGCTTTTAAAAGGAATCCACATTGGATAAGAAGGGAAAAGAAGGAGCAAATATTCCTGAGCACTTTTATAACAGGTAACATCCTTACCACTTTGTCCCTGTTAATTGTTTAATCTTCCTAATATTATAAGGTGGTAGATTTCATTCTACTTTAAACAGATAAACCAAGATTCAGAAAGGCTTAAACACTTGTCCAATGTCACAAGTTCATAAATTACTTAAGAGAATTCAGGTTCAACTCTACCTGATTCCAGGATCCAGGCAGACTGCCTTCCTGACAAAGGAATGAAATACTGAGAAGTTTACTGATAGCTAGGGACAACAGTGAAGGAAGGAACTGGATAGCTAAGGTTAGAGAAGCATGAAGACTGCAAAGAACCTAGGTACTGATTAAAGAAGTTTCTGCAAAGGAACAAGTAAGAGCTTTCTCTTTTTCAAATTCCTTTCATATCAATTACCTTATCATCTGAGGAACCACCCACTCATATTCTTTTTTTTAGTTTTTCAAATAGCTTTTTAGAAGGTATGAAATGCATACATTTTAGGGATTTTACATAGGCATAAATTCACCACTGAATCCAAGAGCAGTTAACTGAACAACAATGCTGATGACTACATGCCCCTACCAGTCACTTCTTGAAACTTGCTTTCTCATTCAGATAACTACATTTAATTTAAAAACAAAAAAAAATTTTTTTTTTACCTTGTGTTACCCAACCATTTCCCTCATATCCTCTTCTCCCATGTTTTTTCTGGCTGTCATCTACGTCAAGTTGATTCAAAGCCTTGATTATAGCAATTAAATAAGTAAAAATAACACCTTCAAAAGTAAAGGTTTCAAACAATACAACTTCATTCCAGATTCTTCATGGTTTTAAAGAGTGCACACTGAGCTCAACCCAAAACCCCATTTTATTTACTTTTTTAATCAAGCTGATCTTTTTGTCCTCTAGTTACAAGTTTTTACTCAGGCAGATGGGGATCAAAGCAACTTGTGAAAGTTAGTCTCAAAATGAATTTGTGGTTTAGGAACATTAAATGATGTTATTAAATGCAGATTCAAAGTATATTACTTCCTGAAACTTTAATTTAAGGAACAAAGAGAATACTAGCAGCTAAAGAAGAACTGGAAGCTCCCCTGGCCAACCACAAAAGCTCTCTCTCCAAATTTTATTATTTAGTTTAGGTAAAACTCAATAACTGCGTAGGGCATTCAAATGAATGTGGACTCCTATTTCTTGTCAACAAGCCAAGAAGCGTTCCTCAGATCACTCCAGGTTTATGTTCCCTTCACTGGAAACCAAGTTCTTTGAGAATACAAACTATGCCTTTCACTCTTCTGTTTCCTCACTGTGGCCCT
The DNA here is from genome assembly GCF_026419965.1 of Kogia breviceps. Classification (NCBI taxonomy): domain Eukaryota; kingdom Metazoa; phylum Chordata; class Mammalia; order Artiodactyla; family Physeteridae; genus Kogia; species Kogia breviceps. The sequence continues at coordinate 51,597,055 of NC_081311.1, forward strand.
AGGACATAGGCTCGCACATAATTGGCATTTTATAAATGCAGGTTGAAAGCAAGAAAAATGTATCCCTTAACAGTGATTTTCTGAGAATTTCGTTAGTTTTACCTCAAATCAACAATATAAGCATTTAGGGCTTCCCTGATGGCGCAGTGGTTGAGAATCCACCTGCCAATGCAGGGAACACAGGTTCGAGCCCTGGTCCGGGAAGATCTCACATGCCACAGAGCAAGTAAGTCCATGCACCACAACTACTGAGCCTGCACTCTAGAGCCCGTGAGCCACAACTACTGAGCCCACGTGCCACAACTACTGAGCCCGCGTGCCTAGAGCCCGTCCTCTGCAACAAGAGAAGCCACTGCAATGAGAAGCCCATGCACCACAATGAAGAGTAGCCCCCACTAGCCACCAACTAGAGAAAACCGGCGTGTAGCAAAAAAGACCCAATACAGACAAAAATAAATAAATTAAATAAATTTTTTTAAAACCAATATAAGCATTTATATGTATAAAGCATAACACAGCATAACACAAGTACAAGCTTCTGTTTATAATCTCCTATTTTCCTAGATAAAACAGGTACCCAAATTCATGATACTGATTTTTTTCCCACCCCTCCACAAACCACACTGGGTTATTAAACCCAAAGAAAAAGCCAATCTCCTCCCTGTTAGCTTTCTTGCTTAAGAATTTATTCTAATTTGGAATCTCATTCCCTATTCATACCCATGGCACCTAACTCTTCAAGTTTTTTCCAAGAAACCTACAACTTTTGGCATAAAACATTATTTTAAAAAAATAAATTACAAAAGAAATGGGACAATCTCAGTCGGATTGTGCTCTTTATATGTTCTGTGTGATTTAATTACAAAGTATTTTAGATAATTACTCTGCAACTTTTTATAGAACTAGGATACTCATATTTTAACATTTTTAAAAAGTAAAAATCCTTAAACTAGTTAACAGCATTTAATCAGTCCCCAGAGGTATTGGCACTGATAATCTTATTGATTTTGTAAAAATCAGAGTGATTAAAGTTAGGTACAATATTTGCATCTATAACTTGATCATGATGTAAGGCATAGGACCACTGAATATAAAAGCAATCTTATTGTGCTTAGGTCTATCACAATTCAACTTCTTCCTCTGCAGGGAAGCCCCACTTAATTCACTGCATACCTCCACCTCAGATTACTTAACACTTTTTTATTAAGCATCTATGAGACAAGATCCTAAAAAATAAACAAAGTAGGATATAATGCCTGCCAGGAGAAGCATATGATCTGGCAAAGGAAGGAATGTTTTCATCATGGTCATGACTTAGAATACATTAATTCAGTCATCAAACATGTATTGAAAGCCTTTTTGAAGACATTTATTGAAAGATTTATTACAAATCAGGCTCTGTGCTAGAGGATGTGGACACAACAGACACTCCAATATGGAGAAAAAGACATATAGACAAGAAAAGGGCAATGAAGTGCTATAATTGCTGTAGGAGAGTATATGGGGTAGTACATGAGGGCACAAAAAAGAAAGTGCTTAATGGGAGAAGGGGATTTCATAAATGGCTTCATAAAGGAAGCCAATGCTTGAGTTGGGTCCAAATGATAAATAGTAAATAATAATAAAGACAATGTGAGTAGCAATACAGCCTAAGTAAAGAGTATAAACAAAAGCACAGAACCAGCATGGCACATTCAGGAAATTGTTATTAATTAAACAAGGGTAGTGAACAGGGTTCAAAGAAATGCTGCAGGAAACGAGAGAAGTTCAATGGAAAAAATACAGCCTGCAAAAGGCCTTAAATGCCATACTGAGAAATTTGAACTTTACTACAGGAAGTAAGGAAGCCAAAGGGTTTTAAGCCAGAAAACAATGACCTGACCTGAATTTTGAAAACTGACTCTGATTTCAGTATGAAGGATGGACCAGAGGAAGAAAGGTAGATAGGTTAAGAGGTTTTAACATGAAAATGATGTCAAGGATTGTAGCAAAAAGGTTAGAGAAAAGATACAAATACAAAAGATATTAGCAATACTGAATCTTGAGAATTTCATCGTAACAGTGGACACAAAATGAGACCACAATATTTAATGAATAAATGGATGAATAATTGACTGACTGATTAGGTGTAGGAGATGGAAATGGATAACTGATTGACTAAATTAGATGTAGAGAGGAGAAAGGGTTCATGATTCCAGGCCTGACTGGACAGAGGGTGGTGCCTTTAATTGAGGGCAAACATTATGTCTGGGGAAAGAGATCGTGAACTTAGCATGTCAAGCTAACTTTGAGGTAACTTTGAGGTACCTACAGAGGGTGCAGGTGGGGGTGTTTACAAGCCATGTAAAGGTGTCTGAAATGCAAGGGCAAGATCTGAATGGGAGATGACTTGGGAACTGTCAGTACAAAGATAACAGTCAAATGTTCCATCAGAAACAGGTGAGGTCATCTGGGGAAGGTATAGAAAAAGCAAAGAAAGGCTAAGGAGATCCAGGGGATCACGAACATTTAAGGAATGGACAGAAGGGGAAAAAAGCAATGAAGTCGGCTGAGAATGCACAATCCAAAAGAAAAGAAAAGAACTGGAAGAGAATTTGAAAATGATAATAGGCAGTAGTGTCAAATTCCACAGATAAGCAAAGAAAAACTAAAGACTGTAAAGAATGATCAACCTTGGTAGTTTGCAAATTTGGTCACCCTTGCCAGAGGAGTTTCAGGAGACAAGATGAGGCACAGAAAACTACAGAGAGTTCAAGAGTTAAAAAAAGGTAAAGAAATCGAGTCAGGAGACATAACCCACTCTTTCAAAGACTAGAAAGAAAAAGGCAATAACTTGAGAGGATATAAAGGCAGTAGTTTTTGTTTTTTTCTAATTTTGTGCTCTCTTTTCTAAGATGCAGAGAAAGAGCTAAAACAGAAGATTAAAAATAAGAAAATGGTGGAACAACAGCTAGAGCAAGATGAAGATGGGCTTCCAGTCCCATAATGAGACCTGGAATGCTAGACAGGAAAACAAAGCAGACATTCTGATTTACAGCTGAGTCACAAAGAAGGTGGTAGCTTGACAGGCACATTGCTCAGGGCTCTAGCCCTGGGAACACTGGACACTACTGCAGGCTCCACTCACCCACCTTAGCCAGGACTGGTTAAACCTGCAGGATGTGGGAATTGTGCTTTCAGCTGAACTGGGCTGTAGAAAGCAGGGACTAGGTCTTATTAGATGTTATGAGCAAACTCAACCAGCAAGATTATTGAGAAGTGGGCAATACAAATAATTTCAAAAATATAAGTGTAATGAAAATGTCTGTAATATTTACTCAATAGCTTAATTAAAAGACTCATTTTTAAAATTCTCATCATCTAGCACAGAGCCTGGCACATAACAGACATCAGCACATACAAGTGAATGATGTTGTGGGACCGACTCAGGGCAATATCCCAAGAGACAGAACAACTGTGGAAGTTTCCAATGACCTGGCTAGAAAGTCTCCTTCCTATGGGACCAGGAGGGTGGAAAAACCTAACTGCCCCTACTGAAAACAAAAGAGAACAACATGACTGTGAGGGGCCTTAATGATAACAGCTAATTTTTATCAAGAACAGTATATGTATGGCACTGTGCTGATCAGTTTATAAGAATTACTGTATCTTAACCTCATTACAACACACGACAGGTACATTTATTCCCATTTCAGAGATGAAGAAACTCAGTTTTCTTCAGAGGTTAAGTAACTTGTCCAAGTTCACATAGATAATAAAGAACCGAGACTACTGAACCCAAGTCAGTAGCACTCAATATGATGGGTAGTGATAGGAGTGGTAGTAGTATTAACAGCAGGAACAACAGCAGCTAACACTCTTATAGCTCTTACTACATGTTAGGCAATGTTCTAAGGTTTTCATATTTATTAACCTTCACAACTACTTTATGAATAAATGTAATCATTTTACAAAGGAAGAAAGTAAACACAGAGGGGTCAGGTAGTTTTCCCAAGACCACACAGCTACTAAGTGGTGGGGCCAGGATTCAAATTTAACCATTACCCTATATAGCCTCTTTCCAATTCATTTTCTCTAAGCTAAGATGCAATATACTGTGTTTTTCAAACTGCTGATCATGACATCAATGTATTGGTTTATGACAGGCAAGTTTTGTTGTAAATGAAAAGACTAGAATAGAATGGACAACTCCACTCTTTCCCCAATACCTTCTCTAGTGCTGGACGAGATGGCCAACATCCTGGATGAACTGCAAGAAAAGCATATGTAACAGATGTGTTTGCTTAGTTTTGTAATGGATGAGGAAGGAATCAATCAAATTTACCAGTGAAAAATATTCAAAAACTTATTCATGGAGCACAAATCTGAAAATCTGTTTCTTCTTCTTTAAATGTAAAAGTTGTATAGAATACATAAGAGAAAATGTTTAAGAATTATTCAAAGTAACAGTAAAGTCAATTTCAATGAAAAAAACCCAAAGAATAATCTATTTTTTTGAAGAAATCAACACTTCAGGGAAACAGAAGAATATGATGAAAAGGGTCAGGGATTGAAAATAGAAAGCTGAAAATGATGCTCAATTTAACTCCAATAAGAGAAAAAAATGTAGCCACAGGGGGAGACAACAGTTACTAGAGCCTTCTGAAGAACTGAAAATAAATAATATACAAATTGCAGCTTTTTTCAAGAATATCACAGTAAGAGAAAAATTCACTTTTTAACAATGAATTATAACATGGGTAGGAACTGTATCTTAAAATAACTCTATGCAAACATAGCTAAAGCCAAGAAAATGGAACAAGGAATGCAAATCAGACAACTACTGCAACCAAAAAAAGAACGGAAGTCTCTTGTACGCTGAGTGAAAGATACTTCTTACCACCTAATGGAATTAGAGGTGGCTAAGAAATCATCAAAAGGAAAATGAAAAGCAATTCTCTAAACAGGAAGATGACATAAGAACACTGGAAGGAGAACTGTCTGATTCAGATGATGCAGACAGAAGTTCTAAAAGCAGTTTGGGAAAGAAATCCTAAGTAAAAGGAGAGATACTGTCAGCTTCACCATTAAAAGGAAGTTATGGAACAAATAAGGAAAAACGAAGCTATAAAATGACAACTGGGAAATTTTTAGTGAGACAAGACGACAGATGAAGGAAGACATTTTTGCAAAGAAGAAGCAGGTGAAGTTCAGGGAAATCTAAAACTTATCAGAGAACAAACAGAAGGCAAAGAGATGTTGGAAGAGTACACAAATACATGTAGGCATTGATTGTTTGAAGAAGAAAAACAGCAAGGGGAAATTCTGATTGATGTAATTGAGAAATCAAAGTCAAAACTGTCTGTAGGTGAAAAATAATTATATTATTTGGGGTGAATTACAAAATAATACTGGAATGGACCACTGTGAGGGAAAATGCCAGCAAAGGAGGACAGAAGTTGCAGATAACCTCAAAAGGCTTTATCCGAATTCTATTATCAAGCCGCCGATGAAAGATTACGGTAGATTAAAGACAGTAAAATGGTGACAGACTCAGTCTTTTCACGTGAAGTAAGTGATTCCATTTGTGTGTAGTAATGGTCTTACTTGTCAGACCAAAGAAACAAGGCATGTCACATTCAGTGGACTTAGAGTAATAAACTTGCCTGCAATATGTTTTCAAACCTGAAACAGTACTATAAAATGTAATTATTTTATGTAAACATTTTTCTTTGTGTTTCATATAAGGAAAACCAGTGTAGAACCTAAGACAGTTACAGCTTCAGCAGTTTTTATAATGTTCAGTTGGATTTTTAAAATTAATTTTGCAACATTTCACTGAATCTTTTTTTTTTTTTTTTGTGGTACGTGGGCCTCTCACTGTTGTGGCCTCTCCCATTGCGGAGCACAGGCTCTGGACGCGCAGGCTCAGCGGCCATGGCTCACGGGCCCAGCCGCTCCGTGGCGTGTGGGATCTTCCCGGACCGGGGCACGAACCCGTGTCCCTTGCATCCGCAGGCGGATTCTCAACCACTGAGCCACCAGGGAAGCCCACACTGAGTCATTTTTATATTATATTTTGGAAACTAGATTTATTGTAGTAATATCTTACAGCAGTTTTTCCCTACTTAATAATGAATCAATACCTTTGCTACATATGCAGCAATAAGAATAGAACAGAAAATATCAGAAGGCATCATGCATAGTGCAAGTACTTCATGACACTTTAGTTTCAGTTATGTGTATATATGTGCGTGCAGCATGTAAAATGTTCTGATTATAAGTTTTAAAATACACAAGGATAAAACATTTTATTGCAACATCTAAGAAACTTTAAAAATGTAAAAACCCTACCGACAAACTTTTGCATATATAAAAAACAACCTTGCACACTGGCTGCCACTCATCCATAGGACTGCTCCCCTCATTCTTCCCCTTTCCCCAGACCTGAGTAGACACTGTCACCTGATGGCCAGTGTAAAGAATTGTATGTCTTTGGGGCCCTGTTCGTACACCTCCTCTCCCTCACCCCACCTTCAAGATTTAGCCTCTTTAGCCTTAAAAGGAATGTGTGCACACAAGTCACCATTTTGTCTGTCTCCACTCTCATGAGTAATCCATTCCATACAATCTCTTATTCTAGCACTATCCACAAAATTTTCTATAGTAATGGAAATGTTCTATATCTGCCCTGTCCAATACAGTAGCCACTAACCACAAGTGGCTCTTGAGCCTTAGAATATGACGATGGTGGCTAAGGAAATAAATTTTTATTCTTACTTACTTTTAACTCACTTAACTTTAAAAGCTACACGTGGCTAGAGGCTACCATAATGGACAGCACAGTCTTATACACAAACTTAAAAACCAAGTATTTATCCATCTCTCTTTCTGTCTTTTCAAATTCTTGCCCAGTTATTACTTCAGAGAAAAAGAACAAAAAATCCTCTTGTTGGGACTTCCCTGGTGGCACAGTGGTTAAGAATCCACCTGCCAATGAGGGGGACACAGGTTTGAGCCCTGGTCCAGGAAGATCCCACATGCCACGAAGCAACTAAACCTGTCCGCCACAACTACTGAGCCTGTTCTCTAGAGCCCACGAGCCACAAGTACTGAAGCCCACGCCGCCTACAGACCGTGCTCCGCAACAAGAGAAGCCACCGCAGTGAGAAGCCTGCACACCGCAACGAAGAGTAGCCCCCACTTGACACAACTAGAAAAAGCCCACGTGCGGCAATGAAGACCCAACACAACCAAAAATAAATTTAAAAACAAAATCCTCTTGTTTATTTTGACTCCACTTATAAATCACAAAACTTGCCTGAGGAAGACATATAAACCTTGAAAATTAGATAAACAGTTAAAAATGGCTTCTTATCATGAAAAATATTTTAAAGTAAAATTAGATATAATAAATAAAAGTGCTATTAACAATCTCTATATCCTTAAAAATGCCACTCTGTCATACAGTGTACTTTAAATTTAATAAACCAGAACTTTGGAATTGGGAAACTACAGATCATATAGGAAATTGAGTCCAGAGAAGTTAAGAGAATTTCCATTCAGAGTCTGTTGACCAGACAGCCAGCTTTTCTAACACAGAAAAGAAACCTAGAAATTCTAGAAATTTCTAGAAATTCTTACCTAGAAATTCTTTCAGAATTCACTCAACAACCATTTATAGCAAATTACTAGATACAAAGAACAGTAACAGAAATCCTATTCTCAAGCCCCTTATTCTTTTTTTTTTTCGGTATGCGGGCCTCACACTGTTGTGGCCTCTCCCGTTGCAGAGCGCAGGCTCCGGAAGCACAGGCTCAGTGGCCATGGCTCACGGGCCCAGCTGCTCCGTGGTATGTGGGATCTTCCCAGACCGGGGCACGAACCCGTGTCCCCTGCATTGGCAGGCGGATTCTCAACCACTGCGCCACCAGGGAAGCCCTGGCCCCTTATTCTTTTTAAATGTCCACCTATCTCCTTAATGTTCATCTAATAAAACTTGATTTTCTTCACATATCAATTAAAAAGCATAATTTCAATCAATTTTATTTTCTGGATTTAATTACTAATATCCAATGGTGTTACTGTTTATTATTTTAGGTTGACAAACATAAAATAATGGTTTTATGAGAAAATAGCTTTCCAAGTATTAAATAAACATCTTTAAGTTTGGAAATTACTATAATTCAATTCTAAAGACATTTCTCTGTAAAAACAAAGTATGGAGTTATTTTTAAGTTTGCTTTTTTTTTTTTTTTTTTTTGTGCTAGGCGGGCCTCTCACTGTTGTGGCCTCTCCCATTGCGGAGCACAGGCTCCGGACGAGCAGGCTCAGTGGCCATGGCTCACAGGCCCAGCCGCTCCGCGGCATGTGGGATCTTCCCAGACCGGGGCACGAACCCGCGTCTCCTGCATCAGCAGGCGGACTCTCAACCACTGCACCACCAGGGAAGCCCTAAGTTTGCTTTTAAATATGCTAGTTATAGTACATAAATAAGCTTTTTCTCAGAAAAAACTTTCTCAACTTTAGTTATAATTACCACTTAATTATTAGTTTTAATTGATAATAGTAAAATAGTAACCTATTTCAGGATAGTAGGAATTGTAGTATTGGTAGAAAACATTCAAATAATATACCAGCAGTCTAAGGTTTTGGTACCTTCAAGAAATAATTTAGACAGGAAAGAATACCCTAAACAATCCCTCAAGCCATTCAGTCTATTTCAGGTCTCTAAGCCAATTTGATACATTACTGCAGAAAAATTAAAATGTTTTTAAATCTCAAGGAAATAAATTTGGGGCCTTAGTTTAACTTCAGCAATTTCAGTTGATGAGCTCAAAAGGGTTAACAGTGTGATAAGGCCACACACAGGCAATCTTAGACTACACTAAAAGAAATGCACCATGTAAATCAGGAGTTAATGCAGATTACTGAAGTCTCACTTAATGCTCCTTGGAATGACATTATGAGAGGTACATTTTCTCTTTCTTATTAGACTATTACTATAAACTATTGCTAGTTTTTATTTAAAAACTTCTTCCTATAATCCACTACCCTAACACAACTGTTCTCATTACTTTATTTCCCTTCTCAATTACATCTACACACCAAAGTCGGCTATGATAAATACCTAGATACAATATTCTACTTTTTAAATATCATTATTTTATAAATATTTCCCACATTTCTATAAAGTTATTATTTTAATGGCTACAATATATTACACTGAATTTATATGCTATAAACTATGTTAGCACAAATTATTGGACCAATTATGAACACCTTTATCTTTCAATATACCACTTTTAGGGTTACCCTGGGGTACAGGTGAAGAACCATCTTACATGATGAAAAGCAAAGTATTTATTTACAAATGTTTTAGCCTAGCAAGACCATGAGAATATATTATTATTGCTGTCAAGTAGCTTAAGGTGTCAAAAAGAGGCAGAACTAGGATCAACAGATGGAAATAACAGAAACGTATTTTCAGCCCAAAATAATGAAAACTTTTCAAACTGTCAGAACTTACTCAACAAGGTAATGGGCTACTACATAAAACACTAAGCTGTCCATCTCTGAAAGCATTCAAAAACAAGCTAGATAATCACTTGCCAGAGATAGTGCAGACTCATACTGGGTGGGCAGTAGAACTAGATAACCTCCAAGGTTTCCTTTTACTAGTGTATTCAAATATTTATTAATGACCTGCTATGATCCTAGCAATACGCTACGTGCTAGGTATACAAAAGTTTACAGAACAGACATGACCCCTATGGTTTTTGCAATTACAGTCTAGTGTAGGAAACAGAGAAAAAGAAAAAAACAAAAACACACAAGTAAACGAATAATTATGAATCCTAAATCCTATGAAGGAAAACAATGAAATGCTATAGGAGAAAACAGCAGACTGGGCATCAAGGAAGCCATCTCAGAGGGATAATATCTAGGTTGTACCTAAGAGGAGCTAGCACTCTGGCGCAATGAAAAGCCACTGAAGGTTATATAAGCGAGTGACACAATCTGATTTTCATTCCTAAAAGATTATTCCAGCTGTTATGTAGAGAATGAATTGGAAGGGAGAAAACACGGAAGCAGGGAAATCAGTTAAGAAGCTAGGTAGGGAGGAATCCAGATGAGAACTGACAGATAGGCAGGTTGAAGTAGATGGACAGAAAGGAATAAAGGAGTTCAAGGTGAATGGGGGAGATAGGAGCTATAGCACTTGATGATAGGTTAAATGCAACAACTAATGGTTGTTCTAATGGTGCTGCCATTTTCTGAGATGCAAAGACTGGGGGAAAGACAGATATGGAATAAAAGGGGAATCCAACTTTTAAGTCTCCATGATGCTACCAAAATTCTCTCATGATTCATTCTTTGCTCTTTAAAAGTCAGTCTGTGGAAGGGGATTAATGCTATAAAAGAGACTCAGTCAATTTTTTAAAAACTGGATTACAAATGGTAGATTAAATTATTTTATCAATGTTAAATTCAGTGAAGTAGTTTGTACCATGGTTACTTTTTTTTTAATTTTTGAATTTTATTTTATTTATTTTTTTATATAGCAGGTTCTTATTAGTCATCCATTTTACACATATCAGTGTATACATGTCAATCCCAATCTCCCAATTCATCACACCACCACCACCCCCACCGCTTTCCCCCCTTGGTATCCATATGTTTGTTCTCTACATCTGTGTCTCAATTTCTGCCCTGCAAACCGGTTCATCTGTGCCGTTTTTCTAGGTTCAACATATATGCGTTTATATACGATATTTGTTTTTCTCTTTCTGACTTACTTCACTCTGTATGACAGTCTCTAGATCCATCCACGTCTCAACAAATGACCCAATTTCGTTCCTTTTTATGGATGAGTAATATACATTTTTTTTAAAAAACCCTATTCTTAAGAAGTACATGTCACAGTATTTAGGGATAAAGCATCATAATTTATGCAACTTATTCTCAAATACTTTGCACATGTGTGCACGTGGAAGAACATATACATGTATCCAGACATATGTATACACACACATATATATGTACATATGTGACAGAGCAAATGATAAGCAAATGGCATAAAATATTAACAAGAGGTGAATCTGCATAAAGACTACTCAGTCTTTGTACTACTCATATTCTTGTAACTTTTCTGAACATGAAATAATTTCCAAATTAAAAAAAAAAATTTTAAGCAGTCAGTCCTAGATTTTTCTTATTCATGCTAAATACTTCCAATTCTTTTCAACTCATCTCATCTGTATTTCCCCTCAACAAGCCACCTTGTCTTTTCCATTATCCAGAGTAGTGTCTCCATCAGGGAGACAAGAAACATACACAACAGCTCTACAGAGATATGGCATGACAAGAGGTGAGGACTAGAACAGGTTTTTTCACAATCTGCAATCTCACATGAAGTACAATATCTATATTTCTGCTCTCTGGAATGTTCTACATCCTATGTCCTGATCTATATCAGGCTGCTAGATGACAGCTCTTTGCTTCTGTATCTTCTCTTTTCATGTAACATACAGCAATAAACCTCACTGTAGAATCAGCATGTTCATGTGTTCTCTACCTGGATTAAGTGTTCCTCCTAAACATTCCCATACCTCTCTAAGTACAGCAATTATCACACTATTTTATTTTTAAAATCATGTCTACATGTGTTCTGCTTTCTCTACTAGACTGGAAGCTCCTTAAAAACAAGGACCACAACATATTTGGGTTTTTTTAATTCTTAAAGATGTAGGAAAAAACACTCAGTAAAAGCTGAGGTAAGAAATAAAAGTTACTGAAGAACCTAAATATGTTATGACTACAATTCTACTAAAAAGGTGTTTTGGTTTTTTTCTTTACCTTGGACACAGCAAGTATGTAGAAAGAGTCTTCCTCTAATTCCATAGCAAATGAGACACAGCAACTAGGAGTTGCTGATAAAGAACTGAAAATATTAATAACACTATACACAATCCCCAAATCGTGTTTACTTCAATAACACAAATAATAATTTCATAACTACTTCAATAACAAATAATTAATAATTTCATAAACTACTACTGAAAAAAAGGTAAAGGCTGAGGCCTGAGTATCAACCACACCTTAAAATCAAAGTATATTTATATTTCACCTATGCTGGTAACTGGTCAATACAACGCAAGGAACACTTCAGTGACAAGAAAATGCATATAATATTCTAGACAGAACGTTGTTCTCTATTATGAAAGAAACTTTAAGCAAAATTATGTCAGGTAAGAATAAGCAACTTAGTAAACAAATTAAAAACTAATCATTTTACTGTGAAAGGTAGTTTTCAAATACTACAATTAAACTTGCCAGACACAATATGATTAAATGAGAATACACATAAAGTACTTCAAAAACAAAACTATAAAGCAGAAATACATCTTTACCCAAAATGACTATTGGTAATACTACAAAATATCTCACTATCAAATGTTAAAATACCAAATGCTTGAAGAATACTTCTGGGCTTGTAAAATTAACAAAACTTAGGTGAGTCCTTAGTGGGGCTTGATCCTCTTTTAGTACCTAGAAAATCCAAATATATCACAACACTGTCAGTTTGTCCTTCCAACCCCTTAGGAACTAGCTCTTTCTCTATTTCATGCCTGGTACTGCTTAAGGTCTACTTGTGGTCTACGTCATTTCTCTCCTCCACTCATGAGAGCTTCCTGACACTTGGCATATAATATATAATCCCCATGTGCTGCCCAAAGTTACTGCTCTGGACTCATCCAGAGTTGCCGAAACCCTCCCGCCCCATCTGGGGAACAGTAGGCAACCCAGCTCAGTCATTAGTTCCTTGGCAATGACAAGTACTTGCTTCTAACCATCCTCCTCTGCACTCTCTTATTATGAGGAGAATACGATGTTTCCTACTCATCTAGGTACTCTGCCTATATGATGGCTGTCTATTCTCCTAGCTTCCTTTAGATCTCTCCAACTCGTGGAATACAATGCACATGTCAATTTGTAATAATTCTCAACTCTGTCCTGTATTCTCCAACACTACCTCATTTCTTAATCTAGAATCTTACCAACTAGAGCCAATATTCTAGCATAAATTTCCTTAATTCCCTACCTTCAGTTTCTTCCCCTTCAATTCATCCCTATAGTTTTCCCAGAGTTTATATTTAAAATCATAAATCTGATCATGTCACTTTTCAATTTAAAATCCTTCAGTGGTCCTCCAAAGAACAAACACCTTAAAACAGTACTAACAACAGCAGGTGACAGCTGCTGATAAGTTGTATGCCAGGTACCTGCATTACCTCATTTAAATCTCACAACAATCCTACAGTGTAGATATTTTCATTATTCTTATTTTCCAGATTTAAGCAAAACGAAACTTGGAAAAATCACATGATCTGTCCATAGCCACACAGACAGTAAGAAAATGCAGCTAAGATTACAAAAGCCTTCAAAATCTAGCTTTTACTCCTTTGCAGCAGCTCTCTCCCACAACTACCCAATAAACCCTGCCTTCCACTTACATTAAACCACCCAAAGATCTATGACCATACTATGATCTTCCAGGACTCCTTACCAGTCTTGGTACCATGCTACCCCCTTGGCTCAAAATGCCCACTCACCCACCTTGGTCCACCTTGGGAACCCTCTCTGAAGACTTTTTCCTTTCTTTCTTACCTCCTCCACAAGGGAGGTCCCTAGGCAGAACAATATAAGCCAAAATGATATACACACCCCACTCTAAACTTCAAAATGCTACAATACAGAATGCTCATATAGATTTCCCAAGGTAATTTCCAGGTGAGAATATAGTGCCAGCCTCATAAACTCTATATTTATCAGAAAAGTAAATAAAATCAACAATGTAGCAACAGCAAAGGCTAATAAAAATACACTTAATACTTTTGCAAAATATTCACATGTAAAATTCAATTATTTTGAAATATGTGGTAAATCATCCAGAATATAAAGGATCAAATTTTAAAATACTTTCTTCTGCAAATTTGGACTTCTTTAAATGTAACAAGCAAGACAAATTCTACAAAATTTTACAAAATCTGTTAGCAAACCAAGACAAAATTCAAGAAACTAAAGAGCTCTTCTATGACTATATCTGAGTTCAGAAAATGGCGATCCATTCTATGACTATATCTGGGTTCAGAAAATGGCGATCCAATACTAAACGACTTGTGCTTATGAATCATATTAGATGATGCAGAGGTACAGGGATTATGTTACCACATCTGCAGCATCAGCATATTAAGCCCGTATCGTCCAGGAACATGCAACAATGATATCAGGAGTTTCTTCTGGGTATTAACTGACAGTGAAATAGCATCTCTTCAAGGTACTACTCAAATATATTAGCTTACAATTCCCCACACTAAAGCTCCTATTTTCATCTTTTCACAGTCTCAAGATCTTCCTGCTTAAGGGTTAAGCTAAGAAAGGAAAAAGTCTTCAGATAGAGTTCGCAAGGTGGACCAAGGTGGGTGAGTGGTCATTTTGAGCCAAGGGGGTAGTATGGTACCAAGACTGGTAAGGCGTCCTGAAAGATAGTAGTATGGTCACAGATCCTTGGGTGGTTTGGTATAAGTGGAAAGCAGGGTTTATACTTAATTGCTCTTTAATTGGCATTTGGACACAAAGCACCAAGTGTTACTTTCAAAGTTTTAATCTCTTTTCTAGCTCATTAAGAAAATGTCCTATAAGAGCACTTCTGGGGCTTATCCATATATCTTTTCTTGCTTTTCCCCACTAATCCTTACAAATCATATTTTTAACTCCTAAGCAAATTTCTTGTAAAAAGCATAAACTACTTCTTAACAATATCACCTAACAGATATTTAGAAAATTGACCTTTAATGGTTCAAGCACTATTCTAGGGTGGCAGATCCAAAATTATTTTGCCTTTGACATTCCTACTGGATACAACCAACATGCATTTCCTGTAGAATATCCAGGACTAAGCAGAATAATTACTTTCAAAGGGTTTTTTTTTACAATGGTATACTCAGGATATTAGAGCCTGGCCCAAGGAAACAGTAAGGGGAATGGAGAAGGAAAAGCTCCATCAGCAGAACTTGACAGGCAAAGGAAAATGAACAGAGGTCAAGATGTTTCTCAGGTTTATAATTTGGGTAACTGAGTGACTGGCAGCATCACTAACCATGGCAGGAAATGAAGTGAGTACGTAAGTCTGGAGAAGACCACGTACTAATTTTTGATGTTTTAAATTTCAGGTTTTCTGCTGAACTATCAGGTAGGCATTCTAAATAGCAAAGTTAAGGACTGGAATGCTCAAGAGAGAAACTAGGGTGAATAAAAGAACAAAGATATGAGATAACAAAAAATAATGTATTCAAGAAAGCATAACAATGAAGAAAAAAATGTCAGGCTGAAACCTTGGAAAACATGAACATTAAGGGACAGGAGTTAGTAATGATAGCTGAGAAAGAAGAGATAAGAAAGAGAAACAGGAGAAAGTGATACCATGGAAGTCAAGAAAAAGAGGGTGTCGGGCTTCCCTGGTGGCGCAGTGGTTGAGAGTCCGCCTGCCGATGCAGGGAACACGGGTTCGTGCCCCGGTCAGGGAAGATCCCACATGCCGCGGAGCAGCTGGGCCCGTGGGCCATGGCCGCTGAGCCTGTGCGTCCGGAGCCTGTGCTCTGCAATGGGAGAGGCCACAGCAGTGAGAGGCCCGTATACCACAAAAAAAAAAAAAAAAAAAAAAAAAAAAAAAAAGAAAAAGAAGGTGTCAAGAACATGGGCACGATCAGCTAAATGGTTCACTCAGGATTTAACAACTAGGAACTAACTATGTCCAAGATTAATACAATTTCAACAAGTAGAGGAAGTAAGAGTAATAAAAACACTGTTGGGAGAAGGAAACAAAAAAGGAAGAGTGCGAAGTGTATTTGGCGAAGTGTATTTGGAACAGAATGTAGAAGAGTTTTGCTGGAATGGAAAGTTCATGTAGCAGAAGACAAGAAAGAAAGTCTGGGCCAAAGACTTTACATTCAAGATTTTATTCTGTTTTAGATTTTATTCTGTGAGGAAGAAGAAAGACAAGTAGCTTTTCTTTTTTCTTTTTGACAAACTACCCTGGTGACAACATTCATGATGAACTGGAATGACAAGAGAGTTACAAGCTATTAAGCAGTCTTAAAATTATCTAAACATAGTAATGAGGGCCTGAAAGAGGTTGGCAGTAGACAAAGTAAGAATTAAGAGATACATGAAGGAGAGATATTCTCTAATCCCAGGGTGCCCTAGATATTCCACTATTACTATATTATTATACTCGTCACATTGCACCATAATCATCTGTCGACTGGAGTATAATAATAATCATAGGGCTTCCCTCGTGGCACAGTGGTTGGGAGTCCATCTGCCAATGCAGGGGACACGGGTTCAAGCCCTGGTCCGGGAAAATCCCACATGCTGCAGAGCAGCTGAGCCCGTGTGCCACAACTACTGAGCCTGTGCTCTAGAGCCTGCGAGCCACAACTACTGAGCCCGCTGGCCACCAACTACTGAAGCCTGCATGCCTAGAGCCTGTGCTCTGCAACAAGAGAAGTCACCACAGTGAGAAGCCAGTGCACTGCAACGAAGAATAGCCCCCGCTCGCCACAACTAGAGTAGGCCCGCGCACAGCAATGAAGACCCAACGCAGCCAGAAACAAAATAAATAAAACAAATTTTTAAAAATAATCATATTATTATACTCATCACATTGCATCATAATCATTTGTGGACTGGGACCCTCTCTTATTCAGCCTTTCATTACTAGAACTAACAAAACAGGAACACAGGAAGAGGCAAAAAAAATTTTGTTGAATTACAATAGAACTCAGTAATGAAAAAATATAGAAGTGGGACTTAAAGTTACTGCAGAGAAACCTAAGTGACTACAAGATGATAATATAGAAAACACTAACGAAGAACTTAAGATCAAGTTTAGGGAATGAGTTTAAAATATGTTTAGGATGAGAAGTGTCTAAGGACAACATTCAAATAGAAATATCAAACAGCAAAAAATGAAACCACAGAAGGAAAAATAAAAACATAGGGATTAGGGGTGCCAACCCTCCATGCAGCCAAAAATCCAAGTACAACTTACAGTAAGCCCTCCCTATACTTGGTCCCTCTGCATCACAGATTTCACCAGCTAAGATCCTGTAGTACTATAGTATCTACTCTTGAAAAAATTCCACACATAAGTGGACCCATGCAGCTCAAACTTGTGTTGTTCAAGGGTAAACTGCATTCAGATATTCAAACAAAAAAGAGAATTTTGAGATACATCATGAAATCATCAACAAATCTTATTATTTGCTCATAAGAACAAATATTTAACAAAATACCAATTTCCTAAGACACTTTGGGAGTATGACTCTACCTTTAAGCTATCTGGGGCTTCCCTGGTGGCGCAGTGGCTGAGAGTCCGCCTGCCGATGCAGCGGACACGGGTTCGTGCCCCGGTCCAGGAAGATCCCACATGCCATGGAGCGGCTGGGCCCGTGAGCCATGGCCACTGAGCCTGTGCATCCAGAGCCTGTGCTCCGCAACAGGAGAGGCCACAACAGTGAGAAGCCTGCATACCACCAAAAAAAAAAAAAAAAAAAAAAAAAAGAATGCTATCTGAACTTCTTACTCGCATATTCCGTAAAAATTAAATTGATATAAAAGCCCAACCAAACAGGTCAATCAAAACTGGGTCAATAGGGCTTCCCTGGTGGCAGAGTGGTTAAAATCCACCTGCCAATGCAGGGGACACGGGTTCAAGCCCTGGTCGGGGAAGATCCCACATGCTGCAGAGCAACTGAGCCCGTGTGCCACAACTACTGAGCCTGTGCTCTAGAGCCCGAGAGCCACAACTACTGAGCCCACAAACCTAGAAGCCCATGCTCCATAACAAGAGAAGCCACTGCAATAAGAAGCCCACGCACTGCAATGAACAGTAGCCTCCACTCGCCACAACTAGAGAAAGCCCATGTGCAGCATAGAGAAAGCCTGCCCGCAGCAACGAAGACCCAATGCAGCCAAAAATAAATAAATAAAATAAATTTGTTTAAAAAAAACAAAAAACCTGGGTCAATACTAAATAATTACTTGCTTTATTTATTCATTCATTCAAAAATATTTATTGAGTGACTATCAGTTTGCATTGGGACAAGGGGGACCAGACACAAAGCAAATAAAGTAACATACAGCAAATACTACAACAAAGTCACTGTAAAATGTAAAGAAACACAGAACAGAGAATATAATGAAGGATGGGTAGAGGAGGCATGATGAAAACAGACCTAGAAGCTGTCCTGGAAGAGGAGACACCTATGTTGGGCTTTTTAAAAGATGAAGTGATTTAACAAGATAGCTAAGAAGCTGAATGGTATTCTGGAACAAAAGGAATAGTATGTGCAAAAGCATGGAGATGTCAAAAAGT
This sequence comes from Kogia breviceps, assembly GCF_026419965.1. NCBI lineage: Eukaryota > Metazoa > Chordata > Mammalia > Artiodactyla > Physeteridae > Kogia > Kogia breviceps. The sequence continues at coordinate 51,615,476 of NC_081311.1, forward strand.
TTCTCATCTTCATGGAAACATGACAGAGATGCCATGGCACAGCTCATGGAAGACTTTCTGTACACTGATAAAGAAGTTGACCCTTATCCTATAGTCCTGTGGTAAGAAATATCAGATGTGCATTAGAATGCCCTAAGGAGCACTCCAAATCCCCTAAAGCAGAGTGCAAGTGCAGGCAGGAGATGGAAAAGCAAAAAACAGGGCAGAGCCACAGAAGATTTTTAAGCAATAACAAAACCCGTTTCAGAAATCCAAAAGTCAGTAGCAGTGGCTAAGGGAAGAAAATCTCGAGGAAAACTGAAGAAGATTAAGAAGCGATTGCAATAATGCTCCAGCACTAAATATTGACAACTACCTACTCAAACATAAATGAACCACAGAAAGAGGCACATAAAGTGCTATAACTGTAATATGGGCTTTGAACCATGAGTTTCAGAACTCATCTCTGATAACAACTCAATAATCGGAATCAATTATAGTAAAAGTACAATCAGGGACATTAAAAAAAAGGGAAAAAGAGTGGCCACCAAATTTTCCCCTTAAAAGTACTTCATCTATACTTTAATTTAAAAGGTTTTTTTAATTTAAATTTTTTTCTTTTTAAAAAAGGTACTTCATAATAAAACTACCATAGCAGGCAGATTACCAAATCCAAATTTAGAACCTACCACATGGCTACTAGCACTGTGCAAAACTACTGCGAATGATCATCAGTAAAAAGTTACCAGAGAAAAACTGGTCAATAACAACAACAACAAAGATTATTTAACAGATTCCTAATAATTCATTAAAAATTTTGTTACCCACATATAAAAACTACAGTTTTGAACTGATGAAAATTCACCGAATTGGGGGGAAGGGATGTTCTTTAATACTTATCTCCACTAGCCACTGTCTTCACTTGAAAAAAAATAGGTCAGTACATAAGGACACATATATGATAATGACAGACCTTAGGGTCACAGATAAGGATAAAATTAATTTCATTTATTTTTCAAGGAAATAGCTCCTGTAATTTTTTTTCTCTCTACTGGGTCATTCCATCAGCTACAAATATACTAGAAAAGCACACATCTTTTAAAAAAATTAAAATTCCTTGACTCCACATCCCTTCCAGCTATCACCCTGTTTTTCCTCAGTTTCAGTTGAAACTCCTTGAAAAAATTGGCTGTCTCCAATTTCTCTCCTACAGGTCCCTCTTAAACCCTCTCCAATCAAGTTTTCATCTCCATTAATCCACCATGAACAACTTAAGGTCACCAATGATTTCCACCCCCCCCCCCCTTTTTTTTTTTGGTTGCACCTCGAGGAATGAGAGATCCTCATTCCCTGACCAGGGATCGAACCCACGCCCCCAACAGTGAGTGGAAGCACAGAGTCCTAACCACTGGACCTCCAAGGAATTCCCACCAATGATTTTCATATTGTTAAATCTAAGTCACATCTTAGTCCTCGATCTAACTGCAGCCAACACAACTGATCACTCACTTCCCCCTTCTTAAAACATTTCACTTGGCTTCAGAGATAACCACGCATTCTTAATTTTCCTCCTTTGGAGGGTGCTTCTTACTCTCATTTTTTAGCTCTAGCACTAACTCTCTCTCCAGGTCCCTCTCTCTCATTAGAGGACCCCAAGGCAAAGTCTCTGACTTCTCCAGTCACACTCACTTCCTAGATTATCTTAATCAGTTCTAATGGTATTAAATAGTATCTTTATGCCAATGACTGGAAATTTGTATCCCCAGCCCCTCCTCTGAACTGAAATGCAGACTCATGTATACCCAGCTGGCTAGACAGTATCTCCACTTGGACTGCTAACATATCCAAAACTGAATGTACTACTTCCCCCTAAAACCTGCTTCTCCTGCAATCTTCCCCATCCCGGTAAACGGCAACTCCGTTCTTTCAGTTGTTCAGGTCAAAACCTACAACCCACATCCAATCCACCATCAAATTCTGTTGGCTCTGCCTTCAAAACGTACTGTGAGCACCTCTCCTAACCCTGCCTAAAATCACCATCATTTCCCACCTGACATTATTGCTGGAGCCTGCTGAATTATCTCATTATGCCCTGCCTATGACATTCCCTACACAGCAGTGAAAAGGTCTATTTAAAACAAGTCAAAATCCATCGATGGCTTCCCACTTTCAGGGTAAAACCCAAAAAGTTCTATTGGCCTGTAAGGCCATATATGATCTATTTTGCACTCCCACTACCATCCCTTCAGCCCCCTCACCCACCTCTCTGGCCTCATCTTCCACCAATCATTCCTCACAAGGCCTCCAATGATCTACTTATCACTCCTCAAACAGGACAAGCATGCTTCACACAAAAGACATCTGCACTCTTACTCCATCTTCCTCAAATGCTCTCCCCTAATATCTGTACAAATTAGATCACAACCTCACTTCTTCCACATCTTTGCTCACCACTGATCACTGCAGCATCCCCTGTGTGTTCTTTCCACCTTATTCTGCTTTGTTTTTTTCCACAGCAGTATAATAGTTGACATATTGCATACATACTTGTTTATTTTCTGTATCTTATTATTAGAATATAAGTTCCACAAGGTCAGAAAATGTGTTTTCCTCATTGCACCATTACTAGCAAGTGCCCAGCTGCTATTTGTTCAATGGAAAGATGGCATGAATGAGGAAAATCCAGATTCAGGATCTGGTCTCAAAGCCTGGATTGAGGAAACTTACAGTATAGAAATCCTCAAGTAGTGTAAAAAACGTCAACTGCAAAAGTGGCCACAACAATGGCCAAGTCTACAAGTCTAGCTGATGCCAATAATAAATAAGGGCTGACAAGTCCAGACTATCTTAAAATAAAGAAAATAAATTTGAGATAAAATGTTTAAATAAAAATAAAAGAAAGAAGAAGAAATGACCATCCCTGCCTCCTTATTCCCTGTAAAGAAATACCACCTGGATATGTTTCCTGTAAGCTGGCCTACCAAGTTAGATCAAAATATTACCAGACCCATTCTACACACTTAAATAGCTGTTATGAATAGTCCCTGCTTTTCTAAGGTATGGTCTTCTGAGAAAATTGTAACTCCCAACCCTAACACTGGCTGCCAAGACATAATGGTCAGAGAAAGCTCTCAAATTTCCCCAAAGCACTCAAGCTGCAACCAAATATCATTAATGTAATGACAACAACAATTCAAAGTACCTTCTGGTGTCTGCCTATCTTCATTTTCTCTAGTGTATGCACTAGGGTATCTGTCATCAAGAGATTGTGGTATCTTGATATGGGGGAGGGAGGTGTGGGGGGGAAGGGGGAGAGAGAGAGAAAGAGAGGGAGGGAGAGACAGAGAGAGAGAATTCAAAGAAACAGGACCTGGATTTTTTTTTTCCATTTTAAAGAGAGGTAGATTGCCAGGGAATAGAAAGCATCTGTTAAGATACAAGATGTCACCTGGGCTCTTCAATATGACACCAAAACACAGATCACAGAAGAACCCCAAAACCCTGAGAAATCCAGCATTCCTCAGCTAAAGAGCTGTCTTGCATCTCCCATTACCATGCATAGAACTGAAGAGACGGGGAAGAGACCATGCCTAAATGGACAGCTGAGAGCAGTAATGGGGGAGGGAAGAGTGGTAACAACCATGGAAAAGCAGGGGAGAGGAATAATTACCCATGTTTTTTCTCTTTTCCCCCTTCCTATTCTACTTACCAAGTATAGAAGAAACTGGGCAGATGAATACAAGGAAGGACAACACAGACAGTGAAGGATAACGATGCTCTGAAGCAAAAGGTAGCAGAAGAAATCATGCACAAATTCCTTTTCTAAGTGACTCTTCAAAAAACAGACATGAAGTTACGAACTGACCGAGGAAATTTAAAATTTAAAACAAATTCCCACACCTTAGATAATGACAGAACTATACAAAGAGAAGAGAGATTCTTAATTATTTGGAATGATGGTCCTGGGGCATTTTTAAGATCAACAATCCTCAAAGATGATCTAAATATTTTCAGACTAACTTACTGATCAACATGGAAGAAGTGAAAATCTTTCACTTTCATGGATGCAGGCTTTAAGAATTCTCTGGCTTCCCAATGGCTCCAAATCTCAAAATAACCAATTAGAAGTCAGAGAGGTAACTCTGGGGGCATTCAAAGGCAATCAACTCAGCAGAGAAGAGCTAAAAACTCAGAGATTACACCTATCATACTCTTGATTGGTCAATTCACTTAAAAAGAAAGGAGCGTTCTGATTGGTTGCTCTCTATAGGCTGAGTCACGCCCCAGCATCAGCACCTGCAGCAAGAAGATGGCAGAAGCTAAAAGAGGGCACAGGATACTCTGAGAAGGGGGGAAGGGAGGAGGGAGGAGGGGAGAGGGGGGAGGGGGGAGGAGGGGGGAGGGGGAGGGGGCGGGGAGGGGGGAGGTCAGTAACAAAGGAAAGACGATTTAATGCCATACAGCCACTGGCCATCAGCAAATCACAGTAGGGCACACGAACCAAAACTGTTTGTAGCGTGAGGTGGCATTCCATGTTTACTTCTATGCTAATATTTCCCTCTCCTTAAGGCTCCTCTTCTAATCCTGCACTGATGGCTCTTCCCCCTTCTCCCTGACAACTGTCACTCTCTAGAGCTTCTCTTCCTCCAGCCACTTTTTGATTTTGGTAATTTGGTGTCTCCTACCCCCAGTTCAGTCTCTTGCCATCTTCCTGAATTAGCTCATCCTGTATTAGCTCATGCTTTCTACTCAGTCCCTGTCCTTGACAAGTACATAACCCAGTGGGGGAGATAGATGTGTCACTAAGCTAGGTACAATAAATCACAGTCAATGCTATGAAAGAAATATAACAAAGTGCTGTGAGCGCATATTCATCTGTCATTATCCCACTTGATAACCTCCAAATCAACACTCCAGCTTCCCAATCTCTTATCAGTTACTAAGCCCTATAGCTTTCCATAATACCCCTGATCTCCACTTCCAACTTGCAGTTTAGGCTTCATTTCTCATTAGACCTATTTCAACCACTTCCTACCAGAAACACAATTCAATATATTTCCACTTTGCCACATCAGCCATCTCCCTAAAAGATATAACATACTATATCATCCCCTTGCTTTGAAACATCTAATATTTTTCCAGTACCTAAGATAAAGTTCAAATCCTTAGCAGAGAAAATAAAGTAATATAATATACTTTTCAAATATAGCCCTTTAAAAGCAGGCTGTTTGAGTTCTAGTTCCGATGCTTCCTAACTGTTTTATCTTTGGCGGGTCACCTTACCTCTTTTTCTCATTTGCAAAATGAGGATATGAAAAGAACCTACATCTTAGGGTTGTTATGAGGATTAAGTAAGAAATTCTATCCAAGTACCAGCAAAGTACCCAGCACTCAATCAATGTTAATTACTACACCAGGGTTGTCTCATCTATCTAGAATGTCTTACTCCCAAAGGAAGAAGATAACCAAGGTTTTATTTTCGTACATTTTAGAATGATTAACAATAAAAGTTAAATCAGAAATCTTAAAAGTTAAATCAGAAATTGACAATAAAAGTTAAATCAGAAATCTTCTAGTTAATCCGGAAACAACAAAAAATTCAATTAACCAAAAACTGCTTTCATGAATTTTTTGCCTAAATTTACTATAATTTATTAAAAAACAAGTACCCATTTATAAGAAAAACTAGGTTAGTTTCGTTTTGTTTTGTTTCCTATTCAAGTTCAAGAAGAAAAAAGGCAGCAGTTTACCAATGGAAACTCACTTAGATATTTATGAGAATGTGATTCTCTATAGTATAAAATACACAAAAATTAAATGCAATCTCAATTGCATATATTATTGTTAAAGATATATACATAACAAAAAGAACTGTAAAAGGTTAAGAAAATAAAAATGTGCATCAGATGGTAGAGTGACATTTGTTCTTAGACCTCACGATCAAAAGATGAAATCACACACAAAAAATTTTGTCAATGATTTTTGTTGTTGTTGTTGTCAATGATTTTAATAATTTTAAAACTGCAAAGTCTACAACAATAAAAATAACAAAAATAAAACAGATCACAAACATACTTCAAGAGAATAATATATTTATGATGCTAGGTACTAATGAAAATTGGTAAGAAGAGTCCAGTAAATCTATGGGCAAAGGACAAACATTTCATACAAAGGAGAAAATAAAATGAGAGAAATACTGCACTTCCTTTTCTATTGTGAATAGTGATCTTAGACAGCAGGTACCCTTATAACCATTTGAAAAAAAAAAAAGTTAAAAACAAAAGCCTGTAAAAGATAAAACTGGTCAACCAAACTGCTGGAAGTAGTAAAAAAAAAATACTACTTTTCAGAAACAAACCTAGCAATATTTTTCTAAAGTGACAAAAACCTTCATACCTTTTGACCTTATAATCCCCCTCCTGGGGCTTTAGCCGAAAGGAAAGAAGCAAAACAAAGGACATCTCCAGATTAACTGCATCCCGTAAAAAGCAGGAAGCAGCTTAGATATCCAATAATTATAAATAAGTAAATAAATCAACTCAATGTAACACTGTATAATAATTTAAATATATAAAAACTATAGCAGGGCTTCCCTGGTGGCGCAGTGGTTGAGAGTCCGCCTGCCGATGCAGGGGACACGGGTTTGTGCCCCGGTCCGGGAAGATCCCACATCCCACATGCCGCGGAGCGGCTGGGCCCGTGAGCCATGGCCGTGGAGCCTGCGCGTCCGGAGCCTGTGCTCCGCAACGGGAGAGGCCGTAACAGTGAGAGGCCCGCATAACGCAAAACAAACAAACAAACAAACAAAAAAACCTATACCTGTAAGAAAACATCAAATGTGAAGGCAAATATTGAACTATACTTATGTTGTGATTACAGTACAAAATCATGTATATATGATGAGAAATTAATAAGAGAATTTTTTTTTCCTTATTTCTTTGACCATTAAGTTGTCTGTTGGAATTGATCAGGTCTCCCATAGGAAGTACACATTTCAAAACGAACTTTTCAAAGGCATAAAACCACAATTTTTCTTTTCCAAGAAGCCTATCACATAGAAGTAATCAGATAGGCTCTTCTCACGTACAGACTAGCGATACATGTAATTTTAGCCATGCTATTAGCCAGCTGTAACCTTATTTTATTAAATCTCATTTTACCATCAAAATGTAACTGTATGTGGGTGTCTCCATATGGTGAGCAGAAGCCACTTATTATGAGGCACTCTGTCCAGCAATGAGGTCAAAAACCCCAGACGAATGGAATAGTGGAGGTTAGGTTTCTCCTATATCCTCAAATGAATCATGTTTCCTAGCCTCAAGGGCTCTAAGACCCTAGAAGCAGCAGGCAGTTAAGCAGCCAAAGAGATTGAAAGTGGAAGCTGATTTGCTCTACCTCTGAAAATTGACAACTTCCTCATTTTCCCCCAAAGCACCATGGAATAATGAAAAATACACAAGTGTGACATCAGGAGATGTGGGATACAAGTGACTCTGAGTAACTTCAAGTAAGTTTCTTGCCCTTTGGGGTTTCAGTCGTTTAATGGGTAAAATTTTTAAAGTTGAAACAAATAATCTATGAATTCTTTCAAGTTCAATATTCTACTAATAGACCCCCTTAACCAATATACTTTCAACTCTCTCAAAACCTCCCACTCTGATTATAAAAACAAGACTTAGAAGTAGGAAACTGGGGGCAAGGACACAGATGGTCAAAAGACCTGGATTGTATCCCAGCTCTGTCCCCTTCTACCTGCATGATCTTGGGCAAATTTCTTTGTCTTAAAGTCCTAAATTAAAGAAACAGCAATACTTACTGGCCATATTCTTTTTATTCTTGTGTCATAAAACATACTGGTTTTTTTCTGTCATAAGTGGGGTTTCATTCCTAACCAACAACAATTTTGACTTTATTCCTGGAAATTTTAAAGTACCTTGTGCAGTCACCTCTTCTAAGTTTTCTATTTTCTAACACATGGAAAGAGGTAGTTAACATACTTTACCTATAAACTATATTCAAGATTAGGAGCATTCCTCAAAAGTTCATTCAGTAAACAGTTTGCGAGCACCTGTGCCATAAAACAGCATGTGTTAGAGTTGCAAAGGTCTCTTCCCTTAAGATGCCCAAAAGTCTGGTGGACACAAGACACATTAACAAATCATTAACTACCAACTGACAAGTACTAACTGCAGAATGTACAATGTACTAATGGATCAGTGAAGACAAGTGCGATAAGATGTCTGGACAAGATTCAGAGGTGATAATTTGGTCAGGTCTTGAAGGGCAAGTTGTTTACTAGATGGAGAAGAATTCTCAATAGAGGCAACAGTGGAACACAAAGGAAGATGACATCTTCAGAGAACTCTAAGTAGTCTTTGCTCAGAGAGTGCAGGCAAAATGGTAGAAGATGAAATGAGAAACAAAGACAAGTAAGAGAAATCGTGAAGGACTCTGACTTTTATCAAATACAGATTATGAAGAGTCACTGCCGGACTTTTAAACATGAAATCAAAGTCCCCGCTTCTTCCCCAATCAAAGTTCAGTCAAGACAACAAACAGAAAATGCAGGTCTGGATGTGAAAAGGTACAATAAACTGCCTTGTTGTGTTTTTTTAAATGGAGAGTTCCTGCTGTTCAGGATGGCTTCTAGCAGTTTCTTACTATGGCATATTAATACAACACTGAAGTAAAACAGTATAAATTACAGCTAAAGGGTTCAAGAAAGTGTGTGTTTACCTAAAGATTATTTGACATCAGTGTTGTTGAGAACACTAAAGAAAACAAGCAAATAAGAAAATACTAAAGATACTAATAAGAGAGGCAAACAGTAATAACATCTAAGACTGACTTCAGACAAAATATTCAGGAATGTTTAAATCCTTATAATACATATATTGATTACAGATAAGACATGTTTTTTGTGACTATCTTTTGCAGAAGGTGAGTATCTTAAATGCCTTTTGGTTAAAGAAGAGGTGCCACAACCAAACTCTCTTTAAAACTAGTCTAAAAGATGATGCTTAAGAAAAAAAAAAAACCTGGCAAAATTAATAGGTTCCATTAATATTTTAATGCTCAGGAAAAAAAGGAGAAAAGAAATGCCTTTCAAAAGGTTATTTTGGAAAGCCTAAGCCCCATTTATCTCACCAACGGGAGTGAAACACAGACATTCCAATCTGGGACTACGAAGAGGCCCTGCATCAGTAATTTCCACACTGTTCAGGCCTAGTCTAGGAACAGCAAGCCTAACTGGCTGGGTAGCCCACAAAGATGAATTTGCAATTATTGAAATTCAAACTCAAGCTTAGCCGTCAAATGCTCCCTCAAAGGAGTCATTCTCCCTTTGCCTGACAAAAAAAAAAGTAGGTGCATTAAAATATATATATATGTATAAAAACAGCAGATGTCAAAAAAGGAGAGAGAAGCAGCAACTGAACCTATGGCAACGGTGTGGTCCACCAAAGTTTTCTCTCAGGATGTGTTTAGGGTGTGTCTTTGTTTTGGGCCCAGTAATTTAAAAAAAACCCACAGTCATTCGGGGCACCCCGGCACTTGGTACTTTCCCTATCATCCCTCACTAGCTAGCATCCTGGCTCTGAAATCACTGGGTATCTCAGCCTCGCCCTGATTTCTCCTTGAGAGAGAGAGGGCCGCAACCGCAGCGGCCCACGGGCCCCGATATGCCTGTCACAGCCCCAGGGGCGAGGGGCGTCCGACTTCCCCGCTCCACGCCTGCCTGGCCTCAGGCGGCTCGCGGAGACTCCAGAGGGTCGCTCCGGAGAGCAGGAGGCCGGAAGACGCCACGGCCCTATCCCGGGCGCCTGGACCTGGACCCCGGACCGCGCCCCCTGCCCAGGGCTGCCGCAGGCGCTTGCCCCGCCCCGACTCCGGCCCCTGCTCCCGCCCCGACCCCGGCTCTCACCGTGCGGAGGTCGTGCTGCCTCCTCAGCCGCGGCCCGGCTGCGGGTCGCCCACCGACCTACAGGCCAAAGGACGGCAGGTGAGGCGAAGGGCCGCCCGTCACATCCCCGCTGGCCCAGCCGCCCGACCCACAGCAGCCAGCATCACATCCACGGCCTGAGGGAGCGCTGGACTCCTGAGCCACCACTTCACCTCCCTCGACCGGCGCCCGCCTGGACTCCGCCCTCCAGGGCCCGCAAACCGCGCGCGCGCAGCCCCGCCTCCCCGGGACGCCCTGCGCAGGCGCGAGCCTCACGAAGTTAGGCCCCGCCTTTGGGCTCGCCCCCGCCGCCTGACTCCGGCTTCGGCCCATTTCTGGCACCGCCCCCGCCCTCTCGTCAGCCTTTCCCAGGCTACGCCCCCACTTCAGGACCCGCCCCCTTCCACTGACCTTGCCTCTCTGCCCCCTGACTCAGGCCTTTCCTGCGCCCAACTTGTGACGTCAGCCTGGTGGCTGACCCACCTATAGACGGCCTTCTAGACCAACATTTGCCTCTTGACCGCGGTCAAACCTGTCAACTAAACTTCCTGACCCCGAAAAGTTAGGAGTAGTCTGAGCTTTGGGACTGGCATGGGCTCCTCTCCCACATTTCGGTGAAGTGGACAGATCTAACATTTTGTGTTTTCAGGTCCAGCCCTGTTTTCTGTCCTCCGGTGCTTGCTCTGGGTAATGCCAGAACCAACACTCTGCCGGATCTTACTGAGATTGAGAGGAAGAAATAGGCACACCGAAGTGCTGAGAGTGGAAACAGCTTCATGACATAAATCAATCTGGGTTTCTTTTGCCGGAAGCCAGGTCCTCCTGCCCTCTGGGACTTCCATCAGCCATAGGCCTTCTCTTCCCCTCCTTTCTTCCTTGATGGCTTGAGGAGGCCTGGAGGCCTCCCTGGTCTAGCTGGATGTAAAACCCTTGGAGGTTCCTCTGGCAATAGACTTACCTGAAATCTCTGTGGGCCACGCTTATCAACAACTCCACTGCAGTAAATAACTTTGAGGATTTCTTGAGAAATACCCATTTCTTTCATGCCTCCAGATCAGTGATACTCCAAGGGGAAAGGGAGTGGAAATTACCAGACTGATATGAGGGGGCATGCCTGATTTGTAGAACCAGACTGCTCTTAATAATATACTTTTACATTTCGAAAATAGTGTCATGTTTAAAATCAACCCATAAAATTAAAGATTGAATTTCTTGGTTGATAAGATGTATGTTTAAAATGTAGAGAAAGACTAGAACTAAACACTCTACGATTTATCTTTGGATTAAGTCAGGTCATTAGACAAACACCAGACTGAACACTTGAACACACCCCTCAAGAACATCCCTCAAGAAATGCAGTTACTGGGCTTCCCTGGTGGCGCAGTGGTTGGGAGTCCGCCTGCCGATGCGGGGGACACAGGTTCGTGCCCCGGTCCGGGAGGATCCCGCATGCCGCGGAGCGGCTAGGCTCGTGAGCCATGGCCGTGGAGCCTGTGCTCCTTAATGGGAGAGGCCACGACAGTGAGAGGCCTGCTACCGCAAAAAAAAAAAAAGAAAAAAGAAATGCAGTTACTAAAATGCGTTTCAGGGTTTATGCCATCAGCTAAATTGAGAGGTGGTACAAGAAATGTCTAGTAGGGCTTCCCTGGTGGCGCAGTGGTTAAGAATCTGCCTGCCAATGCAGGGGACACGGGTTCAAGCCCTGGTCCAGGAAGAGCCCACATGCTGCGGAGCGACTAAGCCCGTGTGCCACAACTGAGCCTGTGCTGTAGAGCCCGTGAGCCACAACTACTGAGCCCGCCTGCTGCAACTACTGAAGCTGGTGTGCCTAGAGCCCATGCTCTGCAACAAGAGAAGCCACTGCAATGAGAAGACCACGCACCGCAACAAAGAGTAGCCCCCACTTGACGCAACCAGAGAAAGCCCACGTGCAGCAGCGAAGACCCAACGCAGCCGAAAACAAATTATTTAATTAATTTTTTTAAAAAAATAAATATCTCCTAACAGCTTGTATGCAGGAATGGGGGAAGATGCTACATACTCGATAGTCTGCATATGAGGATCTAGGAAAGGAACATCTCTGTTCCAAAAACCAGAAAGAGCTATGCTTCTCCAAACTGCTAGGTTGCTATCTTGTGATTCTCTAAAGACTTGAGGTGATTATGTTTTCTCTTTTCTTTAGCAGCTCTTAAATACTGTCACCTTTCCCTTCTTCCTTTGCAAAGGTTACTGAGGGCTTGCTGTGTATGAATATTTCCCAACTTCATCTAATTTTCCTTATTGCTGTTTAGTCTTTATCCCAATTTCCTCATTTACTTGGTTGTTATCATGTCACATTAGTTCTATCAGGCACATCAAGCTATGTATAAAAAAGCTTTTAATATTAAATATAAATATATTGTATATACATATTATATATATCCTTAGAAGTCTGACCTCTGAGAGTCTGAAGCCTGCTTATGACTGAGCTTAAAGGTGAGAGGGCAGATCAAGATGAGCAGTGGTTCACAAATTTTAGTTAGAATTACCTGGGGAGCTTAGCAAACTGTAGCTTGCTGGGCACCACCCACAGAGTTTCTGATGCAGAAGGCCTGGGTGGTACCCAAAAATTTGTAGTTCTAATAAGTTCCTGGGAAGAATAATGCCCACGGACCACACCTTAAGAACCATTGCACTAAACTACCTCTTCAACGATCTATGCTGCAGTCATCCTAATCAGGTAGGAGATGACCATCTCCCAGAAACCCATGAGTGACTGATGGGAGACAAAGGTTTAAGTGTCATGTGTTATATGGATAAGTAACCCAACTATGGCAGCCTTCAACACAGGCTAGGCAGCAGAAAACAGCTGAGAAGGCCAGGGTATCACTCCAGCCCCATGAGCAGGGGAAGTAGAACAGAAGATGAAAGAATCAGGCGCAGATGTACAAAATGCTGTGGTGGGAACGTTGTTAGTTTGACAAACCTTCCCTGTGTTTTTTGGGATGGGCCCAGTGGTGTCAGGGCACAGAAACAGGGAATCAGATGATCTTTTGGATCACAGTCTGGATTTGCTTATTAAGAAAAACGGTAGGATAGCACAGAATGTTTGGGGGAAGAGGTGTCTGCCTTACAGATGTCTGTATGGGAATGAGTCTAGAGAAGAGTCAGCAAGCATATTTATACATTTTTACTATGCATGTTTATTAGATTAAAAAAGTATCTACGATAGGATCATAATAGGTAAAACAAGGAAAAGACTTCTCACAATTCTCAAACACACTTAATACAATCATAATAATATTTCAGTGTATTTTCTTAACATTATAGACATCTTGACATGTTTTACTAGTTTGGAGTTAATATTCCTAGGGGCTTCTGTATTTATTTATTTATTTATTACTTAAATACTGTAATACACATTTATTATCTTTAAAAAGATGCTCTGAGCTTCCCTGGTGGCGCAGTGGTTGAGAGTCCGCCTGCTGATGCAAGGGACGCGGGTTTGTGCCCCGGTCCAGGATGATCCCGCATGCCGCGGAGCGGCTGGGCCCGTGGGCCATGGCCACTGAGCCTGTGCGTCCCGAGCCTGTGCTCCGCAACAGGAGGGGCCGCAGCGGTGAGAGGCCCGCGTACCGCAAAAAAAAAAAAAAAAAAGATGCTCAACATCACTAATCATCAGTGAAATGCACATCAAAACGACAGAGATATTGCTTCACACTTGTTAGAATGGTTATCATCGAAAAGACTAGAAATACATGTTGGTGAGGATGTGGTGAAAAGGGAACCCTTGTGCACTGTTGGTGGGAATGTAAATTGATGCAGCCACTATGAAAACAGTATGAAGTTTCCTCAAAAATTAAAGATAGAACTACCAAATGATCCCACAATTCTACTTCTGGATTTTCATCTGAAGAAAATCAAAACACTAACTCGAAAAGATACATGAACTCCTGTGTTCAGTGCAGCATTATTTACAATACCCAAGATATGGAAACAGCTGTGTTATTGACACATGAATGGATAAAGAAGATTTGGTATATATACAATGGAATATTATTCAGAGATAAAAAAAAATGAAATCTTGCCACTTTTGACAATGTGGATGGACCTCGAAGGCATTACATGAAGTGAAATAAGACAGAAAGACAAATACTGTATTATTTCTCTTATACTTGGAATCTTAAAAAAAAAAAAAGCTCAAGCTCATAGATACAGAGAACAGACAGGTGGGTGACAGAGGTGGGGGTGTGGAAGGGTGGGAGAAATGGGTGAACTGTTTTTGGTTTTTTGGTTAAATAAATTTCTTTTCTTAAAATGTTAAAAAAAAAAGGGAGAGAGAGAGAGAGAGATGACTTCATACCTCTCAGAATGGCTATAATTTTAAAAAGAACAAAAAAACAAGAGATAAAAAAATGCTGGAAAGGATGTGGAGAAAAGAGAACACTTGTGCAGTATTGTTTGGAGTGTAAATTGGTACAGCCAGTATGGAAAACACTACAGAGGTTCCTCAGAAGATTAAAAATAGCACTACCATATGACACAGCAATCCCACTTCTGGGTATATATTTGAAGGAAAGTAAAGCACTATCTTGAAGCTATATCTCTTCCTCAATGTTAATCACAGCATAATTCACAAGAGCCAAGACATGGATGAATAGATAAGGAAATTCTTAATTGAGAATGGTCTGTGGTCTTCTTTTACTGGAATAAAAATTTGGGGGACTTCCCTAGTGGTCCAGTGGTTAAGACTCTGTGCTTCCAGTACAGGTTGGTGGGGGATGCACGGGTTCGATCCCTGGTCAGGGAACTAAGATCCACATGCCACACAGCACGGCCAAAAAAAAATGAAAAACAAAAATTTACAGATGGAATGAAAATCTTTGGAATTTATCCTAAATGAGTTGAAATGTATTGGAATAAAAACCTGATAATCTTCATCAGGTTTAGAGATTAATATTATATATAGTTTAAGTAACAATGAACTTATCTGACCTTTAAAGATTATGTGGAATTTCGTAGTGAAACCATTTGGCTTGGTGATTCTTTGTATATTATTTTGTGCAATAACTCTTTAGCCTTTTCATTTCTTTTATAGCAATTCGTTTGTTTAGACTTTCTGTCTCTATTAGTATCAATTTTGGCAAATTCTGTTTGCCTGAAAACATACCCATTTCTTCTAAGATTTCATATTTATTTGCAGAGTTGCACAAAGCACTTTCTTCTTAAAAATTGTTTTCTCTGTTTATATGCTATTTCCCTTTTATTTTTGTGATTTCTTTCTTTTTAAAGCATAAGTTAGCTAGTGGTTTACCCCCTTTTATGTGATTTCCCTCTTACATTTGTGATTTCTCCCTTTTTAAGCTTAAGATAGCTAATTGTTTGTGCATTTTGTTGTGTTTTTCAATTAACCAACTTTTGGATTTATTAGTTCTACTCTTTTCTGTTTTCCAAGTCATTATTTATAATTTGATCTTTATTAGTTTCCTTCTCCTTTCTTTTAGTTACTTTTTTCCTAGCTTTCCATTTTGGATGCTAAATTCATTTATATTGATGTTTTTATTTCTATTGCACCAGGTGTTTAAAGCTATAAGTTTTCCTGTGATAACTGCCTTAGTGGTATCACAGAAATTCTATGTCATGTTTTCATTATTATTATTTTCAAGAAATTCTGCAATCTTATTTTTTTTATTTTCCCTTTAATCCAATAGGTGTTTAATATTTTTTTTAATTACCAGGAGAAAGGAAATTTTACATTTTTAAGAAATTCTGTCACTAATTTCTAAAAGTTTTATTGCATTATGATCAGGGAATGTTATTTGTATATTTCTATTCTTTGGGATTTCTTGAGATTTTCTTGGCAACCTAATATTTGGTTAATTTTCATGAATTTTCCACGTGCACTTCAAAAAAAGGTATATTTTCTTTTCTATAGGTACAGAATCCAATATAGTTTTATAGGATTCCTTAGTTCCCCCTTCCTGCTTAACAATGAACAGGAAACCAAAATTGCAGCACACTAGAAGACAACCTCTAACACAGAAGACAGAGACCCAAACAAATAGACCTGAAAGGAACCAGAAAATCTGCAGGAAGAAGAAAACTACCCCCCCATTCACTTGCCTCACAAAAAAAGTATAAATAATGTGTTTAAGGAAATATGAAAGAAATAAGAAATAGCCTTGCATCTATGAAACAAGAATAGATGTCATAAAAAAAGAAATGTTCTGAAAACACTGTTTAAGAGCCTTTGGAAATGAAAAAGATGAAGCAGCAATGAAAAAACTCAATAGAAGGGATAGAAAATAAAGTTGAGGAACTCTCCCAGAAATTGATGAAAATGGAAAAAGAGATTGAGAGCAGGAGATTAAATAATTTAATGAGACCTCCTGAAGGTGTGCCAAGTTCCTGGGGTAAAAAGAGGAAGCCCCTCACTAGCAGATGATTCACTAGGGGACATGGATTTCATAGGCTTTCCCAGGAGGCTGGGCAGGCAGCATCTAGGGCAAGTGCCCACTCCCACAGTTTCCTCTCCCCACTGTGCAGCCTGCCCTGGCTGGTTGCCTCTGGTGTAGGACAGCCCTTCTCTAGTCTGACATCCACCCTGGCCACTCCAACAGAACTCCCTATGGTCCTCTGCCCCCACTGGCATTAGACCTGACCCTTTCCCAACTATATACCACAGATGGGACCACACAAGTATGGCCCACAAGTATGGGCCAGTTACTGGACCCCAGGACCTTTTAAAGGACTTCTTCCTGTCCCCTGCTCCCAGGCATTTCTTAGGGTGCCAGCTCCAAATCCATCTAGTACCACGCCTACAAACTCTCATTTTACTTCTTTTCTGTCATAATATGGCTTTAAATTCCTTTCAGGCAAAGCTTCTCAAAAAGGAGCGCTACTAAATGAAGGAGGGCCCACCAATCCTTAGAAACACAATGGCCACTCTGCTCCTTGGGAGTGAGAGGAAATGCCTTAATTCTTTCTGGATGAGTCACTGTTCCTGAGGATGCTCAGAACGCTACTTGCTAAAGCAGCAAAGGCATCAATGCAGGTTTAATTTTCATACCCTGGAATAAAACTATAATTCCATGTGACTCTTTAAACAAACATGTACTGACATGGAAAACTGCCAGGAAGTATTCTATTTCAGTGAAAAACCAAGTTTCCCTATGCTGGTGGAGCATGTAGCTCTGGAGCCTAACTGTCTAGCTCTGAATCCTGGCTCTGCCATGTGCCACTCATGCTTTGTGAGGCTTTAGAAGTTACTTTCTCTGTCCCTCAGTGTTCATATCTGTAAATGGAGAATAAATGAGGTTCTTATAAGAATAAGATGAATTCATATATGTAAGCCCTTAGAGTAAAGCCTGGCACAGAGGAGGTGCTAAATAATTAGATATTATTACAACACACTTCAATTCATGTAAAAATTAAAGTCGTAACAGGGATGTAAATTTATTTACACTAGTATTCAGATATGCAGTTATATTAGTTTGCCAGGGCTGCCATAACAAAGTACCAAAGACTGCATGGCTTAAACAACAGAAATTTTTTTCTCAACTTCTGGAGGCTGGAAGTCCAAGATCAAAGTGTCAGCAGTGTTGGTTTCTTCTGAGGCCTCTCAACTTGGCCTGTAGATGACCATCTGATCCCTGTATCCCTCTGTGTCTATGCCCTAATCTCTTCTTACAAGGATACCAGCATGTAGAATTAGGGCCCATACTAATGACTTCATTTTACCTTAATTACTACTTTAAAGACTCTATCTCCAAATACACTCAGTACAGGGGGTTAGGACTTCAGCATATGAATTTTAGGGGGACACAATTTAGCCCATAACAGCAGAGAAATTTAAATTCCTTTATTTGACTATAACTAATCTGACTTTTCCCCTGACTCCTTATCTGCTGGGTTTTGGAAAAAAATATATCAATCTGCTTAAAACTTGGACATAGCTGATCTTTTAAACAATACCTTTTAAGAAGTCTTTGATTATTTCCTGGTAAAAAGACCTGATATCTCTATGGCTTCATCTATTCCCTGCTTCTCTCTCTAAGAAGATGTCTGAATTTATGGGGGATGGGAAGGGCTATAGCTTTTAAGACCTTATGGTGCTGGGGAAGAGTTGGGGGTCCTCAAAGATGCTATCTCCTGCCTTCTGTAGTCACTGAAGCAATGTCCCTTGTTTAACCTTCCAACTGGAAGACTCCCAGTACGGTAGCTGGAGATATAGTCCTCTTGACTTGTTCAGGGCTCAGTAGCTCTCTCTGGATGACTTGGCCTCACCTTGGCTCCTGCAAACACCACAGTGCCTCTGAAATCTGTCTGTGATCCCGGGCAATTGGCTCAACAATGGGCCAGGAAGGAAAGGGATGATGGGTGATCCCAAGGCTCAGGTCACTGAGGACATTGTAGAGAGGACTTCCAATATAGGGGGCGGGGATTCCAAATCAGCATGCAGGGTACATAGCAAATATGAGTTACATTATGAACTAGCATCCATCCCAGTCTGGTGTAGTGATGGAGCCCAGAATCAACTTCTCCAAGCAATATGGACACTGTTGGCAGCACCTGAGCACTTCCAACTGACCCATCTCACTCAGAGCTGGGCAGAGTGCAGGGGCCAGGCACCAGCAACCCAGATAGGCTTCTGTCAGTAACTACACAGATTACCCTGGACCTTTAAGCTGGGTAAATGTGCCCATGCACCATTGGCCAATAGTGGTGCCAGTGATAGGAAACCATCTGCTTAGTGACCCATGGGCTGCCTTTTTCACTTCTTCCCAACTGGCTCCTATGCCAATTCTGCTGCCAATTTCCCTGGTACTTCGGACTAATCATGGAGAGGATTCCCATCGTAGGCCACCGACCAGCAGCCAGTTCTTCTAACAGACATAAAAGAGGATATGTACCCTTGAGGAGTGAATGACCTGCTCATGATGGAGAAGCAAGACACTAACAGTCAGGCAGATGTTGGGTTGAGCACACAGTTGTGTAGAGTATCATCTGGGTAGCCTGGGCATATCGGAATCCAACCTCCTGAAAGAACTCCTCTATACTCCCTGCCCTGCTCCACATGCACACTCCATACCCCCTTCTCAGGCCCACCCACTGAGTAGGACTGAGGTTTCAAGCTGAAAAATTTACTGTGTGGGTTGGAAAGGCAAGGGGCTGAGAATGGCTGATAGCTTTTAAATCAACATTTATAAATTAACCCTCGCCGTTACTAATAGCAGAGGTTTAAAAATAAACATGAAAATATATTTCTTCAGAATTCTGAGTGGATGGTAGTTTATAACTTAGGTAGGGGTGGGGAAAAAAAATCAGCAAAATTCAACCTGACAGAGGTTACAACTACACCAGAATTTCTTTTTTCCTTCAAGGAAAAGTCAAGGTGTATGTAGTCCAGTATCATTATGGGGCTTGGCGCCATCAGTTTCTCTTGAAGTTCCTCTACCATCCCTAGGATGTGGCTCTCATCTTCAAGGTCTAAGTCAACAACTGTGTTCTAAGCAGTAGGCTGGAGAAAAGAATGAAGAAAGGGCAAAAGGCATGCTCCAGCAGTCTCTTAAGGTAGGTTCCCGAAAGTGGCCACAAGACTCTTCCTCTTATATTTCCTCAGCCAAACTTTAGTTCATGGCCACACCTAGTTGTAGGGAGGCTTTCAAATGTGTTCTTTCCTCTCTACAGTTCTATGCCCAGATATAAAATCTATGCCTATGAAGAAAAGGAGAATGTGTATTTGAGGCAGTTTCTACCACGGACGACTTCAGTGCAGTATCTGATTCCTTCTCCCTTCCATTCCCTCGTTTGCATTATCCTGAGCACAAGGGCATTAAGCCATGGAAGCCAGGAGACTCTGCTTGACACACCTGATCTACGGACATATGTCTGGAGAAAGGAATAGGAAACAAAAGCAAGCAGGAAATTGAACAAAGGTTTTTTTTTTTTTAAAGGGAATATGTGTTTTGTTTTTACAAGATGTTGAGGATAGGGCTTCCCTGGTGGCGCAGTGGTTGAGAGTCCGCCTGCCGATGCAGGGGACACGGGTTCGTGCCCCGGTCTGGGAGGATTCCACATGCCACGGAGCGGCTGGGCCCGTGAGCCGTGGCCGCTGAGCCTGTGCGTCCGGAGCCTGTGCTCCACAACGGGAGAGGCCACAGCAGTGAGAGGCCCGCGTACCACAAAAAAAAAAAAAAAAAAGATGTTGGGGATAGGAGTTAATTAATTAATTTTTGCTGTGTTGGGTCTTTGTTTCTGTGTGAGGGCTTTCTCTAGTTGTGGCAAGTGGGGACCACTCTTCATCGCGGTGCGCGGGCCTCTCACTGTCGTGGCCTCTCTTGTTGTGGAGCACAGGCTCCCGACACGCAGGCTCAGTAGTTGTGGCTCAGAGGCCCAGTTGCTCCGTGGCATGTGGGATCCTCCCAGACCAGGGCTCGAACCCGTGTCCCCTGCATTAGCAGGCAGATTCTCAACCACTGTGCCACCAGGGAAGCCCCTGAGCAAAGTTTTTTATCCTTCCTGTGAAATTACTCTACAATGAACATATCAGTATTATACAAGAAACAGCCAACAGGTTTTAGAGCATGTAAGAGGGAAGATTGGAGAATTAAAAAAACAAAACAAACAAACAAAAAAAAACTGGACTGAGAATAGGGACCTTCCAGTACAGTTATATTCTTGGTACCTAGAATACAACCTGTAATGTAGTGAGTATTCAAAAATATTTGTTGAATTGGGGAGAAAAAGGCTAATTTTTTAAGAAGTGATAATACAATAACCTGCAAGATCAATGAGTGAAGAAATTGAGATATCCTACCACCCTGGGCCCTGAGAAGGATGCTGACTGTTCCTCGTGGAAAGTGACCCCTTGTTTATCTTACAGGATAAACACACAGATAAAGAAGAAAGGATTGCTGATTTGATATTGCTAAGCCTTGCCCTCCCGTATGAATGCCATTTGCCCGCTATAGCTGGGAAGGTTTTGTGACTCTGTGCTCCTCGCCAGGCGTCAGCATGTCATTGTTGAAGGTCCACAGACTCCCTTCCAGAAAAAGCCGTTTCCCTTTTCAGCTCAGCTGTTCTGTGGGAGATATAAAGTGCTGTGGCTAGAACTGGCTCGTTCCTCTCCATCATTGGCAGGAAAGCCTGGGAGAGCGGCAGGGATGGCGCCAGCCCCTGAGGGTGGGGTGGACTGAACGGGGTACCTCTTACTGGAAGCTGCAGTGTGGGGAGTAGAAGGCAGCTTTGGGGGTTCTCAGAATGACCCAAGACATTTTTCCAAAAGTCAAGGCCCAAGAAATGTAATGGCATTAACAACAGCGCGCAGGTCTCCACGTGCTGGAATGGAGCTCCCTTTAAGTCACGATGTCAAGGGGAAAAAGCCAGGTGTGAAGTATATGTATAACGTGCCACAGCTTGTTTAGGGAAAAGGAAATAGGTCTATATACACAAATATTTGTAGTTTCAAAGGCCATCTCTCAGAAGATACTCAAGAAACTTCTAACAGTGGTTGCTTTCACAAAGGGGGATTCTGTTACTAAGAGATGTGGAATGAAAGGAGACTTTATTTCCACTGTATACTCTTGTGTAGCTTTTCAATGCTGTACCATATGAAGAAAATAACTATGCAGTATAGGAAATAAATTCAAATAATAACAATAATAATAATTTTAAAACGCAACCAAAAAGGAGAGTACCAGAATCATTGGTTGGAGCAAGAAGGCTTGAGGGAGGAAATGGCAGACAGGATTAGGAGCCAAGGGTGCAAAATGCAGAAAAGCCTGGTGCCAGGACCAGAGGGTGACGTGAGCTGGAAGGAGGGCAGTGGGTGAGTGAACATCAGGGGCAGGGAGCCATTCTCTGGCACTGGGTGTTCATGGTCTAGGGGGTAGGAACAGACTCAAGTATATTTCATCTGTTGACTTAAAGAAAAACACAACATAAGAGTTGTGAGTTTAAGTTTTATTCAGGGTCTTACTGAGGACTATAGCCCTGGAGACAGCCACTCATTCAGCTATGAGGTAGGAGAGGAGGCAGTTTGTATATGATTTTTTTTTTTTTTGGCTAGGAAATACATATAGTCAAGGATACAACATGGTAAAAGATTACTGCTAATCACAGAGAACAGACATCTCAAGTTAATGATTTTAGTGTTTTTTTAATATATGTGGGAAGATGCAAGGATCTAGGGTCATTGAAATTCTTCCTGAGATAGACTTCTCACTCTCTAGGAATATAGGGGCCCATTTATTCAAAGCACAGACTGCCTCATCCTGCTTTTCATCCTGAATCCCTCTCAGGGTGTCCTGTTAGTGGACAACCACTAACAGGAAACCCACTAAATGGGTTTCGATTTAACCCTTGTATAACTGGGTGATGAGCGACGCTCTCTGCTCTTTGTTCACACATCCCACAGTAAAACCCCACCATAATCCACTTAGAAGAGTCCAAAAAATTCAATTTTGTAAAATGTACAGGTTTATGTTACTGCAAGTTTAATGAGATGAAAAGATGAGGGTCACGTCTTTGTAGGTGGGATTTCCCCAAATCCATCCAGGATCTGGATGCATTTGGTACTACCTGCTAGCTGATGGCTGCCCCAACCTAAATGTTCACAGGAGTGCATTTGAGTTCTGTGGCTGATTATATCCAGGACATGAGCAACAGTCCCAGGATCTCTTACATGGTGTTTTCCAACTGACCTGGTGCCAATGGGCCAGGGAAATCCCGGGAAATTGGAGGCCACATTCTCTTCACTCCATTGCCCAATCTCACATCTTCTAAGATCCCCCTTCCTGTGAGGAAGATAACAATTTTAGCTGACCCTGTTTGAAAAGGAAGAAGAGGACTTCCCTGGTGGCTCAGTGGTTAAGAATCCGCTTGCCAATGCAGGGGACACAGGATCGATCCCTTGCCCAGGATGACCCCACATGCCACGGAGCAACTAAGCCCGTGTGCCACAACTACTGAGCCTGTGCTCTAGAACCCGCGAACCACAACTACTGAAGCCTGCGTGCCTAGAGCCTGTGCTCCACAACAAGAGAAGCCACCATAGTGAGAAGCCCACTCACCGCAACGAAGAGTAGCCCCCGCTCGCTGCAACTAGAGAAAGCCCACGCGCAGCAACAGAGACCCAATGCAGCAAAAAATAAATAAATAAAAATTTTTTAAAAAGAAAAGGAAGAAGAGGGCTCAGAGGAGGGGAGGAACAAAGCACTGATCTCAGTAAATTTAGATCTAGTAAGTCTAAATTCACATTATCTATGAGGCAACCTATAGCAGGATTTTAATGTCTGTAGAAATTTAGACAGTGAGAATCCTACATGTCGAACTAATAGGATATAGCCAAAGCATTTAAAGAAATAAATTTCTAGCCTCAAATGTTCTATTATATAAGACGAAAAAAGCAAGGGGATGATGTAACTGAGGGTGGCAGAGAAGGTATCCACATGTGACATGATCCCATTTATGTAAAATTACCTATTTACAGTATGTGATTGTGAAATATATTGATATTTTTAAAGTTCAAGATGATGAAAATTAATAAACTAAGCTTTCTATTCAAGATGTTAGAAAAAATCTAAAACTGAAGAATGTCATAAAAGGAACAATATTATTGAATGTGAAAATAGGAAAAATGTAGAATTAATAAATCAAACCAAATAAAAAAGCATAAACAAATGTCTGGCAAATGTAACAAAGAAAAAAAGATAACACAATTACTGAATGTATCAGAGACAATCTTTTGAAAACATTAAGCCATGTATTTTTTAATATTCTCTCAATCATGTTCCCCAGAAGCCACTCTGCCATTACAGCCCCAGGGAAGGCGGCCAAATGTTCACCACAAGAAGAAGGAGGCATTAACAATGGAAAAGTGATTTTCAGACAAAGCAGGCAATGAAAGAAAGCCTTTTTGGTTCTGGGAGGAAAGGAGAGGAGAGAAAGAGATACAAATGATGTCAGGTGCCAGTGTCCTTGTGTTTACCCTTCCCCACATTTGGTCCTAGTGTTAAAATCGAAGAACTGCCTCTTCAGATCGAAGCCTAAAGCAAAGGGAGCTTGTGTTCCCCTTCCCATTTTGTACTTTGGAATGATGCCTCTCACAGAGAACTCCTACCTCATTTTAGGGGAGAGGAGGCAGCATAGAATGTTCATCCAAAGGAGAGTTAGAGGAAGCACTTCCGCAGCACCCACCCCTGTTTCTTTTCTTTTTTTTTTTTTTTTTTTTTTGCGGTACGCGGGCCTCTCACTGTTGTGGCCTCTCCCGTTGAGGAGCACAGGCTCCGGACGCGCAGGCGCAGCGGCCATGGCTCACGGGCCCAGCCGCTCCGCGGCATGTGGGATCCTCCCGGACCGGGGCATGAACCCTCGTCCCCTGCATCGACAGGTGGACTCTCAACCCCTGTGCCACCAGGGAAACCCCCAGGAATCTCTTCTGACATGCTCTCCAGGTGATTGCTTTATGTGCCAAAGATTGAAAAGCACTGGTGAAGACAGACTGGCCAGGGGACTGATGGAGAAAGTGTCTAGACCCAGAGGGTTTGCAGGAGTCAGGGGTCAAGGGCTCAGTTGGTAGAAAGGGGCCCCCAGAGACTTCCTGCTAGACCCCATGACCAGAGTATACAGCTCCAAGCTCTGCCCCAGGACCTGCCCCCTCATTCCTACACACACTGTGCTCCTGTCAACCCAGACACCAATTTCAGAAGAAGGACACTAAATATTGACAGGCAATTTATCTCTAATAAGAGAAGAGATAGCAAACTTTAAATGGCAAGCCTAAATTTTTGTGATTACACCACCTGATAGAGAATAACTTGTGATAATGACGGAGAAAATGTAAAGCTGTACGCTTTTGCACCAGAGGAGACTGTGCATAACTTTTTACCCCACCACATCCGTACAATTTGAATAATAAAATGCTGTTTGTAATTGGCAATGGGTGCTAATAAAGAATGATACAAACATGCAAAGGAATACTAAGCAGCCACTAAAAATTATGTTGTTGCCTTTTTTTCCTGACAAGTGTTCATGATTATTCTTAACTGGTAGAAAGAAGATTATAAAACAGTATCACAAGGTTCGTTTTGTAAAGTGTGTGTGTGTGTATGTGTGTGTATGTGTACATACACACATATAGGAAATAAAAACTTGAAATATATACACCAAATATATTGTGGTTGTCTTTGAGGAGTAATACTGCAAGCAGCTTTCTTTTCTTTCTTTCTTTTTTCTTTTCTCATCTGCATTGTCTATTTTTTCTATAATAAATATAAATTATTTGTATTATTGTTTCACAAAAAAAATTGTACAAGGGTGTTAATCAAAGTGAGCTTTAGGAAAAAGAAACCTTAAATTTTAAAATGAGGATGGCTGGGCTTCCCTGGTGGCGCAGTGGTTGGGAGTCTGCCTGCCAATGTGGGGACACGGGTTCATGCCCTGGTCTGGGAGGTTCCCGAGCGGCTGGGCCCGTGAGCCATGGCTGCTGAGCCTGCACGTCTGGAGCCTGTGCTCCAGGGCAGGAGAGGCCACAGCAGTGAGGGGCCCCCGTACCACAAAAAAAAAAAAAAAAAGAGGATGGGTAAATTTTTAAAAAAGTAATAGCTATAATTTATTGAGTGCTTACTATGTAACGGATGCTGTTTTAAGCACTTTGCATGTATCCATTTATTTAACTTTCACAACTGCTACGGGAAGTACGCCATTTTACAGAGGTAGAAACTGAAGCTGTGTCAGGTGGCAGAGTCAGAGTTCCAGCCCAGAGCATGGGACTGGTACACCTGCATTCTTAACCAGCAGTGTTGTTTTTGGCTTTGCCACTCACGTGGGATTGTCACGACATGAGATCAGATATCATTTTGACCAAATTTTAAAGGATGTATATACTGCACACACACACAATGCCCATAAGTGTAAAAAGCAAGACACAGAGATATGTGAAACATCAGTGTCAACCTCGACTTCCCCATTCAATGCCAGCTTCCTCTTACTTACACAAGTAGAGAGAAGGTCTAACCTGTGTCTCTCAGGAGGGGTTTTGCAGGGTGTCCTCAGCATTAGAGCTGCTCCCCGGACACCACCTGTTAAATGGCTGGCTAATGCTCATCCTCCAACACAGCACCGACATGGGGAGGGCAGGGGTCATGCAGGAGGCCCTTCTCCTCCACCACCCTCCTGTAGTCCCCAAGACCCCCTCTCCGTGTACCAGCCATGTTAAACAGGCATACTTCCATTTCCCAAATAATTTCATAGATTTAAAATTTTGGGTAAAAGTTATACACAAACATGGCTAAGAGGACTAAGAGGAGGATGATAAAGCAATATCTTGCACCACCTCTGACCACACCCCAGCTCCCTGGATGAGCACTTTGAATCATAATGTATTAATTTTAGACATTCTCTCTTTACTTCCTTTAGATCATGATTTAGCTTTCTTACATCATCTTCTCCTTCTTCCTTTTTCCCAATATAGCTCCATTACTATTTTGGTTAAATCAATAAACAAAGGCTGCCTTATTCTGTCCACCTTGACAATGCTCTCTGTGGATCTGGGGAGAGTATTATGAGTACTACTATTTCCTTCTTTGTGTCTTTCTTTCCCAGAGTCCTCACATTCTTTCTTTTCTTCCGTTAAACAATAACCACAAAAACAAGGCTTTCGGGCAATCTCAGATATGGAGTTATCTCCTCTTTCTCCAGAAGACAGAGCCCCTTCCAGGGGCATCTGTCTGTCTACTCGGACCTGGGCCTGCTGCCCTGATGTCATTCAGGGGCTTTGATTAGTGCAGTGGAGGAAAAGGATTTGTTACATTGAAGGTGGTAATTAACATTTCTCCCCAGAATCCAAAGAAACAATTGGAAAGAGATGAGCTCCTCATGGAGGAGCCCCTCAGGGCATGACCCAGGTCCTAATGTGGCACTAGGTCCCTGCTCACACCTGCCCCACTGCCATGATGCCTCTTTCTTTAAACCTCCACCCAACTTTTGAGCAACACAGACCTGATCCCCACACCCACCGCTTTATAAGGTGCCAGGGCCTTTCCCCAAGCCTGAGTCTGTGATTCACTGGACTTTGGAAGGATGATGGGGGAACTCCCACCCAACAATCTAGTCCCCTGCACATCCTGGGCCCGGGAGGGGCTTTGGCCCTCAGATATCAATGGTCGAGGTGGATGCTGGCATCAGATCAGCTTTCCTTTGCCACATTTCTACCAGGGAATGCACCTGTTACATCCAGCTTCTTCAAATGATGCACCTGCTAAAGCCAGCATCAACACCCATGTGTCCCAAGGACAAACAGCAATGCTAGTGGTCAGAGTCAGTGTCCAAACCCACAATGAGAAGGGAGTTCTTCCCTGAGCAGCTCCATAATTTGAGTACACCTCCCTATTTCCTGGGAGTCAGTATGCTGCATTGTTAAACTATGTCGTGTTTGGTTTATTTCCTGCCTCTCCTTAAGGCTGGCCTGAAAAACAAAGGAGCCACGTTATGCCTCAGAGGAGGCTCCCTTGGTTACCGTGAGAGGGGCTGTGAAATGACGCTTCTAACAATGCCTTCACTTCATTCTCAGCAGAGGGCCTTTGATCTCCCAAGTCCTTCTGGAGGAAACGGAGATAATGGCCAATTCTTCCCATTACCAGGATGTGTAGTATGTTTCCAATTTTATATATATTGGGGAAAAAAAATGGAAGGAAATACACCAATATATTAACAATTGTTATCAATGGATATGGATGTAAAAATGATTACTTTTCTTTTTAAAACTTTTCTGCGTTTTCCTATTTTAAAGAAATATCTACCTCTAAGTGCTATTTAACAAATTTTTAAAATATTTTTTTTAAATATACGTAACACCGCCTGCCGATGCAGGGGACGCCGGTTCATGCCCCGGTCTGGGAAGATCCCACATGCCGCGGAGCGGCTGGGCCGGTGAGCCATGGCCGCTGAGCCCGCACATCCGGAGCCTGTGCTCCGCAGCGGGAGAGGCCACAGCAGTGAGAGACCCACATACCGAAAAAAAAAAAAAAAAAATATATATATATATATATATATATGTATATATATATATATATATATATATATATAACATATCGGGGTAAGAGAGCCCATCGTGAGTCTGAACTAGAAGCAGGCCTATTTGGACACATCTGACCACTGGGGTGATGGGAGCAGAGGTCTCTTTGCAAGAAGGGGCACTTCAGGATGGAGGAGGCTGTGTGGTCACTGCTGAATCCCCAGCACCCAGAGCAGTGCCTGGTGTGCAGGCACTCAAAGTACATTTCTAAAATGCACTCGTGAGTGAATGAGAGGGGAGGAATTCCCGTAGGTTGAGCCTGATCCAATCAGGAGCTTGGTTATCAGGAAGGAGCCAGACCTGGCATCTCTCAGCTTTGTCTCTCAGCCCAGCCATTAATGTCCAAGTTCTGGGAGAACAGGATGTAGTAAGTAAAATCAAGGGAGCTGTCCTTTTAAATGCAAGCACCCTACTTTATAATCACACCAAGAAAATCCGTCACAGAAAGTAGGAAAACTCTACTCACTCCCTGGCTTGTTTGAAGACCACCCACGGTCTTGGACAAGAGGGACTCCCTATGAAAGGAGGCCCAGCCAGTCCCAGTGGAGCTGAGGTGCTTGGTGAAGCAGCAGCATCAGCTGGCAGCAGGAACTCGGTTCTGAGCAGCTTAGCTCTCACTCCGTGGAGGACGGTTATGAAGATTCAGCAAAACAGTAAGATGCTCTGTGACAAGCTCCTATTTGGGGAGAGGATGGTGGCCATTTCTATCTGTGTGGTTTTTCCTGCCTTGCCAAATCTAAAAGCTCATGTTTGAGAGTCAGAAGACAACAGCATATATGGGAAGTGAGATTTTCCACTTCAATCATCTCTGATTATTATGTTTGTGGCTTAATCCTTCCCTGCTCTTACCTCCAAATAACATTGCGGGGCCTACATCAGTGTTCTTAGCATTTTTGCCAAGCCTCAGCATCTCTGAGACTGAGACCCTACTTTCAGGTTCAGGTGACTGATTTTTCCCCCTCCTTGGCAATGCATCTTGTATGAAACGCCTCAAAACACCCTTGCTCAACAGTCAGAGTCTGAGGGAGGCAGGTGTTCCCAGAACAGTGGGTTTCTGGATAAAGAATGTCCACTTGAGGTAAAGGCACAAATATTTTCTGCCTCATTTTAATCTCTAGGCTATAAAGAGGAGCATTGTACAGGGGAGGGGTCTTCTATATCATCTTCTCTGAAAATAGGATCAGGAGGCTGGTGAGTGCCCCTCAGAAGTCAAAGGGGACTGGACATGCCCGGCTGGCCTTCCACATACTTTCTTTGAACCTTGTGATGGTTAATTTTATGTCAGGGTGGTTCAACTCTGGTGCCAGTCTTCTGGTCAAATGCTAGTCTAGATGTTGCTGTGACGGACAGTATTTTGGTAGATGTGACTAACATTTACAATCAGTTGACTTTTAAAAAAGCAGAGTACCCTCCATAATGTGGGTGGTTCTCATTCTATCCATTAAAAGGCTTAAGAGCAAAAAAGAAAAAACTGAGGTTTCCCAGAAAAGACATTCTGCCTCAAGACTGTATCATAGAAATTTAGCCTGGGTTTCCTGCCGGCTGGCCTACTTTATGGATTTCAAACTGGCCAGCCTCCATAATTACATGAGTCAACTCCTTAAAATAAATCTCTTTCTCTCTCCTTTCTTCCTTCCTTCCCTCTCTCCCTCCCTCCCACCCCCCAAACCCTTCTCCATATACATATATCCTGATGGTTCCATTTCTGATACTGACAAAGGATTCTGACTGATACTGACAAAGACTCCCCCCTTGATCTTCTTGACTAGGTCTCATCCTTGACCTGCTGAGCCTAATTTTACCAAATAATCCTGCTAAGCCAGTTTATGAAGAATATCTCCCAACCACCCTTTGATTTCCAATCAAACTCTTCTTCCTCCACCTTTTATCAAGGGCTAATCCAATTCTTCTTCTTCCTCCCAACTCTTGATACCTAACCAAGTTCCTCCTATCCTCTCCTTCTCTGTTTGTATTCAGAGTTGAGTTTGGTCTCTCTTCTGTTGCAATAGTCTTGAATAAACTCTGTCTTGCCATTTTTAACAAGCATCCACTGAATCATCTCTTTTTAACAATACAGACCCTAAGCCTAAAACCAGTTATTATAAGAATTTTATAATATTACAGAGTCAAACTCAGTTTCTCATGTGGCTGCTATTTCCCCTGTTCCTATAGCAATCAGAAATGCTAAAATCAAGAACAACCCATGGGCTTCCCTGGGTTACAGCAAGCAGGTGGAGGGGAGAGACTGTGTTTTAGTGCATCCACTAAGGGGTGTGGTTCAGAATGGAAGGTGGTAGCTTTAATGGATGGGAAAACTTCTGAATCTCTTTGCCTAAGTGGGTAAACCAGACAGCTGGCTGCCATCTGTTGTGAAGTAGGGCCCAGGAACCAAAGAGCAAGACTGTTTAATTATAAGCAGCTTGTCTTGTGTATAGGATGTCCTTTGTGAGTTTATCTGCAAGATCCACAGGGACCTCAGCGATATCATATTTTGGGGAAGATTGGGAAGACGATTAGGTCATCATAGGACGGGAGAACCTCTCTACAAAGCAGCTGGTGATCCACAGGGGCATGGCATGTGCTCATCTGGGTGATGGGGTCACAGTGACAGCTGGCACATTAAAAACAGTGCCATTATTCTTCTGACAGGCGGCACTCACAGAGGACTGAGTTCAGCTGTCATCTTAGGGCGTGAGAGCCTCTTCCCCCCAACCTCTGGGCAGGGGACCACAAGATCCATGTGGAGACACAGCCCCAGACAAGTGTCCAGCAGAGAAAACCAGTCAGAAGTCAGGTCATATGGACAAGGACAGGAGAAGGGGTGGCCTGGGATTCAGTGGGCACCTGACAAGAGGCTCAACTTTGGTGCAGCTGGTGGGTTGAGGCCATGACGTCCTCCTGTCCTGGTTGGGAATTGTTCAGGAGATGGGTGGGGCTGCTTCTGTAGAGGAATGTGTGCAGAGGAATGACAGTCCAACAGGGAGGGCCTGGGAGGGAAGTGAGGCCAAGCCCATCTTGTCTTTCCAGTTCTGCTTCAAGGAATATGGAGACACACTAAAGACCTCCTCCCTTTTATTGTTGAAACTCTGCCTTTTCCTTCAGTGACCTGCATCACTGCAGAGTAAGGATGTTAATAAAAATAGGTAAAGTGGATTGAATACTTTCCATAGGTCAAGCATATGACATACATAATTGCATAAAATCAGCTCTATTATCCCCATTTAACAGATGGGAAAACTGAGGCTTATGGGGTTAAATAAATGCACCCCAAATTGCACAGCTAGTGGAAACAATGTGAATGCAGACAACCTGAGGTGGCACTTAACCACCATGCTACTACCTTACAATAAAAGGTTTATCCCATAGTGTGGTGTTTGTTGAACTGACCACATCTCAGGCATGGCTTCAAGATGGGGTCCTGGTCTTAGTGTGTGAAGCCTCTTCTTTTCCCTGGGACCTAACCACACACCAGGAAATCCCTTGGTTGCTGTCGAGCATTGGCCTTCTTTGGCTTAAGTCACTGTCCCAGGGCATTGCCAGCCCATGTTTTCAGGAATGACCTCACTTTCTCTCATTGAGTAGGAGTGAAGCTATTTGCAAGCTCTTTCCAGCAGCTAGAGGAGCTCCCCTGAAAGCTGAAGAAGGGGTGTAGAAGGAGCAGTATCCCCTGACTTCAAGCAGAGCACTACGATAATAAATAATCCACATTATTTATTACCTAATCCAAATGCTCTTTAGTTCCTCTTAGATAGGTCAAGAGTCCACTGTGTTGTTGACTTTTTGGAAACAGCAGCATCCAGAGTGTCAGGAGCTGGAGCTTTGGACTGAGAGAGACCTGGAATGAAATTCTTTCCCCACTGCTGATTAGCTAGGTGACCTCTGCCAGTTACTCAGATTCTCAGTGTCTTGGGTCCTTCATCATTAGGGAAACACCGACACACTTGCTGACATATAGTGTTGTGAGAACCAAATAAAATAAATTTTATAAAGTACCTAGTCCAGTGATAAACACAGAGTACACATTCTACCAGTATCCACTCTTTTCTTCCTCCCCTTTAAAAAGGTTATGTGGGGCTTCCCTGGTGGCGCAGTGGTTGAGAGTCCGCCTGCCGATGCAGGGGACGCGGGTTCGTGCCCCGGTCCGGGAGGATCCCACATGCCGCGGAGCGGCTGGGCCCGTGAGCCATGGCCGCTGGGCCTGCGCGTCCGGAGCCTGTGCTCCGCAATGGGAGAGGCCACAACAGTGAGAAGCTCGCGTACCACAAAAAAAAAAAAAAAAAAAAAAAAAAAAAAGGTTATGTGAGTTCAAAGGCAACTCACATGAGGCCTCAGCTGATTCAGGTTTTATTTCATTTTCTTTTAAGAGACTTTTCATTCCTAGGGGGTCCTCAGCTCTTCTAGCCAGTGTTCCCTGCCATTTCCACAATATCCTGTCGTTCACACATCAGCCCTATTCACCATAGGAGACAACTACACAAGGGCATGAAGGCCAGGAGGTGAGCATCATTTGAGGATCTCAAAGCTGCCTCCCAACATTTGTATAGAGAAATTGTAATTTGTTCATCTGTCAGGGCTGATAGCAAATCATTCCTTCCTAAGTCCCATGGCCACCTGCCTGATATCTGTAGCAGATAGTTTTTTTCTAAGTAATAAAGAAGGCGGGTGGGAGATGGCTATTGGGTAAGCAAACAAGTAACAGTGTCTTCCCCAACATTATACACTGGTCAGACAAGAAACCCTTCTTGTGCCCACCATACAATTGGCCTCTACATGTTTTCTCCCAGCTTATTAACCAGAATAAATTGCTCTTGTGTCTTTCAGGCCTGGTTTGCACAAGCCAACTTTGTGTCTCTCTGATTGAATAGACAGCCTTTTCATGGGGTGGGGCTGGATTTCTGGGCAGAGAGTAAGGGGAAAAAAATGAGGCTGATGTGAAATGCAGAGTTTTTTCATCCCTGAGGAGACAGGAGTAAATAATGTTCCTACCACATTTGGCCTGATCACAGGTGCATAATCCCAAAGCTGTTGCTTGCTGGGTTAATAAGCAGGTTGAAGAAGAATGTTCTGTGACTACTCCCAAGGCTGTTATCTTTGGAAGAATTTGAAATATTTTCAGAGCAGTGTGCAATGAAGCCAAGAGGGGTGAAAGTAGTTTCTATAAAAAGTATTTATGATTATTAACATTTGATTCCTTGATAATATAAAGGGCACACATGAATTCTGAGGTAGGAAGATGCTGTCATCACAGACTGCTTTTACTGAGAACTCTAATATGGAGAGTTCCAAACAACAAATAATTATTAAATCTTCACCTTGTAAAAAGATTTGAATGAAGTAGATGCCACAGATTCCCTTCTTTATTCTCACCAACCTCCAAATGAAAGACTTAAATCCAAGGATTCTCAAATAGAAAGTGTATTTTCCTCCTAATGGAGATTACTGGGTCTGGGACAAAATGCTTTGAATGTAGCTTTCTTTATTAATCAGATCATTTGTCCCGTTCACCTACAATGAGTGTACTGTGTAGAAAATCACACCACGCACGAGGCGTGCCAGACTCAATAGAACCATTTGTGGTGGGATCACTAGACAGGCAGATTAAAGAACTGCTTTAGGGCTTCCCTGGTGGTGCAGTGGTTGAGAGTCCGCCTGCCGATGCAGGGGACACGGGTTCGTGCCCCGGTCTGGGAAGATCCCACATGCCGCGGAGCGGCTGGGCCCGTGAGCCATGGCCGCTGAGCCTGCGCGTCCGGAGCCTGTGCTCCGCAACGGGAGAGGCCACAACAGTGAGGCCCGCGTACCGCAAAAAAAAAAAAAAAAAAAAAAAAAAAAAAAAAAAAACTGCTTTAGACAGTAGTATCTGGACTTCAGCAAGGCAGAGGATGAATGAATACCTTCTAATTACTATGAAGATAGTAGTGAGGGATGGGGGCTGGATGGCAATATCGTAGAGAGAGTAATAATTGGTTGTTTTGAAAGGGTCCCAAATAACAATCTCTATTGAACTGAAGTGAGGTTTTCTTTCTTCCTCATAGAAACTATTAAATGTGTTCTTGTCAAAGTACCTCTTAGAGGCATTTTGACAAGAGGGTCTTTTGCCAGAGCAAAAGTTTTTAATTTTTTAAATTAATTTTTATTGGAGTACAGTTGCTTTCAATAGCTTTTAATTTTGATGAAGTCTAATTTACCAGATATACCTGTTATGAATCGTCTTTTTGGTGTCAAGTCTAAAAACACTTTGGCTGGCTCTATATCCTGTGAATTTTTTCCCTAAATTTTTTTTCCTAAACGTTTTATAGTTTTGCATTTTATATTTATGCCCATGATCCATGTTGAGTTAATTTTTGCCTAAAGTGTGAGACTTACGTCAAGTTAGTTTTTGTTCATTTGTTTGTTTGTTTGTTTATGCCTGTGGACTTGCATTGCACAATTTGTTGAAAAGCTTATCCTTCCTCCATTGAGTTGCTTCTGCACCTTCCTCAAAAATCAGTTGGGCATATTAGGGTGGGTCTTTTTCTGGGTTATCCATTCTGTTCCATGATCTATGTGACTATATTTCTGCCAGTACTACATAGTCTTGGTTATGTAGCTTTATAATAAGCATTGGAATCGAGTAGATGGATTCCTCCCAGTTTATTCTTCCTTTTCATAAATTTTTGGATATTTAAGTTTCTTTGCCTTTCTATATAAAATTTTAAAATTTCTATATCTACAAAAATTGTTGCTAGGATTTTAATAGGAATTACGTTATACTTTTACATCAATTTGGAGAGAATTACCATCTTTACTGTGTTGAGTCTTCCAATTCACGAACATGATGTGTCTCTCCATTTACTTAAGCCTTTGATTTCTTTCATCAGCATTGCATGGTTTTCAGTGCACAAGTCCTACATATGTCTTTACACCTAAGTATTTCATGGTCTTTAAGCATTTGTAAATGGTATTGTATTTTCAGTTTCCACGTTAGTTGTTAGCATATAGAAATACAATTGATTTTGTATGTTTTCCTTTTATTCTGTGACCTTGCTGAGCTCACTTATTAGTTCTAGGAGTTTATTTGTATATTTGCTGGGATTTTCTACATAG
Organism: Kogia breviceps; assembly: GCF_026419965.1. Taxonomy (NCBI): domain Eukaryota; kingdom Metazoa; phylum Chordata; class Mammalia; order Artiodactyla; family Physeteridae; genus Kogia; species Kogia breviceps. The sequence goes on from NC_081311.1 coordinate 51,650,536, forward strand.
ATAATCTTGTCATCTGCAAATAGAGGCAGTTTTATTTCTTCCTTTCCAAACTCTATGCTGTTTCTTTCCTTTTCTTGCCTTGATTATATTGGCTAGAACTTCTAGGACTATGTTGAATAGGACGTATGAAAGCAGACGTCCTTGTTTTGCTCCTGATCTTAGGGAGAAACATTCAGCTTTTCACCTTTAAATATAATGTTAGCTGTAGGTTTTTGTAGATGCTCTTTATCAAGTTAAGGAAGAGTGTTTGTCTTTCTTTGTCTGACTTAAATAACTTTATCCTATTTTTCTGAGAATTTTTATTATGAATAATATGGTGTTGAACTTTATCAAATGTTTTTTCTACATCTATTGATATGATCATGTGATTTTCATTCTTTAGTCTGTTAATATGGTGGATTATATCGACTAAAGAAAAATGCAAAACCTAAAAATTCCGAGTTATGTTTTATTCAGGGACCTTCCTGTGGACCACAGCCTGAAAGACAGCCTCTCAGATAGCTCTCAAGAACCGCTCCAAAGAGATAAGGGAGGAGCAAGGATATAGAGGAGTTTTTGATGAAAAACAAAACAACAACAACATGTAGTTGAACATCTAAAGACTGCTAATCACAAAAACCAGACATCCCAAGTTAATGATTTTAGTGCTTTTCTATGTATGGGAATATGCAAGAATCTGGGCATATTGAAATTATTCCTTAGATATGCATCTTAACTATTTAGGGCCAGTATCCTGTTTTTCTCTATCTTGAATTCCCCTCAGGGTGTACCATGGGCAGGTGGCAGCTGCAGTGGCTGACTGCTTGATGGCAGGCAACATTTGTGGTTTATTGGAAGAGCAGGCAACATTCTCTGTTTACTGAAATGACAGGTGACATTCTTTGTCCACAATTACATTGATAGATTTTCCCATATTGAACCAGCCTTGTATCCCTGGGAATAGATTCTCCGGATCTTGTTTTTAAGTATTTTTGATTTCTATTTGCTGATATTCTGTTAAGGGCTTTTGCATCTATATTCATGAGGTATATTGGTCTGTAGTTTTCCTGTCTTTGTCTGGTTTTGGGATCAGGGTAATGATAGTTTCATAAAATAAATTGAGAAGCCTTTCCTCCTCTTCTACCGTATGGAAGAGATTGCATAGAATTTGTGTTAGTTCTCCTTTAAACATTTGGTAGAATTCTCTGAATCTGGAGATTTTTCTCGGAATTTTTAAACTATAAATTCAGTTTCCCTCATAGGGCTATTCAAAAGATCTGTTTCATATTGGATGTGTTGTGGTAGTTTGTGCTTTTAAGGAATCGGTAAAATTTAAGTTGTCAAATTTATGTGTTGAAATAACATTTTCCCGTGGTATTTAATTCAATTGAGGTAGTTATTGTCTAAATGTTTTCTGTCTTGCCAGGCTGCACCTTTCCTGTTGATTTGGCTAGAGAGAGCAGGTTTTTATTGGGGTTCTATTTTTTCTTCACTGATTGTCATGACTGGGAGGCTGGCTTCCTCAGCTTCAAATCTGTGGTATTGGATGCAAAAAGAAAACCCAGGGAGCAAACCGCTGTGTCATTTCTCCGTCCTGAGGTCTCTAGTCAGGCTTCCTTCTCTCCATCTTTCAGCCATTTTCTTATGTTTGCTTTATTTATCATGTCTAGGGTTTTTAGTTATACTTGGCAAGAAGAATAAGGAATCGCACGTCTATTCCAATTTCCGGAAAACAGGAGTTCTCTCCTGGTTTTACTTTTTTTTTTTTTTTTTTTTTTTTTTGCGGTATGCGGGCCTCTCACTGTTGTGGCCTCTCCCGTTGCGGAGCACAGGCTCCGGACGCGCAGGCCCAGCGGCCATGGCTCACGGGCTCAGTTGCTCCGCGGCATGTGGGATCTTCCCGGACCAGGGCACGAACCCGTGTCTCCTGCATCGGCAGGCGGATTCTCAACCACTGCGCCACCTGGGAAGCCCTCTCCTGGTTTTAATTTGCATTTCCCTAATGCCCTAATGAGGTTGAACATCTTTCCATGTGTTTATTTGTAATCCTCTTCAGTGAAATTCAACTTTTATTTTAAACCTTCTTCATTCTTATCATTCTTCCCAATCTTCTGACCTTCTTACTTCTTCCCTTGCTAATAGCAGACTTCCTCTCTCACAAAGAAAATTGAAGTCATCAAATGGGAATTTCCTTAAAATTCTGCCAGTATACCCACAAACATCCAAATCCGCCTCCCTCCACGCCTTCTCTTGTGTTAGGTCCTGTCTTCTTCCTCTTCTCAGAACCCTACACTATGTGGATGTATAGAAAGATAACATTTACACAGAAAAAAAACATGTGAAATGCTCCTCCAAATTAGGAAGTTGTGATAGCTTCATTTTCAACATGAAGACATTGTATACCTAAAAGTTGAAAAAAACGTGTTTAGAAGTGAAGACGCTTAAAATCACATCTCGTATGTTGCCATAAAAAGGAAGGGTATTTTAATGAACTTAATAAAATCTCATGGACTTAATAAAACCTCAGCTTTCAAAAGACTTGTAAAATTTATTCTTTTTTTTTTGTAAAATGTATTCTTAAGCAGGTTCTGTCCTGCAGTTAAATCAAGTATTTAAAAGGAGTTTGATAACTTTTTCCTTTGGCCTACACTCTAATCAGCTCAACTAAATTATTGTCTTTGTGCCATAGAAAAATGAGAAACTTTAATTCTGTGCATACCAGAACAAACATAAATAATTAAAGTGATAGCCTCTTTTTAAAAAAAATTATAAAAAAGAACCTTACACTATGATTTATTGCTTCCCTCTCCCATACGTACAATTGTTCCTTCTCAATAGAGCTTTCCCATTAACATTGAAGCTTATTCACATCTTGTCCTTCTTAAATTAGAGTTCACAGAGTTCCCTTTCTCCCCCACATTACCTTATTTCTCTTTTTCACCTCACAGTTAAAATTCTTGGAATAATCTCCTGTTTTTCCACTCTGGCTTCCATTCTCTTCCCTTCACTGAGACAGTTCTTGCTCAGGTCAATAATGGCCACCAAGTCACCAAATCCAATGTACATTTTCCCATTCTTACTTGACTTGTCCTTGCTTTCCTTCTCGACACACTCACTTCCCTCTACTTCTGGACACCCCCCACTCCAGGTTTTTTTCCTCCATTACTCTGGATATTCATTCTCTATCTCCTTTCAAGACTTTTCCTCCTGCATCAAGCCATTAAATATCTTGGGGTTCCTCAAGGCTCAGTGGAGGCTCTTTTTTCCTCTCCATGTATAATCTTTTCCTGGGCAATCTCATCTCGGACTACAGCTTTAGTTATCAACTCTGTAGCAAAGACTTGCACATCTACATCCCCATTCAGACTTCTCTTATATTCAATCACCCTCTCTTCATCTCCGCTTGGCATCACATGAGTATTCCAACCACAACAATCCCAGACTGAACTCATAATCTTCCCCGTAAACCCAGCCACCTTCCAGTCCTTTCCTTCACTTCCACTGCCATCATCACAATCCACGTTACCACCATATTTTCCCTGGATGTCCATAAATAGACTCTAACTGGTCCCCTGCCTCCACTCTTCCTAACAAAGACCCTTCTTTGTGCCAGAATGTCAAAATAGAAATTGGATTATATTGACCTATGCTTAACCCCCTTCTATGCCTTCCAATTACACTTAGTGTAAAGTCTAAAATCTTTAAACCGACCTGTGTGGTCTGGCCAGTGCCTCCTGCCTCAGCTTATATCATTCCTTTCCTTACATTTATTATTTCAACTCCAATGGCCTTAGAGCAACATCTCCTTTCTCATCTCAAAAACACCCCAAATAAAAGGGTATGACTTTCTCAAACCTCAGTGATGTTAAGGTCCATAGAGTGGTGGGGTGGGGGAGTGGAGAGCAGGCAATTCCTGTGCTAAAGATGAACGCTCCTTCCTCCAGGACCTAAAGTTAGGACTCCACTCCTCCCAGCTCATCTCCAAATCTATCCTCCATCAATGGTGCCCCTTGGATGCTTCCACCACTGTTTGTTGTTCTGTACTCTGTCCCCTTTCTGATCAATACACAGCCTAATGGATCCTGGCATTGGGCCATGGTTTCCTTATCAGCATTGCTTTTATGGCATGCAACTGTGGTGCAAGCATAGTGCGTAGCAAAACCATGCTACAAGTCACTAGATGATGCCCCTTACACCTGGACATTCAGCCCTTAGCACGCCCCTTCCCTTCCATTCCCATGGGCTGTCTCTCTCCCACTCTGCTCCAGCCTTAAACATGTGGAAGATGTGAAAATTCTCATGCAAGATGTCTATTAGACATTGATTTTAAAATGACTATGAAAAAATATATTCAGATGTAGAAGAAACTTCCACTGAAGAAAGGATGGAAAAATAGAGCTAGGAGGATTTTGTCAATGTAATGTAAAGCCTGTATAGTGGAAAGGAAGGCACTAGGAAGAAACATCAGCGTGTGAAGTGGGACCTTAGTGCTCTGGTGAGACATTGCTTTGGAAAGTGATTGTGAGCCAACTATATTTCAGAGACTTGAGATCTAGGAAGAGAAGACCTTATATCACCTCCTCAGGGAAGCCTCCTTGGATGCCCCTGTAGCTTTTAACTTTCCTCTGAGCTCCTGTAGCACTTTCAATTTACACACCCTAAAACTGAGCTATATGGTTGAGATATATATTGTTCCATCATTCCTGCTGACACCTCATGGTATTTTGAATCAACTTCTATTATAGCACTTGTAACAAATGATAATGTATGACTTTATTTTCCTGCTAGGCTGTGAACTGCTAGAGTGAAAAGGATTATGTCTTATTCACCTCCTATCGTCACCTCCAGAACCAAGTCAGGTGCTTGGTAAATAGCAGCCTGTTATTGAAGGAATGAGTGATTGAACTCCAAAGAAGTAACCACCGAAGACAAGTTATTGTGCTATCTTGCGATGCTGTGGCTTTATTTCTTAATCCTAGAGAATCTTAGAAACACTATTCTTGCATTGGTATCTAGATAATTGTGAGGGTTTCTATCCTAATTGTGTCACTTATTAATAGTGTCCTAAGGCAGTTTTTATAATCATTTAGAGCCTCAGTTTTCACATATATGCAATGTGGAAAATAATACTTAGTATCATAATATTGTGATCCTAGTATGGTTCAGAGGGTTAGATGAGATGACACAAAGCACGTCAGGCATTGCTGCTCATAATTAGGAGTGTTTATGGGAGCCCTTTAATCACTTTCTGTTTATTTATTTATTTTGCGGTATGCAGGCCTCCCACTACTGTGGCCTCTCCTGTTGCAGAGCACAGGCTCCGGACGCGCAGGCGCAGCGGCCATGGCTCACGGGCCCAGCTGCTCCACGGCATGTGGGATCTTCCCGGACCGGGGCACGAACCCGTGTCCTCTGCATCGGCAGGCGGGCTCTCAACCACTGCGCCACCAGGGAAGCCCGAATCACTTCCTGTTTAAATTAAGCAAAGGTTTGGCAAATGCACTTGCCAACAGCAACAGATGAATAATAGTGTCTTTAGCTCTCTGATGCCTGAGCTTCCACAAAGGCCTTCTTTGAAACCCAGGCAGGCAGAACAACCAAGATGCTCCATCCATGCGGCTCATGCCCTGACAGAGCTATGAACAGAGGGCACCTGCTGCCTTGTGGGGCTGCCAGGTGTGAAGACAGGGACTCTGAGGCAGCTTTCCTGAGGCACTGGAGGCTTTAAAGCTGGGGGCAGGTAGGAAACCCCAGGACTTACCTAGAAAGGGAAGCAACCCACAGACTCCTAGAAAGCAAAGCAGAGAGGTTATCAGACCTTCCAGGATGATGGTTCTTGGAGAAGAGGACTGGGGACAAGTTATGCTGGGATCCCTCTAATTTATTTACATCCTAGTATGGCTTTTCTCAAACAAACAAACAAAAAACAAAAACTTCCATTTTTTTAAACTTTGAAAACAACTGATATAATCCAAACCCCTTATTAGATGAAAATACAGACCAGAAAAATTTAGTGACCCACCCAAGGTCAGACAGGAAGGGAGCAGCAAATTGAGTCATGTACATATTTTCCAAGAATCGTTTATCTGGCTATAGGTATTTGGATCTACAGGGTTTGGAGGCTTAATTTAGAATCAAGGGGAAGGGGTTCAAATGCAGGCTCTGGTGTCATCATTTAACCTGTGTGAATCTCAGTTTTTCATCAAAAAAATGGGACTCCAAATCCCCTTCCTGCTTTCCTCTTTCGTTTGTTCTAAGGATCACAGAAATAAAAGACTTGCAAAATGTTTTTAATTCTAATTTTTCCCAATCCACATGTTCACTGAGATCCTCCATTTTTTCCCCTAGTAGCAGAATACTGATGCTCATAGCTTTATTTATTTTGGAGCATCACAGGCCCTAAACTTCTCATCAGAATCCTAGAGCACTCCTTTCCTCATGCTAATTCCTGGGCTGTCAAGAGAGACTCCCAGCTAAGGCTGGGAGTTTGTGACTCTGTCCCACACCTAGAGGATGCCATGTGATGTGGCCCCGCCCAGGGCAACTCCCTTTAACTCGTGCCCATGTTTCCAAACGCTCACTGGGCACCACCTCAGAGCTGTCTTTCCTGACCACCACTCCCAGTCACTTCCCATCTTAGCCCTTATTTATCTCCTTGCACAGCACAGTTCATAATGATCTATTTTATACACTTGTTTATTGTCTTAGACTGTAAACTGCAAGTGAGGACCTTGAATGTCTTGTTTAAACGGTGTCCTGATAAAATTAGGCTAAATAAATATTTGTTTCACGAACACCCAAGAGCAGCTGAGCTATATGAGATCCTGTAGGGAGGTGTTCCCAGAGCGCCACCCAGTAGTAGGCTGAGTCATGGCATGGAGGTCAGCTGATCTCCACAGCCTGATGACACACCTTGAAACTTTGGTCTGAAACATGTGGCAGGTGAGGGAGACTGAACGAACACCCCTGTCAGCTGCTGGGAAGGG